>NC_143556.1:39007500-40437500 GCF_054136105.1 Typopeltis vanoorti | reverse complement strand
GAGTGGAGGACAGGTTCTAATCTTTCGGCCACTATCAACAGTGGCCGAAAGATTAGAACGATCCCTAGTGGTCTAGGGATCGTTCTAATTTTTTAATAGGGCTTTACTTTAAAAAATCCACTGTAGCCCTTGCATGTTGTACGAGACGACTAAAATGGGTAACCCAGGCAGGGTAATGGATGGCAATGCTGCAGCCAATGAAGTTTTAACTGAATGGCTGTTACCCTCCTGCCATGATCAGACCTTATAGCTCAATATTTATATTTATAGCCCATCCATAAAAAAAAATTTTTTTTCTTTTTTTAGTGAAAGTAATTCTTACTGGACAACTGTTTTTTTTAGCTTCGAACATTTGCTTACTTTCTGAATTCACTAAGTTTATTTTTCCATAGTCATTTCCATTTATTTTCCACGTAGCAAAAAAATTCAGATTTCTCATACTCTGAGAGCTGCTTAAGGTAGTTCTTCCTCAGTAATTATAGATTTCTGTTTCTTTCATCTTTCTTGTTTTTCCTCCCTCTAGTCTATAACTTCATGGTTGAAAATACTCATAACAGTTGAAAGTTTGTAATACGGAAGTTATTTCATACTATATTATAGAGCTTTTAAGGAGTTTAATGTGAAGTTTCCTTTAAACATTGGTCCATTTTTAATGGTGAACATTCCTGTGAAGTGACAGAATTATGCTACGAGATCTACTGGAATTTCCTAACGTACATATACATACATACTTATATTTAACATTAAACTTATTGTACACCATACGATGATGTAAAACTAATGTTTCCTGTGTTGTTCACAAATTGATCTGAATATGCTATCAAGTCTTTAGGAAAAATTGGCACACATCGTATAGTTGAATTATACATCTTTTTATTATGTATTTATTGTATTAAGTCTTCTAATTTGACAATTTATTGATAATGGCTGTTATCTGCTGCCGAACGTTAACGGCTAATTTAAATAATAAGACGTCACTCAAGTACTTGTTATCTTTGCATGGTGTCTCCGATACGATTCGATAAACGCTATATTGTGGTCACGTGGGCTTTTCTTCTGGCTTCATTAGTGAATAGACTCCGGAGTTTTGTTCCATTTTTGCGTCACACCCAAGTTCATTTAAGGCTTCTGATTCATCAATCAGATGTCTCCGACAGGCCGATCCACCGGCACCCTTCAACGACTGTGTTGTTGGAGAAGGAGATACGAGAGCTTTAGTAGTACCACGTGTGAGGATTTGTTTAAAGAGGCCTTGACATTTAAGTGGACAAATCAGTTTCTTCAAAAGAAAGGCTCCAAGTTGGAGCAGAATTTTTTGCATATTTTTATCTCTTCGATTGAGACAGATTCATCACTTTTGGGGCATAAATGACAGCAAACAGATAATTCAGTCTGTATACACAATTGGGAACTATTCATAGAATGGATGAATAATAATTATAATAATTCAAATAGTGTAATGACAGAATAAATCAAGTTAGATTTACTGCACAGTTCCGATTTGCGTCCACGGGTTTTAGAACGAATAGAGTTAGGAATTCCGAAGGGCATCAAATCAGACAAGTTGGTCCTCGTATGGAAAGATTTTAAACTTTCCATAAAAGACTTCTTACACTAAGTAGTTCTTAGTTTGTTTGCAACTGACAAGCATAGTAGTAAACAATTAAAACCGAACATAATTTACTGACGAAGTCTTACACAATAGCGGATACACACATTGATTATTGAGTACAACAAGCGTTACATCTGTCTTAGTTGACAACAAACAAAAATTGTCCCCATTACGTAGAAAGACAACTACGGTATTTTATTTCCAGACGACATACATTGCTTTCAAAATACACTGGTGTCCAAAACCTAAGGACGAACACTATTTCTGATGATTACAGTAATTTCAGACGAATCAACTTACGACGATTTGTATAGCTGAAGATTTCGAGTACAAAGCAGATACAGATTCAAATTTTTTAATCGTGTCCAAAGAGGTCATTTGGTAGCACTGAACATGATAAAACATAAAGCATCAAACACCATTCACTTAGCGAACTGTGTTTAAAGAAGCTCTTTTTGTAAAGGAATAAATTGGCAAACTTGGATGTCTTGTAATGCCGCAAAGACATCATCTAGATGATTTCATGCGAAGAAGAATTATGGGAAATATTGCAAAAGGTCGCAGAATTACTGATATTGCCAGAGAGTTTGGATTCTCTCATAGCGTTGTATCCAGGCTCTGTAGAGTGCTCCAAACCAATTTAGAAAACCTTAGCAAATGTCTGGAATGTGTTACAGACTTTTGCTAAGACTTTTGCTAAAAATCTGTCTTCATGCTCTGCAGCAGAGCATGAAGACAGATTTTTGGTTATAAGAGTAAAATGTAATCGACGATCCACAGCAGGTCAGCCTTACAGTCGGCTCAATTCAGCCACAGGTACGCGGATATTTCGACAAACTGTGACAAGACGTCTGAGACAAATACGCGTATACGCCCGAAGGTTTGTACTCTGTGTCCCTGTATTCACAAGTCATCGTAGAGCAGTTTTTGAATGGTGTTGTGTTGTGACCGCAAAAATTGGACAAGACACCAATGTACTCTTTACAGATGAGAGTCGTTTGAGTCTTTCCTCCGATTCTGCACCAGACTTTGACTTGCGTAAAAGTGGTATTGCTTAGCATCGCGAGAATTTTCTTGAAAGGGATAGATACGGCGCTGTTTCTAGGGTCATGGTGGGAGGCATTTTGATTAATGGGCGCACCGAGCTACAAGTGTGTTGAAAAAGGGATTATGACTGCTGATCAATGTTGCAACAAACTTCTTTAATGTCGTACTCAATTGTTGCTTGTCCGGTAAGCGAAGTCATTTTTATAGTGAATTCTCAGTCTCCAGAAGTATCGCCACTGTTCGTGGAGATATTTATGGAGACCGAGAATATTAATGGAATGCAGTGGTCGTGACGGTACGCTCCCCAGACCTCACCCCCAAATAACACGTTTGGGATGCAATAGGGAGACTCGAAAATCGCCTCCAGAAAACAAACAAGGCCTTATCCGTGCTCTGAAGTAGGTTTTGGTCAATTTGTCTCAGGAACTCTTGAATCACTTTGAGCTAAGCATGGTACAACGTTGTGAGAGCTACATGCGATGAACATATTCCATACTGAAATGTCCCTCCGCATAGTTTTCTGTAAGGACTGTACATTATTTCCTTAACTACGTCTTTAGGAAATTTGTAACTTTTTTTCAAAACATATTGCAATTTCATTTGCACGAAATGTATAACACACTTTGTATGTAATACAGATTATTATTAGTATGCTGACAATAAATTTGGATGATACGTTTTCATATATAAGCAAAAATGCAGTTCAGTAGCTTTTGTACACCAGTGTATTTCACTTATGCGGCAGGACTTTTTTTTTCCGACTCAAAATAGACGATCGCTTAACATTTTGTACATAGACTGAAAATGCTGATCTTTGAGGTGAGTTTTCAATTACCGGAAAAATGAGAAAACGCAGAGACAGTAAATGTTCATTGAATTTGAGAATAGAAGACATGGCAAACATGATATCGCCATAAATTTCAACGTTCCAGCCAGCATCTGTCTCATATCTGAGTCGCGAAAAAATCTGAATTAAACTACATCTTAAAACGCATGACAAATAAAAGAATCAGTTGTTCTCATCGTCTGATAATTTTTTTCTCAGAAGTGAACTGTTTATGTCAATATTCGTAATCAATTTGGTCATATTTCCATTCTTCCTTTCTTGTTTCGGAGATGAGCTTTTTTTTTTTTCAGTACGAACTATACAGAAAAAAATGGTCCTGGATACTTAGTGAATTGGACCTAGATTGTCCGTCCGTATGACACATTCAACAATGGTGATAGTTGGAAGATCTCCTTTTATGTACTTATTCACCAAACTCTATTAGTTGAGCTTTGATTTCACACATGGAATGCTATTCTATTGTAATATCATCTTCAAATCTTTCCCAACCATGCTTATTTTATTATGGTGTCGATGGTCCTCAAATTTAACACATTTTTAAAAACTTTCACACTCATTTAACCTTCGTTGAAATTACAACACAAAAGTTACATTCCGAATAATTTCTGAGAACATTAGGCTATGTTTTTGTTTTGCCAAATATTTAGCTAAGCATAATTTCCCGGAAAAATTGTTAATTTCGAATTACTTGTTCAATGTTTACTGATTTTGAACTCCATTCCTCGAACTGTTTGATATCCCTGTATGGCATACCACGTGATGAAACGGAGACAGCAATAAATGAATTCTCTTTCTCTTAGTTCTGCTATATACCCAAAAGAGTAGATATTATGCTCAAGTTGTGCATAAGTGAAGTAGCGACTAAATATATTAATGTTGTGATAATTTATACTGTTAATATTACAATTTGAACTGAACAACGCCTAGTAGTACAGCTATTAATCATTGATGCCATCAAGCAAGTAACAGCGATCGGCTCTAAAAATTCTGACTTCATTATCATAATTTATTCAAATTCGATGTTATTTGCAGTGAATGCAGTATGAGAAGAGTAGAGATTATCCCAAGCATCGATAAAAACTGAAAGTCTCTTTGAAAGAATGCAGTTAAGCCGAGGAGCCCCTTCAACTTCATGGGATAACTATAATCGGTTGCGAAATGTTTTCTCTTTATGTGATATTGAAAGGCGAATGTCACTTTCACATTTCAACACCCGAATTCCACTAAATTTCACCTTAGTGTCACTTGAATGCAGCCTCTATTTTCTAGCTTTTATCTGTTTTTACTGAGATCAGCGAACCCTCTTCTCACATAATCCTTTTGGTGTTTGCCAAAAAAAAAAAAAACTGTATTTTCTTGAAGCGGAATTCAATACGAAACTGTATTAAAGAAGCAAAATGCACTTAAGTTACATATCTTAGCTTTCAACAACACTCTTTCAGGATTAAGGCAAACACATAGCAATAAATCTTCGTCAACATCTTCTCCACACGATAGGAATTTCTTCAGTCTCGAAAACGATTGTTTCTTGGAGAGAAATCACATGTATGGAAACCATTTGCGCCTCGACAGTTGACAAGACAATTCGTTTAAATTGTGCTGCTCTCTCTCTCTCTCTCTCTCTCTCTCTGGTAAACAGTGCAATGTCGGTCTTGTTTCAGTAAGCATTATTACATTTTTACTAACTTCCATATATCCCATGCAATCACAGAGGAAGACAGATTTTTCCCATCTTCTCTATATCATTTGCACTTCTACAAGTATACAAGTATAGTTCTATATTTTTCCGATAGCTAGCATATTACTAACCTTACTGTTGTCTTAAAATATTTCATCTGGGGATTTACGTTTTGGCATACGCAACCTGTGTATCCTCAAAACACTGCACAATAAAGCAATGCATTTATTAACTAACCTTTACACCACCATCATGTCCTTACTCTCTTAAACTACGTAATGTCTTTTTAATTGATATTAATTGCATGAGAAGACACCATGCATTAAGTACATGAATATAAGAAGTGAACCCCAATTAAGTAGTTAAGCCTAATACTCTCATCAGATCGTTTTTTGCAGTTGTTAATTGACCGTCTATTTAAAGAAAGGAAATATAAAGTGATCCTTATCGGAAAGATGTAAAACAAAGCCCTGATGGCAGGTTGCAAATTGAAAGGAGGGATTTGCGGTGAAGGTACTTCCATTCAGCGGAGCGCGGTATTCAAAGAGAAGGTATCCCTTGGTGACATGTGGTGAATTAGTGGGTTTAATAAAAGAAAATTATTACATTCAAGAATAAAAAGATTTTGTAATGGAACAGAAAATAGAACATCATCCGCAAGATTGGCATCTTTATTCTTTTGGGAATTTCTTTTGTAAATGGTCTGCTAACTTAAAACTGCAGACTAATAAAAATGCACGAAATTGTCGTGTTTTTATTATAAAATGCATTTCGGTGTAGTTAGCGAAATAATAAGTATAAATACAAAAGATATTAAAAATGGACCCTTTTATTGTGAATCAATCTAATTAAAGTTGCATTTATGCAACCTTTCCTACATTATAAATGTGGTTTAGATTAAAGTTAAAAGAAATCGTATTTAGTTTGTATATAATCACTCTGAGTTTTCCACTATAATGAAAAAATCTCTCATAGTTTAGAAAAGAGATCATCTACGCAATGTTCTTGGAATCACACTACAATAAAAAACATTATACCATTTTATTTCATCCATTTAGCGACTCGGTAGTGCATCACTTCTTGAAACTTCTAGGAACATTTAAAAGTTTTTTTTTTCCCAGAACGTGAGACAGCTAGTCGAATATGGAGGTCTTGTCTTAAGCTTTTCATGAACCATTCAGGTTCTTTAGCCGAATATGGAAGTAGTAATAATTTTCCCTTTCAAAAATCCGAGTTTTAATACATGCAAAAGAAAAGCAAAAAAACGAAAATTGGCAAACAAGATTAAATAGGCACAGCAAACATAATTAGTAGATTAATGGTCCTATTACAGCGAATAATTATGACAAGTTCGTTCACTTAGCTGTGGTATGAAAAATGGGAATTAATAAATCAGAAACATATGTTTCATAGTGATTATAATGCGGCTATGTACAGAACGCCATCCTTCCAAAATGCTACATTTATTAACAAACAGTTGAATATAGCAATTATAATTGCTGCATTTAGGCAGTGAATATTAAATTAATTCAATAATCAATGTTTTAAAAAAGGTACAAAGGTACTTCTAATAACTATCACCTTGCAGGGTCTTCGCGACAGCTCACGACTAAAGGCTATAAACACAAAGTATGCGCAGTTTTCTTTTTTCTTTTTATCACATTAAGATAGGACAGAATAGTGTCCCTGGGACATATTTGTTTGCAACTGCTGTGTCAAAGAGTTTGAAGATTTCCTAGTTGGTAACTGTAAATCTTTGATAAGCGGTTTTGTCTACATAATACTTATCTGGAAAACTTATCTGAATTAAACTCCATTAGAATGGGAACTTTCTTTCTCTTACTAACATTTATTTTTATTCCTCGCATATAGACATCTGGATCACGAATAGGCGTACTGACTGTAGCTAAATACCATGAAAATGAATTACAAATTATATTTTTTAATTTAACGAGAATTTTATTATTTAACAATTTCATAAAAATCATTAGTGTATTTAATATAAAATACATTTAAAACATACGAATATTGGTTTTCATTTTCTCACAAACAAATCAAGTTTTGCGAATATATGTTCATCGATTTCTATCTATGATTGGCATATGATATATTACAAGTTGCTAAGAGAAAGAGATAGAGAGAAAAACAGAAAATTAAGTTGAGTATGCGTTATACAGCAGACTGAATGAAAACATCCTTCTTCATATGAGTACAGTTCCGTGTCGCCAGTCCTTTGTATGATGGAACACACCGTAGTGGTAATAGTTAACAAAACAGATAATTCCATTATCTGTGTGAAGATTTCTTCTGCAGGCGCCACCAGTTGTTGCTCTTTTCTCTCAGAAAACGAGGTCAAAACCAAATAGGGCTTCGATATTAGGCATACAGCTACGTAATCCAGTGTTGTAGAGGGCGTGATGGTAGCCTCTAGTCAAGTAAATGTCTCCTTTTAGGACTTCGATGTAATTTGTCGGTGTAGAATTTTTGGCGGCAAAGCAGAAGTAAAATGATCTTTGGTTGCCATAGCAACGGGCACTCATAACCTCTAATATAAATGAAAACTTTGTTTTATGCTGGCAGACCCAATTGAATTTAGAACTATGCAAATATGTATCGACAATTTAAATATTGTAAACGTCATTGACGCAATATATCTAAATTACCCCTGCTAGTCATCCTTCACTGCGTAACAAGCGTGTATTACAAATAAAATCATTTATCATGTTATTCAAGAATGCGTTCTATGCCGTTGGCGTTTCATTAACATGAGAAAGAACTTATGCTGGTCTTACAACTTAATAATCTATTTCCCACCACAGTTTTGTTTACAGTGACACAGTAGTTTTTTTTTTGAATGTGAATAGACGTAGTTAATTTCCTATCAACTGTTCTAAAACTATTCTCTTTATTTTTTTCCCACTACTATTTCAAATTTTATTTTATGAAATATAATAAAAAAGAAGAAAGGTGACCAATACTTAGTTTTCTAGTGTATTTTGATTTGTCCTCTCAGAAATAACCCCTTCGAGACCACCTTAAACATTACTGCTGTTGGTTAGAACAGTGAACATCTTTGTAATTACATTTAGAGGTATAAATAACTCTCTTTTCTAATTTGCAACCAAGAACGATTCCCGAGGTATCTCAATTTTCTTATTTTATACCGAATAATAATAACCTTTATTTTTTCTTTATCTAAATGTAATTATTCAAAAATGTATCGCATAATTTCCTTTTTTCCTTATGTCCATCCCGTCACGAAACACAGGTGTACTTTCCCATCCTGGATTTTGAAACTTAAACCTAAATAAAAGTAATTTTATTATGAACTATGAACATGAAATAACAACATAGTAATAAATAAATATATTGTTTTGTTTTGTTTTTCACCGAAAAACAGATAGATTAAAATAGCTCGAAATAAGAAACGTAAATTGCAATAATTGGTATAGTTTTTAGTAGAAGATTCATTTTGTATTTTTTTATTTCATTCTTTCTTTCTTCTTCTTTTTTTTTTTTTTTTTTTAGAATCTGATCTCAACAATAATTTTGTTACACATTATCAACTATATCCATGAAGGAATTCTGCGTAAAATCCAGAAACATCATTCTGTTCAATAGGCATTGACTAGAAGCGTAAGAATAATTTGATTACTTCAAAAACAGGTTACATTTCTTTTCAATAATCAAAGAGATCCATGTACTTAAGGCTGATTGAATCTGTTTGGTCACTCCAATGTCTTTTTTTCCATTATGTTTGAGTAAGAAAGAAAATTATTGTTTTAGAAATTGCAAACGAAACAAACTGATTCGCTGGCAGATTTCCATTATTTTCGTATAAAAGGGATTAATATCTGATGTTTTAAAGATACTTGTGACATAAAGACTAAATAATATAAGCACGTAAACACAAGAAAGATATTTAATTAACCAAATATTTGGTCTGGAAATAGCAGACCATCTTCAGTGGCAATACAAGAACAGTTTTGTTTTAAAAAAATACAAGGTGGAATACTAACAATAGATCATTTAAAAATAGAACAAGCCGCGTGATGTTATATCACTAAGTATTAAAGGGAATATTTTTAAGCAGAGACATGATTGTAATAAAGATATTAATTAATAATATTAAATAACATAAAATTAATATGAATTAATGAGTTATCCTGATTAGACTTTCCCAGATTTTTGATACTGATATACAGTCATTCCAGTTCAGGTTAGGACGATGGAGTAAGGCCTCTACGCTTTCTTTGAATAAACGTTCAAATTTATAATGGGATCTAGGTAAGAGGCGAGTTTTTGACCAAAGATGTTGTGGTTAGTGTTCTCCAGCTAATCTGGAGGTCTCCTGATGCATGACTCAAGATCGAGCCCGTCCTATCCTACGCAGCAAATCGGTTGTGGAACCGCTATGCAGGAACGTTGTATGTAACGTTTATACTAAATATGTTTAACCTTCCCGACATTCCATTCATGCCGTCTGTACTGCGTTTACGAAAAAAGTGGGAGAAAAAAAGAAAACCTTTATCGATATTCTCTACATGGCAACGGTCACTTCAGACCTCCAGTCTCACTTTCATCTACCACTTACAGGTCTAGTTAGCACTATCTAACTAGAAAAACTGTTAAACTTCAATAAAAACTGTCTTATTGAAGATAGTTTACGAATTGTCACTTCTAAAGATACTTTCATGGCAGATGTTCCACAGAACATAAATGGAAGGCATTCATTATGTTTTCCATTTATGCAAGATCCACAGAAGCTCGAGCAACAACTGCTCAACATCCATTTCTCAGTCGAAATGCATACTCTCCGAATGCATACCTGCTACTCCAAGTCTTCTTTCATTCTATCCATCTCGGTTCAGTGAGGCAGACCCCAATCAACTACTTCCAAACGACTACAACCTCCAACAGTTGAACAAGAATCTCAGCAGATTACTCCACTACTTACTTTAGCCCACATATGGCATTTATTTGTTGTAAGTTCTGCTTCAACTCATGTGTAGGAGTGATAAAGAATTCAAACTACCATATTTCTTGATTATTTCTTTTCTCCCAAAGTCATGCACTCTCTTATTTCGTTTCTTGTTTTAGTAAAAGAAGTCAACTAATCTCAGTTTTCGACGAGGGTTAACGTAAAGAGAAGATTTATATAAACCACAGATAATTCTTTACGGAGTTATTAAATCAGATTTTATTGTGAAAATATATGAAAAATTTAAAAGCATTTTTTAATAATATCTTCTTTTTCAAGAGACAAGGCATTTGAGGAGATGACCAATCGTAAGATGATATAATAGAAAAAAAATGAGCACTGTCCATTTTAGGCGTATGTCTCAAAATGTGCAAGAACCTACCTGATTCATTTTGGACCTCCCTCCTTATTCCTCAGCTCTGTTTGTAGTAGCGTACCTACGTTTGTAGCGCCTTTGGTAAATTCGTTCCAGCTTGCCTCTTGTAGTGTGACAATTTCAATAACTGTTAAAATATCATGTCACTGGTACCCATCTTACATCAGTGCCCTTGGCAACTGTCTCAGTACCATAGCTTTTCTAACTCTGTCTGATTAAAGAATTCGCTATCTGGAATCCCTACGAAAATGTAGCAATCCCCGTCATTTTTGTAATTAATAGGACTATTTGTATTTGGAAAAATAGTTTGAAAATACAAAGCAAATGCTCTCCATTCTAGATATCTAGAATTAAATACGATTTGGTATTTACAATGTGGGCCAAAATATGTCCACTAAGTCCAATTTTGATTACAATGAGATAAATTTTATCCATAAAATTAGACGAAACCTTTCTAAAGGATAGGAACAATTCCAGTCTTAATATATGAGGAATTTTATAAATAGTATTTAAAGCTTTTAGCTTTTCCAGTCTTCTCAAATTTGGTTTCAATCGAACCATTTGGGAGCTGGTTGACAAACACTAAAGTTAATAGAATTCTGTTTTCAGTGAATAAGAAAAAACTGTTCTACTTTCGGTTGTTTTGATAATGAAGAACGCGACAGTAGAATACTCAATTGCTGAACACGTTTTTTTTTTATTATTTTTTTCGTGAATGCTGCGATCATTTCATTATTCTTTTTTAGATTAGGGCTTTTCAAAGTTGTATTCGTTCCTTTTTTAACCCCGATAATTCTCGTCCTTTTTAGTACTTAATAAAATTTAACCTGTGACATCTAACAAACGCTGTGTTTGTCTTGTTTCCGGTTGAATAAAATCTAGATCTGAGCTGAGTAAATCATCCTTGCTTGAAAAAGCTTAGAAAAATTCCTTTTATCATTGACAGAATTGAAACAAAGACCTTTTTCAACCAAAAAGGTAGGTGTATGTGTATGCACACCCACACTGAGCACCATGGAATATTTGTAGAAAATGTAAACACAATACCGTACCAAATTTATGTAAATAAGTCTGGAAGGAAGGAAAGCAAGAAATAAATTAAGACTTCAAAGTCGTGTTTTTATTACGTCAGTTAAATAATAAAACACAAATTCTATGTGATGTGCATCATTTTTTATTACAACATGAACGAAATATACACTGCTTGTTTTTTAGTTAGATATTTCGTATTAACCGGGTATATCTTTTTTATTTTTAATTTATTTTCTTATTTTTACTCTGATAATATTTCATTATCTGATCAACGAATTCAGTGCGGAATATAGAAAATAGAAAGAATATAGAGCGGAATAACTATTTTAAGATCTAATGTTGAAAATTAAGTTGCTACTGAAAGGATTTTCTATGTTAGAAATGTTTTATCTTCAAAATCGGAAAAGTTGTTTTCATGCTAAAATAAAAATTACCTTTTGAATAACTAACTTCCGAGTAATAAAATGAAAAGCATTCGAAATAATTAAGCGCACAATAATTAAAAAAAAACATACAAAATAATAAAAAACGAAATGTAACAATTCCCTTTCAAGGCAGAGAATTCAAAAATTCATTTGGTGATCTCTCCAACAGCATCTATCACAAAATCCCCTTGACTTCTTTCATTGAAATTTGGTGAGAATCAGAAGCTCCACGAAAAATGTTCCTTCATTGACTTTCATAACTTTCAGTAAACTCAGACCTTAAATACCATAAAGAAAACCTTAAATATCAGTGACCAGAAAACCTCCCTGTTTTCTTTCGATTATCATCAGGAAACTGTTTTAATCGATGAAGCATATTACAAAAAAAGGGAAATAACAATCACTTGCTGTAAGGCAATATGTTAACGATATCTTATTTTATTTTTTAAATCTGTTAAAACGCACAGGTATTTGTTTTGTATAACTCGAACCTCTATGCGGAGATGGGCCGTTGGTAATGCATTTCAATCGGAAATGTTTTGTCTAGAATGTTGTTTGGAAATGGAAACAGAATATTAGAAAAATAACCAATTCTTTAGGACCTGTAAAATTTGAATATTGAATTAAAAAAAAAACTGAATAAATAAACCGGAATCAGATAGTTTATCTGCTCGTATTCATAGAAGAACAACTTATTAACTTAACCTTCATTAGAAAGAAATGATGCGAACATATTTTTATTTTAACATAAACAGATTACATTAGGTTATTGTAAAATAAAGTTGGTTGAACTGAATTTTATCTTTTGTAGTAGTGTGCAGATATTTAAACTCAAGATATTAACGAATAAAAATAAATAAGGAAATAATCACGTTGGGTTTCTTAAAAAAAGTATTCATGCATCTCTCAAGTAAACCTGAAATTCATTAGATAGGATACATTCATTCAGAATGAATTCTTTCAGGTTTGTTTTTTAGTCATATTCTATATAATAATACAATTTAATTAACTAATGTAAACAATTAAGTTGAAAAAGATGAAGGCATTCATTACAGCGATTGAACCGCTCTTTGAATTTGCAGACAGCTTATTTTTGTGTCGTTTTGTTAATTTTTGTCGGTGATTTGGCGAAATTTAAATAAAAGAGAAATACTCGATAATTTTATTGGATATCCTAAATATCAAATTTCGTCAAATTTCATTATTTTAATGAGACGTACTTTATTTTTTATCATTTCGCAATTTTTATTACCGAGTTTAACCAAAATTGATATTGCTAGATTAATTGTAATTATAATCCTAAATACTAAATTTCATCAAAATCTGTCCACTCAGAGTAGATTTATTTTGAGAACTGTACCCCCCTCAAAAAAAAAAAAAAAAAAAAAAAAAATTAGTGCATCACCAATTTGACTAACAGCCAGTAGTTTGAATTTGTTTTTACTTCTTTGTTATGAACTCTGTACAACGTATCGTTAGATAAATTCACCTAGTGGCGATTTTTATTGGAGATCTAAAACTATAAAATCATCTTTCGTTTCATGAGAACTTTTTATTTATTTTTTAGAGCCGAAAAAATAAATAAAAAGATCTTAAATTACATTTATATAGAAAAAAAAATTTAAGTTAGTTGAGTTGTAACACGATCTTTGTCTATCAATAAATTATACTTTGTAAAAAGCAGATAAAAATACACAATTACGTGTATAAAAAGGAAATCCAAGAAAGTTATGTTTTTACGTGAATTCAAATAGATAAATATTCTTCTCAAAACTCGGTCTGCTATTTTTCTCGCAAGCGTATTGTTTTCAAGGCATCACTTTATTGTTCTCTCGATTACAAGAAGCAATCCTTATACTACGCCAAAGAACTACTGATCAAGATAAATGAGTATAGAAAAGAAAAGTCGTTTATTTATTTATTTATTTGTCGTATGTTTTTTTTACAAGAAAATTGGTTATTGATGGCAAACCGAAAGCCTCTAATAATTTTCCTGGTGCTGTAATTAGAAGTTAAAATGTAACTTGTCATCGTACGAACTTTCGCTGAAGAACCACACAACTTTACTCTCTCTCTCTCTCTCTCTTTTCTACAATCGATGCTTTTCACACGTCCTAGATTCGATAAACGAATAATTTAAGAAGATATTTTCAATGCAATGAGACAGCACTAGCGCCAAATCAAAAATAAAAAATAAAAAAAAAACACTACGTATACGAAACAAAATCCAGTTTCTTTTTTTTTTTTTACCTCCTTTATTAGCCAGTTTTCTCATTTTAAGAATCGCATATATTTCTTAAATCACCTCCTTCTCCTCGATCTTCAGTTCACTACGCTCATCCATATTAGGTTATAACCCCTTGATGTGGATTGGTAAGCAACGCTTCTGGGTCAACATGGAATAATTTTCCGCGCTAGGCAACCACGAGTTGGTTACAGAAATATCCGCCACTGTAATACACGCTCTGTCCACAGATGGGCGCCCACGTGACTGCTTAGTGTTCACGTGCTCGATCGCCGCCACTACGAAGCCGAAGGGTTTGGCGTTCCATCCAGTAGCGAGAGATAGAGTCGCAAAGGTGAAGCGTACGAGCTCAGGACTGCGTTTTTCCCACCTGTCAATAGTTATCATTCGCTGCGTTCCATATTTTTCGGGCTCATCTCGTCTGTCTGTGGGGTCCGTTTTATTTCCGGCACCGAGACAGGCCGTGTAGTTCGAGATTCGATTTGTTTTTGTTTTAGAACGAAAAAGTTTTGATTTGTAGAGTGAGTCGTCTACTGAAAGAACGGAAAAGTTTCCCCGGAAAATGGTTTTTCGGAAAGCGGACCGTTTTGAACAACTGCTGTAGTTTCATTACTATTGCATGAGCACTTTGCACGGAAGTTTGTGATTTCTGGAAAACTGGAGTTGTAGTTGATTATTCTGACCAAAGAAATTACCTCAAACATGCGTAGATCCATCTTTCAGTGATCAAACGCTCACTGATTGCCTGCGATCAGGGGGAATGCTTGACTCTCGACATTTTCTGCATCGTGGAATGTTCAACCGGTGAGTAATAGTTTCTTTACATTGTAACATTACCCATATTTTGTTTTATTCTTTATGAATAAGTGCTTTTTAGAAAACTGTATGAAATACAACTTACGAGAGGATCTGGAGAAATCGAGATATCCATATGGAAGCCAAAAGAGAAACTTCTAGGTAAGTCATCATATTATTGCATGCCATAATTATCGATTTTATGAAAGGTTTAATTGAATTCATGCGTCTTGCATAAATATTATCTGGTTATCTCCTTAGTAATGTTACTTTTTCACGATTTTATATTTTATTAAAATATGATGTTATATATATATATTTATTATATATAAAATTTCGTTTCTAAAAAATGAAAGTCATTAATATCTTAGATATAAATATAATCAAATATTGTCGTGTAAATTTAACAGTATAAATTCTTGACAGCTCAGAATTATTTGGGAAGTAATGTTGTGAAAAACGTATCTGTCGTTTCAGAACAGTTACAATTATGTTATTTCGTAAGATGAAGAGCAGTAATTAAAATTAATATTAAGCTCTAATTAAAAATAAACTAAACAAAAGAGTAAAATACAATAGCAGTTTATAAAAGAAATAAAATCATAAATTATCGTATAATATTAATTTGAATCCTGTTTCTAGTTTCAAAAATATTGTTTAATAGAAGTATTATTTTATTAACTTTTGAACACCATAATAAATCATTTATATTATTTCAATATTAAAGAATAGTGCACTACATGTGATGAACTGATATAGATTTGAAATAGATTTGAAATGAATGAATCAATCGACTGTGAGATGCGGTCGATTGGTTCACTAATGCCCTTGGGGGTAACGGATGGCAACAATGCAATGCTGTACCAATGAAGTTTAACTGAGGTTCGGCTGTTGCTGTTACCCCCTTGGGCGATGAGTTTTTGAGTTCGCTCTCTTAAGGTTTTTGCCTTAAGGGAACACTTTGAGTCTCCGGGGAAAGTGTTCTCCGGTACGGCCCACTGAGGGGCTTTGTCGGTGAATTATTTTCCTCGGAATTTGAGCGGTTCTGCTCAGTGGTCGGGGAGCCCGTCACTGAGTGTAACCAACGCTGAGATTAGGACGGTCTTTCGCCCACTATGGAGTGGCCTAGAGATCGTCCGTATTTTTGAAATTTCACCTTTACTTACATAGTCCGTGAGATGCGGTCAATGATTCATTCAATCCTGTATGGTAACGGATGGCAATCCGTTACCTCCAAAGGTAACGGATTGCCATCCGTTACCTTTGGAGGGTAACGGATGGCAATGCTGTAGCCAATGAAGTTCTAACTGAGGCTCGGCTATTGCTGTTACCCTCCTGCCATGATCCGAGCTTTAATAGCTTAATAACACCTTATCCCTACACTGTCCTCTACAGATAACGGGGAAGATAAAAAGCATTATTGCTTCGCCCTTTTAAGCCAGTCCTTATAAGGACTATAAGGATGTGATGAACTGATATAGATTTGAAATGAATGAATCAATCGACTGTGAGATGCGGTCAATGATTCATTCAATCCAATACCTTTGGAGGGTAATGGATGGCAAGGCTGTAGCCAATGAAGTTCTAACAGAGGCTCGGCAATTGCTGTTACCCTCCTGCCATGATCAGAACTTTAATAGCTCAATAACACCTTATCCGTACACTGTCCTCTACAGATAACGCGGAAGATGAAAAGCATCCTTGCTTCGCCCCTTTAAGCCAGTCCTTATAAAGATGTGATAAACTTCATCAAGACAATTAATCATCCGAACTCACTGATCAAGCAAGCTTCAGACTATAATGAAGCAGGTTTCTGCAAATACAAGAGACCCAAGTCAATTCTATGCACAGCTGAACACAGTTAATCTCACTGCCCTTTCAGGGCGAGCTTAAAGCTCAATAATTCTCCACCCAAAGAACTTTCCTTTTCAGATGGAGGGGAATATGAAAAGCATTTATGCTTCACCCATCAAAACAGTATCGTTCTGCATGTGATGAACGGGGAAGGGATAGAGTCCTTTTAGGACTTCCAGGGTAGCGGATGACAATGCCGTAGCCAATGAAGTTTTAACTGAGGCTCGGCCATTGCCGTTACCCAGCCATGACTAGAGCATTAACTCAATAACACTCCATTCACACAGATTTTCTTCACTCAGATGACGGGATAAAGAGTCAAGGACTCAGTCCATCTCCCAGTTCTTTTAAGAATGTGATGAACATTGTATACAATGAAATGTATCGTTAGCTTTTCTTGATCTTAAATTATAATGTATCCTCTTCTTTAGCTCAGCGTTTTTAATTTTTGTGTGTAAGTAGTCGTAAACCTAAGATACTTGATTAATATTTTGGTGTTCGATGACATATAATTGAAACATCGAACCTGTAAAAATAGAATGGTATGAAATAACAGAAAATTATTTAAAAGTACTGATCATTATAAGAAACGGCTCGTGTTATGATAATACCAGGAATTTCTGGGTTTCTGTTTATATGTTCTGGAAACAAAGATACTGCCGAACATACACAAGCTATCGTAATTGTTGGGTGCTTTATGGAAATCACCAAGCCAGATTCATCTAGAAGTGTGCACGTGGTTGATTAGATACGAAACATTACTTGCACTATCGCAATTTAAACATTGTTACATAATTTCCAAACCATAATCACTAGATCCTCTATAAGAACTGTATTTCTGAAAATCAAGTTCATCATCTGAGAGGTCAAAACTACTCCAATCTATTTATTATTATTATTATTATTATTATTATTATTATTATTATTATTATTATTATTATTATTATTATTATTATTATTATTTTATATTTTATATATTAAAAAAATTATTATTATTATCAGAGGCAATTAGTAATAGTTAATTAAGTACAATTATGACGGATTATCTATGAGTTGACTGATCTATATAGACAATTCACGTCCAAACCCATCACTTTCATTTTTCGTTCCGTACAGGTGTCCCTCTCAAGAACCGTATTTGAGCTATCGTTAGCATCAATTATAGGATGCCAAGTAGTGCATGAAGTGTTGCATCTCCTCCAGGCAAGAAGTAACAAAGTGTGCATCACTTACAAGGTCATCCACTTGGAAAATGTGCGTCAGTCTACTTCTTAGTTTTAACAAACTCTAAACAAGTTTCGAGTGCAGCTATTTTGGTCTTTCAATTTTGCTAAAAAAAAACTTCATCGCACAAAACTGAAATATTTCGGAAATTAAACATTGATCCAGAAGATTAGTAATCAACTCGTCGATGAACTTTAACACATTAAACAACTTTTAGTAATAAACTCCATCCGGTACTTCAGATGAAATATTATAGTATTTTAAACTTGGACGTTTTTGCGCTAAAATCGCATTTATCTCGCCCAAATGACAAATTCGAATTGAAACTGTTTACCAGCGTTCTTTGTGAATTGAAACGTTCGAATGCATCAGTAAACGATGATCGTGATTTGTTTGATCTGCTATATATGATGTAAAATTTTTCTTTGGCTACTGAAAACCTATTGTGTCTTTTCTTTCACATGTAAGATCTATAAAATAACAATTTTTTATCTACAAAAATAATTTATTTTTCAATCGTAAATTTTAAATTAAAAAAATAACATTTGAATATATTATGATTAATTAAAGATATTAAATTATATTTAAATTCTCACCTGGCTATTGCCACGTGATTTAACTCTTACCACAGCTTTCCTTTATATCACCTACCTGCTGCCATCTTGAGCACCCTCTTCTGTTTATGCCAAGCATCACGGTTTTGATCCTACCGTTGCCGTCCAACCTGAAGATATGTTCAGAAAAGTTAAATTTCTTAATTATTTTCTGTTAGTTTTTTAAACAGTTTTCTGTTTTCAAATTTACTTTTCATTATAGTTCCTTTTCATTGCCTTTTGCATCCATCCAATTCGTAAAACCTTCCTTATAACTTGTTCCTTCAGATGCCAACATTCGTCTAACAGAGAATTTGATATTCCTTCTGCTGATATCGTATTAATTAATGTTTGTATACATCCCCTCGTTCTGTAATTTTTGTCCATTTCACATCTCTTTTTGTGTGAATGGGTATTAACATTGATCTTCTCCATTCACCCAAAGCAATGTCACACACCCGATGTAATTCATCCATCATCACCTCTCCACTATTAATATCTTCCACATCTCCAAATGATCTCAACATTCCTAGAACGTTTATGGATCTTCAGATGAATTGACTGCCACTAAATCCTCGTCTTTCAGTATTTCTGTCTTTATCTATGTGTCTGATGGTGATAATTTTTTTTCATTTAATCAGATAATAATTTAATCAGTTAACCTCTTTTTCCTTTGGACCTCAACATTTCCGTGACTTGTATAACTCTGACAGTGTGATGTCCATCTTTTTTCTGCATTCATCGAGATTTTCACCATTTTCGGTTTTATGGTTTTCTGCTTTGAGCTCCATTTCTTGTTTATAATATGATTATTCTGATCATCTCGTATACCTCTATTTTCTCTATTAAAAATGGTAATTTCCTGATATCTTCGCATTCATCTAACCAGTTCGATTTTTATTTTCTAACCGACTTCATCGCACTTTGCTCTATACTGTTCTTCCATATCATAATAGGAAATCTTTAGATTAGGAAATCTTTCTCCTAATCTATTTTGTTTTTTCTTGAATTAGCATTTAATGTATCTTGAAAAATCTACTTTGTCTTTGGTTTCCTCTTTCTCTGGGACTATTTCTTCCATTGCTCTCATTTTGCTCCAGTTCTTTTTTTTATAATGAATTTAAATTCCTGCGAGTTTTTTGCTCAATGTTCATCCATTGTTCTCTTTGAATTAGAAATTTCTGTTGTTGTTTAAGTTTCAAGTTGATATTTGCAATCGTTGAAAAGATTCATACTGCTGTATTGATGTGGCTTATCCCCTTGCTCTGGAGTATCATTTCTATTATGTTCTTCGTTCTTCCATCTGATGATTACTATTTTTATTTTCTGGAGATTTTTTGCACATTAATCTTTCGAGTCCCTCATTGTCCTTTCCGATATTGTCATTCAGATCTCCTCCAATGATCAGTATTTCTTTCTCTCTCTCTCTCTCTCTCTCTCTCTCTCTCTCTCTCTAGTACTAATTCCAAGATTGCTTCTGAGTTGCTATTGAATAAATCGACTTCTTCGGTATTTTTTGAAGTGGGTTATGACCGGGACCACTGTGAGATTGAATGGTCTTGCAGAAAATCTTGTCATTATTATTTGATAAATTTATTATCATTTATTAAAGGTAACACTTTACATATATAATACAAACTTAAAGCCTTCCTCATCAAATAATAGGAACGTTTTTCCTCTGACACGTCGTAGCGCTCTATTTTCGCTCGCCCTCAGATCAGGAAAAAAAAAAAACAATTAGAGTTCGCCTATCCATCAGCGTGCTAAGCACGGTATTTTTGAAGCTGGCTTGAACGGGAGTACTCCGAAAGTAGCAGTGCAGATGTTACCATTCGACCATTAAATACTGAAACTAAGGTTGAAACAGAAACATTATATCACTCACTTCCGTATATAAAAAGAAATATATAAAAAGAAAGTATATAAAAAGAAATAAGGAATAGTGACACACGTAAAACTTCTGTTATTATTATTAGTAGTAGTTGTAGTAGTAGTACACTGGCAACTTCATGAAATCCAAGATTCATCGTGGGGGGGCGGAGGAATTGTCCACGCGACTTCAATAAAATTGGCTTAAATTGTATTGCTATTTATTACTATTATCCAAAAAAAAAATCTGCGAACGAAACGAGGTAAATATTTCGTTCCCATAAATGATGCAGCGTAGATGTTGCATCAGGGCTGTAAGGTCATAACTAGTTACAAATTGTTCATCCATGTTTAATTACTAATTAATTACATGGCACACCGAATGCAAGAAATTAATTGCAGAAATAGCAACATCACGAAATAAACGTATCTATTTCTATGAGTAATAATCAAAACAAACAGAACTGAACTAAGAAATATAAAGAAATATTTAAAAAAATTATAAAATTCGAATTTAACCCTTAACAATTAACAATTAACTTTGAGAATTTAATTTATTAATTTAATAAAATTTTATTTAAAATTTATTTATACTAAATACCCCACTTATGTATCTTAATAAAATAATTTAAATAAGCACTTTACACGCATATCGTTCCGTGCAAAAAAAAAGCATTTTTTAGGACTTCCAGGGTAACGAATGGCAATGCTGTAGCCAATGAGGTTTTAACTGAGGCTCGACTATTGCCCGTTACCCAGCCATGACTGGAGCTTATAGCTTGATAACACTCCATCCACACAGATTCTCTTCATTCAGATGACGGGATAAAGAGTCAAGGACTCAGTCCATCGCCCAGTTCTTTTAAGAACTTTAAGAATGTACATAACTGCGCATGTACATACTTAGATGCATGAAAGTTTCATTCCGTCTAAATAAATCTTTTGAATTCACTTAATTCAAACATTCTAACCTCTAGAAACAAAGGAAGCAAATTTTTCACTGTATTCCAAAATCAAAAAACATTCAAATAAAAACATCACTGTATATATAATAGTTGTTTAATCATTTGGTTTTCTAATTAAAGTATGAAAATAATAATTGATTTTCGAGCCACTGAAAAAATCGCTTGAAACTAATTCCCTACTCTAATAAGCATTACTAATAATATTTCTAGAAAGAAATATCAATACTTCATGACTTCCTGTATTCATTGTCAAAAGGATAATAACATTTTAATTTGCTTTCAATCATTTATGGCAAGTTCTGAATGATACAACATTGACTATTGGGTAATGTGACTTGAATAAAAGTAATTACTACCATCTTACATAATAATGCACTTGTTACCTGATTACATTTGGAGGGTAGTTGATGAGATTTTTCTTTCTTTAAATCAAGGGATCTATTCGAAGCCAGATATACGTTTTTATAGACACCTTAGCATGCTACTTTCAATAATTCTGCAAAGATGAGTGTTAGGCATTCATTCAAATTGCCAATCAGTAAATTTGTCTTCGCGTCACCTGAACAGACCTAGGCTACACAGAGATATAGTTTAATTTGATTAAACCAGAATAGCCATCATCTACATACATTCATAAATTAACGAGAGCAAGGCGGAACTAAAAGTTTTAGTACAAAATAAAGTATAACATTCAGGCTGCCAGAAAAACTTAAAAATCTGTTTTATAACTGCTTTTAACATTGCATCCATAAAAGGAAAGCATGGATTGAATATATTAAGCACGCATAGTTTACATTGGCCAAAACGTCAAGCCCAAGAAAGTCCTCATAAGCTGGAAAATTATTTTGTTTGGCACACCAACCAAAATAATTGCTCAGTGCTGGTCTGAAATGAAAGCATAGAAGCAAAAAGTTTATCACAATGATAAAGCAGCTGACGCTCTTCACGAAATCACATATTTCTCTCGAGAACACCGTACATTTAGTCTCGTCTCTGCGTTGCACTTTTGTTTAGCTCTTGCTATAATTGCAAATGGCGTATGCAGTATGATTGTTGCAAACCATATTACTAACGCCATCTACTCGCCACACGTGCATTCTTAGATTGTCGGCCTAAATAATTTATACAGTGGTTGCTACTACTACTTTTTTTCAAATTTATATTTCATCCTTTGATCAGAAACAATAAATCAAATGATTTTAAATTAAATAATTTTTTCTTTCATTTTTTCCACAATAAAAGTACGACTTTTATTGTGGAAATTTTTAGCATATAAAAACCATTTACTTCCTGGATCAGCTTTAGTGTGCAACATTGGTGTAATGCCAAGATTCTCGTTGTTATGTCCTGTCTTCGATTTGTATCCAGTCAGTGAATATCTGGAGCCTCATTCGGTAATCCTTCCATTGGAAAAATTGGATTTAAATCCAGTCTAGGAAGCGAAGAAGAGTTTTCAAATTAAACGAACTTCAGTTTTTCTTCTCATAAACAATAAATTGCCCAATCGATCTCGTGAAGTATGAAAAGAATATATCATATGCTTTTTTCGAAACAGAAATATCAGTTCCAGTTACGGTAGGAGTTTTTGTAGTTCGAGTTCTTTTCGGAAAAGCTAGTCATAGTGTCTATTAATTAGACACGATGACTGGTTACAAAATGCGATTCAAAGACAGCATTCTTTTGGCTTGATTGCTTTGTTACCTCGAAATTACTCCATTATTACTGTAATGAGTCGGTAATCTGTCCCTTAATACTAATCAAAGAATTAAAGTCCTTCATTCCCCCCCCCCTCATGCCGGGTGATGGATGAAAAAACATACAACTGATATAACGGCAGTTCATTATCCCCACACGCGTGCGTGAATTCCATTCTACTCTAAACGTGTACAATTTCATATAATACTGGAATGTAAAATTCTTATCGTTTTACAAAATTGAGGAAATTTCTGAAATTTTTATATTCTGAAAAATAATATCTGAAATATTATATATCTGAAGCATCAGATATATAATATTTTAATCTTTATAAATTATAAAATTTAGAAAAAAATTTATTGAAAAATACAATGTTCTATTTTATTTATTAAAACTTTCTTCAGCATCTTCAAAGCTATAAGAATACATTAGAAAAATTTTACTACACCATTTTTATTTATATGTACAGTACTAATAAGAGAAGTTTTATTTAAGAATTTTTAAGTGGTGGTGTACAATCCAATACTCTTGGAGGGTAATAGATGGCAATGCTGTAGCTAATGAAGTTCTAACTGAGGCTCGGCTATTGCTGTTACCCTCCTGCCATGATCAGAGCTTTAATAGCTCAATAACACCTTATCCCTACACTGTCCTCTACAGATAACGGGGAAGATGAAAAGCATTCTTGCTTCGCCCCTTTAAGCCAGTCCTTATAAGGACTATAAGGAATTTTTAAGTTTTATTTAAGAATTTTTAATTGGGCGGAAGGATCAATCGACCGTGAGATGCGGTGATTGATTCGTTCAATCCCCTTGGAGGGTAACGGATGGCAGTGCTTAGCTAATGAAGTTCTAACTGAGGCTCGGCTATTGCTGTTACCCTCCTGCCATGATCAGAGCTTTAGTAGCTCAATAACACCTTATCCCTACACTGTTCTCTACAGATAACGGGGAAGATGAAAAGCATTCTTGCTTCGCCCCTTTAAGCCAGTCCTTATAAGGATAAGGAATTTTTAATTTAGAAGAGATAGTCCTTTTTAGGACTTCCAGGGTAACAATTAGCAATGCTGAACCGAGGAAGTAAATTGAGGTTCGGCTGTTGCTGTTATCCTGGGTGTGAGTTTTTGATTTCGCTCCCTTAGGGTTTTTGCCTTAAGGGAGCACCTTGAGTCTCCGGGGAAGGTGTTCTCCGGCACGGCCCGCTGAGGGGTTCTTGTCGGTGAATTATTTTCCTCGGAATTTGAGCGGTTCTGCTCAGTAGTCGGGGTGCTAGGACGGGGCGGCCGACACTGAGTGGAACCAACGCTGAGCGGTTCTGCTAGGACGGGGCGGCCGTCACTGAGTGGAACCAACGCTGAGACATGGACGATCTTTCGCCCACTATGGAGTGGCCTAGAGATCGTCCGATTTTTTGAGATTTTACCCTTTACTTACTAATCAGGGTAACAAATGGCAATGCTGTAGCCAATGAAGTTTTAACTGAGGCTCGGCTATTGCCGTTACCCAGCCATGACTAGAGCTTTTTAGCTCAATAACACCCCATCCACACAGATTATCTTCATTCAGATGACGGGATAAAGAGTCAAGGACTCAGTCCATCGCCCAGTTCTTTTAAGAATTTTTAATTTAAAAACTACAGACCTATAAGCGTACTCACCACCGTATATAAAGTCTTCACAAAAATTATAAATAAGAGAAAAAAATATAAACTAGAGGGAATGCAATCCTGTGGAAGCTGGATTTAGAAAGAATTACAATACTTTGGACCATATTCAAACATTAAGACAGCTTTTTGAAAAATCAATTGAATACAATAAATCCTTATGTCTGACCTATATATAGACAAGAAAAAAGCATTTGTTTCAGTTAAAATATCTGCAACACTAAAAGCACTTGAAACCCAGGGAACTGAGAAACCATATATTGAAACACTAAAACATATTTACAATAATGCAACTTCTGCAATTAAATTATATAAAAACAGTGAACAGTTCCCAATACAAAAAGGCATTCGGCAAGGCGACACGATATCTCCTAAATTATTTACAAACTGCACAGAGGAAGTCTTGAGAAGCCTTGATTAGGAAATAAAAGGAATAAACATAAATGGAGAAAAGCTGCATCATCTGAAATTTGCAGATGATGTTGTCCTAATAGCAGATAATCTTGAAGATATGGAAGAAAGGCTAAATTAGCTACATGAAGCCCTCAGAGTATTAATTTAATTTAAAAATAAATATCGAAAAAACAAAAATATTGATGAATAAATACATAAACCACACAACTGTCTAAGTTGAAAACCATGAAATAGAACAAGTTGCTTCATATGTATATTTGGGCCAATTGTTATCCTTTGAGGAATGCCAAAGAAACGAGATTGAACGAAGAATTCACCATGGATGGATGGCTTATAGAGAAATGAGATACGTATTCAGAAATGACGTCCCTAGGAGCCTAAAAAGGAAAGCTTTCGATCAGTGCATACTTCCTGTCCTAACATACAGATGAGAAACATGGACTTTAACAAAAGCCCTAAACAAAAAGCTGAGAACAACACAAAATCGCAAGGAAAGAAGTATGCTAAAAATAACATTTAGAGATAGGAAGATAAATATCTGGATAAGATCTCAAACAGGTGTCATGGATATTGTAAAATACATTAAACAGGTTACGTGGAGATGTGCTAGCCATATTGCCAGACGCAGTGACGGGAGATGGACTAGAAAAACAACAGAATGGAGACCAATGGATGGAGCAAGACAAAGAGGAAGACCGAGAAGAGGGTGGAGGGATGAACTGGAACAAATTGCAGGAGTGAGATGGATGGGAGAAGCAGAAAACCGAGTGGTCTGGAAAATCATGGGGGAGACCTCCGTCTAGCAGTAGACAGAACCAAAAGGTTGAATAATAATAATAATTTAAGAACTGTATTTAAAGATCCTGTATGGTGACGTCCCAGGGTAACGAATAACAATGTTGTAGCCAATGAAGTTTTAACTTAGGCTAGACTATTGCCATCATCTCCCCCCCCCCCCCCATGATTAGAACTTTTAGCTCAATAACACCCCATTCACATATTTCTTCAATCATATGAAGGGATAAAGAGTGAAAGACTCAGTCCATCTCCCGAAAAAAAAAAAAAAACGTATTTAAATCTCTTTTTGATTTGATTTGATTTTAACACTTAGGTGTATTGCAGGCTTCATTTTAAACAAGAAGAATCACAAGCTATTCAGAAGTACTTCCCTTAATTATTATCTATATCTTATAGAATTACCGAAGTCATTTTCTGAAAGATATGTTTTTCCATATGATTCTTTTATGGGTATGTTCATTCACAAGTTCCTCTGAACTTTTCGCGATTCCTTTAGTTCGCCTTAAATCTGCAAAAATGAGCAAGTTAGTTAATTATCCAAATTGTCCATCTACAGACATACAAAACGAAATTCTCATTCACCTCTTACGGTCAAAACACAACGCATGTCTTTTGCACCCAATGAGTTCGTCGATATTGCTAAACTACTCCTTCCATTACATTAATAAAATAGATAAATGTATTAATTATACCATTATTATATTGAACTATATTAAAACCAATTATCTTTCCGAGACCATTTTCAGTGAGATTTTCTTTGTTTGGTGTTCCATAAGTGTTTCAAGCTGTTCGTTTGAAAAATCAAAGTTTCCTAGACGTCCGACTATTTCAGCTCACCTTCACTATTAATGAATGCTTGCATTCATTTATTAACAGAGTAAGATAATCACAGCTTCCAATGTTGAGTCTGATATTCCCTTAGCATACGATCCAGAGCCTTTGCTGCATCCAAAATGGATATTTAATAATGTACCGCGGAACTAATAAATTGATCCCACGGAATTTATCTTATTTGGGTGCTGTCGGCACTTCACGAAATCCAAACAGGGCTAATTCGTTGAGCTATTCGGTTTAGTAGAAGGCAAGAATGTTTGCATTAATTATCAGCTGTGACGTCAGTTGTAACCAGCGGAACATAAAATAGTACACGAATCTGTTCAGCGCTTTGCAATAGTCGAAAACCAGAACTATCAGGTGAATCATTCTAATCTGTGCACCGTCGAAGGTACTCCCCAAACGGTTGTCTGCAGTATTTGTTCTAAAGCAAGTGGCGCATCAAAAAGAACAGACGGGGCTATACAAGGCGGTGAGCGGATTTCCTTACCGGTAGGACCATTAATTGCAGGCCATTACTATAATGGTGGCCGTCTTGGCTGCTGTTATGAGGCTGTGCAGAGGTCAGTAATACATTTTTTATGAGATCTGAGAGGGATTTCTTGCCTCATTTTGGAGCCACACTCAGCTAAATAGCGACTTAATATTTCATTCATTTCGCCTCAGGAAATCGAGCCTTTCATTGCATCGTATCCTCCCTCAAATTGAGACTTTGGAGAGATGGAAAAAGAAGACAATATTTAGAAAGAGGCAGAGAGAGAGAAGTAAATAGAAAAGGAGAATAGTAAGCATGGAATGAAAACAAAAATGCAAGGAGGTATAGATTAAGAAAGATACCAACAAGAAGGACAAGTCTACTTCATAAACGTAATATGCATGTGATTCTTCCGCATCATTTATTACGTCATGACACGAAGGGAAGTTTTCAAATCCCAGTTATTCTGCTGCACTTCACACTCTAGAGAAAACTCTTCCTTGTGAAGTGGAAAATTTGGTCATATTTAGTCACCGTTTGCTTGACTATTTAATACTGTAGAATAACTAAAATAAATTGAAAAGCTAATTCTTTTGATTTAGTTATGGCATGCTTAATCCTCTAGATTTATGAGGAATGCTTACCACACAAATTCTGTAAATTACCTTACAATTACTTCAAAATTTGCCATTTCTGTTTAATAGATATTCTAGCATATTATAAAAATGCAGGCATAATTATTTATTTTTTAGGGGCAGTAGATCTTTATATGATGCGTAATAAATGTATATTATTTTATTAGAAATAAAATAAATTAACTTATTCTTTGATAAAATTTTATATATATCAAGAAAATTTAGATAAAATGTAAAAATGAGAAGGACACCAGATAATTTATCTAATAATAAAAATTTAAGTTCATTTGTCAAAGTTATGCTGTCTTATTGGGAGATATAGACCACCATACCCTTGAAGGGTAATGGATGGCAATGCTGTAGCTAATGAAGTTCTAACTCAGGCTCGGCTATTGCTGTTACCCTCCTGCCATGATCAGAGCTTTATTAATATTAATAGCTCATAACACCTTATCCCTACACTGTTCTCAACAGATAACGGGGAAGATGAAAAGCATTCTTGCTTCGCCCCTTTAAGCCAGTCCTTATAAGGATGCTGTCTTATGTCTTATTGAAAAATTCGGTCTGAGAGATCAATCGAATCTGAGATGCGGTGATTGTAGAGTTTTATAAAGGGATTGATTCATTCAATCCAATACCCTTGGAGGGTAATGGATGGCAATGCTGTAGCCAATGAAGTTCCAACTGAGGCTCGGCTATTGCTGTTACCCTTCTGCCATGATCAGAGCTTTAATAGCTTGATAACACCTTATCCTTACACTGTCCTCTACAGATAACGGGGACGTGAAAAGCATTCTTGCTTCGCCCCTTTAAGCCAGTCCTTATAAGGATGCTGTCTTATTGGGATAGGGGGAGAAAAAAAAAGTCATTTTTAGGACTTCCAGGGTAACGAATGGTAATGCTGTAGCCAATGAGGTTTTAACTGAGGCTCGGCTATTGCCCGTTACCCAGCCATGACTGGAGCTTTTAGTTCAATAACACTCCATCCACACAGATTCTCTTCATTCAGATGACGGGATAAAGAGTCAAGGACTCAGTCTATCGCCCAGTTCTTTTAAGAACTTTAAGATGCTGTCTCGTTGAGGAATGGTAGTTGTCAATAATAATTGACCATATTTTTATGTTTAATTTTTTATTTCTTTCCAACGTTAAAATGGCAACAGAACTGATAAATATTAAAGTGTTGCTATTGTTTCAAATTATACTGTTGCTATTGTTTCAAATTACAATAAAAAAACACTGAGGTTATGGACTACTATTATGTCTTTTCATTGTGCGTATTCTTTTCGTGTGTTCGTAATAAAAATCCCAAGTTTCAGGGAAGAAACCATACGATTCTCATATGATACCAGTTTACCCACCTTCAGTAGGTCGGAGGCCCGCATACCTGAACACGTAAAGACGTCAAAAAAAAAAATAAATAAATAAAGAGAGCTGAAATCAGGCCTGGCACTCCACACAACTACCATAGACCATCAAGTAGTTTGGCAATAAACAAAAATGCCTTATATTGATCATAATTGTTTTACAAGAAAGTTCAAGGAAGCCTCGTGAATGCTGAGAAGCCCCACACGTAACAAAAATCAAGGTTTAATCTTACACCAAGTATGGTCTGCTTTCATTAAAAATTTAACTGCCACGGGTCCAGGATATGACACGACGCCATAGAACGTGAGACCAGTAACTAGCATTGTTCCACTACGTATATGTAATGAATTTAGCATTTTTATTCTAGTTATTTATTTATGCAGGGTGTCCCAAAATTCACGCAAGAAGTAATTTTAATAGAAAACAGGTTTTCTATTAAAAATTGTAATTTCTTATTGATTCATAAAGTATACAGTATAGGGTTATGCATGGAATAGCATATCGGGTAAATGGCCTCCACGGCTTTGCTGGCACATACGCTCTCTTTAGTCGAAAATTTCCACGACCGTTTTCCATAAATATGGCTGAATGTCGTTGATACAGCGCTCAATTTCCTCCTTCAAGGCGTGGGTGGTCGTGGGCTTGTTGGCATAAACCTTAGACTTCAAAAAGAAAAACGTCCAACGGCGTTAAGTCACATGATCTGGGCGGCCAACTCTGATCACCAAAACGGGCAATTACACGACCAGGAAATGACTCATGCAGTAATTGAATTGTTTCTCAGGATGTATGGTATGTGGCACCGTCTTGTTGAAACCACATGTCGTCCACATCCATATCTTGCAATTTAGGCACAAACAACTGGATTATCATGTGACGATAGTGAGCACCATTAACTGTTATTGCCTCACCAGCCGCATTTTCGAAGAAGAATGGACCGATGATGCCTTCAGCCCAAAATCCGCACCAAACAGTGACATGTTGTGGATGTATTTGTTTCTTAACAATCACTCGTGGATTTTCTGAACCCCAAATGCGACAATTTTGTCGATTAACGAAGCCATCAAGATGAAAATGAGCCTCATCGCTGGAAGATGATTTTGTTCGAAAAATAAGCATCCACTTGTTGTTCCATAATCCATTCAACGAACTCTCTTCGCTGTGTGTGGTCCATTTTTAATAACCCTGAACTGTCAGCTGTCACGCTGTCTTTTTTTTTCTCGTTGGCAACACTTTACCGCACAAATGGCGCTAAACTTAAATCATGAGTGAATTTTGGGACACCCTGTATGTACGAATGATGAAGTTCTGATAACATGTAATAATTCACTGTTTCTAGTCACTTTTCTGTACAGCGTTTCCTAATACACCCAACCCGACGATGTAAATCTGACACATCTTACGAAACGTTTTTATAAGTTTTTTTTTGGTTTTATTTTAGTGTATACATTTTCCCAGGAATGTATTAATAAACTTTGTTCTTAACAGCCGAACAACAATAATTTACTTATTGTAAACTAAATTGTAATCCTAAATTATGCCTAATGAAAGTGAAAAAAAAAAAAAAAGCTAAATGAAAACGTTTATTTCTCTAGATCAAACATAAACATTTTGAATCGTCTTCAAACAGGGAAAAATCTTTTTTTGCACAAAGTTTAAATTTAAATGAAGCAACAATCAAGACTATAAAGAAAAAATAAACAGAAAATTGCAACTACTATTGCTGCAGATCTTCCATTTACGCAAATACGACAGCCCCTACTGAGTGCCAATAATTCAGAAAATGAGAAAAAAAAGGAAATGGAATCCGTTTTTACGGCCGTAAAAACGGATCCCATTTCCTTTTTTGAAACAACATTGCAATTAAGCAAAGTAATTTTATTTTTATATTTTTATAACTATCAGAAACATTAGAAATGCTTTCAAATATATCTATAGAATTAAGTTCATATAGATATTCACATGATAAAATAATCCTCCTCCCTCAAACTTTTTTACTGATTTTTATTTAATTAGCTTGCTTTTATCTCTATTAATCGGCAGTTGAATTAATAAAAATCTAATTTGGAAAGCTATAAACATTGCAATGATTAGATTCAAACACACACATTCTCGTCTTTTATAAAACTCCTGGATTAGAGGCCAAATAAAGCTTACAATTTATGTAGTAGCTCATTGTAATTCGCCATTGCATGATGGCGAATTATAAAGAGTCATTGCATGATGGCGACGGTCTTTCAGAATTACATATTATTTGCCATGAAGTCGTTTGTCAAGTTCATGATGAATTTTCTGTTGTTTCGTTACGCATATTAAAATCTAATATACATTATGCATTCGTTGTTAACTATTTATGTTTTTGCCCACAAAAATGTAACACTTCTTCTACAATTTAAATTATTGAAGAAGCTGATGCAGAACCAATACGAATATGCACACGTAAAGAAGGACATACCGAATAAAAGGGATCCAAATTGGTACATCTGAGTTGCTGAAAATTACGCTAAAAGAAGGTTTCAGCAATATTCTTTATATTATTTCTTAATCTGAAACTAAGTGAGGTACGTGAAGATTTCAAAGTTTTAAGTAAGACACATTCCAAGTGCTACTGTTATTTACAGATGTTGAAGAGATACGAATTGCTCTCAACTGTCGCCTAGTTGGTGTTTTCTACGTCCTTGAGACTAAATGTGTGACAGTTATTGCCACTTGAACGCTGCAAGGAGAAATCAATCCAAGAGACTCGGTTTGTTGTGTAAATCCTTTGGTAACAAGCAGATATCTCGCTAGTGCAGCCATACCCATCGGTTATAAACTTGTTGTGGACTTCTGTGGAACGACTTGTAATTCCTCAAGTGTAGAAAATTATGTGATAAAATGTAGCATTTAATTTTAATGTGGAAAAACAGAGTAAGATAAGAAAAACAATTAACTAAGATGAAAGAGGTATTATTTTTAGAACTAGTGGTGGTGGTGTGGTATGCCACGTCCTGACCAATCAGAGACACGTTAATATTTCTACAGTTTTACGATTTAAAAATACGAGATGGTATAAGAAAATATCTAGACTGACTACCACACGACACTACTGCAGTTAGTAGAAAGTTTCAGTGCCGGGTAAGGCAGAAGCTGCTGAGTGGATCCATTTTTGCGATGCTTCGAGGAAATGATTCATAAAGAATGATTATATGCTATGCCTTGAGATTTTCTTCATTCAAGAATGACGGATTACAAAGAACAACGCATAAGCTTCAAACTGGAAGAAAATAAATCCAAGTGAGGTGCTCAACTGGAAGATATGTGCTGAAAATAACTGAAAAAATGATTACCTGGATATTCCTGGATATTAATTTCTCCATAGCAATTCACCCGCTCATTATGTTTTGACTATGCGGAAATTTCTTACAAACAGGTTAATTATTGTTCGCCAGTGGTCTTAATTTCCATAATATCCTTCACTCTGATTCATCTTTCGATTTCCAAAACTCTTCAGTGATGCAGCAATGACGCCACTTACACGATGGAGCGATACTAGATTTACGATATATGATGCCTGACATGAACCACTTAGAAGGCAAAAAAGCAGGTAAATACCATTATCTTCGATAAAAGTCATATCCTAAATTCTTGGTTATATTTCGTAGTTTTTCCTTCTTTAAGATGTGCAATTTATTCGAGAATGTGGAAATATAAGCAAACGTTATATTTTTAATGAAAACTTGGTTGTGAGTTTAGCTGAAAATGCATATCGACATCTTATTTTGCTAGATTATTGCAACAGGTATATTGCAAATAAGTATTGGGAATTATTATTATTATTATTATTATTATTATTATTATTATTATTATTATTATTATTATTATTATTATTATTATTATTATTATCATCATTATTATTATTATTATTATTAACGTATATATAATAGTTTAACAATTATAGAAACTCTTTTATATCTGAATGCAATAAACCGATCATACACTTAGAAGAGCATCCCATTTATTTACCAGAAGTCGAATTCCCTACTGAGAAAATTCTTTAGTCTGATAGCAACCCAATCATGCACTGCGTTCCACTTCAGCTAACACTTTGAAGTGCAGCATGTAGTACGAGGTTCATAAGTTAAGAGTATAAGGTGAATGTACGGTATTCCATTCTCTCCCTCTCTGGTTCTCTATCCATGTTCTTTTCACATCTTTTCAGTTCTCAAGCAAGGACAGAGAACGAGACAAATAATTGGTACATAATATTTCTTGGCTTAATCTAAACAACTACTGCCAACAATTTTCGTTGACGATACTGTCTGCCTAGTATGGTATGCATCAAGTTAGGATGCTGCTACATCACCGCCCAACATAAGATCGAAGCAGATGGTGATTTTTCATATTCTTTTCAAAAGAGCTAGTAAGTAGTTAGTTGGCCTAATAGTTAGCTTTCTCGCTTTCCACCTATAGACTGAGGATTTGAATCGTACAATGGTAGATGTTTGTCAAGTCTTAGCAGTTTCTGTTTAGTGTAGTCGGAATTACAGCCGAAGTAAATGAGATTATTTTCTTCTGGCCAATTTAAGCCTTCAAATACCCTACTTCATGGAAATAACAAACGCTTGAATATGAGACCAATTAGCTCAACTTTAGTTGAAGAGCCCTAATAAGTGCTTCTTGCGTCGTATGTCACTACCCTGCTTATTCTAGGCGTTAAGCTGGTTGAAAAGTACCGTACGACGATTTTCCCTCCATCATAATTTTGCCAAGTACTTTCCATTGTAGAAGTGACAGTGAAGAGGATTAGAAAGATGTTGGTAACAATTGGCTTAATTGATAGTCTCAAGATTTCTTGTAACAATGCATTCTCAAGTGATTAATCTATGAGAAGAATTTGATTGAACCTGTAACCATTGTATGGTCGAGTTCAACCGAACCAATTTATGCATGATTTAATCTACAGCTTCTAAGCACTATATTAAAGAAAGGCAAATGCAATGTTTCATCTTAGACAAATAATAAGCAATTTTCATTAGGCGTATTTAAAGTATTCAGATAACACTGATGAGCTTTATACTAATTGAAAATATTGCAAAAACAGATGTCATAGAAGTTCCTTTTTTTAAAAAAAATCAACATTTAGACATCCTAATGTAATTGCATTCCTCCAAATCAAAGAATGGTTCTGTACAAGAATATAAAATTATTATACACTTACACCCTGCAGGAAAAAATAAGTAGACACCCAGTATATATCCTACGCACACTTCATGTTAAAATTTCTAATGAAAAAAAAAGATGATTTCCAATTTCGGATCTTAACAGAACTATCATAAAAAGAAAATACATCTAATATCTCATCTCAATGCGTTAAAAAATAGGGCGATCCCCTTTAGTTGGGAAAGCTTAGGTTCGAATTCCGGAAATCCACCACGCAAAGAACCTTACTAAGAGCTTTTCAATTGTACATGAACTCATACGGAGGTGGAAAGGTTATTTTCTTTCCTGAACCTCAGTTTTTGTTCATTCAAAAACAGGCTACAACAACACACGTAATTAATAGACGATGTATGCTAGCCTCATAGCCTTAGCGCGCTTCGCCCGTAATTTCTAATAACACATTTATTTGGAAAAGAAACCTCAAATAACGATTCTGAGTTTTGTTCCTTTCCTGATAATTGATTGCCATATTCTTGATAATTCCATCCCACCATATTATTTACATTACCAGGATGTTTCAGTACTGCAGTCTTCTCAAAAAAAAAAAAAATGGCATCTTGTCTTCATTAATCTTTGATGAGGTTTCCTTGACTTTGATGGATGATAATTCTTTATATAACTTTTGTGTTCTTTTGAACTGACAAATGCTATTCCTCCAGTTTTACCGATAAGGGGAATCTCTTATTATGGTCCTAGATTAACCATAAGTTTATGGATAATCATGATATATTGTTGTTTATCAACAAAATATCATGATTTGGAGATAGCGATTATTTTCGTTGTGTTGGCGAGTGAAGGTATCTCCGCGTGCTGGTTTTTCTGTAAAATGCCGATGTAAGAGAGAGAGAGAGAGAGAGAGAGAGAGAGAGAGAGAGAGAGAGAGAGAGAGAGAGAGAGACGCTTAGGCTTTTTCATGACCAAGATATGAAGGAAAGGTCTGCTGTTATGGTCTAAATCATGGATGAATTTGAGGGGGGGGGGATGTTAAATACTATTAATATGAGCACAGTTTGGGATTCACTCATGCTTAGTTGAAATTTTTCTCGAACGCTTTCATGTAATAGATTGCAATTTAGGGGTGGATAATTCCATCATTGCACTTTTAATGTTTCGACAGAACTATCTAAAATTACTAAATTTAAAATTGATTGACTCTCTCCAGAAGAGATAAAACAGATTAATTGATGACCTCTTCTTTCACTGATCCACTTCAGTCTCTCTTTCTCAGAAACCTCACTTTCCATCTTATGTGTATTCTTCCGATATTTTCGACAGCGTCCTGCTGAATTGGCCACATTTATTCATCCACTTTCTTCCAAAATAGTAAGAAGAATAGCAGCTTGTCAAAACCCATTTGCGATACATTTCCAAACTTCTCTACTCTTCTTCCTCTCTGTTTACCTCTGTTCTTGGAAACAACTTCCCTCACTCTGTCGACTGTTTCAAAAATGTGAACAGATTTTCCCATTTTTTTCTTAACCTATGGCGCACACAGCACTCATATGCTATAGGGTTTAGCATGACCTTTCGTGTGTGGGTCACAAATATTAAAAAAAAAATACAAAACATTCCGGGGTAATACCACGTCGAAAGAAGGTCTTGATAACATATTGAAATAAGTTATTATATTAAAAGTTCTGAAACTGGAACATTAATTTATAAAGAACAAACATTAAAACTGATTAAGATGTGTTTTTGTCCAAGTTCTCGTTCGAGATTTAATTCTTGGATGGTAATTTTAAAGATTAAATTAATTTTTACGTTCACACCCGATGAAGAAACATAGGTATACAGACACACGAAATCTTCAATAGCAATTTAATGTTTTATTATATTGGGAATTATATATATAATACATTTTTATACAAATTAGTTCAGCCCTCTTGTTTTGTTGTTCTGTAAACGCACCAATTGATGTACTGGTATGCACTTGCAGAACAGATCCTGATGAGACCATCATCACTGTATATCATTTATCTTTCTGTACATCAAACTATTTATCTTCTTTTCTAGCAATTAATCCAACACCGTTGTCTAATGTTCTTTATTCGTTCTTAATGATCCTTGCTGGAAATATTATTTCTCAGAACCAACAGTTGTTCTTCGCTCTTTGTGTCGAGGTTAATATCATTTTTCTCTTTCTGTTCAGTCTCAATCACTAATTTAACAGAACACTACTTAAGCGCATAGTTATGTACTAATTTGCATGCTGGCTACCTCGTTTCTTGGGAAGTTTTGTAATGTTCATTACGAAACTTTGCTACAAGAAGAAACTGAAATGAAAATTATTTCTACTGGTGTAATAAACGTCCGAAATTACTGCAGATAAGAAACGGAGGTAATAACTTTGTCTTACATTCTTACACTGCTTAATATTCTGGTTCCCACCTATTAACTGCTTTAATTTTTTTTTTCTCAAAGTAAGCGAAGATCCTTTTGTAAAATCTAATAAAAGAACGTCTGTGAGATGTTCAGATGAAAATAAGAAAACAGTGAAATTCGCCAGCTGAGTTCACACGCCGTGAGTGGGTGAATACAATTTATTTGTTGTTTTATCTTTAGAATTATGAAACTCATTCAATACCTAATTGGATTTTGGAAGTTTGTTTTAATGGAAAGGAGCCGAATGGGTGGAGAAAGAGAGATGGAGCAATAAGACGAAGTTGATCACCTTTCTGATCCATTATAAATGTAACGAATAACCAAGGTGGACCAGCTTCAAAGAATAAGAACCACAGACCTCATGCATCTTGCTGATTTCGTATTACACAGAGATAATTTCATGAACAAGGTACTAAAAAATTATATGCGTTATTAGTTCAAATTATACTAAATAATAATCTACTATTCCAAATTAAAACTAATGTCATAAACAGGATTAATACTCGGTATATGAGTTTGATCGGTTTTCAATTCTCCTTCATATATACGAATAAAATGCTGAGAAATTTCTAAAAAAATCAGAAATCAAAAACAGCGCAGCTTTTATCCTTAATAAAAAAAATAATAAAATAAAATATTTATTAAATCAAAGATTATTGTTGCTTAGCCCTACTTGCAATATGTTACTAAATGTGTAATTGTACTAGAATCCTAAGCACATTATGTATATTCTCATGTTTAGAATCACAGTTGCACTGAGTGAATGAATGAAACTACTTCGGTCTCAAATATATTGATTGAAAATTAAGTAATCTATTCTTTTTTATAAAAAGAAAAGAAAAGATTCAAAATAAAATAATAACAAATCATCTGATTAAATGATTTATTATGCATTTGAAACTAAAAAACTAAATGGTGAATTAATAAATCATATATATAAATTTTGTTATTAAATGTAATTAAATAATATTTAATATTTAAATAGAATATTATAGTTCACAAGATATTTTATAGTTTTTAATAATATCGTAAGAAAAACTAAGAATAATCGAAATATGTAATCATGTGTGTCCAGAACAGTGGTGAACATCAAGGCCTTTGAGAGGATACCACATGGAACTCTAATCAGTAAATTGGAGCAGATGGAGATGGATATAGGGTTGGTGAGATGGATAGGAGGGTAGTTGATGAAGAGATACCAGAGAGTGGTTTATTCAGGAGTGGAGTCCAAAAGACGGCTTGTGACTAGTGGTGTGCTGCAGGGCTCTGTTCTTGGACCACTACTTTTCAATTTGTTCATTAACGATATAGGAAAGGATCTGAGAGGAAGTGTTCACTTGTTTGCTGATGATGCAAAGTTGGGTAGAGCAATTGTGAGTGTACAGGATGTCAAAATTTTGCAGGATGATTTGGATAGTTTGGAGGACTGGGCTAGGAAAAATGGATGTCAATTTAATGTGGCAAAGTGTAAGGTTATGCATTTTGGAGTGAAAAGACTAGCAGCAGTATATCACAATGGTGGAACCGTACTCCAGGAGATTGATGAGGCCAGGGATTTGGGAGTGTTGGTGGATAGGGAGTTGAAGTTTAGGGGGAACATTTCAAAAGTGGCTAAATCAGCTCATCAAATCACTTGGTTGCTGAAAAATACTTTAACAAGCAGAGACAAACAAGTTATTGTTCCACTATATCGAGCCTTGACAAGACCCCATCTAGACTACTGTGCCCAGATATGGGCGCCAGGGTTTCTTCTTGATGCGAAGGAGGTGGAGGGGATCCAGAGACGAGTGACCAAGATGATAGCAGGTCTATGGAATGAACCTTATGAGAACAGGTTGAAGATTTGTGGGTTGCAAAAATTGGTTGATAAGCGGAAAAGGGGTGATATGATTGAGACATTCAAATTACTGAAAGGTTTCAATAAGATTAATCCAGAAGATATTTTTGAGAATAGGACTGGTGGTGGGAGGACTAGGGGCCATACATGGAAGCTGGGCAACAATGTGGTTAGCAGGGGTGTTAGAGCTAGGTTTTTTACTTGGAGAGTGGTGAATGAGTGGAATAAGTTGCCGGAGTCTGTTGTGGGTGCTATGACCGTGAATCAGTTCAAGGCAAGGTATGATAGATACTGTGCGAATGTCGAATAGTTGTTCTTAACATGATGTTATGGCCTCCCTCGATGAGTCTGTCGACTCCTTGGAGTTGCTCGCAATAATAATAATAATAATAATAATAATAATAATAATAATAATAATAATAATAATAATAATAATAATAATAATAATAATAATAATAATAATAATAATAATAATAATAATTAATTCAAATGGAGTAGTTTAACAGAAAGTGATCACCCGTACAGAAAGATCAAGATTGTGAATGAAAGGTATAGGCATGTGTGTGATTGATGGTCAAAGTTGGATACATTTTTTGTGGCAGCAAACTATCCACTATCAGGAAACATGCTGTATATGAAAAGCATATGTGGTCTAGGAATTCTCATTAACTCTTTCTACGAAATATCTCTGTAGGGGACAGTCGTACTATTAAGAGTCATCTTAATAGGGGCTAACAAAATCATGGATATCTCAGTATTTGTCTGAGGTATCCATATGCTTAATTCAGTCTTAATTCCAAACAACCCAACCCAGGATTTTAGGTCAAAATATGAATCAGATGTTATGAAAAAGACGATCACTTGAAATATATTAATGAAAGAGCATTAGTACAATACAACCATACCATAACATACCAGAACGCCTTAATCCACTAAATCTCAAGCCATCTTCTAGAGCATTCAACATACAGATATCTTTGCCAAACAACAAACATAACTTTACATTTCTTGAATACCGACGTTTCATAATCTTGAAGGTTAGTTCGGCTCTAACCGGAGTGATCTAATGCGGAGTGATCAGGGTTGTTTTTCCTGATTTACCATCGTCATTCATTATCCTCCTCCTCCTCTTCCGGATAGCTAACATGGGCAGGAATACACGAGGGTGATTTCTCTTCCGAATTGGCACTTCTTAATTCCATAGGATTAAAATGAAGAAATATTTCTTCGGCATACAATTACCGATCGCCAAACATGACATGTTTATGAGGTTTTGCGGTTCTTAGAAGCTCACATTAATCTGATTATACATCAACTCTGGCCATCACACATCGCAATCTTTTACTGTTTTTAAAAAGAGCTAATAATTCAGATTTGTCGTCCATGGCACATATTTTCCTGCTGCAGTTTGGATAAAGACATGCGTTTCGTTGTTGAAAAAGACTTGTGTTAGAATACTACCAAAGACACGAGATGTTATATTTCGGCCTTTTTTTTTTATCCAACAAATCAGATAAACCGAGTTGAAAACGCACGTATTTGACAAATTGTTCAGTGATATCTAATTTAAGGTATACCTAGAAATCTAATGATTTTTTTGCTTCAACAATAACACACGCGCGCGCGCGCGCACGCACGCACACACACACACACACACACACACACACACACACACACACACACACACACACACACACACACACACACACACACACACACACACACTGATTGGATTTATTTCGTAGAAATAAATCCAATATTATGAAAAGCAAGAGTGATTATGAAAAAATATAAATAAATACTTTATATATATTCAGTTAATTATGAAATATTAAAGGTGTTATAGAATATCATAAAGTTTCCTAATTTTCTTAAAATATTAAAAAAATCCTTCATATTTATGAAATTGTTTTTAATTGGTTTTTATTTATAGCTAAGGTATAATTTGTTATAGGTATGAAATATTAGCATCATTAAACTTGCGATACTGTAGTTACAAATAAAACAAATCTAATATTAAAAATAAAAAAAAATGACAGAGAAGTGAGAGAAAGGGAATGTGTACTGAGTAAAAAATTAATGGAATAACTTTGGGTTAAGAGTATCGGTCAACCCCAATGGTAATTAGCACGGATATGGCTCACCTGTTTATCGATCTTTCAGCAGCAGTGCGTTAGTTGCATTCACCCTGTGGAGTGCTTTCAACTCGTGAACATATATCTTAAATACAGCTCACTGGGGGTCAAATATAAAAGTCAATTATCTGAGGATAATTAATTATTCGAGGATAAAGTGAATAATCTGAGGTTTTAATTATTTTTTTTCCATATGTATAATAATAATAATAATAAGTTCTTCATATCAAGCTCTACGTAGTAAACATGGAATGCATTTTCCATCCATTTTATGCCTCTAATAATTAGGAAGGTGGTCGTACATGGAATGCCGAAATTTACTCATAGACGTCTGTCTCCAAGTGGGATTAAATTTGCAACTTATTATTTAAAGAAATGGATTGTTGCCGCTCTACCAAGCAAGCCTGCTAAATATAGTTTTGTTACCAAATATTGTTGGTGATGACTTACAGAAAGATAGAGTATTCGTTTAATCGTACCCTTACCGAAGAAAACAGACCACGACGGGCAAACACATATGAACGAAAGCGATCGCTAAAGAGAAGCAACCAACGAATAGCAAAAGAACTTGGTCTGAGAGAACCACCAAGGACAACATACGTTCGATGAGCGATTTATGGTGGAGTGGATTCCCCTGTTCATCTATTAAACGCAATACTAATGGGGAAAATATTCTTAATATGGTTATTCCGTGTTAGGATCATACGATTATATTAAAGGATAATTTTTGAATTTGCAAGAGGTGCTTCTCTTAGCTCCATACGGGATGCCGACGGGTCTCTTAATATTCCGATGGCGTGTTCAGTTAACAAAGTGAAAGCATCAGTCAAACATGGCAAGTTTCCTACGTTGTTGTCCAAACCTGGCATTTCTGTCTTTTTATCTTTGTCAATCTGTTTATCATTATATCGCCTTCTCTGTGACTAAATTAGTTTTGTTTTATACATATATTTTAATTACTTCCATAAACGAAAGTTGTTAGCATAACTTGTCACTTACGATATATAAGAATATAGCAAGACCGTAATACAATCACGGTATTGCTAGCGATTCTGCAGAAGCAATAGAGAAGGAATCTGTTGATGTCATTTTTTCAACACCTGCAACTTATACTGTTTGAAAAATACCTCATGAGTTAGGATATTTCAGAGAACAAAGACATGGGGAATGTAGGAATATTGGGAAAATAAATTTCAGTAGAAATCCGAGGAGATTCGAGGGAGGTTTGGTGCCTGTTCTGCGGAACATTCTGAATGGAAATATCCACGGGAAAATTATATCAAAGAAACAAATTTGGGATTTCCTGTTGGTTAGTAGCTGAACAGGTTAAAAGTTCAGCTACCAACCAACAGTAAATCCCAATCGGGAATTCGAAAAAGTCTGGAATCATTTTCCTGAATGGAAAATAATTCCCGATTTTTAGAGACTGAGGAAGCTAGCGATGTGCTTTTGCATAGAAAGGCTAGATGATAACTGCCAATCGTAGAAGAAGACATCTGATTTTGTTGGTGTGCTGGGTATTATCAAAGATAAGGGGAGCATGAAATCAGCATTCACAAAAGACGAAACGAATGTGTTTCGATAACACTGAAGGTGAATAGTTTGTAATCATCTGATTGAAGAATATTAAGAAGATCACTATATAAGGAGGTTGCTATATGAAGGTTGCTAAAGTTACACAATAAGCACAATCTTTCATACCTGAAATTCACGTTTAATGCTAATAGTTTATGTGCTTAGCTTTACAGAATTCTTCTACGTGTAAATACTATATGATGGACATGATTCCTTCTCAGGTCAATACACTTCCAATACTCGATCTTATTCTTTATCTTCTATTCTTGTTTTACTTATACTGTCCTGGTTTTTTTTAGTGTTATCCATGGCAGGTGCTTTGGTTACTTGTTTTTCGATACTGAACCAGTGATCGAAAGGAACCAGCTGCGTACTGCAAGATAGAAGGCTTTATCAGCGTACAAACCAAACAATACTACCCGAACAACGTATGATATTGACAGGCATTCACAAAACACATCGCGACAGGCCTAGATTTTCATTGCATTCATCTAAAGAATCCAACACAGATTTTTTTATGCAATGGTCCAAGACCTTCCATCTGTAAAATATGCATTTTACCGTCGAACGAACTTCCTTATAGCATCAATACATATGCCGTGAGTGGACAAACCATGATTTTTCTTTCTTTAAATAGCCCTTTAGATAGAAATGTCCGAATACAAACATGCCAGAGATAAAATTTCGGCAAGGATAAGTATAAAAGAAAACTATGCGACCTCTTATTTAACACGATTCTGAATTTAATGTTTATTTTTGAACGTTCTCATTTTACAAAAGTGAATTCGCTGTTCATAGTATGCGAACACTCTAATAATTTGCACGCTTTGCTGCGTTTGATAATATTTTTGTATAAATGGATTGTTTGGATCCATTTTATAACATGTTATGTAAGATTAATGTTAAAAAAGTTTAATTTTAATATAATATTTCAAATAGTATTACTGTATTTAAATTAACATCTACATAAATTTATTGCATTAATTATAAAAAATTTAATATATTAAAAAATTACAATAGTTGTAAAGTTCAATTCTAAATTAAACTATACAATTTTATCTTTCATATTTTTGTTTCCATATTGCCCAAATAAATGCATTTCTATTCCATAATTAATTTTTAATAACTAAAAACATCTAAAGGAAGGTTTAAACAATTTTTTCTTATCATGTATCAATTGACCTTCTGATGTCTTCTCATCAGAAAAAAAAATCATTAGTCGTATCCGCCGATGCCTTTTATTCCCAGAAGAATATAAGCTACTGGGCAGTTAATTTCTGTCCTTAGTGAATCACAAAACATCTGTCCCAACACTATCAGTGATTTAACTGGGTAAGAGAGTATTTGCTTATTGAATGTTCAAGTGTCATAATTCTTGTTTTACTGTATACGTATTGGATTCGTATAATGAACGTATATTAATAATTAAAACTTTTCGACATATTTGTATCATTATAACTCAAATATTGAAAATTCATAACTTTACAGTTATTCGAGTTTGAATTTCCTTTGTACAATGAAATCCCACAGTATTATAGCAAGCAACTACTATAGATTCAAAATACTTTTATAGATTCAAAATGCTAAAGTATTTTGAATCTATAAAATTTGGGCCCATGTGGTTATTAAATCGATGAGAAATGTTTGAGTTGCAGAGGTAAAAACCGGAGATTCTTCATTCAGAATAAACACACTACTTGCCTGCAACAACAATCAATTACCTCCAGAATCAATTTAAAAATTACCTAGAAAACGTTGTTCTTCGCTCTGAGTAAATAGAAACTTTCCCTGCGTTCTATTGTCACGGACTGCACCACCCAAAGCAACTTCTGCACTATATCAGGTTGAAAATACTGATGTAATATAAAATGTATAAATAAAGTTAATCACACAGATATTTACATAAGTACAACTAACATTTTGTTATGAGTGAACTGCTGAATACATGTTCCATTTTCTTCGTTAACTGGATTTTTTATTTATCTTTTTTTATAAATTGGACTTCTAATTTATTATTTTATTTTTATTAAATCCACAGATGTAGCCCCCGTGGCTCATTTGGTGTAGACGAAGTCCTTTGATCGGAAAGGCCTCTGTTCGATTCCCGTCCATTTGTAGCAGAGCCTCAGTTAAAACTTCATTGGCTACAGCATTGCCATCTGTTACCATGGGTGTTGTTCTAATCAATCAGACCAACCTGTCAGATCTTAACTTACTAAATATCCTTAAAAGGACTGAGTCCTTGACTCTTTATCCCGTCATCTGAGTGAAGAAAATCTATGTGGATGGGGGTATTGTTGAGCTAAAAGCTCTAGTCATGGCTGGGTAACGACAATAGCCGAACCTCAGTTAAAACTCCACTGGCTACAGCATGCCATCCGTTAACCTGGAAGTCCTAAAAAGGATTCGATTGGCTTAACCGATCTTGTTTCGTCTCTTTCACAGTAAATGTATTCGGTAAATTATCATTTGTATTATTCCTTTAATTTTCATGAAAGGTGTCCTATTTTTCCCGTTTTAATCAAAACGGGAAAAACACATATCCACAAAAGATCTCTTAACATACCCTTAGGCATACGCGTACCACACTTTGGGAGAGGATGTTATTCTAAAAAGAATTCTAAATTGATTCTAAAAAGAAATCAATATCCGAGCTCAGTAGTCAGTGATTTTGATAAGTAAAGAGTTTAAATTGGAAGAATCTTACTTTTCTTCAAACTCTCTCTCTCTCTCTCTCTCTCTCTCTCTCTCTCTTCCTGAAAAGGTTGTTGAATCGATTGGTGGTAATATCCGTGAGTTTTCTGTCGTCAAAGCCACGTTAAATCTTACATGAGGCTCAGGAAATTTCTTTCTTCTGTCGTACAGCATCCAGCAAAGGAAACAATATGAAACCAAGTCGGAACATAACTGGTTTGTTATAGAATGTAATTTTCTTTTATATCCAAAGATGGACGAAGAGAGATGTGTATCCCAACCATTCACATAACGTAAATTTATTCCGTTTTACATTCCTAACATATTCCATTAAAGTTCCAAATGTTTTATTCTTCCTCTCTACATTTTCTTTTGTACTATTTTTGTACATCATACCTTGCAATATCGCATTTGCTTAGAATTGAGGTTCTAACATTGACTCTTCTCTGCAGTTATTTACTTTTGCAAGAAAAAAGCTGAGATATAAAAATATATGAATAAACGCTGTTATCTGACAATTAATTGCTACTAAAGCTGCCAAAAATTTTCAGTTTTAATTGTACTTGCAGTTTTCTTATTACAGCAAAATGAGTGGAGTCCAGTATAACCGCAAATAACGGAAATAATCCGCCAATATTCTAGTAGGCAACTTGAACTGTTGAATGAAAATCAACTGGCTCCTTATTTTGATCTTGACATTACATATTGTTAATTATCCAAATTGTGAGCTCAGCCCAGTCTATTTTAATTACAGGGTCGCGTAATCTGAGATACAACAAATACTGTCACAAAGAAGTTTCACTTTTAAAGTAAGTATTACCGCTTACGCATGTAACAAACATTACATAGAATTTACTCATAAACTCCAATATGTTTCATCCGACATTGCATGGACATCGTCAGGGAGATAGACCGTTAACTACATTCGAAGGATGAATCAAAAGAATGAGTCATAAACCATTTGTATTCTTATATTAAAAATAATAATACTATAATAAAATAACTAAAATCATTATTAATTAATTAAAAAACATATGAACAATTAATAGTTATTATTTAAGGTTGGCTTCCGATATTACATCCCCAACTCTTTCCTTACCAGATGTCTATCATGTACCCTGGTCATGTCATCTTTCCTATTTTGGAGAGAGTGGTTTTTATGTTATATAAAAGTTTTTATACAAAACTGATCTAGCATGTTTTATCAGTTGAGATCTAGATCAACGGCATCAAAAACAAATATAAAGTTGGAAAAATATTCTTGCAGCTGTCCTACATAACTTACTGGGCGATAACTCCATTTGTTTGGATTACTGAGGGTTTGACTCTCGCCTAAGTAGCGAATGACCTTATAAAAATGTTTTTTTTTTTTTTAATGATTTACAAAGCTGCTAATACTATGCGATCAGTACATTATGTCTGTGAATTTGGTGTGTTTTTCAATACTCCAATTTTGTTTCTCTGGATGAAAATGGGCAGACAAACTTACCTTTAGTTGAAATTTTCTTATGGAGTTCTTATAATCTTGAATAGGATTTGATCTAAATACAGACAAACCGGGCCAGATATAACAGAATATGTGGATAGGATTAACCATACAATCAAATCATTTATTAGGCTCCTGCAAGGTCAGGATAGGCTGTTAAATTACTGAAGGGAAGATTAGATTTAGAAGAATCATAAGTGCCAATTTCGTAAAAAAATGAGTAGTGTAGAGTTTTGTGTTGTTTTTATTATTGCTCTAATTTATAACATTTATAGTGCGTGATAAATTATATACAATATATCTGCAACGCTCCAAATGAAATAACGTTGCGTTTAGGACGCAAATAACCTTTATCAGGGCTTTTCAATTGATGGTAACTTATTCGGTGAATTTCATACGATATTGGCAGGGTTTTGCTCTTCTAAACTCGAGTTTTTAATCCCTCAAAACAAACAAATCGGTTAGTAGAACACAAGAAATTTACAGCCATAGCAGACAATACAAGTAGGATTAACCGCCCTATGAAGTTTCTAGAAGACAAGTTACTTTGCGTGACTGGCGATTGAGCCTAACACAAAAGGGAAGATAAGATGGGATGGGATGCTATCTATTTACGATATCGTAAGTTTTAATTTGTATCAGTTTGTTGAGCAAAAGAGAAATTGTGTAAAGTAATGGAAGAGCATCAATTTATTATATGGCTTACAGTTATCGTGGCTTTAAATAGCATAGGTCTAAGAAGTCAGATTGTGAACAGCACTTAAAATTCTTATAACATTAATTACCCAGTATTTTACGGATTTAATATTTTTAGTAAAAATAATGAAGTGAATTGGTTTTATTTTTTAAAAAATTAGAGTGCTATGCCTTTAATATAAAAAATAAATAATATATTTTTATTTTACTTTCCGACGTCAATATGGCAATTATAATTGCCTAAGTACAAAATAATCTTTTGGGAAGTTTATTATGTAGTTTGCTTATTGTTATTGCATAAGCAAGTCACAGTGGAAACTGCAAACATTCAGACTAAATGGATAATCCGCAATCGCTTAAAGAGCATAAGGTGTCGACGGTTCTAATTAAATCTTTATTCCTTGAGATAGTAAGACGAAACGGAAAATAGAATCTGTTGGTCTTAGTTTTTAGGAGTACTATTGCAATCACAGGAAACACCACTCTACAAATTGATGGGTCCTTGTTATCGCTGAAGTTATGAGCAGTAATTTTTGTTGCTTTAAGCTGCAACAGAGGAAGCTGTGCCTAAACTGACTGTCTCCGCTTTTACTCTTTAGGAAGAGTAATTGATCAGAAAGGAAGACAGAACGCCAGACATTTCTTTGAGAATGTATACAGGTCTACTCCATTATCTGTCGGAAATGCATTCCTGCATAACACTAAGCAATGGATACTGAGAAACAGTTTTTCTGCATAACAGTTAAAGCAACTATTATGGGGAAGACCTTTGAAGAAAAGAGATTTGCGTTTCAAATCTGTTTAGAGGGATGAAAAATCCGAACCATGGGGATAAAAAAAATAGCTGTTGGGTGAAAAGCCACAACAGCTACTCTTTACCGTTACTTCTATTTCACTGATAAGTTTTAAGGCCTATAGCAAAATGAATACGAAAAAATTGAAGGAGTTGGGCACAACATAGACACACTTTTTTGCCATTTAATTCCCTAAGGCGGCAAGATTATATATCAACATATAAAATTGAATAATATGTTAAGATCATCTCAATAAAAAAAACAGATGCTTCAACCAAAGTTAAAATGCGATAGTGAGGAAACAATGTGTTAAAATGACACACACACACACACGTTCGTTTGTGTGTCTAACAAATAAGATAATAGTTCGCTCGCTACTGTTCAATGGGCTAGCGTTATATAAATCTAATATTCGTTTCCATATTTAGTAGATATTTTTTCAGAAAGAAGTAATGAAAACAAATGTGAAAATCGAATTTGTTGAAGAGAATGGTGGTATGTACTTCATTGCTACGTCAGTGAGTCCAGGATATTCTGACTGTACGTGGAGATAAACGTTTATTATTATTATTATTATTATTATTATTATTATTATTATTATTATTATTATTATTACGGGCAACTCCAGGGAGTCATTAGACTCATCGAAGGAGGCCCCAAATCATTTTCATCACAACTATTCGACATTCATACAGTATCTATCATACCTCGCCTTAAACTCATTCACTGTCACAGCATCCACCACAGACTCAGGGAGCGCATTCCACTCATTCACTACTCTAAAAGTAAAGAACCCAGCTCTAACACCTTTACTAACCACACTTTTGCCCAGTTTCCATGGATGTCCCCTAGTCCTCCCACAACCAGCCCTGTTCTCAAAAATATCTTCTGAATTAATTTTATAGAAACCCTTCAGTAATTTGAATGTCTCAATCATATCTCCCCTCCTCCGCCTATCAACCAATTTTTGCAACCCACAAATCCTCAACCTGTTCTCATACGGTTCATTCCACAGACCTGCTATCATCTTGGTCACTCGCCTCTGGATCCTCTCCACCTCCTCCCCATCAAGAAGAAACCTAGGTGACCAAATCTGAGCACAGTAGTCGAGATGAGGTCTTATCAAGGCTCGATACAGAGGAACAATAACCTGCTTGTCTCTGCTTGTCAACGTATTCTTCAGCAACCAAGTGATTTGATGAGCTGATTTGGCCACTTTTGCAATGTGTCCCCTAAATTTCAATTCCTTATCCACCAACACTCCTAAATCTCGTGCCTCATCAATTTCCTGGAGCACGGTTCCACCAATGCAGTAAACTGCCTCCCATCTTTTCACCCCAAAATGCATAACCTTACATTTTGCCACATTAATTTGACATCCATTCTCCCTAGCCCAGACCTCCAATCTATCCAAATCATCCTGCAAAATTTTGACGTCATCTGCATTCACTATTGCCCTACCCAACTTCGCATCATCCGCAAACAAATGAACTGTTCCTCTCAGATCCTTTCCTATATCATTTATGAACAAATTAAACAGCAGTGGTCCAAGAACAGATCCTTGTGGTACACCACTAGTCACAGGCCGTCTTGTGGACTCTACTCCTGAGTAAACCACTCTCTGATATCTCTCCGTCAACCACCCTCCTATCCATCTCACCAACCCTATGTCCATTCCCATATGCTGCAATTTACTGATTAGAATTCCATGTGGTATCCTGTCAAAGGCCTTAGCAAGGTCCAGCAGAATCACTGTAAACCCATTACCCTTATCCAGTTCAGCCGTCACTGTGTTATAATACGTGAGCAAGTTACTGAGGCATGACCTACCCTTCACAAAACCATGCTGTCCCCGATACAGTATCCCATTTTCTTCTATCCAATCTTGTATTTTCCTCTTGACTATTTTCTCTAAGACCTTGATAATGATTCCTGTTATGTTGATTGGCCGGTAATTTTCAACAGCAGCCTTGGAACCACCTTTGTGCAGTGGAACTATTTTCCCCTCTTTCCACCCCCTTGGGACTGACCCAGTCCTAAGGCTCAAATTAAACATAATGGTCAAGGGCACTGACAATTCTTTGGCCGCTTCACGTACGACACGAGCTGGTATACCATCCAATCCCACAGATGTATTGACATTGAGGTTCTGTAATAGACTAGTTACCTCTACCTCATTCATCACAATTCCAGTATAAGCTGTTGGTTCCTTCATTTCCGCAAAGCCACCACCTGGATGATATACTCTTGCAAAGTGCTCGCTCAGTAATTCCACAACATCGACTGATTCAGTTACCTCCCTACCCTCAGCATTTTTTAAGATCATTCTACCATGAGCATTTTTCCTTTTACTTGCAACATATTGAAAAAACTGTTTGGGATTCTCTTTAGCCTGCATGGCCAATTTCCTTTCGTAATCTGCTTTTGCTTTTCTTACCACCCTTGTTACCATCCTGGCCTGAGCTTTATACTGTTCATGCACCTGATGGTCACCCTTCTCCTTAAATTTCCCTCCACAATTGTTTCTTTTTTTGCAGCTCAAGCTTAATAGTGTTATTCATCCATTTAACCCCTACCTGATTTATTATTCGGACTCTTGGTATACAGTCAACCATTGCCTCCTGCAAACAGTTCTTAACCACCTCCCATGCACCATCAACATCCAGCCCTTGCAGTTTTACATGCCATGGCATTGAGCCAAGCACACACCTAAGCTTGTCATACTTATCAGCCCGGTAATTCCACATATACCCTGTCTTAATTGTAAATTCGACTCCTTTAGCCACCTCCCAAGTCATGACCTTGTGGTCACTCTCACCAATTGGTGGCAACATGGTCATGTTCGTTACAGCTACATTCTCAGTTGCAATTACTAGGTCCAGCACTCTCTGCCCCCTGGTATTTTCCAATACATGTTGCCGTAGATAGCTGTCTCTTAATAACTGCATAAAATCCAATTCCTTCCTCCCATGTGCCCTCTCCTCTTTCCAGTCAATGTTACCATAATTGAAATCACCCATAATAATTACCCTCCTTCCATTCATTTCTTCTATTTGCTTATGCATACTATTCCCACCATCCACTCCATCACCCGGTCTATAGCAGCACCCAATTGTATATTTTGTTCTGCTAGATTGTATCTCACACCAAACAGCGTCAAATGTGCTTTTTTCCCCATCCTAGAGTTCAACTTCTATACTCCTTGGCTGAAGCTCATCAGCTATCATCAATAACACTCCTCCCCCCTTTTTATTCACCCTGTCACTCCTGAACACGCTATACCCATCGCATTCAATCCCACTAGCTTTATCATCTTCTGTCAGCCATGTTTCACTAATACCGACAACCTGTGGCCTGGAAGTGCCAACCATGGCCAAAAACTCTTCCTTCTTGTTCCTAATACTCCTGGCATTAGTGTACATGAATCGCAGAAGCCCATTTGTCCCATCCCTACTTTGATTCCTTATACTAATTATCCCATTCTGATTTGTTGTCCGTCGTACTCGCACGGGCATAATATACTCATTCATACACTTAACTGCCCCCCCCTAAAGTCTGCATATCTACTCCCCCCCTCTTAATAAATCTAGTTTCCCTGAGTCTGTACATCCACTTCCACATCATTCATCAACACTCTTTCAAGTCTCCGTACACCAACTCCATTCAAATGTAACCCCATTCAACTGTAACCCCATATAACTCCATTCAAAAGTTTATCAAACTTTACTTCCTGGAACTCTTTCTATGAATCTTATCCTCGATCTTTTTATGTACTCGATATATGTAAAAAGGTTATCTGATCCACTCAATCACAGCACGTAGCAAAATATTATGCGTATTATTATATTGAAATTAAACTAATTATGTAAATTTAAATTTACAAACCAAAATTAAAATATTATTTACTAATAAAGTTTCTCGCCTACCAAACCGCACTTTCAGAAATGCTCTACAGTTCACTATCACATCACGTCAATCTCAGTCCTTATAAGGACTGGCTTGAACGGGCGAAGCAAGAATGCTTTTCATCTTCCCCGTTATATGTAGAGGACGGTGTACGGATAAGGTGTTATTGAGCTATTAAAGCTCTGATCATGGCAGGAGGGTAACAGCAATAGCTGAGCCTCAGTTAGAACTTCACTGGCTACAGCATTGCCATCCATTACCCTCCAAGTGTATTAATGACCGCATCTCACGGTCGATTATCTCATTTCGGCTCGTCAATCTCAGGAAGTCATTTGTTTTTGTTATACAGAACCGATTGAAAAAAATAAACGGTTAAAATAATCTACCACATAAATCGTGTGAAAATTTTAGAAAAATTAAAATATTTATTAGAATTTTGAATTTTATATATATGACATTTTTTTAAAAAATGTAATAAAATAATTTAGTTGTAGTAGAAGAAAGTCAAATTAAAATATACTAATCACTTTTTAATCGTAAAGTTGTACAGTATCAGAAAAGGCTTAGCCGTGCTTCTAAAGAGGAAATGACATCTTGCGTAGTGCAATGTACTTAACAACTGTCTTATTTCATCCTTTTTATCTTTAACTCTACCGCAATGGTAGTACTAGTACCACTTTAAATCTCTGTTTGAAATAAAACAGCGGCCAATTTAGCCGATCTTAGTTCAATTACTGTGTTTTAATCTTGTGTTTGCTAACAAGTCATCTATTATCACAAAGACTCTTGATAAATGTTTGCTATTTTTATATTGCTTTCACGAAGCAGTGATCAATTGGTAGCCTACAATGACGTTCAAGCATTCACACATAGCACTTAACATTATTACAGCTAGCTAAGAGCTTTTTGTCTTTCTCAGAGTATATATAAATGAACTACGTTAGATCGCCATTACTTGTAATCAATCCAGACTTTGCGAACAAAAAAAAAAAAACACTCCCTCAAAGCAACCTCTGAAAGCCCACTTGGTGCATTTTCTTTTATACTGAATCGATCTAGAAGAAAATCCTCGGGCTGTTGATAATAACACGTACAAAACAAATGGAGTAAGTTAATGTTAGCTAAATAGGGACTCCTTTTAAGTGAAAATTAGCGTAATAATAAATCTATTTAAGAACGTTTGATTCTAAAACAACTGTTAACAATTTATTGGCAAACATTGCTTTTTCTAGGTAATTCACAGCTACTGTTACTATAAGATGTTTTATTAGTGAACTAGACTTCCTGCTATAGATGCAGTTATAAAATATAAGGATGTACCAAATGATATGTATAAAATTAAGATATAAAATTTTAATAATAACTTAAGAATTTATATTTACTTTTGAAATATTTAAAATATTTTTGCTTAAATGTTAATATATTTGTACAAATTAATTTTTTATTAAAACACAATTTTATAATATTTATAGATGTACTATGTTAATGAAGTTTTAAGCAACATGTATGTTGTTCTTTATGTTGTGGGGTTTTGGGTGAATATAGATGAAGTTCTAACAGAAGCTCAGCCATTGCTGTTACCCTCTGCCATGATCAGAGCTTTAATAGCTCAATAATATCTTATCCCTATACTGTCCTCTACAGATAACGGGGAAGATAAAAAGTATTCTTGCTTCGCTCTTATAAGGACTATATATATATATATATATATATATATATATATATGTTGTATGGGACTTTGATTAAGGTTGCTATTGAATTTACTGCGGATTTATGAGTTTGATATTTTCAATATGCTTAGGCGGACTTATGCTAATCCATAAAATAGTGATAATAGCACGAATAATATCTGTGAATATCTGATTTTTGGTAAAAATTTCCAGACAAGTCTGTGCGTGCTGTGGAAGTGCCTCTGGTTACCATAACTAATCACTCACAAGTAAGTGATTCTCCATTTATATATAGGCCAATTCACTAGGTCTAACAGCCATTGCTGATTTATCGTTCTAAATACCTCGCAATGTGTGAGGACGATGATGCTTATATTAACTCACTCAGAACCAAAGGACGTTTAATTAGCATTCTCAAAAAGATGCTAAAAAAAGCAGAAAATGATTGGCAAGGCACTCTTAATTTCTACTCCTTGCCAAATGAAATTGAAGAGTGCGAAGATAGTTCCCAGATTGAGGAGAAACTCGATTTGGTGATTTCCCCTACTACAGACTTCGATGAAACCCGGGCTCTTAAGAAACTTAAAACCTCTGATATTGAACCACTTATAGATTTAGGTATGGAAGAGGATGTCCCCAGCCTTGATCACACTGCCTCCCCCAAAGAGAGGGTACCTCCTATTGTCCTACGGGAAAAAAGGAAATGGACACAATTGAGATCCATCATGTCAAACCTTCAGATACAGTATATCGCGGATACAAATACTGACGATAGCGTTAGGATTCAGCCTGCTACTGTATCATACTTTAGAAAACTAACTAAAGAGCTGGATTCAAAAGATATCCAATACCATACATTCTCTCTTGGCTCGGAACGAAATTTGAAGGTGGTTCTAACGGGTCTCTCAGAGGATATAACCTCTGACGAAATAGAGGCTGATCTCCGCCTCCAGGACCTACCACCTATCAAGGTCAGCAGGATGACTAGAGCAGACAAAAAAAAAACCCATGCCTCTAGTTTTAATAGAGATACATCAAGTCTACAAAAATATCTATGATATCAAATCAGTATGTGGTCTTAGAATTACCCCTGAGCCTTTGAGAAAGAAGGCTTCTACTGGACAATGCCATAGATGCCAAAGATTCGGTCATGCGCAGAGACTTTGTAAGGCAGAGTTCAAATGCTTGAAGTGTGCAAAAAGCCACCCTTCCAACACATGTACAAAACCAATAACAAATTCAGGTCTCATCCACACTGATGCTGATAAAGCTGAAGCAATAGCAAATCATCTTGAAAAACAATGTGAACCTCCATACGATCACCTCGGTTTTAACCATATATACAAGATCCACCTAACGTTAGATGTTCAATGAATTCTGCTGTCACATATTCCACTCAAATTGCACCCACCTCACCTGCTGAAATATATGATATTATTAAGAAGTTTAAGAACAAAAAGGCTCCTGAACCAGATCGTATCTCTAACAAAGTAATAAAGCTTCTACCACGTAGAGCTATTGTCCATCTGACAAATATAATTAATTCCATCCTTCTCTACAAACATTTTTCTTCCTACTGGAAACTGGCGAACATAATGCCAATCCATAAACCTAGAAAAAATCCCAGATTGCCTCAAAGTTACAGACCAATCAGCCTCATCTCAAATCTCGGCAAAATTGCCGAGAAGGTAATTCATACCAGACTCCAAGATTCAGTACTCCGACTAAATATCATGCCTGAGGAGCAGTTTGGCTTCCGCCAATCTCATAGCATCACGCAACAAATACACGGATTAGTGAAATACATTATCACGGGTTTTAACTTAAGTCAATGCACTAGGGCTGTTTACCTTGACATAGCGAGTGCATTTGACAAGGTTTGGCATTATGGTTTGCTATACAAACTGATATCATCTGGTATACCAATGGGAATCATTCTTCTATATAAAGGCATACCTCTACGATAGGCGTATGCAAGTTAGGATGTGTGGGGTGTTTCAAGATGCGTCTTGAAACTACCCCACAAAAACGCATCTTGGCTGGAATTTCACTAGGATACTTACTAGCACAGATTTTATTTTCTTTATACTTGTGTGATATACCGCACAACCCATTATCATCAATTAAAGCTGTATATGCAGATGATACAGCGATATACCTCTACGCCAGATCTTTATAGCCGAACCTAGCCTTCAAGAAACTGCAAGTAAACCTACTGCTAATCGAACAATATTTCACCAAATGGCGACTCCAAGTGAATCTCCTGAAGAGCATAGCCGTCTTATTCTCTAGAAGATCTTTGCTTCCCAAAGAAGATATCCTCCTTTTCAACAAAGACATCCCGTGGAAAACCGATATCAAATATCTTGGAGTGGTATTGGACAGACAACTGACTTTCAGCTCCCATAACAAGACTCTCTGTGCAAACACATCAAAAACCATAGCCCAGCTCTACCCGCTAATTAACAGAAACAGTAAGCTGAGCACCAGAATCACACTTCTTATATACAAACTGATGGTTCCTCCAATACTCATCTACGCTTCACCGGCCTGGAGTCATACTGCTAATACTAATGTTCTCAAATTGCAACGTATCCAGAATAAAGGTCTCAGAATAATCCTGGGCTCCGCGTGGTTCATCCGAACTGTCCAGCTACTCCGGGACACAAATGTCCCCTATATTTATACTTTCATGCAGACTATAGCAATCAAATTCTTCTCAAAAGCATCTGTGCACCCTAACAAACTGAACCAACTGGCTGCAGATTATGACTCAATGGATTATTTCAAACATAAAAGACCTAAAGCCATCCTAAACTTCAACACTGAGGTCTAATCTCCTAACCCACTCAGGGCGAGCAATTGGCTCATAAACTTTCTCCACTCGCAGTTGCTATTAAGATAGCGGTGAATATGAAAAACTTTTGCTTCACCCTTTATGTCAGTAAAGTTGATAGTTGATAATATGTTATATGGGGCGTATACTCATAAGACGCCCAGTTGCTCTTCTCCAAGACCCAGTAAAAAAAAAAAATATATATATATATATGTATGTTATTTGAATTACATCCATTTAATTCTCGACTTTCTTGTGAAAGTTTTTGAAAGTTTCATAAAAGAAGTTTCTCCGCGAAAGTTGTCGGATTTCAATTTTCTACCCTAATTTCATGATGTTGGGAAACTTGCTAATAAAAATCACACCGTTTTTATAAAGAATATTTAATATCCAGTTGATGTTTTTTATTTCTTCCTCATCAAGTTTCCGGTCATCGCTTCTGTTGTCAGTCTCATTACTCTCCATCAGCTATTTCAAATGTAATGCGCCTTTGAGTCTCCTTGATAGCAGACAGTTTTGTTTATGACAGCAAATTGAATGTTTCCATGAACAGCAGCAAAGTTATCTTTTTAATCTTACTTCTGATTTTCAATTTCGGTTGATTGAAAGAAAAAAAAAGGAAAGTATAATTTTTTGTGTTAAATAACTTTTACATATTTGCAAACTTTCATTGGAAAACGCTGCAATTTATGCAAGCGTAAACACACGCACACACGCATTTTCAGTGACTTGCACACTCTAGATGGAGAAGAAAAAGTGTGTTAGGACATTCCGTATCACATGTCCATTTTGTTCCGAAATAAACTGTCATTCAATCCATTTCTCTGAGTTTATATCACATATTGCACTTATTTTATTATATCCTTTGCGATTCAGCTTTCGTTGTCATTTCTCCATGTAAGCAAGAATTTTTACAACTCTTTTTTTTTTTTTTTTTTTTTTTTTGTATGTACCAATGCCTCTGTTTGTTTACGCTGCATTTCCGGGAGAAGAACTGTGTTATAGCGCCGTATCAAATTGTGTTGAGAAATATTATCTAAGAGAAACACACTTTTTTACTACTCTCATCCAAATCATAGGCGTTATTGACAAAATTTTCCAGATATGGCCCTATTTTATTCTTATCAGGATAACTCAAAATTTGGATTATATATTTTCACAAAATTGTAATATTCACTTATTAGCTTAACTAGATCAAAATCTTTCGTTCTTTATAGAACTTAAGTGTAAACAAATACTTTTTTTAACTCCGAAAAAAAAACGTTGTATTGTCTGATCTTCGTCTTCAATCTGAGTTTAATTTTACTGTAAACATTTTCGCATTATTTTAATAACTGAAAGTAAACAAACAGAAATTTTATCCAGTGAAACCATAATTAAATCTCTAGATTTTCTGTCTCTTCAAACAACAGATTGTCTAGCCTCATAAGAATAAAATCATTTAGCTTACGCGTAAACTATGAACTGTTATTAAAAGTTCGTATCAGGATCTTTCCTCTTGTGAAAGTTAAAAAAAAAACCTTATTATTATTTTTGGTCATTTATAGTTAGGTGAATAATTAGTGATATTCAAACGATAATTTCTAAATAAAATTATCCAGATTTTGATGATTCCTATATCGATATTTATATAAGTATTACCTTTATCAATGTTCAATTCTCGGCAAAGTTGAATTCATTTGTTTGGGATCACGGCAAAAGAAAATAAGACTACGTGAATAGTGTATTATGTTCTGGAGTATTTCAGAATATTTACCCAAATAATTTATATTGATCATGCTAATTACTGACTGTTACTTATTATGACGTGAATATGAAAAGAAAAAAAAACTTATACTCGACTTCCTGTTTGATTCCTTAACTTGACAAAATTTGTTTAATGCAAATCTCATCTGCAAAACACTTTTAGCATGTAGTAAGTTAGTATGAGTATCATGAGTAGATAATCCGGAATCATTGCTTTAAACCAAACTCGAAAGCTTTAAGGTCACTTATAGCTCTGTTCATTGCAAAGGTCTGAGTTCACATCTTCTATAAAACCCACTGTCTACATAATGATATGCATAGTAGATACGATGACTGACTATAGCAAGTTTACAATTTGTTAATATCACAAAAAAAAGAAAGAAATGGCAAAATACACTTATGTTCACTAATGAAGATAACTTATGTAATAAAATTAAAGGTATTTATATATAATGTAAAATAATAATTATAAAAATGTAATATTATATGTGCTTCACAAAAATATATATTTATGTTCCCAAATTTATATTTATTTTTATAGTTCAGTTATAAAATAAAGGTATATAAATATATTTAAAATATCTAGAAACATCTAAATCGTTTGACTTTTTTATAACTGGTTGAATAACAAATTATAGTTGAGAGGAATATGTATGTATATTGTCAGATGAAATAAGAGAATTTACATTAGCAGTTTCTAAAGTTACTTTTCCTAAATTTCAATGTACTTTTTCTCACAAAACAGCGCTAAAATAATTTTCTTAATTCATTAGTTTGACATAACAGTTTGCATATTGTAATCGAGTTTTATCTAATTATTGCTCTACAGGGGATGGATTTCGGGGATATACAGCCACGCGTTTTCAGATCCAATAGCTTTCTTGCTAGTTTTGCATCATTAAGTTGACCCGCCCACAAAGAAACGAATAAAGCAGCGTGATCCTGATGAGAAACTGCATCCAATTATCTTTCGCTGCCATCCACGAATTTCGACACGATTGAGAATGTTTATCTTGTGCATGATTTGTTTGGTTTGTATACCAAGAGAGAGAGAGAGAGAGAGGCTGGACAGCGACTCCTATTTCAAATATTGATAATCGACAAACATGCGAATATTAATGGCCATAGCCAAATATATTTGTTTATTTAGAAACGGAAAGACAGATGAAAAAAAATGGTATTTCTCTCACGGTGACAGTCGTATTTTGTATACATCTTTGAGGAATGATAAACATTCAGATCCTCGGATTCATAAACAGTGCAATCGATACTTTAAATGGTGTCCCACATCAGCATTCATCTATTATGCAGTCGCCTAAGAAAAACACAATGCCAACGAATATTCTAGAAATATCGGAGATTCTAAGAATTGCGTGAGCAGATCGTCATTGAGGCTCTTCTGCTTTACATAAATATGAGCTGTTCAAGTGTGTCTCTTTACGACCTTTCCAAATACTTTTCTTTCCCCCCCCTTTTTTTTGGTGTTTGTGTGTTGCAAATCTCGTAGTGATGCATCTTTCTTTATTGCCATTAGAATACGAGCGATCGATGCTTGGAGTTTGAAATCATAAAAGAACTCTACAAGTTCATCGAATGCGTTTGCAGGTAACCTGGCTTTTAACAAAAGTTCGTTTTAGTAATTATGAATATTATCGACACAATTAAATACAATCTGTAGTAAACTATTATTATTCAAATTACTGCAATGCAAGTATGGAAATCTTTTTTGGACAACATTAGTCTCATTTATTTGGCTCCAAACAAACTTTGGACCTCCTGACATTCTTTTTCTTCTTCAATCCATCCGCCTCTTTGATAGGTGGAAACCCCAGATTAGGGATCACGATGTCCTACAAGAAATCGTGAAGTACAAGCCCCTAGTTCAATCCCGCAGCATTCCTTCTCTTCATTCTTTCTATTCTTTTATATCAGTTATCTTCTATTCTCTTTTTTCCCTATCCTCAATACATGTTCACAATTCCAGTATATTCTAATTTATGCAAAATAAATTAAGATGCATATTCGATACTGTTCCATTTTTAAACAATGTGTTCCATTAATTAAACTAGCAGCTTTGAGAATAGATTATTGCTAAATAATTATTAACTATTCAAAATATTTTGAGTCATATAAAAGAAACTTTAACATAAGTATACGTTTATATGGTTAGATAGTATCACCAATGTTAAAACAAAGTTATCACAACGAAAACGTTTTTAGTATATGATTAAATAATATCTTGACGATCTATTTTAACGAGTTATTAAAATATCTTAAAATGATGCTAAAATATATGAAAATTTGTCATTTAGCAGCACAAGATAAAATTTTTCATTGCATTTTTCATATTATATGTATGCGTTTAACTAGTCCAACCGGTGATATTTTCATTTTCAAGAAGTATTTTAATGTCGTCATAACAGATCGAATGATTATACAATCATTTATTAAAACATTATTTTAAAATTTATTATAAGAAGCAATCATTTATTTTAAGTTCATACTATTGGTCTCTTTCAAGATGCTGCACATATTGACCTCCTCCTTTTTAAGTGTTCTTAAATGATTATTAAATCTGTCATTAGTAATATCGTGTTTATTTTCGCTATAGAAAATAATTCTTAGGAATAATCTTCCTGGTTTATTAATATCTGATATCAAAGCAATACCGACAATCAGATTTTATTAAAGCACTTATATCATTCTATCTATGGTGCATTCGGTAGAACCATGCGATATTCGATCTTCGTGGAGTTTTCTTAGTTCATTTGGTAAGAACTAAGTGGGAATTCTTCCTAGGAAGCGAATAACGTTTATAACAGCTTTTATAAGATCCCAGCAAAAGAGAGAAATAAACCAAAAGAAGACAAGAAATGAGCCTTCATGTAGCACTGCTTTCACAATGTTGGTGGTTTCAGTAAATTCTCAAAATAACTCTAAGAATTTACTTTCCTTTGAAAAGACCTGAATTAGAATCCGGTGTATGAGTAGAACACACAAAATTAACACACATAATGCACTAGCCTATTGCATTGGTTACTTCGTATATCTAACTGACACCAATACAAATTTCCATATAAATTTATACAGTTAATGGCGGTCATGATTTTACATATGAAAATCCATTAAAATGTTGAATAGACAAGAGAAAAAAATCATCTCATCTTAATCCATACTTAAGGATTTTTATCTTTTAATTTCGATATAGTTTGCAGACTTCTAGGTGACATCTTTTTATCCATGCTACTCGTGCTAAACCATGCTAAACTCTAAGAATTTACTTTCCTTTGAAAAGACCTGAATTAGAATCCGGTGTATGAGTAGAACACACAAAATTAACACACATAATGCACTAGCCTATTGCATTGGTTACTTCGTATATCTAACTGACACCAATACAAATTTCCATATAAATTTATACAGTTAATGGCGGTCATGATTTTACATATGAAAATCCATTAAAATGTTGAATAGACAAGAGAAAAAAATCATCTCATCTTAATCCATACTTAAGGATTTTTATCTTTTAATTTCGATATAGTTTGCAGACTTCTAGGTGACATCTTTTTATCCATGCTACTCGTACCATTAAATAAATCACGAAGGTGTACAATGCCGTTTTAAACAGCATGTACAGTATTATGAAATGCCTTTCATAGTCATAGAACAAAATGCGATAAAAAGAGAAATACTTTTTTTTTGCAATACAACATTCGGGATCAAAATGATGTATTGCAAAAAAAGCGTTTCTATTCAAGTAATGTTGTATTGATCTGTTTATCAGACTCTTACGTGTTGTGTAGACTTATTTGCTTCAGTTTTTATGTGGATATTAATTTCTTCTTCTTGAAGTTCTTTTTCAAATACACTATTACTTTTTAAGTTAATTTTAATGAAAATGTATTCTTTTTTTGAATTTTTTTTCCTCGTAAAATGAGTTGCAATATTACGTATATGACTTATGTCTTGGTTTCCATTTGTGTGATCAAAGGCACTCTGTGTGCAACTCTCCATACCGTTAATGAGAAACTGAAGTAAACATTTACATTTTGTGCAAATTATTTTAAAGTTAAAATTTTATTTTGTTCCAAGTAGCTTTATATACATTGAAACTTTCCCAAGTTACCAAACAAAGTTAAAAGTCATTCAATGGGAAATTACCGTGTAGTAATTTCCCTATGCATTTCAATACTTTCGCTGAATCGATGTCTTCAAAATAAGGCAACGTATTTGGTACGTGTTAACTGTTTCCAATTTGAAATAACTCCAGTTGAACAAACTCTACGTTCAAATGCATTGAAATGCTCATCCATATTATTGGTTTAAGGTTTGAATACCACGTGTGAGGAGATCATAACTCATATTCAGGACGACAACATAAGCCGCATCATGGACCACAAGTCTATTTAGAGGTCGCCACTATCAACCGTGATCTTCAGAGGTTTAATTTATCGAGTATCTAAGATAACAGATGCCTCTCTCGATTTTTATCACGCTGACAAGTGAGCTTATCAATGCTGTGCCCTGTAATAAAAAAAAAGAAAAGAAAACACCGTCAATGTGGATTCCCTAATATGATAAGGAGAATTCCTCAACGTTATTCTAACGCAAAGTTTATTTATATGAACACGAACTTTATAACAAACAACTTTACAATTGCTTTCTTGCAAAAGAAATTTGTTAACAAAAGTTGAAAGAACGCATTTGCATTTATAAATAAATAGAATAAATATAAATATTTGTATTTATTAGATACAACAAATATGCTCTTAAATTTAAATTTAAGAGCATATTTAAATTTAAATTGAAATTATTATCTGTAATAATCCAGAAATGAATAGAAGCAACATTTAAGACAGCTTATGATTCGACTGAGTAATATGAACTTAAAAGATTAAGAAATTCTGAAAGCTGCTCAGGAGGAATTCTCTCAACAAGATATATTTGAAAAAGACAACGTTGTCTCACACCGGGCTACGAAATCCATCTCCTGCCTGAAAACATTCATAAACATCCAGGTCGGGATTCGAACCCGCGACCTATTGGTTGGAGCGGAGATACGCTAACCACTCGGTCAACCAGGCAGAAAGTTTATTTATCTTTCCTGTTGTAATAAATTTTCAGGCTTTTGCGCAGTGGCAGCTCGTGGCTTGAAATCCTGAGGGCGTTGCAACTTTCGAAATATACATACACACTGTAAATACAGTGTACACATGGTAGGATAAAATATCAAAATTATGGTAAAATTTAAAAAAATTAAACATGAAAAAATATTGTTTATTATCGATAAAATTACACAGTTTGGTAATTCAAAATTACTTAAAAATTCTGAGGTCATAATTGTCAATAAATCCAATAATATTGTAAAATAAAAACTATAACAAATGTTATGTCTTTAATTGTAATGTACAAATATTTATAGAGACGGAGTAAACACGATAAGTACTACGAACACTCTACTACTGGCGCAAACTGCATATAAACAATAGTGGAACTGCGCGACCGACAGTGCCGCATTACGCTAATAGCTCGCATTTCACTATGACGTACATATGCTTGCGCACTTAGCAATATGACACTGTGGTAAACACAGTGCTGCTAGCGTCCTTCGCCCTCTAAATGCTACAAGATGGAGTTTTATTATTTTTTTATACAAAATAAGAGAATTGTATAGGATTGTTGATGGTAAAATTAAATATTACGAGCAAATATAAATAAATTAATAAATATATTTATATATCGAGAAAATTTGGGGATGCTGCAGTTCCACAGTGCCTATGCACGAGACGCCCCAACTGCTTCTAGTTTGGCCAATATATGCTTTCAGGCAGGAACACAAATTCTCTTGCATAAATGTGGGTTTAGAAGAGGGCGAAGTGCGAACCACATATTTGACCGAAGTCAGATTGGATGAGCAGATGAAACGTACCCTGGAAGACGTTCAAAGGCATCGTTCACAAAGAGAATAGGGATCATCTGGACTTCATCTTGGGTTAGTGGGTGCAGAAATAAACATTGTCAAAAATTTTAACCATCTTGATTGTTGCCACTTAACGGCATTTTATTTTAATGGTTAAGATTTTCCCTTGAAGTGCTTCAGACTAGTAAGTCATATGATCTTGTTAACGGAGATGATTTAATAAAATATGAATAATCAAGATGGTTAAAATTTTTGACAATGTTTATAAAATAATAGTTGAAGAAGAACATAAGCAAGGTATATTAGAATTTTGATTTCTTTTTGAAGGGGATTCGTCTGATGAATATTGAATTTTGAAAGGAAAACAAAAAAATCTCTTAATTGTTTAAAGTTCAAATATCTTGTGAAAGTAGCGGATATATAAATATTATGTAGAATACAAAGATGACTCTAAATGCTCTAAAACGCTTTGTGAGAATAGCGACAATAGCCTGCCTTCAAATATGGTTTCGTCAACTATATTACAACATTTATATTTAGGCACCAGTCATTTGGTAATGAGAGAGGTATTGTCAAACTAACCAGGATGTAATGGAAATCTTTAAGCATTAAGTCCTTAATTTTTAAAATAAATAAAATCCACGAAATCTTATAGAACAGCGAAAGTACTTTATTTGAAAAATTTATATATTAAGGTTTGATTTCGCTTAAATAAAGCGATGAAGCTTTCCTGTGCTGTTTACGAATTTTAATGATAATGACGGCTTACTTAATCAAAAGTTTGGAAACTGTAATTACAAATGGCATAAATATCACCATTTCGTAATTATCCCCACTCCATAATTTTCTACAAATATTCTAGTTTGACATCAGTACACGCGACGTTGAATTTAAAAATGCAATCCTTGTTATAACAGACATTTGAATTCAACTATTGCAGAAATAAATACATCAATACAGAGATATTATAAACTTGTTCTGAAGTCACAATTTTTCTCTCTGTTGACATTTACATCTTGATTCGGTTGTTGCTGTAGGTTGTGAAAAGAATAAATACATTTCTTTCAAAATGGCACTAAGTTTACGACGCAGTATTTAAGTGAACTGCTATTGACTTGGTGTAGGACTGGCCTAATTCTGACGTAAAAGGGGGAAACGCCATATCTATATGTGATGACCGACATCCATGCTCCACTTCGAGAGTTGAGGAACAAAATGCGTCACGCCTGACTTCCCTGAACCTGCCATTGCGACTCCGCTCTAAGATACATGAGATATTTATTAGCCTGATTCATCTCGCTTTAGCTCAAGGCCATTTCGCTTTTATTATCTAACTCAATGCATCGTGATTTACTACAAAGTAAAAATAGCAAACAGAGCTTCTGTTCAGACAGGAAATCTAATAGTGCGAGATGCACAAACAAAACCAGTCTGTTTATCCTTGATTTCTTTACTTTTCGTTATCTGAAAGTTCGTTGAAAACATATACTTATTAACAAAATGCCTCTTCCTAATTTGTTATTTTGTTTAAAAATATCCTTTCGGTATATACTAGTAAAGAGTAGATTAATGATGTCCAAGAGCATCTTGGATAGTGCATTTTTATGCTTAGTATCAAAATAATAACTGTCTAATACGTCACGTTACCTCACTGCAATTGGTGGGACCAAAACAAAATAATCCCTTGCGCTGGATATGACTGGGTGGCGTATGAATACCATGGCAGTTAAAAAATGATCTTCTCTCAAATAACAAGAACAAAGCATTTGGAATCGATTTGTATGAATCCATATTCACTGTCGCAAGATTTCTATACGAACTAGTTTAATAAATAGGATTACAATTCGATAATATTCAATTAATTACATGTTCGTTTACTGAACCTACATTCAACAATCATTTGCTCTAATGCTTTCTACATTTATTCATGTATAGGTCATGTAAGGTAAGTATACAGAGTTGAATTCAGACTTCTGCAAAAATTACTTCGTCTCGTATATTTTATTGTATACGTATATGCTCCACGTGTTTCTATTGTGTAATGGTTTCTATGCATTCGGTATGTTTTCAGTTATATATGGATTTATAATCAAAGCTTGTTGTTTTAAGTTTATATTTGTATGTTCATCCAGGAAAGTGTTAGCAGAGCTAATGTTAGGTGGCATGGTCACTTAAACAGAATGGGAGAGGAAAGATAAGCAAACCAAGTGTTATTTGCCAGATTGGTAGGGAAAAAGATCCAGAGGTAGACCAAGATATAGGACTGATACGGTAAAAAGTGCCTTAGAAGATAAAAATATAAGATCTGATAATGTTGGAGTCTTGACAGGTGACAGCTTGATTTGGAGGAAAATTGTAGATAGGGAGTTAGTAATGATGTAAATTTTTCATGTGGTACTATCATATCCTGTACACCCTTTGAGAACACATGTCAGGATTTTAATGATGATGATGTTCATCAAAAAACCCAGATGAAGCCACTATTTGACGTGGCGAAAGTAGAAGGTTACAAGTTTTATCGAATTCCACCAATAAAAACCAGTTCAGTTATTTTACTAAATTAATTTTGTGGTCGAAAATAACATACTGATTATATTTCTTCTAATTTCACTGAAACACAGATTTATATAAAAGAATAAAAAAGAAAATAATCCTAAAAATGCTACTTAATAATGCGTGAGCATTGATAATCTAAGATGCCTTGGTTATTTTCACAGAATAAGATTGAAAGATTAGTAAAAGAAATGTTTAAAAGCAAAATGGTAGTTAAATACCAAGAGGAAAATAGTCATATAGATGGATTGATGGATTGAAGAACTTCTTGAATTCGACCGTCGAATATCTAGCTTACACATTTACACATTTCTATCTGTAATGACTTCTTTATACGGTAAAGTTAACCTGGGCGGCGATCTTTACAGGGGAAATACAATATTTGACTGCGCTTGAGAACTTTTTTTTTTTTTGATAACTATTATTTAATTCAATTGCAATAGATAATCATTTCTTGCTTTCCCGTTTCATCTTTTTAAATGGAGATTTGCACTAATTCTGTTTCCATATGGTTATTGATACAACAAAAAGCAAAATGCTTCTCTATATTACTGTTAATAAAAGTTAAGCAATACTTTACTATTCAGGTAAAATACCTTGTTTTTGCGTTACAAAAACGTCTTTGATGTTTTTGTAACAATAGGAAACGCTTCTGGTGTTAATAATGAAATTTAAAACAACTCTGCCCGTTTGTTATCGACAACAAACGGGCATAGTTGTTCGTATCTGTGTTTTGATTATTATATATTTTTCTATAATTCTCTCTTACACTTTTGAAATACCTCAGAATCAGAAGTGCATGAAATAGCTTCGGTTAGGCGATATAGAAGGGTAGGCGTTCAATCCGAATTGAATGCATACCTTTCTATAGGTAAGATTGGTTGAGTTGATCATATTTAGCATTTTAGATGTATTGGTTAATATTAAGTCGAATATTTTCATTTGGCTTCTCGTATTTCCTATTCTTACTGATTTCGTTATAATATTCAAGTCTATTTCTCAACTTACTCTATGGCTCCGTCAATGGAAAACGACGGCACGTCTGTCGGAGTTCTTTGAAGGACTTTGCTGGACTTAGAATGGCTTGCGTGACGGCAGAATGTTTAAAGGGATTGAGGGAGCGGCAGCTGTGGTTCCACGGTTTTTTTCCTGTGAACCCCCGGATTATCCGCACCTGCCTGTATTTGCCTTTATGGGTGAACGAAGTGCACGCGAATGGTGATGCAATCAAGTTCATTCTGTAATGATTTCGGAGAAAAACGGAAATTTTATTTTCTATGCAACAAAAGAAGTTCATGAATAATATAACAGGAATGAAGGGGGGATGGGGGGTAACGTCTTGGAGTGTTTGCGTGATCATGTTGACGTGGTAACTGAAGGTGATAAAGCGAAAGGTAAAATAAATATCCGTTAATGAAGAATAGTAAGTAGTTGGGCATGCAAAAAGAATAGCGATTTTCTCTCTTTACCAATTGAAGGATTATTGATTAGCGGAAGAAGCACATGTCCTTCTCACTTTAAATAATTCATTGTGGATTTTTCCTCAAGAATAAATCTAGCAAGATAATTATGCATTTTGTTTTAATTTTGCAAATCAATTTCTGTCGTTATTTCCACATCATGTGATTTTAAATGTTTTTGAGGTGCTTTTTTATCCGATGAACAAGAATAAAGAACTTTTACTTTTGTTCTATATACTTTGATATGGATAAAAATATTAATATTTCTCAATAAATATAAAATAAATTTCATATAGTTTATAAAATTATTTATATTTTTATTTAACACAGTAAAATATTTAAAATTTAATTAAAATAATAAAACGAATTTCATAAAAATGAGAAATGCATTACACACCTTTATAAATTTTAGGTCTTAATATATCATTCAGATTATTATCTGTTATACTCTGCTTTCTTAATATAGCTTGGTTGGATTCATTCATTCAATCCAATACCCTTGGAGGGTAATGGATGGCAATGTTGTAGCTAATGAAGTTCTAACTGAGGCTCGGCTATTGCTGTTATCCTCCTGCCATGATCAGAGCTTTAATAGCTCAATACCACCTTATCCCTACAGTGTCCTTTACAGATAACGGGGAAGATGAAAAGTATTCTTGCTTTGCCCCTTTAAGCCAGTCCTTATAAGGACTATAAGGATACTGCTTTCTTAAGGTAAAGTTCCTTTTTAGGACTTCCAGGGTAACAATTAGCAATGCTGAACCAAGGAAGTTAACTGAGGTTCGGCTGTTGGTGTTATCCTGGGTGATGAGTTTTTCAGTTCGCTCTCTTAGGGTTTTTGCCTTAAGGGAGCACTTTGAGTCTCAGGGGAAGGTGTTCTCCGGCACGGCCCGCTGAGGGTTTCTTGCCGGTGAATTATTTTCCTCGGAATTTGAGCGGTTCTGCTCAGTGGTCGGGAAGCCCGTCACTGAGTGGAACCAACGCTGAGATATGGACGGTCTTTCGCCCACTATGAAGTGGCCTAGAGATCGTCCGATTTTTTGAGATTTTACCCTTTACTTACTAATCAGGGTAACAAATGGCAATGCTGTAGCCAATGAAGTTTAACTGAGTCTCGGCTGTTGCTGTTACTCCCCCATGGGGCGCTGAGATTCGACAGTTATGAGTTCGTTCTCTTAAGGTTTTGCCTTAAGGGAGCAATTAGAGTCTCCGGGGAAAGTGTTCTCCGGCACGGCCCGCTGAGGGGCTTTGTCGGTGAAAGATTTTCTTCGGAATTTGAGCGGTTCTTCTCGGTGTGGGTGGAAGGCCATCACTGAGTGGAGCCAAAGCTGAGATGGACAGTCTTTCGCCCACGATTGAGTGGCCTAGGGATCGCCCGAATCTTTAGAGACGGCTTTACCTTTACATATGGCAATGCTGTAGCCAATGTAGTTTTTACTGAGTCTCGGCTATTGCCGTTACCCAGCCATGACTAGAGCTTTTTAGATCAATAACACTCCATCCACATAGATTTTCTTCATTCATATGACGGGATGAAGAGTCAAGGACTCAGTCTATCGCCCAGTTCTTTTAGGAACTTATACTGCGTTCTTGAATTCTTAGAATTCGACCGTCGAATATCTAGCTTAAGTCGAGGGATATTACATCACGCTATTATGATGATTATAATTATAATCTAGCGTGAGTAATTAAAAATCGTTACGCATTACATGCAGTTAAATTCTCTCGTAGATAACAATTCAAAAATTCGTTATTACATCAATTCAAGCTGTGAATATTTTATATCACAATATCAATAAGCAACGATATTTTTCACAATGGCTCAAATCATATTTTATAAACATCTCAAAATAATTTAGTTCACCAATTTTCTCCCGATTTGCTTTCTCCATACATCATTGATTATTTCAAGTCAGTTTCAAAGTTTTTTATTAAGGATGATTATTAATAGTATACGGGGAAAATATCATAAAGCTATCACTATCATAAAAATATCACTATGCCTATCATTTGCCTGCTTTTCAGAGGACGGTCCTGTCTAGAATGCGAACTAGGACATAGGATCTATCAGCTTAAAATAACTTAGTGGAACTCATGAGATTATAGGACGGGTTTTAGATATATTTCATCCCCAGATAGTTGACTGGTACACCCGACAAATTAGGCAGAAGTCCACACGCAGTTAACCATACCTGTTACTTTGATGGAAAATCCAAACAACCCAATCTTTAAAGGCTTGGAAACTTGGGTTTCAGAAAACTCCTTGTCGTGTCTGTAAAGAATTCCAATAAGTGATTATTTCTTTAAACAGACCTACGTTCGAAATCCTCTTTTCTACGAAATCTCATGTAAACTGTCTCATCAATTTCGGAGAAACAGAAAGGACACATACAATAATCACATCATGTCCTTATAATTGTAACCAAAAATTTTTGTTTGAGACTAACCAAATCAGTTATTTTGTTTGATTGGACCGGCTGGTTCCTTTGAATTTTTTCTTAGAAATAATATCCTCTCATGGTACTATTCCCAAATACAAAACCACTTCGGAGGTCCAAGAGCTTAGAATACTCAACGAAAATACTTGAATGATATAAAATTGCAAAAAAGGAGGTGTTCACTAGAAGCTTGTTGCGGGAGAGAAAAAAACTGATGCTTCCTCTGTGAAAGTACCTTACTAGTAATAAAATCAACCAATTATATGGGGGAAAAAGTAATTAAATAAAAACTTCAACATCGCATGGTACACCTCTAGTTACGAAGCAATCTTTAATCGAATCATTTATGCATGCTCTTCTTCTTAACTACTAATTCACAAAAGATTCAGAGTTAAATCTTAGATATGGTGCGAAAGCGCACGAGATAACAGCAGCAAACTGTTGAATTATGGAACGAAAGGGTTTTTCACTTGCTGACAGCTCGGTGACCTCGCTAACCGATCTTACAAAGAGGTGGGTCGTGCTACGAAGAATTGAGAGTCAGAACTGAAGGAGTTTATTTAGATTACTTGTCACTCCATACGTAAATTCCATTACAGTTTCCAGAATGAAAGTTGCCGAGGAAGATAGATGATCCTTGTCACTTTAAAAACAGCTGCTTTGTGTTGCTCAAATAATTGGAATCGTACATAATTCCTAACGCTGTTGTTGTTTCATATTTATTATTATATTATCATATTAGTCAGTATTAATTTACAAGGTATTTTGAAAAAATTCAGGTTACACACACACACACACACACACACACACACACACACACACACACACACACACACACACACACACACACACACACACACACACACACACACACATTTCTTTAAATTCTCAAAAAGAATATTTTGGAACTATTTTCACAGTTTAATGAAGGAAAAATTATTGTAATGATAAAACTTCAATGGAGAACGAAAACGTCTAGTTTTTTTTTTTATTTTTTTTTTTATCTCTTACTGTATAAAAAACTATCGTCTTTTCAGCATATAAATCTTCACATATTCCACTTGATCCAGAAAATTAATCATACAAGGAGACATCTGTAAAAGTTTTTTTCTTTTGTGTCCAGATATATAGACACATAAAACTTCCTAGAAGTCTGAATAACAATGAAATAAACATTAAAATAAAAAATAAAGAATAAGTAGTTATTATAAATAGTTCATTGCGTTGGCATTGTTCCAATGATAATTCGATGATTGTTATCAACGTAATAGTCTGAAATTTACATTGTTGGAGTGCAACAAAGTAGATTTTAGAACGTCATTGGCGTCCTAGATAATTGTTGAAGCAATGACGTAAAAAAAATCATCTGTTATTAGGCAACTAAAGTTGTTTCGTATAGACTTTTATTTCAACGCCTTTTATCTGCTCGTTATGTTCTGTACGGACTATAATTGTATGGGCGGAAAGACTTCAGTTGTTGTCAGATAACTGTTGGATGACTCTGATAAAGTAGTACACCTAAATAAACCCGTAGAGTTTGAAACTATACACGTCGTCTAATCTGGAGAAGATGACCAATTTCCCATGAGATTCTGGGCTTAGAACTGAAAGTGGTTCTCGTTAAAAAAACAATGCCGATCCTCGTTTACAGGAGACGTGAAAGGTCAACAGACTGACCTTCATTGCGTTATCATTACGTTCTTTGATTTTATGACTCGATCCCCCGAGGGCATCCGTATCCGAGCAATTAAGGACTTTGTTGGCGTATGACACGTTATGAATTTATCAAGGTTTCTTCTGTAAGAAGCAACTGAAAACTTGACATGAATAAAGACGGTGAAATATATGATCGAATAAAGCACAAGAAGCATTAAAAAGTTACGTATTCCTGAAAAAAAAAAAAAAAACGATTTTGTTGATATTGTGAATAGGAAATCTACCTAGTAGGGGATAATATCTTAAATATATAGACCATATTGACTTAAAATGTAGGTTACATGTTAGCTATTGAACGTTTAAGCAAACTAAACGCTTTGTAAAATATTTGTAAGACACATATGACACCCAATAGATTAAGTTTCCCCGGAATATTTGAACGACTATAAAGTCAACAACTTTTCATGTAAATATCCACTGAAAGTAATGTTATTACTTATATATATATATAAATATAAATGGAATAGATCGTCACGGAATACTACTCCTGGAAATTTTCACCTATCAAAGCGATTTATTTTGTGTATGTGGTATGTTTGTATGTGTGTGGTGTGTATGTTCTCTTCCATTTCACTTAACAGCAGATGATGAATATGACATAACTTAGTACTTGCCAGAAGGCTTTTAAAAGTAAATATAAGATTTGTTGATCGAAACATTTATTATGTACGGAAAGTTCTGAAGAGATTTTATTTCTTTACTGAAGTCACATGCTTTAATTTATCTATTTTTAAAGATGTTTGCTATTAGTGAGTCTTTAAAGTTGAATTATTGCCTTAACTAGTGTTTCCATCTTTTATATATTAAACAAAAATGATTTGCTAAAAATAAAATTCTAACTCTGTTTCAGACTAAGAAAATAAAAGCTTCTGACTTTACTATTTTCAATTTTCGATTCACAATCGACTGCAATAGTTTTGTTGCAGATACAAAAGTTGTATTTAAAACATTTACTAATACTTTCGGGTTATGGAAAATTGTCAGTAACTTTAAACGAATAATTGATTCAGAAATTTTAAACGAATTTTAATAAACAACGAACTTTTAAAGCATTATTTTTAAGTGCATTTCAAAAGCATATTTGAATGACCCTACAGAAATAACTGCAAATTCACGATATGAGCAAGATGTGATTTTCCTGAATATATGTAGATAAATTACGTACAAATAGATAAAATTTATATTTTAGATCTTTTTTATAAAATATGAATGGATCTATATTATTTTATATTACGGTTTCTTAATTATGCCTAATTAATATATATTTGCTTTATAATTTAGTAATTAGTTACGCATCTACTTATAGTTCACTTATGATGATATTAACTTTTTGACAAAGGATTGTGATGGTTTGAATAGAAGTTGTGTAGAATATGATAATAACTCGATACGGCAATGAAAAATCTCACACGGTAATTAATTAATGAAAGGCAAATGTGCGGGTTCTTGGATAGAATCCGTGTTTTTTAACTAACGCAAAGCAACTACGATACTAATACCAAAGATTAGAATTATCCTACACCTGTAAATTTCACAGATTCTATTTATATTAATATTTATGTCATATTGAAATCTTTCTGCTTATAAGGACCAAGTGTTTCTGCTTGATACTTCAGTCACTGCTTTTAAGATATCATTAGATTAACCATTGTTGTATATAAGGAGAAGATAAAATAACAAAAGGATTGTAAATCGCTCAACACAAAGCAATCTTTAGGCGTTATATTTATTATAATGACCCAAATGCAATCTTAAAAGACACTGGAGAAATTATCAAGAATTAAACAACGAATGTTTAAGTGAAAATGATTTGCATTATGTTAAAACAGTAATGAGATTTCTAGTTATTTTTCAAATTCTGAAAACCACTACTCATTTTGGTGCTATTCAATTGAATAAATGCATGCTGAATCATTATTTAAGTCAGTACTATAAAATATTTTGTTGACTTCACTTACGTAACTCTTTGTGATGTGCGCTATTAATTGTTAGTGACAACAATACAAACATAGCTGAAATTAACTCCAGTTTATATCTCTTGTGTTCTCTGGTGTCACTTTCAGTTAACTTGGGGGAAATTAATCTTCCATTCTAACTGCGACCGCATTAAACAGTTTGCAGACGGTTTCTAGAAACTTGATATGAGAACGAATCGAATAAAGAAGTTGATATTGGAATAACAAGAAGGCAGATGACGCAGTGCCATCTGGGAATTTTCCTGTCTGTCTTCTTTGCTGATTTGGGATTAATAAGTGCTGCTCTGTGTTCCCTTATGATTTCCATGACAAACAAAGGAAACGTAATTACTTGTGACATAAGTCAGACGATTCCGTGCATTTCATCGCCGCGCTCTTCTCAGAATACACTAGACTCGGAAGGAAAGACAGAATTTCTCATTGCATTCAAGCAGGCCCAAATATTCATTTCTTGAAAGTATTTTATCTCCGCTAATATTTTAGGGACTATTGTTGCGGAAACAGAGGGTCGATGTCGTCACTGTCGTTTGCAAACTGAAGAAAACTGTTTCGAGCTCTCCATCCGTCACTTGTATTGATTCCGTAGCTAGCGCTGCTAGAAATTTCTCCTTCTTCGATCAAGCTGACAATATCTGCGAAGTCGGAGAAAACTGACACCAAAACTTCTTCAAGTGAATGTGCGTTCAAGAAGTCTTTTCATCGTAAATAAATCAGCAATTCCAGTAATGAAAAGTAGAAAAAAATACTTACGTTAATTGAAATATTACTGACACGAAGGTTTTTTTTTTTTTTGCTTTGTAGCAAAGCAAGCGACGCATGCGCAGTTTTGCTTTCATCTGCAGGTAACGAGACCAGAATTACCAGTCAGCAAAAAAACCAAACATCACCTGTCAGTAACGACTACGAAGGGACGGTAAAAGACTGTTCTGCATCTCTCACCTGCTTTCGGTAGTCTCAAAGGGCTTAGCGGCCTTATCACTGGAGTTCTTTCATGCTGTCGGCAGCCAACCATATCTCGAGACGAAAAGATGAAAATGTTGTGTGGTCCAACTTCCCTAGAGACTTTGAGTGACTAGCAGTAGACACACCCTCACCCTTTTCTTTAATATTATCTTACGCTTTCTTCCAAAAGAGTGAGAAAGGTTTGGGGGGGGGGAAGACAGTAGACCCCTATTTTCCTTTCATTCTCTCGGTCTGATTGCTGTATATTTGAATTTTTTGACAGGCATTTGACAACATTTGCAGTCAAAAATGGTTTCCATGGAGATACACAATATCACCGCATTCTATCATCCATCAAAAAGTGATGTTGCTCTGCACGATTATTTAAAAAATGAAATTCTTTTTTTCATCAATACGAAAAAACTGAAATTCTAGAATATTTTATATTCAAAGTACGTTTATGGTTACTGCACATGAAGATCATTAACATTTGAAATTTAGTCAGCATAATACTTAATATGTTTTATAAATGAATGCATAATAATAGTGTATACAATATAAAATTATAATTTAAAAATCCTTCTTTTTGTTCCTGGCTCGCTCTATTTGACGTTTTGCACGACGTAATGTCAAAAAAATCTACAGCTATAACAGAGTTTCTCTGTAAGCATGCACAGCAGTTAAATTGTGTTTATAATCGGATGTGTAGTAGAGTTTGAGTTAAAGCTTAAAATAAATACTTTATTATTGCCATATTTACTAAAATTATACGTTTTAAAAATAGTTATAAAATTTTATGAATTAGTGAACTTCTTTTTATTATTTTTAAATATCTAAGGTATTAAAAATTAAATAATCTCTAATACACCATTTTTTATTTCTCATAAGAATAATATACCTGAGTCACAAAAATGTTTGATTTTAAAAGAAAAAAAGATGGCGTCTCGCATAGTAGTCTCGCATGACGGTTGTTGTTGTGAAGAATGTTTTTTGATATCAGTGGTGATTAGTGAGTTTTAGATATTGTGAATCTGCTTTGTTTACAGAATAAAAGGTAAGAATTTAACTTTTGATACAATTTTCTGGCCCTAGCCCGTTCTATACGCCATCATACCTTTCCGAAATATATCTTAATATTTCGTACACAAGAATGGAGAATGTAAACGATATCAAGGACGCCATTCAACAGCTAAACAAAGATATGTCACTTGACATTCTCAAATTCATCCTTAAGAAATTTGATACAGACTACCCTGGCTGCTTGAATCTCTTTACTCAAGTAAATGACACTGAAGATGATGATTTAGACATAGAAGAGGACATTACACCTGTTCTACCTACAAAGTCTCCCCGACAGCTCGATTGTTCTCATGAGGAACAATCTAATAAAAGACGAAGAACATCGGGAGGTGAACTGGAAGATAATGTATCAACTCAACAAAATCAGATCTCCCAAGACAGAAAAGAAAAGGTCCCTCCAGTTATCCTTCGAGACAAAAACAAATGGACCTCAGTCTCAAGATCCCTAGGAGATCATAATATCAATTTTTCCTGGGCAAGAAATACGGAAGAGGGTGTAAAGATCCACCCTACCACTGTCACCGATTATCGCTTGATGACCAAATTGTTTGACAACTCCAAACTGCCCTTCCACACCTTTGCGCTAGCAAGCGAGAAGAACTTAAAGGTAGTTCTAAGAGGAGTGACTGAAGGCATCTCAACTGATGAGATTACAGCTGACCTCATCAATCAAGGACTGACTCCAACCAAAGTCACTAGAATGTTGAGATCAGATAAAACACCAATGCCACTGGTGTTGGTCGAAATCTCTAATACACAAAAAAGCATCTATGAATTAACGGACATCTGTAAGCTTAAAATCACAACCGAACCTCTAAGGAAGAAGGCATCGGCAGGGCAGTGCCACAGATGCCAGAGGTTCGGGCATGCCCAAAAACTGTGCAGAGCTGCATATAGATGCCTAAAATGCGGTGAGGGTCATCAAACCAACTCCTGCACCAAACCCAGGTCAACACCTGCCTGTTGTGCCAACTGTAGAGGACCACACCCCTCTAATTACAAGGGTTGCCTTTTCCATCCAAAAAACCGTGGATCATTAAGAAGTAACCACGCTCCTCCAAGAAATGACACAATGCACATCCAAGAAGTCCGCCCTCCAGAACATATTACCTCACATTCAACATCACAGGAAGGCACTAGACCATCAACCATGTCCAAATCATATGCAGAAGCGGTAAGAACCCAGACTTCTTCATCACAAGAGCGAACAAGCTCTAATCTCACTTCAGCTTTAACCTCGTCACTTGCAACAATGCTGCATGAATTCAGCAAAGCAAGCACCTCACCATCCTCCAGAAAAAGATTCTACCTAGAAACCCAATCCATACTAACAGCTCTCTATAATGTTTAAAAAATTTAAACCAAATTCTCTCATGATAACAGCATGGAATGCCAATGGCTTAACAAACAAAATTCTCGAGCTGCAAGAATTTGCAAAAAGATACAATCCAGACATAATCCTGATCAGTGAATCCCACCTCAGACCATCAAACAATCCAAAACTAAGAGGTTATATTTTATACAGGACAGACAGACTTAACTCTAGTGGAGGTGGAACAGCTATCTTTATCAAAAATTATTTAAGCCACAACTCGCTGACCAACCCCCAAACTCTAAACCTTGAGGTGACGGGTGTGGAGGTGCACACAAATAACGCTGGCAAACTCAAAATCTACGCAGCGTACAATCCTCCCAGTATTCCACTATTGACAGCAGACTTAGACTCCATCCTCGGCTCCACAGATTCCATAATCATAGCTGGAGACCTTAACTCTAAACATACGGCTTGGTTCAGTTCGTCAATCAACACCAAAGGACGTACCTTATACAACTACACATTACTCAACTCATCAATAGTAGCTGGACCCACTGACCCCACCCACTACAGCCCATCAGGAAGTTCTGATGTATTAGACATAGTTATCCTCAGAAACATCAAATATCAATACCAGCTGGAGACAGTAGAAGAGCTTAACTCAGATCATAATCCCATCCTACTCAGGTTAGGACTTCAAGACCAACTCTCTCCCCATCATTCTTTCATACCATGGGACAAGCTCTCTAAGGTTCTTCCAATCCACATCGGTCCTCCCCCTGTCATTCGTAAAAAAGAAGAAATAGATCAAGCTGTAAACAACTTAACTAGGCAAATCAACACAGCAATAGCATCAGTCACTCAAACCACTGTCTTCCACGCTTCCAAGATCCCAGAAGAGATAATGGACCTGATTAGAGCCAAAAACAAGGCCAGAAAGCGATATCACAACACCAGAGCCCCGCAGGACAAAGCAACCTTAAACACTTTGAACAGACAGGTTCGAGAAGCCCTCCAGGTCCACAGAAACTCCAAATGGGAAACCAAACTGAAAGAAATCAACCCAGAAGATAACTCCATGTGGAAGTTTGTAAAATCTCTTCGTACCAAAAGACAACCACTTCCCCCTTTAAAGACCAATCTTGGAGTTGCACACACAGATGAAGAAAAAGCAGAAGCCCTAATTGACAATCTGGAAAATCAATGCAGCCCATCTTATGCAAACTTAAATATCAATCTTATTTACAAAGTCCATCGTAAAGTTAGAAATGCACTAAGTCAGCTTAAGGATGATTCAGAAACCATCATCCCCACATCTCCAACAGAAATAATAAATATCATTTCCCATCTGAAGAATAAAAAGGCCCCCGGCCCTGACGGCATTACCAATAGAATAATAAAGCTACTCCCACGGAAAGCCATAATTCATCTAGTTAATATTACCAATTCCATCTTAAGATTCCAATACTTTCCCTCTGATTGGAAAGTCGCGGACATTATACCTCTGAAAAAACCTGGTAATAACCCACAACTTCCCCAAAGCTACAGGCCCATCAGTCTTCTTTCCTGTCTTGGCAAAGTGACAGAAAAGATCATCCTATCAAGACTGCAAACAGCAGTGGACCAACAGAAAATAATCCCAAATGAACAATTTGGGTTTCGCAAAGCTCACAACACGGTGCAACAAATTCACCGACTAACAGAACATATCACTCATGGTTTTAACTGGCACCTTCATACTGCTGCTGTATTTTTGGATGTTGCCAAGGCTTTTGATAAGGTCTGGCATCAAGGCCTTATCTTCAAACTAATTGAAAACAATATCCCAATTAAACTAGTGAAACTCATATATTCATATATCAATGAAAGATACATGCAAGTAAAACTCAACGGAATTGTTTCTTCAAGGCGCAGAATCCAGGCGGGAGTACCTCAAGGTTCTCTTCTGGCCCCAATACTTTTCACAACTTACATGGCAGATGTTCCTCTCAACCCAAAAACTACTACGGCTCTTTATGCCGACGATACCGCTATTCTGGCCAGATCGCTCAGCCCTCACCTAGCAATCACTAGACTCCAAGGAAGTATCAATGAGCTAGCAAACTGGTTCACCAACTGGAGAATTCAAGTAAACCCCCTCAAAAGCTCAGCCATGATGTTTTCAAGAAGAAAGATCTGCAACAAAGAAGACATCCTGCTCTCTGGTCAAAAGATCCCATGGCATTCAGAGACCAAATATCTTGGAGTATTGATGGATAAGAAACTCCTTTTCAACAAACACATCAATCTCGTTTGTTCCAAATCTTCCAAAGTCATAGCTCAGCTCTACCCATTGATCAACCGCAAGAGCAAATTGAACCTACATAATAAATTGCTTCTTTACCGGATGGTAATACGTCCAGTCATCACCTACGCCTCACCAGCATGGAGTCACACTTCAAGATCAAACATTTCAAAATTGCAGAGAATCCAAAATAAATGCCTTAGGATGATCCTGGATGCACCGTGGTTCGTCAGAAATTCACAGATTCACCGAGAAACCGGCATTCCATACATCTCCTCCCTTCTTCGTGATCTTGCAGAAAAATTCTTCGTGAAGTCAAGTTCACATTCAAACCCACTAATCGTGCAAGCTGTCAATTACAATGAGACTGATTACTACAAACACAAAAGACCGAAGGCTATTCTTCTCTCAACTGATCATAGCTAACACTACTGCCCTCAGAGGGCGAGCTTAATTGCTCACAAATCTCCCATTCCCAAATAACTCTCATTACAGATAAAGGGGAATATGAAAAGCACTTGTGCTTCACCCATCCTGTCAGTAACGTCAATGGTCAATGGTTGATTTTAAAATAGTATCAAATATTTTTCTTGATTTGTTCAGCCATTGCAATTTAACTTAAGAAATTATCTAATTTAACTCGATCGATCAGTGAATACTGTTTTCTGATCCGAATAGTATAGTAGATGTATCTCATTCAAATTGTAGAATTGCATCAAAATTGACGCGGTGATAAAGGGAAATTAAATATTTTCATCGCTCAGTGTCATAAACGTATGAATCTTACCTCAGATTTGAAGTTAATCTGTGCTTTATTTCACTTTAATTTCGTTTACAGTGTTTAATGTTACAAATAATTGAAATATTACAAAACGTTTAAATTAAAATTATGGGATTTATAATTACCACAAGATGTAGCTTTGATATACGCCACAGTCTACATATGCGGGTTGCATTAACACCAAAAATGCTTTCGGAACTCTTGGATTGTTTTTTTGATTTCATTCATTTCTGTTAATGAGCACCTAAATACGCATATTTAAATACAATTTCTTATGACTTTAGACGCTAAATGTGGATTGCAAATATCTTCTTTGTTACTTTGATGTGAATGCGGACAGAATAGATGGTATATCAGTCATACCATAACCTTTAGTGTAGTGTCGCCACCCCGATAAAAGTATGAACTAAGACATTAAGCATTTAATAATTTAGATCTTCAGACATGTTCATAATATAAAAATAATGACAAAGATTATACCCTAATATGATCATTTTATCTACAATTTAGATTTTTTTTTAATCATCAGAGTTCTTTTCAGTTTGCGAGTCAGTTGTTCCATGTGGTTGGGGGTAGGGATTTTCATTGTTTGTGAGACCTACCAGATGTCTTCTCATCTAGGTGACCAGTGGCGTGACTTGCGTGTGGATGAATGGCAGCTCATGTTATATGGGATGCAGAATTTCGAAAATGAAGGATTAAAATGGATATTGTTAGGTTACCATAGAAACAGTGGTCTTAAAGAAAACAGCAAACACGATTGTGTGCAGTCTAGGCTTTTTAGACACTAATGATTTATTGGAATAACGGATGTACAAATCATATTTGGTAAAGTAAATATCATGCTTGACATCATCTGAAAAAACTGCATGATTGCTTTTCATATACTTTGATCATTTTTCGTGCTGGGGAAGATTAAGATAGATTTCTGATTCATTCAACGGCAAAGTAACCCATGTTATCCAACGTCCATGTTCGATATCTACGATGGATAAAAGTAGAATTCAGCTACTTGCTGATTTCTTCTCATTTGCATATATTTTAATCATTTGCATATAATACATTTAATAGTGAATATTACATGATATTTTAAAATTGACTTAAATTCTTAAATTAATTAAAGCCATTTCTAAAATGATAAAAATGTGATGTATACGGTATGGCACAAAAAATAATAATAAATAAACAGTACTGAATTACTACACCCTCTTCAGTACACGCGCAATTAGATATGCCGTTCGGCTGCATGCACATTAATAGAAGAGCACGTGTTGAGTCCATGCCATTACATTTAGCTGTAGCAATGGTGATGACGTTGGAAGAAAAGACGTTCATACGGATTTGGTAGAGCAAATAGTCCAAACCTACGACATGTTTGTTTGCCGTTTCTGTAAGCGAAGAATTAAAACCGCACGATTAGATCTATTTGAATTTAAGCTTTTAATACAAACACTTCGAACCATGCGCTTGGCACACGATCGTGCCAGCAACTAGACACGCCTCAAACTGAAGTCAATCGATACATGTCAAGAGATATTTAGTTTCAAATTTACTTTAGATTTTTAGTAGTGTAAAATTCAATTGTATAATAGAACTGTACTTATCTGTGATAATACGGCGACAAAATAGTTAAAAAAATAGCTAATTAGCATTTAAAACAAAGCATCTGGTATCCTGTAAGACTTTACGAGTACCACTGGGAGTATGCGTATCGTACTTCGGGAAACGCTGAGGATCGCACTTCGCATGTTGGAGAGATTACAAGGAAATGTAACCGTACAAGAATCTAGTGTGGAATAATCAAATTATTAAGAGAAAGAGATAATTCTTGTGCGCAGAACAAATAGATACTCCATTTCTCCCATTTTTCTGATGATATATACAAAGAGAGAGAGAGACAACGAAAAAAATACAGGATGAAAAATCTGAAGAAATTAAAAACAAAAAAATTGTTTTTAGATAAAATCAACTTCTACTAGTTCGGTCATTTCTTGTGTGGAACCACTTTCTAAATAAGACTGGAATTCAATTTTACTTCACTTCTAACTTTCCTATAAACATCACGTAATGAAACTACTCTTCGCTTATGACACGGAACAATAGTAAGAAAAGGAAAATCGTGTCATGTGATTCTCTTCGGCAAAGTTATTTGTTTACTGAGCACGTCTTTGAAGGAAATCATCATTTCCAGTGTACTGCCACTTAAAGTAAGACATTTCTTGTAAGGAGAATGTAATGTAAAACGTGAACATCCTCTTCTCCGACTGGGTAACATCCTGAATTATCTGATGTACAATTTTGTTCGACCATACACTGTCCCAATAAAGAAAGTATGTGCGATTCATAAGGCAAACCAAACGTGTTCTGTCACGTTACTTTTCGGTTACGTTGAAGGCATCCGTCCACTGAGTCGTGTGACAGGAATATTAAGAAAGTTTGAAGTCAAAAATTTGAAATGAGAAATCCTATTTATACTCGCGAGACACTCTTCAAAAGGATTAAAGAGATTATTCAACTTCAAACTAGAAAAACGTTCGCATCATAAAAGAATTTCTTCTCGTGGTTTTTGGGATTGAAATGGAATCGTGTGATTCAATCCTAGTGTTAACATTAGCGCTTTGCTGGTCTAATCTCTTCCTGGCAATAAACAGATATGGTTCATTGTTGATAAAAATACAGTGTTAGTCTATTATTTTATTGTTGTGATGTGTTATCAGAGTTTACCGATAAAATAACATCACAATAAAATAATGAATCTATGCTGTTATTACGCGTTCTTTTTATTTCAACAATAGTAATGAACGCGGATTAGGGATACACAGTGCATGTCTATTATACTTCACCTCTCATCACTTTAACTACTTGAGAGAGTTTGATGATATTTAGCTCAGGAAATTTATATGATAATGTAGATTCAGGATTCAATTTCGATCGAGAATGTACACCTTTATGTATCATTTCACATCGACATTTTTTTTTGAAATATTTATTATATTATGTGGTGAAATTAACAGATAAAAGTAAACGTGAATATTTTCTGAGTGCAATTTCATTTTTAACGCCTAATAACAATGGAATCTCCGTAGCTCTCCATCAGTTTTGACATTGCCCTTTTGTTGGAAAGACGTGGGGGGGGGGACGAATTCCGTCTAGGAGGCGAAGGAACCTTTATCAATGCTTTTCAAGAGATCAGTCAGTTACTCTCAAACAGAGGTGATAGGGCTTTTTCCTACCTAAACCCCTAGGGTTTTTATGCCGCATCCAGGCAAACTGGTGAGAAGAACACACGCAAATTTCGCACAAGATGTATTTTATGACACAGGGCTAACCATATTTTCCTGAAATCATTATTACGCAATTCCAAGGATATTTTTGTGTTATTGGCGATCCGTTAAGAACCGTAGACGAAGAAAATCTATTAATGATATTATATTTTCGAATAAAGGTACTTAAAGACTTCGGTTCAATTGTTTAAAAACTTTCAGCATGTAAAATTTTCATTCTAAACAGGATCAACTGATAGTTTCTTTTCCCTTTCTTCATTCAGCTAAAGATTTTCTGCTTTCTAAATCTTCCAAATGCATATTGTTAATATCCTCTTACTGAACATCCGCATCCATTCTCTAAAATCTCTTAACTATCGCTCTCTACTGTCTTCTCTGCTTTTCCCAAACGTGGTTAATGTTCGTTTCGACTTCTTTAATTCCTTATCGCATTCTAATAACCCCCGTTAACACACTTCGTTATTTGTACTAAGCGTTTTCTGAAGGGTTGGTACTTGGACCGCTTAAATTAACATTCGCTCATAGTTTACGTTCCATTGTCGGCCTTAAGATTAACCTTTCGTCCACCAGCTCACGTGTCTTGCCTGCTAATTGATTTAGCACTCGCCATTAGCAGCGCATTTTGGCTTGGCTCTCCAAGCGTGGAACTGATGAAGAGAGGGCAGTTCTTTAGTTCGGTAATCAACACCTGGCCTCTGTAATGGAACGGTTCTAATAAGCTATTAATAACTTCCTGGAAAACACACTTATAAGTTTGGCTAGTGAAACATCCCGTGAATATAAACCCTAAGAAAGAGAGAGAAAGAATAAATATAAAAACAAACAACATTTAGGTAAATTTTATCTAAAGTGTTAGGTTTTTAGTTAATCGTCACTGCACAGCAACGTGAAGAGAAATATCCTTAAAATTGTCAATGTTCATGGTATTTGTTAATTAGCTTCTATAAAACTCTTTCAAATATTCGCTTTCTTTTCTAAACAATGTGTGTAAAACCTTTTAACTTTATTTTGATACAATCAAAAAGAAAAAGAGAAAAAAAAAATCATTTCTGGATCTTCATTATGCTAATGACATTTCGCTTCACTCTGACACTGCAACTTCCTATCGTTGTTACCATTTTCAATGCGGCCTGCATAAAACCTAACTTATCCATAAATGTCAAAAAAAATGTGAGTATTTAATCAGCATGTTACTGATTGAAATACCTGACATTTAGGTTGCTGAATAAATCCTGGAAAATGTCAACCATTTCCTCTAAATTTCTAGTAGCCTCACAAGTACTCATATTAAAGAAGATATTCACTATCTTTTGAAGGATACGCTAATTCTGAAAGTGATCTGAAAAAATTCTTTGCTGATTTCAATATCCATGCTGCGACCAAACTTCTTTTTATAGTACTTTTGCTCCGAAATTTCTTCGGAGCACATTCCGTAGGCTTGACAAAACTGGAAAAGTACCAGATCGGAGACTTCTAAGAACTGTAAGAATATCTGGAAAGATATGATATTAACAGCAGCATTAACTTGATTATGCTATGAAATATATTTCTTTTTTCTACTCTTACCAAGGAAGATGCTTTCTGAGGGATTTATATACGGGTATTTACTATTAACTGTAAACAGCACTTGATTTCCTACGCACATGAAAATTACAAACCAATAATAATAATAATACATTTCAAACTATATATATACAATAGATAACTATTAATAAATTGTTATCAAATAATATCATAAAATATTCAAAATAATGCAGGTATAAAAACAGGAGATTTAATCCGCCAATTATATGCAGATTCCATTGAAACTATTTCATGATTCTTATGTAATAATATTACCACTTAAACAATATGTAGCTTATATAAAACTTATTAAAAATGTGAATAAATTAAATATATGCTTGCAGCTGTTAATAAATATATTTTTATGACTTTTACAAATGTAATTTAATTTTAAAAAAGTAAATATTAAAATAATTATTATACACCTCTTAATTTTTTCTATATCAAAATAAGAAACTGAAGCTCGGCTATTGCTGTTACTCTCCTGCCATGATCAGAGTTTTAATAGCTCAATAACATCTTATGCCTACACTGTCCGCTACAGATAACGGGGAAGATGAAAAGCATTCTTGCTTCGCCCCTTTAAGCCAGTCCTTATAAGGACTTCTGGTAAAAGGAACATTTACACTCAGAAATACATAGGAGAAGAAAGAAAGAAAGAAAAGAAGAGGATGGAAAACTCAGATCGATAAAGGGCTTATAAGGATATAAGGACTTAATCTGAATAGTTTATCCATAAATATTTTCTTCACGCAGGAGTCAGTGAGATGATTTGGGAGACTGAATATGTTACCGAAAATTTTAAGGCTACGCTTTTAACGAAACAGCTCAAAGAGCGCTCGGTGATTTGCTATCCTTTCCTCAAATATTTACCGGTGAAACAACTGCCTGCGCTTCGAGTAGACCATTAATTATTATGTTTACTTGCTATGATATTTTACGACTTCATTACTGTTAATGTCTTAACTCAGCTTGTTCACGCAATATAAGATGGAAGTTTGGCTAACAATGAAAAATATCATTTGTAGCATCATGAATAAATCCAGGTTACAATTAAAAAACAAGCTATTCACTAGAATAGATGATATATCAAAACGTAAGGAGAAAAGAGGACGGAAAAAATGGTTAACATACTGAAATCCAGTTAATAGATGGATCGATAGAACTCACCAGACACTCAGAAACATACATAGGAGAAGAAAGAAAGAAAGAAAGAAAAGAAGAGGGTGGAAAACTCAGATCGATAAAGGGCTTGAAAGACACGAAGAAAGACTTGGAATCAAAGCGTTTGTCAGGATGTCACAAAGGCAGACAGAAGTAAAGCTATTTGGTAAAGTTGTATTCGCATGCTAACATTGCCAGCGTGTCAATTAACACCTGATCGTTAGAAGACTTCAGAAAAACAGATCTGAACAAAAGAATAAAGATTTGAAAAAAGAAAGAAGCAAAAAAAATACACTTTACTTGCCAAAAGGCAAATATGGTAAAAAGATGGGTTTGCTTAAAAAAAAAGCCGTCTTGGAAATAATAGAGTAAAAAAGAACATATCTGAAAAATAGTAAACACCTGACAACATCAGAAAATAATGATCAAGCGACAGAATGATTTTTTTTCTTTTCTTTTTTTGAAAAAATTCTTAAAAAGGGGAAGAAAACAATTAAACAAGAATCGATATTAATTAACCATGAGAAGATAACAATTTTACTTTTTTTATGGCGTTTCTGTGGTTTAAAACCCCACCATGACACGAATGTTTGTGAAAATGAATGCAAATAAATTATGTGTGAATCATTTGCAATTTTAACGATTTGAAAGGTCAAGAAGATCTGTAAAATATAAAGTATTGTTGAAAGGTAAGAGCGTCTTATGTGTTATATTTTCAGTGAATTTATAACCAATTTATAACCCATTTGAGGTGTTCGTAGAATGTACATTGTCGTTTTCTTTCTAAATTTGCGAGGCTTTATGAGTTTGAATTCTACGACATTACAACTAAATTATCTCAAAAGATTTTGCAGATGTTTCTCTACATGATGTAAGATAAAAATATCTTATCAAACTCTCCGGTCCCTTACTCCCCCCCCCAATCCACCAGTGCATACAAACCATTTCATACAGAATCTATTTTAAGGACGGACTCTAAGAAACATAATCATAGCCAAACCACCAGGGAATTGAAATTATGAAGACACTAAAACGAATATAATTTGTTTGTTTGTCGTGTGTGGTTCCCCTCAATTTTCCCTTTAGGACAAGCTGAGGTTGTGCTTTCCAGTGAGAGACTTCTACTGTACTTTTGACTGTAGATCCTTGTGTGTGTTCACAGGCCGGTTTGCCTGTTCTGAAAGATGAAATACTCGAATTTCCGGGAGAAAAAATCCTCTACCTTCGTATAATACCGGCTAACTCACCTTTACTCAAAAGAGAGAGACCAAATAAGGGTTCCTCACGTCACTGACGGGAATCGAACCCGACCAAGGGCTTCGTCTATACCGACTGAGCTACGGAGGCGCAACGAATATAGTGAAATTGTTGTAAGGGATGTTCTAGATGCATTAATATGAACAATCTGAATTGTTTAAAACCCGTGGAAAAACATTTTTGTAAAATATTTGCATATTTGTAGAACACATAAATCTGGCGAATATTCCTGAGAGTAGCTAATTTTTTTAAATTTTGAAGCTCTTTTCTAGAAATACGGTTCGCGGTACGGGCGGACACAAGGGATAGTGAAATATAACACCATAACAATCCATGCCTTCATCTAACCAATCGAAGTTCGTTAGATCTATTTTCAGTTACTAGGATGACTGTTTTCTCTATATATATACTGTATTAAGCATCTTTTCTTTTTTCCTAAGCATTTCAGCAATAGACGAAATGTATTCTTAGCAATACTTTTAAGATCAAAAATTCATATATTCTTTATGAATCATTCCATAAAGAGTTTTGGAAGTGCATCGTTGCTTAAATGAGCCTCACCTGGTGAACTGTACAGTAATTTGCTTCCGAACGTCTTCGCTCTAAAGAATTTATCAATAGGTATACCTTTTGAGTTACCATCTGTGTCTTTCTAGTCGATTTCTGACGCGACTGGCGAGTCGAAGGTGTCATTTGTTCCGGGGACTTTACTCACCTCACGTTCTTACAGAATTCTTGATGAAGAACAAAGTTCAGTAGACTTTGGTGGTGATCTGTGCAGTTATTGAACACACAGACATACGAATTACAAATTGATGTTAACGGAGTGTTGCTAGGCAACACCTGCTGACGCTGCTATAATTTATCTCCCCTTAATATACGGGATAAGAAGATCAATAGAACCGTCTTTTTACGATGTAGTATAAGATGACTTTATAGATATTCTTTCATCATTTAGGGGATTTTAGACTGTACTACTATTTTCCTTGCAGATATTTGAATCGTTTCATATTTTCGCCATGATTTTCTAGTTTTGCCAACGCAAAATAGTTTCACAATTTCTGAGATTGGTAATAAGTGATGACAGCTATCACCATCTTTACCAGCCTCTTCCGCAAATGGAATCCACACAAAATGAAATATTCCCAACACACACACACACACTACGAAATCACGTCCGCAGTGTGCTTACGACTCTAAATAGGATGAACATAATATACGCGTCATCGGAGAGGCTCTTCTTCTTACAGGAACACTTCTCGATCGCATATCACGTCGACGAGAATGAACAGACCGTTCCATAGACGTGACTTTTTTGGGCATTACCTTATAAGAGAACCGAAATTATGGATGATGCTCTGATGGAATTCGTCCTTACATTAAGATGATGAAATATTGATTGTTTAAGCCAATAACGTACCCACACTCGTATTTACTTTTGTTTTTTTCTGCACTTCAAAATGCAGTCACTTTTCATCTGCAGAATGACAGGCCTGTGGGAATATTTTAGCATTAATTCATAATAATGCACGTAATTCGAAATATCGGTTCTTTATTAGCTTCCTTTCGAATGCTATTACATAACGTTGTGCATTTAATTCATAGAAGAAATTAATGATTCACATTTTTTTTTTTTTTTTTTCATTTCAAACATGATACTTAATAGAGATAAAATGACATTGAGGCTTGACAATCACTTTGGCAAGTTTTTCTATGATTAGTTCTTTTCTAAAATACTGTTTGTTATGATGGAAGTTGCCGTTTACTCCTGGTTCCTCAGACTCGGAATTTCTTTCAAAATATCTCTTCATACATGCTGAACATTATCTTGAAAGGGATTCTCCATTTTCGCTCTTTGTGTGGATGTCACTGCCTCTCCTCAGCTGTCAACCCGAGCGTAAACAACACCCATTGAAAGTGATGGATGAAGAAAAATTTAAGATGCTTCGGGATTGGCCAACTACCCGAACAAAACTCGCTGCAGTGAATTAAGTATTGATGTTCAAGACAAAGCTTCAACAGGTCTCCCACCAACCTGTTCGACTTGTCAATCTTTATAATACAATAGGCACCTTTTGTACACCAAATTTATTCCTCTGACCATGTCAGCAGGGCATGAATGTAGTGTAGTCTCCGTTAATAAAGACATCGCGCAGCTTTCTTCCTGCAACTTGTCTTCCTTCTATTCCAAGGATTTATTTTATAAGACTTTACATTCCTTCTAACTGAATTAGGGAATTAATAATTAGTGAAGTAAAATTTTTGCCTGACTCTAACAGTTCTAAAGCTAAAGCTAAGAAATAATACCATCATATAGGTCTGATTTGCTTCATTGAAACATTTAGCCACACAGTCAACCAAAATTTCTCAATAGAGAAACAAAACTAAATCCGCTGTGTGAAGGTTTCTGAAAATTGACTTGTGAACTGCTCCCATTTGTAACATTCCACAAAGGAATACTCCAGTTTTTAGTGGTTAGCAGAATATTTTATTCGGCTAAACAGCATATAGTTTGTTATATTACTCTTCTGGTTTTCAACTCTTTCGTACTCGGTACTCAATAACATCGCTACCATAGCCTGTAGATAAAATTGACCATCAAATGTCAGAAATCTCCTGAAAAATATCAAACAAAGCGCAGAAAATACTTTGGAATATCACTAAGTTCATGCACTGGTTTTCAAATGCTTAAACTATTATGAAGAGAGAGAGAGAGAGAGAGAGAGAGAGAGAGAGAGAGAGAGAGAGTTCAAAATTAATTTTTGAATATAGGAACAGGACTTTCCACTCATCACTAACATTTTTATTGTGGTATTCTTGGATATTATGTGCTCCTTCAGAAATCCTAATATATATGGAGCAGTTGTACAGACAGCGTAAAAGATTATTGCGGTTTATATATAGGATGCTACATATAAAATTAAAATTCCTAGTGCTGTCTTAATAGAAAGGCGTATATCGCTTGGAAAGATAAACATACAAAAGAAGTTATGTAGTGGGAAGAACTTCAGACTGCTCACTTTGTTGGATTGCTGTTTTTATTCTAAAGAACGAAATTAAAACATAAGAAATGCTGATGTCAGTTAGTGGTTCGCATTTCGCAAACTGTTATCCGACAGATGGTTAGTTAAAACAGTTCCAAAAATAACCGGTTCTGAGTACAAAAAAGCACGCAGTCTTTCATTAGCACCATAACAAGCCTTTTGTAATTCACGTACCTCCAACGTTCAACGATGCTAGGCAACGCTGTGCATTATCCAAACACTCCGATGTACTTAATTTCAACATTTACAATGCACTTCATTAAAACTATAAATATGTAGGATCAACTTGCACACATGCACTGTCTTTCTTCGTGAAATTTTGCTGACGGTTTCTTTGATGGTTGTTGCATTTGGCTGTAAACAGAGTGCTACCTTTTTCTAAGTAAGCATTTTTACTTCAGTCCACAGATGATATGTCCTTATGCCGTCATGATTTTTTTCTATATCTATATATGGTACAACGTTTTACAGATTTCTTATTACATGTTAAAAAGCAATTTGTACTTTAAAACTGTACATATTTTATTTTACAAAATTCGAGTTTTTAAGTTTGAATGAGAAAAATCCATTTTAATTCACGTATATATAAATAAAGCTCTGATCATGGCAGTAGAGTAACAGCAATAGCCGAGTCTCAGTAAGAACTTCATTGGCTACAGCATTGCCATCCATTACCCTCCCTGGGTATACCCATTTTAGTCGCCTCGTACGACATGCATGAGCTACTGTATAAGTAAAGTCATCTCTAAAAATTTGGACGATCCCTAGACCACTCGATAGTGGCCGAAAGACCATCCAACTCAGCGTTGGCTCCACTCAGTGACGGGCTCCCCCACCACCGAGCAGAACAGCTCATATTCCGGGGAAAAGCCTCCACCGACACAGCCCCTCACCCGGCCATGCCGGAGAATACTCTCCCCGGAGACTTAAAATGCTGTCTCAGGCAAACCTCCCTCACCGGGAGCAAACCTAAGAGAGCGAAACACAGTGTCCCAGGGGGTAACTGCAACATCCGAGCCTCAGTTAGAACTTCATTGGCTACAGCATTGCCATCCATTACCCTCCCTGGTTACCCATTTTAGTCGCCTCGTACGACATGCATGAGCTACATTGATGCTATCCTTATTCCGGCCACCACACGAGGAACGTATATAAAATATTTTTTCTGTTTATTGTTATAAATACTAATCACATAATAAAAAATAAAAGGTGTTTTATTAAAAGATACTTTAATTAAAACATTTTCCGAAAAGTAGTTTACATAAAATTAATTTTCTTTATTAGATATAAACATATATATAAAAATCAAGTAGATATTAAATCTAGTATTATTTCAAAGCCGAATATAGAAACTATAAACGTTTTGTATATTAAGAGAGCAAAAACTCTCAGTAATAAGGAACTTGAAACATTGAAGAGGTGTAGGCGAACTCTCGGTCGGTGCGTAAAAGGATTTACTAAAATAAACAGCCAAAAGACTTCACTTGGGCGTTACAAAATTTATAAAAATTAAGTGGATATTAAATCCAGCATTATTTGACCAGAAAGCTTACGGGAATACGCTCGCCAGTATTTACGAGTTGCCCTAGTTGGACCTTATAGGAGACATGCACGCTATCACAGCGTCCATATATATTCACCTCCTATTTATTCACCTCCTATTGATCCATTTTGATAAAGATTTACTGGCCTGACAGCTGTTTCAAACTGGTTGGTTTTCGTCAGAGACCAGGCAGAAACCTTAAGAGAGCAAGAACTCTCAGTAATAAGAAACTTGAAACATCGGAAAGGTGTATTTTTCGTAAGCGAGCTGTCGGTGCGTAAAAGGATTTACTAAAATAAAGAACCAAAAGGCTTCACTCTGACGATGCAAAATTTATAAAAATTAAGAGGATATTAAATCCAGCATTATTTCAAACCCAAACCGGCTAACTCACCTTTCGATGAAAGCTGAGTTAGCCGGTCTTATACGGAGATTAGGGAGTTTTTCACCCGGAAAGGCTGGTTTTTCGTTCCCCAGAACAGGTAAACCGGCCCCATGAATATGCATGGATTACAGTCATGAATACATCCCAGCCATATGCCGGTCCCGAGCTCTGGTAAAATTGAGGGGATTTGGGAAAGCAATGGTGAACTACCCTGTAAAAATCTCACCAGGAACACTTTGTGGGCAATGCCTACAAAGTCACTTACGGTCGGAAACGACTAAAAGGGAAAAACCACCACCATATAAAGAAAACAATTTTTATGTTAATAATTTATTAAACTATGTGACTGATTTTTGTTTAAAAAAAATTAAGTAAAATATTGCTAAAAGAAATTGAAGTCACGTTCATGTGCTTATTTAATTAAATTCAAAATCGTTATTAGACTAACAAGGAACATTAAAAAAAAAACTAAAGTTTTTCTAGTTATCAAGATCGATATTAGGTTCTTGGAAGATGTTTCGTGTTCACCACTGCTTCTCGAATTTCCACTTCAGCGTTTTATTTACATAAGTACCTTTAAAAAAAATAGGAGTTCAAGAGAACGATGAAAGTCTTTTATAGTATGAGAAACAACCACATGTCATTAGAAATACTTTTAAACAAACATTAAACTATGGATTCGCTATGTATGTATAGAAACTATACACACGCACACGTTTCCGTGATGCAAGCGCAGATCGATAAAAGTTAATAATTCTCCTATTAGGAAAGGCAACAACAATAAGATCATTGATTCGAAACTTAGCAATATTCGCTTTTATAATGCACAACGATGTACTGTACCATTTCTTAAGGGTAATTTGAGAAAATCAATTTTAAAATAGTTTTATTACCTTCATTATTATTTTCTTTCTTTCTCAATGAAAACACATTACGTGATGTGTTTTATGTAACTTTGTATTTCCCTTTCCAACAAATTTAAATAAGCATGCTTTTGACGTGCGTTATCTTGACAGTCTGCTTTTGTTAATATATCTCATTTTTTCACTAAACACGAGATATTAAAACGAATTATAATTATGAGTTAAATTTCGTAACACTTTCTGCTTTTTTTTATTTTATTTTGCTAAAATATTTTGCTATGAATTAATACATTAATTTTATGTACTATTGACGTCTGCTTAATAGTAAAGAACAAGGTATTCACGTGTGTTTCCTTGACAACCAATTTTTGTTGTAAATATCGCTCGTTTTATGCATAAAACGATGCAAGTTAGTTTCGTAATTGCTCCTAATTGGTGCAATTTCAACAGATTAATCTTTAATAAAAAAAAAATATAAAATTAAACGTGAAAATTTTCATGAATACTGTTATTCTGTTTGTGCAATTTCACATAAGTAGAACAATAAATTACACACATCTTGCTATTTTAATTACTTCCTTACTTTTTTTGTAGTTAATTGCATAAATATGGCATTATAATTATTTTTCCCATCCTTATAAAGTATGCATGCAGAGTATAGTGCGTCATGATATGTGTGCGATATTTTGACTTCATTAAATATGCCGACGAGAGTTGCTTATAGAGTATTTGAGAGTAAAGGCATCTCGTAGTCTCTCTCTCTGTGGTAATCTGCTGCAATTGGGAAGACGTTCTAGTATCAATTACTGTAAGGGCGTTGATGAAGTCTGCCAAAAGTACTTTAAATAGTTGTGTGCTTCTGTCAGTTGGCTGTACTATAAGAGTAAACAGAATTCTCATTTGAGTACTATTATCGTTTTCAGCTGTGCTCATCAGGGAATTCGTATTTGTACAATCTCGTCACAATGAATAAAATCTTTTTAAGGTAGTAATTTCTTCAAACACAAAATATTCAAAGCGAAGGGGAGAATATCAAAGAGTTTGACAAGTCGAGATTTAGAGATATTTTCGCATTCTGTGAGCGGAATACGAGACAGCTATACAAACCCAATACTATCGGCGCTCGGCTTTCTCCCTTGGCCGTAGCAATCATACAGTCGCAATCCGGGAATATTCTGAGACTTTCTTCTTCGGTAATATTGTTTTCAATCCTGCGGAGACATCGTAGAAGATTTTTCCAAACACCCTTGGGGATGGTGCGTGTCTACCTTTAGGTAGCTTTTAAATCTTTTCACTTCGCAACCTGGTAGCAGTCCGGTGTCTTAATAGTTTTCTTTGGCCATTCTCTCAAAGGAAACGAGAGTTTTCTGACAGCTGGAGCGATCTCCGGTACGGTAATATTTGTAGCTCACTCTGTACATGTCTTTGGCACTTGGAACAATCAACGAAATGCGGGAAAGGGATTTCTAGGTGGAGGAAAGAAGCTGATGGCAACAGAAGTAATGTGCAGGAAGGTAGGACAATAAACGCAGTGTATAATTGAATAAGCGGAAAGAAAGAACTGGATACGTTTAAGAAGTTTTGACATGGACGACGACGCTTGAGATAAAGGTGTTCTTTAAACACCGAAATATTAAGATTATTATTCAACCTCAATTATTATTTAATTTTAACTTGCTTTTTAAGTTCTTTATTGTCAAAGATAGTAGTGAAACATCTTAAGATCACATCTTGACTTTTGATGCATCATTCGCATTTCATCTTTCACTTCTTCGCAGTGAAGTTTGTTGTGACTTGCAGCCGATTGTCCGTTGACTAAAGAAACGACAATGCTTGTTTTAGAATTTTAATTTTCTGATATATACAGAATGGATCAGGTTTTCAGTAGCGGAATAAATGATGCACTCCAAAAAAAAAAAAAAAAAAAAAAAAAGGTCAATATAGATTAAAAAATGATAATATTTTAAAACCATACAGTCTACGTTATATCACAATACGATATAGTTTTAATAAAATTATATTTGATAAAGAAATATATATGCCATTCAATCCTGTGTCTACAAATATATAACTAAAATGTACACATCAGCTGAGCCAGGGTAGCGTTTTGCTTCTTCGATGTTAACCAACTCAGATGCTAGAAAGAGGCAGAGCAGGAATGATCACCCATCACCTACGTGGCAAAGGGCCCATTCATGATCTTCCAATTCTAGAAACCATTTATCTGGTTGTACATAATTTCATTAAGTAGTATAAAAAATAGAGTCTCTGTAGGTCAGCTGGTATAGACGAAGCCATTTGGGTGGAAAGACCTGGTTTTGAATCGGGAGTAGAACGCGATCGATCTTTACCAGATACTTCGTTTAAAGGAGAATTAGCAGGTATCATTTTCCCGCAATCAGATAAACTGGCCACGAGAACACATGCAAATAACAGACCAAAGAATACTTACAGGCATAGGACTATCCACCTTATCCTCTGATAACGATTACGAAATCCAAGGATACTTGGAAGGGCTTGGCACTTAAATACCTGTTATAACCACTGATGATGATGATGATGATGATGAGCATCAAAATTAAATAGAGATAAAACTTCCTTTATTACTATATTATCTCAACAGTGGCATTTAATTTGGCCACGATATACAGTAACAGTCATTTTTCACTTTTGTCTCCAAGAGGGAGGCGTCATGTTCATACGTTGATTATTTCCTCGTAAATGTATTTTTGTTGGTCTCTCTCTCTCTCTCTCTCTCTCTCTCTCTCTCTCTCTATCTATCTATCTATCTATCTATATATATATATATATATATATATATATATATATATTTTATAAATCGATCTTCTTCTTCTTAAATAGCTTCACCAATTTTGAGAAATTACTCTGCACTATCATAAATAAACAGGGGGGATACTGTAAGTAGGACCTAAAAATCAGTTATGGAGTCCACATAATTAACATGGGACAGGATAGTATTCTATGTCTTTACATATGTGTGTTTACGGTGCTAATTTGCCTATTTTGGAATAACGATTTTGGAGGGTTTTACCGGCATTAAAAATCCTCCACCTCCGTATGAGATTGGGTAACTGACCTTTGACTTAAAAGCCCAAAAATGTTCTTCGCTTCATAGATACATTTCGAATCCATTTTTTCCAACCAAATGTCTCCGTCGAACAAACCATAATACAGACTTCTTTAAATTACGATATGCAATAAGTATTCTTTCCATCTCTAACTTACCCCCTTAGTGGGAAAAAACAACAACATTGATGTGTACTTAATTGGGTGCAGTGACGAGTGGCAAATTATTCAGATAAATAAAATGTATAAATATTCGCGAATAAATATGCCAGCCATCATTAATATATAGTGTTATATTGCCAGATATAAATTGTAGTATCTCATTAAGCAAACTCAATTTGTTAAATTGTCATCTAATCTATATTTAATTCAAGCTTTTTCACCTCTTGAACCGAGGAAAATATAAACCCTCCTGACTACCCACTTTATTGTTAAGTATGGCTAAGCGGATTAATGTAAATTCAGATTTGCTCATTGCTGTACCTAGAATCGTAGCATACCACTGACTAACATTACGTAAACTAGAACGTTAGGCTAATTTAAAGTATTGTTTACTTTGGAGTGCCAAGTTAATTCACTTTCAGGAATTTTGTTCCACGGTGGGATGCACAATATGCATTAGGGAAAAGTCCTTTATGTTAATTAGTTTCATAGTGCAAGTCATAAATACAAAGATTTCGCGCATGACGTAGGCGTTGTTCATTTCAGTAACGTGTTTCAAACTATAAATAGCACTCTCGCGAATGTCGTCTGCTAATTCCGGAAGTGCATCATAATTAAACACGTGGTTCTCGCTCAACTGTCAAGATAATGGAACACTTTAGGTTTAGGGCAATTTTTCCAACGAATTTAATTCATTTTTTTTTTACTAAGTAAAAAAAAAAAAAAAAAAAAAAAAAACCACTGTTCGTATTTTACCAGTGATATGAAGTGTGGCCAATATTTAAAGCAATATCAATCAAGTCTAATTATAGGAAGAGAAAGGGCGAGGAAAAAATGGGTATTTAGTTTATCAAGGGTAATTCTTTGACATGTAATTATTACGGAATTAATAAGGAATCTCATTAATATAAGAAAACTATGTAAGGATGTTTAAAAAAATAGGTCTTAGAAAAATAATTTAAAGAAATAAAGAATAGAATAAAATATAGGAGCTATCAAATGTTAGAGAGCGGTTTTTTTTTTTTTTTTTTTTTTTTTTTCGTTCTCCATAACTATTTTTAAAATCAGTGGCGGCTCGTGGCTTGAAATCGTGGGGGTGCTGCAACTTTCGAAATATACACACACACTGTAAGTACAGTGTATACGTGTTTGGATAAAATATCAAAATTATTGTAAAACTTAAAAAAAATTTAAACATGAAAAATATTGTTTATTATTAATGATAAAGTTATACAGTTTGTATAATTCAAAATTACTTAAAAATAAAATATATTCTTCTTGTTTTGTTTCATGAAAAAATATTGTTTATTATCGATAAAATTATACCTTTTGAATTATATATATAATACAAAATTACTTAAAAATAAAATCCATTATCATAACCCGAATAATGTTCTAAAATAAAAACTATAACACATGTTATGTCTTTAATTGTAATGTCCAAACATTTAAAGAGATGGAGTAAACACGATAAGCACTACGAACACTCTACTACTGGCGCAAACTGCATATAAACAATAGTGGAACTGCGCGACCGACAGTGCCGCATTACGCTAATAGCTCGCATCTCACTCTGACGTGCATATGCTTGCGCACGTAGCAATATGACACTGTGGTAAACATAATGCTGCTAGCGTCCTTCGCCCTCCTAAGTGCTAGAAGATGGATTTTTATTATTTTTTATACAAAATAAGAGAATTTTATAGGATTGTTGATGATAAAATTAAATATTACAAGCAAATATAAATAAATTAATGAATATATTTATATATCAAGAAAAATTGAGGGTGCTGCAATTCCGCAGTGCCTATGCACGAGCCGTCCCTGTTTAGGATACACCAATTTCAGAGGCTATCCTATCCAGATTTATGTAATTCGAACCCTATTTCTCGAGGGAAAAGGGCAGATTTGTTGACCACTCTGCTAACACTAGTTCTTATTCGGACAGATTAAAAGCAGACAAATAAGAATGAATTTTGAGGAAAGTATATTTCAGATATTTGTATTTTATTTATTTATTTATTTTAACTGTAGTCAGAAGAATAGTTGTCATTTTGTTCTAAACAGTCATCTCATAGCATTGTGGGAAAATAAAGTTGCTTGCAAATTTATATTGACTCCGACCAGATGAAGTGGTCATTCTCATATTCTGCAAACAATCATGAAATAACTCTTTTAATAAAGCTTTCAGGTGTGGTAAAATTGAAGTCTAGTGAATTCAAGTGCAAGACAACATCATAATGCACTAATTGATGAATTCTTGAACAGTTTTATGACCTTTTAAGGGAAAGGATACCTCTATATGACGTCTTGAAGTTTTACCAGGAAGTAACTAAGACATTTAAAATATTGATAGAATGGGTAGCTGATGATTGTATGCTAATAGTTTTGATGGAATGATTCTGTATAAAAGCTTTGTAAATCAATTCATACTACTTTTTCTTGCTAGATTAAAGTTCTTAGCGCATCATATCAACCTGCTGCTATGTCTTAAGCACTATTAAAGCCCGCTGGGAAAAATCAAAATGAAAAAAAATATATATATATAAAAAAACGCAACACTACAAACTTTTTGACAGACTTTCCTACAAACTAATACATAAATAAAGAAAAACAACTCTGAACTTCTATAAATCTCTCGCTGTGTGTGTTGTCACAAATATGAATCCCAAATATGGACATTAAATCAGAAAGAGATAGAAAATTTGGTCTACCATAACGCGTTTTCACAGAAATCTTTTGCGGATAAGAAGAATAAAGATCAAGAATGAAGATATGAAACACATCCTAGGACTGGATCGTATACAGCTTAGCAACAGAACTAGTCAAAACAAACAGACAGAATGTCTGAGAACCTAATCTCAAAGGCGATAAGAACGAACATGCCCCGTGGAATAAAAGAAAAAGAAAATGAATAAGACTGATGTGGTCCTGGGAAAGCGTAGCAGCAGGATAGACATTGTTTAAAAACTAGCAATAAGTAGAAATAATTTTCCAGACGACTGAAATTCACCGTATTATCTTTTATAATTTCGGATGTTAAATCTTTATTTTTATAATAATTATATTAAATCCACTTCCAATGTTGTTTTTTTGTTTTATACCTAACATCGAGATCTGTTTATTTTCTACATTTTATACGAAATTATATATATATATATATATATTTTTTTTTTTTTTTAAATCTTTTTTTCCTGAATTTTTCATATTTTTTAGCTAACTAAATATTTATTCATCGTGATACAACACGCGGCGAGACTTCGTAGCTCAGTTGTTATAGACGAAGCCCTTTAATCGGGAAGACCTGGGTTGGTTCGATTCCCTTCAGTGCTGGGGAACCTTTATCGGGTCGCTTTCGACGAATGGTGAGTTAGCCAGTCTCATAGCGAGGTAGGTTTTTTTTTATCAACTGGAAACTAGGGTTTTTCGTCCCCAAAACAGGCAAACTGGCCCAGTGAACAGACTCATGAATTGACATAGGACACACCGGGAGGAGCAGGGCTAACCATCTTTATCCTCGAGTTACGGATGCGGTTGAGAAGTACAAGGAAAGGTCGTGGGCGCTTAAGTGTCTGTTTACACTAATCGGATAGGAATACAACACACAATTCACTACACAATTTAATAGTAGTAATAATACTGGGATAATTTTGCATAAATATAAATTATATAAACAAAGTGGATACGAGATCCAGCATTATTTCAAAGCGAGATGTAGAAATTATGAAAGTATTCGTAAGTTGACCAGAGAGCTTGCTGGAATACATTCCTCAGTTGCTTTAGTGGGGGATACTTAGATGACATAGGCGCCGCCCAGGAGTCAATGTATCCGCCTTTTATTAGTCCATTTTGATAAGGTTTCACTCTGACCTGACAGCATTTTCGAATTGGTTAGTTTTCTTGAATGCCGGCGAGTGTATTCCCGTAAGCTCTCTGGTCAACTTATAATCATTATAATAATTACGAAACTTAGATAGATTCTACATTCGACTTAGAAATAATGCTGGATCTAATGTTCACTTTGCTTATATAATTTTGTATCGCCGAAGTGAAACCTTTTTGGTTCTTTATTTTAGTAATAAATATAATTTTTCTGTATTTTGCCATTTGTATTTGTCATTTATATTTTTATACATTCTGTATTTAATACATATATTTTGAATAATATAATTTTATTATTATTTTACTTCTCTAAAAAAATTTTATATACATGTTAATGAGTACATTCTTTTTGATATATTGTTTGTTCTGGTCGCATTTCTGCCGTCTTCTTCGAAGCTTCTGCAAGGATTATCTGATGTAGATAAAACATGGTGGTGTTTTTGTCGTTTTGTTTCAGTACCCGTGGCGAGCCAAGGTGTAGATTTAACGTGTAGAGGCGAGCACACGCGCCCATGGGAATGGTTTAACCTTTTTGAAGGAGGGGAGAGTTGGATCTGGATATAGCGTGTTTGTGTCCTTGTAATATTGTTTGAGAGCAATTCGTTATAGGTATAAAATTAAAAAAATATAATAAATATTGAAGGTGGGAGGCTTTAATCTTTATTTATTATATTTTATCTTTCCCCTTTATCTAAAAAATTTGTAGTTCATCCTTGATACAAGTCCATTATGTAATTACTCTATGTATATTTCGGCTTCTAATTCATATATCTTTAATTTTGCATTTTTATTTGCACATATTTTAATCTCTATATAGTTTTTCCTTCTTTTACCCTTCTTTTTTTTTTTTTTTTGAAAAAAAAAGAGTCCTAAAGTATTTATCCAAATCACTGCCCTATATGGTTATAGTCCATCATCCAGAGTTCATTCTAAAGGTCTAAAGTTCAGTTATATAATTGCTATAAATATATTTCTGATGCTGCCCATAAAACGAGAGTCTTGAGGATTCTACAAAGATATGTCAAAAAAATTATTCCTTTTATATTTTTCATTTACTTTATCTTTAAAATACCATTAATGTTTGAAGTCAACTGTAGTAAAAATATCAATCACCTAATACAAGGGATTTCCCTTAGGAAAAATAGGCAAAATAACCACGAATATTAATATTTACATTTAGACTATTCACGTATTATAGTAAAAAACGCTATTTAATAATTATTTTTGACAAAGTTTATTATCCTCTTCACATACAGAATATTTGCAACTATACAACTGAAGTATTACTATTACATTTTTGTTCACTACAAATATTCACTAGAATGTTGAGTAAATATCTTATTTAAATGCATAAATAATAATACTAACTAAGTATTTTACATTTTTTTTGAAACATACATATTTACAATGATTCATTTAATGTATTAAGAGAGAGATATTTTTCAAATTAACGATACAGGATCTGGAATAATTTTATATAAATCTACATAATTATTTTCTGCATTCTATCGTTTACATTTATATCTCAATCTGCAGTTCATTTTAATTAACAAATTATATTTAGTTTCTTTTTTTGCTATCAACAGGGATGCTGAATGGATTCATTACACTTTTAACTTTTTTTTTCCTTTGAATCAATAATATGAATAATCTTTTTAATTTCAATTTACAGCTTGTTTAGATTTACAATTTATGTTTCGGTTTCTTTTCTGTTAATGTGCAATGCAGGGAAGTGAAATTCATCATATTTGCTTTTATAATTTCAGATGTTAACTCTTTAGTTTTTAGAATAATTATATTAAGTCCACTTCCAAATTACATTTACTTTTGATTTTTTTTTAAATCAAACACCGAGATTTGTTTGTATTCTTTATTTTATATGAATAATAATAATAATAATAATAATAATAATAATAATAATAATAATAATAATAATAATAATAATAAAATTACAGAGAAAATATAGAAACATATAGAATAGAAAATTATAAATATGTGCACATAAACATCCAAAAAACGAAGCCGACCGATTTAATTCCTTCCAGTTTATTGAAGTTTTATTTGTTTTTATTCAATAGTTGTTTGTGGCAAATACTTGGAACAAAATCTCGTAAGCAACTTCAAACACGATGATGAAATAGAGCAGAAATTCTTGACAGTTTTTTGACAGCCGGGAGATCAATATCATGTTTAGTTTCTCCGAATTTGTTTTCGTAAAGATAAGATGTGTAGGCGGCTAATGGAAGTGGCAAAATATTCACTAGCGTTGTAGACGAGAGGAAGGTTACAAGTTTTAAAGCAATCAAAGAATTTTCTGTAAAAAGCCAAAATGAACGGCTTTTAGCGAACGGAAAGAATGAGCCGGAAACGATATCTCCAGCAAACCACGAAACTTCAATGAAACGAGGTCAAGCCTGAGTGGAACGAGAAAAGCTAGTGCCGTCAAGAAAATGTTATATCTGTCGGTCGGTTGATTTCTAGCATCGAAATTGACGACGATCCAGCATTATAAGGGTCAGCGATGATTACACAGAGTTGGATAGAAATGTATCCAGAAAGTGAGGCTGTGGAGCCCAAATTATAGCATCCGGAGAATGATTGTGTGTGTGTGTGTGTGTGTGTGTGTGTGTGTGTGTGTGTGTGTGTGTGTGTGTGTGTGTGTGTGTGTGTGTGTGTGTGTGTGTGTGTGTGTGTGTGTGTGTGTGTGTGTGTGTGTGTGTGTGTGTGTTAAGGAAAATCACTTGTTTGACTATGTAGCTGAATGTTAAATTAGATTATAACTAACTTATTTTTAAAGGCACTGCTAGCTTCGTCTTTCTGGAAGACTTTATCGGGTGCATAATGCATGCAAGAAAATGAGAAAAATGCACAAAACACATTATGAAATACTCTGCTTCATTACCAAAGTTCTAAATTATATTCGAATTGTTCACATTAGAGTGGATTCACGGACTAGCTGCGTTGTTGTTCTCGTTCGTAGAGTTTTCTACTTGTCCATAATATGGGGGATTACAGTCACATCAAAAACGATACACATCTAAATACTTCAAACTGTTATGTTTAGGTTTTACCGGACAAAAGTCATGATTGAAGCTTTCTTAACACGTTCATTGCCAATCACGCGATATCGCGCGATGCGAGTTCTCACCAAACGGCCGATCACGCGTTATCGCGTTGAAGTCGCTAACTAAATAAAAAAAAAAAAAAAAAATTGGCCACTACACGAAATTCCAATTTTCAGCTTGGCAATGAAAGTGTTAAAGGTGTGAATAAGGTGTGAATTTTATATATCTTGAGGATTTTTGCATTTGTTAGAAATAGAGCTGATATACGGAATGGTGATATAACCTTTCACATCATTACTCTCTTCAGTACGATGTGTAGAAGGAATAAACAAGAATGTAAAAATCGACTGTTTAGGATAACCTTACTTCTGAAAAATTGATAAAAGCAGCTTCAATTTTCTGGCGATCTCTTCTTCATTGCTGATGCGAGTACGCGCTCGAGTTCCTAAATTAGAAATAATACCAAACTTTTGAGGTGGAGAATGATTGGACTGTAGTGAAGATATCTGTTGGTATGTGTAGGCTTTCTGTAGATGGAGAAATTTCTCTAAATCAAGAAAAAGAAGCGAACTGTTGATTGTTATATATATATATATATATACATTAGGATAACCAAGTTATTTTATAAACTTGGTTATTTTAACTCCTAATCCCAAGTATGCAAACAATTAAGTCTGCGCCTGAAACAAAGTTCAAGTCTAAAGATGTTACAACACCAGGGCAACTCATTGTCAAGGTGGGTAAAGCTCTGATCACTATTCTTAGTATTTTCCCATAATGTAAAGCACATTTCACTAGAAGATGTATACTGCAATGCATTATGTGTGGAGTCACTACCCATAATGGGGTCTAGCTACTCACTGAGGAGACCTCAAAAAAAGGTTGAAACCGGTCTAGGTAGTGACCCCACCCATAATGCATTGCAGTATACATCTTCTAGTGAGATGAATTTATATTATAATCAATTTATAATCAATCACCGCATCTCACGGCCGATTGATATTGAATCAATCGACCGTGAGATGCGGTGATTGATTCATTCAATCCAATACCTTTGGGTATTGGATTGAATGAATCAATTTTGGAGGGTAATGGATGGCAACGCTGTAGCCAATGAAGTTCTAACTGAGGCTCGGCTATTGTTGTTACCCTCCTGCCATGATCAGAGCATTAATTGCTCAAAAACACTTATCCATACACTGTCCTCTACAGATAACGGGGAAGATGAAAATCATTCTTGCTTCGCCCCTTTAAGCCAGTCCTTATAAGGACTATAAGGAACCTTGGTATTTAGGGTCTAGCTACTCACTGAGGAGACCTCAAAAAAAGGTTGAAACCGGTCTGGGTAGTGACCCCACCTATAGTGCATTGCAGTATACATGTTCTAGTGAGATGTGCTTTACATTATGGGATAATACTAAGAATAGGGATCAGAGCTTTATCCACCTTTAAAATGAGTTTCCCTGGTGTTTTAACATCTTTAGACTTGAACTTTGTTTCAGGCGCAAACTTAGTTGTTTGCATACTTGGAATTAGGAGTTAAAATAACCAAGTTTATAAAATAACTTGCTTATCCAAATATACAATATCCCCAAGGTAAAAAATTTATATATATATATATATAATGACTGGGTTCTAGTCATTCAATATTTTTCATAAAACTATATATATATATATATATATTATGTAGCTCAGTCGATATAGACCTGGTTCGATTACGGTCCATGATGTGAGGAACCTTTAGCTGGACTCTTTCAATAATAATTCATATTTAATAATAAACTCAGAAGCAGATAGTAAATTGTTCATTTCATAGTTCTTTATTTTTTTTAGTTTATCGGATAATCTTTACTCTTTGAGTAAAGATTATTCAAAATTAAAATCTTAAATCATCTAATATTCGTAATCAAAACGCCTTAATGAATGGGTCCCAAGAGTGTATGAAAATAAGTGACCGTCTACAATTTGCGTGAAGTAAAACACCCTACTTTACAGCAGTCAATAATACTCTTGTATTATTAATTTATGTAATAATACTGGTGTTTATTACCAGAACTTTTCTAAAGACCAGTCAGGCAGTATTTTTAAAAAACATTAAATACTAGCGGGTAATGGCTGTGAGTATTTATTCTTTCTTCTCCTCCATCATACGGTTATTGACAATTTCCCCAAAAGAACGAACATTCTGGAGTACTTGTAGTGCACACAGATTCCTTTAACTTAGTAATATTAATGAAAGTAGTCCATTGAATGGATAGGAAGTGTGTTGAAGTGCGTTGGCATGGAGATCCAATTCGCTTTCAACAAACAGATTTATCACTGTCAGTTGATAGAGAAAGAAACCCCTAAAACCGATCCATAAATGGGAATTAATTGATCACATTTTCATTTTCCACTCCATAGCGAGGTCGGTTAGAGTATCACATGTCTTTTCCACGTAAAAAGTATAAATCACAGCATACTGCAGGTTAGTGTTATAGATGTCACCTATATCTTTTTTTTTTTTTTTAACATAAAGGCTAAATGATTAATGTATGTCTAATGAAACAAAACTCAGTTTTATTTCATTTGACCCGTTAAATGTTTTTTTAACTTTCGGCATTGTAACTTAAAACATAAAAAAGCAGTTTGATTCTAAAAAAGGTTTCTCAATATTCCATTAACAATAACGAAAAACAAGTCTATCTGTAACTGTAACTTAATATATACTTCTTATGAATAAGAAATAATTTATATAAATGTGTTCGTTAGACTTTATGATATTTTTATTACTGTCAAATTAATAAAAACGTTTCTATTTATTGTTATTTAATTTATATACTTAATGACTATCCGAGAAACTAACGTCAGACAAATGACACATTTGACATGCGTCCATCTCATATATTTAGCTTCGTGTAATATTTTCATTTGGAGAAAGGAAATAATGTTTCACTTTTTATATTATATGTAATATATGTTTTAACGCAAAACAGTGAAGATTATACTCTTCGATAAATATTGTATTTCACGATGAAATTTTGAGAATATGTAAGTCACTGTTTATATTGCAGTGCGTTAAATATCCATATCCTTATAAGGACTGGCTTAAAGGGGCGAAGTGAGAATGCTTTTCATCTTCCCCGTTATATGTAGAGGACAGTGTAAGGATAAGGTGTTATTGAGCTATTAAAGCTCTGATCGTGGCAGGAGGGTAACAGCAATAGCCGAGCCTCAGTTAGAACTTCATTGGCTAAAGCATTGCCATCCGTTACCCTCCAAGGTTATATTATATTAATCACCGCATCTCACGGTAGATTAATTCTTTCCTCCTGCGTTAATTAAAGAATTGGGCGATGGACTGAGTCCTTGACTCTTTATCCCGTCATCTGAATGAAGAAAATCTGTGTGGATGGGGTGTTATTGAGCTAAAAAGCTCTAGTCAAGGCTGGGTAACGGCAATATCCGAGCCTCAGTTAAAACTTCATTGGCTACAGCATTGCCATTTATTACCCTGGAAGTCCTAAAAAGGACTTCTTTTTCTGCGTTAATTACAACAACAACAACAACAACAACGTTACTGGCTTGCTGGGTGAAGCATAAAATGCTTTTTATTTTCCCCTTTATCTGTGTGGAGAAGCTTGATGGGGGAGGTTGTGAGACTTATGCTCGCACTTTGTGAGCTATGGAGTTAGCTCTGTTCTGCTGAAAGCAGGATTGCCTTGGGTCTTTTGTGTTTTTGATAGTCATGTTCACTATAACTGGAAGCTTGTCTGATTAGTAGATTGGGATGAGAATGTGCCTTGCTGAAGAACTTTTCCGCATGGTCATGAAGGAGAGAACGGATGTCAGGGGTTCCGGTTTCTCTGTGGATCTGCGTGTTTCTGACGAACCATGGGGCGTCTAAGATCATCCGCAGGCATTTGTTTTGTATCCTCTGTAGTTTCTGGATGTTAGATTTGGATGTGTGGCTCCATGCAGGGGAGGCATATGTGATTACTGGTCGAATTACCATCTTATATAATAACAGCTTGTTGCGTTTATCCAATTTGCTGTTGCGATTGATCAGGGGATAGAGTTGGACTATGGTTCTGGATGTCTTTGTGCCTATGAACTTGATATGGCTGTTGAAATTTAGCTTTTTGTCTAGCTGCACTCCAAGGTATTTGGCTTCTGTCTGCCATGGTATCTTTTTTCCGAGAAGTTCAATATCATCTTGGATGAAGGCTTTGCGTCTGGTGAACAGCATAGCTGAGCTTTTGACGCGGTTTACTTGTATCCTCCAGTCGGAGAACCATTTCTCTAGCTTTGTGATGGTATCCTGGAGACGACTGATCGCCAGGTGTGGGCGGAGAGATCTTGTCATTATGGCTGTATCGTCAGCATATAGGGCTGTGATGGTAGTCCTCAGGTTCTGTGGAATGTCAGCCACGTAGATTGTGAAAAGTAAAGGAGCCAAAAGAGATCCCTGAGGTACTCCTGCCAGGATTTTGCGCCTAGTTGAGATGGTGCCATTTATTTTTATCTGCATGGATCTGTCAGTGAGGTATGATTTTATTAGAAGGGTAAAGTTTGTTGGAATGTTGGCCTGAATGAGTTTATAGAGTAATCCTTGATGCCATACCTTATCAAAGGCCTTGGCAATATTCAGAAAAACTGCAGCTGTGTGAAGGTTCCAGTTGTATCCTTGAGTGATATGCTCCACTAGTCGGTGTATTTGTTGCACTGTGCTGTGCATACGGCGGAAGCCGAATTGTTCGTTTGGAATTATTCCTAATTGGACTGATTTTTCTTGTAGTCTTGAAAGGATAATTTTTTCAGCAATCTTTCCCAGGTTGGAGAGCAGGCTTATTGGACGGTAGCTTTGCGGGAGTTGCGGATTGTTTCCTGGCTTTTTTATTGGTATGATGTCTGCTGTTTTCCATGTAGAGGGAAAGTGTTGTATCCTCAATATTGCATTGGTTATGCTAACCAGGTGCATAATAGCCTTTCTAGGAAGTAACTTGATGATTCTGTTAGTAATTCCATCTGGCCCTGGAGCTTTTTTGTTGTTTAGATGCTTTATGATGTTGGTTATTTCAACTGGAGTAGTGGGGGTGATGCTGGTTGGTTTGTCTTCGGACTGATTTAAGATACGCTTGACCTGCTGGTGGACTTTATATATGTGGGTGATGTTTATATTATAATATGACGGGCTGCATTGTTTTTCTAGGTTTTCTGCTATTGCTTCTGCTTTTTCTTTATCAGTGTGTGCCGTTCCATGAGCAGTTTGGATGGGCGGTAGGGGATTGTGTTTAGTGCGCAGAATCTTCAGAAATTTCCATATTGTGTGATCTTCTGGGTTGAGTGATGATAGTTTATTGTCCCAATCCTGATTCCTGTGGATTTGAAGTGCTTTTCTGACTTGGTTGTTCAATTTGTTCAGAGTTTTCTTGTCCTGTGGGGCTCTTGTGTTGTGGTATCTTTTCCTGGCTTTGTTTTTTGTTCTGATGAGGTCCATTATGTTTTCTGGGAGCCGACCGGATGGGTGGTTGGTTGTGGTTTTGGTGACTGCTTCTAGTGCTTTTTTAATTTGGCTTGTTAAATTGCTTATTGCTTCATCTATGTCTTCTTTTTTGTGGATGATTGGTACAGGACCAATGTATTCTGGTAGGATTTTAGCTAGCCTATCCCACGATATGAAGGAGTGCTGGTGGGCCAGTTGATCTTGTGTGCCAAGTTTGATCAGGATTGGGTTGTGATCGGATGATAGTTCATTGAGCGTCTCTAGTTTGTATTGATAACTGATGTTTCTAAGGATAGCTATGTCAAGTACATCTGATCTGCCATGAGGGCTGTAATGAGTGTGCTCAGTGGGTCCTGCTACCACAACTGAGTTAAGTGTTGAATAGTTGTGTAGTATGCGACCACTTCTGTTGTTGGTGGTGCTGAACCATGCTGTGTGTTTGGCGTTCAAGTCACCTACTATGATGGTGGGGTCTGTGGTGCCGAGGACTGCATCCAGGTCTGTTGTCAGTAGAGGATTGCTTGGTGAGTTGTAGGCAGCAAATATCTTGAGGCTTCCAGCATTGTTTGTGTGGACTTGTATTCCTGTGGTTTCCAGGTTTGTAGTCTGTGGGTTCGATATGACATTGTGGTGGAGGTATGGTTTGATGTAGATGGCAGTGCCTCCCCCTCTGAAGCTGAGTCTATCCGTTCGGTATATTGTGTATCCTCTCACTTTTGGGTTGTTGGCAGGTCTTAGGTGGGTCTCGTTGATCAGGATTATGTGCGGGTTGTGTCTTTGTGCGAATTCCTGTAGTTCTAATGTTTTGTTGGTGAGGCCATTGGCATTCCAGGCCGCAATTAGAAGCGAGTTAGGTTTTATTTTACTTTTGTTTTATTCATAGTTGAGTGCTGTGAGTATGGAATGGGTTCCTTGCAGGAATCTCTTTGTGGAGGATGGAGTTGGGTTTGTTCTGCTGAATTCCTGGAGCATAGTGGCTAGCGAAGCAGTCAGAATTGCTGTGATGTTGGAGCCTATTTGATTGCTTTGTATTGTGTCCTTTGGGCGGGCTGCTTCAGCATAGGTCTTGGTGGAAGGTTGAGCCCTTTCCTGACTTTTATGGCTTGGGTTTTGATGGTTTGATGACTGTGCAGCAGAGATGCTTTGATTGGTGGTCCAGATTGGGAGGGGTTGGGCGGGTCTTGTAGTTCCGTGATTTCTGGGATGGTGGCTGCATCCTTTGTAGTTTGCTGGGTGTGGACCTCCACAGTTGGCACATTTGGCTGGTGTGGTTCTTGCTTTTGTGCATGTAATGGTTTGATGCTTCTCGCCACACTTCAAGCATCTGAACTCGGCTTTACAGAGTCTTTGGGCATGGCCAAACTTTTGCAACGATGGCATTGCCCTGCTGATGCCCTTTTCCTGAGTGGCTCTGTTGATATTTTAAGTCCACAGACCGCAGTTATGTCATAAATTTGTCTTTGAGTGTTCTGTATCTCAACCAATACTAATGGCATTGGTTGTTTATCGGATCTGTACATCCGGCTGACTTTGATAGGTGTTAGGCCCTGCTGGGTAAGGTCAGCCGCGATCTCCTCGGAGGGTAATGCCTTCGGTGACACATCGCAGTACAACCTTTAGATTTCTTTCGCTGCTTAGTGCGAAGGTGTGGTACTGTAGTTTGTTGTTATCCATCATTTTTGTTATTCCTCTATAATCTGTCACTGTTGTTGGTTGAATTTTTACACCTTCGTCGGTGTTTTTGGCCCAGGAGTATCCAATTTGATGTTCTCTTAGGTTTCTTGCAACTGTGGTCCATTTTTCCTTTTCACGGAGAATTACCGGGGGGACCTTTTCCCTTTTTTCCGGGACTGTTTGTGAGGGAGTTTCGTTTTCCACCTGATCATCCTCGATTCTACGTCTCTTGCCCGTCTGTTTTCCTGTGAAGACCGTCTGACTGAGGCTCTCGGGCCGGGAGATGGATGTGTCATTGATCTCTTCCACTTCGCCGTCCATATCATCGGATTCTTCCGGCTGTGTGTACAGGTTTAGGAAACCTGGCCATTCAGTATCAAATTTTTTAAGCAGTAATGTAAACAATTTTAATGCTTGTTCTTTATTTAGATGCTCTAGCAGATCAGTAATATTATCCATGTCTGTTTTATTTGTTGTTATATCTAGTAGTATGATCGCAATTAGAAATCCCGCAGGTCTTGAGACCTGCCAGCAGAAATTTTGTAGAGGATATTGCAGATGAAAAGGATTGCCAGCAATATCGAGCGATTAGCTAAATGCACAAATCAATATCATATGAAATTTCAGAAAATTAAGAACGCTTACCTCTATATATATCATTTATCATTCAAAACTATCGCACTGAACTAATACGCGAGCCGCCATTTGCATTCAATTCTAACAGTCTCTCAGTACCTGCGTTAATTATCCTTATAAGAACTGGCTTAAAGGGGCGAAGCAAGAATGCTTTTCATCTTCCCCGTTATCTGTAGAGGACAGTGTAGGGATAAGGTGTTATTAAGCTATTAAAGCTCTGATCATGGCAGGAGGGTAACAGCAATATCCGAGCCTCAGTTAGAACTTCATTGGCTACAGCATTGCCATCCGTTACCCTCCAAGGGTATTGGATTGAATGAATCAATCACCGCATCTCAAGGTCGATTGATTCACCCACCTTTATTTATTGGCGTTCCTATTTTAATCACAATGATTAATAACATTATTAGGTGTGGAAGCAAAATATTACTTTTCTAAACTAATTTTAACTTTTTTTTTATTATTCGTCAAGTATCTTTTTAAATGTAACTATTAATATAAAAATAATAATAAAAATTAATTATGCTATTTTTACGATAACACAAGTTACGTTTCTATTTCTGATAACTCATTTAACCGTCTTAAAGAAATATACGAAATACTTCTGTAAATAATAAAACTATTAAAAATGAAAAACAGAAAATAGCAAATGTAATCTGGCAATCTCGAATAATGAACAACTCGAACAAGTATCATTTTAAAGATTGACAAATATTTTAGTGACGAATATGACTTAAATATGTAAAATAACTAGTAAGAATAAGCAAGCATTAAATTTGTAAGAATTTATTTGAATATATGTAAATAGAACAAGAGAAAATCAACCACACTTGAAATTAGCAGTAGATAAGACAGTTTTCATAATGCGAATCGAAGTGGTGATTTAGAAATTAGTTTATCACGGATTGGAAGAGAGCTGTAGTAGTAGTTGCTCGATGACAATTATAGAACTAAATAAATGGAATCACACTGCTAGAACTGTACTGCATAAAAGGATATCAGAAAAGCTCTTCTCCTTATGACATATTGACGATGGGGGAAGAAAATTCTTGATAGGACACCAGTGTCACCGTCATGAATGAATTCGCGTGACCTTATGAATTTGCAATTTAATTACGTGCCTGTTTCATTCTTGTTTGTGTATTTTATAAATTTTTATCCCAGGATATCACTTCTCCCACTGACTGATCGAATCTCACTGTGATACTGGTTTGTGTAGGAAACATTGTACTTAAAGACCACATCGAAAAACATATCTGTTTTTCGATGTGGTCTTTATTCAGTATGTTCAGCATAATATATATTATAACATAATATAACTTTATTCAGCATAATATACAGTATATATGCTGTAATATAATATATGTCAGTTAAAAGCATAAATTAATGAAAAAAATTTCACAGTTACTTCTTGTTATTTCATTCGATAATTTCATATATATATATTAGGATAACCAAGTAATTTTATAAGCTTGGTTATTTAACTCCTAATCCCAAGTATGCAAACAATTAAATTTGCGCCTGAAACAAAGTTCAAGTCTAAAGATGATACAACACCAGGGCAACTCATTGTAAAGGTGGGTAAAACTCTGATCACTATTCTTAGTATTATCCCATAATGTAAAGCACATCTCACTAGAAGATGTATACTGCAATGCATTATGGATGGGGTCACTACCCAGACCGGTTTCAACCTTTTTTGAGGTCTCCTCAGTGAGTAGCTAGACCCTAAATACCAAGGTTTTTGTAATACGGAGCCTTATCACCTTTACCTATAGAAGTTGCAACAAGGTATTTTTATTTTTAATAAAAATCTCTGGAGGAGATATAGATGTAATTAATTTTTAACTTGGGGACATTGTATATTAGGATAACCAAGTAATTTTATAAACTTGGTTATTTTAACTGTATAAGGTTGAAACCGGTCTGGGTAGTAACCCCACCCATAATGCATTGCAGTATACATCTTCTAGTGAGATGTGCTTTACATTATGGGAAAATACTAAGAATAGTGATCAGAGCTTTACCTACCTTTACAATGAGTTGCCCGGGTGTTGTAACATATTTAGACTTAAACTTTGTTTCAGGCGCAAACTTAACTGTTTGCATACTTGGGATTAGGAGTTAAAATAACGAAGTTTATAAAATTACTTGGTTATCCTAATATACAATATCCCCAAGGTAAAAAATTTATTACATATATATATATATATATCAGTATTAAAAAAAAAAAATAAATAAATAAATAAATAAAATATATATATATACAGTATATATATATATATATATATATATATATATATATATATATATATATTTACATATATTTATATATTTATATATCAGTATCAAAAATATATATGCCGTATTTTCCGGTATATAAGACGCACTTTTTTACCTTAAAAATTCATTTTAAAAATGGTGTGCGTCTTATATAATGAAGGTAAAGATTGTTTCCTCTTTTCAAAGTCATACGCACTCCCTTTTATGTTCCAAGATCTTTGTAGGCTGTTAATGGTGCAATCAAATTGATGCGTGACTTTCACGTGACTTCTAGCGCATCATTGGCTAAGAACGGGAAGTCCCTATTAAAGTTTCATAATATCTTATCCGAGTAATCAGTTACCGATGTTTATCAGTATTGAGTTGACGTGTTGAGATATTTTGTGTTCAGTTTGATATTTCCCCGTAGATTTTAGTGATGGAAAAAAACAGGCGACATTCATATACTTCAAGTTACAAATTGCAGGTTGTAAAATATGCGGAAGAACACGGGAATAGGGAAGCTGAAAGACATTTTGAACCTCCGCCTACAGAAAAAATGATTAGAACTTGGCGTGGTCAGAAGGAGATTTTGTACAATTTGCGTAATGAAAAGCGCGCGCAACGTAAAAAAATCGCGAAGTGCCAGAACTAGAGACCGAAGTTTTGAAATGGGTGCAAGAAAATCGGGAAAATGGCATTGCCATTTCAACAAAAATGATTCGTACACATGCAGTCAAAGTAGCCTGTGAACGTAACATTGAAGATTTTAAAGGTGGTGCGTCATGGTGTTACCGTTTCATGAAACGCAGTGGACTTTGTATGCGTACAAAAACAAAAATCAGTCAAAAAATGGCAAAGAATATGAAGACAAAATTATTTCTTTTCATAAATATGTGATTCAACATCGAAAAAATTACAATTTTGAAATGGGACAGATAGCCAATATGGATGAAAGTTCCCTAACTTTTGATGTTCCCTCAAATAGAACTGTAGCTGAGAAAGGTGAGAAAAGCATTACAATCCAAACCAGTGGACACGAAAAAACACACCACACTGTAGTTCTTGCATGTTGTGCTGATGGTACGAAGCTGCCGCCAGTGATAATTTTTAAGCGGAAGACTCTGCCTACAGAAAAAATACCAACAGGACTGATTGTACATGTGCATGAAAAAGGTTGGATGGATGAAAGTGTGGATAGATAAAGTATGGAAAAGAAGGAATGGCGCACTACTAAAGAAGAAAGCTCTTCTTGTATTTCATCAGTTCCGGACTCATCTAAAGGATTCAATCAAACAAAAATTCCAAGACTGCAATACTGAATTGGCATTCAGTCCTCCTGTGATGTAATGTAAGGTGATGTAAAGTCCTCTTGTCATACCAGGAGGACTTACATCAGAACTGCAGCCACTTGATGTATCTTTAAACAAACCCTTTAAAGTCTTTATGAGGGAAGAGTGGAACAAGTGGATGATGAATGCCGGTGTACATCAGCTAACACCAAAGGATGCCCTGAAACGGCCATCAATCTCTCAAGTGTACGATTGGATTAAAACATCTTGGTGTCGAAAATGAAGGAACAAACTATTGATAAATCTTTCTTGAAATGTGGAATTAGCAACGCCCTTGATGGAAGTGAAGATCATTTCTTATATGAAGATGATGACGAAGAACAAGAGGAAGAAAAAAGAGAAGAAATTAATGATGATAGAGAAGAGTCAGATGACAGTGACATGGGTTTTGCAGGTTTCTGAAAGGTCAGTTTACTATTAAAAATTACCTATTATTTTATCCATTTTTTTTTAAAATCATACTTTAAAGTTTAGGTTTTTTCCAGAAAATTGTATTAAATTTCTTGGATGCGTCTTATACATAGGAGCGTCTTATATATTTAGGTTTTTTCCAGAAAATTGTATTAAATTTCTTGGGTGCGTCTTATACATAGGAGCGTCTTATATCTTATATACATATATACATACATACATACATACACCGGAAAATACAGTATATCTTTCAGTAGCAAAAATAGTATTAGACCAGAGCATATTTTTTGCCCTATTCTAACCTTATAGTCCTTATAAGGACTGGCTTAAAGGGGCGAAGCAAAAATGCTTTTCATCTTCCCCGTTATCTGTAAAGGACAGTGTAGGGATAAGGTGTTATTGAGCTATTAAAGCTCTGATCATGGCAGGAGGGTAACAGCAATAGCCGAGCCTCAGTTAGAGCTTCATTAGCTACACCGCAGCTTAGATTCACTTAAGTTATTTTATATATAAAATATAAAATGGTATATTATTATTTTGTCCAAATTTTTATTTTAATTAAAGATTTTTATAAATTATTAAAATTTTATATTTTAATTAAAGATTTTTATAAATCTTACCATAACAGTAATTATTTTTATTATTTCTCACCATATATAATTCCTCTTCTTTTACATCTACGCGTTTATCCCGCTTCCAGTGCAGGGTCCGCGTGTTACATTTCTGATGAGACTTTTTGTTAGTGTACAACCCCCAACCGGCCTGTCGCAAGGCCTGCCGTTGGGGGGGGGGGTATTTTTTGACTGTAGTAGCGTGTGTTCACGGGACCTATTTACCTGCTTGCAGGATGGAAAAACCCAGATAAACTTGGGGAAAAACCATACTGTCCACGCACAAGACCGGCTAACTTGACTATGGCTGAGGAAGATCGTTAAGCTCCTCACGTCATCGACGGGAATCGAACCTAGGACACTCCTTCGCCAGGCATATGGTTGCGAAGCGCATAGCCGCTAGGCAAAACTGCGCAGACTCATTAAGTATGAAGAATTTTATATTGAAAAACATAAGGCATGTGTTGCTCTCTCGCTTCTGAATATTACTTAAGCTGATAATACTAGTAAGTACTTCATTAATATACGTTTTCAATATTCGTGGGTATACGTTTTAGAATAATGTATATAGTTTAAATTTGCGAAGCATTTTGGATCCTTAGCATCACTACATGCATAAATCTGTTCAATGATCTAGAATTTGGATAAAAGAATAATATAATTTTATAAATTCTGTAATAAAATGGTGATTTATTATGATAAATGCGTTGATTTAAACATTAATGTGAACATCAATTTCCGACAAAGACAAAATGCTTCTGGGACATAAAAACACGCATATGTCACATGCGAGCTCACCTAAAGTTTACCTTGCACAATGCTGACATGGGAAGTCTTCAGAGAATTTGATGCACTTGAATCAAACCTAGTAATTGACATGTTGTGAACGACATATTTTAAGCATGAATAATGGAGTTTTATAGCAGAGACCGAACACACATATTGTAGTCCAGTTTTGGAGTGTTTTGTTGTAAATTAGGTGATTTATTAAGCCTCTGTACAATGGCGACAGTGAAGCTCGTTTGGTTGCCTAAGTTATCCTTGATATCAATATGTTCACCTATCCATGATAGTTTAATGTCGCCACGAACATCCCAGACTAACAACTGGTGTCATGTTTCAGGATAGTAAATGATGGATGGAGGGTAGAAATGTGATAGCTTTGGACGCTTGAACAGACAAGAGCACAGGAACAACTCATTATGGACATAACTATTTTGATTTTAGCTTATTTTAAACGCGGTGCTTTTCGATTGCTTTATTACCAACTTACCATCTTACCACATTTAATTAATTCTCCATGTGTCTTTTTAAAATCTACCAGAAAATGAACGAAGCTGATAATATCCAACTGATAAATTTCCAAATATTAAACTATATTTTAATATGTACATTTAATTTTCAGATTTCCAAAAAATGTAAATTTTCTTTTATATATTCCCCAACGATATGCGTATTTTTGTTGTTTTGGAATTATTACTAAATCAGTTAAAGCTATATGTCTGTAAATTGCGTGTGTTCTTTTGAATATCTCCCTGTTTTGTCGGATAAGCATATGGAACACTTTTCGCACACGTATGATAACTGCACTGCATGTTTCTGTATATCCTTCTCAATTTGTTAATTATTTTTAAAGGGTTTATTACAAATCCTTGCCGATTTGATGCATGTGTGATTTCAGAACAAAATTTTGAATTACATCAATGAACAAAGCTCTAATTTAGGTTTATAATAACGAGATACTTTTTGGTCAGTCTATCAGTTTATAAAATAAAATTAAATATTTCGTAGAGAACGTGACGGGAAAACTTAATACTAATTAAAATTTATGCATAATATTTTATTATTAGAAAAAGTAATAAAATAAAAATGATTTTTATGTGTTAGCCTTTTATTTACTAATGTAGTATTTATTGTAATACCATGTAATGGAAATAGGTTGTGTTTGTCCCCGTATGATGGCAGTGATAAGAATAGCGCCGCTGTAACCCATGCATGTCGTAAGAGGCGACTAAAATGGACGTAGAGTTTCGAGAGTTTCGCTCTCTCAGGTTTCTTCCTGAATTTTTCTCCCGGTGGCTTAGATTTAGGGGGGTTTGCCCTGAGAGAGCATTTTGAGTCTCCGGGGGAGGGTGTTTTATGGCGTGGCCCGTGTGGGATCTTGTCAGTAAATGCATTTCCCTGGAATATGAGCGGCTCTGCTCGGTAGGAGGATGGGCCAACGCTGTGTTGGGCGATCTTTCGGCCACTATGGAGTGGTCTAGGGATCGTTCTAATCTAATTTTTAAACAGGGCTTTACTTAAAAATCGTCACTGTAGCCCATGCATGTCGTACGAGGCGACTAAAATGGGTACCCAGGGAGGGTAATGGATGGCAATGCTATAGCCAATGAAGTTTTAACTGAGGCTCGGCTATTGCTGTTACCCTCCTGCCATGATCAGAACTTATAGCAGTATATTACCCTATCCATTTTCTTCTACAGATAACGGGGAATATGAAAAGCATTCTTGCTTCACCCATCTAGCCAAAAACATAAGGGTGTGTTTGGACAGTTGTATGTAGAGGACGCTTATTTGCTCATGAATTCAGTTACGTATAATATTTCATTTTGTAGCTTATCTATATAGAATATGCGGTTATAATACATTAATGAAGAACAGAATAATAAAGAGAATTTTCGACTATTGTTGAGAGGTGTACGTACATTAGAATTTGATATCCAGTGAAACACAATAACAGATTATTTTACAGGAAAAGGTTATGTAATCTCAAATGAAAAAGTAAATCTTCCTACAAAGTGTTAAATAAAGTCCACTTAGATATGAGTGATTAGTAGAATCTTTAGGCTTTCATCCTGATATGATGCCATCTTCGAAAAACCCAGACATATACCTATTATTAAAATTGTGACAACGTTTAGATTACATATCGCACCTACACCAAACACTATTAAGGGATGGAAGTAAATGCGCCACTAATTATTTTGATATATCATCGTCTCCGATATCTCTTGGCTGAATGATCCGTTCTAGCTTGATCCCACTGCTTGCATTGAGACGGGCGTGGTGCTGTGGCTGTCTCAGCTAATTAATGGTATCAGTCATTAATAATGGTAACTGTGATTAGACAAGGCCTACTAAATCCTCGATTATAAGATGGTGAACGGCGATAGACTGAGGTTATGTTGAATCTAAGTGCTCTTGTAGGCTACTACTAACAACATTAAAACTTTAAATATTTTGTTCCCATTTTTATATGATAATATGAGAAAAACTTAATAAATTTAATCTCTCCCTACTAAAATTTAATAAACATTTCATTGATTCAAAAGAACTAAAATAAGAAAAAAAAAAAAAACGAACGGGTGGTCCCTACTTTTACACCTTTCTAAACAGGTGTGTTTAGAAAGATGGTGTTTGCTCCTCGCATTCCTCAGTTTTTACAAGGAGAAATTTTAATCTTGTTGTGTTATGCAAATCGCATTAATGATTATTGTATTATGATTTTCGGGTAATATCTTAAATACTTTCTTCTGTAATTTAGTGATTTATAATTTGTATTGGGCATTGCTTTAATATATAACGAGGTTGAATTTCCGATGACTTCAGAGAAATGTCCCATAAATGACCTTAAGTTCAAGTGCTCCAAAGCAGCTATCAACACGGGATGTATTTAGGTTATCAAATAGCTAAATTTTAATTGTCCGATTCTATTCTAGTATTTTTGTGGAATAATTTTAACTCTATCTCTTAAGTCCATGTACATTGTGAAATGTCGTGAAATAAAAAAAAAAGAAACAACTAATAGCGTAAAAATCTCCAGCCTTTATTAAGCTAAGTACAGAACATAGGATGCTATCAATCTTAATCAGTATATTCTAGGGACGAGATTTTTGCTTAGATTGCAATAAAAATCATCCAAGGGAATGGTTGAAAAAGAATCATTACTTAGAACTGGAACTCAACGTCGATTTCGATCATTTCAATGTCGAGTGAGCATCTCGAGAAGACCAACATGGTCTTCTTTTTCTCATATTAGTCTTCTTGAAAGTCGTGGACATTCCTCTGGATAAACAGCATGTTGTGTTTAAGGTTATGGAAGACGTTCCACTAATAAAAGTCAGCTCGCATAAAATAAACAAAAAAGGGAAATGAAGAGACTATGGATATAGTAATGGAAAAATTAATAATGAATAGGATCCAGGATATTCTTGATAGAATCGCTTATAGAATTCAATATGATACTGTTAAAGAGAGATCATTTAGGTCAAATTTATTTAATTTTTGCATAGCGGAAGATTTGACAAGAAAATGGGATTTAATATTTAATATAAAAATGCAAGTGTTTGATGTGGTTTCTTAGAAAATAATATTGCAGGGATATAAGTTGAGCGGACGCGTTTCAGGAAAAGTTAATGAATGCAAGGATTTGGTTAACTTGATTTCAAAGGAAACTTCACTAATTGTATGAATTAAGGCAATGATCAAGTTCAACAAATTCTAAGATAAATTATTCGACTCCACTTTAGGGAGTAAGGAGTCTTTATTCAGGCCAGAATATGATTATATTTCCAAGTTTTACCCACTAAAGGTTTAATAGATGTAAAGAAAATGGAGAATATACAGAGAAAATAAGTGACCAGTGTGCAAAAAATTGTATCACCACAGTTAGGAGAATGGGTTAGTGGATATATATATATATATATATATAATATCATTCAAATATTTGGAAGTGAATGATTTTATTAAAAAAATTCTAAATAATGCTTTTGTTAACAAAATTTAGGAACTTCTGTATCGGAAAATTACCTCAATCAAAAAATTAATTTAAAAAAACGTCAACATTTAACACCCTATGCATGTAACTATATATATATACACACACACACACACAACTCTTAACGCAATACTACTCTACCATTTTTTATGAAGTGATTTGTCTTGGTTGTTATGCACCAAGAGTCTGGTATAATTTTACTACGTTTATTTCTCTTCGAATAGTTCGATTTATAGTTCTTACATCCCATGATGAGTCTTTTGACTCCACAGAGGCCTGTATCAGAATAATAATAATCTCTTTCACTTATTGTAGTTTGAGTTCCACATTATTATTAGTTGGCTTCTGATTTTAGGCTTTCTCCTGCTTCTCTCCAATTCTACATTTGTAGTTCGTTCTGTTTGTCAGGTAAGGTGAACTTTGCAAGAAAATCTTTCTCTCTCTCTCTCTCCCTTTGTATTTTCTTCTGAATATAATAAACAAGCGTACAAAAAAAGAGATCAAAGCAAGAGAGTTAATCACTCAAATGCCTGGTAGGTGAAAATCAATTACTAAAGAAGACTACCGATATGAGATGAAATAAGCTGCCACCCACTCATCAGGAGTTGGACTTCTGTTTCTTTTATGCACTGACACCAGCTATAAACTGCTACTAAAAAGGACACAGAAAAGCTTCTTTGATGAAAATAGGTAACCATTAAAGTGATTAGAATCCTAGAGAATACAGAAGCTCTCTTCTATATCAAGGTACATGACAAGCACCTCAACTGGACTATTAAAAAAAGAATTAAACCTCCAATATTAACTGTTCAAGTTTTACATTCAATATAAGAGTGGTTAGACAATTATAAATAGATTACAGTATATGATTTTCAATAATATTTTAGCTTAAGAGCTAAATTTAAATGTCTGCTTGTTTACTATTTATGGAGAGAGTGCAGTGATTATTATTAGTATTCTTTATGAAAATATGAAGGGGTAGCTATATTACGATGCAGTATTATTATTATTATTATTATTGTCATTGTTATTATTAATAGAGACCTCCAGGAGTCAGGGACTCATCGAGGGAGGCCTCATACCACATGGACCAGCTATCGTACTTGTTCTTGAATTCATTCACACCGCTCGCACATACACACAACATCGAATGGCAGTCAATTCCAGTCAGTCACCACCCTATGAGAGAAAAATCTGGATCTCACCCCTTCTTAGTGGCATTCATTCTCAGCTTCCAAGGATGCCCTCTCTTCCTTTCCCCCCAACCTCCATAAATTGAAATCCTGTATGATCCTTTCATAAGTTTGTAAGTTTCAATCATACTACCCGTCTTTCTCCTTTTTGCTAGTGTCTGCAGTCTACAATTTCTCAATCTGTCTTCATAATCAGTGTTCCACAATTCTGATGTCAATTTTAACACTGTCCTTTGCGCGCGTGCGCACGCACACACACACACACAACTCTCTCTCTCTCTCTCTCTCTCTGTCTCTGTCTCTCTCTCTCTCTCCACTATATCAGAATCACAATGGAAACCAGAAGATCAGACCTGTGCACGATAATCCAAGTGAGCTTTTATCAAGGCCTTGTCAAGAGGCAAAATGACATCCTTATCTTTACACGTGAACGTTCGTTTCAGCATTGCAATAATCTTTTGAGTTATATTTGCAATTTTTGCTACATGCCCCTGAATTTCAACTTCCTATCTACTAACACTACAAGATCTCTATCCTCATCAGTTTCTTCTAGCATCATCCCACCAATATAATACGACATTGGATATCTAATTACGCCGAATTGAATGACTTCACATTTTCTAACATTGAAATGACATCCATTTTCCCATGCCCACAATTCATGCCTATTCAAATCATTCTGAAAGTACTGCATGTCAGCAGCATTCCTGATTACCCTACCTATCTTTGAATCATCAGCAAATAGTTGTATATCGCTGTATGCAGATTGAATAACAGTGGACTAAGCACTGATTTTTGACGTACATTACTGGTTACCTTAAATCTTGCAGACTCACATCCCCCGTATACCACTTTTTGATATCTGTCAGTCAGCCATCCTCTTCTCCATACCAATAGTTTATAATCCAATCCCATATTCTCCAATTTATGTAACAGTATCCCATGCTGTATTCTGTCGAAAGCCTTAACAAAATCCAAAAGTATCATGGTCTATCCATTCCTCTTGTCTAGTTCAATGGAAACATTGTTATAGAATGAGAGCAAGTTGCTAAAACACGACCTTCCCTTAGTAAACCCGTGTTATTCATTGAAAAATAGAAATTCACTGTTAACCCATTCATTTCTGAATGCTAGTCCTAGCGAATTTTTCCAAAATCTTCACAATACTAATTGGTCGATAGTTCGATACATCGGTATTTGCACCACCCACTTTAATACCTTTAAAACTGAATCGTTAACTGAAAGGAATTTTTCTAATTGAAAACTTAATAAGTATAAATTAATTTTATTTTTGGATTGACCGCCACAATGCTTGATTTCCTCCCGAAAAATCTGTGCTTTTTGGCCGCAGAAACTAACCATATCGGAGGACAAACATGATTGTGCGGAGCCTCTTTATTGTAATATTGCACTGTTCTCTAAAATTTTAGAAAGTTATATTTTAATTTTTTTTAAACATCCTACATTGATAACTTATTAGTATGCATATTAGAAAACGTCGTTAATTACAATAAGAAATATCTATAAAATTTATATATAATAATGAATATTTTTGAACGTAACAGCATACTAAGGTCCATGAAGATGAAAGACCATTAGGGTTCGGTTGTGGTCGCCAAGAAGATAATTTATTCCCTTCTGTCAATTCCTGAGTTAATCTTTGGTGCAATAAAGGACGGTTTTTACTCAACAAAATTAATCAGAATGTACTCGAGAGAAAAGAAAATAAAATAAAAAATCGTTGAGTTATTATTATTTGGGATTATTACCGATGCGATTACTATTTGTCTGTTATGAGAAACAAAAGACGATTATAGACAAATAGTAATCGCCATAATATTTGTCTGTTATGAGGAAGAAAACAATCTGTTCTCTGGTGCAAAACTCTAACTATCTTCCTATGAGATTAGCTAACTGACCTTATGAAGAGATAATCATAAAGATTTCTCGCGTCTTAAACATGTGTCTTTAACTTCTTGATCTTTGTATTCATAATTGTTTTGATGTCTTTAACTTTGAAGAAGCCACCAATGCTATTTTATGGGGAAACTAGTGGGCATTATTTATTTAGGTAATGACTAATAAATTCCAGTGTTCTATGAATGTTCATTTTATTTTTCAAAACATAATTCAGGGGCCTTTGTTTCTCAAAACATAAGCACAATTTCAAACACCAAAAATAAAAAATCGACCATTGATGTGGGTGTGCCAGGATGTCTAACTGGGTTTAGTTAGAGCAAGAATGGACAGACTTCTGCCCCCCCCTCTCTGACTCGAATCTAGTTACTGTAAAAGCATTTTGACAATATTTATTTATCTGCTTATTTAAAATAAATAAATAAATGATATCGATATTTTGTAGTCGCGTTACACGTTTACTATTTGTTTATCATAAATTTGTCAGACGAACATATTTGCCTTTGCTATTAAAATTCCATATAAAAACAATATTAAAATGTGTTGATATCTTGTACTATAACTTTTAATAACAATCACTCAATGTCGTTCAGAGAGAGAGAGAGAGAGAGAGAGAGAGTAAAGAAAAATAGAATTTGTATGTGATCACTGGAGTAGATCTAAAGAAAATAAACAAGAAAACTAGTAAAATATTTAATATCTCATTTGAAACTAAACTAATTTTATACACAAGCATATTCCCAATTCGAAATTTAAAAAAATAAAATAAATAAATAAATAAAAGGAATTAATAAAACAGTATAATATTTATTCTATTCGTTTAGTAAGCATCTACAGTTTGATTACATAGAAAGCTATTTTTGTTAATCAGTTGATGGTGAAATGGAATAAACGGATCAAAGTTAGATGGACATACGTACGTACACACTGTCATTGTTACCAAGGCAACGAGACGTTACTGTACAGACATCGAAGGGGAAGACTAACTGAGCGTGTTTAATGTGGAAAAAAGCGATCTTCACGCTGCTGAACACTGAAGTGGATGCGAGAGAAAGAAACAGCCTGATTCAGGTAGTAAGTGGGATAAAAGCGAGGATATGAAGTGTGGATGTTGGAAGAGACTCAGTGACAGACACAAGTAGAAGACAAGCGAACCACGAAGCCCAGTTATTGGTGAAAGAGAAACGTCTTCTTCGTTTGTTAAACCATGTTACACTTACATTATAAAGGAAGACAACACAATTGGAAGATTATACAGGGCGTTTTCTGAGTAGGAGGATGTTTCCGTCTTTTTTTTTTTTTATTCTTTTAACTAACTATTTCTTTTTTTGTTTCTCTGTTTAACATCGCATTCAAAAACAAGCAAAAAGTATTCTCATCTGTTTTTTTTTTCTTTCAATCTTAAAACTTCTTTATCTTTCCTTCAATGTTTTTACATGAATAGAGTTTGCTTGTTTAGTTTTTACACGTGCAGTACTTCAGTTGTCTCAGCTTGTTTTAAACTCTCTCTCTCTCTCTCTTACTTTATTTGTCTCGTTCTGTTATTTTCTCGTATTTTTCCTCGTTTTCATCATATTGTATCCTCAAAAAGTGTACGGTAGTCCAACAATTAATATTTTATTATTAGCTTCTTATCAGTAATTTTCTTTCCATTTTTCTAATATAAGTCTCTCACTGATTTGAATATTTCTTGCATTTTTATATTCTAAAGAATCCTTAAAGCCATCACTCTCACCTATATCTTGATCGTTTGTTTGCAATGTTTCGCTCATTTTGCTAATGTTTCTATAATTTTAATGACCACAACCATCTTAAGCTTAGCTACATATTTGTAAATGCCGATGATGTCAAATACCTCTCAAATATTTAATTATTAATATGACTTAACCGTTAACATCACCTTTTCACGTCTGTAATTTTCTTCATACCTATCATATATGTAGCTGCCAATCTTTGTTCAATTTTTCTGATCCATAATAAATTTGACTATAACTCTGTCACGTATACTCCTAGTATAGTCTTTCTCTCTTATTCCATATAAGCTTTGTCAAATGATTCCCAATGTTCCAGTCTTGTTTATTCTTCTATTGCGATATTATATTTTATCTTCTTTGCCAGAAAAGTGCATAAATAGTTAAATGATCTGTGATATAGGTTCACTGGAAAGAAGGTATTGATGTATTCTATGATCTTGAATATTGTCTTAGTGTTTCTGCTTATTTTAATACAGCAGTTATTTAATTTACTCAAAGACTATGCAAGATTTGAGAGATATTTATTTACGTCTATAAGAAATCATCCGGATTTGTTATACTCTGATTTCTTGGCTTTTATATATGAGTTAGCTTTCGGGCATTCATCTATATCCCTTAAGATAGCATGCTGCGTTACTAGTAAGAAACTTTCAGGAATGGCTTCCTTAACTTTCTTTTTCCACTGTGGAGTTCTTTTTCCATCCTTTCAGGAAACGTCACTCATGCTTCACTGCTGAGTCAACGTCTTCTTTAGACTCCGAGATTTGCTTCTTGATTTCAATGTTTTTTTTTCGCTTTTCGGCTTATAATATTCTATGTTTGTGTGGCTCAGCTTTCATTTTTCCCAGAACGTTTTTCGTCATTTTTATTTTCGACATAATATTCATTTTTATCCAACGTAACATTAAACAGTGTTTAATTCCTATTTCTTTGCCAAGTACACTTATTGTGTCTTCATCCAATCTAATGTGCAGGTATATATATATATATATATATATATATATATATATATATATATATATATATATATATACCTGCATATTTAGAAAACAAAACATTGCACGTACAAAGATGTCATCAGAGTTAAAAACGTAAATTTAGAAATATTTTTAAAAAGAAATATTTTCTGAAAACAAATTTGTTTGACAGTTATCTTAAATACAGTAATTTCTCAACGTACACGGATTCGCACTTTGTTCACGTAATACATATCGAAAATATAGAGCCAAAAGACTTCAGTTTGGCATAAATAAGATATTACAATCAATAAAATCTTATTTTAATATCCATTTAAAATTAATATTATGGATACAACCATATTTTATAGCCAAATACTTAAAAATAAAATCTACTTAAAACACTTAATATTTATAATAAAAAATAAAACATACCGATAATAATTAAAAATAGCACAAAATAATAACAAAAATTTCTTCCTCGTTTTCTTGGATAATTCGCAGTTAGCTCTTCGTTATAATCTATCCCAGACATACGAGTATTTCTGCTTAACATCGAAACTCATTTTTCTCTTCAAATTCTGTTGCATAACTCCTCTGTTTCTAATCTCTTTTGTCCATCGTTAGTTTGCATGGTTGTCTCACGCAAGGAAAACGAAGCCTGAAGAAGATACTCCTGTAACAGTGAGTTATACGGAAACGTGCTCAAGAGGTTGATTGTGTAGAATCATTAGTGTGACAAATGGGTTGAGTGAGTTTCCAAATCTCTCACTGCCTGAGGGTCACGATTTCTAGCTGTGCATCATTTATATTCAACTGCATCTAAATAACGATAATCTTGCACTTCACTAAAAACGAGGAAAGAAGAAGCAGAGAAATCCGATCATTAGATATGTCAATTCTGTTTTTAACTGCGCGAAAGCTATCTAAGCTTGTGTTCGACTGCAGCCTCTCTTTGTGACTAAAGTGCACATAGGTAGCACAAGTATCAGCTTCTCCTACTCCCTGGATTTATTTCATTTGTTTTAAAATGAAGGCGGGACAACTGAGTCATGAATGTAGTATATCATGTCTGTCCACTATACGTGTGTTCTTAGGTTAGTTTGTATTCTTCGTAGACACAAATTTGAGTTTCCTGAAGAGAGGTCTAGGACTGCCAAACTAAACTATTACGCCTGTAAATTGTGACAGTTCTTCTGGGGTGATAGAAATTTCCCCACACCCTTTGCATGAAGCTGGCAATCTACCTTCAGCTGAAAAACCCTTGTAAATATTCTTACCCATGTTCTACCCCTTTGATATCAATTCGTTTTTCTAAACTAATTGATATCAAATTGGAAATTTTTAAAAATGTAACTAATTTAATCATATTTAGGTTTATGTTATTAATTTGTTAAATTATTAGAAAAACAATATTATGTTTCCGTTGAAATTTCTTACTCGTTACCAATATAGTACCATCACCCACAGAAAAAGCAAATCTGCTGGCTTCACCCATGACTTCCAATGCACGCGTAACTAGTTATGAAAAATGACCCCCCCCCCAAGGACTCCAGATCTACAATATCTACTCAAACTCGTACCTCCTCTGTCATTTCGTCAGAAAGAGGTCAGAATAATTTGGTCCAAATGAAAAAATAAAACGTCATCTGGCCTTGATAGCATTCTCCCAATTGTCTTGAAGGCACTGAATTCACTCCTGTCCTATGACCCACGTTTATCTCTCTTAATCCACTATCTACCTCATACTCTCGAAATTGGTCTATGTCAACTCCAAGAAGGGAATGGTGATAAATCACTTCCATCAGACTATCGCTCCATCTCTGTCCTATCTAAAGTAATGAAGAGCATCTCCAATACCCAACTGTTGTGTAAGGCACCCAGCTAATAAATGACAACCAGCTATGGCTTCCGTAGCTACCTATCAATAAGAGATCTGTTCACGTATGTCATCCATATCTGGTCAAATGCTATGGAGGCGTTTGATTAATATCAAGTTATCTTCAAAGATTTTGACCGAGATAGCACAACGCCTATTAAGAAAACTGCCATGATTAAGTTTGTCCAGCTTTCTTGCCACACACACACACACACACACACACACACACACACACACACACACCATGTGTGATGGTGGATGGTTCCTTATTTTCTCACCATTTAGCTAACGCTGGGATTCAACAAAGTTCTGTTCTTTCACCAATGCTCTTCCTTCTGTATAACAAAGATCGATTTCAGTGGATTACTAATCCAACGCACATTTTGTGGATTTCACTTTCACTTTTATTTGACAAAACTTACACTACACAAATCATCTCAAGGTGTAGAAAATCAGCATCAGATAACCTTGTCAATTTCAAACACAAAAACCCAGCTTTGTGATTTTTCCATTACAAAATTATTTTCTTAAAGTTTATATATATATATATATATATATATATATAAAGCACCATTGTGGAACGGTCTTATGAATTTCCCAAGAATACAATACGAGAGGTCTTCACATCAGATGCAAACAAGAGTATCCTTTCTCAATCCACTACTCATACACGGTACTGACCTACTATATGTTGAACAACCGACCTCTCGTGTATGAACTCAACTTAAAAAAATTTCCACCAAGCCTAGCCGTGGTGAAACTGAAGAAATTCTTTGTCTTCAGTCGTTGAATACCTGTTCAAAATTTCCGAAATTAAATACAGGTGATAGATGCCTTGTGGCGTTAATCGTAATGAAAGCTAACAGGGATCCCGCACATTGACAGTTCGATATTTTTTCGAAGTTCTGCCTTATAAAGATTTAAATTATCATATTATAGCGTGTTTCTTTTAGGTAGCTGATTAAAAATACTTACAGGAGAATTATTACTAATTCTCATATCTCCAAATATAGTTTGGTTTTTCAAGTACTAAACACTAACAAGATTTCCACATATTCCACTTTGATAACGCAAATATATAGATTGTGAATTACTAATTACTAATATTTAGTTCTTTAATCGTTGTTGATAATGATATAATATAAGACTTCCTATAACGTATAACAACGCAAGATCAGGAAATCTTCGAAGAAGGAATTGGAGCTATTGTTCAATCCAACATCCTGAAAGCTGTTCATCAAAGAATACACTTTATGATCGTAAGAGAAAGCGGCAACCATGGTTAAATATTAACCCTTTCTACGTGTTCCATAACAAACATGGACACCCACAACTCTTTAGCATATCCAGACTTTTGTAAAAAAACGGTCGAAATACTAGCGACATTGCACAAGGTACTTTCTCTCACTCTGTCTTCAGAAAGCATCGATTTTTCTCTCTTTTTAGATTTTCTAGGATCCATATCATCTGTTGTCCTTATTAACCTTGACTTACAATGTAATATCACGCCATCTCTAAACAGCAACTTAGAGATCCTTTGATGACTTTGATTATGAAAACCGTAGCAATCGAAGAAAGGTATCTCAGTTTCGTCCTCTGCTATTCTTTCTATAAAATTTCCACTAAAAGACAAACGTTTTTGTTATTCTCAATTAGCGCACGAAGACTTGCACTGGATAGAAGGTTTTCATCAGTACTCTCCTCATAGTTGTGACTTTCAATATGTTTAGGAAGATGATCTTTTAAGGACTGCGAAAGAAAGTTTAAATCTCTTTTCTATACATGATCCTAGAGATTTCTTTATCCCTTTGCATCGGTAACTTAGATATCACTTCTTAATGGAGTTATTTTATGTGGTAAGTACTTACAAATTTTGTTCGATAACGCCATTGCAAAAATGACATCCATCCTATAGCTGAGTACAAGTAAAACGCATTTATTTTATTTAGTAGAAGCCGTTTTGTTCAACTTGCGAGTAATCTAATTTGTGAGTCGAAGGACAATTACAGATTTAGCAGAAATTTGTAATGTGAATCCCTCTTATGAATGACTCTTAACATATAAAAAAGTAACATTGAAAAACAGTTCTCATTGTGAAATCCATACACCACCATTTAGAATAAATAAGACATGGTTTATTCATTCTAAATGTAAAAATATAAGATACTGATTTGTAAGACATGACTGTTTTTACTCAAAGTGGAAAAATACAACAATGTTTTACTCATTGAAAACAAGCCATTGTTTTCCTCAAACGATAGAGATCCACCAACCAAAGGGAGTATATCTGGCTTTTCTTCGCCAATGTTTAATTACCATCTAACTTACTACTATTGGGACATATCCGTTTATCTTCCTACAACCAAATATCTGTAGGGCTGACCAAATACCGCTCAACATATATAGGCAATCAGAAGCAGCCGATCACTGACAGATTCTGACAGCATCACTGGACTTCATGTCTCGTGGCGAATCTCTTCCTCCCTCATAACGCATTTCAGTGCTAGTGTGAAGCGGCTTATGGAAGGAAATAGATCGATTGTGTAGTCATTAACAGCACAGCCAGCTGACAGTGTGGGATCGATGGGGAATAACAGCCACAGGTAATACATTACGCATCTTGGCCTCATGAAGAAATATGGTGTCGGGGAGCTTCCAGACGTCGCCTGTAATATCCCAGCAGGAGCGCTGTGCAGGTGGCGGAATGTTTGTTCTAGATTAGCCTTAGACCTCTTCGTTCGTTCTAGAAACTCTGTGGAGAATCCATTAGGACAACGTGATAAAGATGACTAGGGATACACACTAGCTAAATCCTTTGGACCTCGTTACAACGCTTTAGGAAACATAGAATTTCATTACCCTGAACACATTCAGTTTAATTTCCCACAAATTGATGTCAAATAGATAAGCCTTAACTTAGTTTTGTGAACTGGATAAGCTTCATAGCGTAGTCGCTAGCTGAGGATTTAATTTGGAAAAATCTGGCTTCAAATTCAGGCATGATGAGAAGAACCATTATAAGATCTTTTAAAGAGAAAGTAAAAAAAAAAAAAAAAACATGAATACATAAAATTAACAAGCATAGCAGACTACTCAGACAGGATTAACTCCCTACTTTGCTATTAGTTAAGTCCCATTTACTTGTCCTTGATCATCACGCCTAATGAGTTAAAGACGTTGTTGCGGTATCTGAAGATTGTTCACTTAGAAATGTATTCAGAGTTATTATTCATTAGCTTCATTATGTTTGTGTATTTCTGTGAGCTATCCCTCTTTATTTTTTCACTCATTGTGGGGTTTATTTTAATGTTCTTACATGAAATCATTTTTCTTTCTGAGATGATGAATTGAGTGAGTTTTTTGGAGGATAGTGGTGCGCGGATAGGATTCGTTGTGCCTGTCAGTAGTGATATAAGCTTCTTAAGCAATAAACTTCGGTATTCCTATATTTTTCAATGTGGGAATACCGAATATCGAATATCTCAAAATGACTTTGGTGACCGTTTTTGCCTTTCGAGGACTCCATCAGTCCGCTATATTAACCCTCATTGCTATATAGCATGAAATCTAATATGGCAGGCTAATAAAACTTTCGAAGAAGGATTGTTTTTTGTTTTAGGGAACGGATTTGGTTTGGATTGAATTACCCCAACAACAACTAAGTCTCTGAAATCATTATGAATGTCTTTTAATTGCATAAATTCCACCGGAATGAAAACTCTGAATTTCCTAGACCGTGCTATGAGGCAAGCTAACTCACCTTCAATCGAAAAGATGTTAAAGAGGTTCTTCGCATCCTAAATAAGATACTAATTCATGTCCTTTCTACTAAAGGGAAAAGTCATTAACTATTTAACCACACAGTCTCTGTTTTTTTTTTAAACGGGAATAATAACTTAAAAGGAAAAGGAGATGATCTAGACTGTCTAAAGAGTGTTGCTAAGAAAGTACCACTTAGGTGTTTTTCTCCTATTGTCATCCCTGTCTTCTTTCTTTCTGCCTATGTAATACAAAAATGCACTCAGGTATATAGCATGTCCAAATCCTAAGTCGGCAAGCAGAGATGTTAGTAGAGAATGTTCTATCCAAACCTAGCAAGCAGAAAACAAATTTTGTCAGATTGAATCTATTCTGATATTCTTTTCAATGATTTTTGGAATTACATTAACACTTACTGCCTTTTCCATTGCAAAAACACTTTTATCTACCGTGACTATCTAATATTCTTTTCATTTCATTAATGATTTCTGTAGATCAATAGAAAATGTTACACCCAAAGTTCAACATTTGACACTTCGGTCACGAAACAACAATGATCAGGAAATGCATAAAAGAACACAACTGTAAAAATTGAAAAATTTTATAAATTCTTAAAACAGCACAAGCAGTCCAATGACGGCAACTATTTTTCTTAAATAATGGAAAAATTCGAAAATATATTAAATTACTAACATAATATTTTGTTAAAAAATACGAACCTTTAAGAAATATCGATAGGTTTGATTGAAAGTATTAACAAAATTATGATATATTTTGTCGGAAATTTTGTTTTTCTCGGGAATAATTGAAATACTTGCGTCAAAATCATCAACAGAAATATTTTTGTTCTCTCAGAAATACCCTTCGCCTCCCCACCAAGTCCTTTAGTTACTTTTTCTAACTTGTTGCTTCCCTAGATTAGCTGAGTGTTTCATCTTCTCTTTATTGCCTCTACATCAACCAATTGGACAGCTAAAGATTTAGGAGCGGGAAGTAATTTATTTTCTTGGTGTCTTCACTAGAGTTCTGAAGGGCAATTCTCATCACCGCCACCACCCTGAAGAGACTGGAGAAGATAATCTGAGCACATATCTACGGTTTCATCTTCGTAATGGTAACTGAAAGAAGTTCAACTTTAAATGCCTTCCAAACTAATAGATACGATGAGATGAAGGTTACCCCATTTTTATTATCAATACTCTTACAGAGAGATATAATGAAATGGCATAGGAAGCTATAATGAAATGCATCTAAACAATTTGGACACATTTCTAAAACCTGACTGTTCGCTATGGTAGAATTATATAGACGTAAGGCATACCAGCAGCTGTTAGCTTTGAAATAACTTCGCTTGATGTGTATAACTGAGTTGCTGTGGCCCAATTTTGAAGAAACTTATAATGGATGGTGAAGACGATTTTAAATTCTTTCAAACTATTAAATGTTTCTTGATAGTTGATACTTGTATGTATGTCGTGCTGCGAAATACTTCTTTTAACTCTTAATAATCTACTGTTCTTTATAATTAATATTTTGTTTTGGGCTAGATAGGTGAAACAAGAATGCTTTTCATATTCCCCGCTATCTGTAGAAGAAAATGTATGGATAGGATGTTATTGAGCTGGTCATAACTGAGTAACGGCAATAGCCGAGCGTCAGTTAAAACTTCATTGGCTACAGCATTGCCATCAATTACCCTCTGGAAAATTCCTAATTATCACCTCCTCTACTGTACTCTTAACGATTAACATTTCTGACTTAAAGATTGAAGCAAAATGCTTTTCATACTCCTGCTATCTGATAGAGAAACAGTGAGTGAAAAAATCTATCAGCCAGTTGCTAGCCCGGAGCGCGCTTGGAGATTAAACATCAGAATTGGAGTTTAAGATGGCTTTTATGTTTGAAGAAATCCGTTGCTTCTGACTAACCATGGCGCGTTTAGGATCATACGTAGACATCTATTTTGAACTCTTTGTAATGTAATTTGAGAATATTAGTATCAGCGGTATAGCTCCACGCCGGAGAAGCGTGTTGATTAGTACTTGAGCAATGACTTTTGATGCCTTTGCGCTGTTCTGGCCTTATAGTCCTTATAAGGACTGGCTTAAAGGGGCGAAGCAAGAATGCTTTTCATCTTCCTCGTTATCTGTAGAGGACAGTGTAGGGATAAGGTGTTATTGAGCTATTAAACTCTGATCATGGCAGGAGGATAACAGCAATAGTCAAGCCTCAGTTAGAACTTCATTGGCTACAGCATTGCCATCCATTACCCTCCAAGGGTATTAATCACTGCATGTCACAGTCGATTAGTGCTGTTCTGTCTTTATCCTTATACGGACTGGCTTAAAGGGACGAAGCAAGAATGCTTTTCATCTTTCTCGTTATCTGTAGAGGACCATGTAGGGATAAGGTGTCATTGAGCTATTAAAAATTCTGATCATGGCAGGAGGATAACAGCAATAGCCAAGCCTCAGTTAGAACTTCATTGGCTACAGCATTGCCATCCATTACCCTCCAAGGGTATTAATCACCGCATCTCACGGTCGATTAACTCTCTCAATCCATCCAGTCAGCGCTGTTCTGTCCTTATAGTCCTTATAAGGACTGGATTAAAGCGGCGAAGCAAGAATGCTTTTCATCTTCCCCGTTATCTGGAGAGGATAGTGTAGGGATAAGGTGTTATTGAGCTATTAAAGCTCTAATCATGGCAGGAGGGTAACAGCAATAGTCGAGCCTCAGTTAAGACTTCATTGGCTACAGCATTGCCATTCATTACCCTCCAAGGGTATTAATCACCGCATCTGGCGGTCGATTCTTGTTCACTCAAGCGCTGTTCTGTTTCATAAAATAATTTATTCAATGTATACATAATACACTTTTTACACTGTATATAAATTACATAAGTTATATGATATAATATATAATATATGAAATATTTTGATTCATAATATAATAAATAATTATGTAATATATAATATTTTATAAATTGTTGGTTACTTTAAAAATAAAACAGTTTACCGAGTTTTAAGCAATTCTTTGTATTATAGGTGCACACAATTTTAAAATCACTGTTATTTTCCCAGTTAAATTAATTTTCCCAAATCCCCATCTCTGTTGATAAGAATGTCATCAAATTTCACTCCTTGTAAAGATACAGAAGCAAAATGATCACCGGCTCATTAAACAATTCATTTTCACTTGAAAGTAAGTTATTTATATCGCGCGACTCATAGCTAGTTGGTTGGTGTTTTGGCGCTAATGGATCATTAGGAAAATAACTCTTTCATTTTCGGGAATGCGAGTATTTCTCATTTAATATGGGAACGAATAGGCTGGATTTGTCATGCCTGTTGAGTCTTGCTCTCAAGTTTCTGCTATGTCAACCATTCAACTTGTGAACAAATACGAATTCCAGTTGATTACCACTTCTAAGATTCGCGTGTTAAATACCACTTCACGATTTTCTTATTCACGTTTCAGTTGATGAGTGCAAAGAAGGCTCACGGGAAGAACTTTGTGGTAAACTAATACATTACGCTTAATTTTACAACGTGGCTGTTTGTGTAATATTAATTTTCGAATGAGGATTTGTTCTGGTGATTATCACGTCTTAATTCCTATGTCATTTATTAAAAATAACGAAAGCTATTAGTATTCGCGTATGGGCAAAACTTATTCATCTGCGATAGGGATTAGCGCTGACAGAACAATTCATTTCAGAATCAGAAAGAAAATTAATACTTGCTGTACAACAAATCTCTTACTGAGTACGAGTGTTGTTTTGCTAATTTTGTTCTTTAGCAAGGAAGATTGTTCAAATGATATTAAACATCTTTCGCCACCTGGTGAGAAGCATCACTCGAAAATCAAGTCGCTCTGAATAAAATTTTAATAAAAGTCATTATATTTTAATTGCACTCTCAAATAAAATTTAATTTATATTTTCTTAACTATATGTGAAATTTTAATCAATACATTTTCTGCAAAAGGATTTTTTTCTCCAATAATTTATGTAAACTAAACAAATCGAAATCAATTCTGTTCAGTTCAGATATTTTTTTCTCAAACTCCTCTCACTCAAGAAAGGCAACATGGAGAAAGAAGTATTTCAGTTATGCAAATTAAAGTTGTTTTTGCTCCTTCAATTGCCTATATTGCGAAATACCGAGGACGAAGTCATAGTACTTAAGGCAAGCGAACATGACCGCAGGAAAAATAACGAAATTTGCCATTAGAGGCATTACATTGTGGCCGTTCTGTTTCAGACAAGCTGTGATGAAAAATAACATTAGTAATCGATTTATAAGGGGGACCACACTTCAATATTAGCGCTTCAAATATTTATGAACGACAACCTCTATAGTATTTACATCACTTATTGATCCTCTTGCATGTAGACACGATTCTAGTCATTATGGCTTCTTGCAGGTAGAAAGAATAATCAATACAGTGTTTTACCCTTACATGTTTGGATTATATCGAGGACACTATGCAGACTGATTGAATCTAGTTACCAGTTGAATTTGCTGAATGATTTTTCCTGAACAGATAAGGCATTTGAATTGCCAGTCGTTGCGTGCCTGTGTATTAATGTAACCAATTTTCTCAAAGTCCAATGTATAATAAATTATTCGTTATTTTTAGTTAAAGAAAGTAACACAGAAAGGATTTTAAAATTGCATTTTTTATTTAAATAAATTTAAATATGTTTTATAAAAATATAAATTTTATAATAATTCAAAATAATTTAATTAAAATAATCATTTAACAAATATTTTTTTTAGTTTTAAACTTATTCATTTATACACCATTTATTTTTTTCAACTAATTTTCTACTTTATAAAACATTGCGAAATAAACTGTAAGGAGGAGGTGAGATGCGGTGATTGATTCATTCAATCCAATACCCTTGGAGGGTAATGGATAGCAATGCTGTAGCTAATGAAGCTCTAACTGAGGCTCGGCTATTGCTGTTACCCTCCTGCCATGATCAGAGCTTTAATAATAGCTCAATAACCTTATCCCTACACTGTCCGCTACAGATAACGGGGAATATGAAAAGCATTCTTGCTTCGCCCCTTTAAGCCAGTCCTTATAAGGATATAAAACTGTAAGGAGAGGTAGTCAGCTCTTTTTATAAGATGTGTTAATAAGATTAGGTTTGTAGGTCAGATTTTGGATCAGTTAGTCTTTTATCATGGCTGATGATTTTTCGGAGATTGTGATAGAATGAATTCGAAGCTTTCTTCATTTTGTGAAATATCAAGGTAAGACTTTAATTAGATGCAATTTAATTGCTATTGCTTTCTTTAGCCTACGCTTGGTATTGCTGGCAGTCCTTTGCGGCTGCGGGATATTCTACAAAATTTCTGCTGGCAGGTCTTTAGACCTGCGGGATTTTTATTAACGCTCATACGCAGTTAAAACGACATGCGTGTACCTGACCTAGACGTATTCACTGATTTGCTCGATAAAGAGCCGGCTCTTGTACTTATTGATAAACTCCAAAAGAAGTTCAAGAGCCGACTCTTTATCGAGCAAATGAGGAGAGTCTTCATTTTCCTCAAATGGAGGAAAAACTCAATCTAGTTGTTTCTGCCTCTAATCCTTCTGATCAAGGAGAAATCCACGCTCGTAAGAACAGAAAAACTCTCGCTGCTGAGCCAACAAATGATGTTGGTATGGACGAGGATATTCCCATTTCAGATCCCCCTGCCTCCCCTAATGAAAAGGTGCCACCGATTATTCTAAGGGAAAAGCAGAGATGGACAAAACTAAGAACCATCATGGCTAACTTACAAATAAGTTATAGATCTGCTAAAAATGTAGACGAGGGCATAAAAATTCAGCCCACCACGGTGGCTGATTATAGAAATCTTACAATGGAACTGGACGCAAGAGGAACACAATATCACATATTTTCACTTACCTCAGAAAAAAATCTGAAAGCGGTCCTACGAGGAGTCTCCGAAAATATTGACACGGATGAAATAGTTACTGACCTTAACTTACAGGATCTACCTAACATAAAGATCGCTAGAATGTTTAGATCAAATAAGACACCTATGCCTTTAGTCTTAGTAGAAATTCATAATATTTACAATGACATCTATAATCTAAAATCAATCTGTGGACTCAAAATCGCCCCAGAGCCATTGAGAAAGAAAGCATCTTCTGGGCAGTGCCACAGATGCCAAACATTTGGCCATGCCCAGAAGCTATGCAAAGCTCAGTTCAGATTCCTAAAATGTGGCGAGAATCACCCCACAAACACTTGCGCCAAGCCAAAATCCACCCCGGCTAAGTGCGGTAATTGTGGGGGTCCTCACCCTGCTAATTATACAGGGTGTATACATCACCCCAAAAACAGATGGAACGATCCAAATCATCAACTTACCTCGTCATTTAATGCGAGAGTTCCTGACGCTCAGGCTCCTCAGTTCTCCAAGAGTGAGAACATGACAACAGGCGCTCGCCCATCATTAACTGAGCCCCATTAAATCTTCAACATGAAGCGAGAACATATACTGATGTGGCCGCTCCAAACAGATAGTACAAACCCAGAACCTGAATAATCCACATTCGAATCTATCAGCTATTATCACCTCTTCTCTTGCAAACATGCTGCAGGATTTCAGCAACTCAAATCCATCACTAAGTGATATAAAAAGTTTCTTACAGCAAACCCAATCCATATTATCTGCACTCTCTGAGGCATAGGAAACAAATTGCCCCAGATTCTCTTAGGATTATTGCTTGGGATGCCAACGGTATCAAACATAAACTGTTAGAAATCCAGGAATTCAATATCCCAGATATATTTCTAATCAATGAAACTCACCTGAGGCCTGCTGACACCCTAAAAATCAGAGGGGATCAGATTTACAGAAACGACAGACTTGGGTATAGAGGTGGAGGTACAGCCACCCTTATCAAAAACTATATCAACCATCATTCAATAACCAACCCTACAACCACCAATCTCGAAATCACAGGAATTAATGTCCTCACAAATTCAATTGGAAACCTTAAAACTATTTCTTTATTTTATTTTAAAATATTTTTTTCTTTATTTTAAAATAGTTGCTGTCGAGTGGGAAGACAATTATGGGCTAGGAAACAGTGCGATAAGCAATACTTAATAAATCCTCCAGGTCTGTTGAAAATGGGGAACAAGTTTAACGAAAAGAAAGAGCAAGCTACTGTTTCTAAATTTTTGTTTAGATAATTTTTCTTCGTTTCTTCCCTTAGAGATTTTCCGTCAACAGTTTAGCATTAATTTCAAGTCTGAAAACACCTTCTATTTTGATGCTGTCTTATGAAATAAATTGGTACTCATTGTAGCCACATAATCTTCCAAAGTTTTTAAGCTTCCTTCCATTACTTTAAAAGCTTACAACAATGTTCTTCTTTCACCTTCCTTAGGATATTTACGGGACACTCCCCATGCTTTCGAGTTTTTTTTCTGATGAAACAATTGATCATTTCTCTCTTTCCAGCCAGCTTTATGATTGTGTTTGGAACAGATTTCATACTGCAAGCAAATTACAACATGCATCTTAGCTGGTTCCCCGTTATAACTTAGTTTTACTTCGATTTCCATCCAGTTCTTCATTCAATCTGTTCTCCCATGGAATTCTAAATTATACTATTGCTAAAAATAGGCAACTTGTGCATTACGACTTGTTTTAATATTTATCGATACTTTTGGACAAATTGTCGCATTACTCATAGTGCAATTCAAAGTTGTTCGCTAAGTTCTTTGAATATTACAAGTTGCACTTTGAGGGTCAATGGAAAACTGCTCTCATAAGCGATCTAGCAGTATAATAAGACAATTTTCTTGAAGCAATAACAGTATCATTTGGGGGATTTCTAAAATGGAGAAAAATCATATAAGGAGTTAATGATTTTCTTTATAATGATTTCCTTTATAAGGAGTTAATGGACAAATGCAATTTCGAAGGTATAGTTTATTTTAATCGAGATTAGAGTGCCCTCAACCGGCGGAGCTTCAAACTATTTTGCACGGTTATCTTTATATTAGTCACTGTAGACATGTGTATCATATAGACCACCCGGTAAAGATTGCAGTTGGTAACAATTGTATTGTTAGCATGAGGTTTCTGCATTTTGTACTTCAATTAACAGATATAAGTAAACGCAATTTATTTTTAGACAAAATACTAAACTAATAATAATTTACTACCTGCAAAATTCAATTACACTTATTAATATTAAGTTCTACCCTTTGTTTATACTGAAGGATAAACAGGAAGCTACCGTGAAAAAGATATGTAATTGTTTATTGTATTATGATACATTTAATTCGTTATGTAAATGAAATTATTATTTTATACTCCAGTAATTAATTAGACACTGGATTAATTAAACGTTGATCAGAATAATTTTGTCGAGGAGTATAAAAGTTTGTTATTTTACAGAAGGTCTTGAAGACGACATTTACAGTAATTTTAATACTTCATGAACGTAATCTGTAAATACTTTAAGAATTTATATAAAATACAGAAACATGTATAAATGCATCGCATATTTTTAAGATACTTATGAATAAGAAAGAGAATTTTCTTTAAAAAATTAACATATAATAAAACAGAATATTTTGTTTTATATAATTGTTAAATTTCTAAAAGAGAGAGAGAGAGAGAGAGAATCAGAATACTTGAATTTGAATGAAGGTCTTTAAATCGCACCCACTCAGGCAGAGCACTCAGCTCATAAACTTTTCCTCACACAGCAACCTTATCAGATAGCAGGGATTATAAAAGCATTTGGCTTCACCCTTATAGCAGCAACGTCTTGCGTCTTGCGTAGAATATTTGAAGTTAATCGACCGTAAGATGAGGTGATTAATACCCTTGGAGGATAATGGATGGCAATGCTGTAGCCAATGAAGTTGTAACTGAGGCTCGGCTATTGCTGTTACCCTTCTGCCATGATCAGAGCTTTAATAGCTCAATAACACCTTATCCCTACACTTTCCTCTACAGATTACGGGGAAGATGAAAAGCATTCTTGCTTCGCCCCTTTAAGCCAGTCCTTATAAGGACTAGAATTAATAATCATTTGCAACTGTTAATCATTTGCAACTGTTAATCATTGGCGAATACAGAATAATTATTCCTATTTACGCGCTGTTTTTGGCACAGGGTGAGAATCTACGAAGTGTAGGAATCTTCATCCTGATAGTAGTTCGTATACAGTTTGGTTTAAACTGTGATAATTCAAAGACGTTAGTTATTCTTAGTGTTATCAGTGGAAACGACATTAGTGAATTCTCAGGTAAGCCAATAAATATGAGTGAAATCGATCCCGATGAATTTATTGAAACACTAGATAGAAGTCTGCATTAAAATTGTTGAAAGCGTTGTGAAAAAAAAATCGTAGTAGAGTGGGTGGGTTTCCTGAATCTGTATTCCATGACAAGAAATGACACGAAAGACGAAGACATAACTCCAGGAGAAGAAAAATTAGACTTGGTGATTTCCTGATCCACAGATTATAAAGAGGTGCTTGTGCACAAAACAGCAAAAACGCACAGGGACAACGAAGGAAGACGTCCCCATTAATGACTCCTCTACATCTCCCAAAGACAAAGTACCTCCGATTGTTTTTAAGAAAGTGAATAGCCACCGTCCGGCCAGAACCTATGCCGACGTGGCTCTCCCGATGAAGGTAACGCACCAGGATCAACACCAATCACAATCACATTCTAACCTGACTGCAATCATTATAGCTTCTCTCGCTAACATGCTTCAAGATTTTAGTAAATCCAACCCATTACTAAAATCTACACAAAGATTCCTTCAAGAAACACATTCTATTCTAATCACTAATGATCAGAAATAGACTTCTCCTGGATTCACTACAGATTGTAGCTTGGAATGCCGACGGTCTACTAGCATGATCTTAGAACTCTAAGAATTCCTACAAAGTTATCACCCAGATATTACTGTATTTTAATAAATGAAACCCATCTAAGACCTGCAGATAATCCTAATCTGAAAGGATATCTGCTCCGCTGAAATGGCAGACTAGATTACAGAGACGGCGGTACTCTCGTCTTTATAAAAAACTACATTAAACACAATTCATTCCAGCCCTCCAGCCACTAACCTATAAATTACAGGCATTAAAGTTCACACTAACACAGCTGGTAAGCTTAAAATCTATGTTACCTACCCACCTGCAAGAACTTTGCTCTTTTCTGATTTGGATACCATCGTTGGCGTTAGGGAGTCCATCATCATCGGTAGAGATCTGAATTTCAAACATCCATCTTGGAACAGCAAATCCACCAATGAGAACGGTCGCATCCTTAAGTTACACAGGATTTCCCTACGCTGTTGTGACAGGTCTCACAGATCACCTCATCACAGTCCTACTGGAGCAGCTGACATCCCAGATATTACAATTCTACAGAATATTAAATATCAGTACAGCCACCTAATATTAAATGAACTATCGTCAGACCATAACTCCATTTTACTTCATCTAGGAAAACAATAACAACCCTCCCCCAACACAATTTTTCATAGCGTGGGGAAAATTATCTAAAGTACTTCCTGAATATATTGGCCCTGTTCCCTGTATAATCTCAAAGATAGAAGTTGACATAGCAATAGAAATCTCACAAATCAAATCAATGAAGCCCTAGCAGTAGTCACCAAACCTTCAACTGCCTTGAAACCCAATTGTCTTCCAGAAGACATTATGAATTTAATAAGCAATTTGGAAAAGCAATGCAGTCCCGCATATAAAACTTAAAAAAATATCAATCATATATATAAGGTTCATCGCCAAGTTAGACTAAAAATTAAAACTTTAAAACATTAAAACTACTTGACAATAACTCTATACCGATCACGCCTACTTCACCAGCGGAAATTTTGGGCATCATCAAGCACTTCAAGAATAAAAAAGCTCCAGGTCTTGATGGCATCACACGCAAAGTTATCAAAATGTTACCCCGCAAAGCTATTGTAGATCTTGCTAACATTATAAATTCCATCCTCAGAATCCAATATTCCCCCCCCCCTAGAAAAATTGCTAACATTGTCCCAGTTTATAAGTCGGGTAAGGATATACATTTAAATGAAAATTATCACCCCATTAGCTTGCTATCAAATCTAGGAAAAATTACTGAAAAAATCATCCTCTCCAGACTCCAAAATTCGGTAGACAATGTAAAGATTCATTCTACAAGAACAATTTAGTTTTCGTCGAAATCATAGCACCATCCAGCAAATTCATAAGCTGATTGAACACACACCATCACGGGATTCAATTGGAAACAACACACTGGTGCTGTGTTCCTTGACGTCGCAAAGGCTTTTGACAAATTTGGCACTACGGACTGCTCTATAAGCTTATCATCTACAACATTGGCTGGAGTTCCGCAAGTATTCTTATTGACCCCGATTCTATTCTCTGTCAGCATGGCACATGTCCCACATAACCTCATGTCGTTCATTATGGCCCATTATACAGATGACACGGCAGTTTAAGTCAGATCATTTCATCCGCCTTATAACCAAAAAAACTTCAAGATAACATTTGAAAACTATAAGAATGGTTTTCGGACTATAGAATGCAAATAAATCCTCAGAAAGGTATATCCATACTCTTCACTAGAAGATTAGCATCTCCCAAAGGGGGCATCATTCTGTTTAATACCAAACGTCCTTGGTAAACTGAAGCCAAATACCTCGGAATATTACGAGACAGATGATTATGCTTCAACAGCCATATTACGAGCATATGTACAAAGGTATCTAAAGTTATCGCCCAACCTTACTGTTTGATTAACAGACACAGCAAATTAAACATAAGTAATAAACTGCTACTCTACCAGATGGTGATTCGTCCTATAATTACCTCTGCCTCTCCATCTTGGAGCCATACCTCTAATGCTAATATACGTAAATTACAATGAGTACAAAACAAATGTTTATGAATGTTCCCTGGTTCGTCAGAAATGTTCACATTCAGAGGGACATAAATATCCCTTATATCGCCTCATTCTTACGCTCTCTAGCAGTAAAGTTCTCTTCAAAGACGACTACATACCCTAATCAACTAGTACAGCAAACTGCAAACAACAATGAAAAAGATCTCCATAAGCATAAAAGACCCAAAGCCATTTTAATAACAAGTGAAGATACGTAACATCCTGCCCTCACAAGACTAGCTAAACGCTTATAAAGTTTTTCTCTCTTCAGTGTTTCCTAGGTATCAGACAACGGAGAGTATAAAAACCATCTTGCTTCACCCTATGAAACAGTAATGTTTTATTTTTCATTAATAATTATTCATACAAATGTGACTTTTTAGATTAACGTTGGTAGGATAGGTTCAATACTAATTCAGATTAAGGCAGTACTTCCCCTACGTGTTTCCATCACATCTCTTTAGTGCATTTGTAATGTACACACTTAACCTAAAAATACAAACACTACAACAAACACAAATGAACAATGAAAATACAAAGAATTTTATTTTTAATAAAGATATAAAATGTTTAAATGAGACAAAAATAATTATTAAAAAATAAATGATGTCCTATACAATTATATAATTCTTTAACCTTTGAGGTGAATATCGTTGCTTTCGACCAGTTAGGACAGAAGATCGAGGAACAGTCTTTGACAGTGCTGGGCGAACGAATATTATGTCTGGCATCCAATCGATTTCCAAATTTTGTCTTTGCAGTGACTAATGTTGAAAATCCAGATTTGCATAGATAAATTGTAGCAAGAGGGATTAAGACTAGAAAAGCATTACTTGCCAAAACTGGGTATGTAGCCATTTGGGAACATCAGACTTCATCAAGATTTAGATTAACGAATTTAGATTTTTGCTTTAACAAATATTTGCTCTATAGTTTTAGGAGATCATTCTTGTTCTTAACAGCATCACATATCAAATCCAAACTGATTTGATTGGTAGGTTTACACGACTTCGACCAGCTGGCTCTAAAAGAAAGCAATGTTCGTACCTTTTCCACAATATTACTCACTTGAAGCTAGTATTCTGGGAAAGGTGGGTTTATTGTAACAATGTATAAATAAATGGTTCTACACACCTCCCCTGGACGCTCTGTACACCTGTCCAAAAAAGAAACCGAACTTTTCGAAAATAGACGTAACTACTCGCGCCACCTGTTGTATCGTTTTGTTGTCGAAAGCGGCAACCTTCATTTGAATTGTGTCAACTGTTTATGACATTTGTTTCATTAGAAGCCGAGTTATAGTTCCAGGTGTGATAGTGTGTTTTGACGAACCGTCGGAAAATGAGTTTCAGAGAGCTGCGATTCACTTTTGTGTTACACTTGGTAAATGGTTTTTCAAAAACGCATCACATTCTTCAAAAAGCATACGGTAATGATTGCTTATCCCGTACTCAAGTGTACGAGTGGTTTAATTGATTTCAAAGTGGTCGCGAGACGCTTGAGGACGACGAAAATCTGGGCCGTCCATAAACTGGACTGAGCGAAGTTAACATCCAAAAAGTGCCTGATTTCACCAAAGAAAACCAAATCGTCCGTGAGATTGATTAAAGATGAATTAGGGATTCCAAAATCAACCGTGTACAACATTTTGAACGAAAGTTTGGGCCTTCGTAAATTGAATTCTCGATTTGTTCCCCACAAGTTGGCCGACGACCAAAAAATGTATCGAATTGAACACTGCAAGGACCTCATTAAACTGTTCGTAAGGAGTCAAACCTCCTTGAAACGATCATTACTAGTAACGAAACGTGGTGTTTTGAGTATGAGCCCAAAACAAAGCGCCAGAGTGCTTAGTGGAGACCACCAGAAGAGAGGCATCCGAAAAAACGTCGCTTGGAGAAGTCAAAAGTAAAGACAATGCTGATTTTTTTGTACAATTACAAGAGCATTATCCACAACGACTTCGTTCCTCCTGGCCAAATAGCCAATGGTGAGTTTTATCTCGAAGTTTTGAAGCGATTGATAACGAGAATTCGTCGAATACGGCATGCATATCGTGACGACCGACCGTTCGTCAAAACACACTGTCACTATAACTCGTCTTCTAATTAAACAAATGTCATAAACAGTTGACACAACACTAATGAAGGTTGCCGCTTTCGACAACAAAACGATACAACAGGTAGCGCCACTAGTGTCTTCTATTTTCGAAAAGTTTGGTTTCTTTTTGGACAGAGGGTGTACTGTACTTCCCGGAGCGAGGTACACCTCAGTTTGTAAACCCTGGACTAAAGGAACACAAGTTAGCTGGTGCGGACCGGATGCCTCCACTGATAAACTCGCTAACTTAAAAGAGAAATACAACCAATAATTTGTTTCTGAATATTTTTGGTTATTAGTTATAGTTATTATTAATAACTTCAAATGCCGTACTAATACAATTTCAACAATAAAAACACAAGCTTTCAACTGTGTTCTTCTCATCAATACGCACAGCAATAGACTATTGTATATACAGATGATGAAGAAAATTAATTGGTGTCTTTCTTGATCTAGACAGAAATAAGTAGTGCTTGAAGCAAAATATATGCCATAAATATTTCTTTTATCCTATTAATAGAACCTAAACATTTCATAACTACAGCTACAAATTACATTAGTTTATTTGAGTAGACTGTATCTTTGTCGTTACTTCCGTTTCTAATCTAAAACAAAATACATTACATCCGGAACACACGCACCACCTACTTCACCACAAAGGTTACTTAAAATGACTTCCTTATCTTAATTTTCCTCCTGTTCCCATTCATGTCTCGCCCCACCTCTAAGAATATCAGCATAGCGTGCGTGTAGGCTTCAAACAACTTTCGGGTCTTCACCTTTCCCAACCGACAAGTATCAATCAATACGTTTTGGTAGCGCTCAAAATAACGCAACTAACGAAAAAGTACTGTTTGACATTTTTGTCATTCCCCAGCCATTTCCTGGCTCGCGGTGGACACGAAGGAAGTCAGCAGTGCCTAGAGAAACATTCCATTTTTATAATGAAATGCTGTAATGAAAGTTATAAATGGCCACCAATCACGAATATGGTTTTAGTCCTCCGTGCTTCATTTGGGAATTAAGGTGCATGGTTTGCAATCACAATGAAGGGGATCAAAGCAGAAACATCTGTAAAAAAATTAGACTTATTCCTCGTTAAAATATTTTTGTAATATTGGAATTAAAAGTTGAAATTGGCAAACTATTTGGCATTTCCAGTTATAGAATTGAAAAAGAGATTAATGAAGGAAATTATGTAGTTAAGTTAAATAAAATAATTTACAATTTACCCTAGAAGATTGTTTTTCAAACATTATATCATATATTATTCTATTTTTAATAACATGTGTTTTATGTTTTTGTTTAAAGCTTTATAATTTCTAAATGACTTTGAAATATATAAACACCATTTTTATTTTTATATAATAATAATCTTTATTTTATTTTCATTGTGGAGTTTTAGAAAGGGATTGCTTCATTCAATCCTATACCCTTGGAGGGTAATGGATGGCAATGCTGTAGCCAATGAAGTCCTAACTGAGGCTCGGCTATTGCTGTTAACCTCCTGCCATGATCAGAGCTTTAATTTAATAGCTCAAAATAATGTCTTATCCCTACACTGTCCTCTACAGATAACGGGGAAGATCAAAAGCATTCTTGCTTCGCCCCTTTAAGCCAATCCTTATAAGGACTTATAAGTTTTATATAAAGAATCGACCGTGAGATGCGGTGATTGATTCATTCAATCCAATATACACTTGGAGGGTAATGGATGGCAATGCTGTAGCCAATGAAGTTCTAACTGAGGCTCGGCTATTGCTCTTACCCTCTTGCCATGATTAGAGCTTTAATAGCTCAATAACACCTTATCCCTACATTGTCCTCTACAGATAACGGGGAAGATGAAAAGCATTCTTGCTTCGCCCCTTTAAGCCAGTCCTTATAAGGACTATAAGTTTTATAAAATTCAAATCTGTACAAACGAAAATTTAAATAAATAAATACAAAAAAATTAAAAGCTGGATTCCAATACTTAATCTCTAAAATGCAAAAATATTTTAATTTAATAAGTCTAAATTAATAATAGTAGTTTATATTATTTTGTAATGTGTCTATTTAAACACCATTTTTCCACTTATCAGCGATAATTTGATAAGTGGAATGTGCGATATTCGATCAAAACAGATAGTAATATTTCTCATTGTATTTTAACATTGGAGAATCATAAGGATTTATATTTTAAAAACATCAGAATTTTGAAGTAAATTATATAAAAAATTAATAAAGACTTATAAATTTTGTAAATTAAGATACCAAGAAATTATATTCTTGGTTTCATCCTTCATCCAAGCGTAAACAAGCAACGTTTGCACGTGAAGTATCTTCACGACTGGGCTAATTGTAAATAGGAGCTAATAACTTCCCATAGATGCCTTAGTATATCACAATCCAAAGCACACATCCTTTCTGTTGTTTTCGATAAAGTTGTTTTATTTTAAAGTTGAGTGGAAATGAAGAACCTTTCCATCTTGAAACATATTATTTAAATTTTTATTTTTTTATTTCAATCAAGTATAGACTGTTACACAAAAATTGCTGCTAACAGATCTCGACTGATCGGAATAATGGTTCTAGGAAAAGGTAAAAATATTTTCCGCAGGCTAGTTAATGTATGTAATAATTAAGGCAAAAATGCAAGATTAAAGGTTTCTTTATTTCCGATCAAATTTGTAATCCCCCCCCCCCTCAAATTCCCTTTCAATCCCTGTGAACAAGAGAGGCTTTTAATGTCATGTTCATATGGATCGAAAGATTTATAACCAAATGTCATATAGGTCCTCCTGTTCATGTCACTGCATGTCTTCTATGGGGTAATGTTGAAATAACATTGGATACATCCATCCAAATATCTAGAATACCTGAGATGCTAAATATTTAAAAGAGATCAAGCAGTCGCATTGGAACGTTCTCGAGAAGTCACAGAAAATGTATTGTCTAAATGTTTTTCAGAATTCTTTATTTTTAATAGTGAATTAAAAATAAAGAAATCCCTTGTAGTGTTCTAAGCTGGCATTTTGAATCCCATCTTGAAATGCATTATCCGGTATTGAGTTTAAAGTATTACTTCATTGATTTCAGATTTTTTTACACAATTTTATGGACTGTATGATGATAACCTTTGAGAACCAGGCTCTTTAAAACAATACATTTTACGAATGTGAAGATTCCTGTGTGTTTATTATGATAGTATTGGCAGTTTGACAGCACTATACTGCGATTTTACAGAATCTATGAGGTGTACCTAATGCAACACGAATATTATTCACCATAGGATATCGAACACCAACCCAACAGGAAGAGTATTTCATACATATTTGTATTATCGCAAGAAGAAAAGAATAAAATCATAAAATCCTCATGGTTCTGGAACTCAGATTCAGCAAATAATCGCCCATGAACGCAATGATCCTGTAAGCTCTTTACAGGAACTCTTTCTAATATGCAAACGCCGAGAACTTGACTTTACTTTTATAAAACTTCCCTTTGGAAAAATAATTTCTAAATCATAGTTGATTAAAAGTAAAATGTACACTCAGTATTTTCATGTGAATATGAGCTTTTATGCAAATCTTTATGGGAGTTAGACAAAGAATAGGGCACAAAATAAATACAAAAATGAAATGATATCGTGACGACTCTTTTCTGTCGTGTTCTAATTCACCATCTAGTCTTAAGTCACTTTTATGAATAAAATAACTAATTACGAAGTGATCACCGATCCAAAAGTAGGGAAATTTATATTTATACTGCGCCACCCTATTCTTTGGATTAGTCTATATAAATAGTAGGATCAATTCTAAATTAGGTTAGCAGTCATCTCATTAGGCCGAATCAATTATTATCATTTTTACTTGGGGTTCCCGCTAGATTCGAATATTTATGAACGGTGCAATAAAAAGGAATTCAGGCAAACACAATATTTAGATCAACAAAATAAAACATTTAATATATGATATGGTTAACGAATACAAAACTCTATTTAAAAATGGAACTATACAATTAACTTAATACAACTTCTTAGGTCACTCATTCCAATTCAACGTTCTAACTTTCATATACAATTCAGTCTCAAAAACACAATTCTTCTTATTTCAAGTTAATATAACAACTTCACATTTAATCAGTCTTCACAAATCTATCAGCTCAATGTTTATATTCACAGCAGGCAATACTCTATGTAAGCAATATTCCAAACAAATAAATTCCGGTCCTTGAGCATCGGAGATATATCACAGTTAATGCTAGAATAGACAAACTTATACAACTACTCTTACCAGACAAATTCTTCAATACATCAAATTATTGAGAGAGCACTTATGAATTAACTTAATTAACGTTAGCGGAACACACATAATAAAAATTCTCCACAGTTTAAACTGTATTACTGTAAGTCGCACTTCACTATTCCAAACAACAGTAATTAGGTACTAATATCTTTTCTTGTTCGCTTTTCTCCAAGTAATCAATATAACCTTTTCCTAGGGCAACATAGAATTAAAATCGTAATTCAGATTAACTGGAACTAATCAGAATTTTCGCATTGACTGTCCAGTTTCCTTTTATCTGATTACGACATTAACCTTTCTTCATAACGACAGCTGATTTCACTTATAATATTAAACTTTATGATTCACTACTTATAGGTTCACTTTCGAACACTATACTCATAAATCTCTGCCCTGAGGATTATATAATCTTGGTTCCGCAAAACTCTCTCCTACTTCTTAATAATAATTCTTCTCTATATTTCTTTTTATGACCTTCCCTCTTCTCTATATATCTCTCTCTCATCTATCTCCTATCCATGACCTTCACTCCCACCTTACGTTCGAACGCCACGCTCTCTTCACTCGTGGTTGTTTACGCGTGCGTCTCCATGACAATAGACTAAACGTAAACATTTCGCCAATGTAATGTATGCTCTATTACTGCTACATGAGTGATTACATAACATTAAATATTTCACAAATAAGAACAACAAAATATTTAAGCTACTTCTTCAACTTTTTGATTACGTATACAGTTAAATATAAAATAACACTTTACGTTACATCATATATATTTGGTTATACAAAATTCTATAGATATTACTACTTTATAAATAATACTAGGTCAGGTTTTAATTAAATATTTAATTAGTAATTCCCAATTAAGGAATAATAAATGATTTTATATAAGTCATGATTAATATTTAATAAGCAATGTTAATTGTGAATGAAAAAAAATAAATTACATAACATAGCTTCATTCACAATTTAACAGTAAAATGTACACTCAGTATTTTCATGTGAATATGAGCTTTTATGCAAATCTTTATGGGAGTTAGACAAAGAATAGGGCACAAAATAAATACAAAAATGAAATGATAAAAATCGATAGGATAAAATCATGAAAATCTATAAACAGAAACTCGAAAGGGCAAAATGACAAAAATAAATAGTTAAGTGACAAAAATTTATAATACTAAAGGTAGATGTTTGCTAAGACAAAATGATATTTGACATATATGCATTGCAGGAATATTAAAGTGATATCACGTATCCCCACCAGAGATCGGATTGGTAGACTTCACTGTATTCCTAGCCGATCTATATTTTGCTACTAAGCAATGCTTTTTAAAATATAAGATAAGTTTTGCACGAAAAGAACTTCAACAGTTCGGGCACTGTTACATGCAGTGTAATTTGATAGATTGTATAGACTATCGAACGAGTTAATTCATGCACGCCTGAAATCTGTATTACTGTCTTATAACAATGAATTTAACTTTCGCCCCTGCAGTAATGACTATTTTATTGTCATTGTAGTCATGCAGGAAAGACATATCCCAAGGGTAACTCAACTCATCATGATATAGAAAAATGCGATATTTATAACCGTATATATAATTACAACAGCCTCCGTAGCTCAGTCGGTATATAGACGAAGCACTTTGGTCGGAAAGACCTGGGTTCAATTTCCCGTCAGTGATGTGAGGAACCATTTATCTGGTCTCTTTCGACGAAAGGTGATTTAGTCGGTCTCATACGGAGGTTGGATTGTTTTGTTCACCTAGAAATTCATGTTTGTCATCCCCCAGTCATAAATACTTAACCCCCCATGAGGGGGTTCAACTCGGCCCATTAGGGACGGGGGAAAAAGGGAGGAAACTCCATACGAATAAATAAATCCCCTGTAATAGGCAAACCGGCCCCGTGACCACACACAGCTACAGCCATAAATACTTATGGCAAGGAAGGCAACGGGAAACCACTTGGCGTCATATCTCCCTAGTAATTAGCTGCAAGCTTCTCAAAGAGAGGAGGCCACAGGATTAGGATATAATCAAAGCATTTCAACAAGTTTAAATGAATGCAATCTAAATGGTAACTTCTGAAGTCATCTCTCTTTTAGAGTTGCGCTTCTTTTTTTTTATAAGATTCACGTGTTTATGAATATAAGCTCAGAGAATAATACAGAACGACAGACACTGATGTCATATACGGAAGTTTTATTAAATCCCATCAAATTAGAGAAAATGTGTCTGCTCTTTTCTGCCCATGTTATAATGTTCCTTCATGATAACGTTACAGATTATCTACGATCCCTATTGTGCGTTTATTTGCCATCCTGAATACCCTGATGGGAAAATGCCTTTCTACTAAGCTTCTTTTAAGAGACTCTGTCTACTTGAGCTTATCATGCTAGACAGCATCCAACAGGAAGTAAAATACCGTGCACTCGCTTTATTTTGAAAGAATGTCACTCATAACAGCAGGGAAATATGAAACCCAACAATTCAATTTAGTTTAAGTCTCTGGTATTATGTTCCTCGTGCAATTGCAACTCCCTCACTTGTGTAGATTCTAAACTGCCGTTATAATCTTCGAGCGTGTTAGGACGTAAAACTAAAAGGCTTCTCATATTCGGAACGGATCGAAGTGACTAAAATAATTGAGATACGAGTGAAAAGCGAACATCCCCTTTATTGGACTAATATAATAGGAATTAAAATTTTTGAAATGTTTTATAGTTGACAAGAGAAGATGATCATATTTGCACCATATGATGCTGTTGACAGGAGATACGTTTAATAGCTTACTCGAATTTAGAGCGTTTGCTTTTTCCGAGGAAAAATAGTCTCAAAACATTCTTATAAGGATGAAGCATATGTTACTCATGGAGTAAAAAAAATGCTTCATCCTTATTGAACTTTTCCTAAAACGTTTTTCCTAGAAAATGATTTCGGAGTGCTTTCACTATTCGTACATATGATTCAGAAATGAATAATTATTCATTTTTATTTTAGCAGATGTTCTGCAACATAAATACAGAAAATATTTAAAATGAACATGAATAAAACATACAGAACTTAATATGTAGTAATCTCTCTTATTCACTGATCGGTTTTTGTTTCACTTTCACCTAGAAAACGTTGTGAACTTGTACGGCATCAGTACGATAACTGCATTAGGGAATTTTATTGTTATTATTGAGTGTATTTCTGTATGTCAGTTTGCCAGAAGGCAAACCAAGTTTCCATGAGCAAATACTCTGCATGACTCATCTTAAAATGAAAAATAATGATAAACATTCTTCGACACCTGGATATAATTCTCAAGTCCTTACAACCAAAGGATTTCATCGAAAACGATGAGTTGTTTACATAGGCTTGAGAATAATGAACAATATGAATTTAATTATATTTCTCCACTTCCGTACCTTTTAAAATGGTTATTTTCTTTTAGTGGTCTACATTCTCTTTCGATATTTTAGGTTTGTATTGATTTGATTTTCATAGCATTTTCTTTGGTTACGTTTCTGCTGTTTGAAGAGATACTAATATATTCGTGCGTATTAAATGTATTCGTTTAACAATATAAACGCATGGTTCGAATGTATGAACAGATTATAACATTAGCACTCAGAATTACGGTCAAAACGACTAATGCTTTGAGACAACTCATACAGTTCATACATATGTGAATTGTTTGTGTTTGTGATTCATTAAACAAGTGTTTAATGCATGTTTAAAGACTACCAAATAAAATTCATTTAAAATGTAACCCATATTAAACTAAAGACGAAAAAATACTTATTTCATTCTTACGCTATCTTAAAATATCCTAACGTGACATGAAACATAAGTTCTAAAACACATGAAAACATTTTATGTGTAGCAAGTGAAATGCGCATAAAATACTCCGAGACTCTATCGTTAACGACAATCCTATTTACTTAAAAATAGCCTAAGTTTGAATCTTCTCTACGATATCAAGAATTTATTAGTGATTTTCACATGAAGACGTATTATCTTTTATTTTTCTTCTGAAAAGTATTCTTTTCCACAAGAACTGAAACCTGACTAGAAAATATCTCTCTTTGAGAGATCGTAATAGATAAGATATTTACTTTACGTAAGCATTAATAAGATTATTTCTATGAAATTCAACTAGGAGTATTTTTAGAATTGTCGATTAGTTTCCTAGTTTTTGTTACTTTCTATAGCTTACCAGTGTATTCCTTTGAAAAAGCTGACAGATATCAGTCAGTGAAACGTTGGATATTAAACGAATATTTACTTGACTAACATACAGAATTAAGTCTTTAATTTATTAGGAGTAGCTATGTTGTAAATTGAAAATTTTGCAACTCTCCAATACAAAACACAAAATCCTTAAAAGGAGTGGCTTAAAGGGGCGAAGCAAGAATGCTTTTCATATTCTCCGTTATCTGTAGAGGACAGTGAGGTATAGGGAGTTATGGAGCTATATAAAGCTCTGATCATGGCAGGAGGATAACAGCAATAGCCCAGCCTATGTTAGAACTTCATTGGCTACAGCATTGCCATCCATTACCCTCCATGGATATAGATACCCATTTTAGTCGCCTCGTACGACATGCATGAGCTACATTGGGGCTATTTTTATCCTGGTCACCACACGCGAAAATAACCTCTGCAATATATACCATTATTTATTATGTATATTTAAAAAGGTGTAGAAATAATTATAAATGTAACTAAAAGAAATTCAACATTTAGAGAAACTTAAAAATATTCTTTAATATAATCATACTTATAAATTTATTTAATATAAAGTAACAAGAATAAAAATAAATTAGTTGAATAATCATAAACTTTTAGTTAAAAAATCACTAAATAGTAAGTAATGCTACTAGTTCTGATAAAATCATAAATACATGTATAAAGCTGGAAAAGGAAGTTCGAATTTATAGTAGACAACAATCTACTGTAAGACAACAAATTAATCAGAAAAAGCGGAATTTTAGTGACGTGTTTGCTTTTGGTTTGGTTCACAATAATTTTGGTTTTGGTTTCAGTTTACTATTTTCCGTTTTGGTTTTCGTTTACTATTTCATGCGAATGCTATGTGTTTTAACGGTTTCTATGATGTCCATTAACATCGTTGTTGTGAGTTTTATTAGTGTAAACAAGTTGACATTCGTAATGTTTTATTCATTTTAAACTATTCATATCTAACTGTTCATTTTTTTATTGAATTTTGTGTAAGTATAGAATGGATACATCTCCACAAAAGCGTTGAAAAATATGTTTCTCAACACACATCCATGATTCAAAGACCAATTGCTAATGTGATATGGTTTGACGTTGATTTGGGTACTCTAAATGCGATTTTAAAGAGGTTTGAAGCAGGTATCTTTAATTCCTGACAGAAAAGGAAAATGTAGGCTATTTTGGATTTGCCGATAGTTTTTTTCCATATGAAACTCATAGATCTTAGTCCTAGTTCTTAGAGTTTCGCTTACTGGCAGATAAACATCAAAGGATTTGTATCCCCTTCATTATTATTATTATTAAGGTTGCCAGAAAAATAGCCTTTTGGCTTTCATTCAATTTTTTTTTTTTTGACTAGACGGGTGAAACAAGAATGCTTTTCATATTCCCCGTTATCTGTAGAAGGAAATGTGTGGATAAGGTGTTATTGAGATATAAGCTCTGGTCATGGCGGGATAATGGCAATAGCCAAGCCTCAGTTAAAACTTCATAGCCATCGGTTACCCTCTGGAATATCCAAAAACCTCTGTCTGCTGCTAACAAGACCTATTTCTGGCTGACGATAATTTTCTTCTTCATTAGTGTACCTGAGAATCTCCGTAGCTCATTGATATAGACGAGCCCTTTGGTTGAAAAAGCCCAGATTTGAATGCAATTTACGACTCCAGAAATCCTAATGAAATATTTTCAATCAAATGGTGAGTTAGTCGGTTTCATACGTAAATAGCTGGTTTTTCCTCCCGGAAAACCAGTTATTTCCGCGAAAACTTCAGAAACTCAAGTTTTTGGTCTTTCAGAGAACAAACCAATCTGCCCCGTGAAGACGCATAGATCTTAGTACCTCGTAAGGACACGACACTTTCTTGGGACGTTGGTTCGGGAAGAGAGCGCAAGCGATAAATGATAGGAATTTACTGAAACATTAAGAATCTAAAATGTGGTCACATATACTTGAAAAATACTATCAATGCAACAAAAAAAAATCGTTGAATTTCCGGTTTTAATACTAGACATTCATAGCAATATACGGAGCACACATATTAGGATAAATATTTATTATTTTGTGAAAAGAGATGGGAATCGATCTTCTTCGTTACAAAACGGGGATACTGTTATGACTTATTAATTGGGACTAAGAACTTAAACTCTAAAAGATCTGAGATCAAAAATAGTGTGTAATGAATGATGTATCTAGATATAATTCTGTCGAAATGCATATGTAAGATGGCGATTTTTAATTGATTTCTAGCTTATGTTTTCTTCCATTAAACAGTGTACCAAACACGGGCTAATCAACGTTATCCTTCTGCTATCGTTTATCAAAGTATGAGTCTCAGCGACCTTGTATATCTTTCCTGAAAAGTTTTCGTGTACCTGGTGGATAACACGCACTGCATCAAATCACACATAATGCAATTAAATCCGCATTAAGCTCTATCAGGAAAGGGCTTCTAAAATGCCTTTGGTTAGTTAGCCCGGAGACGTGGTCGGAGATTTTGGTAATGGTCATCATTAAACCTCGTGATGTTGTGTCGTTATGGAGAAAAGTGGCATCAACACGGCTTCATTGTAATATAATGAGGACTGCAACAACAGAGAGATAAAGAGAGGGGGGAGAAGAGAGAGAGAACGCGATCAACTGTTCCCTATTGGGTTGTGCTATACAAATATCACTTTAATAAAAAAAAATATGTGTACACTTTAGATAAACACACATTCTTTAGACTATTTGATGTGATCCTTTCGTAAACAATAGCTAAATATACTATTAAGATGTTGCTAATAATTTCTTAAACTAAATAACCTCGGTTGAAATAATAGCAAACAAAATTAGTGAAATCTTTCAATCAAAAGGGTTACTTTAAGAAATGAATAAGTTTATAAGTTTCTATGTACCAGACTTAGAAGTTCAGTAAAAATAGCTTTCAATTAACGACATCTACATACATATAAAACATAGTAGCGAACAAATTTATCTGACCACTCAAATTTTAAAGAAACATTTTAATTTTGTAAGAAAATAAGTCAAAAAATTAAACTCCAACTTTACCTAATAATTTACATGCACTACTGCGTTCTCAATAAGTTCATCAATTCGCTTAGGCATGGACTCTACCAACGTAGAACATATTGTTCTTATTTCTGCATCTTGAAACCTTTCTTTTATAATGGATTGTATTAATTGTATTATGATATAAAGTTATCCTTTGTATCATAATTTAATTTTCAAGTCTCTTTTTCACTATGGCCCACACATTTTCTATCGGGATATGTCAGGAGAGTTACCTGGCCACTGAAGCAATTGAATGTTGTGATTTTTGAGGAACTCTTTCACCATTTATGAAGCATGGCATGTAGAAAGATCTTATTGGAAGATTAGTTCTTTGTCTTTATGGATCTGTGGGACCACTCTTTTCTCCCATATTTTTATGTATTGTTCGCTTTTCATCAATACATTAACACGAACAAGTGATCTGGACCGTAACGAGTAAAACAACCTCTGAACATCTTTTTAGCTGGGTGTTTAGGAACTTGTTGAAGGTGGGTGAGGGAAGTCTTCCCAGCCGCTGATTTACAGATATATAAGGAATTTGCTCTCCTTGGAAAACGAAATGACTCTCATCTGAAAATATGACCTTCTTCCACTTCTCAACAGTCTAATATTTGTACACTTTTGACCACTGGAGCCTCTTTTTCTGCCTAGTCTTGGTCAACAGTTGTTTCTTTTAAGGTGTGTGCGCAGTCCTCCCTGCTTCCAACAATTTTCGACCGACTGTCATGTCACACACATTAATCCACTAGCTGCCAACTCTTTATTTAAATGTACAGCAGACAATCTTGGATTAATTTTGCTTTTTCTACTAGTGAACGATCTTGGATTAATTTTGCTTTTTCTACTAGTGAACGATCTTGTTTAAAATTTTCTGGTTTTCCTTTTTTCCAGTGAGCAGGTAAACCTGGAAGATAACAAGGTCCTTATAGTCCTTATAAGGACTGGCTTAAAGGGGCGAAGCAAGAATGCTTTTCATATTCCCCGTTATCTGTAGAGGACAGTGTAGGGATAAGGTGTTATTGAGCTATTAAAGCTGTGATCATGGCAAGAGGGTAACAGCAATAGCCGAGCATCAGTGAGAACTTCATAGGCTACAGCATTGCCATCTATTACCCTCCAAGGGTATTGGATTGAATGAATCAATCACCGCATCTCACTTCATACCCAAGATAACAAGGTTTAAGTGAAAAGAACTTACATACCTTCACTATACGAATGCTATAAAGGTGTGCCTGTATATTATAACATAGAATGAAACTCATAGATCTTAGTCCTAGTTCTTAGAGTTTCGCTTACTGGCAAATAAACATCAAAGGATTTGTATCCCCTTCATTATTATTATAGTTGCCAGAAAAATAGCCTTTTGGCTTTCATTCTATGTTATAATATACAGGCACACCTTTATGGCATTCGTATAGTGAAGGTATGTAAGTTCTTTTCACATATGGAAACAATATGGCATAGCAGTGTGATTTGCTATTCTCATACTTATTTTTGATGAAATGGCTATCTATATGCAGTTACCTGTATACATAATCTAGCAGCGTATGATTATAGGAAGCATTTAGTATATGAAAGTTTATTGCCAGTTGTTTCAGTAGTGGCTTTCACATATGGAAACAACAACGGTTTCGGGGTGAGATGCGGTGATCAATACCCTTGGAGGTAATGGATGGTAATGCTGTAGCCAATGAAGTTCTAACTGAGGCTCGGTAGGTATTGCTGTTACTTTCCTGCCATGATCAGAGCTTTAATAGCTCATTAACACCTTATCCATACACTGTCCTCTACAGATAACGGGGAATATGAAAAGCATTCTTGCTTCGCCCCTTTAAGCCAGTCCTTATAAGGACTATAAAGGAAACAACAACGATACAGAATTGATTCATTCAATCCAATACCCTTGGAGGATAATGGATGGCAATGCTGTAGCCAATGAAGTTCTATCTGAGGATCGGCTATTGCTGTTTCCCTCCTGCCATGATCAGAGCTTTAATAGCTCAATAACACCTTATCCCTACACTGTCCTCTACAGATAACGGGGAAGATGAAAAGCATTCTTGCTTCGCCCCTTTAAGCCAGTCCTTATAAGGAAACAACAATCGACAGTGAGATGCGGTGATTAACGATTAATAATAATAATAATAATACCTTGGAGGGTAATGGATGGCAATGCTGTAGCCAATGAAGTTCTAACAGTACATGGCAGTTACCCTCCTGCCATGATCAGAGCTTTAATAGCTCAATAACACCTTATCCTTACACTGTCCTCTACAGATAACGGGGAAGGTGAAAAGCATTCTTGCTTCGCCCCTTTAAGCCAGTCCTTATAAGGACCTTGTTATATTTTCCAGGTCTACCTACTCACTGATGAGACCTCAAAAAAGGTTGAAACCGGTCTGGGTAGTGACCTCTCCTCATAATAATGTAATTACGTTATTACATCCCCTAGGAGCTGTGTTTGTACATTATGAGAAAATATCAAGGATGGTGAGGGAGCTTGCTCCACCTTTGATACGAGTTGCCTGGGTGTTGTACTACCAAGCGGTTACTTACACTTAGATTTGCCGGTAGTGTTTTCAGTATGAAACTCATAGATTTTAGACCTAGTGCTTAGAGTTTCGCTCACTGGCAGATAAACATCAAAGGATTTGTATCCCCTTCATTATTAAAAAAATACATTGCTGGTTTGGAAAATGTACGCCATGCTCTTTCGGTTAGGTAAACACTCGAAACCAAAGTTGAATAGCCGGGAAGCAAATGGCTTCTTTAAAAGCGAAAAAGCATCGAGCTATTTGCTTAACATTTACAGAATAAAACTTAAAAATAAGCTACAAACATTTAGTAGAATCTAAGTTAAATCGATGCATGAAGTCTCTTTTAACTGTGCAAATTTCTGCATATCTTTTACTTTTGCAGGTAACTAGCAATTCTATCCAATTTAGAAAAGTGTAAAGCTAGCATTTTGAAGTATCTGATTCATCTCTGAGTTCTGATGTACCTTTTCATTTTGGTCTCTCAATGAATAATATTTCTAAAGGGCATCTCGGGAGTGAAAGCTAAGCAATAAATCCTAAGTGAATTTAAAACCATACCTAACCCCTTTAAGAGTAGTAGAAAGAGAAAACTATATCATCAGTAAAAGAGATTAAAGACAGAATTAGATATGTTAAACACAATAAAATCATTAATCAAACTTCGGCTGATTTCTGGGATGCCAGATTATAATCTAGAAATTCCTAGTAGCCTCAATTTTATGTATACCTATACTATCAATATTAATCTGACTATTCCGATTAACTATTCTGAATATCATTACTTTCTTTCTTCGTCAAAAACGTATTCGTATACCCTAACGAAGAACCCATTTCACTCATCTCTGAATCATAGCTCATAAAATACATTCGCTCTCAAACTAACTGTGAACAACAAATCTAGTAAGGAAGAGGTTGCAGGGGATGGAAAAAATTAATCTAAAAATGTAAGGAAACAAAAAAAGTATGTAATCAGTTTTAAATCTAAATTATTAAATATAATAAAAAAATTATTAAATAAAAAAATTAACTGATAAAAATTAACAAATGAACTTATTATTTTATAAATAAAAAGCTATCCAATTTAAGTAAATTGTATAACTTCATTAGTATTTTTATTTGTCAAATAAAAGGTCGAATTTGACTAACATAAATAGATAAATTTGAGAAACAGGCAAGCACTATATGCAGTCGCATGATGAGTGTACCTCATCAAAAAACTTCCAAATAAGACTTATAATATGCCAAACTTTGTTACTCATTTGATGAATAATTTTTAATCATTTAAAATTGTAATATTTGCTGTATTTTTTTTGTTGTTTTTCTTCTTCCGCGACTATTTGATTATCATAGTATTAATATGGTAAATTCTATCTTGTAATCACTGTATAAAAAGCAGAAAATAAACAATAAACAAAAATAAACATGCAAAAAATGGCGTGTTTAATATGTAGAGTGTCTATCTAGAAACTAAGAAGTCAATCACAGACAAGACAAATTAATTTTAGCGGGACAAAGAGAAGTCCATATAAATTGTCCAGATTTCGTCTAGAATCTATAGTATTTAAAATAATAATAATAATAAATAATAAAAAAAAAACATGGTATAATAACAAATTCATCTGCAGCAATTCCTAGAAAAGAAAATACCAAAATTGTTCAATAAAGTTGCATACAGTTATGAACATCATATGAAGATCTATTGAAAAGTTGATTTATTTTTTGAGAACACTGAATGGTTTGAAAAAAAAAATCGACTTTATCAAAGTCCGTTAATGAAGAGAGGTCTTCACTTCTCTCTTAAAATCTGAATTTCAGTCCATATTAAAGATATTTGAGCCTCCGTAGCTCAGTCAGTATAGACGAAGCCTTTTGATCGGAAAGACCTGGGTTCGATTCCCGTCAGTGACGTGAGGATGCTTTATCTGGTCTCTTTCGACTAAAATGTGACTTAGCCGATCTCATATGGAGGTAGAGGTTTTTTCACCCGGAAACTCAGGTTTTTCGTCCCCCAGAACAGACAAACCATCCTGTGAACACACACATAGATTACAGTCATGAATGCGTCCCAGCCTATGCCGGTCTCGAACCCGCATAAAATTTTTTTGGGGGGGAAGCAATGGTGAACTACCCTGTAAAAATGTCACCAGGAATACTTTGTGGGAAATGCCTACAAAATCACCTACGGCCGGAAACGACTGAAAGGGAATCCCAGGCTGAAGATATTTATCACCTTCAAGTTGAGACGCTGAGAATCATTTACTATAAGACTACGATGTCATTTTATTTCCTTCAAAATACATATTTACGGCTATTGTTTTATTACATGATCGTTATCATTTTGAAAGATTTAGAATACGGTACAATAAAATTCCCCAACGTAAGACAAGCCAGCTGATTGGCTAAGTGGATAGTATTTCTTCTTTCCAACCAACATGTCAATTCGACACAACGGGTTCGAATCCTATGGTGTAGGATTCGAATGCTTGCGAATTTCATGGCTTCTGCATCCCCACCACATTGCTCATTGATGGCATGAAGTAGATTACTGCAGCTTGTTGGTCTCTAGAGCAGGGTTTCCGGATTATCTAACCCAAGACCAATGAACTATAATGTTTATAACTTTCGTAGATAGGGCTGACATTAAAAGGTAAACTTCAATTTTCCGATCGAGAACGTTAATGTATGGGATTTCACACATTACTCCATACACCAGACACGATAATGTAAATATTACTAGTCCTTATAAGGACTGGCTTAAAGGGGCGAAGCAAGAATGCTTTTCATCTTCCTCGTTATCTGTAGAGGACAGTGTAGGGATAAAGTGTTATTGAGCTATTAAAGCTCTGATCATGGCAGGAGAGTAACAGCAATAGCCGAGCCTCAGTTAGAACTTCATTGGCTACAGCATTGCCATCCATTACCCTCCAAGGGTATTAATGACCGCATCTTACGGTCGATTCATTCCCGTTCCCTAGATCCCTAAATATTACTAAGGACGCAGGACGCAGGACATATATGGCGCAGAGGGTGAAGCTTGACGCTTTTCATATTCCCTGTTGTCTGTTTCGGGAGCAGCGATGAGAGACATTTGTGAGCTATTTTAGCTCGCCCTGAGTGGGCAGAAGTGGTTATTCGTCTTTGGGTGTTAGGATGGCTTTCGGTCTTTTATGTTTCCAGTAGTCATTACCGTCATAGTTTCCGGCTTGTTGTATCAGTTGGTTTGGATGGATAGATGTCTTCATAAAGAATTTTTCTGCTAGGGAGCGTAGTAGTGGAGAGATGTAGGGGATATTTATGTCCCGGTGGGGTAAATATTACTAAGAAATTTTAATAATTAATTAGAATATTATAATAGAATTTACGTTATGGTGTCTGGTGTATGCAGTACTGTTTGAAATTCTGTACATTTCTTTATATGTACGAGTATATAACAGGGATACCTGGTGTCCGTTACTTTGTTTTTAAATATACTGCACGCATTTTTGATTGCGGTTAATGAGTCTAGATAAAGGAACAATAGCAAAAGTAAATATTTTAACTTATAGCCACATTAAGAATTTTGAGTTATCAAAGGAATTAGCAGTGTACGACTTATACGATGCGGCAGCAAAATGCGTCTCTGATTAGAGTACAGATAATCTTTACATTGACTGACTACCTTGCCTCTTAAAATAAAAGTGGTCCGTAAAAAAAAAAAAAAAATCTTTCGCTTGTTTTTGTTCTCAATCTACCGTAGCGTTAACAGAACCACGCCCACATCCTTATTACACAGAACCCGCGAGACTAAAGTTGCACGCCCTTTTCGAAGATATGATTAATGTCTTTTGGTGTGGTCATTAATACACTTCTTCCCTCCACCGAGGCTTAAAATTACCTGGTGTGGCTGCAAGGTGAATAGTCAGACCGGCGTGCAGGTAAAGTCTTCATCTCGCTACCGGCAGTTCACAAAGAAGCACGTGACTAATGAATGGTTGCCTTTCCTTTGGAACACTTTACTGCACGAACTTTGAAGTTGGCCCATTTGTTTGTGAACACGTTTTGCATCTCGCAGGTGAATAAGTTTCAAAGATTTTAGTGCTACCATGGGAAGTAAACATGGTCCACATCACCTAATATTTAAGCGTTTATGATTTTTTGATGAAACTGGTTTGCTCATTTGTCCGTGTGAAATCGATTTTAGTAATTGTCCGTTTTAAGTTAATATTTCTTTACGATTCATCACACGAGGGACATTATACTAAGGAGAATGCATTTAATAATAATAATAATAATAATAATAATAATAATAATAATAATAATAATAATCGTGATGATGTATCCTTATCCTTACTCAGAAATCGATATGTATTTCTATGATGAATAAATAAAAAAATAGATATTTAAAAAATGACTTACTGTCGTTCATTTTAACTTTTATCTGTTGTTAAATGAATCGTGCTTTGATAAATTAGTATAACCAAAAGAATCACAAATTCCAATATTTTGTAGTAAATTTCTAAGAAAATATTTTAATTAATATACTTGTATTAATAGATTTTTAATAGAAAATAAAATGCAACATTTTTTAAACAAATATTTTTGTTTTATAACTTGAGATGAACTTGCGTCATTGCGAAATATTCTGAACTGTTTAACCAAAATTTATTTCTTTTTTAGTTATAAATAATAATGCACATTATATTTTATTTTCTTATTTATTAAATATTTTAGGTAATTTAAATTAAATTCTAAAATTCTAAAAAATAAATTAGGCACCTTTATTTATTTCATATCCTAATGTTATGAGAATAATAAAATAGCACAAATTTTATGCAAGGGTAGAGCTTCTACGGGTGATTGATTACCCAATACCCTTGGAGGGTAATGGATGGCAATGCTGTAGTCAATGAAGTTCTAACTGAGGCTCGGCTATTGCTGTTACCCTCCTGCAATGATCAGAGCTTTAATAGCTCAATGATACCTTATCCATACACTGTCCTCTACAGATAACGGGGAAGATGAAAAGCATTCTTGCTTCGCCCCTTAAAGCCAGTCCTTATAAGGACTATAAGAATTTTATGCAACCACATGTGGTGACCGGGATATGAGTAACCCCACTGTAGCCCATGCATGTCGCACGAGACGACCAAAATGGTCACCTAGGGCGGGTAATGGATGGCAATGCTGTAGCCAATAAAGTTTTAACCGAGGCTCGGCTATTGCCGTTACCCAGCCATGACCACAGCTTATAGCTCAATCACACATTTTCTTCAATCAGATGAAGGGATAAAGAGTCAAGAACTGAGTCCATCTCCCAAAAAAGATTATGCATTAAAAGATTTTATGCACTAAAAGATGAAGTTTTAATGCATAATGCTTTAATGAGTATAATTCTTGTCATTAGAACTAATAAAACTACCTTGTAAACATTTTTATGTAATTTTGTTTTAAAATAAAACTAATAATTAATATTAATATGTGTAATTTACATTTTACATTCGAAATACATCTGAATAAGGAGTAATGAGGTCTATCTATCCCAATGGCTTTAACAGGCCTTTAAGGCCCACAACCTTCCAAGCATGCTTGGATTTCGTAACCGAAATACGAGGATAGAATGGTCACTCCTATGCCTCAAGGTATTCTTGGCTGTATCCCTGTGTGTTCAAGGGGCCGGTTTGCCTGCTTGCGGGATGAAAAACACCAGATAAACTGGCGGAAAAAACCCTACTGCCCGCGCCCAAGACCGGCTAACTTGGCTATGGCTGAGGAAGATCCTTCAGCTCTTCACGTCTCCGACGGGAATCGAACCTAGGACATTCCTTCCCCAGGCATATGGTTGCGAAGCGCAAAGCCACTAGGCTAACCGCGCGGACAGTAATGAGGTCTGCAGACTAGTAAATATAGAAAAGGGTAATTTAGTGCTTCATATAGTTCAGGTTATCTCAGCCCCTATGTGTGTGTGTGTGTGTAGATAATTTCAGAAAAACTGTTTCGTTTTATTTTAAATGTACCAATGCAGAAATCTTTCTTAGAGTAAGAAGGTTGATAAATAGCCAGTATTATGTACGTTCACTAGAATATATAGGGATAGACTGCAACCATATCAGTAACTCTCAGGAGAAAAGAGAGCATTGCAACAATTTATGGTAGTAGTTGAAATAATTAATATTCAATCAGTGGATACATAGTAAGCCTAAACCCATTCACCATAGACTGTATCAAAATTGGAGAAAATACCTCTATATTCATATACATGATAACGTATATGATGAGAGCTCTCAAACAATGACAACATATGTTTAATTCTAGTAACCGACTAGAAAAAAAAGTTTACTAAATGGCTTTTCTCTCTCTCTCTCTCTCTCTCTCTCTCTCTCGTTTTCCAGCCGGTTCCAAATGTTGTCCATCACTGGAGCAGAACTCTGAATTTCAATTCTCTAACACGCACAATACGAGGACGTCCAAATGAATGCTATTTAGGACTAAGAAAATCGCCTTTTAACCAAAACGTTCCGGGAAAGCACTCAACCGTGATGATTGTGATATGCAGAAAATGGATGCCTACTACCATTATGAATAAAATGACGTCACAGTTTATATTTTTTATTTATGTATTTTATTGTGAAAATGCATTTTAAAGTAACTCAGTATACTGAAAAATAAACTTGAAAAATGATTGTTAGAATAAAAGAGGAAATAATGGTACTAATACTACAATCTATTATAAACAGACGATTCAACAGTTATTACAAATTCAAGGAAAGGCTCAGATGTTGAAAGAAGCTGCAATTAAAATTGGATAGCTATAGATTATCTGATATCGCAGAAGTAGAAGAAAGGTTGAATTAACTTACACCTGACAAAGTCTGTTAGAGATGTGTTAGCTTTAAACACAAATTTCCGTTAGAGTGAAGTAAACAAAAAAAAAAAAAAGACAAAAATAGAAAAATAGAAAAGTACAGAATACCAAGAAATTAACTGATGGTCATAGTAAGCTAGGTGGAAAGAGAAATATAAGGTGATGCTAAAAGCGACACCAAAGCTGCAGTCGCGAGAATAATGTTAATGTGTAAGTAAATATTGTTTCACTGAATTGTAACATCAAACCATCAGTTAAGGGATCGCGAACTTGTTCGCAATATGGTTGGGAAAATGATTGAATCGGAGTCACATGTGCTTCCGCCTTATCGGAATGGGTAGGGATGGCGCTGTTTTCTTAAAATGATCTTACTCTCAATACACTTTGATTGACAATTCGAAATTTTAATTCAAAAGCCACAGTTTTCTTGAAATAAAAAAATTTGGAATATCTTTAAACTTTCTTTTATGCTTTGAAAACCATTAGGGGAATATTAGAAATTGATGGGAAAAGGAATACAAGAAAGTCACTGTGGCGTATGCAATTGTACTCTTTTGAAGTAGTCTCAACGTCCATGAAATGGACGTTGAGATCTCATTGATTGAGACATGAGTTTTGTCTACATACCTTTTCGCACCAACCAAGGAAACAAATCCGAATAGAAATTGTCTTCTTTAACTTTTACTTCTTCTCTTAGATGATCTCAATTTAAAAATCGATTATTTGATCAATGGGAAACGTTAAGGCTGGTGTGATGGATGACATGCGAGAGGTCTTGAGAATTGCTTCCGACTCTATACCTGCTTGGAAAAAAAGAAACGTGAGTGCCAAAGAGACACATTTAGAAAGCAAAAGTATATAGCAATAGAATTAGGGCTACTTGTTGTCACTCAGCAAGAAAACATCAGCATGTACATTTCAGCGCTTCTCCAAAAACCACAATCTTTTTTTTTTAATTTTAATTTTTCAAATATCCTATTTATTTATTTACTACAATTTGTGTTTCTGAATAATTATATCTATTTTTAGACACTGTTTTTATTCTATTAATTTCCTGCATTGGAAATCTGGCTTTATAAGAATGGAAAAGATTAGCTATACAGAGAGAATATCAAATCAAGAAGTTTTAAGAAGAGTTGGAATGGAAAGAACACTGCTCAGGAATATTATGCAAAGAAAGACTAGATTTGCAGGACATCTTCTCAGAGGTTCTTCGGGACACCTAACAAGAACTATATTACAAGGAAAAGTTGAGGAGAAGAGAAGACGTGGAAGACCAACTAGAGAGTAGTTCAATGACATCGTGGAATGGACTGGTTTAAGAATGACGAGGCGACAGACAGAGAGAGAGAGATGGAGAAGAGCTGCTCATCTGCTGCAACCCTCTTGCTAGAGGATGCTACCGACGACGACGACGAATTTCCTGTTTATTTTGATTGCTTTTACTTTAACAATATTTCGTTACGTATTTTTGTTTATTTCTTTGAATTTTAGATGTTTTTTTTTAAATCTTTGTTACTTACTATCAAAGACGATAACAACAAACTCACTAATGTCCATTTTTATATAGAGCTATTAAACATCAATAATTTAATGAATTTTGGTAGCGTTTGTTAAAATGAATCTTAACTAAATATAATCACTTCCCTTCTAAATTCCGGTCTGTTTATGTTCATTTTCTAGTTTTTAACATACAGAGCTCTAGGATAAAACATGGGTTTGTTTTAGAATTATTTTAGAAGTGTTGTTAAGGCAATGAAGCATTTGAAAATCTACCTTTGATTGCAGGTGTTCTAGGGTCGATTTGTCTGCATTGTTTTGAGGGAGTGGAAAACTCTATAATTGACTCAGCTTTGGGTGCAATGTTAGAGGAAGTATTCTTCTCAGCCTGGGATTTCCTAATATATGAAATATTTTTTAAATATATATGCTACCACTATTGAAGTTTTGGTCTTCACATAGCATAATTCTGAGATCATATATATTATATAAACAGATGCTTCAGCACTGGTTTGCAGAGCAGATCATATATAGTGAGATATAATATATATATATATATATATATATATTGTATAGAAATTGATACATATATAGCGTTTACTATTATTTTTATGGCTATATAGACTACTTTCTCACCTACTTTGGCTATATAGCCTACTACTATAGTGTTTACTTTTAAATGGCATTTGATCCAGGTGTCTTTTATTCATTCAAAGCGTAAAGAAGTTATGTGTGCAACAGATATTCACTATAAAGAATTAATTGTAATTCAATACTTGTGTTTGCAAAGTTCTTTGTCGAAAGTTTGTTTTCACTTGAACGAACTATGAAACAATAAAGGAGTCATTTTTTGTTTCACCTTATTCAGCTTAGAACTATTCATTAATCGATGTTTGCGCTATGTCACTGATGACACAAATTGACAACAGAAAATGCTATTTTACTGACAGCCATGGAAATTTCTTAGTTTTATGCTACATAAACAAATGCGATCTCTTGTTTCTTTAGGTAGAATGACTTTACAGCACGTTTACTCAAGAAACTAAATTAGTTGAATTAAAAGTAATTTTTCGAATTTGACTAAATTAGATAATTTCTGGTGTCTAAAGGAATTTATTTTAAGATGCTTGAAATATCTACAGGCTGAACATGAAATTAAAAATTAAACAAAACCCTTTTAACTTTATATAATAATGGATAAATTTAGATATTCCAGACATAACAAACATTTTTAGAAAGAAAATCTTTGTTTGCGTATGTTATCTCTTAGGTAGAGACCAAGCACGCATCTAAAGGTCCAGAGTTTGTTAAAAGTAAATTGGATGGAGATAACTCCATGTATCAGCAGTAAACCAATAGAAACTGTTCTTATCTCTGTTTGTGAACACTCCATACAGTACAGCGATACAAGATATGCAGTATGTATTTTTGCCGCTATATTAAGAGCTTCGAAACATTTCTCGGAAAGTGTTAATAATTCTGAGTAACGTCATGTTTTCTGTTGGGTAATTTATCAATTCCGAATATCACTAAATTTCATTACAGCATATGAAGAATGTTCATCTTTCTTTACAATACATTATTAGAATTAATAATGTAATGTTATCAATTTATAATATTATTTCATCATCATCCTAAACCATTGTGATAAGCATTTTCAAAAGTACTTTACTGACCAGTGCAATCAGTGCAGACCTTTTGAAAATGTTTATCATAATGGTTTAGAATTATATAGCACGTCATCAGCGGCGAGGCTCGCAGTCAACCTTGAAAATTCTGGAAGTACATCTGTTAGCACTAGAACTGTCCGCAGAGAACTCCATGTCTTAGGTTATCACAGCAGAGCAGCTGCGAACAAGCCACACATTATCCTCTTCCCAAATGCATTATCCTCTTCACAATTAGTACAAACGTCGTTTACGACGTTTGCACTAATGTCTTTCAAATTTCATGGACCATAGATGATTGGAAAAAGGTTCTGTGGAGCAGCTAATCACTGTCAAGTTTGGTGGAGGCAAGATAATTATATGGGGGTGTTTCATTGGAATGGGGCTTGGTGAGCATGCCCAAAACCATGACGTCTGATGGCTACTTGGACATCCTAGACAACTTCATGCTTCTGAAGCTGTGGGAGTACTTCGGTGGCCCTTTCATGTTTCAGCTCGACAGTGCTCATGCCATACTGCGCTGTGTTTCCGACAGTGGTTTCCACAAAATAACGTTGAAGTGTTGGATCGGTCTGCTCAGAGACTGGTCGACACCTCCATCGAAGACTTTGGGACGAATTAGAATGCTGAATTCGCTTGAGACCATAGTGGCCGTCATCAGCATTAGCAATCTGGTTGGATTTGCTCGAGGAATGAAAGAATATTCCTGTTGCGACGTATCAGAAATTGATTGAAAGTATGCCCAGAAAAATAGTTGCTAACATTCTGAACGCCTTAAGAATTTTCGAATGATGCATAGTAATATACATATTCTTTGTCGAACGTGGACTTTTCACTTATATTCCAGGTAAACAACTTATGTTTGATGGCATCCTAAGTTGGAAGTTTTGTTGGTGCGGTTGTAATGGACTGGAGTTATTTCATTCATATGGATGCAACCATTGGTATTTCTGGGAAACGTAAAGACCGATGCACGTACAAGACTTTGGGTAATGCATTGCTTTCTAGATTGCAGCAGTTTTAAGGAATAGCCTGTTTCATTTGGAATATGGTTTGTGGAAAATTATGTAAAAAAACTTGACTGACAGAGTTCCAATCTTAATCCAAGAGAATACCTCTGGGACCAATCAAACATTAAATGTTGTCGGATCAGTTAGTCCAGAAACTCTGCATGAATTGGTAATAAATGAGAAGGGAGAATAGCCCGAAATAGCCCAATTTATATTATCATAGAGTGGAGAAGAAGGTGAAAAGTGTATTAAGTGCAAGATGTCCATGCGCAGTTCAGGTGTGTGTAGTTTAGGTTTATTTAAAACAGCTGAGTCCAATTAATTATTTGAACTTATCGATGTAGAAAAACTTAATACAGTTTACTAACTAAATATCCTAAATATTATTCAGGATTAGGAACGTTGGCTCTTATATAATACATCATGGAAATGAGCTCGACTTCATCTACGTAAGTGAAAGATGCAAAATGACTGAGTACCGCATTCAAAGGCAGCAAATATTCTCCGTTTAAATATTGTAATAAATCCTCTAACACATTTTGTTTCATGTTTTAAAATGAGAGAGAAAAATGTTGCAATCTACTTCAAGAGTTTTCCATGGAAAGTCACAGACTGTAGTAAATTCGCTTGAAGCCTGTGTGTGTATATATTCTAGAGTTTCTAACTTGCTAACCTACAATCTTCCACCTTACTTGATCAAGTTTGCAACAGGCGCAGCTTCTTGGTTACCTACATTCTTATTTCGATAACTAGATTAACGCTCTTTATCCGCTCAAGAGATTCATAAATATTACACTTATCTGCACAGATTTTCGCATGACGAAACCTCTGTTTCGTAAATCCCCTGTTACAATATAAATACATAATGATGAGAAGCGGATAATATCCAGATGTTGTTGGTATGCACGAGTGCCGATGTTTAACTGGCTAGCTAACACTTCGGTCACTCTAGAGCATATATGGTGAACAACAATAGCCAATTACTCCGTTTCTATAGCAACGTCTAATCGCATTTTGTGTGGTCCAGTGAAATACTTTGATTTTCCAGGTGACACTCTGAAGATAAAATAGCGGAACAGACTAATTGACGTCGACTTGGGAAACGGGTAACAAGACACGTTAATTGGAAATTAGGAGGCAGGTAGTCCAGCAATAATATGACTCAAGAATTTATATGAGATGGAGGTATTTACCTTTGTCAACTATTTTAGTAATAAACAAAGGCATTTCCGACGGCCCAATCGTATACGTTGGTATTTAATATATCAATTCATAAGAATTTTTCTGATATCTTCTCACACTTAAATAAATGAAACACGAGTATTGCGTTATTCTCTTTTATATTATCTGTGTGGCATTTATCAATGTATTGTTAGCTTAGTTCAACAGTATCCGGGCGAAAAGATCAACAGTCAATTGTTCTGAATTGTCTGCGAAAATACAACGCTGAGAAGGCACTTTCCGCACTCAGGAAGCGAATGATTCGTCAGTAATTTTGGGCTTCTTTTGGATCTTAGTGTAATCGTTTCCGTTGCGAACATATCGGTGACGATGCTGACCAAATAACGACAGATGTAATTACTCCTTTTATGGCAGATCGAGCGAAAAACAATCCTTAGATGCTCAGCGATTACGGTAACCAAAGGGAAAGATAATAGCTACAGATAGGATGGATTCAATTTAACAAGGGAATCGGTATTCATTACCTCATTTGGAATACTAAGTCTTTTAATCTAGGTGTCTTTCTTTAAGTCTTAGAGATCTTGAGTTAACTTTAGAAACTAGTAATGCAATTAGTGAATTAAACAAGTATTGAAAATCGAGTGCAGTTAATGAATTAAAAAAGCTGATTCTTGTAAACAAATTACTGTTTTTTAGATAATTTAATTTACACAGAGAATAAATGCCATTTATCATGCAGACGAACAATTTTGCTTTGTAAATATCTCTTGCGATACGCATGTCTGGTGGAACGCCACCTTGCGTAACTTCTTTTCCAATCCAGAAAAGAAACGAAAAAGGTATAAATGGACACATATAAATTTATATTTACATTTTCTTTTAATATTTAATTTTCTTTTAATATTTAATTTTCTTTTCTTTTAGTTCCTTTTTTTTAATAATTCATTGCTTTTTTTTTCCTTTTTAATTTATAACATTGCAGTGTTCGCTAAACACTTTATCCTATAAGCAAATAAATATGATGCTAATAGGCAACTATATACATTACTTGTTCGCGTTGGTCATTTGTAGCAAATGCTTCCTCACACACAATGTTTTAGAAAGCTTAATATTAGTCTTAGTTGTTACTAAATGCACATATTAATCAAGAGAACAATCTGTTGCCAAGAATGGGTGTAAATTGCCTTTCATGCCACTCAGAATCGCGTGCATTGTGCTGCTTGTTCTTATAAATGACCTGAGGACGTGGAAGATTAATTAATTCACTAAGCAAACCAATTAAAGTGGTTCGAATACGAAACCTTACATAAGAGGAGAGCAAGCGAAGCTTAGCACGACATTCCTCATCATGAGAACCTCCTGTGGGTGTCGGAAGAAGATGATAAACATTCAGGTATGATCGTAGTAGTGCTTTACTTAGATTTAATTAAAACTTTTGACTGCTGGAGTAGCGAATTCTGTACTTCCTTTATCTTCAGTGGTTCGTAAAGTTTTGCAATTAATATGGGAATCTTGTTTCAACTTGGGGAAAAAAAGGTCAAAAACATTTGCCAATGCACCCAGCATGAAGTAATCTCTTTTTCTTGTAACATTTATTGTTCTGATAATTTAATGTCTTCGGATAAAGCGGAGATGGTTCTGAGATTTAAAAGAAGACGAAGAAATATTTTTTTTTGTGATTTAGAAACGAAAAAGACGAAAACGTTTGTTATAAATTTAAAAATTAGCCAAAAATATCACTCATTTTAAGTTTCTTAAAACACAAATATGTTCACGATTTTAAGATTATTTCATCTGTGGGTAATTTTAAAGTTAATGGTAGTCTGTTAATAGAAAAGGAACCAGAAAAAAAAACAATTAAAACAAATTCAGAGAAAATAGTATAGATGCTCACAAATGAAGCCTGAAAATGTGTGTGTGTGTGTGTGTGTGTGTGTGTGTGTGTGTGTGTGTGTGTGTGTGTGTGTGTGTGTGTGTGTGTGTGTGTGTGTGTGTGTGTGTGTGTGTGTGTGTGTGTGTGCGTGCGCGCGCGCTCTCTAATTTAGGCATACATGAGCAATTTAAATGATTGGTAGTTACAAAATAATTAATTAATTGAACACAAATGTATGAAATGGGAAGTAATATAAAAGTTTACATATCGCATATTTCGACAAAGGATAAAAATGTCCATCCCCCTCCAGATTTTCAGAATCCCTTATTAAAATTTCGCGCGGTTAGCCTAGTGACTTTGTGCTAGGTTCGATTCTCGGCGAAGACGTGAGGGGCTTAAGGATCTTCCTCAGCCATAGCCAAGTTAACCAGTCTTGGCATGATCAGCAGGGGTTTTTCGCCAGTTTATCCGCAGTTTTTCAATCCGCAAGCAGGCAAACCGGTCCCGTGAACGCACATGGATTACAGTCATTAATACGTAGAGGCATAGGACTGACCATCTTATCCTCGTATTTCGGTTACGAAATCCAAGCATGCCTGGAAGGTTGTGGGCGCTTAAGGGCTTGTTAAATCCACTGGATATGATAAGCACTTATTAAACTTGTTGATGAAAGCGTTTTGCTGTCGTGCTTCTCAGAAACACGGATGTTTCCTCTCTACAGTAGACATCCAGTGAGAACACGCATTTAGCATTGATTAGTCTTGATGCTACATATCTTTATTTGCTCGAAAACAATTTAAATGATCCCAGCTTATTCATCCAACATATAACATGTACATACTGTAGCCAAAACACTCGTGAAATATTCATATTAAACCGGCAAGACATGACCTACAACACATGACAGGCGTCGGATATGATTAAGTGGTAAATTATTTCAAGTGGACAGCATCTCCTTCAAGTATAATTATGAGAAGAGGTCGTGACTTGAATGGCATTGAATGGGAAATGACAATGGAAGTCTCGTTGTCTGGTAAACAATCTCCGAAACCATTATCCTCATACAGCAGTTAAGCGTACAACAGTGTCTCCTGTTATACCGTGAATAATATGATAATAATCAGAAAACATCGACAGTGTGGGCAGAAATAGCTAATTAATGATGGAGACAAACGAAGAACAGTAAAGCCCAGTAGACTTGCTACGATTACTAAAATCACTGTGGAATACAATCACGGGGCTTTCTCTGAAAACGTTGCATTTTTCGTTGTCGTGAATGGGGTATAGAAATGGACATGACCGTTTTGTATATCACGGCAGTTGAACAAAGACCAGCATCTACTCAACTAATGAGGAAACAACGTCAGAATTAGAAAGAGTATAACATTGTATCAAGAACACTAAGGCAGGGGTTCTCAACCTTTTCCAGTGGCGTACCACTATATTTAATTCAAGATATTAGTTGTACCAATAAGGCAGTGGCTCACGTACCACCAGTGGTACGCGTACCACAGGTTGAGAATCCCTGCACTAAGCCATGACTGACATCTTCTTGGTAACGATAATGCAAGCAGTGGACTGAAGAAAGTTCATCTGGGCATTTTAGTTCGATATTTTCTGATACTCCGTATAGTTTACGATATCCAATAGCGCAAAGACCAAACTGTGCAGCTACTTCGATTGTTTCCGACAAGTATCCCGATTCACGATGACTTTTATCCTGAATTGTTGGAGATTTCCATTAGGATAATAGGCCAGGCTACATGACATGTTTCGTCCAGGAATTGTTATAAAAACATGCCAGTGAAATATATACTGGTTCCCTCACTTATTGGATCTGAATACCATTCAGCACGTCCTAGAAAGGGTGGTGCAGTTCATTATGGCAAAAATAGCAACATTATATAATCGCTGGGTGGGAAAAAGATGATCATGCCCATTTGGAGACTGGATACCGTTCCGAACCGGTGGAATCAATATTTATAATTTTTGTTCAACTATAAACTCTTACCCGTTCTTATGCAAATTTGTCGTCAAGTGATGCCGGATTATTTTGGAAAATACACAAACCACCACTACGTATGCACAATTAATGTACTCCTAAGTGACATATCTGCTTTGTCATTTTACTTCACGACTATTTCAAGAACGTAATCTAGTTCCAATCAATACTATTGTCATCCTGGTTAGCATCTCTCTCTTTCTGTCTGTCTCCTCTTCTGCCAACAGGTGGTGGTTACTAAAGAAAGAGCCAAAAGGCTTCATTTGGACGAAGTAAAAATTACATAACGTTATATCTAGTATCCACTTTGGCTATGTAACAGGTAGTGGGTTCGAATTTCCATGCGGGCATGACGTTGTAAATAAATTTCCACTTAACTAAGCTGAAGTAATTTAAATACATTTCCACAAAGAAATAGTTGCAAATTTCATTCTGAATGAGTGAAATAAAATAATTTTAATAATAAAAAATAATAATAATAAGCTAACGCCTTTTTATTCCCTTACAGGGAGTAGGCGAGGCCTTTTTTAAAAGAAATTTATTATTATTATTTTTTTTTTAAGAGACACCCCCAGGGAGTCAGGGACTCATCGAGGGAGGACACATACTACACATACCAGCTATCATACTTGATGGCTGGTGTGTGTGTGTAGTATGTGGTATGTGTAGTATCACTCTTGAATTCCTTCACACTACTTGCACTCGCAACATCCAACGGCAATCCATTCCAATCACGCACCACCCTCTGAAAGAAAAATCTAACCCTCACATCCTTCTTGGCGGTCTTCATTCTCAGCTTCCAAGGATGCCCTCTTGTCCTTTCTCCACCCTCCATAAATTGAAAAATTCCATCAATTGAAGTCCTTTTATAAACAGATTATTAATAATTTTAAGTATTAATAAACATTTTTGTTTTTAAGAATTTGAGATTATTTCTAAACATCAAAAGCAATTTAAATTATTTGAATTTTACATAATTTAAAATCACGTGTTTGCGTAATTATTTTTATCTTCGAACTTTTAAAGAAACCTTTTATTTATTTATACATCTTTACATTATGTAATTTCTAATAAAACTCTCATTGATCTGTTTTATTTGGTCTTTCTGCTTTTTACTTATACCATTTCCGTTTTGTATGTTTCAAACTCTAAATAAAAATAAAATAAATCACCAAACTCCTTTTATTCCCTCGTAGGAAGTAGGCGAGTTCTTTTAACCCTATCTAGCTTTTGGAGACTCAGTTCAATCTCCGGCGGTAGCCACTCAAAGAGATCTGATCCATCACTATCACTAATTATAGGAGGCAACCGATGAAGAGAGGGGCAAAACAGCAGAGGGGAAAAACCCCATCTCTTGGTACCTAATCCTACAGGATATGTTTTTGTATGAAATAAAGCGAGTTCCATGGTCGATTTTCTCACACCTGAGTGCGTGTATCAATTTTATTCTTTCATGTATCTTTCTGAGTTTTTAATTGATAGGTCAGCAATCAACACTTGTTTTGTTGAACCGTGACATAATTTTGAGTACAAAAATTAACTATTGGGGAACAATAATAATAGATTGATTTTTTTTCTGTTTTCTGTGTTTCAAGGCAGAAAATTTGTATTGGCAATACTCCCATATTTATTATTCCTTTTTTCTTAAACTAAATGCTTACTTTGAGCACTCTATACCTCTTTTCTGAATAAAAATATATTCATCATTTTCGTGTGTAATATGTTAGTATGATAGTAATTCACTCTTGCTGTGTGCATTTAATATCTGTTCGATACTAAGTTATTTCTGCAATCTGCAACTTACATCAAAGAAGTTTAAACTTTTTAGCATGTTTTACTTGTCATCTAAGTGTACCTTTTTTATGATATCATAATAGCAAACACGCGAAAGTGTGAGTTGATAGTGCCATGTAAATGAATAGAAAACCTCTGATTAGTGTTAATTATTATATCAAAATTCGATACGCAGAAAATAACCACAGGTGCACCACAACAAACTCTATATGTTACCGATATCGGTATCATTCAAAACAAACAAAAAACGTATACTTAATAATGTATTCCAGAGAGGTTAGATTCAGTCTGTTTGATGATATGTGTTTCAGTTTATTTGTATGCCGTTTTTTTTTCCAATTTGGGTTATTTCACGCCTTAATACATAGATCTTTTCTTATTTTATGCACGCAGTGATTTATGTGTTTTGTTCATTTATATAGACGATGTACGTAATCGTGCCAACTTCTCAATAGATGGCCAAATATTTATTCCTAAAACCAATGGCTGAGAGGAAGCAATATTACATACGAGGGTGAGCTGAACAGTTTTCATAAACACCTAGAACAAAAATGATATTAAAGCAACTGTTATAACCACAAGAAAGAACATATCTTAAAACCCTTTAACACTCATGTAGCACTTCGTGGGGAATATATAGAATAATGAAAGTTACATGGTTCTACCTCAATTCCTTGATGGTGATCATCACAACTATTCCACACACCCTCTAGTTATAAATATAATCAGGATGCTGGTTTGAATATTTTCGATTAGATTTTAGTTATAAATTTAGTATCGGTGAATACTAATTACAACTGTTCATATTTGTGAAGTGATTAAAAATCTAATTTTGATTTAGTCATTGTTCTCAAAGACCTACTGCAATACCAGGGAAATTCGTGATAAAGGTGGATAATGCTTCAAACACTTCGATGCCTTCCAAAAATCAGTTTAATATCTTGGGGGTCTGTATCAGATATTAAGCTGGTAACAACAGAAACTATAATTTTCGCATCGCGGCCTTTTCGCTAAAATGAAAGTTAATTATCTGTTCTTATCAGCTTAGCATCCAACATGGACACCATGGAAGATCAAGATTTTAAACTGTTTTTAGGAAGGCGACGAAGTGCTTGGAGCTAGCTCCACTTTTGCTGTTAGTTTCTCCCGTTTTGTATTACTTCACTCCTCTGGGAATTGCCTTTTGCCTTTTGACTAAAATCAAAGTGCAGTATATTTAGATTTCTATGTAATTAAGAAGAGTTTATGTCTTTTAAGTGCGTGTTGTGCGTGATGAACAACGGTGCCAGCATTCACAATAACCATCGGCAACTTCGACCTGGTTCACCTAGTGGTATTCCTCTTTAATCAGCCAGTTGGTTTGAATCCTGCTTTGGCGTGGGTGTTTGCGGATGCAATTACGTGGTGGTAGATCATTTTAGTCTCCCAATGAGACCACAACTCTACTTAGAGACCTGAAGTCGCTTGAAAACGATCCATGTTTTGATTCCAGAGCAGGGTTTCTAGATTATCAACAATAATGTGCTATTAGTTTTCAATCTTTCGTGGGTGGGATTCACATAATAAAATTATAAGTAGCAGAAGAAATATTTGTTGATTAAGTCATGCAAGAAATTGTGTACACAGGACGCATGCGCAAGTTAGCGATGAGCTCTGCGTGATATTTCTAGGTTGAAACATTTAGCAGTGCTATTTCGAGTCCCACTGTGGTATAAATGTTTGAGAAAATCTTTAAGTGGTAGGTCGATATATTTAATCTACCTACTACAAGGTGTGAAACCACGATGTTTGCTTAAAAAAACTTCAAATATCTGACCAAAAGTATTTTTGCACTCTAGAGCAATGTTTCCATATTATCTAACCCTTACCCCACCTACTAAAGACATTTACGAACTTTTGTAAACAGATTTGAAAAAAAAGAAAAGAAAAAAAGACAAGTTGGCTTTTAATCAAAGTTATTTTTAGTCCTATTTGGTCTAATGATAACAATCAATATGCCTTTTTGATAATTTTGCAATAGAGAGCGACTTTAATTTAGATTTTTTTTTTCACTTAATATCTTCCATTGCAGTAATTGCAATAAAACCTTGATAAAAATCTGATTTTTTGTAAAATGTTGGCAGATATTCTGTTAAAGAGAAACAGAAAGATACTCTTAACTTATATCATTTACTCCAAGAAAGAAATCAATCTCCGAACTGTTGGATAAGGCTTCATAGGGTTTTCCCTCCAAAGGTAAGTGAATTTGAAGGCGAGCTGAGATGAGTTTCCTAGTTAGTCTTAGAAGTGCTCCTGGGAACCACCTGTCGATACAACAATGAACAGCACCTGGCTTTGACAGAAACACCGTTTTTATGAGTGATTAGCATTCCTTGATCGAGGCGGGAGAGTAACATATATTATAGCCCTCCAGCGACAACCACACCTTTCAGACTACCTGAGGATATCAAGGAGAAGAAAAAGAAAATACAAAGAGTCGTGGATGGTATTTAAGAAAAGAAAAAGCTAGTTTTATTTTCTTCAGTTCAATAGTTACTATTTCTATCCTATAAGTGTCTATTCTAATATATTTGGCCAGAGGTTTTCTAGAAGTAATACGGATAACAATGCCCTCTAGTGAACAAAGTAATAATCAACGTATTTATTCCAACAAGAAAAAAAAATCAATCAACTGCACACGAATTCTAACAGCAGTTAAAAAAATATATATAGCAACAACTACGTCGACATTATTTGAGGCGAATTCTCTATGGCAGTGTTAGGGACCACGCCTTGAACGAGATAAGAGCTGTTGCTCCAAAGGCGACACCTATGTGCGATTTGTCACGTTTTCCCAACGATCGAAGTGAGAGGTATTGAATACCGATGGCACGCGCTATTGTCAGAGAACATCAACATCTACTCAAAACCATTTGTTACCAAATATTGATTTGGCCTGCAGAGGGCGGATCGATCGTCATAAATTATCTTGCTTTCTTCATAATATCCCATCATTTGTGCTTTGTCATTACTGTCATAGCTACATGACACAGCACACATTCTAGCACCAGATGGACTCCTCATTGGTCAACTGAACCCATGACGTCATTAGTCGATTTTTTTTTTTCTCTCTCTGTTATTTGTACACTGAATCTTTTTGTTACGAATACCTGTACTAATAGCTACCACGTGCGTTGACTTATTATTCTCAGATTATGTTTAATTTATGGACCTCAAGGGAGTTGTCATGAGTCTTGTGTTTCCCTTGTTAATTGAACTTCTGGAACTACACACAATCTGATAATGGGAGAGAGAGAGAGAGAGAGAGAGAGTGGAATACAAAATAAGAGAAAAAGAGGGGGAACACCAAGCATTAAGGTAGGGGAATTTCCAGATAACAGATAAAATATCAAGATCCTCCATTAAAAATCAAAATGAAAAAGTAAAGATCTACAATGATAGCTTTGAAAATTATTACGTATCAATAACAATAGGAAAAATAAATAAAAGAGAAGTATAAAAAAAGAAAGTGAGAAACCAATAATATATCTAGTAGAATGTTACAAGATTATTAAAAGGCAATATAGGTATGTAACTCCACCCTCAGTGGGTTTTGATGATGCTCTTTGCTTGAAAGATCTGGGTTCGAATCCCGGCTTGAAAATGAACTTTTATCAGGATTTTTCACTGAAGGTCAGTTAGCTGGTCTCATAAAGGTGTGAGAAACTAGTATTTTTCATCTCGCAAACCGACCAGAAGAATACACACAATAAAAAGATATCTGAGTCTAGGGAAGTAAGGTTCGACCACCATATTCCTTCGAATCTGGTTTCGAAAGCCTGTATCAATGTGGATCTAGGTTTATGAGTAAAGCAGAAGGAAGAAAGGAAGCCCCTTTTCCATGTATAGATTTTTGAGAAAGTTACGTGTTTGAAAGAATGGCAAAAAGACCTTGAATACGATATCGTAATAAGACTGCCTTTTATTTATCGAAATATTATGTGAAGACTTGAAACTTTGTTGAGTGCTGATAGACAACAAAGTGTTGAGCGAATATTATTGAAGATTCTAGGACATGTGCACAGATAATTTAAAAATATGATGCCAGCAGGTTGCATTCCGAAAACTAACTATGAGAATCACAAAAGGGAAAAAAAAAAAAAAAAAAAAGATCCATAGTTAACAGTAAACGAAATAACGAACGAAAGTCAAGAAACGTATTTGTATTTTTTTAAAATCTTTTGATAAAGGAAATTTTGCTAAATAGCTAATAAAACTACTGGACATTGAATAAAAAGTGTTTAAAATTATTAGCAAAACATTATTTTTTTTTACAACATTATGAAATGGACCATTATGAACTGCTGGGTACAGTTAAGTTCATTGATACATTTCATGTGCTCTAAACGGAAGAATTGGGGGGGATGCATAAAAGTAAACAAAAAATAAAAAGGCGCAAAAATAACGCTTTTTTTTTTTTGTTTTATCTTAGGCAAAATGTAAGTTGCTTCTGTGGCTGATATTTGTAAACCGAGACACAAAACTTGAGCCACACGTAAGTGACCTCGCATTAATCTCTCTGCCCCGCCACTGGTCAAAGTTATCTCCTTTCGATAAAATCAGGAAGCCCGGCGATTTGTTATCCTTCCATTGGCTATCGCGATCAAACTTTATTCATGTGACTTATATGCGATGTTTTTTTTTTTTCCGAAGATTTGTTTATTCTCGGCTGTATCCACTTTAAATTCTTCAAAATTGTGTGTGTGTGTGTGTGTGTGTGTGTGTGTGTGTGTGTGTGTGTGAGTGAGAGAGAGAGAGAGAGAGAGAGAGAGAGAGAGAGAGTTTCAGATACACACGAAGAGAAAAAAACTATGGGCCGAATCAAAAGATTATTATTTTGTTGCGTTTTGTTTCATTGTGCTGTATTTATATTAATTATATCCTTTCGAAGACGTACGCATGGCTCATACCTCTCATAAATAGAATGCAATTCAGGCGTTTACTTCATTTTCTAGAAATGTTTTAGATGCATTTTTCAATTGTTCTAATCTCATTTTTATGATTAGAATATTAATAAAAAAATAAATATTAAAAATTAAATTTCTTGTAAATTATTATATATTATGTAAATTATTTAAAAAGAAATAATATATTTGGTAAAAGTTCAAAGTTTAGTAAAATATATTACTACACCATTTTTATTTAATTATAAAATGTACCTTAGTTGAAAATCAAAATTTTATTTACTTACTGTGTAAAGGTATATGGTCTATGATGCTTATAAATAAGAATTACAATAAAGACTTAAAAATAAAATTCGTATTAGATTATTAGATATTACTGATAATATTATTACTACAGATGTCAAAACAGATTAGTATATTAGTATACCTTGCGTTTTACTAAATATACTGAACATACACATAACCGACCCTTGAATTAGAAACGTTTGTTTACCTCGCAGAAATCAGCGGTTTACGTATAGGCATGCGACTGCCAATAATGATTGTCTTTCAATTTCCTGCACATAGTTCTGAGACATATGGATTGAGAACTGTCTTCTTTAAATGCTTCGGTCAATTTGCTGAACATAAGAAGTTATGTTTGTCCGTACAAGCCTTCTCAGACGATGGCGATCTCGTTCCTAACAGACTGTCTTAGGACCACAGTTACGCCTCTTAGACAAACAATGTAGGTTATATTTCCACTGATTAAACACCCGGGATATCTCACCTTTTGAGAAATCAGTCAGACCTGCTGTTTTCAAAATCGTGGCTGCAGCCAAATGGACACCCACAAATAAACCTTCTATCGAACTCCGAAAGACCATCTGTTATATTTTCAATTGTGATCATTGTGCATTGTGTAAATACTCGGCACTACAGAAAAATAAACTAAACTAAAAGTTCCTTCACCATCATTCGGCCAAACTAACAACTAAAACGAAATACAAAAATAGTGCAGAACAATTGATATAAAGGTATTTCGATCATTTCGGTCTCCTTAATCGCCTTAAATTTAATTTTATTATATAATAACAAAGTGAGATAAATGTGGCTTCTTTTCTTGACATAAAGAGTATGTGTACATAGTTCGTTATTCTGTGAGAGAAAAAAAAAAACATTAATAATAGTTCTTTCAAATGTATATATTTTTTCGAATGTTACGCATCAGTAGATTACGGATATATATGGAAAATTTTCAAAAGAACTGGGAAATTCGGAAAATTCTAAATCAAATGGCATCCAAAAGATAAACTGAATAGTGGCGCCATCTCGAGGAAAATCTGAAAACCTCTTCAAATTAAAAATAAAAAAAATAAATAAATAAAAAACTATTCCGAGACATTGCAACTCGTGCCATTGATCAATAGCAGATGCATGCGCCTTTCTGTCGCGACGATAGGAAACCGCGACCTTTAAAAGTTCAAAGGTTCACTTAGACCCGTCTGGTGTCCTCTGCATTGATTATGAATACACTTACATAAGAACGTAAGAATGTAAGATTGACTTTCTTTAGCGGTTTAATCTGCAAACGAGTAACGATATTCATTGTTGAAGATGGGGTGAAATTTTTAATTGTCGATTGTTAATATTTATGAAATTTCCATTTGAAATGGAATCATTTACTGAATAGCACATCGTTTTTATGAAACAGATTAGAAGAAATGTATCGTGTTTATACAAGAACGAAGTGTTAAGTTGAGAAGTCAAAAATATGAAAGAAGATGAAAACGTAGAAAATTTAGAGTTTGGCAAGATTTAAGTATATTCGATGGTATATAACCAGATACTGGATCGGTCTTCATAAATGTTAATATGAAATATTTGTCAATAATTCATAAACATTCTGTTATCATGCACTAACTCCCTTTATTCGTTTTTAAGAGTTCAAAATTGGATGAACTATTTTTTTTTATGTGTCTCTTACCACAAAAGCTTTTTTGTAAACTTATAGTACATTCGCACCGTCAATAGGCTGATCATTTATTTTCTATTCTTGTTAATTTTATATTTTTGCATAATCCAGAAACCCTATTTTAGAGACCAAACACGGGAATTCTAAGTCACTTCAGGTCTCCAATAAGCAGAACGATCGGCAGTCTCACATCGAGTGATGAAATTCATCTCCCAAAAATGACAAACATCCATGCTGATTGGGGGGGGGGTAATAATAATAATAAAAGTAATAATAATAAAAGTAATATTATTATTACTTTTATTATTATGATGGTGATGATGATGATGATGATGATAAAACTAATAATAATAATAATTCTCCTCTCACAGGTGGAATTTAATTAAAAAATTCGTATTTAGAATTTTATCATTTCAGTGTTGGCTTTCATGTGGATCAGTTTAATGGCAAAATTAGACAAACAAAGTTATGCTGCAATTCCTCAGTTGTTTACGCACACTGTGCTTTTATGAGATTGCACAAAACTTCAGTATGGAAACGCGAAATTTGAGAGAAGTTTCTATTTGGGATTACATCCGAAGCAGCTAAGCCAATGAGACAACAAGTGCATTTTGCCTGCTAAATGCGTGTTCTTTTGGTTTACCTATTTTGGGGGATGAAAAACACTGAACCCTTCTTATGAGACAGGTTAAACCATCTTACGTTTTTTTAAGAAAAAATAAAGAATTTTACATGTTCTAGACAGGGAAAGACTTTGTTAATAGTCAACAATGTGCGGAGGTTGTGGAAGAGACCCAAAGAGAAATATCTTAGTCATAAGAAAGAAATAAAGACAGAGCACGGAAAAAATAGCTTCTAAGAAAATAAAATAAACTACAGCATCCTTCTTACGACTCATATTGATTTGTGAGTATATTAATTGGAAGTAAATAGTTTAAAATATTGACAGTATCATCTTATACGGTAGCCAAACATCACATAGTTTTATACTGATATTTGAATTAAATTTAAATGGTAGTCATCTTACAGATCAACGTAATCATTTAAGAGAAAAATACACCTTCCTAAAGAAAATACATCTGTTTTCGCAAATGCTTTTTCCCTTGTCCCTGTATCACGATTAGCCGTTTTCAATTTTCTTTCCTCTGCTAGACGAACACCTCCAGTAAAGTTCTTTTCAGGTATCCTTTTCTGGATTATTTAGAATAAAATTACTTTAACACATAATAACGTATCAGCATAAACATTTCTAAATATTACATTATATTTATTATTTAAATAAAATTAATTATTATTTACAGGTATACATTAAAAATCAAACTCACATACCTATATAAACATACGATAATATTTAATTGATAATTATCAAGCTTCTTTAAAGACAGATATATATCAAGGTTTTTTTTGTAAAGCTAAATTGTTAATAATTATTCTTAAATTATATAGAAAATATAAAATGTTTAATATTTCTTTAAAGAATTATGATAACTTTTCAATCCTTTTTTCTCTAAAGGAAAATTAAATTAAACACCATTATTTTTTCAATAAGAAAAATTTATATATTATAGTGGTTAACGCAATGTTTACTGTGATTCTAAGACCACATACTGATTTGAGTTCATAGATAGGTAGATAGTTTTGTAGACTTGATGTATCTCTGTTAAAACTAGCGGCATGGGTGTTTTGTCTGTTCTAGTCATCCTGCTGACTTTGATAGGTGGTAGGTCCTGAAGGCGGAGGTCAGCCTCTATTTCGTCTGAGGTTATATCCTCTGAGAGACCCCTTAGAACCACCTTCAAATTTCGTTCCGAGCCAAGAGAGAATGTATGGTATTGGATGTTATTTGAATCCAGCTCTTTAGTTAGTTTTCTAACACGGTAATAAGGTCTAACACAGTAGTAGGCTGAATCCTAACGCCATCATTAGTATTTTTAGCCGAGATATACTGTATCTGAAGGTATGACATGATGGATCTCGGTTGTGTCCACTTCCTTTTTTCACGTAGGACAATCTGAGGTACCCTCTCTTTGGGGAAGAGAGTGTGATCAAGGATGGGGGTGGCCTCTTCCATACCTAAATCCATAAGAGGTTCAATGTCAGAGGTTTTACGTTTCTTACGAGCCCGAGTTTCATCGAAGTCTGTAGTAGGGGCTGTCTTCGCACTCTTCAATTTCATTTGGCAAGGAATAGAAATTAATACTACCGGGCCATTAATTTTCAGCATTTTTCGATATCTTTTGAGTATGATAATTAGACGCCCTTTTGTGCTGAGTGAGTTAATATAAGCATCATCATCCTCTTCCTCACACATTGCGAGATATTTAGAACAATAAGTCAGCAATGACGGTTAGGCCTAGCGAATTGGCCAAATATAAATACAGATCATTTACATGTGAGTGGTTAGTTTTAGTAACCACAGGCACTTCTTCAACACGTACACACTTGTCTAGAAATTCTTACGATAAAGAAAATCAGAATCCATTAACCATTTTTATGGATCAAAAGCACATTCATAACGTTCGTAATGAGTGCCCTCCATTTTTTCTTCTTTCCGCACTTTAAAAATACATATATTCTGTAATTAATATCCAAACTACTTACGTCTTAGATTCCACTGTAACTCTAATAAGACCCTTTGAGAAAGAAGACTTCTACTGACAATGCCATAGATGCCATAGATTCGGTCATGCGCAGAGACTTTGCAAGGCAGAGTTCAAATGCTTGAAGTGTGCAAAAAAGTCACCCTACCAACACATGTACAAAACCAAAAACTACTCCGGCAAAATGCGCCAACTGCGGCGGCCCTCATTCAGCCAATTATAGAGGTTGCATCCAAAACCCGAAAAACAAGCAGACGGAAGCAGGCAGACTCTCCTCTCCCCCATAGCAGACCTATCCCAGAGACCACAATTCCACAGTCCCCCACGGACATCCAAAAACGCTCAGAAACTCATTCTCTGCAACCAGATATCTCTAAAAGATCATCTCAACAGAATCAGAGAGAGACATATGCAGACATAATTCGGGTAAAAAAGTTAACCCAGGAAAAGATTCAACCAGCTCCACTATCCAAATTGACAGCTATCATCACTGCCTCTCTAGCAAATATGCTGCTGGACTTTTGTAGATCTAACCCCTCACCTTCTTCTACCAAAAGCTTCCTAAAGGATATACAAATCATCTCAGCACTCACTAATGAACAGTAACAAATCAAAACCAGAATCTCTAGAGATCATTGCGTGGAACGCGAACGGTCTGAGGAGTAAGATTTTAGAACTTCAGGATTTCGCCCAAAGACATCAGCCAGATGTCCTTTTACTAAACGAGACGCACAGACCTTCAGACAACTCCAATATTTGTGGATATCAACGGTACAGAGCCGATAGACTATCCAACAGAGGAGGAGGCACGGCCATTTTCATTAAAAATTTCGTCTCTCATCACTATAAACATCCCTCCTACCACCAACCTCGAGGTCACCGACATTAAGATTCTCACGCGTTCTGCTGGCAAATTAAAAATCTTCTCAGCATATTATCCTCCACAAAAAATATTACTGTTCACGGATTTGAACGCCTTATTCGATACCGGAGAGCCTATCATTGTGGCAGGTGATTTAAATGCCAAACATTCAATCTGGAATAGTCGTTCCACCAACAAAAATGGACACATACTACAAAACTATGCTGGATTTAACAACCTGCTTGTGATAGGTCCCGCCGACCACACCATGACAACACTTATGGTCGTGCTGATGTGTTGGACATAGCCATACTGCAGCACATCAGACTCCAGTACAGTTTAATGACAATTAATGATCTATCATCGGATCACAATCCAATATGGTTAAAATTGGGAAACCTTGAAAAATTATCTCACCCCCTCACTCGTTCATTCCTTGTGAAAGGCTCTCCAAGGTATTTCCGAAATATATTGGTCCTGTTCCCATCATAAAATCAAAAGAGGAAATTGAAACAGCCGTTAGAAATCTAACAGAAAAGATTAAAGCAGCCTGCAGCAGTTACTACCCCCCGCAACTACCCGCAAATCCAACCACTTGCCAGAAGATATTATGAATCTGATCAGAGAAAAAAACAAGGCAAGAAAATGATACCACAACACCAGGGCGCCGCAAGACAAACGGATCTTGAGCAGGTTCAACTCTGCAGTGAGAGTTGCCCTCTCAGCCCATAGAAGTCAACTCTGGGAATAAAAATTTACCTCCATCTCTACTGATAACCACTCCATATGGAATCTCATCCGAAAGATTAAAAACATAAATGAACTTTCCCTCCCTCAAACAGATTCAGGTCTCATCCACACTGATTCTGATAAAGCTGAAGCAATAGCAAATCATATTGAAAAACAATGTAAAACTGCATAATATCACCTCGATTTCACCCATATATACAAGATCCACCGTAATGTCAGATATTCACTCAATTCTGCTCTTACATATTCCACTCAAATTGCACCCACCTCACCTGCTGAAATATATGATATTATTAAAATGTTTAAGAACAAAAAGGCTCATGAACCTGACGGTATCTCTAACAAAGTGATAAAGCTTCTACCACGTAGAGGTATTGTCCATCTGAAAAATATAATAAATTCTTCACTACAAACATAATGCCAATCCATAAACCTGGAAAAGACCCTAGATTGCCTCAAAGTTACAGACCAATCAGCCTCATCTCAAATCTCGGCAAAATTGTCGAGAAGGTAATTCTTATCAGACTCCATGATTCAGTACTTAGTCTAAATATCCTGCCTGAGGAGCAGTTTGGCTTCCACCAATCTCATAGCACCACGCAACAAATACACAGAATAATGGAATGTCATCACTGGTTTTAACTGGCGTCAATTCACTGGGACTGTTTTCCTTGACATAGCCAGTGCATTTGACAAGGTTTGGCATTATGGTTTGGTATACAAACTGTTATCATCTGGTATACCAATGGGAATCATTCATCTAATAAAGGCATACCTCTACGATAGGCGTATGCAAGTCAGGATGTGTGGGGTAGTTTCGACACAAAAGCGTATCTTGGCTGGAGTTCAACAAGGATCCTTACTAGCCGATTCTATTTTCCTTATACTTGTGTGATACGATACCCCCGCACAACCCATTATCTTCAATCAAAACCCTACACGCAGATGATGCAGCGATATTGGCCAGATCTTTAAAGCTGCACCTAGCCATCAAGAAACTGCAAGAAAACCTATCACAAATTGAACAATACTTCGCGAAATGGCGACTCCAAGTGATCCTAGAAAAGCGTTGTCGTCCTATTCTCTAGATGATCTTTGCTTCCTAAAGAAGATATACTCCTATTCAACACAAAAATCCCATGGTTAACTGAGATCGAATATCTTGGAGTGGTATTGGACAGAAACTGACTTTCAGCTCCCATATCAAGGCTCTCTTTGCAAACAGATCAAAAACCATAGCTCATCTCTATCCACTAATTAACAGAAACAGTAACCTGAGCACCAGAATCAAACTACTCATATATAAACTGATGGTTCGTCCAATACTCATCTACGCTTCACTAGCCTGGAGTTATACCGCAAATACTAATATTCTTACGTTACAACGTGTGCAAAATAAATGTCTCAGAATGATCTTGAACGCCCCATGGTTCCTACGAACTGTGCAACTTCATCAGGACACAAATGTCCCCTATATTTACACTTTCATGCAGACTATAGCAACCAAATTCTTCTCAAAAGCATCTGTGAACCCTAACAAACTGATCCAACTTGCTGAAGATTATGATGCAATGGATTATTCCAAACATAAAAGACCTAAAGCCATCCTAAACTTCAACACTAAGGACTAATCTCCAAGCCCACTTAGGGCGAGCAACTAGCTCATAAACTTTCTCCACTCACAGTTTCTTTGAAGATAGCGAGGAATATGAAAAGCTTTTGCTTCACCCTTTATGTCAGTAAAGTTGTAAGTCGTAAAAATGTTTACTGTGAGTCCATTTGGTTTTCGAGATAATGTGACATAAATCTTGGTTTAAGGCTTTTTTTTGCAAAAAAACATTTAATAATGACTATCAAGCTTCTTTAAAGACAGATATATCAAGTTAACTTACATGGGGAGCGTATGGAGAGGTTTGTGATTTAAGGAGCAACAGTGATATGAACTTTTGTATATACAATAGTTCTCTTCTTCACATTTCGGTTATATTTATTTTCAGATAATTTCGTGGATGAGTGTCATACATCACCCAAAATTTGTGTTATGCCATCTCTTAAACTCATCACGGTAGTCGCACTCATCATTTCTATTCTAACATTCTAAAAACCCCTTTCAGAAGTTTCTATCACATCATCGATCATTCTCCTGTTTGCAACTATCTGCATACTCTCAATCTGTCCACATAATCTACATTCTATAATGCTGACATCATACTTGTAACTCCTTTTTTCACCCTTTCTACATATTCGCTGTCCCAATGCAAACCACTTGATCAAATCTGAGCACTCAGGAGTGGTCATATCAAAAGCTTAGTAAAGAAGCGAAATTACTTCCATATCCTTACATGGAAATATTCATTTCAGTCATCCTCAGAGTTGAGCAAAACTTTTGAATTAAGACGATAATAAATATTATTTTCTTTATTGACTGCTTTCATTTTTCCATTCTGATTTTTAAAATTATATATTGTATAATCATTTCTTTATTCTGCAGTTGTCAGCTAAGTCACTGAAGGCTTATCGCCATGATTGGAGCGGCAGGGAGTCGTCATATGGGCAGTCGACGAAGGTCTCTTTCACCTTGCGTTACTCCTCTTCCTCATCACGCCTCTCGTACTACCTTAGCTCCACCGGACGAGGAGAATGTGGACCAAAACCCAAGAAAATCACCAAACCGATTGTCTATTCCAGACCTACCTCCTGGGATACGACTGAATCGACGAAGAGCTGTTGACACATCTGACCACAAGTCCTGTGCTATTCTACACAGTAAACTAAAGGGGCTGTCTGTAGAAGATACTGGGTGAGTATTGAATCGATGGTTCACTTTCAATACCTCCTTCCCTATACTATTATTTCTATTATCTGAAAACAGTTGCATTTAACCACATTTACCAACAAATCTCAAATGACTCAGTCACCAATGCAGTTCTCACGCCTTTGCCAACTACACTCTTATTTCATTTCTAGAGATGATGGATAATTCTACAAACACTAATCATGTACTGAAATATTCCTCTATCAATCCTATAGAACATTTTAAGTAACATATGTTTCTGTTAGATGTTGAAAACAACATATTTTGTTATATACAGTTTAATGTCTCTAGCACGAATGATATTTAATTTAGAAATATACAACGCATGCGCATTTATTACATAAAAAAAGAATTCTTATTTCCGATAACAGTTATTCTAGCGCCCCCTACCGAATAATATTTCCGTTTTTCCGTGCAGTTTTATTATGGCATGCGTAACGTACTGGAAGCCTAAAGTTGTGACATCAGAGTTTCCATCTGAGCGCGTTTTTTATGATTGTGTATTTTAAAATGGGCCCTGACAATTAAAATATCTGTTCACAATTAACGTGTTCGTTACTTTTCCATAATATCTCAGTTTTAACAACTACACTCAGTTAAAAAAAATAATAATAATAAACCTTCTGATATTTTAGAATACTGCTCTTAACAATGAATCTATTTAAAAAGAAATTCGTTCCAGACAATGAATATAATATTAAGTTAATATAATTTCATAAAAATCAACTAATACAATTAAAATATTTGCGATATAGTTTATTATTTTATGTTATTTTAAATAATTTATGTTTAGCAAATAAAAAGTTTCCAACACCTTTTAAAATTTAGCATAATAAAAATTATTAAATGTTGAAATCCCTATATATCTGTCTTGGCAAATATAAATGTTGAAATCCCTATATCTCTGTCTTGGGAAATATAACCTACACCGTTGTTCATGACTCTAGTCTTGAAGTGATCTACAGTGAAGGAGAAATTATCTGCGTCCTTGGTCAGTTTTGGAATTGTGGTGTGTTTTATTACATTATGTGTCTTCTAGATCATGCAATTTTTGATTCAATGCTCTTGCCAAAACAGTACTAAGTCCTGTAGCATTGCCGGTAAGAGACTACAACTGCACGGTAAGCGTTTTTTTTTTTTTTTTACTTCACATTGATAATCATGGAAAAACAGCTAAATGAGACAATATTCGAAGAAGTATATAAAGAATTTATAAGACTAGGTGAACTACTTAACAACAATTGGCCGGGAAAAGTGAAACTGTACGAAACCTTTCCCCAGGAAAGTGTCACAGACTTTGTCGTAGAAGATCAATTAGAATCGGTGCCTTCTACTCCTTCAGACTTTGTAGAAATGCGCGCACGCAAAAAGCGAAGGGCAACAGAAGAACCGCAAAATGACGATAATGAAATGGAACAGGGTTCGGACGCCACTATTTCTCCCAAAGAAAAGGTCCCTCCGATCATCCTTAGAAAAAAGCAGAAGTGGCAGCTTTAAGATCCACAATGTCGAATCTGCACATTGGCTTCATTAAGGCCAAAAACATGGATGAAGGCATAAAGATCCAGCCAGCAACAGTGACAGATTATAGAAGGTTGACCAAAGAACTGGACGACAGAGGCATCCAGTATCATACCTTTGCGCTCAGTTCCGAAAAAAACTTAAAAGTGGTCCTTCGTGGTGTCTGTGAAGACATTAACACAGCAGAAATAGCTGCTGACCTGAATTATCAAAATCTGCCTCAAGTCAAGGTCAGCAGAATGTACAATGCAGACAAGACTCCCATATAATTAGTATTAGTTGAGATTCATAAAATATACAAGGATATCTACAACTTAAAGACAGTTTGTGGTCTCATCGTTACACCAGAACTACTCCGGAAAAAATCATCTTCTGGGCAGTGCCACAGGTGCCAGAAGTTTGACCATGCCCGGAATCTTTGTAGAGCAGAATATAGATGTTTGAAATGTGGGGACAGCCACCCAACCAATACCTGCACAAAGCGGAGAACCACCTCGGCCAAATGTGCCAACTGTGGTGGCCTCATCCTGCGAACTACAAAGGATGTACTCAACACCCAAAGAACAGACGGATGGAGGCAGTTAATCAACCCTCCTCCTACAGTATGAGAACTCCAGAAGCCCAGGCATCAAAACCGGAGACTCAGCAGCCACAGGTATGCCGATGTGACCAGTACAAATAGACCAATACCAGAACAAAATCAACCAACAGCACCTAAAAATCTAACAGCTGTTATTATGGCCTCACTAGCAAACATGCTACAAAATTTCAGCCTCTCAAACCCTACTGAAACCTCCACTAAAAGATTTCTTCGTGAAACTCAGGTCATCCTCACAGCTCTCATAAATGAATAGTAACAAACTCATTTCAGCATCACTTCAGATAGTTGCTTGGAATGCAAATGGGCTCAAAAACAAAATTCTGGAACTCCAAAATTTCACATATAGATATCAACCAGATGTTATATTAATCAGTGACTCTTTTAAGGCCATCAGACAATCCTACAATAAGGGGATATCACCTATACCTATACAGAAATGACAGACTACTCTACAGAGGCGGCGCACTGCCATCTTCATTAAAAACTACATTAAGCATCACTCTGTGACAATCCTTCAACCACTAACCTTGAGATCACAGGCGTGGAAGTTGTCACCAGCTCCACTGGCAAACTGAAAATCTACTCAGCTTACAACCCTCCCCAAAAATCTCTACTTCATTCTGACCTAAATGCCATCTTATGCGTCAGAGAGCAGCCTGGGATCTGAATTCCAAGCACCCTGCGTGGAATTGCACAACCATCAACAAGAATGGTTGTATCCTTTCTGATTACTTAGGGTCAAGCAACGCTGTTGTAGCAGGCTGCACCGAACCAACTCATCTCAGTATGTTTGGCACTGCTGACATCCTGGATATAGCTATCCTGCAGGATATCAAACTTCAATATAGCATCATATCTATGGATGAACTATCATCCGATCACAATCCAATTCTACTACAGCTGGGAAATCAAGAATACCTGTGTCCTCCTTCTCACTCCTACATTGCATGGGAAAGACTGTCAACAGCACTCAAGGATTATATTGGACCTGTTCCTCACATACGCACAAAAGAAGAAGTAGAAACTGCAGTTACAAATCTCACACAACAAATTAATTCTGCTATAAAGTTAGCTACCTCCTACAAATCTGCCCGCAACCCCGATCGTTTGCCTGAAGACATAATGAACTTGATCAGAGACAAAAACAGAGCCAGGAAAAGATTCCGGAACACGCGTGCACCACAAGATAAAACAGTTCTATACAGGATAAAGGGGGCAGTAAGAAATAAAATCTAATACCAATATTACCAAGATACAACGAGTGCAGAAGTGCTTGAGAATGATTCTGAACTCCCCGTGGTATGTTAGAAACAATCAACTTCATAGAGATACAAATATTCCTTATATTTTCTCTTTTCTACAATATTTAGCATCCAAGTTTTTCCTGAAGACGTCCACACACCCGAACGATTTGGTTCAGCAAGCTGCAGCATACGAGGCAACGGACATATTCAAATATAGAAGACCAAAAGCTATATTAGCCTCCTATAACGATGCATAATCTCCATGCCATTCAGGGCGAGCAATCTGCTCATAAATGTTACCCTCACTGTAACCACAACAGATAGCGGGGAATAGAAAAAGCATCTTCCTTCACCGCTAAAGTCATAAATGTCAATTGTCAGTCAATCTCTATCTTTGAATAGGATTCATATATTGAAAAAGGCCTTTTCTGGACTTCCAGGATAACGAATGGCAACGAAGTTTTAACTGAGGCTCGGCTATTGCTGTTACACAGCCATGACTAGAGTTTTTAGCTCAATAACACCCCATACACACAGATTTTCTTCATTCAGATGACGAGATAAAGAGTCAAGGACTCAGTCCATCTCCCAGTTCTTTAAGAACTGTCTGTCCTTGAAAGAATGTGAAAAAGATTGCTTGTTTTGCGTAATGCACTAGGTAGAATGATAGCATTTATTAGCTACTACTTGCTTTGATAAGATGATTAACCTTTTGCTTAAATAAATATTATTGTGAGTAAATTGCTTGTGTCCTACTCGCTCACTGCAGAATAGAAAAACTAGTTTTTAGGGAACAAAACCCCACGTCTTATCCCATGAACTCAGCTTCAAACTAAAAAGCCCATATATAACGATAATAGGCATCCTATACGAGATTCGAAATAAGGTTCTGAACATGAATAAGGCACAAGTATGTCCTGGAGAGAGGGCAGTGCTGGAGGATTTAGTTGATGAGTCTGAATTAGGGCGCTGAAACCTCCTGAGAACTCTCACGCCATGTACACCCCCCCCCCATTTCACCTACGGAACGGGGATCCTTCCGGCTTCCTATTGAGTTTGTCGATGTGGTAACAAGAGAATTTCAAAAGTTTCCATGATGTAAGGTCTTTACTTTTTTTTATAAGCAACTCATGGAAATTTGGATCTATGAACTTGGGGGGAACTGTCAGAGAGACAGGAGGAGGGATGGTGTACTATAATTTGATCATTCTGTCCGTAGGGTTACCAAGAGAATCGACTCGGCCCCAAAGAGAAACTTGATGGCCTGTCATTGTAATTTTTGAATTTTTAACTGTTGCTTGGTGCAACGACTATGTTTGAATAAGAAAAGAAATAAACTGGTGCAATTCAAGATGTGTCCACATGGCTCATACTTTCTATATTACATGGGCATGACTGATCAAAAATTGCAGCCTAAGATGGAAGTATAAAATTAAAATAATTCTGTATATCACTAGATACTGTTTGTTGTTTCTTCAGTATTTCGACGAAAAACCTTTTTGTCTTTAGAAGTGCAGCTCGTCTCCTAATATTATTACGGTTAACAATTTTGAACCATTGCGAATTTCGAAATATAAAGAATTATAATTAGTACACCTTTAGAAATTAAAATATTACAATCGATGACTATGAATATCTTATTGTATAGGTGTTTATTAGTTCAATATTTATACAGGAACGCCGTCATCCATTAAAAGATACCTATTTACAGAAATATATCTAAATAGCTAATTATTAGTAAAAACTTCCTTTATAAACATTCTTTTCAAAATTCAAACTTATTTTTAAATTTCAAAACACAATTTTGAAATGCATAAATTTACAAACAGCTACGTACACAGCAGAAATTGTTTTATTTATAAACAGTTATATTTTTGTTCTTTCGAAATCTCAAATCTCGAGTGCTATTTTGTGGAAGAAACAAAATTACATTTAATGCTAACAGTTTATTTAAAACGTATAGGCTTTCGATGTAAAAATAAAAAAAACATTTAACAGCTTTCAGCTTTGCTTATCTTGATAAAAATATAATCATTGTTAATTCGTAGACGTAATCATTTATTTTAAGAGAAATTAGAAATATGAGTGCAATGGATTAAGTTTCACTTTCCAAAAAAGCGTTATGCGTTTTATATTAACTCCGAATATAATGCTTCTTTAACTTTCCTGTGATTCTTTTTTTTATAAAACGCAGGTGCACTTAGTAAACACCTCTGTTTTTTTTTCCCATGGGCAATAGAGCATTTCGAATTTAAATATATTCGAATATGAATCAGTGAAATGAATATGAAACAAAATCAGATCGAAAAATCAGAATCTCAAATTTTAAAATCATAAATCTCTTTAAGTAATTCTTATTACACACCTTAAATTTTGGATGAAAATTAGCCCATTTTATTAGGAAAGAAACGGAAATGAATAAAGTGTGTAAATGCTGCTATACACCCTGTCATCTAGATTGAGGAATGCTTGTATTAATATTGACTTCTGCCAGCATTACCTGATAACGAAGTTCAACTTCCGGAGTTTCCTAAAAATAACCAATACATTGTATGTGTAAAAATCAAGACAACGGTAATAAAAGAAATAGTCAGAGTTTTATTCGGTCTACAAAGGGGTTGCAATGAACAAAGAAACTGGTATTTAAATTTGACATATAATAAATTATTCACAAAAACTACCACGCTTGGTTGGATGGACAAGAGGCTGATAGTTCCTACATAAAGGTAAGTCGATGCTACTATTTTGTTTATTTCTTTTAATAAAAGATTGCTCAAATTTTAGATACATATTTGTAATTATATATACGTACATTAACACATCAGCAGTTTGGTGTGGTCAAACCCATACGCAGTTAAAGTGGAACAACAGGAATTTTTATGATAAACATCTGAGACTCAAAAGAATTATTATTCCCAAAGGAACTTTTCTGGCTATTTAAAAACAGAGCGAACTGGTGGAGGCATTGTATACAAAGGGCATATTGAAACGCTAATCCGACTATAAAATTACACTTAGAGTTAACAATAATGACAATTTGTCCACGAAGAACAAAAGAGTTTAAAGCAACAGATGACCAATTCGAAATTTACTATGCATCCTTTCAATCCACAGTTCGCTTAGAGAAAGATGACCCAAATAGCAGTGCTTTGTTAATGTCTTTCTTTCTTTATGGTTAAAGAGTGAAATGGACTTTTTATATTCAGCTTTGTGAATGGATGAGTGCATTGACCTTCCTACAAAGAAAACAGTTTACACTGCACCGAAAGATTCAAAAATTTAAATGTCCAAGCGTTATTATCGAATATACAACACTTTGTTTTTTACGTTGTTAAAACAAATGCGGTAAGCATTTTTTTTGCAGGCACATCCGAAAGACAAAGAAATCGTATCAAATCTTGTAACAAAATGCAATTTAGGGCTAACATGTTTGCATCATATTGAGTTACATCAATCGTAAGGTTTATTTTTATTTTTATTTATTTATTTATTTATATGCTGGTAGCTACATACAGTGTAATAGCTATAATTAATGACATTCACTATATATTAGGTGAATTAAGCATTATTAGATAAAATGATAAATAAAATAAAATAATGCTCTATTCTCAAATTAGTAAATATTACTTGGTCCTTTTTTCAGGAAGTTTCGTAGAGAGAAGTAGGATTTTTCTCCCCATCCATAGAGTCAATTTTTTTAACACAGCAATTCAAAATATACACCTCATAAGCAACGCTATTTTCGACAATATAATAGTTAGGATTTGGGACCATTGAAAGCGGCAATTATCTGCCCTACTCTCTCGAGATCCTGATTCCTATAAAATCGTTGATAGTTTTGGGCTCAGCTTTTAAGGATGGCTAAGAAATATCGGTTGTGTAATCTAAAAAAAATAATTAGGACTAAACCAGTTTACCTATCCCAGATAGAATAAAAGGTGTTAGAATATTTGATTAAAATAAATAATTAGATTGGATAAAAATAATTTAAAAAAATGCAATACATCCCAACGTTTTTTGGATCATGCCCCACCTCCTCAACGCCTCAAAGATTTTGATGTCTCCCCTCTAGCATAATAGTCAGCCAAGTTCTGAAAAAGTATAATATAAATATGTACTTTAAATAAAAAAAGGAACATAGGTAAAACTGTCTTTAATTTGACTTTCTTCTATGAATATAAATTTTATAGGGTGTTTCAAAAAGAATGTCCCGATTTGAAAATTGTATATCTCTGCAACCACAAATGAATGCGACTTGTACCATGCGAACGGCCTTGGCCCATAGTTTGATATGACGACCGCTAGATGCCATTACTAGCGCCCAAATAGCCGCTACGCTTAGTTAATGAGAAGATGGCCTCTAGTCAACATTTGAATTTAAAAATACGATTTTCATTATTTGAAATGGGATCATTCTTTTTGAAACACCCTGTATTACACTTTGTATATTATAAAACATAAATCGAACTGAACTCGGGAAAATAAAATCCAAGTTAATGCGATCCTTGAGCTTGATGTCTACTGCAAAGAGTTTTCATTTGAGGTACTAATTTAGTCATTTTCAATTTCGAATCCCCATGGTTTGTGATATCCAGATGATTTCTTTTTTTCAGTAGCAAGTCATTTACAGCACTAAAGCCTCATTCAACTAAATATGACAACAGGATGGGCAACAGTATTTTTTTTTTTTTTTGCAAAACTAGTTGAATTTCAGTATTTTCTTTCTGTCTCGTCAGAAAGCCATGGCATTGTTCCTTTCATGTTGAATAAAGTTCTGATAGACTCATCATTTTGCTTTTCTGAGAGTTCTTCTTGATACTGTATTTATGTTGACTGTTGTACTAGTGATGTCAGCTTTTTTCTCGGAAAGTCAGGGTTGCAACATCGACAATTTATCGCCGACAATGGTGAGTTTTTGGTGAGCCAGTCTATGAGCAGATTTATGTCATGTTGCATATTTGTTTGGGCTATGCTTGCGTTATTATGGATGGATATTATAGTTGTATCGTCTGCGTATTGGAAGATATTACCTTTGAGAGGTAGCTGATTAATATCGTCCGTGTAGATGTTGAATAGAGTTGGGGAGAGTACAGCTCCCCTTGGCACTCCACAGGTTACTGGTAGCTCTCTACTTCGGTTTGACCCGATACGTGCGATATGCCTTCTATTTTGAAAGTAGTTTGTAAACCACCTGTAAAGAGGTCCATCTATTCCAACATGCCCCAGCTTTTTTAACAAGGTGTGAGTGTATCGAATGATTTAGTTAGGTCAATAAAGACTACTATGGTAATTTTGTTTTTGTCTAAGGCAGTATTAATTACGTCTGTAAAGTCTTCCAAGAGAGATGTTGTTCCCTTACTTTTCTGAAAACCATATTGCGTTTTGGGGATAATATGAAAGTTATCTGTATATGCTATGAGTTTCTTTAATACGATCCTCTCCATAATTTGATTGATAATTGGTAATGTTGCTATGGGTCTGTAATTGCTATTTAAATTTTTTTCCTGTTTGTATATGGGTGTGATTATGGCGGTCTTTAGCATACTTGGTATCTGTCGTGTTTTAAATATTTTATTTATTAATTTTAGTAGAATAAGACCTAAGCTAGTTGCATGTTTCTTGATATCCTTAGGTCTTATATCATCAATTCCTGGGCCTTCGTTTGGTTTGATTTGATGTATTACAGACAGAAGTTCTGCTTCTTGTATGGTTGGAACCATAATGTCTGTTTTGATTGTGGTCCAAGTGGAGGGTCTCGTTTTGTGATTGGTGGAATATTTCTGTGCAGTTCTTGGTTGGAGTCTGCAAAGTATTGGTTAAAGTCATTTGCTAGTTGTTGGATAGGTTTTGCGTCTTTCATGAAGCTATGTTTTATGGTTTAGGAGGATGTGGTGTTGGCAGCACAATCTAGCATCGCGTTGATCTTATGCCAGGTTTGTTTCATGTTGTTTTGTGCAGAGGTTAATTTGTCTCTGTAGTAGTTTCTTTTTGCATTTCTTATTTGTGTTGTAAGGTTCCTTGTTAACTTATATTCAGTTTTTAAAGCTGTGTTATTTGGATATCGCTTCAATTCTTTCCATAGAGCGTTCTTTCTGTGTATTTCTAGGATTAAATTTTGTGTTAACCAAGGATTTTGGGTTGTTTTTGAGCGAATTCTGATTTTCTTTGCAGCTTTCTTATATATTTCCTCCAGTGTGAGTTTATTGTTGTTGTATAAGATATCTGCTGAATAATAATAATAATAATAATAATAATAATACACACACTTTATTATCTCTGAAATAAATTACATGCGTATACCTTGTACAATTCGTACAATACTAGATTTTACTATTTGTGATTCAGTACAAAGTTTAATAATATCCTTATAATTGCATAACATGCAATTGGTATAAAATAATCATCTATGTATTACTGTTATTAATAATAGTTACACTAATAACTTAGCATACATAATTCACAGTTGCATAACTTGATTAATAATATACGTTGCAGTTCGCAATTTTTCTTCAAAATATGAGAACATGTGATTATACACAGTATTTAAATTTACAATCAAAATATTACATTTCCTACAGTACAAAGTAAATTCATTATTTACAATTATTATAGCAATATAATTATTTTTATACATTTTAGTTTCATGTATTAGATAGTAATATTAATATATTTCGCATTGTAATATTGCTATATTATATAATAAGATTATTACAGTATATAAAGTAATAGTCATATTTTACATAATAATGTTATTACATTTAGTAATTTTAATATTAGCATTAATTTAATTATGTTTTATGCAATAGATACTTCGTTTTTTTTGTTTCAATTAAAATAAGGTTTATAAAATTCTAAGAACATTATTTAAATTTCCATATTTTTACGAAAATGATTCTGATGCTAATATTCGCTGTAAAAGGACGATGAGGCGAAGTAATCCACTGATTTCGAAGATTGAGTTTGCTTGTCTGAAGCCAGCGGGATTATCGATTAACTAAACATTTTTCTTTTTCTTTTTATTAGCGTTTGTTATTGTAGTTCATGTGTTTATTGTGAAATGTATGGTAACTATTGTAGTTCTAATTGTGCTGATACAATTTCCATAGTTCGGTTTTAATGTTCTGTAACTGTTCAGATGTTTTACCTAATATGGCAAGTTGTTGACTAATGTGAGTATAAGACGCTTCCTCATGGCTGCTCCATAAAAATATCTATAACACCTGGTTGTGTAGAGGGTTGTGTTTGGTCTTCTTATGCGATACGGTTCTCTGTTATTACGGTAAGCATTGTTAAAATGGTGTCTTAGATTCTTTACACTCAGGATTTTGTGTTTTGCCATTAGGGGTTCTGTTATTTCCGTGTGTATTGGGTCTCCAAAACACCACCGAAACGATTCTGCGGTGAAGTTTTTCTAAATTTAATAATTGACTGTTTTCTGTTGTTTGCATAGACAGTTACCTTACCTTACGGTACCTTAATATTGTTTCAAAACTTCCATGATATACGAGTATTTTTTTTACGTTGGTTGTCACCACATCTTTTGCTTCGAAGAGTTTTGCAGTAACAGTGCATAGTTTCTTAGAATTTCTTATATATTGTTCTTAGAAGAGCTGTATTTGTATTTTCCAACTGTGATATGCGTCTGAATTGTCTGTGAGACAATTCCTAAACCAGGTATGCTGTGTCGCTCTTATTCACAGTGAGTGCAGTTTGCTGCGTACCTAATCTTACTCCTTGATCTTTGGAAGCTTTAGGCCAAGTGTACCTAAAGCTTCCAAAGATCAAGGAGTATGAGGATAGCAAATTTGTTTTTATCAAGAGCTTTATTTAGTTCGTTTGTAATATCCTCTAATAATCTGGTTGTGCTTTTCGTTTTTTTTTTGTTTTTTTTTGGAAACCGTGTTGCTTTTGTGATATGATGCTATATTTCTGTAAGCAGTTTTGTGGTCTTGTGTGTATTACGTTTTCAAGAAACTTAGAGACAACAGGAAAGTTAACTATTGGTCTGTAGTTGTGAACGTCATTTCTTTCTCCATGTTTATAGATAGGTATAACTGTTGCGGTTTTTAGTTGTTTGAGAATAGCTCCAGTGTCGAATATCATGTTCACAAGTTTTAGAAGTACAGGACTTGGTTATTCAAAAGTCTGCGAGTCTGAACTGGACTCATGTTTTGCTTTAATTGTGAGAGAGCATTTTTCAGTTCCAATTTCGATATGGGAGGAAAGTACAGAGTTTGCTGTTGACCTTGGGTTGGGTCTAAATGGAGACAGTATCTTTTTTTTTTTAGTTGTTTGATGTTGTTTGTGAAGGTGTAATTAAATTTATAGTAAGTAGTTTATTCCGGTTTGTGTCTTTTATACAGTTATCAGCGATACTTTTTACTATGATAGTAGAGTGCGGTTTATCTGGTGGGGTTTTATAGAATGCAGGAAATGTAAAGGTGATCTTTTGGAATGAAGCTGCATTAAAGTAGTGGTCAGCTAATTCATTTGTGATTACCGATGACGTATATATGTTAATAGGATCTCGTATGTTTATGTGGTCTATGCATGATTGTGTTAGTGAATCGTTTAGAATTCTTCTCTTGTTGGGGAGCTTATAGTCGGGCTTATGTTTACAGGCTTAATATGTCAAGATATGTGTTCGTGGTTAGCGAACCAGGGGCAAGGATGTTAATGTTATTATCACCTATTAGGATAAGTCTATCTGTTGTGAAATTGTTGACATTTCGCCATGTTTCTAATTCTTGTAGGAAGCTGAGATGGTTTCTATCTGGGGGGGGTTTTATATTGTGTTTATCGTGTATTTGTGGTTGTAGTTAGTCATGATTTCTATATGTAATGTTTCTGCATGTTAAAAAAGAGGTTATAGTTTTGGTTGCACTGTCCTTTTTATTTAAAAACGCAATTATGCCGATTCCTCTTTTATTATTACAGATGCTTTTAATAAATTTACGTTAAATTATAGATGCTTTTGAGGTTGCTGAGCAGGGTTAATAGTATAAGCCAATAATTCTTTATGATTATTATGTTTGAGTGCAGCATGGTGAGTTCAGAATTTGTATAAAAGATATCTATCCAATTATTTAAAGATTCGAATACAGCGCAGTTAACGTTTCTCTGTTGAAAATGTTCGTCGAGATTTATTGTAGCCATATTAGTGTGAGAAAATAGTGTAAGGGGGGGGGTTACACTCCATTGGGAAAATGGTTAGATCTGAAGATCTGGGAATCCTTAGCCCATAGAAACTTATATATATTTTTTTTCTATTTTTGTTCTCCTTGGTTGATACAATAGGTTTTTGCAATATGAGATCCAGTGTTCTGTTATGTAGATTGGAGTTAAGAGTTGTCTATTATTGAAAACTCACATGTTGCCTTTGCCTTCTTGCTTACAGCTAGGATGGAATCACTCAGATTTTTACTAGTGAAGTGACGATTATAGGTGGTGGTGATGGTGGTCTTTCTTTATTTCGTCGTAGTCCTCGATTTACAGAGGCGATGTCAGTGGGTGTGACTGGTACGCTGATTACTGTGCCAATTGATTGTATTTGAGAATTGAGATCTTCTGACCCTACTTTGGGTATCCCATCAATTTCCAGCTTCTTTTAGTTTTCATTCTTTCTGCATGACATTTTTCATTTGAGGATGTTCACTTGTTTTCTCAATTCTTCCTTCTCGCGCTTAAGAATTTGCTGCTCTTCCATTACTGCTAACAGTTCAGATTTAATAGCGCACACAGTTCCAATCACTTCTACACTATCGTTGCTGTGTTATAAATAATATTCGAAATCCTTCAATTTTGGGTTGATTTGATCCATGTGGGAATTAAGTATTTCTTTCACCGTGTTTTTAAAGGAGTCTATATTATAATAACAGTGAGGTCTGAAAGTGACTTACCTTTCCATATTTCGCTACTTTTCTCCTGGGATTGATTTTTGCATCTCAGTTTTTCTCGGCATTGTGGGCAGCGCCATTTGGTGCGCTTAGTTAATCCTTGTAAGTGCTTTCGAAAATTCCGAACTACTGGTAGTGTAACCTCTGTTGACAATATAGACCGTCCCCTTCCTCACACAATGGCTTAAGGCACTTGTTGCAGGACATATTGTTGACTCTCTCGGCGACCTTTAGATTAAACATCTATTGGGTCATCAGCAGAGGAGTGTCCTTGTCGTCGTCGATGGGAGCAATATGGCAATTATTTCCGCAACCTACGCATCTGATATGCAATAATGACGTAACTGTTTCTCTTAATGCTGAATACTAATAAATCGAATATATCGTTAAAGAGAAAGATTTGCACTTACAGATCTCAGCGATTATGATTGTGAAGCTTTAGATGGCAGATTTTATTAAAAATAACTAGATTTTCTAGGAGCATAACACATGTCGACTTACTCTTATACTAACCACGGCGCTCTGTATAAAACTATGAAAAGAATAAATATTATTAATTCATAATAAGAGGAATTTAAGCTTTCCATGAAGCACCAAGCTTGTTTTTGTATCGATTATCGCGAATAATGGCTGAAGAAAGAATAAGTTTAGCTGATTTTATTGAAATCCTCTCTTCTTTTTGACGCTCCCTGGAAGTCACTCGAAATATGGCTTTGACTGACTTCAACTAAATCACAATTATTGAAAGGTCCTCATATAGAAGTAAAAAGTTACGTCACACCAGAATATCATTTAATTCTTAAGTGTTGTTTATCTTTTGTTGGAAGATAAAATTTCGCAAGCTTTTTACTGAGATTTTTGATTGTAGAGGGTTCTTGTCCATGGACATTCGGATGATCGATGGGATCGTTTCTCCTTCATTACCACCATTAAAAGTAATTGAGATCATATCCGTTACAAAATTGAGATGATTTTGCGTCGAACTTGCTTCGTTCGGCTACGACCAACCTCCTTGTGCATAACTGCGATCACAGACACAGCATCCTACTTGATGTTATTAAATTGATATCCTTTCGTTAAATTCCGTTTTTTGTTAACCTAACAAGATTTTTCTACGTGTTTTATTTTACAGAACTTTCTTTATAGAATTAATTTTGACTATAGTTTCAGATTTCAAATTTTCCATTTAGATTAGTCTTGCAATTTATTTGGAAAAGAAGTACTTGTTGGTCCTTTCTTTCTGAGTGGAGTCTTTCATATTTCTGCATTACAGTATTTGAGTAGGAGCATTGTATGCTTCAGTTTCCTTCTGTATTTCTAGTATGTTTTAAAAGTCTTTCATTAAAATCGTGTGGGTTGGAAAACATAAGAAGACTAGCGTGTTCTTAAATGTATATTAGAACTCTTGATTGAAAGACTAGCAAGCCAACGATATTATCATGATATCGATATGATGAACAAATGACATAAAATAGACAAGAACATTTTTACTCATCTTTCAGAAATATTCACTAATAATCAATTTTTTGTTATTATCTTCCCTATCTCATTCTAAATGACAGAACCGACCCACTAAAGATGAACTTTTTTTTTTAAGCAGACATTTACGAGCACAATCAAAAGCCAACGATTTCATCAACAACAACATCAACGAAAAAATCACGTGGATAAACAAGTAGTTAAATCAGACGCTGTTTTATTATGTTTCGTGGGAAGGGTGAATTATCTGGATTAGGAAATTCCAAGCAAACTCATGTACATAAAATGATTAAGATGCGCTGTCTATTCCATGCATAAATTCGTAGCATTCATATACAAAGATGTCGCCTGTCTCATACGAAGGTAGCAGAGTTTTTCCTTCCGGAAATTATGCTTTTTCTTCAAAGAAAAAAAAAAGGCTAACCGGTCAGAATAATGCACAGAATTTACACTTATAATAATACAAGGACCTTAGCCTTAGTTGTTTCTGCAAGAATTCTAAACAAATACAGCTGAGCAATGCGATCTGTTTTGTGCTTATTGAACATCTTATGCTGTCTGAAGGGATTTTATTTACATTATCTTTATAATTTATCATCGTCTCAATTTTGATTTGTAATTTTTAGTGATATTTTAGCGATAAAATCTCACAAAAAACCTAAATAATAATAATAAGCAATGTTCATGTTAAACACAGCATGCTGAAGCAGTTGTAAAAATAAACGAAAGCCTTTTTTAATAGATGCATCCTTAGGTTAGTGATAAAAGATTTTGAACAACAATTCTGCGTGGATGGTTTACCAAGTCTCTATATTCCATATGAAAGGAAACTAGTGGTAAAAATCATCCTTCTAATTTTTTTTAACAGAAATACGACCGATTTTAATCTGAGGGTGGAGAACAAATTCTGGAATGTGAGGATTGCAGAAGAAGTTCTCCTTAATTTGTCTGCGTATTTTCCTTAGAATATCAGTCTCAACTGTAAGCATTTAACTGCCTGAGATGCGTTCCTTGCGAGAACAGTTCAATAATCGGGTATATATTAATAGTCCCGGCCGACAATAAACTGTCAGAAAAAAATAGAAATCTTGATGTTTTTGTTCACTTAAAAAGAGCCAAGTGTAAATAAAGAAATATCACATTAAAACTTATAATGTCCCTACAATAAAGCATTAGAAATCATAGTTTAACTTACTTTAACTGTTTAACGAAATGGGTATTCACAACAGAAATTAAGAGATACCCAATCGTACATTTTCAAGTTAAAACCTATTCCAGTTTCCTGACAGAAAAACTAGTACATTATGGATGAACAAGAAAAGCACCTACAGCCTGTTTCGCGCTAGGACTAAAGAAATGTCATCAAATACAAAAGACAAAGAATGTCGTCAATAGAAGCACGTTATACGTGATCTATTGATAGATACATGTCATACGAACTGCCTACGTATAACATAGATATTATTATATACATAAATATCAAATGCAACGTATAAAACTTTTGCGCTAGGACTGTATATTCTAATCCGAAATACGTGAATATTAGTCTATTCAAATAATTCTAATGAATTTATGTTTTCTATTTATTGACAATAAGACACGATATTTGTAAAATGAAGACAATGATAATGATAATATAGATATAGTCGTAAGACTATGTATTATCATTATCATCGTTATTCGTAGTGCATTGAAATATGAAGCAATGTCTTACTACATTGAAATAACGTAATATTTAAAGTTACTATTACAAACTGAAATATCGTGCTATAATTATTTTACAAAACGGCCAACAAATCTAAATGAAATTAGAATATAATATAACTCCTTTCTTTATATTTATCCTATGCAACAAGAGCATCATTCAAGGAGAATGTATTCGATTAGTTACAACATTCAAAATATGAGATAAGAATGGATCGCTTCTTCGTGTCTCTGACACGGATGAGTTAACAGGAGAAAGCACTATTAGAGTTCTATGGAACTACGTATTTACAAAGATAAAAAAATTAAAAAAAAACGAAACTTTTATTGCAATTTCTGTTTAAAACTTTGAGATGGGCATATAATCCGATCTGTTAAGATTCAGGCGATGAAGTAGGGTATTTCACGTTTCGAGGAAATAGACGATCAAATATTACTGGTTTGTAAGTAGTGTGTAGATTGTATTTGTGAAGAATTGCAGAAATCCCTTTAAGGTAAGATATGGAAATCTGTTTAGCATCAGGCCTTTAAGATGATATTTACTGATTATCTTCCAGATGGTGCTTTCATTAAACGCCAGAGTGATTCTTGTTTCGTTTCATTCTTCTAAGTAGATGGAAATTCGAAGAACAAATTGTGCGAGATCTTCACAAAATCATCCACTCGCCTCTGGCCGAGACCAGAGGAAGTATATTCTTGCTATGTGATGCATTCTTTCTTTTCCTATTTTGAATTGTTGCAACTAGTACTTTCCATTCTCACTGCGCATGTTACAACGGGAGAAATATATAGGAGTTCGTATTAATTCTAATTACTTTATATGTGTTTTAATTCGTAATATATATTGCAATGTCGGCACATACTGTATGTTTCGATAATATATCTAGTAATAAATTTAAAGGTTATTGTGAGAACGATCGCATTTTCTAAATGTTGCAAAAGGAAATTGTTTGTATGAGACACGAGGAAACCACAAATACATTTTATAAGTATTATCTGATTACAAACTTACGGGTGAAGTTTTCTTAAAATACTGAGGGTGTTAAAAATTATATCTTATAGCAGTGGTTCTTAACCTTTTCGAAGTCACGGAACACTTTTGATTATAAGAAAAATCTGGGGAACACCAAACGCATTGGGGTCATAAAACTAATAGACATGTGCCTTTTATAAAAATAGAACTGATTTTAATGCGATACTTGAGCTTGTCGGCTTTTGCAGATTTCAGCAATATCAGGTCTAATACGTGATATAGCTACCCTAATCTCTTTCTCTATATTAGTCTTTCACGCGTTTTAGTTTTTATATTGGTTAATACGGAGAAACCAAGCTTCAAAACTAACAAAATTTTCAGTGCCTTTGTGCAGAGAGCTGGGTCTTCGACTTGGAAAAAAAATCCAAAATTCAAGAGTTATTTCAGAGAATTTAATTTTTCGAGTACGATTCGTTGACAAGGTAACTAATTGTTCTTCTTTTAACGAAAATTAACAACTCGATGTATTAACTGTGCCAAATGGATTTCGTGTCCAGTCATAATTGTGTGTATTTAAGGAAGGAAAGTAACTTGAAATATTTTCTTCCAATATTGTTAATTGTTCTGTTATAATGGAAATAATTCCCTCGACATTTTTATTATGGAGCGAAGGAAACATATCTACTGTATTTTTTTCTGCTGTGCAGTTTTCCGAAGAGGTACTTTTTTTCTGAAAAGCTGACACTTTGTCAGTGAATGTCAAAATATTTTAATTTTTCCCCTTAGATACTTGTATTAACACTATTTAAGTAATTAAAAATATCGGATAAATATGCTGTTTTAGCACACCAAATATCATTTTGAAGACATTTTACAAAAGCATCTGTTCCTTCATTTTGGAAAAAGGCCAATAATTCATTCTTAAGTTCTAAAATTCAGAATAGCACTTTACCCCTGGATAACCATCTTATTTCAGCATGTAAAAGCAAAGATTCGTACTTGGCTTCCATATATGTGCAAAGTTTTTGAAAAATACTTTTAAAGGTCTTGACTTCATGTCATTTACCATATTTACAACTTCGTCTCAGTGGTTCTTATAGGGTAATGCTAAATCTATTTGATTTGTGTTAGAAACCAATATCTGCCTTCTTCCAAAAATTGGTTTCAAGAAATGCACTGCGTAAACAAATTAATAATAATAATAATAATAATCTGTGTTTTTATGCTGTAATAATAAGTGCATCGTCAATCAAATGACCTAGTACACAAATGTATATTTTTTTCATTTTTGTCATACAAAAATGGAAAATAAACATGTCTCATAGTTAACAATATATAAAGAATTATACGAAAAATGATCTCTAAATATTGTTCAGGTATGGTAGTAAATGGAGTTCAACGCCCTCTGCAAAGACGAATATTATCTTGGAATTTGTTACGTCAAATGTTAATTGAATGCAGTTGCGCACCGATAGATAGCAGCACACAACAGGAAAGACCGAAACCGGAAGCCGAGTCATGTTCAAATGTACAAATAATGAATTAGGGAGTTTTTATTTTTATTTATTTATTTATCTTATTTTATTATTTATATATATTTTTTTGTTTTAATAAAAGTGCTGAAAAGTTGACTCTGGGAGATCTGTTGCATTACTTTTTCATTTAAGCAATGAAAATATTTATGTTGTAATAACTTTAATGGAAAAAAAAACGAACATGTAGTTGAATATTTTCATTATTCTTTCTCTGTTATTTTATCACAGCAACTCCTGTTACACTTAAAATATAAGGGTAGAAATCTCTTTAATATTTTATATTTTTAATATTTTAATAATATTAATATTTATTATTTAATATTTAATATTTAAGACAACTTTAATATTTTTTCTTCCAATATGCCATCACTTTGTTTATTGTAATACAGAAATGATCTGATATAAATCTGCCATGGAGCAAAATATATTACACATAACATGACGATTGTAATCTGTAAGTGACATACAGTACATATCATGTCTATTTTAACATCGTCTGGTTCTCAATCTCAGCGACTTCAAAATTAGAATAAACTGCCAATTTCCCGAGGCAAAGTGATCATTCGCTATCATCAAAAAAAAAAAAAAAAAGAAAAAAAAGAACAAACGCCGTTGTTTGTTTCTGGAAGCAATTAATTTTCAATATACCTTATTTTGCGTGCCTAAACTAAGGCGAGTGGTTAGCGTATCCGCTCTTTAGCCAAGAAGCTGCGGGTTCGAATCCCGCTTAGGCATGGATGTTTGTGATTGTCTTCTACCTTCATACATTCATTCACCCAAGTATGTTGACACTTTCCCAACATGGATTGGGTCACCATGGGAGTAGTAGACCCGAAACCTCCTTCAATGGGAGAGACATTCACCGTGCAGTGGGTACAAAAATAGGCTGCTCATCATCATATCTTATTTAAGCAACAAATATAAGTAAGGATTCACATGGATATGTAGCACATGACTAGAAAAACCTGAGCTTTCTACGCGTTCCCTGTTTTAGAAATAACAATAAAAGGAGTCCTCGTGTTCTTAGATACGATATTTATTTATTGATTGAGCAATACAACAGCCTTGAGGCGCATATTATGTTTATAAATTTATTTATTTATTTCGATTCGATTCATTTAGTCAGAAATCCAATAACTGTCATGTTTTTAAGGACAAGTAAGAAATTATATTTGAATTTTTCAAAAACCCAAATAGTGTTCAAATTTAAAAATTAAGAATTACAAAATTAAAAAAAAAACATTAAAAAAGTACGTTGTGATCTAAAATAGAATTTTCATATTTTTTTATAAAAATAAAGATAAAAGAAAAAGGTAAAAAATGTCAAATTATTTGTTTATTCACGCGTGGAAGAATTGAACAGTTGTACATTATTTTAGTAAATTAATTTCTTTATGTGAATCGAATAGCTTTAATTTAAATAAATAAAAGTGGTCAAATTTTCTTCTGTTTTATTACGTTTTATCCAGAAAAGGTTGTTTGTGATATAAAAGAAAATGTATAAATTAAATTTTAGAGAAATTTATCGTATGAAATAATTCATGATATTTACCACAATAAATCTATTGTAGTAAATGCGATGCACACTACGTTAACTCATTTTAGGTCAGTAGATGGCAGCACATGGAGGTACTCAGTAGCAATAAGTAAACTATTAATTAGAATATAAGTGAGTGAGACATTTAACTTGTTGCTAATTATTAGTTAATTGGCAGTAGGAGTATTGATTAATAATAATAAGTTATTAATCGACTGATATTTACAATATTAATAAGTCATTCAAAATGTATTGATATTTTGCCTTAATAAATCATATTACCAGTATATACCTATGTGGTTTATTAATACCTTTTCAAATTTAATGTTTTATCATTATTTAATGATGTTATGCAAATGTGAACCACGTAAAGGGAGTTTTCGCTTGGACGTTGAAGAGGATGGACGTGCTTACTTCTTTCTGATAGACAATTGCGCTTGATTAGATTTTCACTTTAGTTTCATGGTGTTCTGTGGTCAATGGCTGTGTAGGCCCCACCCTTGACGAAGACCAGTGGTGGAGTTATGGTTTAAAGGAAGGTGGAAGTCTCGAGTTGAGGGTCAGTGAATATCACGGAATCTCTCCCCCCCCACACACAACACTTCCTTTTGCCAGTGGACTCCCCCAGTCCACAGGATTTTGCTGGCAGGTCTCTGGACCTGCGGAATTTTCAGCTGCGACAAGTAGTGCCGTCATCACCGAGACTAAAGAAGATACCTACATAGAATCGCTCGACAGACGGAGGGTGCTTCGCATTGTAAAAAAAACTTTTGAAGAAATTTGAACACGAGTGGCCCCCGGCTTCCTTAATTTATACTCTTTGTCCGGAGAAGATAACGAGGGCGAAGAAAGACACTTCCCATATGGAAGAGAAGCTGGATTTGGTGGTCTCCACTCCCTCAGACTTCGAAGAAGTCCATGCGCACAAACAACTGCCAAAGAGCCACCCAATGACACTGGAATTGAAGAAGATGATCCCATTTCTGACTCTTCCCCCCCAAAAGAGAGAGAGAGAGGGTGCCCCAATCATTCTCATAGATAAACAAAGATGGACATCTTGAAGGTTCACCATGACCAAACTTTAGATACAGTACAAAGAAGCTAAGAACATTGATGAGGGTATCAAAATCCATCCTGCCACTGCCATGGACTACCGTAAACTAACGAAACAATTGGACTCTAGTGGTATACAATACCACACTTTCTCCCTCGGCTCGGAGAAGAATCTGCAGGTGGTGCTCCGAGACGTATCCGAGGACATTAACGCAGAGGAAATTACTGCTGATCTCTGCTCTCAGGACCTGCCACCTATCAAGGTGAGCAGAATGATCAGAGCCGACAAAACACCGATTCGTCTAGTCTTAATAGAAATCCATCATTCCTATAAAATATTTATGATCTGACATCATCGATCTGAGGTCTCAAAATCAACACTGAACCTCTGCGGGAGAGGGCAACAGGAGAGTGCCACCATTGTCAGAAGTTCGGACATGCTCAGAGATTGTGTAAGGCAGACTTTAAATGCCTATAATGCGGGCTGGTCACCCCACTAACACCTGCACAAAGTCGAAAACTCACCCAGCAAATTACAGAGGATGTATTCAACATCCAAAAAACAGAAGGTCGGAGTCAAACAAACAATCAGCCTCCTCTTCTAGTATACAAATACCAGTAGCTTCATCCCCACAGTCTCTCAGAGTTCAACAAAACACGACAGATGTCAGATAACTCTTCATCGGTCTCCACAAAAAGGTTTATACATGAATCCAGTCCATTCTAGCTGCACTCGCAAATGTATAGAAACAAACTCATCCCAGATTTTCTACAGATTATCGCGTGGAATGCGAATGGCCTTAAAAACAAGGTACTGGAACATCAGGAATTCACTGTGAAATACAGTCCAGATATCATCTTAATAAATGAATCTCACTTGAGACCCCCAGAGAACCTCAAACGTAGAGGATGCCTCCTTTACAGAAACCACAGACACAAATACAGAGGTGGTGGCACAGCCATCTTCATTAAAAATTATATTAATCGCCATTTTTAACCAACCCTACAGCCACTAATCTTGAGCTCACAGGAATAGAAGTTCTCACAACTTCAGCCGGAAAACTAAAAATCTACGTAGCCTACAACCCACCGTTAATAACTCTGCTAAATTCAGATCTGAGTGCCGTCCTGGGCACTAGAGAACAAATTATTATTGATGGAGACGTAAATTCAAAGCATCCTGCATGGGACAGTATAACCACCAATAAGAATGGTCATATCCTCTTCAGCTACTCACGATCCAACTACGCAGTTGTAGCGGACCCCACTGAACCAGCTCATTACAGCACGTTTGGCACTGCTGACTATCCTACAAAATGTTAAATTCCAGTACAGCCTAAAATCATTAAATGAGGTGGCATCCGATGATAACCCAATTCTTCTCCAGCTGGGAAATCAAGAAAAACTGTCTCTCTCCCCCACCCCTCCCCTCACTCCTTTATTTCTTGGGAAAAATTATCAAAAGTATCCCGGAATATACTGGCCCTGTTCCAAGGAAGAGATAGAATCTGCAGTCAAAAGTGTTACTTAGCAAATCAACACTGCTAAAGGCAGTCACCTCAACTACAATCGCCTTTAAGACCAATAGATACCAGAATATATCATGAACTTAATTAGGTAATAGAACAAAGCAAGGAAAGGATTTCATCATACCCGTGGACACCAAGATAAAAAGATTCTCAACAGGCTAAACAGCGTTAGATGCACTTTAAGTGCACAGAAACCAAACATGGGAAGCCAATCTAGCTTCTATATCACGAGGTGATCAGTTCATCAGGAATCTTTTAAAAATTCTCAGAAACAAAAATAAATCTCTTCCTCCTCTCAAGTCAGACCTGGGCCTTTTTCATATAGATGCAGAAAAGGCAGAAGCCATAGCAAAAAATAAAAAGACAATGTAAGCCTGCGTACGAAAACTTGAACTTCACCCACTTGTACAAAATTCATCGAAATAACGGATACTCGAAACTCAAACTCTCGGTTTCCCATACTAATCAAACTGCGCCTACTTCACCAGCGGAAACAAGCAAAGTCATTAAGTTGCTTTCCCACAAAACTATTATGCATCTTACAAATATAATAAATGCAATCCTGGGATTTCAATATTTTCCTTCCTCTTGGAAACTCGCAGATATAATTCCAATTCATAAATACCTACCTCAAAATTATCATCCCATCAGTCTGATCTCTAACCTGGATAAAACTGCGAAGAAGGTCATCCTCTCAGGACTTCAAGCCTCAGTAAATAAGCTAAACATTCTTCCTAAAGAACAATTTGGTTTTCGGCAATACCACAGCACTACTCAACAAATTGATTATTATTATTATTATTATTATTATTATTATTATTATTATTATTATTATTATTATTATTATTATTATTATTATTAATGCATGACATAAATCTGATCACAGACTGGCTCACGAAAAACTCCATACACCTAAACTCAGAAAAGACAAAATTAATAATATTCAGAAATCCACTGACTCGACCAGTTGATAACAAATATACAACTATCCAACATCCACTCTCCAACATAAAAAATGCACAGAACAGCAAAACCACTGCACTCACTCAGGTTGAAATAATACGATACCTTGGAATTTACTTCGATGCAGATATGAACTGGAATAGCCATATAAAACATCTACACAACAAACGCCGAACAATAACTGGCAAACTCTTCAGGTTAGAAGACATAGTTTTTCATAGACATACTTTTTCTCCCTCTGTTCATTTAAACGTCTCTCGAATGTTTGCAACTCCCGCGTCGTCTTTCTGATGATCTGCTTCAATTTTGCTATTTTGGAGTTTAATTCGTTTACAGTAACCTCCTCCACATCACAAATAATCTCGTTAGTGGGGTTAACCTTCTTGTTGTCGCCTGCGTGGCTTTTTTTAGAATTACATTTCTTGCTTTTATTGGGTCCATTTTAAACATTTACTAATTATTGAAATAATTCTAAATTAAAAAAAAAACATTGATATAGTATTTATACCAAATGAACAATGAATGTTATTATTACTTCTTATATAATATATATGATGTTAACTAAAATATGCTTAAATATTATTATTAATCTAGTATATAATATTTATGATAATATTTCATAACATAAAATATATTATTTTTTATTTAAAATTTTTTTATAATTTTTTTATAATTTAATAGTAACTAGAAACACCAATTATTAATAAACATGAAGATTGTTCATAATTTAATCGATAATGTGTGTCAGGTCTGGGATACTCACACGAAAGCCCGCTGTTTTTTTCATGGAAAATAAGGGATTAGGTTATGAATAATTCGCAGTGTTGATAGTGCGATAGTTTTGAATGATAAATGATATATATATATAGAGGTAAGTGTTCTTCATTTTCTGAGGTTTTTTTTTATTTAAGGTGAAATATTTCTACCGATGCTGGTAGATCGATTTGATCTACGGGATATATATATATAGAGTAACATTTTATTGCTGGTAGACACCTAAGAGTGTCTACGGGATTTGCTAGTGGACCCTCAAAAGTCCACAGGATTGTCTTTGCCTGCTCGGGGCACCTGAGGGATCTCTACTCTTTCTCCATCTGTGTCTCAACACATTTTAAATTCTCGAAATGGCAAAACTTCTGAATGAGACCAAATTCGAAGACGTTTACAGGGAATTCCTCAGACTGGGAAAGCTACTGAGTGATAATTGGCCGGGAAAAGTTAAACTGTATGACACGTTTCCCCCCGAATTTGTCTCAGACGCAGTCGCTGAAGATCATTTAGAGTCGATGCCTTCTACTCCTTCAGACTTTGTAGAAGTGCGTGCTCGCAAAGTTGTCGCTGAAGATCATTTAGAGTCGATGCCTTCTACTCCTTCAGACTTTGTAGAAGTGCGTGCTCGCAAAAAGCGAAGAACAACAGAAGAACCGCACAATGACAATACTGTAATGGAACAGGATTCTCAGGGTTCGGACGCTGCTACTTCTCCCAAAGAAAAGGTGCCTCCGGTCATCCTTAGAGAAAAACAAAAGTGGGCAGCTTTACGATCCACAATGTACAATCTGCATATTGGCTTCATTAAGGCCAAAAACATGGATGAAGGCATAAAGATTCAGCCAGCAACAGTGACAGACTATAGAAGGTTGACCAAGGAACTGGACGACAGAGGCATCCAGTATCATACCTTTGCGCTCAGTTCGGAAAAAAATTTAAAAGTAGTCCTTCGTGGTGCCTGTGAAGACATTGACACAGCAGAAATCGCTGCTGACCTAAATTCTCAGGATCTGCCACCAGTCAAGGTCAGCAGAATGTACAAAACAGACAAAACTCCCATGCCATTAGTCCTTGTTGAGATTCACAAAATATATAAGGATATCTACAACTTAAAAACAGTCTGTGGTCTCATCGTCACACCGGAACCACTCCGTAAAAGATCATCTTCTGGGCAGTGCCACAGGTGTCAAAAGTTTGGCCATGCCCAGAATCTATGCAGAGCAGAATATAGATGTTTAAAATGTGGAGACAGCCACCCAACCAATATCTGCACTAAACCAAGGACCACCTCGGCCAAATGTGCCAACTGTAGTGGCCCTCATCCGGCGAACTACAAAGGATGTACTCAACACCCAAAGAACAGACGGATGGAGGCAATCAGTCAGCCCTCCTCCTACAGTACAAGAACACCAGCGGCCCAGACATCAAAACCGGAGACTCAGCGGCCACAGTCGGAGACCTCCAACCAAAAGCAAACAAGAAGTTATGCCGATGTGACCCGTACAATTAGGCCAATTCCAGAACAAAATCAACCAAGAGCACCTAAAAACCTAACAGCTATTATCACGGCCTCACTAGCTAATATGCTACAAAATTTCAGCCTATCAAACCCTACTGAAACCTCCACTAAAAGATTTCTTCGTGAAACACAGGTCATCCTCACAGCTCTCATAAATGAATAGAAACAAACTCATTCCAGCATCTCTTCAAATAGTTGCTTGGAACGCAAATGGCCTCAAAAACAAAATCCTGGAACTCCGTGCCTTCACATCTAGTTATCAGCCAGATATTATTCTAATCAGCGAAACTCATCTAAGACCCTCAGACAATCCTACAATAAGGGGCTATCACCTATACAGAAATGACAGACTACTCTACAGAGGCGGTGGCACTGCCATCTTCATTAAAAACTACATTAAGCACCATTCTGTAGCATTCCTTCAACCACTAACCTTGAGATCACAGGAGTTGAAGTAGTCACCATCTCCACTGGCAATCTGAAAATATACTCAGCTTACAACCCTCCCCAAAAATCTCTACTTCACTCTGATCTAAATGCCATCTTAGGCATCAGAGGGCCCACCATTATTGCCGGGGATCTGAATTCCAAGCATCCTGCGTGGAATTGTTCAACCACAAACAAGAATGGTTGCATCCTTTTCAATTACTTAGGATCAAGCAACGCTGTTGTGGCAGCCCCCACCGAACCAACTCATCTCAGTACGTTCGGCACTGCTGACATCCTGGATATAGCTATCCTGCAGGATATTAAACTTCAGTACAATATCATATCTATGGATGAACTATCATCCGATCACAACCCAATTCTACTACAGCTGGGAAATCAAGAATTCCTGTGTCCTCCTTCTCACTCCTACATTGTATGGGAAAGACTGTCAGCAGCACTCAAGGAGTATATTGGACCTGTTCCTCACATACGCACAAAAGAAAAAGTAGAAACTGCAGTTACAAATCTCACACAACAAATTAATTCTGCTATAAAGGTAGCTTCGTCCTACAAATCTGCCCGCAAGCCAGATCGTTTGCCTGAAGACATCATGAACTTAATCAGAGATAAAAACAGAGCTCGAAAAAGATTCCGTAACACGTGTGCACCACATGATAAAACAAATCTAAACAGACTAAATGGGGCAGTAAGAGATGCACTGAAAGCTCATAGAGACTATGTATGGGATGAAAAGTTATCCTCCATTTCACCTAGTGATCACTCCATCTGGGGACTACTGAAAAATACCAAATACAAAGGCAGATCCCTTCCCCCAATATTAACTGATCAGGGCCTTGCTCACACAGATGTGGACAAAGCAGAGGTTATAGCGCACAGCTTGGAAGAGCAATGCAGGCCTTCATATGGAAACCTTGACTTTGACCACATACATAAGATTCACAGCAAGGTCAGACACTCACTCAAACTTCCTATCACCAGCACTGACCATATTGCATCAACATCACCTGCCGAGATATATGACATTATTAAAAATTTAAAGAACAAAAAAGCTCCTGGACCAGACGGCATTACAAATCGTGTGATTAAACTTCTGCCCCGGAGGGCAGTAATGTACCTGACCAGTATAATAAACGCAATTTTAAGATTTCACTATTTTCCTTTCACCTGGAAACTGGCTGACGTAATTCCCATATATAACCCAGCAAAGACTCACACCTACCCCAAAATTATCGTCCAATCAGTCTCATCTCAAATCTGGGTAAGGTTGCAGAGAAGGTCATCCTCTCACGACTTCAGACCTCAATAAATGACCTAAACATCCTTCCAAAAGAACAGTTTGGTTTTAGGCAACACCATAGTACTACCCAGCAAATCCACAGAATTGTTGAATACATCACAACCAGCTACAATTGGCGCCAGTGCACAGGCGCTGTTTTCCTAGACTTATCCAAAGCATTTGACAAAATCTGGCATTTTGGACTCCTGCACAAGCTTATCTCAGCCGGCTTCTCACCTAAAATGGTTCATTTAATCCACTCATATCTTCAAAATAGATCAATGAAAGTAAAAATCAACGGTTCTACATCCTCCCAGCGCCACATCTTTGCTGGAGTGCCGCAGGGATCTCTACTGGCTCCATTACTGTTCTCTATATACATGTCAGACATCCAGCACAATCCGATGACTTCCATTTTGGCCCTATATGTGCGGAGGATACGGCAATACTAACCAGATCTCTCAGACCCCTTTTCATTACCAGAAAGCTTCAAGAAAACATTCTAAAGCTGGAGGGTTGGTTCTCTAAGTGGAGATTGGAAGTCAACCCCCAGAAAAGCTCAGCCGTTCTTTTCTCAAAAAGGCCAATGTCTCCTGTAGGAGATTTGTTACTATTCAATACTAAAATTCCCTGGCAGTCAGAAACAAATTACCTGGGTGTAATTCTCGACAAAAAGCTATCTTTCAATCAGCACACCAAGTCTGCATGCACAAAGGCATCTAAAGCCATAGCACAGATCTATCCGCTAATTAATAGAAATAGCAAGCTCAGCAACAGAATCAAATTGCAGCTATACCAGATGACGATTCGTCCTATAATCACCTATGCCTCTCCGACCTGGAGCCACACCTCTAATGCTAACATCATCAAAATACAGCGAGTGCAGAACAAGTGCCTGAGAATGATTTTAAACTCCCCGTGGTATGTTAGAAACATTCAACTCCACAGAGACACAAATATTCCCTACATTTTCTCTTTTCTACGATCCTTAGCCACCAAGTTTTTCCTAAAGACGTCCACACATCCCTACGATTTGGTTCAACAAGCTACAGCATACGATCCAACGGACATATTCAAATATAGAAGACCAAAAGCTATATTGGCCTCCTTTAGTGATGCATAATCTCCATGCCCAATCAGGGCGAGCATTCTGCTCATAAATTTTACCTTCACTGTAACCACAACAGATAGCGGGGAATATGAAAAGCATCTTGCTTCACCCCTAAAGACATAAATGTCAATTGTCAATTGCCAGGTCTGGGTAATGGGCTTTATTGCGTTACCCAGCCATGACTAGAGCTTTTTAGCTCAATAACACTCCATCTACACAGATTTTCTTCATTCAGATGACGGGATAAAGAGTCAAGGACTCAGTCCATCGCCCAGTTCTTTTAAGAACTTTAAGAAAAAATGCCAGGTGTGGACCCATGATGAATCAATCGACAGTGAGATGCGGTGATTGATTCATTCAATCCAATACCCTTGGAGGGTAATGGATGGCAATGCTGTAGCTAATGAAGTTCTAACTGAGGCTCGGCTATTGCTGTTACCCTCCTGCCATGATCAGAGCTTTAATAGTTCAATAACACCTTATCCCTACACTGTCCTCTACAGATAACGGGGAAGATGAAAAGCATTCTTGCTTCGCCCCTTTAAGCCAGTCCTTATAAGGATAAGGACTATGCCAGGACTGGAAGAAGAAGAATTCCTACCCTTGGAGGGGAATGCTGCAGCCAATGAAGTTCTAACTGAGGCTCGGCTATTGCTGTTACCCTCTTGCCATGATCAGAGCTTTAATAGCTCAATAACATCTAATCCTACACTGTCCTTTACAGATAACGGGGAAGATGAAAAGCATTTTTGCTTCTCCCCTTTAAGCCAGTTCTTATAAGGACTATGCCAATTTTTTTAGAAATACAGAAAATGTTCCCGGCTTGTCTTCGATTATTCAAATCGCATGACATTTATGGAGAACGTTGAAATGATTTGGGCTTTTGATCTTAATGAATCAACTCATTTAATAATGAAAAAAATTATGAAAATAATTTTATTAGTAAGCAATGCTATCCAATCGCTTCACATGGAAAGATTTTATTTACTTCCCCCTACTCTTCTCTCTCTAGTGTGTTTGTTTTCATTTTATACTTATAAAGATGACGATATCAGAATTTTGTGTTCATGTAATAATGCCATTGTTCTATATCATATTTCAGTTCCGATAAAGCTAGCTAATATGCCTTTTATTTTAGGAAGATTTTTCCAGTACGTTTTAACAATTTTCTTCTAATGAATGATATCACATTTCGATTTGCAAGAATGTAAAACGTGTTGATAGGAACCGATAATGTAAGCTTAATCATGCAGCAATATTTGTACAAATTAAATGATTACGCATATATTTCTATTTTTATTTTCATTTTTAATATTTATTTATCTAGTTAGTGAGTGAGTTATTGAAAAGTTCCAAAAATGACTTTTTTGGGCAAAAAAGGTGGTCGTATTTACTTTAGTTATTTTATCTAGGTGAGATGATCACAACGGAGGTCGTGAATTGGTTTAAAAAGTTCTGAAATTCCCAAAATTAATTAAATAAACGACGCATTTAAAGAAATAATAAATTAATTAACAACAGATGCTTATAAAATATTTAATGTGCCAGTTTTTATAAAGACGGTTAATATGAAATCACAGGCTTTAAGAAGTGGCAAAAAACATCAGTGGTCCTTCCTAAACACGGAGGCAACTTGCAGCAAAGGTGGACCAAGTTCCAAACTTTATCGTAATGCTTTCACACTTTCAGATACCGAATACATATTATTACAAATATTTATTGTTTCTTTGAAATTTTGAATAAGCTAGTGGTCATGGTAATTTAATTGGAACTTTAAAATATCCCGAATTTTTGAATAACTGACTGTATTTGAATCTTAAAATAGTCGGATCGATAAAGGTTTGCTAAACAAGAGCTAATTCCCTTTAATTGGAGAGAGAGAGAGAGAGAGAGAGAGAGAGAGAGAGAGAGAGAGAGAGTGTAGAATTTCAATTCATTTTATGACACTAAGAATCTTTATAATACCGGATTTATAACGGTCTAGACAACGATTTATTCAAAAGTATACCATCTCAGGAAGCAATTATATGAAAGATTCGGTGTCTTGAGAATTAGGAAATATTACAGAGATTAACCTACCTGGAATCATTTTCTAGAAAAGCAATAGAGCTCTACCTCTTGTCCGTAGCAAAATCTTTTTTTTTTTATGATGAATTTTCAGGCAGAGAGGATCCCGGTGATCGTAGATAAACGTGGCAAGATTATTTTTCATACTGACGGATTCTATGTCTGAATCAAATTCTCTATTTTTACATTTTAGAAGTCACTCTTCTTCTTCTTCTTCTTCTTCGACCGTTTGATTCTGTCCACTGCTGGACGAAGGTCTCCCTCCATGATTTTCCATACCACTCGGTTTTCTGCCTCTTCCATCCATCTCACTCCTGCGACTTGTTCCAGTTCATCCCTCCACCTTCTTCTCGGTCATCCTCTTTGTCTTGCTCCATCCATTGGTCTCCACTCTGTTGTTTTTCTAGTCCATCTGCCGTCACTGCATCTGGCAATATGGCCAGATACAGTGACGGGGGATGGACTAGAAGTGACTAGCATTTAGAAAAAGAGGCAATATTTGTCCCCACATCCGATAGCTTTGTTCTAATTACAATTGTACTTATTAAGCAATCAAACATAAATACGTACACATATAAGTGTCAGTTATCTTGATGTCTTTTCGCTCATCAAGAATCGTTTTCGTGTTGACACCCAAGTTATTCAAGATGTTAGGGGGCATACAATTGTCTAGTCCATTCCTTTGGCACCGTTCTGATATCTAATCCAAACCCACGGTTTTGTTTCCATTAAACTCTTGCAATATTTTAATACTTTTATCTCTTCTAGCTCTTTTTATCTATATTCATCTCAGTGTTTGGAGAATTAATAGTTGTGTAAATAATGTGAGGTCATCAGTGAATATTTAACATCTCACCATTTCCAGTGCAATCGGTACTTTCATTCCATCTGTATTTTCTGTGCTTATCCGAACAAGATCATTCTCTCTTTTTCTCTCTACATAGCAAAAAAGAATTATCTTGACTTTCCCTTAACCTGTTCAGTGAATGTATTTTCACAGTTTAATTCTTCATGGACTGTTCTTCAAATTTCTCCTATAACTACTCATCACATTTCACACGAACAAACAGCGTTGAATCCCTTCAGTTGAACCAACATTTCACTGTAAATTCCGTTCTCTGCCATTAAGACTACAGTTCATCTACGATCATTAGAAATACACCTCAACTCTTCTAATTCTTTCTCTGTTTTCGCCAAATATACTGTATTAATGTATATATATATTCATTATATATTAATGTATATGTAATGTATACTGTATTAATATACTGTATGAATATAATTAAATTATATTTAATAATTCAACCTTAATGAAATATTAAATAATTGTATATAGTATACCACTATGTAAGGAAGAATTTGAGCCTTAAAGAAATGCAAATTTAATGAAAATTAATAATTAATTCTAGCTTAATTAATAGTCTTATTATGTTACTCCACTTAGTAGAGGTTGTAAAAGTAGATCACTTTAGTCTCGTTAGCAAGATCTGTCTTTGGTAAGCAAAGCATTTTTAAGGGCTTAATTAATATAGTCAATGTCAGCAGAGTACGATTCTCTGGATTTCCAAACCTGCTTGATCCTTGCAAATTAATTCAAGGCAGGATTAAAATTAAGTCTGCGTCGGAGAGGATCCATACTCTTTTTGGAGACTGTCATATAATTTTTTTTTAATGTGAAGTACTCTATTAAAAAGTAATAAATAAATATAAACGATGATTATATTTATATTAAGCGATGGTAATTTAGGAGGAAAAAGTCAAGTGAACAGACTGACACAGAAATATTACATACTTCTCTGAACCTTGGAAAAACAAAGTTTGAAATATTATCAAATGTTAAACGCTATAATCGCTAAGCATACTGAGGCCTGTCTTGCCAAACAATGTATTTGGAGTAAAACAATAAATCGATTGTAACAATTGTCGTGGTTTAGTACGTAAAATTACGTCAGAGTTTATCAAAGACTCAAAATGGATCAGCTGCTTTCATGTTCTTGTTCCTATTCCAGAAATTTACCAAAAAGACTTCGATCGGCGACTGCTTCCCTTCTAAATTCTGCAAACTATTCACTTTCAGAGATCGAACAAAACATTCGAAACGTTGTGGATTTGTACAACCGATGGAAAAATGAAACTCGCAAAGCATTGGACGACTGTGAATTCGAAATTTTGGCATACACTACGGCAAAAGTGTGCTTCTGGAAGAATATTGAAAACGTGAGACTCGTGGGAGATGTTCTCAAGTGTTTGTACCTCTGTGATCGCTTCAAAGGACTCTCTGCGCAGGAGTTCATTTATCCCGAGAAGATCCACCAGTTATGGAGATGGCCAGGAAAAGACGATCCTAAAGCTAGAACCGTAGACGAATCCCCACTGTCTTACTTTTATCGAGCTGCAAACGCAAACAGAATTCTGTTCAAATCAGAACGGTTCATCAATGCACTCGCTGCTCTTTCTAGCTTCAATATATACAATATCAACATGTTCAAATCTGTCCATATGCTGCTCTTTCTTAGACTTGGAGGTATCCTAAACCTAAAAAGGCATAAAGCTAGTTTCCAAAGGGACATGTGTTTTCTTATATTGTGCTACATGCAGAAACGCATACTTTGTGCGAGCAACGACCCGGATGCGAATGAAGCACCCGAATTTCAGGAAAGGGCATTGAACGTACGAATTCTTCTCCGTGAAATCCCACAACTCTCCATCCCAACTTTAAAACGTGTAATCGAGAGGTCGTTCGTTCTCAAATACAACGAAATAGATGACACCACTCCTACCTCAGTAAAGACTTTTAACAGAGTCCTTAAATGGACGCCTTTGTTAAGTGAAAGATGCCATCACCCATCTAGACTAACCCATTTCTGCAGATGTGTTATCAGAGGTATCTTGAACGATAACTGGCAACTTCCAGATGGTATTCAGAGACTCGTACTTCCTCGTTCTCTTCTCCGATATCTTGATCTTCTTGAAGATTAAGTGGATCGCTAATCAATGATAATCAAAAAAACGCTAATGTGTTTTAAAAAAGCAGTTGATTCTGATCTAAATTTAGCTTAACGCTAGCTCGTTCCTGTGCGAAATTGCATGATTATAATTAAAATTATTTTACCTTTTTTCATTGTTTGTTTTAAATCCTAAAGGGCTCCTCTAGACACACATGCCGTCAATCGGAAAATGTGATAACTGTAAATATCTTCGTTCTGCATCTTTCAATGCTCCTAGTGTACTACTGAAATGCTTCTTAAACGTAATAGTTTGCGATTGCAAAAAATCTCTCTCACACACAACACAGACTATGTTTGTTTGAATAGTATTCAATTCTATACTTTCTAATGTGTTTTGATGTGTTAAATAAATATAATAAAACACAATGACACATTGTATTTTAAATTAATATACTAGAATAATGGCCTATCGTTGAAAATAATCTGGGTTCATATAGACGTAATTAATGTGATCAGAGGTGAATCCTCTCTTCTTTGGCTGCTATGTTTGTCACTTGAGAGTGTCTTCTTAATGGTTTGTCTGTTTTACCAAATGAAATCCCGAGTTTCTTGAAAGAAATCGCTACAGCCCTTATAAAGATTGTCTCACCCTATAGAATATGCGAACCTAAGTTTGTTTCAAACGACAGCAACACATTCTCGTCAAAACGTACCGATCTACCAGTCGGTATGTCTGCAGGTCTGTAGAAAGAATCTTCGCTTAATTACCAAGTATATTATAATAAGAAATTATAGTCTTGTTTTAATACTTTACCAAAGCGTAAGCAAATAAAGTTTACACGTGAAGTATCTTCAAGACTAGGCTACTTGTGTTTAGAGACCATTGACTCCTCATTTGACGTAGTGTCTTATAATGCAAAGTATACCTCTTTTTAGGCAGTTTTGCTATGCATTATTGAAGGGGTTACCACCCAGACCAGTTTCGACCTATTGATCTCTGCAGTATGGATACAGTTTTAGGAGAGGGAGAGAGAGAGAGAGAGAGAGAGAGAGAGAGAGAGAGAGAGAGAGAGAGAGAGAGAGAGAGAGAGAGAGAGAGAGAGAAAGACTCATTACAAGAAGAGCCGCCCAAAGTCTCTCGATGTCTACGTCAGTTAGAAAAAACTGCTGCCTAGCTCTAACTGCAAGAGGTAACCCTGCGATGGCCTGCCAGCAACTGCCTCTTGAGGTTGCTGCTTCCACAGGTGACAGCATTTCCCACTGGAGTATGTTAGGAAGTGATCAAATCAGTTCGAATCTACAAGAAAACCAGTGGTTTGTATCCCGTAAAGCACAAACCACCAGATTTCGTCAAAACTGGTATCACGAACATGTGACTTAGAGCCTTAAAGAGGAGGTAAGTTTTAATCTCTGATAATTCCCGTTTTAGCCTTCAAGCGGATTCTAGGCATTGTCTGATCTTCAGATAACAAGAGAAATGCGGTACCAGCACTTCAACATCCGAGAAAGGGACATTTACGGCGTAGTCAGGGATCTCATGTTGGGCGAAATAATGATCAACTACCACAATCAACTACTTCTTCCCAGTAGTTGATCATTACTGGGAAGTGGTACCAGAATAGATACTCGAACACTACGTGCAATACTGTAGAGGTGTGACTAGCCCAGAATTTCTTTCAATGAATGAAATTTCCATCTATAGTGCTCGAGTCGTGAAGGAGAATCTTGAAAGTAAAGATGTTGGTCGATTGGTAGCGCCTCTGCTACTAATAGTTTAAGCAAGTTTGAGTTGGCTTAGTAGTTGGACGAGGATTAATCGTTCGATGCTGTTGGCACACTCTCCCTCGGTGAGTCTTTAGACTCCATGGAGGTGTCAAATAATAATAATTTCTTTTATTACATTGCATACATTTGTTATAGTTATTACATATATTACATACATTTCATTAGATATGATACATTACCTACATTTATTTACATATGATACTTATATTACATATATTGGTTTACATGTGATACGTACATTACATGCATTTGGTTATATATGATACATCTTGGATGAGAACTAATTTCTCTGCTTTCAACCTCGAAGCTTATATGTAAGCTTATCTGAGGATGACACCAGTTGGTTATTATTCGTTGGATTTTTTGCTGTGTTGAGAAGCTTCGAAATCTATGATTGAGAAATTCGCACACACACACACACACACACACACACACACACACACACACACACACACACACACACACACACACACACACACACACACACACACACACACACACACACACACACACACACACACACACACACACACACACACACATACACACAATAACTTGGAATGTATCGATGCGTCGCTGAACTGGAAGCCTGAGCGAATATATTGTGTTTCATTAAGTTTGTATGGTATTTTCGGTGCGTGTTTCTTGTTCATAGTATGTCCTTAGAGCTCTTTTCTGGCTATTGTAGTGTTTGTAAGGCTTCTGTATTCAAAAGGTAATTTGTTTATCATGTGTGGGATGTAGAAGTTTCGCGTGGCCTTTCCGTAGTGATTATTGTATTTATATGTGATATAATTAGCAGTCTGAGGGCTTGTTATACGGTATGAGTTTCTGACTGTCCTGTAGTTGACATCGAAATAATGATACCAATAATAATAATAATAATAATAATAATAATAATAATAATAATAATAATAATAATAATAACCAACTGCTGGGGCTAGATCACCAAATTTAAATCCAATCCAACATGTGCGAGGCATCTTCGAATCGTACTGCAGGCTGCCAGGAACTCTCCTCGATCACTTGCTCAGCTAAAGGCGGTTCTGGCGGAACAATCGGGTTTGTTGTCACCAGCGTTGTCCACCCATGTCAAGCTGATTAGACAATACAGACGATCATTCGCTACAATTGTGTGACTATATTTTCAGACGTACTGTGTTAACTACTGCAGTATAATATTTTGGTAATTCTTATGCACCCATATACATTATTATTCTATTGTACACCATCATACCAAATTCTGTAATATTTCATCGTAAACTGGAGGAATTATTACCATATTTCCTAAGTGTTTTGCTAATTTCATCCATCGGTGTAACTCTAATCAGGAGTATTTGAATAATATGTCGATGCATTTCCTATTAGCTCCCACTGATAAACCTCAACAAAGGTCGAAATCAATCTGTGTAGTGATTCTTCCCATAATGCATAGCAGTATACACGACCACTAGTAAGAGTGTTTTGCTTTGTGGGATAACTGCAAAAGTCATCAGCTTGCATCCACATAATAACCTACTCGTTAAAATATTTCACACGCAATTGTTTGCCTACGTTTCGGCAAAGGAATTACAGAAAAATGTATTTTTTGTCTATTGTAATTTACTTAGACAAATCTGTCTGTGGGACCATAGATAAAAATAAAATTAAATATTATATAATACATTATATTATTTTAATAAAATAATGCAAAATGTTTTTAAAAATTTAAAAATTTTGAAGTTAACATCCAAACACCATTTATAAATTAGAATGATATTAATCCAAAATTTAATGCTGAAGCAGAGAAATAAAAATAATACATTCTTACCTGAAAGATAGATATATGCGTCTGGCGAAACGGTTTTCGCCAGACGCAGGATCTCGGTAGGCGTACCTCAGGGATCTCTTCTGGCACCTCTCCTGTTCTCAATCTATGTAGCGGACATCCCTCTGAAACCAAGAACAACATTCACTGCATTAAATGCAGATGATATTGCACTGATGGCATGATCACTGAGCCCAATAAACTGACAACTAAAAGACTCCAAACCAGCATACACATTTTAGAAAAGTGGATGGCAGACTGGAGGATCCAAGTTAACCACCAGAAAAGCTCAGCCATACTGTTTACTAGAAAGAAAATCCATACCATGGAGGATATTTATTTATTGTGAGTAAAGATTCCATGGCAGACTGAAGTTAAATATCTTGGAGTGATTCTTGATAGAAAACTCCTATTCAGCAAACATATTAGTTACATTACCTCAAAGACATCCAAAGTCTTAGCACAGCTCTACCCAATGATCAAGAGACAAAGTAAACTGGACACGCAAACAAAATTAACAATTTACAAGATGGTAATTCAACCGGTCATCACTTACGCATCCCCAGCGTGGAGCCACACCGCGAATTCAAACATTCTAAAACTTCAGAGATTACAGAATAAGTGCCTGAGGAAGATTCTGGATATCCCTTGGTTTATAAGAAACACCCAGATCCATAGAAGTAGAAGTTAATATCCCTTATATCTCTTCCCTTCTCCTAAATCTAGCTGAGAAGTTCTTTACCAAGACAAGTAACCATCCAAACCAGTTAATCAAGGAAGCCTCGGAATATTATAAAGAAGAAATCAACAAATATAAAAGACCAATATATATATTAAGTTCAGCTGAACACAACTAACTTCACTGCCCTCAATGGGCGAGCATATAGCTCACAAAAGGGAATATATATTTTCACAAAAGGGAATAATTGCTTCACCCATCTAGCCAGAAATGTTAATGTTAATGTTAAGAAATTAACATTAACAAGGTCATGGAGATAACAAATTTGTGTATTGATATTACAGTCATTGTGTGAGTGATTATGATTACGATTTGTTAATCACGAATTAGATTTTTGAAATGTGTGTGGATCATAGAATGATTGAGGTAGTGTTGTTATCTGATGTGCAGTTCTGGTTAGTCTAAGCAAGTACTTTACTTCAGGAAACTGTAGTCGCAACGAAAGCGATTTACTAAGTCTAATTTTTGCTTCAGAGGAGGAAGATGACGCTTATATTGAATCGCTCAACAAAGGGTGGGCGCTCAGCATTCTCAAAAAGATTGTTAGAAAAATCGAAATCGAGTGGCCCGGTATTCTTAATTTCTACTCCTTGCCAGGAGAAGTTGAGGAGGGAGAAGACACTACCCAGATGGAGGAGAAGCTGGATTTGGTGATTTTCACTTCACCAGACTTTGAAGAGGTCCGTGCGCGCAAGAAGCGCAAAACCACCGACGCAGAACTTCCAATGGATTCCAGTATGGAAGATGACACCCCCAGTTCCGATTCATCGCCCTCCTCCAAAGAGAGGGTGCCACCGATCGTCCTCCGGGAAAAGAAAAAATGGACACTCTTAAGGTCCACCATAACAAACGTACAAATACAATATAATCTCAGTTAAGAACATGGATGATGGCATCGAAATCCAACCTGCTACCTTGATGGACTATAGAAAATTGACCAAAGAGTTAGATTCAAGTGACACTCAATACCACACTTTCTCTCTCGGCTCATAGAGGAATCTGAAGGTGATCCTCTGAGATATTACAGAGGATGTAACTACAGATGAAATAGAGGCCGACCTTTGGCACCAGGACCTGCCACCTATTAAGTCATTAGGATGACCAGAGTGGACAAAAACTCATGCCTCTGGTTTCAGTGGAGATCCATAAAGATTACAAAAATATTTATGACCTAAGATCAGTCTGTGGGCTCCGGATCACCCCAGAGCTCTGAGGAAAAACGCTTCAACTGGACAGTGCCACAGGTGTCAAATATTTGGCCATGCTCAGACACTCTGCAAAGCAGGATATAAATGCCTGAAATGCTGCAAGAGCCACCCCACTAACACCTGCTCAAAGCCAGAAACCACCACAGTTACTTGTGCAAACTATGCAGTTAACTGGGCGGCCCTCACCCAGTTAACCATAAAGAATGTATCCAACACCCGAATAACAGATGGTCTGATACAAATAGACAATCCCCTACCTCTGGCTCCAGTCTCACAGTGTTCAACAATATGTGACAGAAGTCCTACAACCGCAGTTTGAGTCCCCTAAGAGAACATACTACCAATGGCAGGTAAGAGCCTATGCGGACGTGGCCCACATAGGTTCTTACCTGCCAAAATGACAACGAAGGAACAGAAGCAAAATCAATCTGCAGCGCAGTCAACCTGACAACTGTCATTACTGCCTCAGTGGCAAATATGCTACAAGATTTCAGCAGGTCCAATCCTTCACCAGTTGCTAAAAAAGGATTCTTATATGAAACACGATCAATCCTCTCAGCACTTAGTGATGAACAGGAAGAAACTAACTCCAGACTCTTTACAGATTGTGGTGTGAAATGCCAATGGCCTCAAACACAAGATTATGGAGCTCCACAAGTTGACTCAGAGACTTCAGCCAGACGTTGTTTTTGATAAGTCAAACACACCTGAGGCCAACAGAATGCCCCAAAATTAGGGGATATCGCCTCTACAGAATTGACAGGCCAGATTACAAAGGTGCAGTTGCAATCTTCATTAAAATTATATCCAACACCATACAGTGAACAACCTGCCAACCACTAACCTCGAGATTACTGGTGGAAGGTTCTTAGTAGCTCGGCTGGCAGAATGAAAATTTATGCAGCATGCAACCCACCGCAAAAACACCACTACACAACGGATCTGGATGCCATCCTAGATGCTAGAGAGCTAATTATTATTGCTGGGGACTTAAACTCCAAACACCCGCCATGGAATTGTAGAACCACAAACAACAATGGACGCATCCTCGCCAACTACACAGGATTCAATTTCGCGATCGTCGCAGGCCCTACCGAACCTACTCATCACAGCCCGAATGGCACTGCCGCCATCTTGGATATAGCTATCCTGCAATATGTTAAATTTCAATATAATTGAAGAACATTAAAAGAGCTGCATCAGACAATGATCCAGTGCTATTACAACTGGGAACGCAAAACAACCTTTTCCCCCTTCACACTCATTCATATCCTGGGAAAAATTAGCAAAAGTACTCCCAGAGTTCATTGGCCCTGTTTATCCTATAAGGTCAAAATTTTATTCAGCAAATCAATGCAGCCATAACGATAGTTACCTCTTACACAACTCGTTCCACAACAAATCGTTTACTGGAGGACATTATGAACCTGATCAGAGATAAAAATAGAGCTAGAAAAAGATTTCACAATACTCGCGCGCCTCAAGACAAAATAATTCTTAACAGATTAAATGGAGCTGTGAGAAACGCCCTCAAAGCCCACAGGGACCGGCTGTGGGAGGATAAGTTGGCTTCCTTCTCACCTGCGGATCATTCTCTTTGGGGACGTTTGAGGAATCTCAGAAAAAAAAATCTCTTCCCCCTCTACAATCGGACCCGGGCCTTGTGCACACGGATGCAGAGAAGGCAGAAATCATTGCAAAAAATTTAGAAGGGCAGTGTCGACCTGCTTATTAAAACTTAAATTTCAACCACTTGTATAAAATTCATCGTCATGTGAGATCCCATTACCACTAGTTCTACTCATCAAGTCATATCTGAAAAACAGAAAATTTAGGATATAAAAATGAAAGGAATTGGATCCACTGAAAGAAAAATCACGGCAGGATTGCGCCCAAGGCTCTCTACTGTCTCCCTTGCTCTTTTCCATATACATGGCAAATCTCCCCAAGTTTTCCCAGTCCATCACCGCCCTATGCAGATGACACGATCATCATAGCCAGGTTCGTCTGTTTGCAACTGGCTATAAACAAACTGCAGATAGCAATCAACGAACTAGAGAATTGGTACAGCAAATGGCGTATCTCAAGCAACCGAGAAAAAGCTCCACAGCACTATTCATCATACGAAAAGCAGATCCGAATACAGGCATAAAAATCTTCGGAAAAATCATCATTTGGCACAAATCAGCCAAATATCTAGGATTTCAGCTTGATAAAAGCCTAAACTTCAAGATACAAATCTACAGTATTACAAATCTACAAATCTACAGGATACAAATCCACTAAAGCCAACCAGACCATAGCTCAGCTATATCCACTCCTGAATAGGAACTCCCTTTTAAACATAAACAACAGCGAAATTTTCCTCTACAAATCATTGATAAGACCTCAACTAACCTACGCCTCACCAGCTTTGGACAAGGACTAAAAGAAACATCTAAAGCCTATAAACGATCCAGACTAAATGCCTAAGAATGTCGCCAAATGCCCCCCTGGTTCATCAGAAACCCCCGCTTACATCGAGAAGATAAAAACCTGCCAGATATCAAGATCCACATGATAGGCGTTGCAGAAAAATTCTTCACAGTCACAGCCAATCACCCAGATCAGTTGATTCGACAAGCGGCTGACTACAATCCATCAGACCGCTTCAAACATAGAAAGCCAAACTCCTTCATCGCAAATGAAAGCTGAAACTACACAAAATGCTCACGAAGAGCGGGTAAAATACCCACAATAATCTCCTCACTCACAATCAAGAACTCAGATAAAGGGATGAGGAGTCAAGGACTCAGTCCATCACCCAAAGAAGTTCACAGTTTACAGAAATTAACAAATCCCATGAAGCAGTTTATAAATAAGTTAACAATGTCTCTCAATCAGTTTTAAAGATTCATTGCAAGCAGTTTAACATCTCTTTTGTACGTCTCATTTAATCGAGTGAATTAATTTATATCTAGGTGTAATTTATACGTGGATGTGAAGAGGAAATTTGACTCTGAGGATCGAGGAGATCAGATTAAATAGTTTTACAAACGTGACTGACAGAGATTATTAGCGAGTTCGTTTCTAAAATAATTGTGGGAATGATAAAAAAAGGTAGAATATCAAGAAAGGTTTTGTACATAATTCAAAAGATGTTATTTAATTCATAGTGTCAATCAGTAGCATACTGCAAAAGTATAAATTTACAGAGAAATACTTATTCTTCTCTAATGTTTAGATGCACAGAATCAGTGCACAACCCACTGATGAATTGAATGTGATCCAGGTTTGACAATTTTTTAATCCTTAATATAAATTACAAAATGGTGTTTAGAAAGTAATTCATTCGAATATTTTATTCGTATGTTTTGCTCCAATCAATGTTAGAACCGGCATTCACAAGAACTCCAATGGTTTTGACGAGGACGTCGACATTTAGTCGGTTGGAAAGATCTGGAATTGAATCGTGTGTAAGACACGAGGAAATTTTATAAAAGTTCTTTTATCTAACTTATCCGACTGCATATGGAAGTGGAAGCTAGTTTGCCTGTTCTGTCATTTCAGTCCATGCTGTTCTATTTATTTTTGTGAAACACTTGTTTCCAAAGCCTATTAAGTTTTGTTCTTTGTTTTGTTATCAATCACATTCTTCGCTCATTATAAAAACCCACGGGGAGTATAATCGAGCTATACTTTGATTTTCTCACTTTACAGATGGCATTTCTATACTTCTAAGGTATAATACTGAATTTTTATTTCACTCTTCGTTAAATATTTCGAATATTTCATTTCTTCTTATTAAGCCAAACTAGAGTGCCGAATGCATCTCTTGTTGGTTTTTATTTTACTTTGTATATTATTATTAACAAATAACTCTTAGTAAGGTTCTTCACAATTCCTAAATGAAGCCCCTTTGGAATTACTGTATTTTTCCTAATTTCCATTCATTAGGGACTTCTTAGAGGTTACGACTTTGATGAATATCTATACTAGGTAAGCAGTAGGATTATTCGTCAGGAAGCCTCCCAAACGTAACTAACAGGTTCGTTCATGTGTGTACTATCTAGATACGGGTCTGCGGAAACTATTTTGCTCTTATACTGTCGAATAGTGGGATGCTCGCTCCCTAGTTAATTAATTACAGTACGGAGAATGCACTCGACAAGGTCATCACTCGAAGTACATGTATGAAGAGAGTGTGGGGACAGAAATCGAAACAGAATACGAGTTACTTGACACTTTTAACGTGGAAAGATGGGCTTCTTCTTTTGTCCCAACTGAAATCCAGACTAGATCCATTTCCCAAACGATATAGAGTCAAATCTCTTTCATTTCCTTTATATATTTCATTTAGTATTTCCCATTACTGTTCCTCTTGGCTTCCATCCTCTAATTTCCGAGGCAGAAGTAAATCCCTGCGGAAGCAACAAGACCAGTGATCAGTTATCATTTGCAACCTACCCTAGGTATTTTCTTCTACCTAAATGGGGGAAATCACGCTACAGTGAGACGTTGAAGCTTGGAAAGCTGTGTTATGGAGTGACGAATTACCCACCTCCTCTATTGAGTACACGGACGGATTAGGGTATAGCGGATGCCCTATGAGCACCTCTTATCAGAGGTAACGCCAACTATGAAATTCGGAAGTGGCAGTGTAATGGTGTGGTCCTGTTTTTCCTGTTTTGACCTCAGACCTCTGTTTATGGTACCTCAAACGTTGAACTTTGAGAGATATCTGAATGTTTTGGACAATGTAATGTTTCCTAGTTTCTACGATAATGACCATTGCCTCTTTCAGCAAGACATTGCGCCGTGTCATATGGCTGCTGCTGCTGCTGCTGTAACTGTGGTTTGTGGACATGATCGTCACTGTAACTGACTGTCCTCCCGCATTCCTCATCCATCTCAACCCTACTGAACATCTGCGGAATGTTCTGAAGTGTAGGATGAAGTCAAGGGAAGTCCATAATAGTCCACAACAGTCCAGGACCTCATCACATGCCTTCTGGAAGAATGGACCAAAATACCCAATTATCGCTATCGCACGCTTCTGGAAATTATGCCCGTAAGAACGCTGATGTCATCGCAAGGAAAGGAGGTTCTACATCTTATTAAGGTGGGCACCATGTCTGTTTGTTCCTCATGTTGGTGTCCGTTGACTTCTTTCCAAGCGGTGTATGCAGAAACTTTGAAAGTTTCAAAAGTTTAACCAAAGAGTTTATAATAATACATTCCTCGGCATCGAAGTTGCACGACCTTGCCCAGACGCTCGTATGTTTGCTATTTGTCTTTTATTAGTGCATTTTTTAAAGGTTTTACTGGCCTGACAGCTGTTTCGAGATGGTTGGTTCTTTTCAAAGAGCAGGCAGAAACCTTAAGAAAGCAAAAATTCATTCAACACCAAAGCAACCCCCCATGTTAAATCTCTGACATTGGATTACAAGATTATGGCATAGGATTATGTTGACTTCTGAACAGAGAGAGAGAGAGAGAGAGATTACCTATGTCATAACGCATCTTACTATTGGCTACTTTGGTGAGTACTAGCCAATGAAAACTAAATGAAAAGAAACTTTCAAGTTCCCCCCCCCACTGCTCATATCCCCAGCTACTTTCTACTGTTCTTCTTCAGTCATTTGAATTTTAATTTAAGTAAATCACCCTACAAAAGAAGCAACTGTTTACTATATGGGACGAAAATACCCTAAAAATCAGCTAAAGTCTTCTATTATCTTAATGGGAGTAGACCATTTTAGTCCTATCTGACTTTTTGGAGACTGAGTGGACATTTCAATCTCTACTGGTAGCAAATTAGAGATAGCTGGCCCAACACTATAACTAATTATAATTGTCATCCAATGAAGAGACAACTGGCATGTGTCGCCATCTCGTGGTTACTGACAGAATATATTATTGTATGAAATAGTGTAGGTTCTACAGTCGATTTTCTTGAGTTTATGGTACTAAAAACCGGAGTTTCCGGTAGAAAAAAAACCGCTTGCCTGTGCCAGGGATATTGACTAGCTCGGGATCCTGTTAAAGAAAGGCTTAGAAAAATTTCCTCTGTTTAACGACTACTCAAGAACTTCAGTCTTTCTTCAGGTGACCTAGCTCTGTGGTTGCAAACGTCACTTCCATTGAGCTACATAACCATTTGAAAATATCAGGAGATATGTTATTTCTTCTGTGTGATTTTTTTCCTATTGGAATAGGATTAGATTGAAATTAGATTGAAATCTCGGTTTTAGTATAATGAAGGAAAGCCTGGAAGAATAGATTAATTTTGTGGCGATAGCATCATTTGCAGTGAAAATCTGAAAAGTGTTATTTTTTAAATATTTTTGCTATGATTAATTTCGCAATTTAGGTTGCAGGCAAGACAGCTGGTTGCATCGTTCAATTCTGATTTCATTTTTATTAAGAAAATTATTTCAAATGATATTACTAAGTTCGCACCAACTTAATGGAATTTGAAAAAAAAATTAAGATTGACATTATTTTGTTGAGCTGTTTCAATTTCGATGATAACCATCTGACATTTGTTTCAAAATTAGGAAATTCAAAAATAGCTAAATCAAAATTGGTCGAAATATCATAAATGCGCTATAACTTTCGACATACTGATTGAATCACTTCTTACAAAAGTATCACCAGTCGATGGATGTCTCTAAATGACGCCAATGGGTCACAAACGTTGTGATAATTTGGACGAAAACAGGGAAACATAGACATTTTCCAGGTGTGTTTAGACTTTTGGCAGAATACACATCAAAGCTTAACTCATTAGCTTTAATTGTAAACTGGTATTTAGACTGATAACAAATGTTCATAAGGGGAAATTTTATTATCTGGTAAAATATATTTTGATTCAATTGTGTTAGTAAAGATGCAACACGAAAAACATTTTTTTTAAATTTTTTTTTTTTACTGGAGTTGATGTTAATGTCTTTCTATCCTATGGCGTAATTTAAGTAAGACGGCCTTCTTTTATTTATCAAAACTTGATAAATGATTACGTAAACAAATATATCATTATAATGCGGAGTCCGAAATTATCATTTGTAGCCTAATCTTGAAACCATATATTTTAAGAATAAGAAAATAAATGGTTTATTCCTTCGAATTTTCTACCTGAATGTCTTGTTGATATGTTTCCTTTCTTTCTTCTGTTTATGACTGATTGTCATGCCATTGCAGTCCTTATGAAGCTTCGTATCAAAAATATTGACAAACATGAACTCCAACCAACTACACGAAATCTCTCTCCAGTGAGAGAAAAATCACTTATTTGATTTCAATCCCTGGCGCACTTTTGTAGTTGAAAGGAGGAAGTGCAACGGAGGCAGAGTTTTTCATGCAGCAAACCAAACAAACCAACTGAAGAATGCAGTTATTTAGGCATATCAAGCTAGTCTCATAACCTTAGTTGTTTCGGCACTATTTCAATCCTTAAATTTCAATTTTAATAAATGAATCCGCTCGAAAAGTTCTTATTTTTCAAACCTGAATCCGTGATCAAGACAAAATTTCCATTCTTTCGATAGCATTAAAATTACAAAAAAAAAAAAAAAGTACTGAATTAAAAAAACGAAAAAAAAAAAAAGACAATTAGAAAAACAATAAACCCTTTACAAACTGTCGAGATATTTTAATTTGCATTGAAATCACTCTTTCAGAGTTTAAATGTTCCGAAAGGATACAAAAATAAGAAGTGACTTTTTAGTGAAAGGAATCCCATGAAGTATCGTATTCAAATTCTCTGTTAACAGCTGTAGCGTTTTCTCGATTTTATTTTAAATTCCCCTTTTTAATAGCCAAATTTGCCACACGCACATTAGACGATACAAAATATATATATGCAAACATCCAAATGTATGGAGGACTAAGCCACAATGCCAGAATCCTGCTTGCTAGCTGTAGACACATTATTCGGCAACCCAGACCTGCATTAGGTTATTAGCATAAAATATATTATTATGTTGTATTATTGCATCCATGCTATGCTTTGCATCGTTATATAATTAAAAATAAAATTCTTTCTTTAAAACCACGCTACCGGCCAAGACGTCTATAGACTCTAAGATTATTATGGATGCGAAGTGCACATTAAAATTGTAATACCATTGATTTTACATTGAAATATATGATGGATACGAAGCGTATGAGGATACCTATTTGATCCACAATGGCCGGTGAGGTGGTTAATTAAGTCATAACATTTTTATCTTCATTCTTTATTTTTTATCAGAAATGAACCACTAGAGGATTGTGTTGGTAGTTATATTTTTTTTTTTTTTTTAAATTATTGCATCAATAAATAATTTGATATTTCTAATTCAATAATTTAATTTAGTTCAATTTTATTGACTGACAATTGACATTAATGTCTTTAAGGGTGAAGCAAGATGCTTTTCATATTCCCCGCTATCTGCTACGGCTACAGTGAGGGTAGAGTTTTATGAGCAGTTCGTTCGCCTTGCATGGGCATGGAGATTATGCATCGCTACAGGAAGTTAAAATGGCTTTTGGTCTTTCATATTTGAATATATCCATTGCCTCGTAGGCCACAGTTTGCTGAACTTGATCGTTGGGGTGTGTGGACGTTTTTAGGGAAAACTTTGTTGCTAAATATTGTAGGAAAGAGAAGATATAAGTATCTCATTGAAGTTGGTTGTTTCTGATGAACCATGGGGCGTTCAGAATTATTCACAAACACTTGTTTTGTACACGTTGCAGTTTGAGGATATTAGTGTTGGAGGTGTGGCTCCAGGCCGGAGAAGCGTAAGTAACTATGGGTCGAATCATCAGCTGGTATAAAAGCAATTTGATTCTGATGTTTAGCTTGCTGTTCCTGTTCATTAGCGGGTAGATCTGGGCGATGGCTTTAGATGCCTTTGCACACGTTGCCTTGATGTGTTGGTTAAAAGTTAATTTTTTGTTGAGGACGATAACCAGGTATTTTGTTTCTGTTTGCCAGGGAATTTTGGTATGGAATAGTAAGACGTCTCCTGCAGGAGATATCGACATTTTCGTGAAGAGAATGGCTGAGAGTTTTGGGGGATTTACTTGCAGTCTCCATTTGGAAAACCATCTCTCTAATTTTAGAAGGTTTTCTTGAAGCTTTCTAGTAATGATCCTAATAATGCTGCATCATCCGCATATATGTATATGATGGATGATATTTGATTGTGCAGGATATCTGACATGTATATAGAGAACAGCAATGGAGCCAGTAGGGCTCCTTGCGGTACTCCAGCCAAGATATGGCGCTGAGATGAGGTAGTACCATTGATCTTGACTTGGATGAATCTGTTCTGTAAATATGATCTGACTAGATGTACCATTTTAGTGAGATACCGGCTGTGATAAGTTTGTGTAGCAGTCCGAAGTGCCATATTTTGTCAAATGCTTTGGATAGATCAAGAAAAACATCTCCCGTGTATTGACGCCAGTTGTAGCTAGTGGTAATATATTCCATAATTCTGTGGATTTGCTGGGTAGTACTATGGTTTTGCCGAAAACCGAACTGCTCTTTAGGAAGGATTTTTAGTTCATTTACTGAGGCTTGAAGTCGTGAGAGGATGACCTTCTCTGCAATCTTACCCAAGTTGGAGATGAGGCTAATAGGACGATAACTGTGGGGAAGGTGCTGGTCTTCGCCTGGCTTATGAATTGGGATTAAATTAGCCTGTTTCCAGGTGGAAGGAAAATAGTGAAATCTTAAGATTGCAATTATTATTATGGTCAGGTGCACTATAGCTTTTCGGGGTAGCAGCTTGATCACCGTATTTGTGATGCCGCCTGGCGCGGGAGCTTTTTCGTTCTTTAAATTTTTAATAATATCATATAATTCAACAGGTGATGTAGGTGCAATATGGTCAGCATTGGTATCAGGAAGTTTTAATGAGTGTCTGACCTATCTGTGGATTTTATACAAGTGATCGAAGTCTACGTTTTCACATGAGGGCTTGCACTGCTCTTCTAAATTTTTTGCTATGGCTTCTGCCTATTCTATGTCTGTGTGAACAAGGCGCTGGTCAGAAAGTATAGGGGGAAGAGTAGGTGAGATAGAGGCTAACTTTTCTTTCCATACTTGGTCTCAGTGAGTTTTGAGTGCATCTCTCACTGCTTCATTTAGTCTGTTAAGAACTGTTTTGTCTTGTGAAATCTTTTCCTAGCTCTGTTTTTTCTCTGATCAAGTTCATATTGTGTCTTCTGGAAAACGACCAGGCTTCATAACAGATTTGTAGAAGGTGGCTACCGTTACAGCGGAGTTAATTTATTGGGTGAGGTTTGTAACTGAAGATTCTACATCTTCTTTTTTTTACATATGTGAGGAACAGCTCCAATGTAATCCCAGAGTACTTTTGACAATCTTTCCCACGATATAAATGAGTGAAACGGAGGAGACAGGTATTCCTGCCTTCCCAGCTGCAACAGAATTGGGTTGTGATCAAATAAAAACTCGTTCAATGATTTTAGGCTGTACTGATGTTTAATGTCTTGCAGGATAGCTATATCCACGATGTCAGCACTCAGCAGTGCGAAACGTACAAAGTTGAGTTGGTTCAGTGGGGGCCTGCCACAGCAGCATCGTTTGATCCTGTGTAGTTGGAAAGGATGCAGCCGTTCTTGTTGGTGGTTCTACAATTCCAGGCAGAGTGTTTGGAGTTTAAATCCTTGGCAATAATGACGGGCTGTCTGGCGCCTATGATGGCATTTAAATCACAGTGCAGTAGAGTTTTTAGGGTTGAGTTGTAAGCTGAGTAGATTTTCAATCTGCCAGCGGAGCGAGTGAATACTTCCATGCCCGTGATCTCAACGTTAGTTGTTGGAGGGTTGTTTACAGAATGGTGCTTGATATAATTTTTAATGAAGATTGGACTGCCGCCGCCTGCTTAGTTTAACCTGTCGTTTCTATATAGGTGATAACCCCTTATTTAAGGGTTGTCTCAGCGTCTTAGATGTGTCTCGTTAATTAGTATAACATCTGGTTGATACCTGTAGGTGAAATCTTGAAGCTCCAGAATTTTGTTTCTGAGGCCATTTACATTCCATGCAACGATCTGAAGAGAGACTGGAATACGTTTGTTTCTATTCATCTACAGGGTGTCCCAAAATTCACGCAAGATTTAAATTTAGAGCCATTTGTGTGGTAAAGTGTTGCCAACGAGAAAAAAAAAGACAGCGTGACAGCTGACAGTTCAGGGTTATTAAAAATTACCACACACAGCGAAGAGAGTTCGTTGAATGGATTATGGAACAACAACAAGTGGATGCTTATTTTTCGAACAAAATCATCTTCAGCGATGAGGCTCATTTTCATCTTGATGGCTTCGTTAATCGACAAAATTGTCGCATTTGGAGTTCAGAAAATCCACCAGTGATTGTTGAGAAACAAATGCATCCACAACGTGTCACTGTTTGGTGCGGATTTTGGGCTGGAGGCATCATCGGTCCATTCTTCTTCGAAAATGCGGCTGGTAATGTAATAACAGTTAATGGTGCTCGCTATCGCGACATGATAATCCAGTTTTTTGTGCCTAAATTGCAAGATATGGATGTGGACGACATGTGGTTTCAACAAGACGGTGCCACATGCCATACAGCCCGAGAAACAATTCAATTACTGCATGAGTCATTTCCTGCTCGTGTAATTTCCGTTTTGGTGAACAGAATTGGCCGCCCAGATCATGTGACTTAACGCCGTTGGACTTTTTTCTTTGGGGTTTTTTGAAGTCTAAGGTTTATGCTAACAAGCCCACGACCACCCAAGCCTTGAAGGAGGAAATTGAGCGTTGTATCAACGAAATTCAGCCACATCTATGCAAAACGGTCATGGAAAATTTCGACAAAAGAGTGCGTATGTGCCAGCAAAGCCGTGGAGGCCATTTACCCGATACTATTCCATGCATAACCGTATACTGTATACTTTATGAATCAATAAGAAATTACAATCTTTAATTAAAAACCTGTGTTTTCTATCAAAATTACTTCTTGCGTGAATTTTGGGACACCCTGTATAAGCGTTGTGAGGATGGCTTATGTTTCAAGTAGGAATCTTTGAGTGGAGGTGCTGAAGGGTTAGACAGGCTGAAGTCTTGTAGCATGTTGCTAGAAAGGCCGTAATAACAGTTGTCAGGTTAGTAGATGCTGTTAGCTGATTCTGTTCTGCTGTTGACATGTTTGCACGGGCCACACAGCATAACTTCTTGTTTGCCTTTGGTTCCCTCTATGCTTGAAGGCCTCCGAGCCTCCTTCTGTGATGCAGGGATCTCTGGTGTTCTTGTACTAGAGGAGGAGGACTGTTTAGCTGTCTCCATCCGTCTGTTTCTTTGGATGCTGAATACATCCCTTATAATTGGCTGGATGAAGGCCACCGCAGTTGGCACATTTAGCCAGGGTGAGTTTCGGCTTTGTATAGGTATGGGTTGTGGGGGCTATCCCCACATTTCAGACATTTAAACTCAGCTTTACACAGTTTCTGGGTGTGACCAAACTTTTGGCACCTGTGGCATTGCCCAGAAAATGCCCTTTTCCGGAGTGGTTCTGGTGTGACAATGAGCCCGCAGATTTTTTTAAGTTGTAGATATTTTTTATATGTTGTAGATTTCTACAAGGTCTAACGGCATGAGTCTTGTCGGATCTGTACATACTGCTGACCTTAACAGGAGGTAGATCCTGTAAGTTAAGATCAGCAGCTATTTCTTCTGTATCAATGTCTTCACAGACGCCACGGAGGACGACTTTTAAATTTTTTTTCCCGAACTGAGCGAGAGGGTATGATACTGAATACCTCTATCATCCATTTCTTTAGTCAACCTTCTAAGGTTGTACCTTTATGCCCTCATCCACATTTTTGGCCTTTAGCCAAATTTGTGTAAAATTATAGCCAATGTGTAAACTGGACATTGTAGATCTTAAAGCTTCCCATCTGTGTTTTTCTCTTAGTATTATCGTAGGCACCTTTTCTTTGGGAGAAGCAGTGGAGTCCAAAACTTGACCGTCTTGTTCCATTTCGTTGTCTTTGAGTGGTTCTACTGTTGTTCTGTGCTTCTTGAGTGCGCGGACCTCTTCAGAATCTGAGAGAGTGGTGATCGCCGATTCTAACCGATCCTCCATATCCTCGGCGTCAACGTCTGTGACACTTGCGGGGGAAAACATATAATAAATTTTCACCTTTCTCGATCAATTGTTATTAAGTAGCTCGCGTAGTCTAATGAATTCACGATATACTTCCTCAAATATCGTCTCGTTTAACTACTTTCCATCCCTATCAATGTGAAATGTCTGAAGCTGGTGGGGGGGGGGGGAAATACTTACAGTCCAGTTGTAGCGCCTGGCCGGCACTTCTGCAAAAGTCGGAATTTTTTGGGTAAGAGCACTGATATAAAATAGCGAGATATTCAGAACTCATCTGCAGCACTGACAAAATTCTTTCCACTCACAGAAAATTAGAAATCGTTAACCATATCGATAGAAACATATGAAGTATGATAACTTCAATTTGATATCCTTATAGTCCTTATAAGGACTGGCTTAAAGGGGCGAAGCAAGAATGATTTTCATCTTCCCCGTTATCTGTAGAGAATAGTGTAGGGATAAGGTGTCATTGAGCTATTAAAGCTCTGATCATGGCAGGAGGGTAACAGCAATAGCCGAGCCTCAGTTAGAACTTCATTGGCTACAGCATTGCCATCTATTACCCTCCAAGGGTATTAATCTCCAAATCTCTCTGGTTTTTTTTCTTCTAATTTAATAATTGGATATTAAATTAGTATAATAAATTATTAATGGTTTCTTAGGAAAATATGCTATATTATTTTAAAATTTTATATATTATTAAATTTTAATATATTAATGTAAAGCAAATAATTAAATAATTCATAAATAATAAATAAATAAATAATCACCTTCTATAAATATTACTTAATATAAACAGGAACCACTAAAGCTCAAGCTATGACATAAATACCCGAAGAAATAAACAATTGCATGTTTAGTGCTTCTAATAATGAGACACTTTTAAAACAATTCTCTAAAGATGTCATTACTACGAAAAGATAAACAAATATGAAGATAATTATGTATATAATTAAATAGCAACTGAAGTGATTATTAAAATTTTCTTAAAATATTCATGACATTTTGGAATTTTAAAGAAAGATTTAACTCATATTCTAATACACCAAAGTATTTTTAACGTGGACATAACGTAAGAAAGGTATTCCTATATACCTAAGCCAGTCCTTATAAGGACTATATAAGGACATTTCTTACGTTATGTCCACGTTGGATTTGGCAAAGCGGTTGGGTGTACGAGCTTCGTGCTGGCCTGGTTGGCCAAGTGGTTAGCGTATCCGCTCTCCAGCCATGAGTCTGGGAATTCGAATCTCGTCTAGGTATGGATGTTTGTGATTATATCTTCCACTTTCATACATTCATTAACACAAGTGAATAAATACTCCCGCAAGATGGACTGGGAGAAGCCTTCACCCTGTAGTGGGTGGAAAAGGTAGGATTATCATCATCATCACAATTTTAGTAATAACTCACGCATCAGATAGTATAAACTATGAGGAAAAGATGGGATTCTTCACAGAGGCCCTCCTGAAAGAGCGAGGAGGGGGGATGGTGTGGATTTCATTGAAATCTATTAAGTGAAGTCTAATATTGAGGAGATTCTTAGTATTCTTAAATATATACTTATGCAATTTTGCTTACGATAGCCATACATAATTAATAATAAAGTGAATACGTCAATTACTAAAATATTGATATTGTTTCTTCTTTTCATCGTTAATAAAATCCTGCTACATATTGATACCAGTAGATGGCAGCACGTTTACCATAATGAGATCTCGTTTAAAAAATTCTTCGCTGTGTTTTAAAGGTTGCCGACATATCAAGTACAATACCACGAAGTTGAGCTGTTAAAAACGTGTAAATTTAAAAACCCTTTTAAAAGTGGTTAGAATTAGTAATGACATTATAGAAAGTGTATCCAAAATCAATGATCTAGCATTGCAATTTAACGAAATCAAATTTAAAATACGAATATTAAGCACACACGCACACATGCAAGGTACAACGTAAGTTAACTATTTATAAATTTAATTCAACAAGTCATTATTTGATTGGCTAATATTATGTGCTCTGAATTAAAATTCGAGAAAGCATTGTGAAGTGTTTGAAAAATATTGAAATATAATAGAAATTTAATTAAAATACTTTTTTGAATTATAAAGAAATAAACAAAAATACAAAAATGTTTACCTTTTGTTTATGTGGGATTTACATAAAAAAAAATCTCAATCTCAGATTTATCTAATGTTGTTTTTTATTCTCTCAAAAGATGGCAGCACATATGCCATATCGTCAAATAAAAATGCTATTTAAAGAATTGCATTTCTTTATATACAGGTATTCCTTGATATATGCAGTTAATTAATCCTCGATGGACATCGAATAAATCAAAACCGCATTATTCAGTGTTAAGAATTAATGGGAATAATTATAATGAATCGTGCAAAATATAAAAATTTAAACATCATTTATTTTTTTAAGGTGACATGTATTTATATATTTTATCTATACATATTTGTTACATAACAACTTATCTAAATATTTATTTTTTATAAAAAAAATACTTATCTAACGTAAATTGAACAGTGGTAGCTTTTTTTTTTCTACTCCATGATTTTACTCTGCATGCTCAATGATGCAGATGCCACCTTGTTCGAGGTACTCAGTCGCTTTGTTTAAAATGGCTCGTATAGTTGATTCACCGAAGCCTAGAGTTGTTCCGATGTTTGCTTTGCTTTCTCCGATATCAAAGCTTTTAATAATGTCAGTTTTAGTATCCAAAGTAATAAGTTTTCGTTTATTAATCTTTTTCAAGGTCATAGTTACGAAGGGTAACGCTTTACAAAATTTGAAAATGACGTGATATGCGGATAGGCCGTAAGCGTACACTGTAATACATACACATATACGTCTGTACGCGCTACTCTCTGCTGATAAATTGAAGCACTGAGACTGAGGCCGAGAGTGAGTTACTAACGTAGGAGCACGACTCGTACCACGTGATCCGATCGGTTTCATTGACAAGTCTAACGCTTTGCTTATTTTCAGACTTTTTGGGCGGCACTAATCAAATTTGATACAGCATATATCAAGTTTATGGTCACAATAATTTTTTGTGCACTAATCAAAGCAGCATATATCAATTTGTTGCATTTAACCCGATAGCTATTTGAACTAAAACAACCAAAGAAGAAGAAATTAAAATAATATATAGCCTTTGAGAGATTTAATTAATAGCCTATATATTAAAATATGATATTCTATACAAGAGCCTGTGCAGCTCAGTGGATGTGGCGTTTCCCAACCACGGCTCTTGGCCGCACGAAGGAAGACTTGGTTTCGAGTCTAGTCGGCGACTAGAGGAAATTTTTCTAAGCCTTTTTTCGACCGGTTCCCGAGTTAGTCGATCTCTGGCACGGGCAAGCAGGTTTTTCCTCCCGGAAACTCGGGTTTTTCGTCCTGTAAACTCAAGAAAATCGACCGTAGAACCCACATTATTTCAGACATTAAATATATTGTGTTAGGGTTAGGGACCACGAGATGGCGGCACATTTGAGCCGTCTCTCTTCACTGAGTACCGCTTAATTAGTGATAGCTTTGGGCCATCTATCTCTGATTGGTACCAGTGGAGATTGAACTGCCCACTCAGTCTTGAAAAGTTAGATAGGGCTAAATGGCTTCGCCTACTCCCCGTATACGGGAATAAAAAGGCGTTAGCTGATTTTTTTTTTTTATTCTATACAAACAATAATAAAATTTAAATGACAGATAATATTTGAAATACAACATAATGATTTTCTCTTGAGACGCTTGAAATAAACAATGATATCGAAAGCACGGGAGGGCAATGCTGTAGCCAATGAAGTTCTAACTGAGGCTCGGCAATTGCTGTTATCCTCCTGCCATGATCAGAGCTTTATATGGCTCAATAACACCTTATCCTTACACTGTCCTCTACAGATAACGGGGAAGATAAAAAGCATTCTTGCTTCGCCCCTTTAAGCCAGTCCTTATAAGGATAAGGAAGCACAATAACAGATATGAAAGAATGCTGAAGTTAATCAACCGCGAGATGCGGTGACTAATACCCTTGGAGGGTAATGGATGGCAATGCTGTAGCCAATGAAGTTCTAACTGAGGCTCGGCTATTGCTGTTACTCTTCTGCCATGATCAGAGCTTTATATGGCTCAATAACACCTTATCCTTACACTGTCCTCTACAGATAACGGGGAAGATGAAAAGCGTTCTTGCTTCACCCCTTTAAGCCAGCCTTATAAGGACTATAAGGAAGCACAATAATTCGGTGAATGGAGTGTTAACGCGATGATGTCTGACGTGCCGGATTTTGATAGTTGATATAAAATGTGATTCAAGGAATTTTGACTAGTAAATTTACTAGTAGTAAATAATATTACTACTATAATCAATCGGTTACTTTTCAAACAGATCCAAAGAATCAGCTAAGTAGGTAAGTCAACAAATTTCAAAACAAAGGCGATGAAGTAAATAGGCCTAGGCGATACGCTAGGCCTACTAACTTCATTAGAAACTGTCCACTTATTATTGTGGAAAGGGAAAGTCATCTCCTGCTCTAGAGAACAAGGCTTGGATCTAGCTATGGATGCACCGTACGAAGAACTTAATTTTAAACAGCTTCTGGCAATATTTAAACACGTAGGCAATCTGCTTCACACAAAATGGCCAGGAAAGGTTGTAGTTCATGAAATAAAAGAAGTTGATACAGATGACTCTCAACTCTTAGAACTTCTTCAAGACAGCACTAGCGGAATAGCAACAACTGCTGAGGATAATCCCCTTACTGACCACACCGATTATCAGAAGGTTCGCGCTCGCAAAAAACGCAAAACTGCAGCCTCTGAACCACCCAATGCGGATGAAATGGAAGAAGATGGCCCTGTCCCGGACACTCCTACCTCCTTAAGGGAAAAGATACCTCCGGTTATTCTGCGTAAAAAGAATAAATGGATGTCGCTAAGGACTACGCTGTACAACTTACAGATCTCATACAGCCAATCGAAGAAAGTCACAGACGGTAATAAAATCCAACCCAGGACAGTGATGGATTATCGACGGTTAACCACTGAATTGAATACCAGAGGTATTCAGTACCACACTTTTTCACTAGGATCAGAAAAAACCTCAAGGTAGTGATTAGAGGTGTATCTGAAGATGTTTCCACAGAAGAAATCACTGCAGGTCTACACCAGCAAGATTTACCACCCGTAAAGATCAGCAGAATGACCAGGAGAGACAGGACTCCAATGCAACTGGTATTAGTAGAGATCAGTCAAACCTACAAGCACATATATGATCTGAGGTCCATCTGTGGACTGAAAATCACTATAGAACATTAAGGAAAAGGGCATCAACAGGGCATTGCCACATATGTCAGAAGTTTGGTCATGCCCAGAAAATGTGCAAGGCTGAAAAATCCACCCCAGCTAAATGTGCCAACTGTGGCGGTGCTCACACTGCAACTACATAGGATGTGCACACATCCAAGAAATAGAAAACCAGAAGAAGGAACATAGTCTTCCTCTCTTAGCACACCTACGTCAGAGACTACTTCACAGCCTCCTAAAGATCGAGATAAAGGGTCAGAAGCCCATCTGCTGAAGTCAGAGGCCCCTAAAAAGAACTACTCAGAAACAACAGTCTAGGACAGTGCTTCCCAAACTTCTGGATGTCAGGGCCCCCTTTGCAAAAATTAAAATATTTCACGGCCCCCCTCGAAAAAAATCGTAATAGAGAGGTATATTATTATAATATTTATTGTATTTATATTCAATACAAAACATACACAGCGAATATTGCAAAAATCAAATGCAAATATTACATTTTTTGCCTCTTACCGTTTGGTTCTGAAGATGATGCGGGCTGTTCTGGTAAAATATGAAAGACTGTCCTTTTTTTTTTTAGTCTGTTTCTGCTTCTTCTGATTGTTCGCGGGAATTTTTTTTTTTTATCAGCCACTTATCCATCTCAGGGTTAACATAGAATAGATCAAATAATATCACCACTTACCGATACTGGCACACCACAGACTGATAACATAAAATTAGTGAATATGACCTGAATAAGGGAATCTCCGGACCAGGAACATTTTTCTCTTTTGTGACTTTTCTCTCTTTAAGGTAATTAAGCCTAACGCGAAACAGACAGCAAAGGCAGGTTATTAAAACGTGCATATGATTGGTGCGGTATTAACAAAAGATCGCGCAACCGAAAGATAAAAGCATAGCTGACAATTGAGTTAAAATGCTAACTCTCTTCAACCGAATTCCATATGTGAAACTGCCATAACATTCATTATATATATATATAATATATATAATATATATAAATATATATATATATATATATATATATATATATATATATATATATATATATATATATATATATATATATATATATATATATATATATATATATATATATTAATTTTAACACGTTCGGTTGAATTTTATTGCTGCCTTGGGAAATCGAACTCACACATATCTAATTAATAACAATAGTTTTTATTTAGATACTGTGTTTGCCCATGCAACATAAGGTTTTGTATACAGCATAGTTTCTATATGAGGGGGACATGTGATTCATTAATTAGTGCATTTTTATCCCAGTTGTCTCTAATTGCACTATTTGTTGAGAAATATATTATACAGACTCCTCATACCTTATTCACTGGCATAATAAAAGTATTTGTTTTTATTGCCTCTGCAGTATAGTGGCTGTTAGGGAGGGCATGTTTACCACTGTGGGGAGTTACTATCTCCCCACATGAACTTGTTTAAGCTTTTTTTCATGTGTGAAGTATATGCGAAACTTTTATTGCTAACTGAAAACTAGCTCGGATGACAGTGATAATATAAAACGAGTTTTGATACGTATATAAAGTCAATATCAACAGTCCCTGATTACGAACGCGTGATGAAAGGGACAGGAAGATTTGGAGCTTCCCTGGACAGCATTCGAAGTAAATACAATTAACCACTGCTTTGAAATGAAACATATGAATAAGCAATATTTACTAATATTCATTAAGCCCGAAATACGCAGGAAGCAAAGTTTTTGAACCAACACCAATGTGTGAATTTTTCCATTAAAATATAAAAAATAACAAGAAATAATAAATAATAAAAGTTAAATACGCTTCTTTTAGAATAAAAAAATCTACTTAGTCTTAAAACACTTAAAATTTGTTTTCATTATTTCACGGCCCCCCTCAACAAAACCTACGACCTCCAAGGGGGAGGCGGCCCACAGTTCGGGAAGCGCTTGTCTAGGACATATTCGGATGTAACTCGCCCTAAACAGACATCCCTGGAACAGCCAACATCACATCCAAATCTGACAGCTATCATTACCTCTTCCTTGGCAAATATACTCATGAACAGAAACAAAATAAAACCAGATTCTTTACAGATCATAGAATTAAATGAGAACGGATTAAGAGGTAGAATCTTGGAGCTCCAAGAGTTCGTCCAAAGGCGTCAGCCAGATATACTCTTAATAAATGAAACCCATCTCCGACCATTAGATAATCCCAAAATAAATGGATACCAGATGTACAGAACTGATAGATTATCCTGCACAGGTGGCGGCACTGCCATTTGCATTAAAAATTACATCAACCATCACTCTATAAATATTCCATCCACCATTAATCTTGAGATTATAGGCATAGAAATTCCCACGTGCACGGTGGGCAAACTAAAGATTTTCGAAGCATATAATCCTCCGCAAAAAAACATTACTCTTTTCAGATATGAATGCTGTAATGATCAACAGATAGCCTGTCATCATGACTGGCCACTTAAACGCCAAGCATCCCAACTGGAATAGCCGTTCCACAAATACAAATGGTCACATCCTCGCTAACTACTCTGGATCCGACAATGTGGTTGTGGCAGGACCCATAGCGCCTACCCATCACAACACATACGGTCGGGCTGATGTACTAACATAATTATCCTACAGAATGTAAGACTCCAGTACAGTATAGTGATTCTAAATGATCTTTCATCTGACCACAATCCCATTCTATTAAAGATGGGAAACCAGGATAACCTGTCTCCCCCCCACTCATATATACCTTGGCATAAGCTATCCAAAGTATTCTCCAAATATATTGGTTCTTTACCATTGATTAAATCCACAGAGGAAATTGAAACAGCTATAAAGGATCTAACTAAACAAAGCAACACTGCCTTTGCAGCAGTAACTATTTCCAGAACTACCCCAAGATCTAACCACTTGCCAGAAGACATTATGAACTTGATCAGAGAAAAGAACAGAGCAAGAAAAAGATATCACAACAAGCGAGCACCTCAAGATAAAAGAATCTTGAACAAATTCAACTCTCCAGTTAGAGATGCCCTCACAGCGCACAGAAATCAAATTTGGGAAGGAAAATTGAATTCTATCTCTCCTGACAATCACTCCATATGGAATCTTATCAAAAACATCAAGAATAAAAAAAAACCTCTTCCTGATATGCAAACAGATACTGGCCTTATTCATACCGACGCAGACAAAGCCGAGAGGCAATAGTAACATCTCTAGAAAAGCAATACAAACCCTCATATGACCATCTCGACTTCAATCACATATACAAGGTTCATCGACATGTCAGATATTCGCTCAAACTTTCTATCACATGCTCTAGTCAAATTGCACCCACATCACCTGTAGAATTATACGACATAATCAGGAAGCTAAAAAACAAAAAGGCTCCTGGACCTGATGGAATCACAAACAGGGTGAAAAAACTACTACCCCAAACAGCTATTGTGCATCTGACTAACATTATAAACTCCATCTTACACTACAAATATTTTCCTTCCCACTGGAAACTAGCAGATGTAATCCCAATCCATAAACATTATGGACTGGGATTACTACACAACGTGTATACTTGTTGTGTAGTACTACATAAGTACTACTCAACAAGTATACAGATTGGTAGAATATATTACCACGGGATTTAACTGGTGTCAATGCACTGGGGCTGTTTTCCTTGACATAGCCAGTGCATTCGACAAAGTCTGGCACTACGGCTTGCTATATAAAATGATAACATCTGGAATACCATTGGAAGTGGTTCACCTGATCAGATCATACCTCTATGATAGGTGCATGCAAGTTAAGTTAAATGGCACACTCTCCATACAAAAACGCATCTTGACTGGTGTTCCACAAGGATCACTACTGGCACCAACTCTTTTCTCCATTTATATGTGTGATATTCCGCACAACCCACTATCATCTATCAAGGCTTTGTATGCGGATGATACAGCGATATTAGCCGATAAAACCCCACCTACCAATCAAAAGACTGCAGGGAAATCGAACTCACACACATCTAATTAATAACAGTAGTTTTTAATTAGATACTGTGTTTGCCCATGCAACATATAGTTTTGTTTCAGTCTATACAGCATAGTTTCTGTATGAGTTCAATTCTGTATGAATTGAACAATATTTCACCAAATGGCAACTCAAAATAAATCCTCAGAAAAGCGTAGCTGTACTGTTCGCCAGAAGATCAATGCTTCCTACTGGACACGTTCTCCTGTTTAACACATAAATCCCTTGGCTATCTCAGATCAAATATCTTGGCATATTGTTGGACAGAAAATTGACTTTCAGCTCCCATATCAAGTCTCAATGTTTAAAGATATCAAAATCATTGCACAGCTCTATCTTCTAATAAACAGAAACAGCAAATTGATCACCAGAATCAAACTACTTATATATAAATTGATGATTCGTCCTATACTCATCTATACTTCTCCGGCTTGGAGTCATACTACTAATACTAATATCCTCAAACTACAACGTGTGCAGAATAAATGTCTCAGAATAATCCTGAACCCACCATGGTTCATACGCACTGTGCAACTTCACCGGGACACAGAAGTCCCCTATATTTATACCTTCATGCAGACTATAGCAACTAAGTTTTTTTCAATAGCATCTGTACATCCTAATAATCTAATTCAACTAGCTGCAAATCACGACGCAACAGATTACACCAAGTACAAAAGACCAAAATCTATTTTAAACTGCAACCTCAATGATTAATCCTCAGGCCCACTCAGGGCGAGCAACAAGCTAATTAATATTTCCCTCTCACAGTTTTCCTCATCAGACAGCGGGGAATATGAAAAGCATCTGCTTCACCCTTTAAACCAATAAAGTTGAAAGTTGAAAGCACAATAATTCTTACAATAATTCGTATATGACCGTACGAAAATCACATATTTCTGTGCAGTTCCTAATTCAGTAACAGATGACCCTTGGTGAACTTTTATTTATTTTCTTTATTATTGCCATTCACGAAATATTATAAATCCCATGGGACATAAACGATGTGAGGGAGAAGTACGTGATTTAGAAGAAATAACCAATCTACCGATATGTTTCCTGAGCAGGTAGCGATCGCTCCTGAAGAAAGAATTATGAAGTCATTTCCATGTTACATACATGAATACCAAGAAGCAGACCGAATGACAGAGATGGATGAAAAGTTGATTTTTTTTTCAAGCTAGACTCTGGATGGATGGTAATCAAAATGCGATTTTACAGACTTAGAAGGAAACAGAAAAACGATGGAAGTTCGAGCCACTTCAACAGAATAGAATGTCAATGTTTAATACTTAATTAACGACCAGCTCTCACGCAATCGCTTTATTATCGATAGAAAAGCGACTAAAAATAATGTCATGAACAGTAAACTTCATCTGAAACTGTAAGTCAGCTGAAGAGGAGAAATTCTGTCTAGAATAGAAATCTGAATATTATGAAAAGTAAGGGGGGGTGAAATCTTTCTTATTAGAAATAAGAGAGGACTGGGTTTTGGTAGCACTGAAGTTCATGAAGTGGTCCTCACTCCGCAGGAAACGGTAAGGCAATCAGCGTTTAAGGCATTGGTATTGGATGACCTTGAAGACAACCTAATGCCAAGCTTCAGTTTTTTTTAATACAAAAATAAATAAAGAACACAGAGATACATCGATGCTGCACCTCATCATCTATCGTTTGAACACTGCAAGATTAGTCATGTGAAGAAGAGAAACTGAATGCACTCACGACAGAAAAGCTGTACATTGGATTCGATGCTAGTGAGAAAACATCATTGTGTATAAAAGACAGGGCATGAGCGAAACTAAGGAGCCCTCATGCACTCTGGATCTAGTGGGGAAAATGAAGAAAGGTAGCTATGGACAAGAAATAATCTAGGGGTAACCTTCCGGAAAATGGAAGGCAGATCATAAGATAGTTTAATAAACTGGCCTGAAGAAAATATTGTTAGTTAGTAATACCGATAGTTAGTTAGTTAATTCACTGTGAATCGAGTGTAAAGAATTTCCATATTAATGATAACTGATAAACTGGTGGATCCCTTAATAGTGAAGAAGTTGAGATTACTAAGCCTTCTATTACTTTCCACAGAATTTAGGTGAGGAGAATACTTTGATAGTAGCTGTTCGTTGATTTGTTTGTTTGTGTACTTTCAATGTATGCAACTGATGTCATTTGTGAAGCTTTCTCACGTGAGTAACAGTGGTCTGATGGGATTAAACTTTTGGACGCTTTTAGCTCTAGATCCAATCCCCACTCCCTTTTTTCCTTGGGTGTAACAATTTCTGCATTTATTCTTGTAGCTTTAGTGCATAGGACTCGATTCCAATCGAATCAAAGCGCTTGTTCATTCGAGTTTAAAACAACTTCGAAACTGGCTACCCTGACGATGTCGAAATGTTTAATTAATGGATTCAACTGGATCCATTTTCAAATCTGACAAATTATTTCGAACTGATATTAATAATTATGCACTGCATGGATGGAATGTAGTGAGCTTCGGTATTTAGGACTCTATTAACATTTGTGGAATCGTTCTAATTTTAGTTGCAACCGGGCCATTTTGGGCTACCAAATTCGGATGAACAAAATTTAGATTGCATGACTCCACAAATGGTTCGAAGTGTCGTACATGCGCCCGTACTTTTATCTGACAGCCGCTGAATAGAGTCATCGGAACCGTGTAAATTTGTACGGGATATCATGATCATTCTCACAAAATTAGCAGTAATATTGACAATCGAAAACTCGACTCTGGATGAGTTTCAACAACTCCACTGAATGCAAAAAATTACAAGTGCTTGTTACTGGATGAGCGTCTAAAAAGGTATTCCTAGATTTCGTTTTTAAAATATTTCTAGGTTCAAGTCTAGATCGTTGAAAACAGTTCCTATTGAACTTAGCACTTTTTTGTTGTAATTCCATAATTTGGAATGAAGAAAACTGGAGGCCGTCATCATTTATGCCATAGGATGGCCAGCTAGCTATTCTGTGGCATAAATGTCGTGAATGCCTGTTATGATAGATGATTTTTATTACACGGTGTGAAACCATCGATATACTGATTATGGGCATAGAGCTTGCAGAAGTACAGGGTTTAGTTTCTCAGTTTCAGAGCGTCTGATTCTTAGCCGAAATCTTATTTGAGAGCTACTCTAGTATGTGGTTCACAGCAATCTTTAAACTATTTAGAAGGAAGAGTATCCAATGAAGACATTCACAGAACAATAAATTAATATTTCATTTATTCTGATGGAGTTGATTTTCAGAACCGTTTCTATAATTTAGATAATTTCATTCACTTAGAAGAATAACATTTGGGAATTCTAGTTACTTGTATTTATGGAAATTAGCTATAATATCTTCGAAGCGAGCGTAATCCTTGTTCATAATATTTAATTATTAAACGTGGTATGATTATTCCTTTTACCCAAGAGAGAGAGAGAGAGAGAGAGAGAGATGTTCAGACCACTCCATAGTTCGATAAAGTTGCATTTTCATAATCATATAGAATGTCCAGATCTCTCTGATAAGACCCATTAATTCTCTTTGATGTGTTCCCAAGATAGCCAAATTACGCTTTGTCAGGAGCGCTGCGTACTGCCTTGAAGATGCATATCGCATCTATGCTTTCATAAGATGTAAGTCACGCAGATTGCAACTCGAAATATGTCAAATCTCATATGAAATAAAAGGGTCCCAATGTTCGTGTATTATGTCAGAAATTATATTGGTAACCAGTTTACTTGTTCACTTATAACTTTATCAATAAGAATCACATCCTTTTCTTTTACATCATTGGACTGAATGGCCTAATAATGGAAACGAATTTAAATAAACACAGTGGGCTTTTTATGCTATTTGGAAACTCTTGAATATCATTTATTCTTTCTTAAAAAAAAGCGTGCTGATACGAATTCCATAAGAATCGGAACCAAGACTCCATCGGCTCTTATGAAGTCCAATAAAAGTCTTGTTGCGGATTCGGACTTTTGGTTGTATCCCCGGGTAGGATGAATAGGAGGAACGCGGCATATTTTACTGTCTTCAAAACAGTCACTGTCGGAATTCTATAAAACAACTTTTAGATAAACTGCAATTTCGAGCACTAGCTGGTCGACTAGTCTGTTTTCCAAAACGAGATTGGCGATAGTTCTGAAGAATGCTCTGCGAGTGACAAGTAAGATGGGAGAGTCAAACCTTCTTGATTTAATGCTTTCCAGGATTGAAAGAAAGAATAAACGATTCATTTCTACACGGGATTGCAAACTCTATTTTTTTTGTAGGGAAGAATGATTTTTTGGTCTGATAAAATTAACATGAACGCATTGTTTTTTCAGAATAATTATAGCACAATATCTGCCTATCAAGTCAGATAAAATTTTGGTTAGAGAAATTATGGATTCACCTTAGATCTTCATATTTTGTTTGTTTCATTTTCTCTCAGTCCATAGTTTTAGCCAATATTATTCAGGTAGAAACAGATTTTCAAAGAGTTGAACGAAATACGCTATCTGATCAAAAATATCCCAACACTATTTAGAAGTGGATATGGCTGTATACATGCTAGCCATCGCTCATACTGCTACTTAAGGAAGTAAGCTTTCTGACAATCTTCATAGAATAACATTAACTGTAAAATGGGCCGTACTGAAAAGATACTTTTAAACATGTTATTGTCAAGTGGAAACGCCTAAGATCAACAACGGCACAATCGCCGCTTGGTAGGCCACGTAAAATCATAGAGCAGGACCGCCGACTGTTGAAGCACACAGTGCCAAAACAATTGCCTATCTCTGATTGAAACACTCGCTACTGGATTCCAAAATGCCTTTGTAAGCAATCCCAGCACTACAACTGTTCATAAGGAGCTACCCATGGAGGTAGAAACGCATACAAACATAACATCAGCAAGGACGTTGCCAAGCGTCGGTTAAAGTGGTATAAGGCTCGCTGCCATTGGACTCTGGGACAGTGGAAACCTGTTCTCTGGAGACGGATCACGCTTCACCATTTATAATTCCACAGACAGGTCTAAATTTGGCGTATGCCAAGAGAACGCTACCTGCTAGGATGTCTTGTGCAGCACTGTGAAGTTTGGTGGAAGAGGCATCATAGTCTGGGGTTGAGGCTTCTAATTCAAGTGAGGAGAATCAACGCTCCAGCCTATAATGATATTCCAAAAAATTCTGCGCTTCCAAATTCATGGCGGAAGTTTAGTGAAAGCCCTTTCCTGTATTAACAAGAGAAGCACCTTCTATAAAGAGAGGTTTACGCAGGAATGGTTTGGAGATATGTGTTGAAGAACTTCGCTGTCTTGCACACAACTCTGATCTCATTTCCATCGAAGACCTGTGGGATAAATTGGTTTTCCTGATTGCGAGCCAGACCTAACATCATTGACCGACCTAGCTAATAATCTTCTGGAAGAATTACCCAAGAATATTATTATTATTATTATTATTTGACACCTCCAGGATGTCCAAAGACTCTTCTCAGACGGCAAAGTGAAGTGTTTACAATACACTTCTCAGATAGTGTATTGTAAACACAATTCAAAAGATTCTTAATACTAACTACTATATTGTATTTTTGTGCACAAAAATAACATAGAAACTGGATATGAAATTCGGATTTTAGTTCCATAATTTCTCAAAAGATGGCAGCATAATAGAGTGTGTTTTAAAAGACGTATTTTTTGTTTTAATTTTTTAAAATATTTTATTTGTTTGTTTTTTTATAAAAAGGTATATCAATTTAAAAAGGTAAATTATTGATTGTTTTTTTTTTTGTATCCAATAGTGTTTTTAAATTTTTTTCGCTGAAATTTATTTCATCAAAATAATTTTCAATAGTGTACTTTCCATCGATGTGCATATATATTATAATTTTTTTTTTTTTTTCCCTTGCATAATTTTTAGAATTAATTTGCAATTGTTCTCATCCAATTTCACAAGTGTCAGAATAATGATTTGTGTCCCGTGTAAACTAATGTACTTTTCCTTTTCTTCAGATTGCTGTTATTTTGTTCATTTGCATTCATTTTGTTATCAAAACCAGTGATGTTTCATAAACTATGTAGGAGTATTTTTCCTGCAATTAACTTATAGAATGTATTATACCTTTATTTAGCTAATACATTTAAACGATAGTTCACTTTTAAATTGCCTTTCACACAAAAAAGATCATTGATTCAACAAATGCTTATTGCTACCCCTTTCGTTTTTGCAAACGATTCACCTACGGGTAAATAACTCCTTAAGACATTGCCAGATTACTGCAAAGGCCAATCCGAAAGGCCATACTCATCATGACGAAAGATTACAAGAGCTGGCGAAGATGACACTTTTGTCTATGTTCAGAAACGAATAGTTATCTACTGTGCTTGAGTTATTGTGACAAATTTTGGGGAATCAGGGAACCTCTGGGTAAGAAATCGATGTCCTATAGTTTTAACAAATGCTACAATACGACAACTAGAATGACATGGAAAAGAGGATTAGTAAAAAAAAAGCATGAAAATCATTGATTTTCCAGTTAGTATAGTTTAGATGAATTCCGCGAACCAAAAACAGCTCTCCTCTCTCTCTCTCTCTCTCTGTGTGTGTGTGTGTGTGTGTGTGTGTGTGTGTGTGTGTGTGTGTGTGTGTGTGTGTGTGTGTGTCAAATAGAAAGGGGTCAAATCTTGGATATAGGAGATGTTATAGTACAGTGATTTAAATAATAAAAATAATAATAATAAGACGTTTTTCAATGCGATGATGTTTGGAATCATATTTGTATTATCTTACTTCATAATCAAATTATCAACGATAAACAGAAGTAGTTTTTCGTATCGCACAACTCATTCACTTAATAAAACACTAGTTGTGAGGCTCATGCGATATCCATGAGCGTGGTTAGCGTTTTAAAGAGTTCAAATGAAATTGTTCTACCGATTTGCTAGTTGAATCATTTGTTAATTACGGGGAAACAGGAAATCTTAGTCCTTTCTACCAAAAATGCTCTAAACATTTGATTAATAAAACTGCTATTAATGAAGGCTTACTAATGAACCAAAGTCAATATTGCAAGAACACCCTGGTCGTCGCTATCGATACTATAGCGTCATGTGTTCAGTAAATAAAGTCAATTTAGTTATTTTGTCGTTGGAGCGTATGTCAACTAAGAGATAATTTTACATAAGCAAAGTGGATATTAAATCCAGCATCATTTCAAAGCCGAGTGTACCAGAGAGCTTGCGGGAATACATTCCTCGGTATTCACGAGTTTGTGTGTGTGTGTGTGTGTGTGTGTGTGTGTGTGTGTGTGTGTGTGTGTGTGTGTGTGTGTGTGTGTGTGTGTGTGTGTGTGTGTGTGTGTGTGTGTGTGTGTGTGTGTGTGTGTGTGTGTGTGTGTGTGTTGCCTTAGTGTGAATTACTCCAAAGACATAGGGCCTCCCAAGTCTATATATTTCCTTTTATTAGTCCATTTTGATAAGGTTTCACTGGTCTCAATGGACTAATAAAAAAAGTCAAATATATAGAACCTTACGTCTTCTAAATAGTCCAAGCTAAGGCAACTCGGGGATGCCGAGGATTGTATTCTCGTAAGCGCTCATGCCAACTTACGAAACCTTCATAGTTTCTACGTTCGGCTTTGAAATAATGCTGGATTTAATATCCACTTTGCTTATGTAATTTTACATCGTGAACTGAAGCCTTTTCGTTCTTTATTTTAGTAAAAGACAATTTACTTAATATAGATTTATCCTTAGTCATTCCCTTACAATTCGAATACTAATTATATGAGAATTATGACGTGAATTTCAGTCCGTGAAAATGCTTTTGTCATAATATAGGCGAAAGGGACAGTTAAAGACAATACAACCATAGATGACGGACTTGGGAGTGAAAAAAAAAACCCATAACGGTCTTTTTTCTATCAGCACACAAGTCAGAATTATCAGAAGGGTCGATACGTACCCCATTTCTATTTATTTTTAGTTCGAAAGTTTACTTTTGTTTTAAACGACTGATGGAGACAAATAATTGCTCAATTCAGACACAGAAAGAAATTTATTTTCGTAATTATTCTTACTGGAGGATTTATGTCCTGGTCCTAGCAGTGCATGAGCGTCTTAGCAATTTTTCACCAATTAAATCTTCTACAAACGTCTTATCCTGTTCCTTTTTTAATCACCTCGAGACCATGTGCTGCAATCTCCACCATTGATTGTTAATATAATGAGTCAATATTTTTTTTTTTTTAGATTGAGATACTTTTACCAAATAATAATTTTACCACTGCAGAGTAATTCGATTTCCCTCTCTTCTTACAAGCAATTACTCTTTTTTTTTTTTTCTATTTCCTCTTATCTCCACTAACGACAAACATTCGTAAAGTTTTTAATTATTTCTCCTACTTAGATGAGATGGCAACCCTCAAAGACACTACGCAAGAAATTATAATTGTCTTGCTTCATTTACAGTCGTCTATTAAAATTTGGGTGTCCATTACGCACGAAACACTAAACCGCTAACATCCCAAAAAGAGAAGAAGAAATAGTATAAAAATGGGATTTCTATAATAAAATATAATTTCAAAAAGTAGTGAAAGGCAAAGGCCAGAAAAACACACGCATTCCATGGACACTTATAGACATACACCCTCTGTCCTAAAAGAATTTTATTTCCGAACTTTTCGAAAATATAAGAAACTAGTGTCGCCACCTATTGTATCTTTTTGTCGTCGAATGCGGCAACCTTCATTAGTGTTGTGTCAACTGTTTATGACATTTATTTCATTAGAAGCCGAGTTACAGTGCCAAGAGTGACAGTGTGTTGGACGAACGGTCGGAAAATGAGTTTCAAACAGAGAGCTGTGATTGACTTTTGTGTTAAACTTGGTAAACGTTTTACCGAAACGCACCAAATGCTTCAAAAAGCATACGGTGATGAATGCTTATCGTGTACTCAAGTTTACGAGTGGTTTAAGCGATTTCAAAGTGGTCGTGAGACGCCTGAGGACGACGAAAAGCATGGTCGACCAAAAACTGGACTAAGCGAAGTTAACATTCAAAAAGTGGGTGATTTCATCAAAGAAAACCCGAAATCGTCCATGAGATTGATTGAAGATGAATTTGGGATTCCAGACTCAACTGTGCACAACATTTTGACCGAGGGTTGGCTTTCATAAATTGAAGTCGCGATTTGTTCCCCACAAGTTGACCGACGACCAAAAACCGCATCGAATTGAACACTGCAAGGACCTCATTAAAACCACTCTTAAGGACTCAAACTTCCTTGAAACGATCGTTACGCCGAAACAAATCGCCAGATTGCTGAGTGAAGACCACCAGAAGAGGGAGGGGGGAGGGCATCCGAAAAAAAGTTGCTTGGAGAAGTCAAAAGTAAAGACAATGCTGATTTGTTTCTACAATTCCAAGGGCATTATCCACAAAGAATTCATTCCGCTGGCCAAACGGTCAATCGTGAGTTTTATCTCGAAGTTTTGAAGCGATTGACAGCGAGAATTCGTCGAGTACGGCATGAATATCGTGACCACCGACCGTTCTTCAAAACACACTGTCACTCTTGGCACTATAACTCGGCTTCTAATGAAACAAATGTCATAAACAGTTGACACAACACTAATGAAGGTTGCCGCATTTGACAACAAAAAGATACAACAGGTGGCACCACTAGTTTCTTATATTTTCGAAAAGTTCTATTTCTTTTTGGACACAGGGTGTAGGGTTAACTACTGCATCCTGGAATTACTGTTACGAAATCCAAGGATACTTGGAAGGTCGTGGGCGCTTAAGTAACTCGTTGAACCACTGATAATGTTAATGAAAAGTATTTATCTTAAAGAGAATTGTTTGTATTATTTTTCTTATGCGTGTAAAAGAATTACTTTAATTATAGTCTTGCAACGCAATCTGGAACAATTGGGTGTGTTCTAATCGGCTTGTCTGTTTTGCTGGGTAAAAAAAAATTAGTTTTGGGAGTAATACGTAATTCATTTCTCTATGCAGTGTCAGTAGAAGGTGAATTATTAAAACGGGGTGAGAAAACTTCTTTTTATTTTCGATATATATTTGGAGCTTGCATTACTTTAAATTAATTCATCAGTTATGTGAATAGGCCTTTCATTCGTACGCGAGTATAACCTAATAAATTCATCTGTTGAGCGAAGTTTCGGCGTAATCCTCCCAGTAGGGAAAGAGCCATTTAAAATGGAAATTGTCATAATGCACAAAGACGACACTATAATGGATTATAATAGGTGTCACGTCTTTATGATGTATCGTGATTATGCAGTGGAGAAAATTTTGCTAAATAATTCTATTAAAAACAGGATTCAATTTACGTTAAAGCCAACTTAAAAGGAAGAAAAAGAACGAAATAAAAACACTGCATTTAATATTTTTTTATGCTTAGTTAGAGAACAAAGAAATAAAGAGAGAGGGGGGGGGGGCATATGTAATTATAGAGTGGAACTCAAAGCACTGCCATTGCTCAGCTGGAGTAACAGTAAATGCATGCGAGTGGGAAGGCTACGGATTTCCGCCTTGCAAGTTGTCACAGATATGCACTCAACATCAGAGCGAACCATGAAAGCTCGTAAAGTGAGATCAGCAGTACACCACAGGTGATAGCTATCCTCTGCGGAACCAGACATACCTGTTAAGAATATCCCAGTCATTTATTTTCTGCCAAGACCGAGAAAACTCAGACTTCATGGAGAGATCCATCTCAGTGACGAGAGCACACACTAGAGAAAAAGTCTCTACAACCGCGTGGGAGAACAAAAGGCATTAGTGCGGTTGTCATAGCAACCGGTCTAATAATGACAAGACTCTAAGTGAACACCGCGGTGTGTTTGTCTGCCACACTACCCGATTCAGGCTAATGAAAAGATCCCTTCTCCGGTATACAGTGCGTGGAGACACCCTTCAGCGTTCATCTATTCGCCTACATGGATAGGAGTGCGACCCTCGATTGCAGTTCCGTAATTGACCTGGTGGACTGCAGTTCCTGTTGTTGCGGATAAAGCATACGCTTCTCGCCCGAACAGGTGACGGTGAAGCACCCTCGAAGTGATGAGCGCTCTTCGAGTAGTTATTTGGTGGGCAGATCATATCACCCCCTAGCGGGGATAATTTGCAAACTCAGTAGGGATGCGTTCGATTTACTAGAAGAAGCGGTTTCTTAGAATGTTTGACGAACAAGATGAGGAAAACTAATTTTTTTTTTGTCGAATTTCTGGAAGTTTGGATTTTAGATTTCCAAAATTAGATGCAAAGCCTCTCTAAAAGAAATATTAAATACGCGGTTTAGAATCAGAGGAAGCAGATCTCGAAAAATGTATGATTTATAAACTTCTTCAAGGCGTGGAGGGTATTTTTGACATTGGTGGGGGGGGCACTGGGTGGGGTGGGGTGGGGGGGAATACTAATCTTCCATACAGTGGTCTTTTGACGTCGACACCTCTATGTTCATTTTCTAGAAGCTCAGTGGTTATCCATGCTTTCAATATCGTCAACACTTAAATACTGCCTGATTAGGCAGTATTTTATTGAACGTGTGCTCATAGGTTTAATAAATATATTTTCATGTAAATGCAATGAATTTCATCGACCGGTGTGAGCACCTCCTTATTGGAGGTGCTAATATTAATTTGCTGTAATTTGCTTTGCAAATTAATTTGTTTTGCAAAGTTTCGTGAGTAGATTTCACAAATAAATAAATAAAGGCCGACCCAATTTTTTTTTTCTTTATTTCCTTTAGTTTTTTTATTTTAATTTTATTTGTGTTTTTAAGGAAAGAATGGGTTACTGCAATGAGGATCTCCAACCTATAAAGGCATGGGAACGCTTTTAATTCGTATTGGCTGATTAAGGGATCAGCTGTTACTTATAAAGCAGATTCTTTTCTTATTTCTAGTTTAATGGAACATTTCACACTATTTAATAAAATATCACGTGATCATTAGATGCCATAAAATATTCTGAAGTATTTTCTAAAATGAGATATATGGGAAGATAATTAGTTTCGGCTGTAATTAAGAATGTTTCATGAAATTACTTTAATCTCTGAAGGATCGCTTGGTTTTGATATCAGTAAAAGGGAGTTTAAAAGTATTATCAGACAAAATATAATCGAATGGAAAATAATTCAGTTATCAAAATAAATAAAAAAAGAAGAAAACTCTAACACGATTATCCTCATCTAGCTGTTCCTTAAGCCTAATGTCCCTTTGATTACAAGAGAATTCTCGTCAGATTCCTAGATCGATAATGTTTGCGACGAAGATGCATAGATATTATCTCACCTTTTTTCTTCGAGATGAAATAAGAAAATAAAAAGTAGAATTGGTTTCTATAAAGGGCAACCCACTGTTTCGTGCATGATAGATTGGATTTTAGAGGCATAAAAATATAACTGCACAATTCGAACTCAACCGCACGGACTTTCTTTTGCCTTTAAACAGATTTGAAAAATAAGATTTGCCTGTCAATGGGAACAAAAGCCTATTTTATAAATACAAATAGTTCTTTAGTGAACCACACTGCGTAAATCCCAACCAGTGCAAGAAGGTCATAATTCTTTCTTGGCACTAAACAGGATTTTTCACTTTAAAGCATTTATGTAGACCTCTTCTGCTTGGCCGTTACCATGACAATACAGTGTCGCGTTTCTGTAGTTCAAACGAAAACGTTTTAAATGCGCACGTGCTATTTAGATCTACTGGGTCGCAGTATCTTTCGAACCTACTGTGGATTTTACACAATTTATTAGAGATAGCCTGAAGAGAAGTTGATTTAATGTAATATTTAGAATTATATAACGCCATCGATGGCCTCTAAAAGGTTTATTTAAATTCTGCTAGCGAGCGTATTCGCATCAGTACAATTCTACATATGTCTACTAGTCTGTTCGCTTCTATCGAATACGCAGAGCCTGTTAGCTTGCAAATAATTAATGATGTATTACTCTGGTGGCGATGCTTTAAAAGGGCACATCCAATTAATCCCATGAGATGACTTTGTTTATTAATACAGAGTTTCATTAAGGTAATGGTAAACCTGTCCGTGTTTAGCCAAAATTTGATTTATCCTGTCTTCGTTCAGCTACATCATAATTCCTTCAATAAAATAGTGAATTCTTAAATGTTTAATGCAATTCACATACATTAATAAGTTTATTTTAAAGCGCTTATTAAGTCTTCAATAACAAATCAAATCGACAAAAAAAAAAAAAACTTGTATCTAGTTTTTTTTTTTTTTTGCTAGATGGTGGGTGAAGCAAGATTGCTTTTCATATTCCCCGTTATCTGTAGAAAAAAATCTATGGATGGTGTAATATAGAGCTATAAGCTCTGATCATGGCAGAAGGGTAACAGCAATAGTTAAAACTTCATTGGCTACAGCATCGCCATCCATTACCCTCCCTGGGTACCCATTTTAGTCGCCTCGTACGACATGCATGACAATGGGGCTATTCTTATCCCGGCCGCACAATGGGGGTAGAGATTATTTTCTTGATATATAAAAACCAGAAAGGTACGCTTAGAAAGAAGCTATTTTTAAGAATTTTTTTTGTGAAAAAAATTAAAAAGAATAGCTATTTTTGGATAACATTTATTATTATTATTATTATTATTATTATTATTATTATTGCTTGACATATTCTTAGAACTACAGAAGACCAATCGAAACTACGCAATACTATACGATCTGTAGTTCTATCTACACTTCATAGTATTTTAGTCTTAATTGAGCGTATTTTCTGACTAGTTAGTTTGTTTTGCCGGATGTATAAAACAGAAAATAAAAGATACAATTTTATTTATCTATTTTTAAGAAACACGAACGACGGAAAAACTGATTTCTTAGCACATACATTTTCTTACAATGAACCATAATAGAAACATAATAAATGTTAGCAGAATAAATAAACGTCGAATATTAGTTTAATTAAAACGACCACATTCAAGTAAAAAAAAGGATGTAAATGAAAATGATTTAGATGCAAATCAACTTTGTTTTGGAGCGATGTGGCTGAGTAAGAGGTTTTCAACGTTGTTGCAATTCCAGATGAATGCATTTTCCGATGATTAATTTAGAATTTCCAAAAAAAAAAGTTTTGTTTTTCTTACATTTTTCTTTTCAAACACATACATATCGATTCTGAACTCCTTTAAAATGGAACATATTCATGGATTTTTTAAAAATTTTTGCAAATCATAAAACCGATTCATAATATAAATTTGTTCTTTAAAACAAAACTTGTTGAATTATGTGAACATAGTATACATCCTATATACTATAATATAAGTAAAAATATTAGAAATAATAATGCCATATTAATTGCTTTGGACAGTTAGAATATCTCATACAAGGAGCTTGTATCAGATATAAATCGATACCCTTATTATATTCAGTTCCTATCTCGTGTTTTTTGTGTCTGGCTTAAGTCAATTTCTTTTGTTCAATAGTTTTTATCCTCTTCGTTTGCAAAAATCGTATCCGGAAGTATTAGATAGATTTTTTTATAATTCTCACATTCGATTTTATTTCTCTTTTTATAGGTGGGTTTTATGAGAAATACTTCAATTATCCGACATTCGACCATCAGATCAGACTTCAATTTAGAATTATTCTGTGTAGCTCGCTTTAAAGCTTTCATACCCCCCCTTTCTTTAAGCGTTTCGGATCAAATATCATCTACTGCAGTTGCCTTTCCGTATTTCAGGTTTTTCAGAGCTTTTTTCTACCTCAAGTATTGAATATATACTCCTAATTGCATTCCTTTTGAATGTTTTCCACTATTGTTTTGCCTCTTCTTGTTCTTCTTGTATATATATATATGTATATTTATATATTAACCTCTTCTTATATTTTTTGTGGTATTCTTTTTTTCTCAATCTCCAAAATATACCAAAATATTTTGTCCTTCGTCCTTCATACGTGATATCTATATTTCATTCAAAATCTTTCTATATTTTGTTTTGTCCCTTATACACATTATTTCGATTCCAACACGTTTATTTAAATTTCCTAAGAGAGGGCATACGAGTATGTTGACTTACCAGCCAACAACCTTTTACATGTTTTTTTTTTCTTTTAACCGACTTCTCTGTTTTTTAAACTTGCCATATGAATCATGAAGTTTCTAGGCAAGATGATTAAATCTTTCTATATATTTTTGGGAATATTTGGTTTTCGTTTTTGGTTTTCCTTCAGTAGAATTTATACCTTTGAAAAGAATCAAAGTCGATTTGGTTCTACACTTCAATACTTTGGTTCTCGAATACTTGAGTATACATTTCTCGTTCAATATAATACTCATGGTATGCTGGCCAAAACGGGATATTGTTCCTATTTCAAATTCCTGTAAACTCATGTATAATGATGCACTATGAACGTATAGGTGTCAACAATCCCGTAATTCACAAATGTTTTCTTGTAGTAGGGCGTGCGTGCGTGCGTGCGTGTGTGTGTGTCCTATATGCACATATTTGCGTTAGAATGTAGTGTAGGCAACCAATTTCCTGACCAGAAATCCAACAAATCCTTTTTATTACTATTGGCTTCGTATTATTTCACTAAATCTTCCCAAAATATTTTTATATGTCTACAACTAATTCCTACTTATGCTGTTTTAATATCCCACATAAATTATACCTCCCTTTTTCTTTAAGTCATCAGTCTTTTCTAATAACAAGAAATATTTCTGTGTTTCTATACGGTTGTTGTCCTGTGGTTTCATTGAACCTAGTGTCTGAATAAATCATCTTAAGTTTATTATGTAGAAGGATTTCCCCTGTTCTGGTTGTCTTAATAACATCAATTATGTCGACATGATATTTCTTATATGTTGCTTGCCTATAATTCTTCTGCTACCTTCACTTCTCCTTCGTTGCTTGTAAAATGGACACTCTCTACACTCTCCAATAAGAGTGTCCATTTTCAATTCTGTTGAAGCTGAGGTTGTTCCAGCAGATAACTTTTGACATCCGGAGAGAAACTCCAGTCGAGCCTCTACGTTCCTGGACGTGATGTGAAAGTCTGTTCCCAGTGTTATCCAGCTTTGAACGTTAAGTGACACCCGAAAGTTTCACAGTAAAGAGAAGGTTTCGTGATTTAGAAGCAGGTGTAATCACATTAAATAATTGTTATGCAGTAATTACCGAACATTGGAATGCATCGGTGAAAAATAAAGGAATCATTAGTTGCTAATGACTTGTGAACAGTAACCAAGAACAGCGATTCCCATCCTTTTGAAAGCAAAGGACCCCTATTTTAATTTGAAAAATACGGAGGACCTCTGTGGAGAGGATTGGTGTTGACTAATTTTATCTTCGATTATGGATGGCCCATGCTTTTACATCAGGTACTAGGGATATTAGAAATGGAAACGGGTCTTATAATGATAGAATATACATCAGCAAAAAATAAATAATCTTTATTTTTTGGAATAATCTAGATTTAGTTCGATACAGTTTAGCTAGGATTTTTTTCATCCCGCAATCAGGCAAACCGACCAGTGAACACACACGGACTATAGTCATGAATACCTCCATTAGGAATGCAGCAGAGGAGTGGCATGCCGGCTGCATTATTTCGCCGTAATTCCTCATTAGGAGGAGATCCAACCCGTCTGAATCAGATGGAAGGGAGAGATAAATAGGTAGTGCAATATCAGTGTAGCAAGGAATATTAAACAAGGTCCCTCAGTAATCTATTGTGATTACTTAAATTTAAGCTCGCGTTTTAATAATAGCTAGTTCCATTAAAATATTGAGACCTGTTATCAAAGCCCACATTTGTTCACAGCATTTCCGATCACCTATTTCAGTGGCTCCAAACTCAGTTGAACGCACAAATGGATATAAAGCACAAGCGATGATACAGGCAGACACCTTTGCTGTTGTATTCGCGTTTTCACAAGGTTTATTAGTTCACAACCTGTTTGTATCTGCTTCTAATAGAAAGTGAACAAGATGCAGCTGTTGTAATTACTGATTATTACTGCTCAGCAGATTCCGTGTCAAGTACGCTAAAGGATGACGAACAGCACTTGACATCAGGCGAGAGTTATACCTGGGGGCAGCTACTTCACCAATGGATCCACGCTGATAACATTCTCTCTTAAACGAATTGCTTTGTTTATATTTAACGATATCCTCTGAGTTCACTTCCTTGAGGCTAAGGAAAATTACATTTCCACGCAGCACTTTGGTCTGGATCGGTCTAATTATGCGATAAGCCTAGCGATGTGTGTATTGTCAGCATGCGCGAGAATGATTAGTTGGAGTTATGTATTACTAGAGAAAGGAGATGATTATTCAAAAGGAATTAATTGAAGCTGAATCAAATTAATTGTGGTTCTTGGTGGAAAAGTAATTTTCTGGTACAAGGCTGGTTAATGACGAAGGGGTATCCTGATTGAAGATTGTCCTTGCAGGAGAAAAAAAATGCATTCTTCTGATTACTTTAGAATACTCTTCGTTTTCCTGCTTAGATCTCAAGGTATCTTCCATTACAATTACAATTAGAGTCATATAACAGCTTGACTTGTGGAAAATTGTAGACGTTTTTCATGCAAAACTTTCATTATATTCTGTGCTCCGCATGAAAGTACATATTAGGAATTCCATGGATATGCGCAACAGCTGCTCGAAATTGTGAATTTAGTATTGCGCATGAGCAAACTAAATTTAAAATGATAAATAGTTTTCCTTAATTGCATGGTTTTTTTATTACTGAATTCCTTTGTTGTGACTCCATAATGATGAGATCTTTGACTTGATGTTTCTGAATGGTGTGGATCTACAAACTTGTCTATCTTGATAAAAAGAAGCGGATATCGGTTATGACTCTTTTCATTATAGTCGAATTATAAAGTCTAATTATTACACTCACATATTGAATTTTGTTGAATTGCAATACAATAATCCCCATTATCCGCGTTCCAAGACACCCCGCGGGTATCTGAATCCGCGGATAATATCGCACCTTATATATATCATGATTTTTCCTATATATACATATCCATAATAAAGTTTAATTTATAAATTAGGAAGAATAAGAGATTAACAATAGTTAATAATAAAATAGAATAATTATAACGACATGCTGTAATAAAAGTTATCTGAATGGAATCATAGCAACCTCAGCAACCTCAACAAATAATAAATAAATAACGAATTATTTATTATTTTATGAAGTCGAGAACTTTCACCTTTTTCACATAAACGGAAGCACTTTACGACTTCTCTTTGGCATATCCGAATTTCCAGCATCACTACTCTTGCGCTTTGGGGTTATTATTAAGTAAAATAAGGGTGACTTGAACACAAACACTGCGATGCCGTGACAGTCGATCTGATAACCGAGAAATACTCAGAATGGCGCGCAATTTAAAACTTAAATTTTAAAACTGAATTGTTTATTAATAAAAAAAAGAGCCATACGGATTCATTTCGGCGATGTAAAATTTCATCGGCAAAGTGGATTTTGATCCAACATTATTTTAAAGTCCAATGTTTGTAAAAACTACGAAAGTTTTCTAAGTTGACCTGATAGCTTACGAGAATACAATCCCCGAGATGTCTTAGGTACTCAGGTCAAGTAGTGCAAGGCAACTCGTGGATGCCGAGGATTGTATTTTCGTAAGTTCTCAGGTCAACTTACGAAACATTCATAGTTTCTACAAACATGGAACTTTGAAATAATGTTGGATCTTTAATATCCACTTTGCTGATGTCATTATAAATTGTTTATTTCTGGAATTTTCCATTTAATATTTTTGGACCGGGGTTGAGCGCGGATAAGGGGTGGAAACTGTGTATTAACATCAACATATCAACCTTTTCGCGAGTGAAAAATGTAATTTTATCGAGTCAGAAATGTTGTAATGCAGGTTGAAGATCTTTCTATAAGTCAGGATCGTCAAATACGAGTTCAGGAATGAAACAGAGGAGATGAGTAATAGCAATGGATTAATTTTATCCTCTTCAAATTTCAGCTCTGATTGACTGATTGGAGCTGCCAATTCAGGCCTATCTGAATATTAAATGTACGTTATTAAATTGTTCTGATCACAGTGTTTGTAATCAATCATTATCATGCAACCGATTTACTGATTTACTTGGCTATATGATATAATTGAAAAAATGTAATGACTAGAAGCCGAGGGATAACAAAATAGAAAAAAATATTTATTATCTGAACCCTAGTTTCGTCTTCTTAAAATACTTCGTCGAGTGCATAACATGAAAAGTGAAATACAAAAAATATATACCAAAGGAGAACAACAGCTATAAATTAACCTGCAGAAAGAAACACGAGAGCCTAAAGTATCCAGGGGTTTTACCGTCTTTGGTGTAACTGCAGTGTGCCCTATTTTGGTCAGACGGCGAAATCTATTGAGCTGCGTATGAAACAACATGTGAGAGACATTACGTATGACAAAGCTAGAGCCAGCGCACTATCTAATCACGTTCGTGATTCTGTTCGCCCCAACGAGGAAGATTCTGTCTTTCCTCCAGTGAGCTAGAGGAAAGACAGAATCAAATCACAAAAGATAGAAACAAATCACAAAACATTTTTAGATGCTGCGATGAGCTGGAGAGAATAATTGTGGAATCAACAGAAATGGTCTTCAATCTGGCCCACTGGAATACTTATCTCAGCTGTAACCTATCTGATTCTCACTTTTCAGTTATCCAACCTTAGCGTACATGATATCATGCCCTGGTAAACTTGCTCATTAATACCTTGGCATCCAAAGTGTCTTCAAATGTCAGTAAATTAAATTAGTTTGTAATACGTTTGCAAACTAATTTATAGCTGTTGTTCTCTTGTAATGTATATTTAAATATTTCTCTTTTCTTGTTATGATGAACCTTTTAAGAAGACGAAGCTAGTTGTGTTTTCAAATAATAAATAATCTTCTATTTTTTTATCCCTCGCCTCGGCTTCTAGTCATCAAATTTCTTCACACACACACACACACGCACGCACGCACGTTCACACACACACACACACACACACACACACACACACACACACACACACACACACACACACACACACACACACACTTTAAATTTTGACTGCCGGTAAGGTTTTGGGATAAAATGTCACCATGATAAAAAAATTGGATAAAATATGAGAATTATAAAACGGCGAGCTAGTTCAATATGTTTTGTGAGTTTAAGTCTCTCGTCATTGGCCTTTAGGGTATAAAGAAAGCGCTGAGATTCAGCAGAGAGAGGAAGAAAAATGACAGAGCAAAGGAGACAGTGAAGGTTAAATAGGATAGTAAGAGGCCTGATTTGAGGCTTTAGCTGTTGGCCCAGCGGGTACGGTCTTTGGACAAGTCCCAAAAATAGAAAAAAAAAAAAAAAAAACTTTAAACCTCAAAACCTAGTAAACGAAATGAAAATTAAAGTGAACATTAAAGATCGTATAAAATATCAGTATAACGCGGCATAAAAATAGTTTAACAAAAAAAGAATAAAAGAAATTGGGAGAAACCTGGCTCGGATGATTCTGCCAAAAATAGGCATGAGACCGCCTCGATCTGGACCATCGCTGCCGCACCAAGCTACTCATACCTCAGTATCAACTCAAATGAAACAAATTAGAATGATGACGATGAACTGGGTCTGAAATTTATAAGCCCTATAAAATCAGTGACTGTTATAAAACTATCGTATCCTATCCTATTCTCTCAGCCATATTGCTGGTCGGGGTAGCTATATGCTACCATACTAGTGAGATGATTATGCGCAAGGTGGTTTCCTGTTGCCTTCCTTGCCGTAGCATATTTTTTATGAACACACAGTTCACCGGCTCCGTGAACTGTGTGATGAAACAATTGTGTGTTTCATCCCGCAGGCAGGCCGGTTTGCCTGCCTGCTGGATGACCCCCACCCCCCCAAATAAACTGGTGGAAAAAGCCCTGCTGTCCACACCCAAGACCAGCTAACTTGGCTATGTCTGAGAAAGATCCTTAAGGTCCTCACGTCTCCGACGATAATCGAACCTAAGACACTCCTTCCCTAGGCATATTGGGTTGCGAAGCGCATAGAAAATACGCTAACTTATAAAACGATAAGAACTTTGATTTTCCCCTTGCCCAGCTATGAACTGATGTTTGCCTGCACGAGGGGTTCTTAAGCAAAAACTTTTCTCTTTACACTGGATTAAATAATAGTCTTCTTCCTAATCCTTGTTGAATTTACAACAGGTTCGTTTTTTTATTTGGATTACTTATTTTGAAGCAAACTTTTTACACACAAGAAATGTATGGTCAAAGGGTACCGACAACACCGGTGAAGTGGTGACACATCCCTCAAACAGACGGTTGCCAGTAGACTAAATACGTAAAACATGCCCAAAAAATTGCCACTGGTAAATCACGTACTCAAAGTCAGAGGAATTAACAAAATGTTAACATTTTTTTACGATTTCAATAAATGTTTTTACTAGGAGAAGAAGGAGAACTTTTATTAGGCAAACAGGCGAAAAAAATTTCTTAATTCCACGTTAGATTTGCGTATATGAATTATATCAGAATTTTAAATGATTCAAGCTAATTATTAAATAATATGAAATTATTGGCGAATATTTTTATGACAATTCTACCAGTGAAACGTTGTAATCCTATAAGATATTTAGATCCTCGGTAAACTAAAGGTTTAGGTAATCTAACACCTGCTTCCGAGACTTAACGTGGAATATTTTAGCTCTAAATAAAAACATCCAATATCACCTAATAATGATCCCTTGCTAACAAAATTCTTTCACAAGTATCCATGCTACAGCGGGATTCGAACTCATAACCTGGAGACCTGAAAGAGGTCGCCCGACATATTCAATGCATAGCGACAATTGATTAATGACTAAAATGGCAGTTTATGATAAGATAGCGCCCTGGTTGAAAGTCAATTTACACTAAGCCACGCCCCATTTTTATTACGTGGGGAAGATTAATGAGCAAGGCGAGCGAGCGACAGAGAAAAACAGAGAGGGAGTTGCTAATTTTAATAAATTGATATCTAATAATTAAATCGATTTGAAATCTGGTCAATACAATAAACACTATAGCATAAAGGAAATGACTCAATTTAGATATGAATCAACGCATATTAGCTAGCTTAAGATGGCGAAAGCTATAATAATTAGAACAGTTCCTTAAAAATAAATAGTTAGTTATAATAAGTTACCCTGCTCCGTCTTAAAATGCATGGATGTTCCGAGAAAGTTTGCATTACTTGCTGTCAATAAAGTTTGTTTTTTTTTTCTGTACATATTTTTGATAGAGTCTGTAGAAATTAAGGTTTCGCTATGCATTATGTATAGACTCAAACTTTTTTTGCTTCAGTATAGTAGCACGAATATCGTTTGTGTTCACAGCGTACTTAGCATAGATCAAAAAATAATACACGAATCTGTTGTATTCCTTATTTTGTCATTGAAATAAATATTGGCGTCGTTCTAAATATCAAAGATTACACTGGGAGTATCAATATCGCTAATTTGCTTTCCCTATCTCTCTCTTTGTCTATCTACAGACACCACTAAAGGTTGCACCATTTAATCTTAGCCAACAACAGTTCAACTCAGTAGCACTGAAATGAAGAAAATTGTTTCTGTGGGAAAGTATATAGTCCACTGAGAATTTCCCAATCTTCTTCCTACCGGAAAGAAGACTGTAGAGGTATTTACCTTCGCTGCTCGCACACTTCTTCACAGACTGCATCGTTTAATTGATTTATACACTTTTTTCGTTGATTCCCACTTCAAGTACAAATAACATCTTATTAAAATCGTCTCGTATTTATTGGAAATAATCAGGACGAAGTAGCTGATTCTAAACTGAAGCCAATCTTCCGCCTTTTCGATATGTGACTCACTCTTTATCTATGGGATATGCCATGTACGAATTGGAGTGAAAATGTTGAACAATTCTTTATTTTGCAATGTATTTTCTTATTGGTAAAAACTTTTAATAACACTGTAGTGCTATGTATAAAGGCAGTTCCAATAATAATAAAAATGATGATGACAATGATAATAATAATAATAATAATAATAATAATAATAATTTATCTACATCTCTTACAGAATCTATCCATTTCACATTATTTCCAGGAAAAATTGCGCACACAACGCTGTGAAGTGTCCTAATTCTCACATTGAATTAACCTCTCTGTATTTAATGCGATTAACTGCTAACTTCCTGAACCAAATCATGGCAGTTGGCAAAACACGATCACAAAGGTTCATCATTCAGTGTAAACATTAGATGTCCTTTGAGAAAAGTAATATTCAAAACCCAAACTATGGACGTCGTGGTGGGCTACCACTGGATGTTTACATTACATAATCAATTTCTTTGATATTAGAGTTCATAGTAAGGACACTTCCCTTCTTAACAGGCAACTCTTTTCCTGTGCATTTATTTATTGCAGGAGTTTAAGCAACTTTATACGGGGTGGTTCTTCAAAATTCCACGTACAAACTTTGGGGGGGAGGTAGAAAACATCAAAATCAACCATATTCACATAGGAAAGCATGACAGCGCCACCCGAAAGTGATAGGTGGCGCTGTTCGCCAGCGCTCCAGGTGAGCAAATGGGGCTTCCTCATTCAAGCTTTTGACGTCGTACGAAGAACATGCGTCGTTTTACGAACACCGAGATGGCTGACATGCACCTCCTTTACCGTATTATGTATCCAACTACTATTGAACTGTTCAGTTACGCCTAATAAAGTTTTTTCTCACTACTTACTGCTTTGTGTTATTTCTGTATCTTTGTGTCCCTGTCAGTACCTTCCAGTGACGTTTCCGGTCATGCTTTTTTCCTATGTGAATATGGTTGATTTTGCTGTTTCCTATCTCCCCTCAAAGTTGTACGTGGAATTTTGAACCACCCTGTATATCGCACGACATTTCCACCAATGGCGTGAGATAGAGAACATCTGCTCACAGCCGACAACAATAAGCAAAAACAAAGTGATTTCTAATACTGGTTGATATAAATTCTAATATTGTTTAAAACAGCCAATTCTATAATAATTTTTGTTTTTATTTATATTATTGATTTATTTGATTTTTAAATCAGTTTTTTGGTAGTATACATGCTCTTCTTGTTAAATGCGACGTTCCTAAAATATACTTTTCGAAAAATATGAATAAATTTCGTAGCCGATATATTCGATGAGCAGCTCGTGAAAATCACTCTTAATAATGAACTTCGGTTGCATTAAATGCACCAAAATCATAATTCTGTATATTTATGAAAAATGTATCTTATAAATACCTATTAGTCAGAAATTTTATTAAAATTATATTTTAGTATTGAAAATTAAGAAATATAATAAAAAAAAAATAAGCTGTTAAGAAATTTGTTTTTAATTATTAAATTTATGTAATTCCAACACCATTTTATTTATTTAATCAATATAATACTAATTTTATCACCGCAATGTTTTTAGCATTTAGGATCTAATATTTCTAAATGGTAACTGGTATCTATGATCTGAAACAGTGTGGTCGTATAGTCTATTTTTGTGAGCTGTTAAAATCTCCACTTTCAGGAAGAAAGAAACCTTACTTTCTTACCAAAACTCGTAAACCAGTTCTGTTCTAGTCGGCGTCTAGAACAGAACAGGTACCCTATTTTAAAGCAAAACTTTTAATTTTTTCCATAAAAGAACTAGAAAAAGATGGCGGAGATCTCAGTGGCCATTTTACATTGAGATTAGTAGTTGAGTGTGTTAGTGTTTCGTATCGGGTATTATTGATGATGAATTGTGAATTTAATTGATATGTTTTAGCGATTTTTTATGTTTATTCATTGTAACAGTAGTTAATAGCTTACTGTTACAAACAGTCGCTTAATTTTCGTCAGTGCATTATCCAGCGTCAACAGAGTGCTCGATCATCAGAGCAGGTAAGACTTTTATTTCATCTTCAAAAACATTTTTCAGGCCTGCCCTGTTCCCTGCCCTGTGCAGCACTTGGTGGTTGAAGGGACAAGGCAGATCCTTCCCCCACTTCAAGTCTAGATTTAATTATGGATTCACCATATGAGGATCTCTCTTTCAAAGAACTTCTAGCTATTTTTCGGCAAATTGGTAACATTTTGCACACGAAATGGCCAGGAAGAGTTGAAGTTCATCAGATTATGGAGGTCGAGACAGAAGACCCTCAAACCTCCGAAATTTCTCCTCACAATACACATGACAACGTCACAACAACTGACATAGATTCCAATGATTATCAGGAAGTCAGCAGAAAGAAGAGAAAGAAAGAGTCTCTTGCTGCAGAACCTGAATTTGCACCTCAAATGGACACATCAGCACAATCTAGTGCAAGAACAGAGACAAATATACCGATACAGCCCAAAGAGAGGATCCCACCAGTAGTCTTGCGATCTAAGGAAAAATGGTCGTTGCTTGCAGAGACGATGAAGAAAAATAACATCAAGTTCTCATCAGCCAAAAACACAGATGACGGAGTCCGCATACAGCCTGAAGGAACAACGGACTACCGCCAGCTAACCAGACTTATGGACGATCATAAATTTCCATACCATACTTACCAACTCAAAAGTGAAAAGAACCTCAAGGTAGTGATCAGAGGATTGGTAGAAAACATAACATCAGAAGAAATAGCTACTGACCTTAGATTACAAGGCTTGGAGCCGATCAAGATTTCTCGAATGTATCGAGCAGACAAGCGTCCCATGCCTCTGGTCTTAGTAGAGATCAGTAAAGATCAGAGAGAAATTTATGATCTTAAAATAGTCTGCAACTTGGTCATCAAGACCGAGCCACTAAGAAGAAAGGCATCGGCTGGTCAATGCCATCGCTGCCAAAAATTTGGGCATGCGCAAATGTTATGCAGAGCAGACTACAAGTGTGTGAAATGCGGTGGCAACCATCCCTCGCACACTTGCGTCAAGCCAAAGTCCACACCTGCTAAATGTGCGAACTGCAGTGGCCCACATCCTGCTAATTACAAGGGCTGTTCTCTCCACCCATCCAACCTTCAAAAACCTAGACAGGAGTTAATTCAGCCCACGCAGAAAAATAATGTGAGATCTGTGCCTGAAATCAAAGCACGAAAAGTTACACCAGATAAATCTTATGCTTCTGTGGTTTCCTCACGTAACACCGAGGTACTCCTGCAGCTAGCAGTCAAAATTCCTCAGCAATTCTCGCTGCCTCACTAGGGGAGATGCTAATGGCCTTCAGCAAAACAAATCCAAGCCAGGCCGATACCAACAAATTCCTTAGGAATACTCAAGTCATCTTCTCCATGATTAATGACTAATTCAGATTCAACATCAAATTCTATACAGATAATATTCTGGAATGCAAACGGTCTCAACAACAAAATTTTGGAATTACAGGAACTTATAGATCACTTACAAATTGATATTCTCCTCATTAATGAGACTCACCTACGTCCCTGCGATAATCCCAAACTCAGAAACTACTCATTACTTAGAAATGACAGACTCAATGCCAGAGGTGGAGGCACTGCCATCTTTGTCAGAAGAAACATCCGCTATAATGAGATTAAGAAGACTAATACATCTAACCTCGAGGAGACAGGCATAGAAATTCATACCAACAATGCAGGCAGCTTAAAGATTTATTCTGTATACAACCCCCCTGGCAAACCTTTACTCCCCTCTGATCTCTCTCAGCTACTAGATACAAATGAAGCAATAATTGTAGCAGGAGATCTCAATTCTAAGCATCCTTTATGGAACAGCAAGAGTTTTAACAACAACGGAATGATCCTCTACAATTTTGCCTTAAAGAGAAATATTGTTATTGCAGGCCCAATCGAGCCAACACATTATGGAGTGATCGGCAGACCTGATGTTTTGGATATTGCTATTTTTAACAATATTTGTCATCAATTTCAACTTCAAGTGGTTGACGAGCTCAGCTCAGATCACAATCCAGTACTCTTAAGTTTAGGGGGGAGCCTGAGCTCATTCCCAACCAATCCCACACTAATTTTGCAAAATTCAAGGCCAAAATGAACTCTATCATAGACTCAGTACCTACTATCTCCACCTGTGAAGAAATTGACGTGGCAGTCAGCAATCTTGAATGTAAAATACACGCTGGCTTATCCGCAGCTTGTTCTATTTCCACCCCAGCTCAAGTCAACTCACTTCCTGAAGAAATCCTTGTTCTGATCAGGAACAAAAATAGACTCAGACGCCGCTATCACAACACACTATCTCCGCAAGACCGTCGAGAACTAAATAGAGCATCCAACCAAGTTCGTTACGCATTAAAAGATCACAAAAACCAGCAATGGGAAAGAAAACTCTGTTCTCTCAAAGCTGAAGATAATTCTCTGTGGAAGTTGACTAAAGCTCTCCGCACAGATCGTTCTAACATCCAGCCCATTCACGGAGAAAGAGGTCTTGTTTACAGAGGTACTGAAAAAGCGGAAGCTTTCGTTGATGCCCTCCAACTTCAGTGCCGTCCTAATTATACGCATGCTGATCTGACCTTCATAGAGAGGATACACCGTCGTGTACGCTCTGCGCTTCGGAAACCTTGTAGCTGTGAAAATATCTGTCCCACCTCACCTAAAGAGGTCTATTCAATCATTAGGAAGCTTAAAAACAAAAAAGCACCTGGTCCAGATGAAATTACCAACAAAACAATTAAAGCCCTCCCACACAAAGCTGTCATGCATTTAGTAGCCATTATTAATGCAATTCTGAGATTAAATTATTTCCCCTCAAGATGGAAACAAGCTGATATATTCCTTATCCTTAAACCTGGTAAGGCACCACAAATGCCACAGAGCTATAGACCTATCAGTCTTTTATCATGCTTAGGAAAAATCGCAGAAAGAGTCATTCTCAACCGACTTAATGAGGAGGTGAATAAAAATAACATAATTCCGAAAGAACAATTCGGTTTCCGTACGGGACATAGCACTACACAGCAAATTCACAGACTGACTGAATTCATCACTACAGGCTTTAACTGGAAACAGCACACAGGAGCTATCTTTTTAGATGTTGCAAAAGCATTTGATAAGGTGTGGCACAAAGGTCTCATCTATAAATTAATTACAGCCAACATCCCTCTTTACCTTACTAAAATTATTAACTCCTTTCTACAGGACCGTAAAATCCAGGTCAAGTTGCGCGGAATTCGATCCTCACTGAAAAAAATCACTGCTGGTGTCCCTCAAGGCTCTCTGCTCTCACCGCTGCTTTTTAACATCTTTGTTTCTGATGTTCCTAGCACATCACTAACCACTATAGCTAGTTATGCGGATGATATGGCAATTCTTAGCAGATCTCTCAGGCCTAATATAGCTACTCAGCGATTACAAACTGCAGCAAGAAAATTGGAGGACTGGTTCAGAAAATGGAGAATATCTGTAAATGCCGATAAAAGCACTGCCATTCTATTCACACGAAGACAAGCATCTCACTCTGGTGAAGTTAAACTTTTTAACACAGCCATCCCATGGAGAACTATCACCAAATATCTAGGCATTCAACTTGATAACCATTTAAACTTTAACTCCCACATAGTTTATGCATGCAAAAAAGCAAACTCTGCAATTGTACAACTCTATTCTCTCCTCAATAGAAGAAGTCAAGTTAGCACTGAAAACAAACTACGGATCTATAAAACAATTATCAGACCATCGTTAACTTACGGATCTCCAGCCTGGGGTCACACTTCCCCCACCAACATCAACAAGCTACAAGTTATTCAAAACAAGTGCCTCCGTATGATTTTTAACGCTCCGTGGTTTGTCAGAAATGCTCTCTTACACCGTGATGCCGATATTCCAGATATTCCCACGTTCCTCAATAACAGTGCTGCTGCTTATTTTGCCAAAGCAGCTATTCAACCAAATCAACTCATTCGAGAGTCTTCTAACTATGACGAACACGACAGGTGGAAACATAAGCGCCCGAAAACAGCTCTGCTTATCGGTTCAGGTGCCTCCATACAGCCCTAAATAGGGTAAGCCAAGTGCTCGCTAATCTTTAATGCAAGACTATCACATAGAGACAAAGGGATTGGAGTCCTTGGGACTGATATCCATCATGCCACATCAGTTATCAGTTATCAGTTTTAGCATTTAGCATTTATTTTCTAGTTATTTAGAAAATAAATAGTTTTGACACGTATTCTGCACATATATGTAGAACTAAAAGTTGTTTGTAATATGAGAATTTTGTTTTGAAACTTGGTTGAAATGTGTTTTATAAGTTCGAATAATTGAATAATTATAATTATTATATTAATTTGGATAATGAGCATATATAAATAGCTCTGATGTGTTCTGTACATATGTGTAGAACTAAAAGTTCTTTGTGATATGAGAAATGTTTTTTGAAACTCGGTTGAAACGTGTTTTATAAATTCGAATAATTATTATATTAATTTGGGTAATGAGCAATTTATAAATTGCGCTCTCCATTTTCAGATTTTATAAAGCATTTATCTAAAGATCATGTTAATGCATATTTAATAAAGTACGTTATTTTTTTAGATATAAATTAATTAATAGTAAGTTGAAAAAGAAGTAAAAGAACAATTACAAAAACTTTAAATGCTAACGGATAAACTTTGAACAATAATTGAAGAAGAACAACTGAGCAAAGAAAGTGACTTAAAATAACAAGAGAGGAAAATCTGTGCCACTATTAATCCATTATATATGCTTGTCGTACGATGAGGCCACCGAAAACACCGTCCTCCTTTATAAAGTTCCATCCTGGTCTTCAAACCCATCTAGTACCAAGATCATTCAACTCTTAGACGATCCACACACTAATTAATGTATACAATAGATGTACAACTTTTCGTGAGGGAAGCACATTAAAGATATTCCTCTTAAACAGAAGGATCAGTTGAATCTTCATTTTTCTGAAATGCGTTACTAATGTTTCAAACAAAAAAAAAAAGTGAATCTTCATTTTTCTGAAATGCGTTACTAATGTTTCAAACAAAAAAAAAAAGTCGACTGTTCGTTTGTTGGAAGAAAGATGGGATATCAAATCTTATGACATCATTTCTGAACTGTGGAGGAGAAAAAAAGAGTAGGTTTCATTACGATACATAATTTTAAGATGATACAAGTATACTGTGCGGAATTAGAAACCTGAATTTCAGGGAGGAAAATCGCCATCCCCCCCCCCCTCCGGATGTCGACCGGGTTGCATGTTTCATTAGCTGTTGGGATTAGTGTTCCATAATTTGCTGCTCTAAACTTTCAAGAGTGCAAATCGTTTCGTCCAATTCCTTTAAAGCGAACTCATTCCAGAGGCCATTTTCACAGCTGGCCTCAATTCGATGCCCGCTGTTGTTCTAAACCAAATTAAAGGCAAATAGTGCTCCCAATAGGACAGTTTGAACCACAGTGATTTCCGTGTTTTTGCCTGCATTATTGGAAAATTTTAGATTATATACAGTATTGCACTCTGAGCAGAAAAGGACACAAAATCAAACTCGTTGGTGTCAAATTATAACGCATACTGAATCGAAAATCGTTAATCGAAACAGCACTAATCAAGGAACTGCTCTATTATATATATATATTAATTGTATCCACATTAATTATTATGCATTATGTCTATTACCGTGTGTTTTTGGTGGAAAGTACTTATACTGTTGCTCCGTATCAGACTAAACAAATGAGAGGGGGTTATTGAGAAGATTAGTTGTTGTTTATCAGAGAGTACAGACGTGTTTATCAGCGCTCCTTGTAATATTACAGCAGTCAAGTGAAGTTTTGTTTTTTAATGCTTAATTCAGAGTTATTTCAACATTAAAAGTAAATAGTGATTATTTGATGCGTCAACAGCGTGCTCGATCATCAGAGCAGGTAAGACTTTTATTTTATTTTTATCTTCAAAAACATTTTCCAGACCCTCTACTGTTCCCAGCCCTGTGCAGCATTCGGTGTTGAAGGACAAGGCAGGTCCTTCCCCCACATCAAGTCTAGATTATGGATTCACCATATGAAGATCTCTCCTTCAAAGAACTTCTAGCTATCTTTCGGCAAATTGGTAACATCTTACACACCAAATGGCCAGGAAAGATAGAAGTTCATCAGATTATGGAGGTCGAGACAGAAGACCCTCAAACCTCCGAAATTTCTCCTAGCCTCACACATGACAGCGTCAATTCCTCCGCTGCAGAAACTGTCATAGATTCTAAGGATTACCAAGAAGTCAGCAGAAAGAAGAGAAAGAAAGGGTCTCTTGCTGCAGAACCTGAATCTGCACCTGAAATGGACACATCAGCACAATCTAGTGCAAGCACTGAGACAAATATACTGACACAGTCCAAAGAGCGGATCCCACCAGTAGTCCTGCGATCGAAGGAAAAATGGTCGTTACTCGCAGAGACGATGAAGAAAAGTAACATAAAGTTCTCGTCAGCCAAAAACACAGATGACGGAGTACGCATACAGCCCGAAGGAACAACGGATTACCGCCAGCTCACCAGACTTATGGACGATCATAAAATTCCGTACCATACTTACCAACTTAAAAGTGAAAAGAACCTCAAGGTAGTGATCAGAGGATTAGTAGAAAATATAACAACAGAAGAAATAGCTACTGACCTCAGATTACAAGGCTTGGAGCCAGTCAAGATTTCGCGAATGTATCGCGCAGACAAGCGCCCCATGCCTCTGGTCTTAGTAGAGATCAGTAAAGACCAGAGGGAAATTTATGATCTTAAAATAGTCTGCAACTTGGTCATCAAGACCGAGCCACTACGAAGAAAGGCATCGGCTGGTCAATGCCATCGCTGCCAAAAATTTGGGCATGCACAAATGTTATGCAGAGCAGACTACAAGTGTGTGAAGTGTGGTGGCAAACATCCCTCGCACACTTGCGTCAAGCCAAAGACCACACCTGCTAAATGTGCGAACTGCAGTGGCCCACATCCTGCAAACTACAAGGGTTGCTCTCTCCACCCATCAAACCTTCAAAAGCCTAGACAGGAATTAACCCAGCTCACTCAGAAAAATATTGTGAGATCTGTGCCTGAAATCCAAGCGCAAAAAGTCACACCAGATAAATCATATGCTTCTGTGGTTTCCTCGAGTAACATTAAGGTACTCCCTGCAACTAGCTGTCAAAATTCCTCAGCAATACTCGCTGCCTCACTTGGGGAGATGCTAATGGCCTTCAGCAAAACAAATCCAAGCCAGGCCGACACCAGCAAATTCCTTAGGAATACTCAAGCCATCTTCTCCATGATTAATGACTAACCCGGCTTTAACATCAAATTCTATGCAGATAATATTCTGGAATGCAAACGGTCTCAACAGCAAAATTTTGGAATTACAGGAGCTTACAGATCATTTGCAAATTGATATTCTCCTCATTAACGAGACACACTTACGTCCCTGCGATAATCCCAAACTCAGAAACTACTCGTTACATAGAAATGACAGACTAAATGCCAGAGGTGGTGGCACTGCCATCTTTGTCAGAAGAAACATTCGCTATAATGAGACTAAGAAGATTACTACATCTAACCTCGAGGTGACAGGCATAGAAATTCTTACCAACAATGCAGGCAGCTTAAAGATGTATTCTGTATACAACCCCCCTGGCAAACCTCTTCTCCCCTCTGATCTCTCTCAGCTACTGGATACAAATGAAGCAGTAATAGTAGCAGGAGACCTCAATTCCAAGCATCCCTTATGGAACAGCAAAAGCTGTAACAACAACGGAATGATCCTCTACAACTTTGCCTTGCAGAGAAATATCGTTATTGCAGGCCCGATTGAGCCAACACATTACGGAGCGACCGGCAGACCTGATGTTTTGGATATTGCTATTTTTAACAATATTTCTCATCAATTCCGACTTCAAGTAGTTGACGAGCTAAGCTCAGATCACAATCCAGTACTCTTAAGTTTAGGGGAGGAACCTGAGCTCATTCCCAGTCAATCCCACACAAACTTTGCAAAATTCAAGACTAAAATGAACACTATTATAGACTCAGTACCGACTATCTCCACCCGTGAAGAAATCGACGCGGCAGTCAACAATCTTGAATGTAAAATACAGGCTGGCTTATCCGCAGCTTGCTCTACTTCTACCCCAGCTCAAGTAAACTTACTTCCTGCAGAAATCCTTGCTCTGATAAGGAACAAAAATTGGCTCAGACGCCGCTATCACAGCACGCTATCTCCGCAAGACCGTCAAGAACTAAACAAAGCGTCCAACCTCGTCCGTTACGCTTTAAAAGATCACAGAAACCAGCAATGGGAAAGAAAACTCTGTTCTCTCAAAACCGAAGATAATTCTCTGTGGAAGTTGACTAAAGCTCTCCGTACAGATCGCTCTAACATCCAGCCCATTCACGGAGAAAGAGGTCTTGTTTACAGAGATGACGAAAAAGCAGAAGCACTCGTTCAATCCCTCCAACTTCAGTGCCGTCCTAATTATGCACAAGCGGATCTAGTCTTCATAGAAAAAATACACCATAAGGTACGCTCTGTGCTTCGGCGACCTTGTAGCTGTGAAAATATCTGCCCCACCTCACCTAAAGAGGTCTATTCAATCATCAAGAAGCTCAAAAACAAAAAAGCCCCTGGTCCAGACGAAATTACCAACAAAACAATCAAGGCCCTACCACACAAAGCTGTCATGCATTTAGTAGCCATTATCAATGCAATTCTGAGAATTAATTATTTCCCCTCAAGATGGAAACAAGCCGATATTTTCCTTATTCTCAAGCCTGGTAAAGCACTTCAGATGCCACAGAGCTATAGACCCATCAGTCTTCTATCATGCCTAGGAAAAATAGCAGAAAGAGTCATTCTCAACCGACTTAATGAGGAGGTGATTAAAAATAACATCATTCCGAAAGAACAATTCGGTTTCCGTACGGGACATAGCACTACACATCAAATTCACAGACTGACTGAGTTCATCACTACAGGCTTTAACTGGAAACAGCACACAGGAGCTATCTTTTTAGATGTTGCAAAAGCTTTCGATACAGTCTGGCACAAAGGTCTCATCTACAAATTAATTGCAGCCAACATCCCTCTTTATCTTACCAAAATCATTAACTCCTTTCTACAGGACCGTAAAATTCAGGTTAAGTTGCGTGGAATTAGATCCTCACTGAAAAAAATCACTGCTGGTGTCCCTCAAGGCTCGCTGCTCTCACCGCTGCTTTTTAACATCTTTGTTTCTGATGTTCCTAGCACATCACTAACCACTATAGCTAGTTATGCGGATGATATGGCTATTCTCAGCAGATCTCTCAGGCCTAATATAGCTACTCAGCGATTACAAACTGCAGCAACAAATTTAGAAGACTGGTTCAAAAAATGGAGGATATCTGTAAATGCCGATAAAAGCACTGCCATTCTTTTCACAAGAAGACAAGCATCTCATGTTGGAGAAGTTAAACTTTTTAACACAGCCATCCCATGGAGATCTAGCACCAAATATCTGGGCATTCAACTAGATAACCGTTTAAACTTTAACTCCCACATAGTTTATGCATGCAAAAAAGCAAACTCTGCAATTGCACAACTCTATTCTCTCCTCAATAGAAGAAGTCAAGTCAGCACTGATAACAAACTACGGATCTACAAAACAATTATCAGACCATCGTTAACTTACGGATCACCAGCCTGGGGGCACACTTCCCCCACAAACATCAACAAGCTACAAGTTATACAAAACAAGTGCCTCCGTATGATCTTCAACGCTCCGTGGTTTGTCAGAAATACTCTCTTACACCGAGATGCCGATATTCTAGATATTCCCACTTTCCTCCAAAACAGTGCTGCTGCTTATTTTGCCAAAGCAGCTGTTCATCCAAATCAACTCATTCAAGAGTCATCTAATTATGACGAACACGATAGGTGGAAACACAAGCGCCCGAAAGCTGCTTTGCTTACCGATTCTGGTACCTCCGTACAACCCTAAATAGGGAGAGCCAGGTGCTCGCTAACACTTAATTCATGACTACTCATACAGATTAAGGGATCGAAGTCCACGGGACTGTAATCCATCTAGCCAAATCAGGTTATCAGGTTATCAGACTAAACTAATTAATTTTAGGATCCTCTGCATGGCAATCAAAACAAGGCTTCTTGAAACGAATGCTACTCCTCTGAGGTTCCTTTGACCCATTTTCGATGCCAAAGAAAGCAACTTCGGTCCTTTCATGACACTAAGTGGCTTTAACGTGTCATCTATTCGCTTTTGTTGGTCCTACCGTACATTGAAATGTCGAATCAGTTTCAAAAATTAACATTTTCCTGCCTCTATCGAAATTACGTGATCTTATTTCATTATGTCGGCGTTCATACCGACTAGCTTTTTCTTTCTTTTTTTTAATAGAGAAATGCGGTTAAAACTTTATATAAAACCATTGGGATTAATTAAAATGGTTTTAAGTGATTTAAAAAATAGATAGTTTCATAAATCCTACTGGAGGTCAAAGTATTCAGCCAACACATAAAATTAGATGGTATGCAATCTAGATATCAGAAGGGCTTAGAGAGGATTAAGAGAAACAATTGCCTTCATTAAATGGATATCAGCAAATGTTTATTTAAACCTCGAACCAGTATCAATGATAATCTCGCAAAACTTTAGAAAATGGAGGATGTTTGCCTTAAATAGAGCTCCAGTGATTAAAACGTGAATAGCATAAAAATAGGCGAACAAATGATTACTAAAATCTGCTATCTAATAAAATTGAAAAGGCATTTTGTGGTTGATCGGAAATTGGGATGTTTCAGCTTCTGCTAGCTTAAATATCATTTAGCGTCCACAATCTTCATCTAGACAGTTGAGGAGTAAGAATGCAATTTAAATAATTCTTTGTTGCACCACCGTCGTTGAAGTGCCTAAGATTCGTTTACAGAAGAATGAACAGAGAAACATATGAAAATTTCAGATCAAAAGTGCAGTTCACGTGATTATTTTAAGTATCCTACCCTACTAAATTTTGTACATACCTATGAGATTTTTATTGATACTAATGTCAAATAAGTATTTTCCTCTTTAAACTGAAAATTCGCCAGCACAAGATCATCAGGAGAGCCATTTTGGCTTCTTCTTAAGGATATGCTGAATAGCTTGAGAATATAAATCATACACGAAATCTTAAAAACATATTACAAAAAATAGGTGTTCGGGAATGACATTTTATTGGTTCCAATAATCTTCCATGGTTTAAGTACTGAAAGAACTTCCAGAAACTTCTTTCAAGATGACAGACACAATGTTGCTCAACTTGGAGAAGATAATGAGTGGTGATAGAAAAGCGAGCATCTTCGCTACAGTTAAAAGTGCGACTAGAAATAGTCAGGACATGTTCGCTGATAATGTCACATTTCTGTGCCACATACTTATGAAATTTTACATGGACAAACAAGAGTTTTAGTATGAATTCGGAGATGGAATTTTCATTAACATTTATAGCTATCAAAAAGGGCTCAAATTTTAACATCTAATAGAAAGTAAATTAATGAAAAGAGAGATAAAAATGTTATGACTGTAGACAATAATTTCCCCAGTTGGAGTATACAAGGATCAGTTCTATTGTAACTACTTGACATCAATTATCCAGAATGAAACATTTGTTTTGCTTCACTAGTTTCGAAATAATGACTTGAAACAGCCCTGATTATATTTATTTGTAATTATTTTCTTTCTGAAATCTATCTCAAATGACGGATTATCATTCAGAAACAAGAGCTATCAAAAAAAAAAAAAAAAAAAAAACAGCTATTATTCTGATGGCAATTGTTGCCCTGATTTCAGCAGTTGCTAATGAGATGCTGAGGAAACAATCGGTAGCTTTTTTTTCCTTCAATAGATTTTTAGTAATAAGGCTAACAAGAAAATAAATACTTGCTAGAGCTTCAGTAATACCCGATACAGGAATGATAAGTAGTTAGGTAATGATTCGTGCATCTTTGTAATGTGGTCTAAAATTAGTGTGCAGTATCTCGTTACGCGAAACAGTCTTCCTTAGTCAAGAGGAGGATTTTCGTTTATTTTAGATGATTTATATATATATATATATATATATATATATATATATATATATCTGAAAACCGCCTCTCATCGGCGGTTTTTAGATATTATCATTTGAAGCAAGTTGAAAGCGGTTGAACTGGAATATGAATCTTCACAAAATCATGGTTCGTAACATGGATTTCCATGCTAAGACCACAATATGCAAGCCTCATGTAGCTTTGGAGTCCCAAATAGATAGCGACTGTCTACGTCTGTAATCTTTAATACCAGTTAGAGTGAATTTCTTAGGTGGGCCATAACTTAACTGTGATGGTTAACTTTAATTATGATAATTAACTTAATTAAATACATCATGACGGATATATCTGAATATAATAATAATAATAATAATAATAATAATAATAATAATAATAATAATAATAATAATAGGCGAAAGGGTCTCACCTCGAGAAAGTAGGACTATTCGCCAAGTTTATGCTTTTACATTAGTTCCAACATAGAGTGAGAGATTTAGTTCTACACTGCGTGCTTTTTTTGACAATACAGAATTGTCTCTGATTAAAGTTCTCCATTATGAAGTAATTCAGGATTCAACGATAATGCTTGAAGCAAAGAACAGCAGTACTGTTTTAAATTCTTATCTTGCGAAAGAACGTGTCCAATAATATCTTTGCATTTAAGTTAATGATTATTAGCACATCGGTTTCATACTGCATGGTTCGTATTCGTATCTCATTTTTTTTATGGCAAAGATTGTTGATGTTTGGATTTTATTCTGATGTCTCAGTCAGTTAATCGAGCCAGTCGGTATAGACGAAGCCCTTTGGTCAGAAAGACCTGGGTTCGATTCCCGTCAGTGACCTGAGAAACCACATCTGGTCTCTTTCGACTAAAGGTGCGTTATCCTGTTTCATACCCCGGAAACTCTGGTTTTTCGTCCCTCAGAACAGGCAAACATGTCCCCATAAACACACGCCACTACAGTCAAAAATACATTTAACCCTCTCTCCAGTGATAGGCCGGATGAGGGTTGTACTAACAATAAGTCGTATCAAATGTAACACGCGGACCCTGCGTTGGAAGCGGGATAAACGTGCAGAGGAAAAAGTTTCAGTCAGTTAATTGGATCATGCTTTTGAGCCATCGCAGTCCATCTAGTTGTCTTAACTGTTTATACGCATGGTATCTGTTGCAAAATATATCTATAAAAATATATTTTACGACTGCGTTTGGTATATTGTCAGTCGTGTTAAAATAGAAGTCAATAAGAGGAATTGATAGGAAAGAGTGGCAAATAATGTGCCACTTGCTAAAGAAAGTGGATTGGAGAAGTTGAAGTTTGACGGAAGCGGAGATGAGCTCTCCCTAAAACAGAAAATAGTCGCTCAGACACATAAACTTTGTGCACTGGTGGGTTACAAAATATATTTTATAAAAATATAAAATATATTTTGCGACATTCGTATATGTGTCTGAGGGTGCCTTATATATTAGGAAATCGTTATCAAAGTCACGTGAACCACACTTAATATTCTATTTTATGTTTGTCATCATTCGTAAATTGACACAGCTCGCTATAGCAAAAAAAAATTAACACTTCCACACGAATGCATTTCATACTGTTGTAAAGGGTCAGATGTCATGGTAGTTAAGATGTGTTTATTTTAGATGTGTTATTTTTTCCGAAGAAACCCGATATTTGGCAGTGTATGATTTTGAGAGGAATGAATAATGTACTGTGAGGTCGCACATGCAGGCAACACAGATACTGTTGGTTAATTCACGCAATTCAAGTCTGTCATTTTCACCTCGTTTTCTGGACATTTCCTTCGAAGACATGAGAGTAATGTGATTGGCCTAGATAAACGGCCATAAGTAATTTTATGTTCCAAACTTTCTTCAACACCGTCTGCTGTTTTGCATATGTGACCAATAAACCATTTGTTAACATTGCTGAACACGATTGAGATCTATACGAAGAGTGTGCGTGCGTGCGTGCATGTGTGTGTGTCGTGCTCTAAGAGGCGTTTACGACCCTCGCATTACATTCTCATAGCACTTTGAGGCCTTCCATAAAAAAAAGTTTCCACTAGAATTTCCTTGTCTCTGGAGCCATTTTCTCCATAAAACTAATAAAGGAGCTATTTTGATGGTCGCAAGTGCTCGAAGTAGGTCCTGGTGGTTGCCATGACTACGAAAGGAAAAGACATGAGGAAAGCGGGAGATATATATGCCATCTTAAAGATGCAAACCGTATATAAAATTTTCAAATCCATATATTCTTCCTGCCAGAAAGATGATAGGCGCGCAGATAAGAGATTAACATCGAACATCGAGATTTGTTTTCGCTTAAAAACCACCTGGAAGACGCAATAAACGATACGCCAAATTCATCTTTAGAATGAAGTATCGTCTACGGAAAGGCAATGCATCTTTCATACAACTACGAGAAAGGTATAAAAGATAGACAGATAGCATTATTTTTATATACTCTTAGTGGAAAATTTATTAGTACTCCCTCTCCAAACTGTTGACTATAAGAAAAATCATTAAATCAATCGATTGAAAGCTTACTGGTACAAGGATTGGCTTCTAAATTTACCTCAAAGACGCACTTTCGTCCTATTCATAACCGCCATACCTCATTCATTCATCCACGAGATCTTTTTTTTTTCTTTTAACATTTAGAGATTCTTTATTTATTCCGGATTACGAAGGCCTATTTTTATCCGTTATTTAAAAAATAAAAAAATAAAATAAAGTAAATACTCATCCACCCTAGAAGAAAAGTAACTGAAGAAATTTTTGAAAAGAAATTGAATCCAGTAACGTGTTTGTATAAATATAATATTGTCACCTGCTAGAAGTTTCTATAAATGACATAAACAGACACACTCCAACATGCATGATGGAGTGTGCGCTTTCATGTTATTATGTGAAAGGTAGACAGATTTGTAAATAGTTTCTTCGTTAGTATTCAAATGTTTTCATCCCGAATTCTGATGATTTTCGTACGCAATTTAGAATTGCAGATTTGGAATTTACTCATAATATTTCAAATTGCACAAGTCCATACTTAGTTAGAAGAAACAACATTTTATTGTTATTTTATTTTTTATCGGTGTGATGTCTTGTCTTTATTAGAATGATTTTCAAAGTTGGCCATATGATATTCTGGGACGAATCTCAATGCTCAAGCAAAAAAAATAAAATAAAATAAAAATAGACTAGTATAATGCTATAGATAGAGAATCTAGATTTTCTGATGAAAAGTATTTTCAAAAACCTAAGATCACGAGTACTGTTTTTAAAAAAGACATAAACTGAAACTTTCATCATCCGAAATTATAACTCACATCACAGCGGGGACATATTTGGAATTCATTAAGAATACTAACATGCAGGATAATAATTACGCACTAACTAATCATAGAAAGATATGAAAAATAAAAACAAAAATCATTTTCCAAAAAAAATATGACATTTAAATGTATAAGCAAGATTCAAAATACTATTTTAAGAAACGATTGATTTCACTTCCCAAAAGTTATTATTCAATAAACACCTGTTTTTTTATCTAATAACATTTTGATTTTAAATTTGTCAGTAGTTGTCAGTAGTATTATTAGGTTCGATCGCTATCAACCCTTGGAGAGTAATGGATGGCAATGCTGTAGCCAATGAAGTCCTAACTGAGGCTCGGCTATTTCTGTTACCCTCCTGCCATGATCAGAGCTTTAATAGCTCAATAACACCTTATCCCTACACTGTCCTCTACAGATAACGGGGAAGATGAAAAGCATTCTTGCTTCGCCCCTTTAAGCCAGTCCTTATAAGGACTATAAGTCAGTAGTATTATGCGGTAATGTTTCCCGTTTGTTGACCGGGATAAGAATAGCCCCAATGTAACTCATGCATGTCGTACGAGGCGACTAAAATGGGTATCCTGGGAGGGTAATGGATGGCAATGCTGTACCAATGAAGTTCTAACTGAGGCTCGGCTAATGCTGTTACTCTCCCCATGATCAGAGCTTTATTTATATAACTCAATAACACCCTATCCTTCACTGTCTTCTACAGATAACAGGGAATATGAAAAGCATTCTTGCTTCGCCCATCTAGCCAGTCCTTTTAAGGACTTTATGCGGTAATATCGCATCCCATTAAGTCACGAAAGTCTCAATACAGAGTTTTAATTAAGGAAGCGATAGGGCTGTTAACTCTATCTTTACACTCTGCAGGTGTCTGTAAGTTGGGTAGATTTGTTTTGTCCAGCGTGTTTGTTTTTTCTTGATGAAAATCTTGAGTTTCCAGGTGTAAAAAATCCCTCTAATTGCCGCATGAGACCAACTAACTTACCTTTAGGTGAAAAGCCCTTATAAAAGTTCTTTGGCAGGATTCAAATCCTAATTATTTTCAACCCAATAGTTAAAAAATGTGCTAAAATTTTAATTTCAATCTCTGAAAAAGACATTCTTTATTTTAATAAAAAAGAAAACCCTCATGGAAGTTGAAGGTAGGAAAGCCTGAAAATATTTTCATTGAAAGTTCATTAATCGATTCCAAAAAGGCATAATCTGATTACCCTATAACAATCAAGAAAATGAAAACGTTGAGAGATGATTCTGTCATTGCATGGTCATTTGAGTAGACTGAAAATTGCGTCGTAAAACTGCTGTGGTCACGAGTCTCAAATTGCTTTGTCTCGCACATAATGCTGCAAAAGAAAGAAAAAAACATTTTTTTTTCTACTTTAATAACTAAGTTTATCGGATTAAGTGATTGGTCCTTTAAGTGCCTAAAGGACTTTTTTGTAAGTAAAATTTTAAAAATGTGCAACAGTTCGTCGTGTGACTCATAGATGGCGTTCTTATTTTCCTGCAAAGACATGTACATTTTGGTTTGAAAAAATTCATAAACCAATAACGAAAAAGAAATAAAAACATACCACAGAAAACTGTGAATGGCTATAAAATGAGGAAGAAGTCTGAGATCCACATAGAATATAAAAGCGAAGATGATGAACTTTATGAAGAAGCTAAAGGTTTTATTGGTTGTTTTATAAACCATTCAACTCGGATACATTTAAGAGAGAATGAAGCTTGCAGACCCATTTATATGACTTCATTTTTCGGGAAATTGAACTTCCTCGAGTGAATTGAACCCCCCCCCCATACTGATTGTCAAGGCAGAAGCGTAAATTTAAAATCAGTTTCTTATTTTTACCGAACTACAGAGACAAATAAGTTTAATCACAGCCGCTATCACCTAGGCAACGCCATTTACAATAACCTTTTCCGCATTCAACAGTGTCTCTGTTATAACCGTGCTTTTAAAAGGCATCCAAGAGAAATAGGAAATACTCCAAAGCATAAAGTCGTATAATGAATTTTTACACTATAGACTGCACGCGCGTTTCCCCTATCTCCTTCGTTGACTCTTCGAGCAGCATGTGTGTGTCGATTTAGTTACGGCTCGCGATTCTGAAAGAGGTTGCAAATGACGACCTTTGACAAGAACACGTAACGCTATCGACCAAATACAGATAAAGGCGATAAGAAAACTTTTAAACTCTTGTCATTGTCAGTGGATTGACAGCAGCGCCTCCTACCATCAATATGAAAACTCGCTCTGTATTTGTACAACAAGTTACCAAATATTTAGCTTTGTGAGTACATGAGAAACAAATTCATCAGAGTTTTTCAATTGCTTTGGAAAGTGAATGGGGTAGAGAAGAAAGTTTCCAGGTTGGCAGGCTGTTTATGTTGCTACGGAATGTTTTAAAATTAATATTTTTGTAGTTTGCTTTACTGAAGAGATTTAGCATCGCAATTCTTGTTCAAAAATTCAAGATGGATTGAGTTTTTAATTTCATTTTTTTTTTTTTTCATTTAAATATTTCAAGTAACTGTTCATCTTGAGCACGCTTCCGCATGCCTTACACTATCAACGTTCGTTCACAAAATGCTATTCACTTTGATCGAAGGGTTTAAAAGCTGCCTGTGAGTGTTCAATTAGAAGCAGGTGGAACATTAAATATTCAAGGAAACTTAGTCTACTCCTATTTCACACATTATGCGAACTCCACTTAACACTTAAGGCAAAACAAGGTGCTCAACGCGCTCCGAATTGCTATTATCGACGGTTCAATGTCTGAAGCAAGATTGATCGAGAAACTGTAGACACTTTATGACATCCAAGAGAACGGTTCAGGACAAAGAAATAAAAGACTGCTTATTTCTATTCATCACTTTTACATAACGCTATCAATTTCAATAGTCGAGAAAAAAACTTTATGGAACAGAATACGTTGTTCATTGAAAATTTCTATATCCCTTTTTTTTCTTTCTTTTTTGTTTAATTTTTTTAAAGGTTAGTTATTGAGACGGTATTGTTAACGGTACAACTTCGTTGAATACAGCAGTCAGAAGGTTGTAATCGAGTTTGGCTTACGTATGAAAGATATTACCTTCAAAATAAAACCCAGAAACAAAAATCTTTATAATGGCGGATGTATGAAGGTCTGAAAATACCAAAGGTTATTCGGCCATCTCATCACAGTAAGAGGTCAGATAGAATGAGAGATCTACAAGAAAGAAAAGTCCAATATCAGAGTGGAGTGGTCGTAGAGAAAGCAGCAATAGGAGCCTGCTTGGCATCAAGTGTCATCCGCTATCACTGCCATACAACAAAAAAGAAAAAAAAATCTTATTGCTTCAAAACATCCCATGATTAAATAAATCTAAAAATAAACACTGAAAGAAGAAATTTGAAGTAATAAAGAATTCCGATGTTTCTGTAAAACCAATAAAATTGATCTATTGAAGTAGCCAGTGATGTGTACATTACAATGTCAGAAAAATGGAGGGAAAAAATAAACATCAAACAGACTGCCGATATCTTTGGAAGCAAGTCTCTTGGAAAAGGTAATTACCGTAGAGAACATATTTATAAGTTGTTTTTAATTAATTCAAATGCTAACGGCGATTTATATATATAATTGCTAGGCAAAAAAATATTAAAGACAGTTTACATATTATAAATTAAAAATATTAAAATATAAAGTTCAATAAGATAATAATGCAAGTACACCATACTTTTAAAATATTAACATTTTTAGTAGTTGATTTTATTTTTGCATTTGTCTAGTGGATGGAGGATTAGATTGATTCATTCAATCCAATACCCTTGGAGGGTAATGGATGGCAATGCTGTAGCCAATGAAGTTTTAACTGAGGTTCGGCTATTGCTGTTACCCTCCTGCCATGATCAGAGCTTTAATAGCTCAATAACACCTTATCCCTACACTGTCCTCTACAGATAACGGGGAAGATGAAAAGCATTCTTGCTTCGCTCCTTTAAGCCAGTCCTTATGAGGATTTGTCTAGTGATAGTTCCTATTATATTTCAGGTATGGACTACTGTTGGTTATCATTATTATTATTTTATACTCCACACACGAGATTATTTTATTTACTCCACACACGAGATTATTTTATTTACTCCACACACGAAAGACAGCAAATAAATGCTCTATGTTTACAGATCCATGAATTTGTTTCAATCTAAAACTAAAAATTAATAAAATATGCTACTATATTCTATAATTTCATCTTGAAATGTTATTTATTTGTGCTTCGCAACATAACTAAAATATCCCGATATACTGCCGTTTCTATGACGACACATTACTGAAATAAAAGAAAAATAACATTAATTACATGCAATTTATTTATTCACATACACGCCTATCACCTTATCAAACTAAATATTGATGGGGCAATTACTGAAACCGATAGAGTTAAATGTTCGTGTTTAACGTTAATGGATAAATTAATATTAAGAACGTTGGGAATGCATTTCCAAAATCTAGCCTCGGTTTCGAATCCTAGTGTGAGTATGGATATTTGTGAATGCTTCTAGTTGGTATATGAATGAAATCACTGGTATGAGATGGACACAATATGATGCTAAAAGTCGATTAACACTGGAATTTACGTTTGAATTTCATAGAAAAAGAATATTTTATTATTTATTCATATATTATCATTTGCCATCTATATAAATATCTCGAATTTGAGAAATAATATATGGAAATAATAATAAACATTTTAATTATTATTTAAATCATTTTAGAAAAAATATATTTTGAAACATAATATTACATTATCTAATATGCATAGAAGATATGCCCGATATTATGGTATAGAAGAATCGACCGTGAGAGATATTTTTTCGAGTTCTGTTCAAAGGAAGCGAAGATGTTCAGAATCGCAAATCCAGGGAAGAGGAGAATATAAGCAAAGATCCAACACGCAGAAAATTGTGTGACGTTTAGTTGAAGCAGAACGTAATAGCAGACCGCTTTCGCCTCGTTATCTTCAAAATGCACGCTCACACGTTAAAACCCAAGACACGCCACCAGTCCACAAAGTTTATTGCTTCTTAGAGACTTCTCAACCCTCTTTGTAGATTCTGAGTAAGAGTTTCACTGAGCGACTATTTTCTGTTTTAGGGGGGGAGCTCATCTCCACTTCCGTCAAACTTCAACTTCTCCAATCCACTTTCTTTAGCAAGTGGCACATTATATGCCACTCTTTCCTATCAATTCATCTTATTTACTTCTATTTTAACACGACTGACAATATACCAAACGCAGTCGGAATATTTAACTCGGCTCGCCTAATCTACAGATTGAGTTGTTTGACTAGAAGCACATGGGAATAGAGATCTGGAATCAGAACAGCGCCGTTAAGTATGAAGCCAACTCATCGTTCTGTTTGCTTGCGCTAATTCACTCATGCTCGACGCTTTAATAATTGGAGTTCGGATTTCGTAAAGTTCATAGAGAAGTTTAAATAAATGATCGCAATTTGAGCATCCACACGATATAAACTGGGAGACGATGAGCTTTATCCGTTTTCTCAACAAATCTTTTAGCATTATTAGATTCAATTCATTAGTAATGGCCAACCCTTTAAGAATCATTCTGAGTTCTCTTAGTCAAATCACTGCTTCACATTATTTCCCGGGTAGGGGAAGGTATTTATGCTTATAAATATAATTTTTATTGTCTAGTAACATTCTAATTAAAATATTGTATAATGGCCCTGGATATATCTACCCGGGGTCACTTTTCCTGATTGAAAAAAACAACAGAATTCTCCAGCGGAAAAAACCCTACTACCTCGGTATGAGACCGACTAACTCTCCTCTGCTTCATGACGAGCTCTGTTAAATTATCTTTCCATTTGACACGGAATTGAAGCACAAATGTTTACCAATCAAAGGTTTCATCGATTCCCAGTGAGCTATTTAGGCTTTATGTTTTAATATTAATATGGAAATTTAGAGAATACAGATATCATTATGAAACAATATCCTTTTATTGTTAAAAATACATTGCGAAATGTCCAAAATATCTTAAAATATTTTATATTATGATTGGAAAATTCGAAATGATAGACTACTTGAAAAGACGTTGACGAACATTCCTCCTCCCCGGCAAGATGCACCGTGTCATGTAAAGAGTGTGGTGTTTGTAGCCGATATACATTGGAGAAATATGGTGATTCCAAGTCAGTGTGCAACTGTGTCCTGATGAAATGGTTGTGAGAAGAGAACTGACGGAGTTTGAAAGGATGCCATGTTTCCGAACAGACATATTAGTCATTCTTTGGCAGGCTATGTCAGATTTCAGAAAGGTACAGGAGCCACCTTTGTGGTGAAAAAAAAAATCCACATCGTGGATCGTTGACAAATTGGGCAATCTCAGGTTTACCATTGATTGTTGACCCTACTGAGATGGAAGTGCAGAAAGTCAACCGCAAGTGTTGTTATCTGCAACGGACGACTCATCACACTCACCGAACCTGACCTTAGGGTGCTAAGAAGGATAATATGTAAAATCCGCTATTCATCCGCCGACACTTTGAATGCGGAGTTCCGCGCATCGGCTGGAACACAATTCTGCACTTAAACATTCAGAGCCGAGGTAACAACATAGGTGTCCATGGAAGGACCACGATATGCAAGCCCCACATGACTCGAAACAACATACATCGTCGACTTCAGTGATGCAAAGAGCGTGTACAGTGGAACATGGAAATTTGAAAAGCTGTGTTATGGAGCGAGGAATCACGGATCTACCGAGCAGAAGCAGACGGGTTTTGTCGGTTTGTCGAATGCCCGTTGAACGTCAGTTACCAGAGTGCGTAACCCTAACGTGGAAATTCGGAGGTGTAGGTGTGATGGTATGGCTTGTTTTTCCTGGTTTGGCCTCCAAGCTCTGTTTGTGGTGCCACAAACATTGAACTCCAAGAGGTATCTGAACAATTTGGACAATGGAATGCGCTTCCTAATTTGTGGCGTTTCTACAGGAATTAACCGTCGTCTCTGCGAGCAATATAATGCACCGTGTCATAAGTCTGTTGCTAACTGCGTGCTTTGTGGACATGAACGTCGCCACACTTGACTGGTCTCCAAATAACTCTGGTCTTACCCGTATTGAACATCTTTGGGATAAACTGGACATCTGTCCCATAACAGTCTAGGACTTCGTTACATGCCTACAGGAAGAATGGCTCAAAATTCCCATTAATCCCTGTCATAAGCTTGTGGAATGTATGCCTCCTTAGGATCGCAGCAAAAGGAAATTCTACATCCTATTAAGGTGAGCGACATTGCTGTTTGTTTCTCACACTATGATGTCCTTTGACTTCTTTTCAAGTAGTGTATGTATCAATGTTCCTAAATTCCCAAACTATCGGTAACCATCACCCCAACTATCAGAGATGACTAAATGTGGAATTAGCTTTCTATCGATTGCTGAAGAAAAGTTAGGGATAAAAGAGTATCGCCTACTCCCTTTAGGGAATTAAATTCCTTAGAAGATATTTTAAATGTTAATTAATTTTAAATGTTATTCTGTAATAGCCATCTTATAATACAGAAACAATACCAACAATCAGAATTCGTCTCTAAAGTTGAATATTTTAGTAATGAAAACATAGATAGTAGCTGGTATCATTTTGATTGTTAAATGATTCTCAGTCCTTTATAACTCAACACATAAGATTAAATGATTTACACTATTTATCAACAACACATAAGTTCCAGAAAGTGAATGCGCTTGAGATTCAAGGTTCCGTGTTCAAGTTCTGTGGTATAAACGTGAGTTCGCTGTACTCAGCAAGATCTTTCTTAACTCACTAAAATAATTAGTAGCAATCGTGAAATGCTATGGCTGTAATAAAAGCAAGTTACGTAATCTAAAACAATAAAGAACAAAATTATTAACTTAGAATACTAAAGCATTTGAGAGCAAGTTCCAAACCACAGCAGGTCTGTAGGACAGTACTTATTGATTTAAGAGAATTTTCTATGAACCGAACAATATATAACCAGCGGTCGCTTTACTTCTCAGGGTTCTCTAAGTATCATACTATTGCTGCATAAAATTTTAAATCTTATAAAAATATTATAATGTGTTGTTTATAGTAAAGTATACTTGATTTAATAACAAATAAAGTAACACAAAGATTTCCTATAAACAACACAATGATTGAATAATAGCAGCGAATGCAAAAAAAAAAAAAAACCTGAGAATTCTTTTCTAATACCTTACAAAGGTTACTCCTGTTCTTGGGAGAACCTGACATAAAGTGTTTCCCAAATTAAGAAGGCATACAGCTCTTCCGAGTTTTCCGACTGCTGACTCTGCACGTGTCATTTCTAATATCATTCACTAGTATGATTAAAGTACGCCGACACACTATTTATTGTAACAATGCTAATATCAGAAATTACATATATGACGAGTCATTAGAATTATTTGTACATGTTCTACATATTTGACCCCAATTCGCTCAAATTATTTGCAGGAAACTACACTTTCTAATCATTGACACATCGTTGAGAAGTTATCCGAGTATCACCCAGAGAAAGAATGCACATCTAGTATTGTCATGTGATTTCTTGGATTGAGATATGAGTTGATTGTTCAATCGAGTAATAGTTGATTCAAGTATGAAAATGCATGAAAATTCACAACCTATTCTCTACTATTTGAATTTAAAATATAAAATTTAGATAAATATATTATAATATTTTTATAAGATTTAAAATTTTGTGTAGCAATAGTATATACTTAGAGAATCCTGAATAGTAAGTCGACTGCTGGTTATATACGTTCGGTTCATATGTGAATTCCAATGATAAACATAAATGCCTTTAATTTTTTTATAAAAGATATATTTTGATCTATCCGTATATTATCATCTGATCATTCATCAGCCTCAATGTCCTGATATGTAGCCTCAAGAGGACGTGTACAGGCTACTATAACAGTACGACATGACTACGTTTTTACGTTATTATTCATCTACTATCAACAATATTCTTCGAAATTAGCCGTTTACTTGTCAACACTCCAAAATTATGATATGTACCATTTCCTCCTTCTAAGATGTTTTTGATTCAATCAATATATTTAGACCTTGGTCTTCCTTTTGGCATTTTTCCTAATTTTCAGTTTGAAAAACTAGGAAACTTCAAAGACTTTTCAAACTGAATGTGAATTAAATTCTCTCTCTCTCTCTCTCTATACTTGTTCAGTATTTTAAATAGAAATATAACTAAGATACTGAATATATTTTAATACAAAAAATCATTGCTGGTCATCTTTCTGATAAACCAATAAGTATGCACGTTATAAATTGATATTCTTATGTGTCATTTAATATTCAGGAAAAATGATTGAAAAAATATAAAACAAAACATAAATCAATCACAATTTACATTATCTGATAATAAACAATTTGTTGTTTTATATGTTACACATCGCTACCATTATACGGTGGATTATATTGTTTGCAGAATGCTTATAATATCCAACAGTGCTGTGATCTCAATGACCAAGTTTAGTATAGTTATTATAGTGTAAGACCATTAGATGCCTCAGTAACGGTCTTATACAGTGATAAATCCGTGGCCGACATCATTGTTACTGATTGCTGCTTTAAAGTTAAAAGGCTTTTCTTGGCAATTTTCTGATAGATTAGTGCATCGGGCTTCCAGTCTATTTCTGATTGATGGGATTTTAAAAAGCTTTCCATCTGTAGTAGGTGTCTGATATGTGATGTGGCTCAGAAGATTTCGTTCTTTTGACGTAATGTTGCTGTTATCGTTGGGCAGTTTTATGTGACGCGTGTATTGGGTGTTCATCGTTGTTGACATATTGGAGTAAGCATGGATGTGACCTATCCGCTGCACGTGACGTGCATAGTATGCCAAAAAAGAACTTACTCTTGTTGAGTATTTCTCTTGTATGTGAAACTGAAAACGTAAGTGTGTGTGTGTGTGTGTGTGTGTGTGTGTGTGTGTGTGTGTGTGTGTGTGTGTGTGCGATTTAGTAATAAACGCCGAAATCCCTGCAACGAATTGGTTGCTTAGCAACAGCATGGAAGTGAAACACATCTGGTTAAATACACACCCAGTAGATTTAAGCAAACCGCATGTCTCGAACAATTTCTTTGATTCGCTAAGTGCGAGGTCTCATCTAGGTAATCCAACTCTTTAGAAAGAAGTAGATCGGTTGGGCCTTCTGTTTAATGCGTTACCATGACAAAATATCACTCACACACACACACACACACACACACACACACACACACACACACACACACACACACACACACACACACACACACACACACACACACACACACACACTGTCGGTGTCAGTTTAATCTCTGTCTCAGAGGCAGCACAGAAATTCGATAAGCGTCTTATTACCGCCTCGAGGGTATGGGGGGGGGGGGAATACCAATTTTACAGCATGTTATTTCCGTCTTTGAACAGTGATGTCATCTCTCAAACCTTGCCATTCCAATTTCTTGAACTGGTCAATTTCGTTTTCTTTTTTCCCCCTGTTCAGTGTGTGATAAAAAAGGCCTCTGGGAATGGGAACCAGTGAAAATCCTTTCTAAGAAACCACTTCCTTGGTCATTGTCGTCGTTGTGAAATGTATGACGTCCCTTTTATTCTGAAAAACACGAATACGGGCTTGTAATGGATATCAGTGGTAATCTATCAGCACACATTTGAGGCCATAGAGCGTCATATCCACTTCTCATGATTGGCATTGTCGGCTACTTCCAATGGAATCATTGGATTTTTAGAAGGCCAACCCACCAGAATTCTTTCCTTATCGAAAACTGCTGATCTTGCTTTGTAAGAAATATACGAATGCTAAAGAGTAATATTTCAAAGATAATTATACTATCATGATGAATAATTATCACTGCGACTTTTATGATATATTTTGTGTGAAACGTGGCTGGGTAAGTTTTGTGAAGTCTGGGTTTTACTACCTAAACATTAAGATAAAAATTTTACGCAAAGGACATAACATCAGTAAGAAACAAAATCATCCGTTTTCTGTTTCATCTAGTGCCGACATACGAACTCATAATTAAGTGCGTGTCTCTGTTATAATAGCGTCAAAAGCAACCGACCCAAACCATCATTTAAACAAAAGTCACATTCAGAATGCCAATTTTCATTTGTAAGCAGTTTGGTATAGAAGGGGACGATTTCACGTCGGCTTGACTATACTCAACAATTCACCGCCCTTCACTCACTCTCTCTCTCTCTCTCTCTCACACACACACACACACACACACACACACACACACACACACACACACACACACACACACACACACACACACACACACACACACACACACACACACACACACACACAATTTTCGAAAGACTCGCCTACTTGGTATTTATAATTCCACTCTTTTCTCTCTTCCTCTGTCATCATCCTCTTTACTCTCTGTGAGACTTCAAAGCTGCAGTTTACGAGGTTGCTTTCCTGCAGCTTAATTTTATTGCAGATGACTAAAGGGGTTGTGCACTCGCCTCGCGACCAATGCTTACTTCTGCTTCCTAAGTACAGTGCAATTCGTTATTAGGTTTACTTAGCAATTTCAATGCTTGTTATAAAGTTCGTAAACTAACTTTTTTTTTCTTTCAGTAAACAGTAAAGCAAGCAATCATTTTTTTTTTATCTGGTTAGCATTGTCAGAGTATTAACAATAGGGATAGTGGCAAAGGTTCGCCGCCTCTCAAAACGTTTCCCGTTTTTTGAGCAAAATGGAAAATTAATTCCGATTTCATATAGCAACTAACCGATTACTTGCTGTAAAAAATAAAGCAAAAGATTTGCTCTAAAATTTAGCAAATTATATTTATGTTTATTAGAGATATTGTTTTCATTGCATTAATTAATTTTAACTCATAATTTTGTAATATTTTAAAATTAAAAAAATAGAAAACAAAGTTTTGTCAATTATAAACCTACTTTAAAATTCATTAAAGAAATTTTTTATTAACTATATTCTCTAAAAAGTAATAATTAATATCAAAATACACCTTTATTTTCAATATATAATAAAAATATTAATATTTTCATGAAAACTGTGAAAATGATCCCTCCAGAAAAGCAAAACGATACTCTTCACAAGAAGACTTTTGGGGGGGATCCCCAAAGGAGACATTACCCTGTTGAACTCTAAAATTCCATGGAAAACTGAAGCAAAATACCTCGGAACAATTCTCGATAAGCGATTATGCTTTAACAGCCACATCAAGAGCACATGCACCAAAGCTTCAAAAGTTATCGCCCAGCTATACCCCTTGATCAACAGACACAGCAAACTAAACTCAAGAAACACAATTCTACTCTACAAGACAGTGATCCGTCCTACAGTTATATACGCCTCCCCCAGCCTGGAGCCATACCTCCAAGACAAACATCCTCAAGCTACAAAGACTACAGAACAAGTGCCTGCGAATGATACTGGACGCCCCGTGGTTCATCAGGAACGCCCAGATCCACCGGGACATAAATATCCACTACTAAGCTCCCTAGCAGAAAAATTCTTTATGAAGACATCTACGCATCCAAACCAACTAATACAGCAAGCCGGAAACTATGACGGTAATGACCACTGGAAACATAAAAGACCGAAAGCCATCCTAACACTCAACGACGAATAACCACTTCTGCCCACTCAGGGCGAGCTAAAATAGCTCACAAATCTCTATCATCATTGCTCCCGAAACAGACAACAGGGAATATGAAAAGCGTCAAGATTCACCCTCTGCGCCATATATGTCCTGCGTGAAAATGTTGTAATCTTACTTATCGTCACAACGTTTGGTTCAAAGGCTGATTTTTTTTTGAGTCTTTTATATAAGTATACATATAATGGAATATGTATATACATAAAAATGAAGTCGACAGAAGTGTTTCTTCTATGAACAGTTATCCTCGATAGGTGGCTAGAAAAAAACAAAATCGGTCGAATGGTATTATTTTCAACTATACAACCGGCAAGACACTTTCAAAAATTAAGAAAAAGCAGCAATTTTTATATATCTTTGATATATTTAGTGCAACCGATTATCAAGATATAATTTTAGTTCCTTCAGAGTGGTGCAAAGCAAACAAATTATAGTTGCGCCCATATATTCGCCTTTTATTAAGACTTTTAAGTAATGCAAATTAAGGCAACTCCTGCAGAGGATTGTATTTTCATAAACTCTCTTTTCAAAATTTTGAAATAACTAAGTTTTTATACATATTCCGCTTTGAAGTAATGTTCGGTGTTTAATATCTAATACTTGTATGCAACTCACGTCATCGAAATGAAGCTCTCATGGCTCTTTCTTTGATAATTACGTTTTCAAACTTTTATATCAGTAACTTAACTATGCTGGGAATGCAATTTCGTATTGGTGGGACTTTCAAGAATCAAAAGCATTGCAGTTTGAAGCACTTATAAAATTTGTTCTGGTAAAAATATAACCAGTTTTACCTAGACAGGTAATAAAAATAACACGCTGACCTTTATTTTGTTCAAAGGACATTATTCTGCGCATTCACAATTCTTATGGGTTTGGATATGATAATTGTAACGTTTTATATATTTCATGTTCACTTCCTATTCTTTCCGTGAAAACTAGATATATTAAATCATTAATATATCTAGTTTTTAAACCAGACAGGGGCCATGTAATTCTTAACACCATAATATTTTATCAGTTTAGTTATCAAAATAAAATTCTTTCTTGATCTTGATGTCTTGATCAAGAAAGAATTTTATTTTGATAACTAAATGTTCTCTAAATGCCTGTTCCAAAGGAAATTTGGGAGTATGAAAGAGCGGTTAATTTAGTCAAAGTCTCTGGAGACATATGAAAATTATACCCTTATTAAAGAAATATATAAATACATTTATACATATTAGTAACGCCTGGATTTTTGAGTCGCATTACTAAACATTAATTGGCATTTATGCATACCGAAGAGAACTGTGAGTAGATAATCCAACCACGGGATACACACGCTGGAAGTTAAACGATATTCGTCTGCCATAGATGAAATTGGTGTCTACGCGTTTCTTTCTAAGTACAAGGATTACAAAAAAAAAAGCCGCCTGGACACGACCAGAATGACAGAACTTCCCATAAAGAAAAACATCTCTCTTTTCAGACTCATCTTGCTTTAGTGTGATGCACATTAAAGGAATCACCACTTTCTATGTACGATTACGACCTCGCTGTCTTTATTATAGCACCATCATTAGTGTGCCTGACTTCCTCAGACATCGCTTGGCTTCCCCTCCTGAGGCTTGGGGAGGTTTGTCGTTTACTGACGTCTACACCCATTTGCCTATTCCTGCGAGAATTGACGCATTAGTTTGTGGAAATGGTTTCATGCGTGTGTGTGTGTGTGTGTGTGTGTGTGTGTGTGTGTGTGTGTGTGTGTGTGTGTGTGTGTGTGTGTGTGTGTGTGTGTGTGTGTGTGTGTGTGTGTGTGTGTGTGTGTGTGTGTTCAGAGAGAGAGAGAAAGGGTGGCTTAATTCTTGCTTTCTGTGATTTTTATATGGGGTAAGTTTAAAGAGTCTCGTGCTATACAAGGAAGATATCTAATGCATATTCTCCTGTTGCATAATCCGAGCAATCTTAATGGATCCACCTAAGATATGAATAACGACGAACTGTCTTACAGATGTTACATTTCAAACTCTGCCATTTTTTCCCATTAAAATGCAATCAACTGTCACATCAGTTGTCAGGGAAGAACTGACAAAGCAAAAATTCGTGTGATTAATGTTCATAAAACGTTAATTAACTATTCTAACGTATTTAACACAAACAGTGCAATAACAGTTACATTTATTTCATTCTTTCACAACAAATAGAAATAATTAGGTATGCCATAATAAATACACTTCCTGATCAGAATATTTGAAACCCTACCATAATTTTTTTTTTATTCATTCGGGTTAGACTTCTTCAGATCATTAAAATGTGGCCACAGTTTGGAACATTTTGAATATATTCGAATCTGATAGAAAGGCATAAATTAAATATGTTCGTCATTTAAGAACAGGAAGACATTATTGCCATAAAAGCTTCTTTAAATGATCTCCATGTGCCTTCTAAACATTACCATAATCAATTCTTCATTCATTTTAAGTACTGAAATGGGGATGTTCTAACATACTGCTGGATGAAGTCGTTTGTTTACTAGTCTTGTATCACATACAGTTTTTAAAAAAACGTCAGACTTTTGTATGATCTTTTTTGTGCCTTCATCTTTTTTTATGTAAGACATACATAAAAAGATGGAAGAAATACGGTATCGCTGTTGCTAATCATACAAAGAAAACGATATTTGAACTAAATTTTGCATTCCAAAAGTTTAATATTTTCTCCAACAAACTACCTGTCAGCGAATATTGTACTCCATCATTTCTTTCTTCTTTCTTTAAAAAGCAATTTACTTTACTCCAGAAAAGATTAATAAAATTCGTTTGGAAAATAAAGTGCATAAACAAATAGTTGTTCAACTGCATCCTGATTATTGACCTTTTGGGTAATCATAAGGAATAAGATTTGATCTCTCGCATCGTTGATGACGTCGATATGCAATCTTATTGTAACGTTAAGTAAATTCTGATAACTGGATGTTACAATCAATGGAAAATCTATTCCATCATCTTGTCGCTACGTTGACAAGGTTATTACAACAGAAGTAACATAAAAACGACGAGATAATCCTAAATGTTTCATTTATGTTCTTAAAAAAGACATTAAAAATTAAGTCTCTTTCTTATCCAATATTAGGCGAATGTTTACGAAGAATAAAAACAACATTATATTTCCCTTAATATCAGAAAGAATTATTTTGGTTGCTGACACAAATAAATTCGAAAAATTGAAAATTGCGTTAAAATGAAAATCGCTTTTTTTTTTTTGGTTTGCTTGTTTATTAACTTGTAGTTTGTGTGATCTGACGCAAGTACTACGCAAGCGCAGGTCTCGATTCGTGATATTCACAGCGCATGATATTTAGTCTGTAATACTTTTTTTGTCATAGGATTTTGATGATATGGAGCAAGATGTCATTTCGGAATTTAATAGGATAATAAAACACTAATTCTAAAAAGGAAGGTGAAATGCGCAATGAAAACTTATTATTGCGTCCTCCTCTTTGTTTGGAAGTTTCCGTACCGATAATTTGATCTCCTTTGATTCTGAGATAATCTATCGGCTGATGTTTCGGGAACAACAAGTTGCTGTAATTTCTTGCGGTGCATCAACAGCACGCTAATTCTCTTTCCTTGCCTAAATCGACTTTCGGATCGTAATCTGCCACGGCTGATCTTTTTGCTTGAGTTTTTTTTTTTTTTTATGTCCTTAAAAGAAGTTGCTGACGAAAGTGTATCTCCTCAGACCACACTCTCGGTGTGGTATCACACATCTCACTAGATCTTTCTTAATACGCTTTTGTCTTAGTTTTCTGGTAATTTCTTATTTCCTCGTGTGCTTTGTGTGTGTGTGTGTGTGTGTGTGTGTGTGTGTGTGTGTGTGTGTGTGTGTGTGTGTGTGTGTGTGTGTGTGTGTGTGTGTGTGTGTGTGTGTGTGTGTTATAAAATGGTAATATTAAAATGAAGAGGCCAGAAAACTTGCTCTGCATCCTTCATATATCAGTACAAATAATTCATCTTTAACATAAGAATCTACCAAAAGTATATACATTAATACAATATATTAATACAATGTCCGCGCGGTTGACCTAGTGAATATGCGCTTCACAACCATATGCCTGGGGAAGGAATGTCCTAGGTTCGATTCCCATCGACGACGTGAGAAGCTTAAGGATCTTCCTCAGCCATGGCCAAGTTAGCCGGTCTTGGGCGTGGACAGCAGGGTTTTCCCCCCAGTTTATCTGGGGTTTTTCATCCAGGCAAACCGGAACCGTGAACACACACGGATACAGTCAGGAATACTTAAGACAATCCCTACAGCCATAGGTTCTGAATTGTCACCTATGCCGGTCCCGAGCCCGGATAAAAATAGGGGATATTGAGGTGTTGCCGCACCTCCCCCTAAAAGGGGGCTCACGGCCATTGAATCCCCATATGAAATGAAATGAAAATTAATACAATATATGCACAATATTTTTTTTTTTAGGGGGGAGATGGAATGAGTCCTTGACTCTTTATCCCTCCATCTGATTGAAGAATATCTGTGTGGATAGGGTGTTATGAGCTATGAGCTCTGATCATGGCAGGAGGGTAACAGCAATAGCCGATCCTCAGTTAGAACTTCATTGGCTACAACATTGTCATCCATTACCCTCCTTGTGTAGCCATTTTAGTCGCCACGTACGACATGCATGGGCTGCAGTGGAGCTTTTATTAAAGTAAAGCAAAACTCTAAAAATTAGGACGATCCCTAGACCACTCCATAGTGGCCGAAACACCGTCCAACTCAGCGTTGGTTCCACTCAGTGACGGGCCTCCCCCACCACCGAGCAGAACCGCTCATATTCCAGGGAAAAACGTCCACCGACGAGGCCCATCACGGGCCACGCCGGAGAACTCCCTGCCAAGAGACTCAAAATGCTCTCCCAGGAAACCCCCCCTTCACCGGGATCAAAATTCCGGAAGAAACCTGAGACAGCGAAACTGTCGAAACTCAGCGTCTATTTCAGTCGCCTCTTACGACACACATAGATTGCGTTGGCGCTATTCTTATCCGAGCCACCACACTGGGTAGTATCCACACTTAAGCACAGTATGCTGATCAATTAATTTTATATTGTATAATGCGAGATAAAACAAAAAGGTTTATGAATAAGTTTTAATTAAACTTTGCATTTTAAAAAATACCAAAATATGTTTTTCTAAATAAATAAGAAATTATAGAGTACAATATATTTTCTAAATATTTATTGAAGAAATCTTTTAATTAGTATTAAAATAATGGCGAAAAGTTGTTTAGGTAATACGTTTTAAATCACTCAGATAATAATAATGGGACATTGCAGGATTTTTTGGACAACATGCATAAAACCTATAGTGTCATCATGTATCAGTTAGAAATACTGGTGCCGGTATACTTTTATTTTATTTTTTAATGTTTTCTATATAATTTGTGGAAATCTTTGATAAAATTGAGATCAACTGTATCGATTATTGTGTAAATGACTGACTTGATGATCTTCGTTAGGAAAAACGCGATGGGAAAATTGTTGTGTTTTTCAAGGAAGCAAAATGCACTTTGAAGTATGTTATCTAAGAAATTATATGACAACTATAAAAAAAACAGTGTAGTGTGCATATATTTAATGCATACGTTAATTACTAAAATTAAATATTTAACAACCAGTGTTTGGCCAATCTTATAATGGCGAATCTTATAATACCTAGATAATACCGAATCATTTAGCCATTTATCTGATTTACCTGGATAATCCTGGATTAGTTAGGCATCCATAACACACACTCTTAGGGAAGACATTAATTGAAATCGCATGAAACTTGCACAAAGAAGGCAACATGTTTGATGCTTGCTGAATGGTAGTCATGGCAGCAAACCTCAGGCTTGTAAATATGTACTGTTAGTAATAAATTAATTATGTAAATTCTTCGAACTTCTAAATCTTCTTAATATTCTATTTAACAACAAAGAAAGTTATTTAAATAGGAAAATACAGCATATTTTTGAAAGTGTTTAGTCACGTTGACTTTATTTTCAGATGTGAAATGTCATCACGTTTAAGACTTTGCTGACCTTTAAAATACCTTCAAAAACCACATCAAGAGGTTTTTGAAGGTATTTTATAATCTATAACTGTATTCCAATAGGTCTTTTTCTTCATTTTGTGATATTTCTTTGATGAAGTTTAAGTATCAACAAACCAGAGCAATTGCAGTTTTACAATTCCCATCAGGACGAATATCAGTGCTGTATATAAAATGGTTCAATAAAAATATTGGGGTATGTGTGTGTGGAAGACTACATTTTATGTGTCGCTTGCAATTTCAAACTCCTCCTATCTCTCTCTCTCTCTCTCTCTCTCTCTCTCTCTCTCTATTCAATATCGAAAACATTGAATAAACAGTTCTCGTTTCAAGTATTGATATTTTACGACGTAATTACACACTGAGAGTAGAATTTGAACAAGCATATAAATTATCACGAACTGCAGCTGGGATTTTCTCTCCTTTTCCATTTGGCAGAACAGTTTTTCTGTCTCTCAATACGCTTTCTTTATCGAAACAGAAACAGTAGGTTGTGCCATGGGAAATAGAACATTACCCACTAACTCCGCCTGTTAATTCATATTTGAGTGTTTGTTTTTTTTTAACTTACTGAATATGAGTACATAACGTCCTTGTAACGAACTAATGGAAAATGTAACCCGAAGAATTAATATTTTATGCGTTACAAATGCGCTTTGCAGGTAGGAAATGTGTTGTACTCATGCATTACGACCGCCTACATTAACAGTGTTTGGTAATTGCGTTTGGAGAACAAATTACATATTCTGTATCTTCAGTGTTGTTTTAAAGGAAAGTTCGCTACTTATGTATGGCTCTCAGAGAAATTTTAATCCACACGCCGCAGAATTAAACCCAATTCTTTTCTTTCTTTTTACTTCCTACGATAAAAATTTTCAGTTCTTACTAAAAAAACATGGGAAATTATAATGCTATTTTAGACGAGTGTTATAGCTGTATGTAATAGCTTAAGTCTACAGGTGGCGCCACCGTAGACTTAAGATGGCTGATTGTAATTGCAGTCATTGAAAATCGTGGTTATTTGTCTATTTCTTGATTGCGATCGCAACAGCGCAAACTGTGAGTGAAAATTTATATACATTTTATATATTAAACTATTTATAAACTATTATATATATTTATATAAATTTTATATATTAAATATAAAATCGATAAAAAAGAGAAAAAAATCCTTTGACCATTCACGATACAAAATGTACTAAACATTAAATATTTACTTTGTTTAATCTTTTATTCCATTTTATTGAAATACTTTTTTCTTGATTCCCATTAATTCTAAGATATTCTTTATAGAATTTTGAATATTATCATTTGTCCCTTTAGGTTACATAGTTCAATAGCTTAATAAACATAGCTTGATAAACTGGTGAAATCGGTGAAAGGCAGCTGACAGTGTACGATGATTCAGTAGCCAGCTCACAGACAGCAATTTATATTTTTGTATTCATATAAGTACATATAAATAAATAGAAGTAATTAGATATATTAGAAGTAATTTAGATATATTTGTGCTCGCTCGAGAATTTTTAATGATACTTCTTTCGTTTTTTGTATTATAGAGGTATAAATAATGAAAGAGCAAATATTATAAGTAAATATATTTAAATAAAAGTTTGCTTCTTGGACAATAGATGGCGCCTTTGTCGTTTTATGATTTTTCTTTGGTCAGATTGTAAACCAATTACGTTAATGTATTGATTTAACTTCACTTATTTTCTTTATCGAAATGATCAAGCTTGAGCAGCGCTCCTGTCTTTTAAGTAGTGCAAGCTAAGGCAACTCCGATATTAGGTATTGTAATCTCCTAAGCTGTGTGGTATTTTATTCCAAACTGACAAAGTTTCTATATATATTCGACTATGGAAGCTGAAGATTCGGCCAGGAAAACTAACGATAGAATGGATGTAGACGAGCGTGTGTCAAAACACTCATGAAGCGAACGAGAATATAGATGAACAAATAATGCCGCATCCAGTCTCTCAGACAATAATATCTGGGGTAGTCAATTCAGGATGTAAAAGTGGTTGGGGACCTAAAGGGATGCTACACTTTCCATACTAATGCTAGAAGCATCAGTAATAATATGAGAAAAGTTCTTGGCATTGGTTAGCGCAACCTCGCCAGACGTTATTGGCATTAGTGACACTTGACTAACAACAGATGCCATAGTTATAAGTATAGAATTAGATGGACTTAGTATTATCAGGAAGGATTGAGTAGAAAGAACATGGAGTGTGGTACTGCAGTGAACAAGAGTAGGAGTCAAGCAGGTGGATGGCAGTTCTTTTGAGTTAATCTGGAGGGAGATTGAGTCGATTTGTACAAAATATATAATTGGTCGCTGCTTTATGTCAGGTGGTGCCAGGGATTATGTGCTAGACATGCATCAGAAGATTAGTACAATGAGTGCAATTAGAGTAATCATTATCGAGGAGTTCAACTTCGGAGACAGCGATTGGAAGCAAGAAAGATCACATGGCAGGAAGGAAATGCAGGTCTTCCACATAATTTCTGTTACCACCTGGCCTAAAGTAGCGACCAATTATATTTTTTGTCCTTTTGGACTCCATCTCACACCTAATTAACTCAAATGAATTGCCATCTACCTGACTCACTCCTACTCTGGACTCTGGTAGTAGAATGTGAGGGGACTTGGGATACGAGAGTGTTGGATCGTGTTGTTCATAACTAAGATCGCTACATTGCCTCCAATTGGGGAAGGGTTCATGTAGTCACAATTTCAGTGGTAGAAAAATATGTGGAAATTCCAGTTAAGAAGGGATGCACGAATGTGTATGGATCTACAAGACAGTTTGTTATGACAAGCTGAGGAGGAAGCTTGGAGGAGAACTATCTCATGAAGATCTGCAAGGGAAGTATGTTCACAGCGCATAAGTAATGGTCAAGGAGTATCTGGAGGAAGCAATATCACACTGTATACCCAAGTTCAGGAGGATAAATCGGGGAGGAGTATCATTAACCCTCAGTTGCAAAATATTTTGTGGAGGATATATAAAGAGAAATGTAACTAGCTAACTCATTACAATTACAAGGATCAGAAAAGAAAGATTACCAAAGGAAGTCAAAATCAGATTTATGAGAAGAAATTAGCTGAGTAGGCAAAAGGAAATCCCAAAGATTTTTTTTCGTTATGTGGCAAGTAGGAGGAAGAACGACTATGGAAGGATAACTTTAATTAGGGCAGGGCAGATGGTAGAGAGGTAACAGTGATAGATGAAATAGCTGAGCTACTGAGTGACGTTTTGCAAGAGTTTATCATCCAAGTGAAGATATTGTTAGGACAGAGGTTGATGTGAGAACAGAGGTTGATGAATTGGAGGTACATAGGATATTGCAGAATCTGATGCAAATACAGCTATAGTATTGGATGGGATATCGGCTAGCGTTTTAAGAGAATGGGCAGAGGAACTGGCGATGCATTTGACTAGGCTATTTAATTTAAATCTCAAATCTTGCAAAGCCCCAAGAGAGTGGAAGGATGGCAAAAAAATTCATCTGCATAAAGTAGGATATAAGTTTGCAGTAGTAACCACTAAACCAATCAGTATCTCAGCGGTGGTGGTAAAAGTACTGGAAACGTTTATCGAAAGGAGAATTCAGGAATGAATAGATAAGAATATGATACTGTATGAGGAGCATCATGTCGTTGTAAAGGGTGGTTTGGATAAAGGTAATGTTTACACAATGATGCTCCTGCATTTTGCAAAGGCGTTTGACAACATACAACATGAAACAAACGGAAATGGATATGATAGGGACGCAGTGATATGGATAAAAGGATAACCGATATCAAACAGTTTTATGAGGAGAAGCAGAATCTAGGAGAAGGCAGGTGATCAGTGATGCGCCTCAGGACTCTGTTCTTTGACCACTGCTGTTTAATTTGTACATAAATGATAGAGGAAATATTCATTTGGTTGCTGTTGAAAACGTTGTGTAGGATAATAGTTAATCAAGGTAATGTAGAGAACTTGCAGGATGATTTTAACAGGCTGGTAGTATGGGTAGAAAATGGATGTTAATTTAATGTGGAAATTGGGATAAAAGATTACAATTTGCGTCACATTGATGGAACTGTACTTCAGGAAATTGATGAAGATAAAGATTTTGGGACAGTAGTAGATAGAAAGTTGGAGTTTAGAGGGCACATTACTAAAGTAGTCAGGTGATCAGCCGGCATGATTACTTGGCTATTGAAAAACACACTAACAAACAGAGACAAGCGAGTTATCATTATTCTTTATCAAGTCTTGAAACAATCACATCTGGATTACTGTGCTGAAATCTGGTCCCCTGGGTTTCTTGGGGACGAGGAAGTGGTGGAAAGGATTCAGAGGATAGGAGAATAGAGTTACAAAGATGATGAGTGTCCTGTGAAATGCACTCTATGAGGATAGATTAAGGCTTTGCGGATTGAAAACGTTGGTTGTTAGACAAAACAAGGGAGTTGCAATAGAAACATTTAAGTTTCTTAAAGGATTTTATAGGAATGATGCGGGGGGAATGTTTCAGCATTGGCAAGAAAGGCAGAAAAAGAAGCCGTTCCTGAAAGGTGAGTAAGAGTGTAGTTAGCAAGGGAACGAGGACTAGATTTTTCACTGGAAGAGTGGTAAATGAATGAAATGAGTTACCTGAGTCAGTTGTGAGTGATTTGGCTGTTAATAATTTCAAGGAGAGATATGATGGATATTGTGCTAATTGTTTATGTCTCCCACGTTCTTACAGCTCCATAGATGCGTTCGTGTAATAAATAAATAATAATAAGAAGAACGAAATCAGGATGGTACTTTAATATCCCCCCATTTGAATCCACTTAGTTTCTTTTAATACCATTCAGAAGAGAATGTAAATTTTAGATTTTTATGTGATAGTGCTATTATGTTAATACTATTAACACCATATATCGTACTTCTTCTTGTGGTTTGTTTTATTTTGTTATAATAGAGACAATATACACAGATAATGTTTATGCTATCCAACTGAATGTAGCCTCTGTAACTGACTCGGCTTCGACAATGTACTTTGATTAAAAAGACATAGAAGTGGAAAACTAAGCTTGATATCACAAGTCCAGATAAAATTCGTTTTTTTTATTCAGCAAAACATGAAACCGGCAAGAGGAACACACACACACCCAATATATAGACATAGAACATTAGGGGGGGGGAAGGAGATTAATCAACCTATTCTGTCGATCTGGTTTCGAAAGCCTGCATGGTATAGTGTAGATTTACGCATATGATTTACTTATAAAAGAGAAAGATCTATCACATTTATGCTAGAATGAGAGTGAGTAACGTACAGTGGGTTACAATTCATTCAGATAGCAGTTAAATGGCCACTGCATAACTCTTTATTATATAAAAACAATCAGTTCAGTGATCCAATTATGTGTTATTCTCCACTAACAATAATCCTTTGTGCGAATATCACAATAAACAAGATATGTCTTAATTCTCCTTTAGCTAAGACGTGGGTGGACTGTCATTTCAATCGACAAAAACATAGGTGCTTTATGGTGGAGTAAATATAAACTCGTTAACGCCTGAACCAATAGACGTTAATGTTAATGCTGTCGCGCGCGCGTGTGTGTGTGTGTGTGTCGCCATTCACTTAAGAAAAGAGCGAACAGCCAGAGATCATCCACGAAGAATAATTGGCAATTTATGACATCATTTAAATAAGGAAAGACAACCGAAACGAAGACAAGTGGCAAGTTGTCTGAAGGATATCATTACATTTGTTCCTGGATATATCCCGAAGGAGTTAGATCGTGAAGAAATAATTCCACCGTTGCATGGATGTTTGGGAAGTCTTTAGGTAGTAACTGATTTTTGTTGCCAGGTTTGAGATCACCACTTTGCTCACTGGAGACCTGAAGTGGCTTTTAAAAAACTTCGTGTTGGGTCTTCAAAGCTAAGTTCTCGGATTATCTAATCTTTATCCTACTCGCCGTGTTAATTCAACAAGAGAGGAGAATCCTTTTTTAGAGAATTAATTCCCTCTGTAAGAGGGAGTTTATTAAGTAACAAGAAAACTGGTATGATGGCCAGTAAATATTCCACATTTGAGATTGGGGTTTCTTCTACTGTCATATAAAAATGTGAATAATGCCTTTATAGTACAGTTACGTTCAAAGAAAATATCTTAAGTAGATTTAAACGCTTTCTTTCACATCTTTCTCTAATTCATAAGAGAACTAATTTATTTAGCCAGAGAACGGAGGGGAAAAAAAGAAAAAAAAAGAAAGCTATCCCTGATTAGCTACCTCAGATTAAAACATTCACGCCCAAATAGTTTCGTCTCATTACAAACCTCTGATTAATAATGAAGATTAGCATAAACCGTTAATAAGAAAAAGAGGATTGTAGCTGCTCTGAACACAATTAAAGAGATTATTACGCACAATTAGTTTCTTGTTAATTAATAGTTAAATTCGTTTCGTGACCAATGGCGAACTTCCGCATTTAACGCTTCGCTTAATTATATTTCAGGAACACGTCAAGACTGATCTGATGTTTGAACGAAAAGTAGTCGTTGTTGTGGACGTGTGTATGCATGAGAGAGAGAGAGAGAGAGAGAGAGAGAGAGAGTTATTACAAATCTAGCCGTAACCATTGGCAATAGAAGAAGAAGAATATTGTCAGAGTTCCGTTAAAAATTACAAACCAACTGGATGACATCATATCCAGTGTGACAGATGTAAGCAAAGCAGAAGGAGATTTTATACAGAGAAATACTAAGTTCATTTTAAGATACCATTATGGTGAATAGAGATTCAACTCTACATACTGTTTCCTTCAATTTACGTGAGGCTAGTAAAGATAGACTAGAACACGCAGAGAAAAATATTACTGGAGGCTTGAAATCCAGATAAATCGAAATTGACATGGATGTGGATCCTTCCATGTCTCATCTTTACTCCACGCTTGCATGCGCGGCAGTGCGTTCGCGCGCGTGGTGTGGGTGTGTATGCGTGTGTGTGTGCGTGCGCGTGCACTCCTTCTCCCTAGTGTCATAAAAATGAGAGAACCGAGATACCTGACTCTAAATATCAAACGTGGAACTTTTTTCAAGTCACTTCAATCCTCTAAAAAGAGAGAAGGTGGACCTACACATCTCCCACCAAAAACAACATACACAAAGCATCCATGTCCACTACGGCACTACGAGATTCAAATTCACAGCCTGTGGTTTGAGAACGGATATGCTGACCACTCGGTCATCTCATTAATATTCCAGTAAAGGACAACCGATAGTCTATGGTTTATATTGTAATAACAAGATGTATAATTTCAATTTACTGGATATGTTGTAGAGAAAGCACTCACCATCCAAGCATTCCCTTTCAAATAAGCATGAATAGAACTCGAAGTGGAATAAGTGTGGAGTTCTAACAAACGTCCCTTGGATAGATGGACGAAATGGATTTCTTTTCTAAATTAAATTTTGTTATGATGGGTTAGTTTCTTTAATCTACACTTAGGAGCTAATACATTATCGCCAATATCCAACTAGAAACCATCAACAGGTAAACATTAGTGGTCAAGGCGTGATCACTGGGAATAAGAGGATGCAGATATATTCATGAGAAGAATTCCCCTACTAAGACACCGCCACAGCACCAACGTCTGTCTCCGGAAACAAGCTGGGTAGTCATAATGTTTTGGTTCAAGAGTGTATATTCAGATTTCTAATAAATAAATATTTCAATGTATTTGTATGTTTTTGATAGACAGGGTTAACTATTTATATAAACTTTGATCTTTAAAGTATTCCGACTGAAGCTATAAAAATATTCTATGTATAGAATTGAGACTATACGCATCGTGCCAATTGTACTGAATAAACAAAATCATTCTTGATGTATGATTTGATCACAATTTGTATCTTATTCCCATAAGCATATGACTTTCAAGAAATTTCTATCCTTTGAATATAGATTTAAGTATTTGAATTAATCGAAAGTCTTCCTTTTATAAATGGAAAGCATCAAATCTTATTTGAATCAATGATTTATGCAGAACTGTAATGTAAATTCATTTCTGTGATCGGCGAATAGATGAAAACGCATTCATAATGCATTTCGATACAAGTGTCAAACCCTACTCTGAAATGATATCTCTTTTCGGATGCCGACTTCCATCGAATGGGATATCGCTGACTTTTCATAGTTCGTTGGTATTTACTTGTTCCTGTTGTAGCGAGTGTTGTTGTTCTAGAACATTTCTCGGAATTCTAAACAGCCTATTCCAATAAAGGAGATTTTTCAAGAATTCTGTTGTGAGATACCCAATAAGTTCTGCCTCGCTGGTTTCCCAAAATAAAGTCTGTTCCTCGATGTTGGATAGAATGTTTGAGAAACAAAATAGAATTCGGAGTGTAATATGTTCCTGTTCCTTGTTGCAACAACTTTAAATCCGAGTCATGTTCATAGTAACACTTTTTTTCATCATTTTTTGGTTATCAACAGGTTTCCTTTTCTCTCTCTCTCTCTCTCTCTCTCTCTCTCTCAAATAACGCTGTGACGTCACCTCCGGGAAAATCTACGCTATTCAAACAGAGGATTACTGAAAATTGGAATTGTAGCTTGTAGGATGTGAAATGCAAGAATAAGTCAAAGTATTAGATAAGCTTCCGAAGATATTATTAATATTTTGATAGAAATAGTAAAATATTTTTATATTTTACCTATAAATAGAGAAACCGTGATGGCGTAAGACACTATAATTTTAAATGAAATACTAGATAAAAAATTTAGATAAAATATAATATAATTTAATAATATTAATATTTAATTTAATCTTATTAATATTTGAAAAAATAGGAAGTGATTCTCATATTAATAATTTTCTTATTATTAATAAATATTAATAATAACCATCGAAATAATTTATGTATACAGTATATATTTATATGTTCTTTCCAATTAACTGAAAAGAGTGCATGAATAAAAAAAAAAACAGAATTTCTCCATCCTCTTTTTCATCTTAGAAAGATGTATAGACCACTTCGGAGTCAAAGATTCTAGTTACAAACTCAAGGACAAAAATTTGGTTTCATCCAATGATTTTCACCGTACTGAAGTTCTTTTTTTTTTGTTACGTGATATTGTTTTTTTTTGTGTTAAGAGTGCTTCGTCTATAACTCAAGTTAATTTTCTAAGTAATGTCATAACTTTAGTGCAACAACTATGCTAAAAAACAAAATTAAAAAGTAGGTTTCGGTTTACTATGCGATTGCAGCGCCTCCCTACTTAAGAAACCTACAACAGTCTTTCAACCTGTCGCTATGCCATACAATACTGTCTTAAATTCGAGAGGGGATTTGTGACATCAGCGCAGGTGAATGCTGATTGGTTTACGTTTGCTCGCCGAGTTACCCCAATGAAAGAGAGACAAGCGACAACCCACCTGAGTTGTGTTGGCCGCGACTACTAGCAGATGCTCGTTTCTCCTCACATTCTAAGCCAGGTGTGCAGCTTCAGAGCGACCCTACCTTGATGGCAGTTGAGTGGATGCATATTTATTTTATAATAATAAAATGAAAAGCTTTCGCTTCACATCGAACAGATTTTAATCTTGCAAGAGCGACAAACTTCCGATTGAGGTCAAAGGTCACTGCAATGTTGGACAAAGCAAAACAACAAGTTGCGTGGGCGGCGACATTCTCTCTGTGAGTGCATTTCTTGATTACGATCCAAGGGACGTAAAAACATAGCCATGTGTTGTTCTATCGACGTTAACCCCCCTGACAACAAATTACGAAAGGAGAGATTGGTTATCTGAGGTACGGAGGTGCATGCTTCTATCGCCACACAATCGCAACCATTCAGGCGACTTAATAGCGGTACGGAGCCTGCTCTTAAAGTGGACAAAACAATATTGAGCCCATTACCGAGAATCTAGGCCCTCGCTGATAGACGCTGTTATGTTGTAGGGTTGTCGTAGCCTGATGCGCATCTTCCGTTAGCTACAGGTTGGCACGGAGCTCATTTTGCTCGCGGCTAGTGAGCTGTGAGATTTCTGCGCTGTCCAGAGTTCCCTTTTCTCTTTCGTTTCTTCCCCTCTAGAGACAGCCCATCAGTCGTCACTTTGAGCTGTCACCATCAGTTGAAGTCAGAGTCTTCAAACACTCCGCTGTCATTGTGCGACTGCCAAACACGCTTAAAATTTTCCACAGCCCGCTAAAAGAGCCTGCAGTGTTGCCCCCACGTGGTACGTCAGAAGCTACAAGTGGAATGAACGTATAGCGGAGCACATATATCAGCAGACCGCTAGCTTTTTCTGGAGAGTTTCTACCGTCAACGTTTAAGTCAAGACACGGATTTCTTGCTCCTTTGGCTTTCTTAAAATCAGTTCGAGTGTTCATTTTGCTGTCGGAAACTGCATATTGCAGCAATGTAACTAAGCCTAATTCTTCCCAATCACTTGTAGCCATGCTTCCTGTAAGATCATACAGCGTTCGAAGGAAAAAACGGAACTTGGAGGCGGAAGCATCTTTTCGTAAGAGCCAGCATCGTCGGCGGATTCCAAGTACCACATCCTCAGCTGGGGAAACTCCACCTCATTCTCCCGCACGACGAACTCTTAGTAGCGGATCGGCACCGACACCTTCAAAAGTTCTCCATCAACCAGTACAAAGGTCAAAGAGCGCAACCATCGTAAGTGGTAAGGCGTCGACCCCAAAGAGTGAGACAGCTATTACAGAACAACCGGAAAAGGAAAAAGAGACACTTCCGACACAATCAAAACTTTCAGAGATTCCAGAAGATGAAGATCAACAACCTAAAAAGGCATCTCCAGAACCAGCTGATGGAGAAGTTTTCAAAGAGATTGCGGCCGATGACAAGGTTCATGCACCAACCCCAGACAAAGGGCGCGTTACCTTCAGTGAAGGAACGAAATTTATTCCAAGGTAAGAATGTTTTAATTCCTTTATTCGTCAGCCCTTGCCTTAAGAACATTATTATGTCTAAATCAAGTAACAGAAAGATCGGATTCCTATTTCTATATATCAACACCAAACTTTGATACAATAACAAGTAATCAGAATAGGCGGTTAACTACTTTTCCAATTGTAGCTAACGAAAACGAATTGATATTTTTAGTAACTGATATTCATCCAGGAATTATTTCAATAATCAGTATTATGCTATACAAAGCGGTTCATCTATAAGTTTAATTACGTTACTCATCAAATTATTAACCCATTGTATTAATATGAATATTTTAATTAAAAAATTTATATTTACGAACCATAGTTTTATATTGTTCCGGAAAAGAGGATAGCAACTAATGTAATGGAGGCAAGACACAGCCATAAAGATTCTTTGTCACTGCGTATGCGTTAGTCAACATACAAAATCAATTAAGAGTGATGATTATGCTAATATGGGCTGCAAATAAAATTTAGAAACTTTCATGTAAAAAGGTGAGAACTCACTTTTATATATCTTCATCACGGACGAAAGTTGTTGCATACAACAAGTCTTATTAACATTTCATCAGAAAATGCGAGTGGAAATTAGAATGCACAGAAGTTAGTAAAATAGTTTCTACTTGGATGAGAAACTACTGGGGAATTTGATTTAGCAAATCTACTTTCTTATTTTATATCAGTTCTAATCAATCACGAAAAGTTGGAAGTTTGTTAAGATATTTTAGTATCATGGGAGCGAATAATCCAAGTCATTTCTACTTCGAATAAGAGCGGAAGTGGTGCCACACTAACCGATGAAAATCATCTATTCCCTAAAACATTACGAACATCCAAGTTACACTTTCACAGATAAACAAGCAAAGTAGTCTCCATCCACAAAAGCAGAACATTTAAACATACTTTTTCAATGAGTTCTTATAAGAACTGGGCGATGGACTGAGTCCTTGACTCTTTATCCCGTCATCTGAATGAAGAAAATCTGTGCGGATTGAGTGTTATTGAGCTAAAAAGCTCTAGTCATGGCTGGGTAACGGCAATAGCCGAGCCTCAGTTAAAACTTCATTGGTTACAGCATTGCCATTTGTTACCCTGAAAGTCCTAAAAAGGACTTCCTTTTTTCAATGATTTAGCTAGACGACTCTTTTGTATTATTATGATATTAAATATTAAATATTTAAAGGTGTACTAAAAATTCTTAAAAATTTTAAAGAAAAATTCAATTAATTAAAATAATATTCAAACTTCATTGGTTACAGCATTACCATTTGTTACCCTGGATATTTTAAAGGATATTTTAAATATAAATTTAAATTTTTTCCATTGAAGAAGGAAGTCCTAAAAAGGACTTTGAAAAAGGAAGAAATCATTGAAAAAGGAAGTCCTAAAAAGGACTCAATGATTTAGCTAGACGACTCTTTTGTATTATTATGATATTAAATATTTAAAGGTGCATTAAAAATTCTTAAAAATTTTAAAGAAAAATTCAATTAATTAAAATAATATTCAAATATTAAAAGTATAATAGAAGTTACATTTTATTTCTAAAAAAAATAAAATAAATAACATTATAAAACTATGAATAAATCTATGCATGCATAATATCATATGCTTTCAAACTATCAAACAAAACTGGAGAGAAAATAAGACAATATGCATTCTTCCTCATCTCATGATTTCAGATCAATTTTATGTAAAATTGATGTAAAATGTCCTTTATTTATAGTGGCACCAGTTTAGTTACCATTGCATCAGTTCAAGTCTTACAAATCAACATTACCCAGATTGATAAGGCAATGCGTAAGAAATATATATTTCACAAATCCTTTATGGTTTTGAATGAATAGAAATAACGTATCCATTATTTCTATTCATCAGGTAAATTGCTCACGAATAATAAACATAGTACTTGTTCATGTGTGCGCTTAGCTTTAGATACAAGAATGATTTAGACAAATTCATTACTGCAGTAAAAATCAGTCGGCTATTGAACTAACTGCCCACAGTTAGATCTACACAGTATTAGGGCTCACCAACAATGCAAGGCTCGAGTATCATTAGAACAGTAGAGTATTTGTTTTAACGAATATTTATTGTTCTGTGTAATTGGGAAACTTGGTATTTTACTGAAGACGTGATTGACGCTTGGCTGTTTTATCATGTTCTCTTTAAAATATCCAATCCCATTTGCGATGGATGGTAATATCAGTAATAAAAATATCACATGTTGAGTAACAGTATATATTGTATTACATGCGAATGTAAAGTTTGGTGTTAAATTTGTTAAAAATCATCCGAACGATATAAAATGTTGTAAATGATATATACCTGGAAATCAAAGAAGCTGTAGCCTTTGATTAGATCCAAAATGGAGTTTTAAATCTAGGAATAAAAAGCAAAGATATCAAAATAAGATGTTCACTTGACATAAGAGTCACTTCGTAGATCTTTTGTTAACTTTATTTTTTGGATCAATGAAATAAAGATAATTACAAATTCCTAACGCGAAGACACAATAAATGCAGTTTTCTTAAAGAGTGGAAAGGATTCTGTGGTTCTCTTATTATATATGAGAAAAATGTGCTAAAGTTGCCGATGTAAATTCTGACTTCATCGACCACGTGTCAAATGCAGTTTAATAATACTGTGAATAAATGCAAACTGCAAAAATCCAATCTAAACAACTGATGTGGTCTCATTTAAACCAAACCGTTTTGCATTTCCTAATCTACGTAATGTAAAGTTGATATTAAAGTTGTCTTGTGCAAATGGAATGGTGATCTTTCAAACAGCATAAACTTGGCAACAGTTGGAGATTTAGCTAACAGTAATACAGGATGCCCAGTATTCTGAAAAATATTGGACATCCTGCTATGCAGTGAACTACGTGATTATTCCAAGCTCGCATATTCACCAACACAAACTGGGAGGTCGTGGAACAATACACAGTCAGAACCACTTAGATCTCTTCTGCTGATGAAAACTGTTAACCTTTGAGGTAGGTTATATATATATATATATATAACTTACCTCAAGTTATATATATATATATATATAACAACTGTCTATTGGGTGTCTTCTTGCAGCCATTTTGTGGGATGAAAAATGCATTTTCCCCAAGAATAAACCCTGCCACCGTATAAGACCAACAAAATCATTTTCATTTAACAAAGCCTTGATAAAGACACTTCTAATCCTACGCGTGATTCGAATTCCATTTTTTCTAAACCAAAGGAAATCGTTCATACCGACTAAGCTTCGAAGGCTTCCAACTTTCCATATGCACTGTAAAATAATATCTCAGGTATCCACGTGTCAATGAAGAAAACCAGTTAGTTTAAAACATTGCTGTCTAGTAGTGCTTTAAAATTATATTTGCACAATGCAAATATGTAAGGTGTTAGGAAAAACGTAGCGCGATATTACAACAATGCAAGTCGACAATCGTAAATGTGTCTTTATGGGAATTCGTAGCACAACCTTCTGCTACTCCATAAAGGTCATATGTAATAATAGTAGTAGTAATAATAATAATAATAATAATAAGTTGTTTATTATACTTCAAAAGCAAAATATGCTGCTAGCATATTGGATTGATGTGTTCCTCAGTGAAATAGCCTATTTGTAAATTTTGTTCTTGTTTACAGCAAAAGTATGAAAATATAATTCTAAAGTACTTGGATTTGCTTTCTTGGGAAAATCATGTTTTACTTCGTATTTCCTTCAAATATTACTAAGCTATCTTGGAGGGAGAAAAGATTTTCATTTTTTAGAATGAAATAGGAACAGGGTCTTTAGTACCGTGCGTGCATAAAAGGTATGAAACTACTGTTTCCTCAAAAAGAATTTCGCTCTATTCTTACCGTAATACGATAAAAATATTTATAATGTTTTTATAAACGAAAATGAATTAAGTTAAATTCGAAATGATTTTTTCATATGTGTTGCAATTTGCCTCGAAAACTGACTTATTGTAATGGGGTGAATTGCCAGCTAAAATGAAGCGGTCAAGTTCCATTTTTCAAAATAACGTTGCAGTTAGAACTTTCACTGAAAGATAGCACCAAGTTTTCGAAACACGTAAGAGGTAGGTGGACGTGCTTCAAGTCACTGACTTCGTTATCATGAAATCTGAATGATCATTTATCCGGACTTGTAAAGGTTCCTTTCGTAGTGCTGTTTTTCAGAAGATGTCTAACATGATAGCTCAATGTCTAACGTCCCACCACCACCTCCACCATCTGCTCCGAAGTATTTTGTCGTACAAGAGGAGAAACTATAGGAGAGTGGTGGATTCTTGTTAGGTATATTGCAACAAAAAGCGGACATGAGGCGTAGAATGCACACTTCAACTATATCACAGAATTTTCACGCCGGTTCAAGAAGATCCTGTAATATCATTAGCAGTCGACAATAAAGAGTCACTTGAGGAGCTCACACAGTTTTAAAGAACTTTCTTGTTAGATGACATTTCAATAATATGCCAATATGTTCCAAGACAGCGTTTCAAAACCTAAATGTTTGAAAACATCGAAAACAGCAGTTATGTGAAGCTAAGAAGTTGACAAATAGAGCTCGATGTTCATAAATATAGGTGGTTTAAGCCATAGCTCCGAGATCAGAGCGTTACATGATTGGCTATAAGGAGTGAGGAGAGGTTGGTGGACCGCACAGTAGTTCATATGACCGAGATGCTGATCACGAACCATGGATAGCATAACACTTTTAGACGCTAAATATAATTTTCAATGGTGAATTATCCCATCGTATCATTCACTAAAACAATTGAAAAATATCATGAAAGAACAAACAAAACAATTGCACTTTTTACATAATATGAAGTCGATTTTAAGTGTGGAAAGTGAACTTTCCTCCACCATGCATAGTTGAAATAATGAGCGTTGGAAAAGAAGGCATTACAACAAATAATTTCCTTTTAGTCCGGTTTGGAATCCTCTGATATCGTGTATAACACATTGAACTAATATCGGATGTAGACCTTCCAAATTACCAACTCCATGGTAAAAACAGTCTGGCAATTCTATGTAAATTACAGTACTTCACCCTGCTTTACATAGAATTGCCAAAGTGAGTCCAGAATTGGCTCACTGGTCGTATAGCCCTGATCCTAATTCAATGAACAACTCTGGATTGTGCTAAGAAAACGTTTGAGATAATGGACAATATGCCCTACTTCGAATGTCGCAATATTGTAACCAGTGGTGAGCTATAAGGGACTCGCTGGAGCTCGCGCGAGCCTTTTGTTAAATTTTTCTCAAATTTGTGAGCCCATAGTTCTTGTTTATGTTTTTATTTTGTCAAAAAAAATTTTTTTTGAAACATATTAAACGACAAATTCATACGGTAACCTAGCAAAAATTAGTCTATTCGGCAGTGTATAGATTACTTGGAATTATTGTTTCAACTCCTGTATAATGAATGCGCCCAAGTTTGAAAATAAAATAAGCTCATGCACTATCTTTATCCTTGTCCCTTCTGGTAGCCAATCTTATGGTAAAATCAATAGCCAATCAAATATCATCTGAATCTGAGTTATCTGTTCCCATATGGAGATGGCAGGGATTTCTTCAACAAAATTCGATTACTTGTTCTGCAAAACTATCCAGGTTATATACAAGTCTCGTAGCCTTAGTTCTTTCCAACGAACAAAACCAACCTCACCACGTGATATGACAAGCATTAAAATCGTGTATTACGTATATTTCCGTCTTCAATAATATCGTGTGAATATACATCTCGCTCTCCCCAGAGATACAAAAGGAAAAAACAACCATCGAATAAGCACATTCGGCTTGCCGAAATAGTTTGCAAACAGAAAATTTACCACCCGTTTTCTAAGCTTGAATCCCACACTATTGAAAATTCTCAAATCGGTAAAACATTGATACCACTTTGCTGTAGAACTAAACATGAAACTTGTCATGCTGGTATCATAGGTAACGAATAAATTGATCTGCTATCTAAAAACATGCAAGGCACAATTGTAGCCACCTGGGTTTTTTAATAGCTAATAAATAATTAATATTGCAATATTCCTTCATTATACCATTGCATTGTTTTAGATATAACATCACGTGGCTCTTACGTTTTTTGAAATCAATCCATTTGTTCGCGTTTTACTTTGTAATTAACTATTATCACCACTGGTGGCTTGTAATATTAAGACTGAAATATATGGCTTTAAACAAACAGTATTACTTATTGCTTATGTTTTTCGTGTTAATTTAAAGAAACGTCTCAGGGCACCGGTATCTCTTAAACAACAACTTCTTTTAAAATGATTATCGTCTTCTAGATTGTGTACAAATACACGTATATAACAGAGACACCTTGGTCTCTTTTAAAATAATTTATTCTGAAATTAGCTCACTCCTCAGAGAACATAAATATTTATTTTCTAAAATTACTGGGGATTTTTTTCATTAATTATGTATCTTTCACTTTATATTATGAAGCTCATTTGAACACTCTTTTGGATGTGTAATTTTTTTTCAATTAAATTCACAAATTTGAAAATAAAAAATACACATTGGGATATTAAAATATTAATATATTTACATATAAAATGTATTTATTATATATTTTATATGTAAATTTGCCTCAAGTATACATAAATTTTAAGATCATGGATCTGGTTGCCGGTCTGGTTGGCCAAGTGGTTAGCGTATCCGCTCTGGAATCCCTCCTTGCGTCCGGATGTATGTGATTGTCTGTGAAAATACTAGTGGTGCTGGTGGTGGTGGTGTGTGGTAGATGACGCTGGTGTAGTTGGTGGATTGAGTGGTAGAGGCAGAGAGTTGTAGAGGGTGTCCTCCCTCGCTGAGTCTTTGGACTCCCTGGAGGTGTCACGTTATGATAATGATGATAATAATAATAATAATAATAATAATAATAATAATAATAATAATAATAATAATCAGCAATGAATAAATACACCTTATTGCCTATTGAACAATAATCTGAACAATAAGAAGTAGGAAACAAAACTGTCAAAAACATCCTCAGTTTACACAAGAATAGCTTCAAGAGAAAAGATTAATGAAAATCTTTTTAGATAGATTTATTAAGTTTCCAATTCATACATTTCAAGACGTACAGAAGGATACCTCTTTGCTCCTATAGGCACTTGTATTTATACAGAATTTAGAAAGTGTCAATGAATACAACCACCAGGTCCTCAAGAAACGCATTAGCATGTTCCATTCTTTTACTAGCTACTTACGCACAACTCCGGTAATGTCTTGCAGTGCCATTCTAGTAGTAAATGTTACGCAGTATACGATCTTTTGCTATCGAAATTGTAGTTCAAGGATGATGCTTGCTCTGACACTAAAACCCCGTGCAACAGTTAAAGACGAAGTTCCAATGTGCTCCCAAATGGCATGTCACAGACAAATAACTTGGCTTAGAAAACCAAATTAATCCTTTAATAGGAATTAACAATATCCGTGGCATGTTATGTCTGCCTGTTGAATTGTATGTTTTTTCTGATCACTTTTCCTGCTTTATGGGATGAAATTCCAGAAATTCTTCGCTTCTATATGAGACAGGCTAACTGAGCTTCAACTGACTTTCAAATTTTCTCTCTAGGAAGAGAAAGAAGCGATACTGTTGTAGAAGGAATGGAATCCGGATCTTTCCACATATCATCTTCATCGACAGTGTTAGCTATACTGTCAACAGATTATCTCATAATGAAGCAATATAATATAGCAATACCCAGAGGCAAACTTATGCTGCAAACCATATGCAGCTTCTCTCCCTTCTCTTGCCGCAAGTCAATGAGCTTTAGGGTATCACTCATGGATACCCCTCAAGAGCGACAATTGTTCGGGATGTTCTTCAGTTGCAAGAAATTAATCTTTGATATGAACAGGAAATTGAAATTTTGAATAGGTCGAAAATAATCTCAAAACAGTATCTCCGTCGAAATGTAAACATCGTCATAACACTTCTGGGCAATTTTTTCTGAGCAATTAGATAACGTCAACAGAATTAAACAAAACGCAACGGAACCTTTTGCACAATAACGAAAACTGCATTTGATTGAGGTACTTCTAACAGTGGCAATACTCCGTAATAGATCAATCTTTCTGTGTTGATAAAGTATAAGTCTACTTTCAAGTGCGATTAACCTCTTCAAAGCAGGATCTTTTCTTTCTTTAAACGCAGTTTTTGTATTTTCATTTACGGCAATTTTTTTGATCAGACGTTCTACTTCAGTGCCAGGAGTAAACTACATGTTCTTAGAACTGAAAACGAAAAGTGGTTTATGATCATCCAAAGAACAAAAACAGAAAGAAAAGTAAATACAAACTAAAAAAAAAAAAAAAGAACAAAACATAAAGTCATATTCTTCTCGGGAAAGTTATCTCAGTTGAAGAAACACACTTCCTTTTTGTAACTTCGGGTGGACTAACATCTTGTTCACCAGAAGAGAAGTAACATCACGAGAGTGGATCGTCTGGCGTACACACTTTGGAAAGTTTTTGTTTTATTTCTGAAGATGACGGCTAAATGAATAGCGAGAAAGAGAAAGAACGAAATTGCTGTGCCCAAGAAAGAAACCATTTTTGTTAGGAAACGTAGCTTTATTCTTAGAAAATTCTCTTTCAGATTGGCTGATTCAGGAAATCTGTTAGAAAATTCTACAAAAATGAGTAAGGTTAAAATAATTCGGAGATTTCCGTGCGTCAAACTGCGGGATTCATAAATAAATAATCGTTCTTCAACTACGTACATATTTCTGTAAGCCAGTGACAAACGTAAAATATTTTGCACAGGATAGTAATTTATTAATTTTTTTAATTAAAAATATTTTTTAAATTTTTAAAAATAAATTTCTTATATTTAATTTTACATTTTTTTTTAAATCCTAAAACTTTTTTTATAAATCTATTTTTCCGGCTGAGTCCAAGGCTATAAATGATTGCACAGGTTTGAGAATATGCCACCACCGAAAACACTACCGTGTATATACTATCTGAAATAGTCTGAGTTTTGAGGTACGCTTTTTAAACTTGCAAATTAAAAACTCGAGTTTCCCGAAGGGGAGAAAAAACTACGCGACTGTGCATAGCCTGACCAATTCCAGTACACGCCGAAGAAAGGCGTATCAAAAGTTCGTCAAGCTAGCGACTGGAATCAAACCCAGTGACAGTCGAAACAAAGGCGAGACCCAATCGGAATCATTTTGCCGGATCCCCTAATTTGTGATAATGATTCATTGGCTAGGTAATTAATTATTTAATTAATTTATGGATACAATCGGTCCAAATAAGCTAAAAGTGTAACTAATGTCTTTCTTGGAGATAGCGCTATAGATGAAAACGTCATTTCCATAAAGCTGCATATACTGACTTCAATGAATCGTATATTAATATCCTGGTGAGCTTTGATACTTGAGAAAAAATCATTGGCCGAATTTTCTGCTGTTATTACAAATGTCGTATGCAGCGTAGATATGAAATCTCTCATCATAAAGTTGGAAAACTATCAATGTGATGTTAGAAAAGATTCTGAAAATGAATACAATGATGAGCGTACAGCTTTTACAACGGAGTAACCATTCAAAAGAAAGTTATTGAAATAGACAGTATTCCGTATAAAATGTTTGCACATCTCAAAACCAAGTCAACGCGAGGAAACATAGAAAAGATATTGAAAAATGAACTGCATCCGTAAAATGTTGTTGAAAGTTTTATAGGGAAACTACCAGGCCGCTTACACTAACCATCTGATGAAACTAAATGGAAATTTACTGTGAGATCACAACTATGTATCCCTTATTCTTCCCAAAAATAAGGTTTTACGTTTCTCCGTGATGCATAAAGTGCTTGTGGCGATGTAGGCCAGTACATCAATGTTTTGAGATTCTTATTGTGTGCTGTTGTTGTTGCTCCCATTTTTTTTAATATAAAGTAGGCAAAAAACGTTCCGCTCTATCAGGGGAATTACAATCCCCGCCTTAAACCTTCATCTGTTCCCCTATTCTCTTTCGCCCAGAATGCAGCTGTGACAATTGTTTTGCGCAGTTCTATTCTGAATGAATTCTCTATCCCCGATTCTGTTCTCCTCTCTGTCCGACTGTCCTTACTAAAGTAGCACCGCTTTTGTATGTTGTGGAGGTCATCTTCATCCATTTACAGTAAGCGGTGCGATGCCATTCATGGCGAGTAATGTTCTCCTGACATATACGCAGATATAAACACGAAAATTGGATACATAGGAGTAATGAGGATCTTTAAAAAGGAACATGAAAAAAATGGTTAGTTTATATTGGAATTCACTTATGAATTTACAATAAAAACAGAAACTAAAAGCATTCATTGCAGACATGATATCTTAGATCGATCTCTCGTCGAAGATAATGGTAAGCAACTGCATCTCCTTCAGACTAGCTTTAGCCCAATCCTAAAGTCTCCTAATGGCAATGCTTAGTGTTATTAGCTATAGAAACTCGCTGTTACTTCTTTGTTAGCCGGAATAAACGAACATTTAGCGTATCCTAATACTGTCTCACTCTCTCTCTCTCTCTCTCTTGGCTGTTCCATTAAATGCCAGAAATGAGTGCCCCAATGGATTCTGTGAAGCGAAGAAAGAAACCGAGTGATTGGGAGTTTCAAAGATGATTTTCAACATTTGTTACTGCAAAAAGATCACGTCTTGTTAGGAAGAAAACCTCTCGTTTGTACCGTTGAACAACTCGGGTTTTCATTTAAGTGGTAAGTAATAAGATCCACTCTGTCTCTCTCTCTCTCTCTCTCTCTCTCTCTCTCTCTCTCTCTCTCTCTCTCTCTCTCATCGTAAAAAGAGAAATAAGGAATTCCATGAGTGGTTGGAAAAGTCAAAGAAAGTTAAGATGGGGGGAAATGAATCAAACTGGTTGCCATGAGACTGTAGATATAATGAGGATCCGAATTTCTTCCCACAGTGCTATAATCTTGGTTACGAGATTCACGATATGGGGCTATAGGAAACTAATTATACTTAAGAAGGTAAAAAAATTTGCAATAGCACAATTAAAAGAACGAGGGAATGAGAAGATGACTCAAGGAATGGAATGGGATTTAGAATAACAGACATTCATAAATATCCACACTTCGTTTCTTCTAATATATGCGACGACCACAGAAGTCATATATTTACAGTTGTTTTGTTATCGAAATAATTTAATAGAGAATTTGGTGTGCATTTTATTAATATGAACACTTTGTGAAAACGCTAATGTCAGCAGAAATTCAGTGTAATTAATGTTCTACATTCCCTACATTTTGTGGGCCGCGGGGGCTCGTCATATAAGCCCTAGGAAATGTTTTCTTAGCAGTACAATGCTGCTCTTCTGAGAACTTCTTATGTACATTAAAATTTGTTGATGTATCCCCAACTTGGTTTTAATTATTTTTATTGGTTTCTGATGTTGTTGTTTTTTTTAATATGAAAACGATCGGAAACTTATACGATTAAAATTGTTATCTGAAACTTTATGCTAGTAGTTTTAATTCACTTTTAAAACCCACCTTGATAGGTTGAAATAATAAACTAAAGTCAAACATTCTTAACACAAGTCAAAAACAGTTATCTGGAGGATCTTCCAATTCAATGTTGATTTGAATAACGAAGTAACTACGATTGCGTGCGTGTAATTGAAGGAGAAAAAAATTGGCATGCTTTGATTTGCTGACGAAATTTACGTATCATTGAATCAGCTCGTTGATGAGTAGCTTAATTACAATGCGACCCGAAAGGATAAGTTAGTATGAACTTTGAGATCAAACCTTTGTAAGATTATCGTTAGGTGTCACTACCGTAGCTAACATATTGTTCTGCTAAGTGTAGATAGAATAGAATGTTCTAGGTTGTTTGCTGTTTAGTTCAAAGTCAGAGTAAACAGAAATATCCTTTATAAAGTGTGAATGATTAGCTAACCATCCAAATTCCGCTTCATTAGAAGATGACTGACTTCAAAGAATAGAGCGAATGCATCAAATTCTGCTGAAAATTGATAAAACGTGTTTCATAAACCTTCAAAAATTTAAAACATGCTTTCGGATAGGACATAGAGAGCAGAATTCAAGTATTGTATTGGTTGTTGAGGTTCAAAGTGAAATTTTACTATGTCAGTGGACGTCCGTGTGTGTGTGTGTGTGTATTTGTAGGGGGGGGGGTATTCATCAACAATCAAAACGGAAGAAAATGAGACAAAGATAAGGAACTTTTTCATGAATCATCATGAATCACTCATCACTATCTACGAATTAGTTATTATTTGGAAATCTCAATTAGTTGGAAATCTCATTTGAACTATACAGAACCATTTTGACACAAATGTTCAGCCTTCGTTTGGGCAAGAATTTCTCGCACTTACTTGAAGGCATAAAGTGTTTTGAACAAAAGGACCATGCGAGGTTGTAGAGTAGACTTCTGTATTTAAAACTAGCAGCCTCTAAGATCGCATAGGGTTTTCAAGCTTTTGGGGGATGAAATTCACGTAAAAAGTAGTGTTATTCCACACCCTCTATAACAGTAAATCTAATAAAACCTAATAACATCTATGACGTTACTTTTTTTTTCAATACGCAAGCTGATACTGAAGTGAAGACCTGATAGCATCATCATGATAAAAAAATAATAATAAATAAATAAAAACTTACCCATCTCGAAAAGTACGATTTCTACACATGACGAGAAGTTTGGGCTTCGTGTATCAAGTTACCAGAAGATAGTGTGAAGGTATAGAACAGAATAACAAGAAAATACAGTCATTAGAGAAAATGCATAAAGACCAAATTGTTATAGCAGCTCATATTCATTCAAAATGCTTTTGAACCAATACCAAGGCATCTGATTTTTCTCTTTCAGTCGTTTCCGACCCTAGGTGACATTGTAGGTACTGTCCACAAAGTGGTCCTGGTGAGAGTGTTACAGAGTAGTTCACCATTGTTTTCCCCAACTCCCCAATTTTATTCTGGCTCGGAACAGGCATATAGCTGGGACGTATTCATCGGGCCGGTTTGCCTGTTCTGGGGGACGAAAAACTTGAGTTTCCTGTTGAAAAAACCCTACCTCCGTACGAGGCCGGCTAACTCATCTTTCGTCAAACGAGACCAGATAAAGGTTCCTCACGTCACTGACGGGAATCGAACCCAGGTCTTTCCTACCAAAGGGCTTCGTCTATACTGACTGAGCTTCAGAGGCTCAAACACTAAGGCAAATTATAGCAATTTTAAAAACAATATTATACTAATTAGGTTTGTTCCTAATAAAAGATCACGCAGTGTACATACGGACTCTAGGACATGGACTTTTTTCAAATTATTTGATCGCTATAGACTAATCCGTTATGAATCAAATGAAACAAATCGAACATGACTCAACTAAAATTATAAAAGAGTTTAATGCAACTTTTCTAATGCCAGTTTTGAGATTAGCAATTGCAATAATAATCTATTCCGTTCATCTTCACTAAACACAACCAAACTCACAGACATGGTTGTTCCTATGGCAACCTACGATTCTGTCTCGTCGAAGTCAACTCTCTGAATGAGGTCATTAAAAGCAAACGTCCACATTTATTATCACAATGCTTTTCTAGCGAAGTACTTTCGTCCACTGATAGCCAAAGTTTCAGAACAGAGAACTAAAGGACGATTCATCAACTGAGTGCCTTCTTCTTCTTCTTCTTCTGAAGGATTAGGTGCACCCAACAACTACCCAGTTAATTTCAGTCCACACACACACACACTGTGTGTGTGTGTGTGTGTGTGCACCACAAGCCTATTTAAGAACATTGCGTGCACTGGATAACAAATATCGTGAGCCATATTTTCTGCGGGTTCCTCCTAAATTGATCTTTTCATAGAGGCGTTCTCTAAGATGTTTTCCTGTTCCGAAAATCATCTCAAATTCTGATACAAGGCTTTATCAAAACCTTGGTAGATTGCTTTCGTTTTTCTGTTCAATGATTGACACATCCTTCCATTACGACCACATAACTTTCATACCCCCCCCCAATGTTGTACCAAGTAAAGTAATCAATCTCATTTATATTTATAAATCGAATTTACATTGTTTCGGAACCCTTAACCTGTTGTTCCTGAAAAGATGGATTAGTATATCTCAAGCTTCTTTGAATTTTCGTTCGTACCAGATTGCGGTACAATATATAGAATGGGTTCCTTTTCAATCACTTCTATAGCTTTGTTTCATGTGCATGATCAGAAAGGCTCGATTTTTCATAATTGAGGAATTTGAGATGTTGTTTATGTTCTTCTGTTCCTATGAGTATCGTGCGTTCTATTTCCCTGTAAGGTAGGTTTTAGGGTAAGTTAAAAATGCAGTGGATTTCGTACACCTTGGTAGGAAAGTAAGGAAACTGGATCCTTAGAGGAAATAAATAAACGTTATAACTTTATGAGCGGTTTGAATGTTGCCTTGTTATTGTATTTTTGTAATGTTCTACTTTTGTTTTTCGAACATTCCCTAAATGTAATGGCTAATCGCCTTATCGTGTTTTTTATTGTGTTTATTTCTGGATGTATTCTAGTGAAACATTTTATTGAATGTTTACTTATGCTGCAGTCATTCTTTATAAATACTTTGCTTATTATTTCAAATTCCCTCATAAATAGAATCTAAAGCATTAGTTCCGATGATCAGGCTCTAAAGTGAAATTGACACAATCAGAAATACCATTAGAAAGAATATGGCTACAGCAGAAAAATAATAACACATTCAAAAATAAATTTAAAAAAATACACGAAAGTCATACCTATTCCATAGATTAAAGGAATATCTAAAACGTAGACAGAACTCTATAAAAATACAATATTAACATTCAAACCACTCGCAAAGTTAAAAACTTTAATTTCCTCTAAGGCTGCCTTTCCATCACTTGCCTACCCAGGTACATGCCATATCAAATGCACCTGCAATGTATCCCATAGAGGAAACAGATCAGATACACCATCCCAACCAGTAAATTTTGGTTCAGGAATAACAAAGTATTCCTGAACCAAAACAAACGCTCTTCAGATAAATATAAAGAAATGATATTTGATTAAAATTACAGAACTCTAAAGAAGTAAGCCCAAGATTTTTATTTTTTTATTTGTTTTATTTTTCATTAATTTATTTTATTTTATTTATTCATCGTGCAGTGTGTAACGTTTGTTTGTATGCCTGATGATAACCTTCATATAAATGTCGAAACGTGGAGTAGTTACTTTATTTAATTTAAAGTAGTTATTACTCTAGCTGTCACCATAATTTTAATATAATGACAGCGTTATCTCAACCCACGTGTTAATTTATCCTCGTATATTCCAAATTCCAGTTTTGTCTTGCGGAAAAAGAGAGATGAAATTCAATATTCAAATATTGTTTCGTGCCAAGATGAATGCATTTATTGCGTATGCTCTGTCTTTACACACGGTTTCAAGATAGACACAATGCGTTCGTTTTACAGAGCGATCCCTAAATGGATGCGTAGTGTATGGATGTACTTCCAAGGATTACAAAGACGATATTTTCCGGTAATGATAAAATAAGAATACAGCAGACGTGAGTGCCTGTCTGTAAAAGTGTATACGTCCACCCTCATCATATGGCACGCGTTTTGCACATAAAAATATGTCTTCCTTCCTTTTTCCCACCAAGTCTTTGTGATCAATTTTACGTCTATAATGACAAGTAATGCACGGAAAGTTACTTTGTCAAGAGAATAAAGCTAATGCATGGATATGTCTGAAGACAGGAAGCTGGTGAAGATCGGACATGGAAGGAATGAAGAGAAAGAAAGAAAGAGAGAGAGAGAGGATGAAATTTTAATATTTTTATAACCGACTTGAAATATATGATTATATATTACTGGGTATATCATGCAATTCTTGAATGACGATTTTTGTGCTTCCAAAAATTATTTTAAACAAAACTCGTACCACCGATAAACGATGTATATTCATATTAGCTCATTAATCTTAGGATTCTAACAAACATAATGGATAAATCTTGTATACCCATATTTATACATCTCAAAAAGTATTGATTACCCCCCCCCCCCCAAAAAAAAAACAGCAAATTATAAAATGTATATTTATGTTCGTAGTTACTCGCAGCTTTTATTAATAATACAAGTGAATATTACGACAAAAATCCACCTAGCGTAATTTGATTGTACTATTTTTGAAACCGTCGATTACTTTTAATTTTGCACCTCTAGTTTGAAAAATCAGACTCGTACATTTACTAGTAAATTTAGGCATGTTTATCAAATTTAGTAGTGTTCATTTAGAGAGAGAGAGAGAAAATGATTTAACTTCGTTCAATGATTTTCTCTTATAAATCAATTATACTATAACTGTGCTCATTATGTTAAAAAGTTCTGGTTTTTATTTGCTGAGAAATTAATCTTATAAAATTAGTCATTTAAAATTCTAAAGACATTATAATCTCAGTATTTTATCGACCGACATAGTCTCTGAATATCAGATAACATAATAAAATGTGACATTTGTTTGATAAGATGAAATTATTCTGGATATGATACAGACAGTTACTAATGTGCAGTGTTTTGGTATCTCAAAAAGATCCAGCACTGAAGAAAATATGCAGTCTGAACTTGTCAACAGAAAGGTACATCAGTGAATAGCTAACTCAATCTGCAAAGTGTAATTTGTTTTATATGCGGCATATATTATTCATTAGATGAACACCTTGCCAGAGGCTCCAATATCCCTAATTATCCATGGGACACTAGTCTTCTTCTCTCTCTCGTTCTCTCTCTATCTATTTATCTCTTTGTTTTACACTTACGCATAGTCTTACAACCTACCATGCAGATCCGACGGAACAGAATGATTAATTCCTTATTCCCATAGTATCCTGGTGTATGCGTGTAATCTTCTAGCGGGTTCGCTTGTTTTACGTGAAGAAAAACTCAAGTTTTTTTCAAGTAAAAGAAAACGGAGAAGAAGAAAACCAGTCTTTTCAACCACCAAAGTTACTGATACTGTACGTTTTGTAAATACTGATTGAGCTACGGAGATTCTTAATCTGCTAATTAATAATATATTCCATCCGTTATAGAACATTCATGGGACTGCTACTAAGAAGCATTTGAATCCTTCTTGATATCTTATCAAACTAAAATATGCAATGAAATGAAAAGTATTACAGGGCATATTTTTAATTAAAATTCGGATTTGTGATTGTGGTGGAGTTTTTGCGCTTGGCTATGTTGTATGATCGGTTTAGTATACGAATTCCTATTTTGTTTTCACTTGCATTACATCCAAAGCATGCAAACACGAGCTTGTGAAAGAAATAATATTCATAACTTTAACTATCTTAAATAAATGTAACGAAAGCCATATTTACTCCTTATGAGGATATGTTTTCATTGTACTATTCTATTTGTAATGTTTTTACTTTTATCTAGATTTCTGATTGTGTTCCAATAAATGCACTTTGTATTATCAAATCCTGGGATTTATTGAATATGTATTGCTCCCTTTTTTTTCTTTTCTATTACTCCTCAGATGACAATGTACGAATCTTTTGATGCAATATGGCTCGTTACCTTTGTAATGAGCTATGCTGAGTTAAATCCCAAAAGGATAATCATATCGATTTTCCCAGTGTTAATTGCACTTGAGAATATTTCAGTCTCCAGAACAATTCAGCATAAAATGGATCATCTTTTCGATTATCACGTCATCTATTGGTCCTCAGAGTGACACCAGTTAGCACTTGAAAGACGATATGGATGTACACAATGATCAACGAAAGACAACTCGAGTAAGCGGTTTTTCCTTATAGCAATAACAGTCTTAGGTAAACATTGTGAATGTACTAACTGAGAAAGTTCCAAGAATTTCTGCTCTCTTGCTTCAATTAAGAACGTTTACAGTGTCACTTGAGAGACATCGAGATCATCAATCGGTTCGTTATAAAAGAGAAGATCCCATTTCTATACTATAAGCGTATAGCCTTTTAATCTGATTACAGTAATTAACTAAATTGGAAGTAAAGAGTACAAGGAATATAGTCAACAGAAAAGAAGCGTATCTGATACCAACTGTACAAAATTTGATTTTAAAAAATCTGACTTGCATTATCGTCAACCAGACTGTAAAGTGTCGAAGTGACCGAAACGACGTGTCTGGACAAGTTACTTCTGAAACAATTATGAATCCCTACACACCACTGCTTTCAGTAACTGTAACAAATTAATGTTGTGTTTAAGCAAGGGTTTAGAGAGGGGGAAATCTGTTAATTTTCTGTTTGAACAGCTGGAAATTGTAGTCATTGAGGAATACATCATGGAGAAGTATATTCAGAGCACAGGGATAGATAAATACAGAATGGAAAAAAAATAATTCGATATGTAGGATGAACGGGTTAGCAGTTAAACCATAAATGGATGCTGGGCAGCTGCTGTTCGCATTATTATTCTCTCCACTTAGAAGTGGAGAGAATGCTGGACTCCAGATCTATCGAATAGCACCCATGAAACTAACTATAAAAAGGTGCAATGCAGAAACAGATAGTCTGTTAGATGGTAGTTAGAATAAATTTACGAAATAGAGTAAGCTGAAGTGTCCCCTTTTGAACCGAATCATCAATTTATAGGGAAATGTTTGATGCAAATCCTCAAATGGAAAAGCCGTATTATAAGGGTTAATAGTATCTGGGATTTCTACAGGGTGATTTGCTGAACAGATAAAATGCAGATTCTTCGGTTTCCAAAACGTGTTGTCCATTTCCTTTCAAGCCGGTACTTTTCACCAGTCCATCGATTCACTCTGTACAAATGACAAATCAGCTGGGCTTTAGAATACCCTTTTCGCATTATTCTGAGGTTTACCAATCATGATATATTTTATGTATTTCTTGAGATAATATCAGTTCTGTATATAAGTATATATATATATAATTAAAAAATATATTTAATGAGTAAAAACCGAGGTTTTGAGTACAGTTTTATTAATACACACAACTAGTTTCGTCTGAGAACAGACTTCATCAGGTGTAAGCGAAAAGGACATAAAAAATATCAGAGAGAACCATAAAAGAGAACCATACTTTGGCTGTTGCAACATGCCCATGCGTGCGTTTACGGTCTCGTGATCTCCAATATTGAATGGCAGAGCTGTGAGAGTCTGGCAAACTATAGATCAGGTTGCTATTGATATGGACAGAATCAAGGACGATTTCCTTAGATTCTAAAATCCGTCTCTCTAGTTCGTCATAACATATGTCAACGTTGTTAGTTAAATCCCAGCGTATATGATGCTGGAGACCTTCTTCATTAGAGTTTGCCGAAAGTAATACATGGCTGAACAAGGCGCTGACCCGAATTCTGCTGTAGGAAATGTCTCTTTGATGCTCTTCTAGATAGAGTTCGATGGATTTTTCCGTTTGACCATAGTACGATTTATCGCAATCGCAGAGAACTCTGTAGACACCAGGATATTGGAGATTATTATGTCTGTCCTTTGGATGGCATTGATCGGTGTTTGGGTAAAGTAGTGAAAAAAGTCGATATTGTATTTCCTTAAACGTTTTTACAAAAACTTTTAAGGGATAGAGAGCTAATATAAGGTAAGGAAATGCAGCCTTTGGAATTAGTTGTATTCTCATTGTGTTGTTGATGGTGAGTTAAACAGTATTCTATTTATAGTATTCCTGGAGTATCCATTGTTCATTATGAAGTTCTTGTTCGTCTGACAACAAAGATCTTGCTCGATGACCAAGAGTTGAGATGATGCCGAACGTCTGTGGTGGATAATGGTGACAGTCAGCGTGAAGATACCTGTCGATGTACGTTGGCTTCCTAAAAATGGAGAATTTAATATGTTCAGCTGACTTGATTAGTAGAATATCCAAGAAAGAAAGAGAGCTGTCCATTTCTAGCTCATATGTGAATTTTAATATTTGGATGAATATGGTTCAGGTAAGTTTGGAATATTTTTAGGTTATCTAGGCCATGTGGCGAAATCCAGAATACGTCATCTATGTAGCGGAGCCATATCTTCGGTTTTAACGGGGAAGAAGAAATTTATTTTTCTTCAAAGTTTTCAAGACAGATGTTTGCAAGGACCGGAGATAATGGACTTCTCATTGCTAATCCGGAGTTCTGTTTATAAATAGAGTTTTCAAATTTAAAACCTGATTTGACACAGTGTGCAAAGATCTTTTTAGAAACCTTGTCCTTTAAAAGAACTAGGAACTGATGAACTCAGTATTATCAAAGAAACAGAAAGATGAACTAAAATAATGTTTTGAGAAGAAAGAGACAGGTCTGTATTTTGATAGCTTTGAAGATCACTAAAATATTGTCATATTATTCTCTGAAAACATTATTTCAGTTAACCTTTCCTTATCTTTAGACAAGAAAAGGTGAACAGAGTGTGTTTAGAGTACTTGTTGAGAATATCTTTAACTTTGGGATGTTTCATTACTTCAAACTTTCTGAAATGATTAGGAAACGTAGGGTGTAATATTATCAGCAAAACTACGCACAGGGTTAGAATTTACTGAAGTATTATTCATATTAATTTTTTCTATTAATTAATTATTTTTGTATGAAGACAAGCAGGGTAGGTGATATAACAGATCGAGGAAAACCTCGCTCTGTTATACTGATAAGGGAATTTGAAGAAAGACCATCCATGATTACAAACAACGAATGAAAGAAAACAAAATCCTAGCTTCCCAATTAGAAAGTGTGGAAGGCAGATCAAAGATGGCAATTGCTGAGCAGCTTTCTGAGCCACAGCTATCAAATGCCTTGGCAACTCGAAATGCAACAACACAGATCTCTAGGAACGTTTCTTTTTCTTTCCCAATTATTTGCTTCAGTGCTGAGGAGCACATGTCCGCTGAGTATAATAGAGTAGAGAAATGTTTAGGATAGGTGTTAGTTTTGGAGCACATCTGTTAAGTGCAACTGAGGAGATACGCTCTGTTTGTTTAAGATTATTCCGATGTGTTTCTTGTGAAAGGTCATAAGACGTATGTGGTGAATTCTTCCTGGATGAAAAAGGCAAATCACTTCTAATAAGTGATTTTCCTTGGTCGTCTCTGCAGGAATTGGAAGAGGAAAAGTATGTCAGATGGGTGGTTGTCCTTAGATGTGGTTACTATATCCATCAGGATGAGAGAGAGAGAGAGAGAGAGAGAGAGAGCAAAAAAAATCCTCTCAACGACATCTGCAAGGGAGCAGAAAGCACAACTGTGTAAAGCAGAACTTTCTGCAATTTAGCTCTTTTTAAGTTACATTTAAATTTGTCAATGATTGTTTTGTAATACTTATTTTTCGGTGCAGGCTGAGGATGAACCTTGAATGTCTCAATCCAGTTACAATATGCTGATACATTTTTATATCTTTGACTGTTTTGGCGCACTTGAAAAAAAAACCAAGGATTGAATATTGGATGCGAATTTTGAATGGAGTAGGGAACGAAATGTCCTTATTCTAACAGAGATAATTTTAATATTCAAAACAGAAAAAAAAGATTTCCATTTGTAAATTGAAACAGTACGATCATGACAAGGTGGAGTAGAAGTCTCTAAGGTCACATCATGGCACTGTTTTAATGCTGTATAAAATCAAGATTGAGATTTTTTTAAACTGCAGTAATATATATTTCTTTGGTTTCCCTATCATATTTGTGTTTTAGGAGATAAAGATAGGGACATACAATGAGAGGAGATAAACTTTTAAACACATCGCCAATACTCAGAGTATGAGCTGTACATACCATAACGTGCCCACAACATTACCCACTCTCCGCATCATCATACTACTCTTACTCCTTTCAGGTACGATCTGAAAGTGTAGGTTAGGTAGCAGGATTATGCACTAGCTGATTAGAAAATTCTTAATGCAACTAGATGATCAGGTTCGGTACCATTTGCTATCTTAAATCCATCCTGGGGAACTGCTTTACTGATGTATCTTCAAATGGAGGAGACTTGCAATCTCTACAATATTTTCGTCCTGCCTCGAGGATATCACTCAAAAAGCGTGATGAAGAGACGTGGAGGTAAAATATCTCATTGGATTGCTTCAGCGATTCGGTGTTTTTCAGGCGCGTCTCACTCTTTTAGTGATGGCTGAAAATCAAGAGTGTCTCTGCCTTATGTTTTGCATAAAATTCATTAAGATGGTAATCAGTCAACAGCGATCTAAGATCAATCTTAGACGCAGTGTCAGTCGATGGTAGAAAATATTCTACTGAAGCAGGGGAATAGAGATGCGTTTTATTCTTAAAGAACAAAATAAGAAAAATATAAAAATAAAGTTTTCTATTGCTACGCCAGGACTACATTTATCACACTTGTAGGAATATTTTCATATCAATTTTCCTTCAACTCAGAGGATGTCATTTCGTCGGACCTGAAACCGGCGAAGATATTTTGCATGAAGTTGTTTAAGAGTAAGAATATCACAAAGTATAGAAGGCCAGCACTTTGCAATAAATGACATGTGATTTTGTTTTTGTAGTCAATTTTCTTTAAAAGCCAGTCGATGGCTCAAGTGCCTGATCGTGTCATTGAAACTGAATTAATTTATATTAATTCATTTTAATGATGGTGCAATACATACTGAATAGACGATGGGAAAAGAAGATGCCCGGTAATGAAATTCCCAGCAATAACGTTTCTGAATCTTTAAGCCTACTTATACATTAATATTTAGCACCATATGGTATTTCATTAGTGCATTGTTTCCTATAATATATTCATGGCTATTGTAATGGATTATACAGGTGTACAATGTTCATCAAACACTTTACTGAAATCTAGTTAAAATGCCATGGGGAAGCTTCTACCGAAACAAAAAGTGCCTTCGAAAGGCACTTCCAGTACCAATAGTAGTAATTGCAAAATAAATTTTTGAACGAAGAATTTTTTCTTTCTTTCTTTATTTTATTTTTAGATATGAATTGCCTTGACGAAAGGTTGGGGAACTCTTGAAGATTTTTAGTTCGATAAGCGGCTAAGGATTATATAATCCAGTTACCCTGTTCTTGATCAAACATGAAACTTTCTTCAAGCCACTTCAGACCTCTAATAAGCAGGGTGGTGGTCTCACAAAGGTTGATGAAGGCAGGATGCCTAAGGTAGCACTCGAACCCGCAGACTCTTGAATGGAAAGCAGATACACTAACCAGTAGACTAACCAAGTGAGCAAGATTATTTGGTCTTCAATCTCTGCAATTTGAACATTTTGATTTTCATAGTTCTAATCTCGGTATATTTTGATGATGTTTGGGAGTTTTGTTTAACGCTTTAAGTTTTATGTATTTCATTTTATCGTGATTGGTAGTACTCAGCCGGTCAAAAAAATTTTTTGCGGTTCGACAAATTTTGTTTAGCATTTCATAGCAACTTCGAAATATATTTCGTTCCATAAAATTTCATGCTTCTATTGATGAAAACAAAAACGCACTGCACAAGAGAATAAACAGGGTTTATCTTTCTGGCATTTGTTTTCTTCGAATGTCTACTCAAGCGATAATAGTTCCATGTCATCTCTTTATAAACCGATTCCATTAAGTCCGGAAGATCGTTCATGATAAAATAGGGCAACCACACTTTTAGGAGTTGCGTGACAGTTTCCAGCTATTTTCCTCCAAGCTGCTTTCACACACACACACACACACACACACACACACACACACACACACACACACACACACACACACACACACACACACACACACACACACACACACACACACACACACACACACACACACACACACATTTAATGAAGTATCTACAACAAAATGAGGATCTTTCTGTTTTTATCGCCAGAACACGCTTGAAAAACCGTAAAACTCGTAATCCATAAAATAAAGACAAATATATAAAGGAAATGCATTGGCAAAAGTCTGTGATTTATAGCGGATAAATGCCGCCCACGAAAACATGGAAAGTTGTAAGACCCATTGATGATTACTATTTTTAGTATTGCTTGGAAGCACATGGCATACAAAAATCAGCCTCCGCACTTCATTATTGAAATAATAAATCACCTGTTCATCCAATTTGCATTATCATGAAGCTCGGCAGCCTTATTTCATAGATCACAGAAGAGTCTCACAGAAATCTCCTACTCATACTTATGTAGATCGAAAAGCATCGACGAAGGATTGGGTTAATTTATAGAAAATGTATGCTCAAAGTGAAGTGGTTGATTACTACTTTCTTTTGAAATTTAATTAACACCGAGCATATTTTGAAATTATCACTCTTTTATCATAAATCATAACTAATTAATTTGTAAACATTATTTTTTATTTAAAAATAAGCAGGTATTTTTAAACAGTAAGAAATTTCCATTTTTAAATGACCATTCTTAAATTATTAATATTCTCTTTTTTCGTATTATTTATCTCCTACCTGCAATTCATGTTTTTCATTGATTAATAATGCCTGGATATTTAATCAGAGACAGACAGTGTAGAAATCTCACTCACTAAATATCTAAGATCAGATATCTCGTTCCATTTACTTAAATTCTTTTGTACTGTGCATTGAAGGTAGAACGCATCTTTCAGAACCAATTTGTAAGCTGGACAGATCGATAAAAAAGGAATGAAAACATAGTTAGCCAACGCTATGGCTGGTACATTCAATTACGTCACTTGGAACTAATTTAGAATATATTTAGATAGTCTACAGTAAAATCCGTTTGGTAATTAGAATTAATAATATGATAGTAAACTATTCATATTATAGAGTGGTGTTTTTTCACTTGACATTTTTATTTATTTACTTTAAATTTAAATAAGTTAGTTGAGTTGTAAATAATAAAAAAATATTTATTTATTTATTTTTCTTTTTAAATCAGAATTTAAGATAAGATTTTTTTAGGTTTTGTTTTTGCAAATGAAGTAGACTAGAATGCTGTTCTTTATAAATTTAGACTTTTTAATTTGTTACAAATAGACACATATCCATGCCTTCCCCTATAACCTATCAAATAAACGAGAGCTAAAAAATCATATTCACTGATTTTTACTAAACTGTGAAGAAGATGTTGAAGAGTTTTATGAACACCTGAAAGAGATTAAAAACCTAACAAAGAAACATGATATAAACATAGTGATGGGTGACTTCAATGCAAAAGTGGGAAGAGGGGGTGATGGAGAAATTGTTGGCGAACATGGCTTAGGCACCAGAAATGACAGAGGAGATCGCCTAGTCCAATTCTGTCAGGAAGAAGATCTAACAATAGCAAATACCTGGTTTAAACTTCCACCAAGAAGACTGTGCACTTGGAAATCGCCTCAAGATAACCAACATAATATTGTCAGAAATCAAATTGATTATATACTGATAAATAAAAGATTCCACAGTAGTATAAAGAGTGCAAAGACTTATCCTGGAGCAGATATCTCATCAGACCACAATCCCATAGTTGCAGAAGTACGTCTTAGAATAAAAAAAGCTAAAAAATCACAAAAGAATAAAAAGAAAATTGATGTAGAAAAACTGAAAGACCCGAACATAAATAAAAGTGCCAAGACACAGCTTAACCTGCGATTACAACAGATTAACATAGAAGAAAATAAAAGTGTGGAATCTCTTTGGAATAGCTTAAAGAATGCCATCGTAACAACAAGTATTGAAGAAGTAGGTTATGTGAATAATATAAAACAACAGGAATGGATGACAGATGAGATTCTTTCTCTTATTGATACAAGAAGAATGTATAAAAACAAAGACCTAGCCAGGTATGCAGAAACACATAACATCATCAAGAAAAAAATAAAAGAAGCCAAGGAAAATTGGATGAAAAATTTATGTACTGAAATTGAACTGCTTCAGAAACAACATGATAATTTCAATCTGTATAAGAAAATCAACGAAATTTCCGGAAAACTGAGGAAAAAGCAAATAGTGTCTCTAAGAGACGAAAATGGAAAAATAGTTCTAGAAGAAGAGAATAAAGCACAGATTTGGATAAAATATGTAACAGAACTTTTCAATGATACTAGACAGAAGCCTATAAATATAAAAGATAACATTCAAGGACCAGCAATCATGAAATGCGAAATAGAGAATGCTATACAAACAAGTAAAACAGGAAAAGCCAGTGGACCAGATGGTGTGCAAACAGAATTTTTAAAATTAATCGAAACAGATAACATCAAACTTCTTGAAAAACTATTTAATAAAATATATGAAAGTGATGAATTTCCATCAGATTGGCTCAAATCTACATTTATCACTATCCCAAAGAAACCCAAAGCGAATTCCTGTGGTGACTTCCGACTTATTAGTCTAATGAGCCAAACATTAAAAATATTTTTGAAAGTAATTCAGAATCGCATTTATAGAAAAAGTGAAGAAACTCTAAGTGAAACACAATTCGGCTTTCGAAATGGTTTTGGTACTAGAGAGGCCCTTTTCTGTACCCAAATATTGATACAAAAATGCATAGAAAAACAGAAATCTGTCTTTATGTGTTTCATAGATTTTGAAAAAGCATTCGACAAAGTCAGACACACCAACTTAATAGAAATCCTTCAACAAATAAGGCTAGACGAACAAGACATAAGACTAATAACAAATCTGTATTGGAATCAGTCAGCTACCGTTCAATTAGACAACATTACCACCAGTGATATTAACATCAAAAGAGGAGTGAGACAAGGATGTGTGCTCTCACCACTCCTGTTCAACATATATGCAGAGGTAATCTTTAAAAAAGCATTGGAAGAATGTCCAGAGGGAATCACAATAAATGGAAAGATTGTTAACAACCTACGATATGCAGATGACACCGTGCTAATTGCAGATAACATTATGGATCTCCAAAAACTCATTGACAGAGTATACATAGAAAGCCAAAGAATGGGAATAAATATAAACATCAACAAGACAAAATGCATGATCATCAGCAAACATCCAGACTCATCAATGAAACTGACACTCAATGGGAAAAATATTGATCAAGTGTCAAGATATAAATATCTTGGTTGCTGGCTTAATGAACGGTGGGATCCAGAAATAGATATAAAGACAAGGATTGAAGTTGCACGGCAGTCCTTCATGAAAATGAGAACACTATTCTGCAATAAAGACCTGAACATGGAAGTCAGATGCCGAATGCTGAAATGCTACGTGTGGTCTATTCTGCTCTATGGAGTTGAAACATGGACATTGAAGGCGACAACCATCAAGAAATTCGAAGCCTTTGAGATGTGGCTATACAGAAGAATGCTAAAGATATCATGGACAGAAAAAATTACCAATGAAGATGTCTTAAAATCCATTGTCAAAGCTAAACATCTTGTACAAATAATCAAGAAACGAAAAACATCCTATCTTGGACACATCATGAGAAACAGCAAATACCAACTTCTACAAACTATTTTGGTAGGAAGAATTGATGGCAAAGGAACTAGAGGAAGAAAAAGAATATCATGGTTTGACAACATCAAGACGTGGACAGGAAAGAGCAGTGCACAACTGCTCAGATTAACACAAGAGCGCAGTTTGTTCGCCAAGATGGTCGCTGACCTTCGATAGAAGATAGCACAATAAGAAGAAGAAGATGAAATAACCTTAAACCAAATAGAGCATACTACATACTAATTTTAGTTTATTATTTTGTTTATTTTATTTTAAGTATTAAAATAAAAAAATAGTAATTTAAATTATATTTTATATATTTTAGATTACATATATTAAAAGAAGAAATTTAAAACTGAAGAAATTCACAAATTAAAAAGACAGCTAAAAAAAATAAGCAGTACATTTAAATCAGAATTCATGCTATTTTTTTGCTACGCTGCTGTTTGTTTACCAACGCCAGTGATATTAATGGCATATTATCTCCTCTTTCAAAAAAAGGTTAATTTCAAATACGGAATACAGTGTTATTCGTTTGTCCTTATTATCGTATTAATGTTAATTAACACAATTATTCAGTAATTTAAAAATGAAAATACTTTTCTATGAATTATATATCGCTTTTTTAAAAAGAAACTTGAAATAATTCCATATTTAGTAAGTAATCAATGCTAAATAATATAAGTTTACAAATATTTTCTAAATGGTCTCGTATTTTAGTGAACATCACGGTAAGCTTAAAAAAAAGAAAATTGTTGGCAGTTCTCTATATTTTGTTTGCAAAAAAAAAAAAAAAAAAAAGTAATTTAAAAATCAAGTAAAACACTCACTGGATTGTTAACGCTAGTATATACAAGATTTCACGTACGGGAAATGCTTTACTTTGATTTGAAATGAATAATAAAGAATTTATGTGGTAAGGTATTCTAAATTTCGTAGAATATATTAAAATGTAATATAAAGGACGCGGAATTAATCAAAATACTGAAAATTAACAAATTCTCTTGAATTCCAATGACAGATTTAATTATATCCAAAATTTTAATTTTGAGTATAATAACAACTCCCTTAAACAGCTTTATTCTTCCTACATATTAAAAAGCAAACACAAGCTAACTTTGTAGCTAGAACACAAGCTAAAAATCGATATTTAATGGTATAAAGCAAGCCAGTCTACCGATAGTGTGCTAGAGCTGTGGAAAATAGAGGAGAAAGAGAGAGTGTCGAGTCCGTAGTTCTGCAGCCATGCAGACCCTTATCAACTCGAACATCTGGCAGCCCCAGCGATGAAAAATAAACACTTAAAATTAACCTTTATTTTCTTCCTTAAAGTCCTATAACAAAATAAAATGGCAGTAGAGAAGCAGGATTTGCTATTTACATAGGAATGACGTCAATGTGCTTCAGATGTGACTTGTGTGAAAATAAAAACGCTAAACTAATTGAAAATAAAGATTTAAAATATATATAACACGCGTTCACGTGTTATATTTTATGCAGAAAGCAAACAGCTATTATTTTTTCGAAGAAAAAAACGATATCATGCTTTTATTTGGGAGAAGGAAAAGCGTCGAACAAATTGACATTGTTTTGATAACTGTTCATATAAAATAGCTTCTTTAAAATAAATATGAATTTTTTGGGCTTTAAATGCAGCATCTGTCATACATTTATAAAACTCTGTAAATATTTTTAAACATTTTTTTTTTAAATGCTAAATACCCATAGATACCAATTATCAAATTTATATCATGATTTGAAATGATAGTAGGTAGCTTTATAAAAATTGAATGACGTTTCAAAGAAATTATTTTTTTTATTTAATAAAAACTAAATAAATTCATTTGAAAAATTTTAAAACAAAACTTAATTTTCATTTTTTTAGTTTTCATTTTCATATCATCAAAACCTATTTGTGTTACTATATACAAAGCCTAAGGATGAACATTATTTGTGAAGATTTCAACTGCAAATTCAGATGAATCAGCTTATGACAATGTATATAACTGATGATTTAGAGTAGAAGGCGGGTACGCATTCAAATTTTCGAACTGCTCGCAAAGGGGTCACGAGGTGGCACCCGGGATAAACGGACAAAGGCTGGAAGGAGAATTGTGTTTGAAGAAATCTCTTTTCGTGAAGGAATAAAGTTGCAAACTTGGATGTCTTGTAATGTCTCAAAGACATCATCTAGATGATTTCACACACTGTTCCAAACCAATGGAATGTGTTCCAGACATTTGCTACGAGATCGCCTCGCTCTACCGCGGAGCATGAAGACAGATTTTTGGTTAAAACAGTAAAACGTAATCGACGCATCATGGCAGGTCAGCTTGCTATTCAGCTCCATTCAAGCACAATTCTTTCCTTTGACAGTAAATCCAATCATATCTTCCTTCTATTAATATATCCTTATTTCCTAATATATAAATTTTAGAAAACAAAACCGAAAAATCTCTTCCATTCTGTTTTTATTTTAATTCTCTTATTTACATAAATAATAAACATGTTAATGAATTTACTGAAATATAAATTGGAAATATTTTCTAGCCCTTAAAACAATACATTTTTCTCTCTCATCACTGCAGAATTTGGCCTTGAAATGTCACAGAAAAGTCAAACTCTTCAGCAGCGCCACTTAACGGCGATTTTTAGTTCTGTTAAGTAATATAATCTTTAATTTTTGCCTGTTTAATTTGCTGACCCACTTTTATCACTTAGCCATTATTTTAGAATTTAACCATCTACTTATAGATTTATATTTACGCAGGAATAACCTCTGAAATCTTTTGTCTCAGTTTCTTGAATATGCATTTAATTCCCGGATAATAATTTAATACTCCGATTCGTCACATTCTCTTTAACAATTGCTTTTAAGTCTCTCTTTCGGTCTTCTGCAAGTGCTCCGACATGTCTTTTGTTCTTTTCCTTTAAATGCCAGGAATAATTGTCCTTTCTATTCATTTCTCGACAGCCTTGAGCCAAGTTAAAAAAGAAATTCAACGCATATCGTTAACAGTGTGAGGAATTTCTTGATAGCATAAATTGAGGACCCCAGTTCCACTCGAAACATTTGGTTCTCTTGTTTAGATCAAGAGGGGTTATTTTATGCTGTTTAGAAGAGTGGGGAATGATATTTTAATTGGATTAGATCTTTCTGGAGAACAGTAGTGCACCACTAGTGAACTAATAATACAACAACTCATTTATCGGGAGTAACTTTGATTTTATATCTCGAATTAACATATAGTGTCAAGTAGGACTTCATCATATTAAAGTGTAATCAATACTCGGGTTCATTCGAGTCAAAGAAATTACTTTTCGGTTGTTAATTAAGGGATGACAAAGGTTTATAATTAATACTGTGCAAGCCTCGCACCACTTCTTTTATCCATTTCGTTCTACCGAAGTATATTAATCCAAAGTTCAGCTTTTTTATATCCAGTATATATTTATGCTAAAAAACCATTTCGAACGAGGAGGACGGCAAAGAGTTTAACCTTATGCAAATCCCATCTTCTTTACCATAGTAATTTAAATTTGATTTGAAAACAAATCCCGTATTCCTGAGTTTACCACAAAACAAAAAAATAAGCATTTTTTAAACTCTTTATCCAGTTCACTGGAGTCAGGAATATCTTGCTATTCTTTCAATTCAGGTATTGGATAACTGTTTTGTCTGTTAATTAATTCTTATTACAAATTAAAGGTTAGAGTTTATTTCAAATCCGCCATGTTCTGTTTGATGCACGATAGACTCATTTTCGTGAGCTGGTTGTAGATGTTAATACCTTCGAGCTCATCAAGCCCTTTACGTCATCACCAAATAACGATAACAATAAAGATCTCGTTGTCATAGCAACTAACAAGTTGCCACTATCGTTTAGCTAATACATCATTAATAACTTATAAACACTCCTGTTTGACAGCAATATTTCGGGATGCTATTTCTAGAAAATGTGAAATAAATCATTGGGGGGGGGGGGTTAATGAGAAGCAAAATGATCAGACAAGAAATTTGTTTTCGTTTTATTTCAACATGCACACGTCATTATGATGTGCTTAACTAATCTTAATTCTGAGACGTTTATAGAATTTTTTCCCCATTTGAAATTTGTCCATTTTATACCAACAAAGAAAGCGAAATTACTTCTTCTTTTTTATTCTTTTTCCATACTAAAACTTATCAGCGGCACTGCTAAAAATAAAATTTGTCCGAAATAAGCGAAGAATAAAACTAGGAACAAAGCAGTTATTGATTTTCGTGCTTTAATGCCGAATCGAAGAATCTAAAGAATAAAGATATTAATGAAGAAATTCTCAAGAAACTTCTTCAAATGTATGTTACAGACTTACGGGATTAAGTCGAGCATTGTGTACTCAGAATGTTCAGACAACGAAAGTATTTTTATCTTTCAGCATCTACGTAAGAATGCATTTTCTCAAGTGGGTATTCAACCATTGACGTGCGTCTGATTTCGGAGTCATTTTGCCGAGGATTAAAGACAACTATTTGTTAAATATCATCTATTATTAGCGAAATCTTTTGATATGCACGTCCATTGTTCTGTTTTAATCGTATCATGGGAATAAAACAAGCGCTTGCATTATAGGAAATCGCATTTTAAAGAAAGAACAGATAGAAATTACATTTTGGAATCTCTAAGACTTCAAGAATGTATTTTCCTATTGATTTATATTTGAAGCGATGTTTTGAATTGATATAATGTGTATTTTTTTCAATGGATCTTAATGAGTTATGCAAATGGATTCAATTGTTAAGAGTAATTGTTAACTAAAAAATAGAAATATAAAAATAATGGTGTTGCAGATCGATTTTTTCCCATTTAGATTTATCCACCATTCCCACCATTTTGGATATTCTCACAGGAAGTAGAAATTACAACATCCTGTTCACCGATCTGTGATTGAAAACTTCCAAAGCGAATCATATACACCGTAAAAGGTCAACAACGTGGGAAGATGCCAACATCTGAAACCAGCGGACAATCTCTTCCAATAACGTACATTTCCGGATGTTGTATGCTTACTAAAGGCTTGCGTGCTGACCCATATTGCTGGTTTCTGTTTACCTGGCAGCATCTGTTGCGCTCTCCCAACTCTCTATCTAAATATTTTTCATATGTGACGAATCGGCCACTGAAATAACTTGCTTATTTCTCCTCGAGTGACGCACCGTCGTAAACACACGTTTACTGAGATCACTTGTGTTACGAGAGACGTGGAATGTTCTCAATTGAAATCTTTCTGTCTCCATGTGTCTATTTCCACGCATTTCCTCTTCATCGATCCGGATACTTGGCTTGAATATTTCTCTATCTTCCTTTTTCTTATTATTCCATAAATAACGTGAATTCTACTTTTAATCTTTTTGTTCTGCTTCAAGAAATGGAACGAATTAAATTAGTTAATACTGCATTTAAAATTCAGTCGATGCATGAGATACTCCTTCTCGTTGTTAAAATGAAAACAGCTTTACAAGGCACAAAAGTATATTTGTAATTCTGGAACATCCAAATTACTATTCGGAATGGTAGAGGGAACAGATTAGAGTTATGTATAACTGTGTTTTCTGTGTATGTATAAGGATTGGTCAGAATATATATATATATATATATATATATATATAAAAGCACCATATTAGTTCTCTAGAGCAGGATTTCCAGATGGCCAAGTTTTACACACCTGCGAAGCTAATGCGCTGTAGGTTTATAACATTTCGAGAGTGCGTTTCGTATAAAAATAAATACCCGGATGCTTCATTCAGTGCAAATAGTACTTGGTGAGCGATGATCCAATAAAGTCATTTTGAGTGGTTTCACAATGCAGATGTCATTTAACCACTTAAAATGAAGAATCATTGGCTGTAAGTGTTAAGTGGAAGCGTGGCTATATGTAATTCTATCCACTTTCTCTTCTTTTTTTTTTTTTTAAGAAAATCGCAATAACTGAACATTCGAAAAATGTGCACTTGACTATAACAGGATTTCATGCTCGTCATACATGGCTTAGCGCGACTTTTTTTTTTTATTATTCCGAACAACTTACAAGAAGCTTAAAAGCTGAAATAGTTGGCTTTGATAGCAGCAAACCAAAATAGCGACTAGAGAACTCTTACTGATGCTGAAAACCATGTTTGAAATTTGCTTTCAGCAAAGGCAAGTATGCATAAATGCTAAGCTTATTTTGCAGACAAACTCGCACTCTTTCTCTAAGAATTTTGTTTTTCATATTCGTTATTGATCAGACCTTGTTTATGGTAAACATGTATAATTTGGATATTTTTTTCATTTTAAATGGAAATGTAAAGTAAAAATAGTTTGGTGCATCTTAAACAGATTCATTTATATTTTTTATCGTGACTCTTTGTATATACATTAGTTCCTATCCTAATTAGCATCTCACCTGAAGGTATCTGTTGATCCTCCCTTCCACTAGTTACAAAGGTTTGGAGTCTTCTGTGCTAATCAGCTTCGTCAGCAATCTGAGATTTGATTATCTTCCGTGCACGGTGATAACTACGTCCATTAGCATCTAATGCGTGCCTGTATTGTAGAGGGATATCATATTTGTACACTAAATATATAGTTTACCAAGTCGCTGTAGGGTCAATGCGCTCCGATAACATCAGTCGTTGTTATTTTATTTGTTTATAATATTCTTATCAAAGAAAATTTGCAAACGGCATTCTTCCCTAGAAATCAGGCATAACATGTTTCTTGCTCGTTCTGATATCCAATAAACAAGGCGGATTCTTTCGTATTGTAAGATGTATCCTCTAACCCCCCTGTGGTTTGAGGATACATACTAGATCAGCCATGCTATTTTCGAATTTTAGAAGGTTATCTGAAATAAGTGGAGATATTGTTAGTGGACTATAATCACAAAAAGAACTAAAACACCTTAAAAGTCGAAGATTATGTAAGAAAATAGTTGGAGAAGTAGGTATTTACGTCTTATCAGAGAAGAATTCAGTCAGTTAAAGACGAAACATTATACTGTCAGGCGTTTGTGATCAGTATAGCAAACGAGCAATAGAAAATACAGTAAGGTACTTCATCTCTTCTCTATATAATTAAATAGGGGAGAGAGAGAGAGAGAGAGAGAGAGAGAGAGAGAGCAGGCTTCGTATGAATATTTATGGTCATCTGCACATTTGAAATTCACAGTGATAAGTGGAAATATATATTTACTTACCATTTTCTTAAAGACAAGTTTTAATTAAATCAGTTTCAGAATTCCAAACTCTTTGCTATGAACGCATTCAAGTTTATTAATAGAGATGCCAGTAGTTTTAAGAAAACGCGCTTATATTACAAAGTGACACGTTTTGAAAGAAAATGCTGATTTTAGTTTACAGAATTTACAAAGTTTGGGAAGCTCCAATGAAATTTCAGGAAGAATAACAAAAAAAACCAACGAAGTTTCTCCAAAGGCTAATGAAAGCTTGTTGATGGGGGGGGGGGGAAGACAGAAAATCGTAGCTCTTCTACCTGATGTAAAGAATTTACGGAGTTTCCGACATGCGTGATTTATAATTCATGTCGACTCCGTATACACTTCTTTTGTATTATTTCTGGAAGAGAAATATCTCAATATGTTTGTATGCACAAGAAGTCAAGTAGCGTCAAAAATTGTTGTTTACACTTCGAACAGAACTTCAGCGTTGCTTTTGCCACAAAAATGCCTTTTCTGAGTGTAGTTAAGAGAGACGCTTCTAAGTAAATAAGAAAGACATCAGCTACGAGACAGAGGGATGAGCTAAAAGAACAAGATTACATTTGCACGGACCGGAGTTCATGCTCTTCTTTTACGATGGTCTACCTGTTTCGCTGTGCATTAAACAGTAATGTTTTTACCTTCCTGGAGTACCTGTTCAACCCTTCAGTCAGTTACCATTCTGCCTCTCCCAACCCCTTAATTACAAGGTTGGCAGACCACACCAACGAATTTTCAGAGTTCGTCCGATCTGCGAACAAAATAGGAAAATATAAAGAAGAGAAATGAGAGTATAAATTGACTTGAAGACATCAGTAAAGACAGCGAATTCTCAGATTCCCTTAAGAACTGTGAGATGTCAATTATTTACTACCCTTCGCCAGGAGATTGATATTTCTTTTATTGGACTCGTAGGAGATTTCGGCAGAATGTCATTTAAGTCTGCAAACTTTTTTTTCCCCTACTTACAACTCCAGAATAAAATACGCCTTCCTTTCAGAACAGCAACTATTTTTTCAGACTTGTGGCCTACAGCGCCCTCTAAGTTATTTAAAATTGTGTTTAGAAACCCAGATGATGACAAAAAGCTATGATTGTGTACGTTTGTTTGAAATGATATGTCACTGATAAAAATGACTTGTGTATATTTCTGTATATTTATATTCGTATTTCATATGCATTTTTCACTGTATCGTTATATATTTGAATAAACATAATCCATATTTAAAAAAATAAACTTCTTCTTCTTCTTCTTCTGCAGCTTCTCCCACTTAAGTGGGGTCACTGTTTGTAATGAGTCTCCTCCATACCTTCCTGTCTTGGGCTGTCACCACATCCAAGTTCTTCATCTTCAAGTCCTCTTCTACCAGCTCCCTCCATCTCTTCTTTGGCCGCCCACGTTTCCGCCTTCCTTTCACATCCATCTGCATCACCCTTCTTCCCACATATTCGTCTTCCCTCCTCATCACATGACCAAACCATCTCAACCTTGCCGCCTGTATTTTCGCTCCTAAGTTCGTAACTTTCACTGTTCCCCTGACATAGTCATTTCTCAGACGATCCTTTCTGGTCACACCGCACATCCACCTAAGCATTCTCATCTCTGCTACTTCCATCCTGCTGATGTTATTTTTCCTCAGGGCCACGGTTTCTATAGCATATGTCATAGCTGGCCTCACTACTGTCCTATAAATTTTGCCTTTCAGATTGATCGGCACCCTCTTATCGCATAACACTCCAGCCATCTCCCTCCAGTTCCTCCAACCCTCTTGTATCCTGCATCTCACTTCCTTCTCAGCTCCTCCATCTTCTTCCACTGTTGAAGCTAAGTATCTAAAGTCTCTCATCTTCCTGATGACATTTCCTTCCAGCTCCAGATCTGTCTCCTGGCCGTCGCCGCCCACTGCGCAACACATATACTCTGTCTTACTTCTGCTCAGTCTCATACCTCTCTCTTCCAGTATTTTTCTCCATCTTTCCAGTTTAGTTCCCGCTTCTTCTTTTGAATCTATACACAGCAAGATGTCATCTGCATACAACATTGTCCAAGGCGCATCTTCTCTCACCTCCCCTGTTACCACCTCCATCACAATATTAAACAGAAACGGACTTAATGCTGACCCTTGATGCAAGCCAACTGTTACTTGAAAACTTTCTGTCTGTCACGAACAGATCCGAACACTTGTCTTCACATTTCTGTACATTTCCCGCACCAACCTGACATATTTCTCCGGCACCTTCTTCTCCCTCAGATACCCCCAGACTTCTTGCCTTGGCACTCTATCGTATGCTTTCTCCAGATCAATAAATACCAGATGTAGCTCCCTTTGTTTCTCCCGAATTTATTATTATTTAAAAAAATAATAATAAATAAAAATTCTCGTATGATTCTTAAAACGGGTTAATTTCTTCTTGAATGTATTCTTTTATATAAGCGTTCAATGTATAAAATTTTTCAGCCACAATATTTCGCCGAATCAAAAGAAATATAGTAAACTATCCGTGAAATTATATTAATTGAATCTAAATACAATATTTAGAAAATCTCTTATTATCCAGCAACTGATAGCATTTTTGTTTAACCTTAGCATATACTATACAAAACACCATGGAGGAGATATGAAACATTAGGACATATAAAAATAAGAAAAAAAATAGTTACGCAAAAATCCATTGATTATTTTTGTTTTCTATATGATCAGAAGAATGATTTCCTCTCAATACAAAATCCTAAGAGACTAAGAGATTAAATTAAATAGACACAGCTTCCTATAGAATGCAGGCTGAAATTCTTTGGAGGTGCCATTTGTTAGAAATTGAAAACCAAAGAATTTTCAGAACAGACAGAATCCATATCACTGAAATAAAATGAAAACGTGTAATGAAAAACAGCCTTCTTTGTGTGAAATGAATCACGTTGATATGATTAAACTATCCTTATTCTGTAGACTTCATCTACATTTCTGTACAGCATTATAACAGCAGTGAAATTGGAACAGCCTGTGGAGACAATATCAGTGAAAACTGGAATAACAGTAAGTAATGAGTGAGTTCCTGACTGGAGAAATCGTTTCGTGAATTAATTTTCTTTATGGTATTTCAGTGTGAAAACATTCATACTGTTTGACGGTAGGTTTTCCATGTTTCCGATGCAAACGTAAACATGTTTACTTTAAAAGAGTTGTTTACGGAGCGCCGAATCGCATGGTGAATTTAGAGTTCGTCTCAATTGCATCTTTGGATATTACCAAATTAGAAGATATAAGAATCTGTCGATATGCAGGATCTTCTCCATTATGACAGTATGGGGATCGCTGAATTGGTTTCATTGTGATGTGTGGCTATCTACCATTCCATGTGGATCACGCCATAAAGGAGGCATTATATTCAGCATCCCTGTTTAATATAAATCTAACCTGCCATACAGAAGATAAAGGAGAGAAGTCATTTTTCTATATGAGATCCTTATTAAAGTGTAATTTTCAAATTCATTTTGGCCCCGATTGGAGAATTTAATTAAACTTTGCACTGGAGTTTTCATAACTCAGTCTGTAAAGACCAAGTAAGCCCTTTGGAAAGAATTCGATTCTGCTAAATGAAGCGAAAGAACCTTTATCAGGGTTTTTCAACTGACGATAAGCTAACCGTCTCATACGGTAGTGACAGAGTTTTTCCCCTTCCGGAAACTCGACTTTTCGCCACAAAAATACATTACAACCAATAGCAATATCTTGGTTTCATAAGATGGTGTCGAATTCCGTGTGGGCATTCAACACCGTTGATCATATGCTAATAAATAACTCTTTTGCAGTCGGTGAAGTTTATATATAACGGTTGATTTATTAAAAAAAAAATTTTTTTTTTTAAATACTTCGTTAGTTGTATCTGGGATTTCTGTTAATAAGTCTCACCAAGATAATTCATCGTAATTAACTCAGTTAAACAGATGAATTAAAGTTTGCTTCAGATTTGCAATCAATGAAAAGAGTATATTTTAAACTCATGTTCACATAAAACCCCAAAATCTCTGCACTGTATGCTATAATACAAAGGTTATGCGTTTAACCGGGTATAAGATAATGGAAGTCAACCCCAGGTTAGGTCTCTTTGGATAACTGAACGAGAAATTCTGCATTGGGACGTAGCAGGGAAGAGATTTTATCCAAAAGTGTCGCCAGTCTGATAATTTCTCTTGTGGCCACAGTATGCTGACATCAGCCTTCGCATGTCTTCGCTTTTTCTATCTAACGTTTCCATGACAACGAAGCGTGTTTGTCAAAGTTTCGGGACGCTGCATCATGATAACCGCGTCCGATCAGCTGCTGCAATATTGGCTTGTTGCACATAAGATCGAAAAGGGAAGACAGAAGCGGGAGGGGAGAAGAGAAAGGGTAAAACCGAAGCGATTTCGCTAGAAGGATGTACTGGATTCTGGTAGAAGGTAAAGAGAGAGAAGTTATCCCAAGTGTTTGTGGGTAATTTCAAAGTACGAGGTTCAAGTGTCAAGACAAGACGGGGCGAAGATTTGAAACTGAAATGTTTAGATTAAATCGGATCAAAGTTGCATAAAAATAAACAAAAATGAACTATTTTTGGATGTTTCTTTCTCTTTTCCTTTAACCTTGAACAAAGCGCATAAAATGATTGATCGTTTTCTGTTAGCTACAGAATTCATTTCATGAACCGATTAATGGATTTGATTTTAATGAAATTTAGGAGGAATTATTCTCTACAATAGATATCATAAAAATTTTAAAATTAACTGATTTAAATTTTAATTTTAAAATTTATCAAATATAGTCATTTGTTCAGTTTTGAAAGTTGTCCATAGTCTACCTACGAAGGACGCTTTTTGTTCATTGTTAACTACACAGATTTTACAATGAATAACTTAATCCATCCTTAACGGTTCTTATATTGGCTTATTTAAGTTCTTTGATCTCCATTCTTGCATTTTTCGTGTTTTTCATTCTACAATACGCCAACAACGACATTTTCCATTATAACATCACGAGATCCACACGGACTCTCGCTAAAGATTTCTACAAGCAGCTTTTGGGAAATATTTATTTTTATGTGCTTTCATTGATCGTTGGCTTCCGGGATTCATGTTGGTATATTCAACTATTTTAAGTGTATTTTAAATTTTAATTAAATATCATCAAATTATATGTTAAACTATATTGATTTAACATATAATTTTCAGCGAATACAGTTGACCATTGAAGAACGCAGGTTTGAACTGCGTGGATCTTATACGCGGTTTTTATGAATATATATTGGAAAACGTTTTGGAGATTTGCGACCACTAGAAAAAACTCGCAGACGGACCGCGTTGCTTAGAAATATCGAAATAATTAAGAAAAGTTAGGTACGTCATGAACGCATAAAATATACTTAGATACTAGTCTATTTTATCATTTATTAATATAAAATATACGCAAATCTATTATAAAAAGTTAAAATTTATCAAAACGTACTCACACAAACACTTACAGACCCGACCGTACATGGCTATTTGCAGTGGAGAGAAATGTAAACAAACGCAAAGATGCAGTGTAAAATCATAGCTGCATAAAATTAACTGCTAATAATGAGTTAAATAATCAAATTTATTAATTAACATAAAATAAAAATTGTATAACTATTGATTCATTAGTGTATAGGCTAGGCTACAGCGAATCATTCGTATCGATTGCACTAGGCTACCATAAAGCAATACGTATAAAACTTTAGATCTGTAAATAAATATGAATAATTTCTTTTTCACATTATGTTTTCATTTTTGATATCTAGTGTTAGTAATACGTGATAACATCTATAGTGTTTTGTATCATATAAAACAATACATATTGATGTAGGTACTAACAGACATACGATTCATCTTGTAAACAGACGAAGTAAACTTATCTGTTTTTCCCTTTCAGGCGTTTCCGAAAACGTAGGTGACTTTGTAGGCATTGCCCACAAAGCATTCCTGGTAAGAGTTTTACACAGTAGTTCACCATTGCTTTCCCCAACCCCCCAATTTTATCCGGGCTCGAGACCGACATATAAGTGGGACGCATTCATCACTAATCCATGTGTGTTCGCGAAGCCGGTTTCTTGTTCTAGAAGACGAAAAACGAGTTTCTGGCTGAAAACACGTACTCTCTACGAGACCAGCTAACTCACCTTTCGTTGAAAGAGACCAGATAAAAGTTCCTCACGTCACTGACGGGAATCGAACTCAGGTCTTTCCGACCAAATAGCTTCGTCTATACAGACTGAGCTACGGAGGTTCCATAAACTTATGGCATCGATAAATACAGTACAGTACTGGAATGTATTTTCACTTGCTTACGATTTTATTTAATAACATTTTCTTTTCTTTAGCTTATTTTATTCCAAGAATATAGTATATAATTCGCACATACCATATAAAACATATGTTAATCGACTGATTATGTTATCAGTAAGGTTTCCGATAAAGAGTAGGCTATGAGTAGTTTAGTTTTGGGTGACTCTAACCCCAGCGTTGTTCATGTGTCAACTGTATTCATTCTTGTTACTTAATCAGTAGATAGGGTTGGTTTTTGTATGAAATGTTCACAGAAGTGTGATAAATCGGATGGCTTTGTACATGACTTGGTGAGAAAATGCTTGCCACTGATCAATCGTTTAGCACTCCATTCTAAAGTATCCCACAAGTACGAGAGGCGGCCGCACTTCCAACCCGAGAGCGTAGTAATAGTGACTTGAAAGGGGAAGCGGGGATAAATTGGAAACGTATAAGCTCCTCTGCCGTTTAAGTTCTTTGAACTGTTAAAAAAGGTGACATTGAGCGTATTAGGTGCGTCACAGTTGTAGCCTAAATCTAATCTGTTTCCTAAAAGTTTGTTTAATATCTTGCACATCATGGAAATATGCTTTTCGATAAAATAAATAAAATTTAAAATGCTTTTGAGTGGCTTTTGCATAGTAGCATACACAATAAGTTTTTCCGCTAGTTATTCTCACACGATAATTCCTTATAGAGACGATTGTTATTTAACTACTACATCGATATAACTATCAGTACATATCTCACAAGCGCTTTGTTTTCTTTCCTGAATTCAGTTCTAGCAGTCACAAGTGTATAAATCAATGTTTCATCTATATGTTGAGAGAACCAACTGTTCTCCGTTTTACCTAAAGTCCATAATGGAGGTTGGACTATTGTAATGTTAAATCCCCGGCAACTCACCAAAAGCTTTAAGCAATTTATTTCCTTCTTGGCGACAGCAAAAATATCGAAATGAGGTCAAAGCATGTTTTCGTCCAACTCTAACTTCATCTGTAATCCCGCAAGTACCATTAAGTAGGGATTTCGTTTCTGATAAGGTGGATAGTCATTGCTTCATTCCGTCTATATATAGACACGACAAGGAATGCTTTATAGAGTATCTCTGATTTTCTCCTAAAACATGAGATCGCTTCAACAGTCCAAGTTACTCTGTTAGTGTTAATAGTTACTTTTCGAACACAGAGAGAGAGAGAGAGACATTCTATTTCTCAGGTTCATTAACATTTTTTCTCAGGTTCATTAACATTTTTGCTCAGGTCCATTAACATTTTGCTCAGGTTCATTAACATTTTTTCTCAGGTTCATTAACATTTTTGCTCAGGTTCATTAAAAGTTTGCTCAGGTTCATTAACATTTTGCTCAGGTTCATTAACATTTTTGCTCAGGTTCATTAACATTTTTTCTCAGGTTCGTTAACATTTTAGAGCTTTGAATATTCAGAATTATCCCCAACTTAGATAGTGCTGAACGTTTTATGAGCATTTAATACTGAATTAAGCTGTTAATAATCGAATAAAAATGTGAAGGAATTTTGACTGAACGATATTGACTCTTTCGGAGAAAAACATTTTTTTAAAAAAAATTAGTTTGTGAGGATCATTTTCAAAGAAGCATTACTAGTATTCTTGCATTAACAGAATAACTGGATATAAATATTTAACAAGGAGGGTGCATTTAAAATTTTAGAGCAAATTTTACTTCATTTCATTAATTATTCATGAATTAAATGTGGCAGACATTGAACCAGTCTAGAAACGATCTGCTTCATTCAGTCTAATGTTGGTTTACTCATCATATTTAGATCAAAGTGTAAATAATTTGACAAACTCTAGTGTCTCAAAAATTCCAAGTAAATAATTTGACAAACTGTAGTGTTTCAAAAATTCCAAATATCATTTTCTTATGAAAACTGTTTCTTCTGGAAACTACTCCTTCTCTGCTTACCTATTGTTAGAGAGCATCCGTAGACATTTGAGAAATGGATCTCCAAGGGCTGAAAAAATCGGGGGTTCCATTGGGAATGCGATGAACATTTCTGATGGCTATTCAAATAAAAATGAGTTACTTGTATGTTATGGATGTCGCAGAGATTCCTTTGAAATTCCGGTTTGGTAGGAATTGTTTAGAAGTATCTAATGCTATGAGGCTAATGCATTATATCTATTAATTATGTTAATTAACTTAAATGGATGTCAATTAAATGTTCATTGTGTGTACTTTAATCGCAGGATTATCTGTTTAGCGGGATGAAAAACAAAACACAAATTTTCACGTCCTATAAGAGATTAGAATCCGAGTTTTGTTTTTCAACTAAACAGCGTATCGTCAAAAAAACTCTCTCAGTACAGTCACGCTTGTATAGGTGGTGGATATATTATCCATGTTAGTAGCTTACCCAACGATGGTTAAATAGAGAGTTATCATGACTGTATTCACGATCTCTCCACACTTTAACGAATGGTTAGATTGCTGTTTACGTGTAATTACAGTAAACGCATCCTTGTCTGATGGACTGTCGTAAAAAAGATCATAGAAACACGGCATGTGAATGCAGTTGCAATGGTCTATGGAATCGACATTAAATTTGCTCATTAAAATCAAATCCAAATGTCTGTTTTTGCCTGACATTCCATCGAAGATCAGAAAACGAAAACAGTGATCAAGTTGTCGAAGGATTTCCTGTAAACGTAAACCAAGCTGTTTGGATTTCCATAAGTAATTCGCAGGGGAAATCAAGTACTTAAGCTTAAACAACGGGCAATAAGTAAATGCGAGGGAATGTCGCAGTCAGCAATTGCATTCGTTTAAGGAACTGTTAGTCCTCTGTGATCTGATCGGATGTACTCCCTCTGAAAATTAAAACAAACCAATCTCAAATCCAATTATCATTAAAATAATATACACAATTCTATTTTACCATAAATATCTTTTAGGAACTTATTATACTAAAATGTTATATTTTTCTTCACTTTATTTTTGTTCTTCTCACCTTGCTCATGATATAAATGCTGTAATCTTTTTCGTTTAAGTAAAAAATTGATATTCTTCATTTAGGATCATTCTACATTTCGCCACAAGTATAAGATAAATTCTTTCAATCAATCAAAAAAAGTATTATTTATCATCGTTTATTTTTTACCTTCGCGCCTTTTTATTTAAAAAAAATTCAGATAGAGAATCACTCACAATGTTCAAGTCTAATGGCAGGCAAGTTGACCTTTTTCATGCATAATAATTACCAATCCCCAGTGCGATTAACCTTTAAGTGAATCGTAATTCTCAACATATTAAACTTCAGATGTAACTGTCTGGATGAACTCGGCCATCTTAATCAACTTTCGTAGTCATTATTCTTTTGAGTACTTCTGGTTATGGATTAGAGTTATCGGTAGGAAAGAGACTCAGTACATGCATAACATATCGGCAAATACCAGATAATTACTAGAACTACCTTAGCCCAGGGAATAACGATGATGTTTTAGTTGGAAAGACATCAGTTCGAATCCCATCCAGGAAGCAAAGACAATTATAATGGCCTTTCATCTTAAAGTGAGTTTAGCCAGTTTCCTACGAGGTGACTCCCATTAACTCGGGTTTTTCATCCCGAAAAGACACAAATTAAATAGAGTATACACGGCAAATGATAAACATAGCAGGTCTTATTAACCCCTCCTTCTCCTCAACAGCTTTATGATTCTATATAGCCAAAGTTACTTGGTCGTGATGGCAGGTCATTGATATTAATACTAATGATACAAGGTGGTTCAAAATTCCACGTACAAACTTTGAGGGGAGGTAGAGAACATCAAAATCAACCATATTCACATAGGAAAGCATGACCGGAAACGCCCCCGAAAGTGATAGGTGGCACTGTTCGCCAGCGCTCCAGGTGAGCAACTGGAGCTTCCTCATTCAAGCTTTCGATGTCGTACGAAGACCATGTGTCGTTTCACGAACGCTTACATGGCAAACATGCACCTCGTTTACGCATGTTCTTCGTACGACGTCGAAAGCTTGAATGAGGAAGCCCCAACTGCTCACCTTGAGCGCTGGCGAACAGCGCCACCTATCACTTTCCGGGGGGGCGTTTCCGGTCATGATTTCTATGAATATTTCCTGTGGTTGATTTTTATGTTCTCTACCTCTCCTCAAAGTTTGTACGTGGAATTTTGAACCACTTATATATATAGCTTGTGTATATTTGTCTAGAGAGAGAGAGAGAGAGAGACTAAATATTGGGTACAGTGTCCTGCATAATTTATAGTATTTAAACAATAAAGCAAATTAAATAAAAATGGTATCAGAAAAATAATCCTGCAACTAGTAAAACATCACAACACACCGCACTAAGATTGTTTTGCTAGCGAAGCTGTAGAGTACGTTGAAACAGGCAATCGGAATCCTCGGAATCTATTCTTTTAATTTCTTCTCTCCGCTGAGAACGCTTACCGGGAAGTGAAGTGAAACGTCTTTAAAGAACTTCTTCAGAGAAAAAATTAAAACGTCAAGTTCTCTCAACAATCATGAGGGATTTCAAATCACTTGATCCGTCACCAGACATCAAAGCGTCGCGTGTCTTTATTGGATCATTTTTTTTTCCCTTCTTCTCTCACCTTTGGGATAACGAAAAGTGCAGTCTTTGGATCTTTTATCAAAGAATTTTTAGGAAATAAAGCAAGTCTCACTTTGAGAATTTCTTATCTGTGATTTCCTTAGTCTTCATGGCATTTCCTTAGGGAAATTTCCAAAAGAAATGTTTTGAAAGGAAGTTGACGATCCGCTGTAGACACTAATAGAACAGCTCCAAGACTAACAAGTGGCCTCTCAACCGAAGTATTTCATGATTTGGACGTTTAATGCAATTGCTAACTTCTTACTATGCTGAACCCATTTTACTAAATGAACAAAATGCCATTTGTTTATCATGCGTAACGCTTTGGTCACGTGATCCTATTAGCTAAATTCTCGGATGTTTTAGTAAATGTTCGATGCTTAATTGATTCCTAACAAAGACAAAAACAAAAATGAAGAAGATAGAAGCAGTTATCGAAAGAAATTTCGCTTAAGGATAGAGAACTACTTCATTTCTCTCTCTCTCTCTCTCACACACACACACACACACACACACACACATCCAATTGTTGGGAAATTATAGATAGGCTGTGGTATAATTGCTGACTTCATTGTAATTGCATGTTTCGTGGTATGTTTGTCCATTTATTAAATGTTTTTGATTCAAAGTTGAACAAGGATTTGTGTTCAAATTTAAAGCACAAAATAATTTGATAACATGGAATTTTGAAATAAATACATCAGTCTTCGTTTGTTTGTATCTTCTAACGGAGATTTAGAGACATACAAACTCGTTAAAGAGCAAGCAGGCTTTAGGAAGAGATTCTTGAACAAAAGATGAAAAGTTGGCATTGTAATGGTCAGTGGAACTGCAAGCTCTTCAACATTTTGAGTATTGCAAAAAATAAAATGAATAATTTTTCTCATTATAAAATGAGAAATTTGAATAAGAACGAAATATAACGTGTTAACCTCACAGCTCATTTTTCGACTTGGTTTTGTCGCTTCAGGTATATTCGTTACTGCATTTTATAAATGCCATTGTAATTAATCCTTACGCAACAATATTTTAGGTGTAAAGACCTAATGATACTTAAAATTAATTTTATTATTTATAAGCGCTTAGAAAGATTCCTCAACATGATGCGAACGCATAACTTCCAAAGGTATTTGAGAATGCGTTTGAAACAAAAATTTGAAACAAATTGATTATGAATGCCAAAACTCTCAGTTGAACAAGTTCGATAGAATTGCTTAAAATTTAAACAATAAGAAATAAGTTGTCTGCATGATAGATAGTAAAATAATCAGACTTAAAAGGACAAAATTTGAAATAAGTTCCAATTATATCTAACCTTTTCGATATCATATTTACAAAAATATAAACGTATATTTTAGTGTTTTTTAAGATAATCACAAAGAATAAATAAAGAAACAACGTCTGATTATATTAATTGCCTTCATATCGTAATTAAATCTCCACCCAATTCAATTAATATTCATTACTTTTAAACGCAACTCAATTACAGAAAGTATATTACAATTAATTAAATTTCGTTTCAGATAAACAAGTCTATTTAAAGTTAATTAGATTCTTCTTTTAGTTAAAAAACTGTGATCATTTGGGTTTTTCGTATACATTGTGAAAGAGCTAGTGTTAGTAGTAAAAGAGTGTTCTATATCAGAAAGAAAGTGTTCTTCGGTAAGGTTTGTGAATATCGTCAATAGTCATAACCTTGGTCCTTTTTCTCGTTGATGTGACATTATAACCACGTACCTAGTCAGCAAAGTAGTGCTTAGATGTGCTCATAAAGAGAGGTTTGCCATTTGTTGTTATGCTAGAAATATCTCATTCTTATGTTTTCTGCGCTTTCTTGTCATCATTCATGGCGAAGGAATGTGTGTTGGCATAAGGCAGGATTTTCATTTTATTGACATGAAGCGAATGCAGACGACAGCAGTAAAAGAATCTTCGGGGTCGCAAAACGCTCACAACTGCAGTTGTAAGTACTCCATTGATGAGACCAGGAAATCGTTCCGTATTTACAAAAATAAAAAGAGCGAATTTTATAAATAGAAAATGAACAGATCGCTTATTGTAGATGGTGAGCACATACTGAGGATTTGTTCAGTGAAAAGTGTGCGATTTGAATCCCAAACAGTCGAACGAAGTTATGGAACATCCCTAATAAGACAGTTTTCAACGAGAATTGAAAGATATTTTGTGACAATGCGTTTTGTAAGGAAATATTCGATACATGTTTACCAACAATTTATTACTAATTATTTGCGATACTCATCAGGTAAGATGAGTTATTTATTTTCGGATGGCCTAATCATTTTGGTGAGTGGGAACCACATCTGTGATTCTTCTTGGTCTTCTCTCATACGACCTGGAAAATAATGGTCGTATCACTATCATTTAGCTAAAGGAAAATATTCTTTTTGGATGTATTCAATGTTCACATTCTTCCCAAATCCCAGATAAACAATGTCATTCAATCTTCTTGAGCAAATTAGAAAAAATACGATCTATATTTCTGTCTTGAGTTAGGTAAATAATTACAAAGGAAACTTTTCTATTTAGCAGCCATATTTGTATAGATTTCGTTTGTACGTTTCTGTTTTTTTTTTTTTTTTTTCGAATGATTTCTGACTGTCTCTCAGTGCACTTGTTTATTTAAGTCCTTAATTATTGAAAATTTTATTTGCTTAGTGATTTAACCCACTTTAATGGGAAATTTTTTCAACAGAAGCAGAGAGAAAGAAAAATACAGTTTGAAGTTAACACGTCTGTAAGCTTAATAGAAAAAGAATGTCCTCTTTAATATATTTAGTAGTTCTTTCCGGAACTGGTTAGAATTAATGACAAAACGGTCTGTTTTTACTTTAATGAGATAGCGATTAAACAATGGCACGAAGCCATGTACTTTCATGTCTTATGTTTGTCATAAAACGTGATGAGGCAGCTTTATTATTCAACATTCAGCATGAAGTCTATAATCAGATTTTGGTAAGAATTGTAAGAAAAAATAGCTATACGGCATGTTTAAATATAAAAAAAAGTGAAAAAAAGAAGTGAGACTCAAAAGGATGCAACAGAGACGAAGAAATTTAAATAAGAAATACTCATAAGTTTAATATGACAACAAAAATGCTGTTGGTGCCCCCCCCCCCCCCCAAATGTTACAGTTCAGAAATATCTCAGTAATTAGTATTTAGCTTTAAAGAAAAGTAGAAACAAGAGGTTAGCAGCATAAACAGAGTTGATCCAGCCTTTATACAAGATGAGAGGGAAAATATGTCAAGGCTTTGAACTTTTGTTTTCAAATAAGTGATACAGTAAAGTCTTCATAAGGAAAGTATATAAAAATAATGAATGCTCGAGTGGGATGTATTTAGACAGTAATTATATTTCCAGGCACAAGAATTAATTTTATTGTCACAGAAATCCTCAATGTACGTTTACTGTATGAACATCTTTATTTTAATATCCTTTCGGGTTCAGTTAATAATAATTTAAACCTTCTATAGAGGAAAAAAAAAAGAAAATTGCACATTTTAGAGGATTATTCACTCAATTTCTCAGTTTGATATTCAACTTCGAAAACGGCTCTTGCTTAATATTACGACAAAGCAAATAGACCATGATCTACATGTATGATGTGTTCAAGGTGTGTAAGTTGCATGAGTTCTCAAGTCAGTTTTGAACAGTATGATCACAATAAAACACGAACTTAGTCCGTGTGGAATAAGCTGACAAGTTAACGTAGTCTTTCTCCTTTCTGTTAGCTCAAGTGACGTTTCTTGCACTTTTAGTGCTGAATTAAAGTTAGGAATCATTTACTTTATATTGATACTAATTTCTTATATTACAAATTTTATATAATGCTATCTTCTTTCTATCTGAATTTTGAAAATGTAAGGATATTTTCCACACCTCAGTAGTGCAGTTTTTTTTTTTTTTTTTTCATTTGAAAGCTGTGGGTTGTCGTAAGACACGAGGCACTTATAGAAATAAACATTTCAACTCAAGATAAGGTAGTAGGTGATGAACCTTTTTCTTTCCCAAAAGTAAATTTGGTTTCTTTTCTTACGCATGAAACCACTTGTTGAGTTTTTCCGACATGGAAGACTATAAAATTAAGATTAATGGCTTCATCAGTGCCAAAATTGGGTTTATAAGAAACGGAATTAGTTTATTATAAGCGAGCTTTGAAAATAAATATGTAAAGAAAGACGGGAGAATCTTGATATTATGGATTCTCACTTTTTTTTTTTCTTTTCTCGCAATTTGAATATTGAGAAATGGGAATGTCTTCTGATTATTCTAGTTTTATTTAGTTCATAAATTCGCCATTTGTAACTTTTATTTTATTATATATATATTGTTGCCAACCATTTATTCACTCTTATAATCAATTATCGGAGTCAAAGCGTAGGACCATAAGTTTCTAAGGTACAGTAAACCCTCCATTTAACGGACCTCGATTTAACGGACTTCGGTATGTCACATTGTGAAAATTAACACCCTTTAATTTTAAAATGGTTTTAACCAAGATTTGCTTATAATTAAATTAACAGGTTATTTTGTTTATTCATTTCCTGTTATTTTTAACAAATTTTTGCGAATAGGCCATCATATGTTGGCAAAACACTGTAGTAATTTAGCCGACGTCACCGCTCATAAAACATGTTCGGCGAATGATTAGGACGTAATCACACCAATCGCGCTGTAATTGGTTCTTTTGTGCTTGCCTTTCTGCGGCACTTTTATTATACACATTTTCGTAATTTTAGAGCGTTAATTATAAAAAAAAAAACATCAGAATTCAAAAGTTCAAAAAAAAAAAAACTTGATAGTTTTTTCAAAACAGGATTAAACCAAGCGCCTCAACATCGAACATTAACTTCACATTAACTTATCTAAAAGTGTATGTAAAACAATTTTTTTTATTATTACAGTGCTAATATTGATAAATTTGCAGTATAATGTTACGGATATTTTTATTTTAAAAATTCGCGATTTAACGGACTTTCAATTTAACGGACACCCCTTATCCCCTATTAGTCCGTTAAATTAGCGGTTTACTGAATATTTTATATATATATATATATATACAACAACGGATACACGTGGTCGAATTGGCATGAATCAAGGCAGCACAAAGAATTTGATCCACAGAACAATGGAAATCAGTCTTTATGGTACTTTATGGTGTGTCAGTTTTATGGTACTGCCTTACACTTTCCAACAAGATAATGCACCATGCCTCAGAGTAATTATTATTAACACGTGATTTGAATAAAATACATAGAGACCAAATCTGAATCCTATAGAACATCTATAAGATGAATGGGAATGTAGAATAAAAGAATGTTCATCTAAAATGATCCTCTTAAATGAAGGGAACTTAAGTTAAAGAACAATTCTACCAATTTCTATTAGCAATTGAGAGAACATATTTCCATTAAAGCGATTATTAAGGCTGAAATTTGTAAACTAGCGTGTTAATTTTTCTATAACTATTTGTTTTGTTTGTATCTGCAGGTATCCTATGACCTTTTGGGCAATATAATTTAGTTTTTGATTGAAATTTATGATGCAGTTACTGAAAGTGATTCGCTGATATTATTTATCCAGAAGATTCTAGTCCTTGTTTTCAGGCATCTGGAATGAAATTGCAGTTGTGAACTCCGTCTAACAATTTCTATATTTGGTCATTAATTTCTCCACGAATTGTAACTTGGGATGATCTTGACTTTATCGTTATTCATTACTGCATTTGGGCAATCGTTAAGCAGTTAATTACATCGGCTTCAACTACTTGTTATTGGTGTTGTTTTGAAATTATGAACGAAACAACTGTGGCCATGAGGTCAAGGTGTCATGATCGTTCATTGAGTGTGTTGTCTGGCCGGTTTTCTTGTTTTACAAGAAAAAATTCCGAGTTTCTGAGATAAAGAGCAATGTAGCGCTGTTGCTCTATATTTACTAATCAATTGTGCGCACGCACGCACGCACGCACGCACGCACACGCACACACACACACACACACACACACACACACACACACACACACACACACACACACACAAACAATCGTCTTCCTTGATAATCCAGTAGGAATCGATTTCAACTTGGATATCAACGTCTTAACCAGAGCTGCTACTAACCTAACATTCTCCTATCCCATCGGTATTTTCTTCGTAATACGGTAGTAATGGTGCAAATCGCTTCTCATTTAGATGAGTGTTTCCACTTATTTTTCGGACTAATGTTGCGAAAAAATATAGCAGAACCAAATTATAAGACATATTTCTCATCCTTGCTAAAATCATGAGCACTGTAATATTTTATTTTACTGTCTTCAAATTGAGTGTCCATGTTTTTTGAACCATTGTGTAATGGATCCCGAGGTAGTGTTCTAGCACTCTTAGCTCAGTCTCAATACTCTGCCCTCTTGCCTCGAATTCTAAATATTTATACCTCCTTCCCTGTTATATTCTGTATATCTTCTTCTTCATTGCTTGTTACTAGAGTCGTTCATCGGCAAATGTTTTCTTATTAAATATTTTTTATTCTATTGATATTTCTTCCAGAGTTTCCATTTCCTTACAATGTATCTCTGTGTTTTAAAGGAGTTTATAGAAGAATGCAAAACCTTTTCTCACCCATTGCACACTGCAAATTTCGTCTATTAATTCATCTGCAACTCTTGTACATGCTATCTGAATCGATTGTAAGTTTTCAGTCCTCTTAAAACCACGATAGTGTTACAAATGAGTCTATACGTTTTTTGTAGCGCATACATCAAATGCTTTGACATACTCTGTGAAGCATATACAGATTTTCCTATTATTAACCTTGTTACATTTCTGAAGTGTTTTATTCCCCATCTTCTTGGAATCCACTATGAATGTCCAAACAATCCGAAAATGAGTATCCAAATTATATTTTAGGTTTCATTATTTGAAGAATAGCCTGAGAAAAAGTTTTTTTATTTACTTTAACTGGATTATTTTAATGTTGGAGCATTCTTTAACTTATAGTATATTCGGAATAGGAACAAAATACCATTTTCTGGGACTATCTGAAAGCGATAATATATGTGAGGTTGAAAACTTCATTAAAAGGAATGTCCTCAATTTCCATTGCCAACATTTATAGTAAAATTTCATTAAATCTTGCCTCCCGTCTTGTTTTAAATGATCAATGGCCTGCTTAAATTCTCTTAGTAGAACAGATGGTCCTGCACTCTCTTCGGTGCCTGAAGTTTACCCATTTATCAGATATATTACTTTTAAGCATTTCGTTTCCTAGTCTCCGTTAGATATTTTTAAGCGTCACTCTCTCCGGACCTTTATGCATGTTTACCTTCATTAGCATCCTTTTTTATTTCTGTTGCTTCTTCCAAACTCTGAGTTGTCATTTTCTTATTAATATTCTCTTTAACAGCATTGCAGAATTAATTTTTCATTGCTTATCTTAAATTAAGAGAAGAAGCGAAACTGAGCGAAACCTGTTCTTGTTATACATTGATTATCTTCATGTATTTCGTAGCTCTTATTACGAATATATGATCTGCGTTGATGTTTTGGTTGTTTATTGAATTTCCTTAACCAAGATATGGCCTAGTTGGGTCCATCTATGAGTGAAAACTCCAGTTATAATATTTTTGGAGGATGTTAAAATAACGTTTGGCAATGAGCAGTTGTTTTTCTAAGAGAACATTTCAGGATTTCCTTGACTTGAACGGATTTTGGCATTCTGTGGAGCTTCATAGAACTGTTCACTTTCTTTGTGTGTGTGCGTGTGCGCGCGTGCGTGCGTGCGTGAGTGCGTGCGTGTGTGCGCGCGTGCAAGTACATAGGTTTGTATTAGCCTGATATTAAGAGGGGTTTCTTGTATTTTGATCACATTGTCTTCCCCTTTTACTTGAGGAATAAAAAAATCCAATCATTTAGAAAACATTTCGGTGCTTCCTTGAAATGATCGCTGCATTATGATGTTTACTTGAACATGAACAGACCAACGTCAATGACTCAGTTCTTTAATTTGTATTCACTTTCACTTTATTCTTAAAATACCAATATCCAATTGTTTCTTTTCTTAAATAAAAAGAATAGTGAATTAATATCTTGAAAACCAGGTGAATAGTCTTTGTAAAAATATCTGTAAAAGATATTCTCAGTGAAAAAAAAAAGTAACTGCAAGTCAGGGAGTGAGTGCAATGAGTCAGCAAAAGAATTATGAGTTGCGTTGATACAATCAAACACAAATTTGAGGAAGCTTTTGGAATCTCTACACGTAGGGTTAATATTCTAAAAAGAAAGAATTCGGATTTCTAGAACAATAAGCAATATTTTTATCTCAACGATGTTTAATGTCGTATATACGAATCCCAGCGTTTTGAATTCTGAGACAGCTATACATATCATATAGTTATACCTTGAGTAGCTTTAACGTCATTGCTGTTCTCTGAAGATAGACGTTTTCTTGAAGTAGATTTTCTTTAAATTAACCCTACACGTGTGTAGGATTAATGTAAAGTCTGCTGAGTGATGGACAAGTAGTTAACGTGGTAAGAAAGGAATGTATTGAGTGCTACGGAAGAAATGTAGCCTTTGGAGAGAGGAAAAAAAAAGAGCGAGGAAGACTCTTCCACGTTAAATGAAATGACAGAGAAGAATGAGAAACTGGTTTGAACGTTTGAGACGATTTATACCCGCGTTTGGACCCTCGACTATGAGGGGATGCTGAATGAGAGAGAGATGGATGGATAGTATCAAACATTTTGAAATGGCTTTCTTTCATTAATCTAAGTACGGTATGAAAATCCAGTCTAAATTTGAGTGGATGTGGGATTTCTGCATAGTTAGCAGCCGTACATGGGGGATGTAGTATCTTGAGTAGAAAACGTAACATCGCTTGTTTTGGAAGCTTTTAAGCCCATCAGTGTGATGTGTTTGTTCCAGAAGGATTACAGGCGTAAATCAGGAAAATTGGTTCTTGTATATATTTCCAATATTATCAAAACTAAGCAGAAGCGAAGTGAGAGGTTTGTTGAAAGAAAGGTCCATGTTTAGTAGCACTGAAGTTGACAAGCTTTTCCTCACTTCACTGAAGAATGGAAAGGAATTCGGTGCTTATAACGGTTTAAGTTGGAAAGCAGATGGTAGTTTAGTAACCAGGACTTTGTTGCACCGATGAAATCCTCTAGAAATAGCATGAATCTCTCGCCTGTTTCTATAAATCTTTTCATGACCTCTGTCCAAAATTTAGATAACGTTGGCTAGCGGATCCATTGCGGATTGAGAAGGCCAGAATATGTATTGGTGGTTACTAATTAATAGATGCGCTTCCAGATGCTTCCCTAAACTTCTTCAGCGAACTCCGCTATCTACTCAGTGAAACCACCCACTCTGGGCATGGATCATTTTCTGAATGTTTTTAGTTGGGAAATGATCTTCATGTCCTGATGTGAGGCCACTATTACTCCACCTGTTGGAGGCCTCAAGTGACTTGAAATATTCCATGTTCTAAAGACCAGTGTTTCGGGATTATGTAAAATAAAATTAAATAAAAATATATAATTAAAAAATAATAATAATAATAAAGAAGCAAACTATTCTAACGTTACCACAGTAGTAAGTTATAGGTTTAACCTTTCGTGCGTGGGATTGTGAAAATAAATAAATAAATATTTCTTAAAAATTTGTTGTAACTGTTTTTCATTTATTTTACTGTCTTCATAAAAAAATAAAAAATAAATAAATAAATAAAAATTGCAATTTTTTTTCGCACTAGAAACTAATAATAAATTACACATTATTGCACATTAATAGCGATGTTTTAAATGTAATATGTTTGAATTCATATTTATATTATTATTAGCCAGTTAGAAAGAGATTTAAAAACTTGCTTTTCAAGTTTTTATCAAGTATAATAAATGAATAAACAATCTGAAACATTCTTTTAGCTGCGAGTTCGAAAATTCAGTAAAAACTCTTTTTTTTTTTTTAATCAAACTAGTAAAAAATAAATAAAAAAAATAACAGCATATTTTCATGGAAGTACTTTCTTCAAAATATAAGTAAATATACAAAAAAAAAAAAGAAATAATTGAAAATAAACGCAATATAAATAATTTTAGAAAGCGAACTAAATGTCTTAAAAAAATAGAAAAAATAATAAAGCATAAATTAACAGTGATTTAAACCATTTAAACATTTCAAATTAATCTAAAAAACTTAAAATTAGATAATCAAAATATGCCACTATCTTTAAAAACATATTTGAAATGTCCAAAACCAGGCTGAATAATATGTTTACCAAAAGTCATTACGCGAATCTGTAAAAGAGTAAATAAATTAAAATTGGAAGAGTGATTAATAGTGTAGGATTTATATTTTAATTATTCACCGTAAATATAAATAAAGCATTCGCAAATAACCACACCAACAGGTTAACATTCTATTACCGGTCACCGTTAGGAAAAGCTAGTTCAAAACACGTACATCATTGAACGACTGCCTCGCCATCTACCATTACAAAAGTGAACTAAATATTAACTTTATTTATGAATGTTCATTATCGATTGCAGAATTACAAAAGTTAACGTTGAGATTTCGCAACTACAAATACATTCGTTTTATTTTATTCACTAATAGGCATACGTGCCCTATATCGAAGTGCAGTTAAGCGTACGAATAATAGCGTTTGGGTTATCTTAACGGACATCTCTTATTAATGATTCTGTTTGTTTGGACAAGCACTGTTCAATTAATTTTGCTTCTTCCTATTTTAGAATTTTTATTAACTTTAAGAAAGCAATTTCACTTAGATAATTACATCGGGATAGGCACAGCTCCTGTACGTGCGCTCTTGATATTTATTTGGGGATTTTTATAAGCCATCGGTAATTTACTTGTCATTTAAATTAGCTTCTATGACGAAAAAATCTATTTTTCTTTTTTAAGGTTACAAATGTGGAGAATATGTGAAAACAACATTAGAAGAAATAATTATCACATAATAAGCAAACGATAACGTTTACCTTATAGGCAAACATGCTTCTGATGACACATTTTCGCACGTTATGCACATCTAATTAAAACTTTAAAACAATAAAAACTGCACTGTGAACGACATTTTTTTTTCTTGTTCCCTAAAGTACACCTTCTCTACACAATAAGAAAAAAAGAAAGAAAATCATATTAAATAGTCGATATTTAATTAATGTTTAGCACTAGATGGCGTTATTCTAAATACTTTAAATTACATCATTATTTTCGGGAAGCTATATAGGATTTCTTTTGGTGTATGTCCTGAATCAGAAGTTTATTTCAAGCATTTTTTTAAATACGTGTATTGAAAAAAATGACATTTTTTTTTTACAATAATTATAATTTTCTTTCTTTGCTCTACTGGAAAATAATATATATATATATATATTTAAATTTCTAAGAATTTAACTAACTTTGTAATTCTGATTCTTTGAAAGAGGAATTCTAATTCCTCTTTCAAAGTATATTATGCAGTAGTGCTAATTAACCGTAACACAAGAAGTGCTTTATTCTGGTGTTAAATACAAAGACTGCACTGTGAACGAAAGTTTTTTTTCCTTGTTCCTAGAGTACACTCTCTCTACACAATAAGAAAATAAGAAAGAAAATCATATTAAATATCGATATTTAATTAATGTTTAGCACTATTAGGGTTACACATTAATTATTTCCATTATATAACAAAATTTTCAGACTATTTCTTTTGCCTACTATATCGATTTCTTTATTTCTGTGGTCCTTATAAGTTTAAGAATCCATTTCCCTCGATTCTAAGATATTTCTCTCATTTCTTATTTTTGTTCCCCCCCCCCCTTTCCCTCTCAACTTTCGCATCCTCATTGCAACCAAAAACGTTTTTCTCTTTTGGTATTTAGTTTCCTTTTATCCACACGGTCTCTTTTGCTTTATCTAAAATTCTTTACTTAATTCCTTCTGACATTCTTTATAGTTCTTGAACATTCCAACAACTGATTTCTGCCGTTCTATTTTATTAATTAGTTTATTTAAAAAAATTCTATAATTCAAATAAATGTTCTTTATGTTTGAAACACCGAATTCTGTATTTGATATTTTTCTTTGGTAGTCCGTTTTCAGTCTTCTTGGTAAAGTTTTCGTTTATTCTCAAAAGATTGAAATTACCTTCAACTTTAGAGTCTCGTTTAGCACTTTCTCCCATAACGTTTTTTATAAATAAAATTCTCACCGGTACGTCATATACGATAAACTTCTTATCTTTCTGATACCCACTCTGGTGTTTTGTTTGTTTAAGTAGGAGTTTTGTATTTGATAAAACATTGGCTAATGCACTATTTCTTTTCCATAATTCCAAAACACCCATTTAAAAGCAACTTTTGCTTCCATCTTCCAGTTAGGTCCCTTTTTCTTCGGGGAGTGTGTTCTCATTTGGTTCCCCAGCAATAATGCATAGAATTTTTTAAGTACTTGACCAATGTGGGAAAAACGATTAAGTAAGTGTGTAGTAAAAATGAGCAAGGGATAGAAATGGATTTGGTTGAAAAGTGGTGAATAAGTGGAATGAAGTGCCAGAGACAGTTGTGAGTGCTTTGTCAGTAAATGAGTTCAAACAAAAATGTTACAGGTATTGTGCAGTATTGATGATTAGTGTTGAAGTCAGCGTGCCTCCCTAGATACGTCTACATACTCCACAGAAGTGCCCTTTAATAATAATAATAATAATAATAATAATAATAATAATAATAATAATAATAATAATAATAATAATAATAATAATAATAATAATAATAATAATTAGTTTAAGAAGTTACATCGACAACGGCTCTGAGCCAATGCTTCAAGCAATTACACGGGAGGGCCTTCTAAAAGCAACAGGAAACAAATCCGATTACAGAAAGGAACAACAAAATAACCGATATTGCGCTGAAAAAATAAACCTTTTCATGGCCAATTTCTTTGAGATACTGAGGACAAAACTGATGTGAACAAGACGTGGCAATAGCTACAATATGGATATATTAAAAAGATACAGAAGAATGTCTAGCAGCTGAAGAACAGGCATTATAAACTAATGCAACGAAATCAAATATTTTCAACATCAATAATAACAGAAAATGCAGATTATGCGATCAGAAAGATGAGACTGTAGAACATCTCATCAGTGCCTGCAGCAAAATAGCTCAAACTGACTATAAATACTGCCATGATCAAGTGGGCAAAATAATTCATTGGCATGTTTGCAAAAAGTATGGCTTCCCTACTTCTGATAACTGGTGGCAGCATAAAATAGAGACTGTATTAGAAAACGAAACAGCAAAATTTCTCTGGGACTTTAGAATACAAACTGATCGGCATTTGGAACACAATAGACCTGACATCACAATTATCGAACATGGACAGGTTTGGATTATCGATATCGCAGTACCCAGTGGAAACAACATTAACAACAAAGAACTGGAAAAAATTACTAAGTATTGAGATCTGGCAATCGAAGTTGGCTGACTGTGGCTTAAACACACCAAAGTCATCCCATTAGTTATCGGTGCACTTTGTGCAACTTCAAAGAAGCTATCCAATTATTTACAGCAATTAAACATCAACGAAGTGATCCCATATGACCTACAAAAACAGCATTATTTGGAACAGTCCATATTTTACAACCCTTGTAAAATAAAACTTGACGGACTTTTCTTAGATTTTTGGGTAGAATCTCAATTGTTCTGTATCACCACTCAAACTGTTGTTTAAACGACATCTTGTTTTGACCGTGTATCAATTATGTGAATAAAATAATAAGAATAATACTTATTTTTTTGGCTTCTGTTTCTAATGACATTTTTCATTTTAAAAGTTGGTGTTGTATTATCCATTGTGATTTTCCTTCATGTATTAAAATTCTCCTTTGGCTTACGTGCTGAAAATGACACACCATAACTGAACAGCAAGTAGTTTTCTGTCTTTTTCCAAAGTCTAGTCCTTTCTCATTTTCCTTCTTTCTCTAAGAAAGGTCATTATTAGTTTGACTATTGTCGTCGAATAGACGATATGAATGCCTATAAATCATTGATAAGATTGGGCCAGCCACCATTGACGGCTAAATATAGAGACTGGCTGCGAATAATTCTCAAAACGTTAGAGCCAGAACGATCTCTATTTCCTTAAGGAAACAGAAGGCGTTAGAAGGTTTTTAACCAGGAGTTAAAAACCGTCTAACTGCTGGTCAATCCCAACGTGTGCTGGGATTGACCAGCAGTATCGTCAACATGACGTGTTCGTTGAGGTTGAATTTTGAAGGGACACACCTAATTTATTTACGGACTTGAAATATCTCAAGGAGTGGAATTCAGAGGAACAATTTGGAATGTGTACAGTAATCTTGGGGAAGTCCATGTGCTTTGGCCCAGTGCCTCATTTCAAAGGAGCTTCAAAAATCTGAAGAGAAAAAAAATAAGAGTCGAATGCAGTTGTTCACAAGGTCTATATTTGAGTATTCTCCTTAAAACCATTATCTGCTGAACAAATAATGTCTTAAATGTAATGGTATGGAGAATAAGTTACGGCTCCGTTACTTTTTACGCCCTTTAATTTTCTATATCACTTTAATCCCATAATTGTTCCCTCTAATTCTAATTCAGTTTATTCCGTGGACGCAATGAATACTTTTTTATGAATTAGAATGAACTCTTTCGGACACACAACATATTCAGAATGACTATATCTTATCTTTTAATTCTTAAACATGACCAGCTGAGGTTTCATAAAAGTTGATAGGATGCAAATAAATAGGCCAAGAAATGTATTCCACACATATCTAATTATATTCGTATAATAGGAAGTACAGACAGATTTACAGAATTTAGAAATACGTAATTATGAACACAAAAAAGAAATAATAATATATAACAATAATAATAATAATAATAACAACAACACTATAAATACCTAGGAATATTAGAAGACAATGATATTCTCCACTCGAAAGTTAAACAACAGGCAGCATCAGAATACACCAAAAGAGTTAGAAATATTCTGAAAACAAAACTAAATGGTTTAAGCACAATTAGAACAATGAATTCTATGGCTATTCCAGTGATCCGATACACAGCTGGCATAATAAATTAGACAAAAGAAGACCTGGACAAATTGGACCTCAAAACTAGAAAAGTAATGACTGTGCATCATGCATTACATCCACGAAGTGATGTTGACAGGTTGTACCTATCGAGGAGAATAGGTGGGCGGGGTCTGCTGCAAGTGAGACAGACTATGAAAGAAGAAGAAATTAGTTTAAGAAGTTACATCGACAATAGCTCTGAGCCAATGCTTCAAGCAATTACACAAGAGGCCCTTCTGAAAGCAACAGGAAACAAATCCGATTACAAAAAGGAACAACAAAATAAGCGATATGTACGCTGGAAAAATAAACTCTTGCATGGCCAATTTCGTCGAGATACTGAGGACAACACTGACGTGAACAAGACATGGCAATGGCTACAACACGGATACATTAAAAAAGAAACAGAAGGATTTATTCTAGTCTAGCAGCTCAATAAACTAATGCAACCAAAGCAAAAATTTTGAACATCAATAATAACATATTGATAACAATTTGATGTTGCAAATGCAGATTATGCGATCAGAAAGATGAGACTGTAAAACATCTAATCAGTGAATGCAACAAAATAGCTCAAACTGACTATAAATACTGCCATGATCGAGTGGCCAAAATAATTCATTGGCATGTATGCAAAAAGTATGGCTTTCTTACTTCTGATAACTGGTGGCAGCAAAAAATAGAGACTGTAATTGAAAGCGAAACAGCAAAAATTCTCTGGGACCTTAGAATACAAACTGATCGGCATTTGGAACACAATAGACCTGACATCACAATTATCGAACATGGACAGATTTGGATGATCGATATCGCAGTACCCAGTGGAAACAACATTAACAACAAAGAACTGAAAACAATATTAATATCGAGATCTGGCAATCGAAGTTGGCCAACTGTGACTTAAATACACCAAAGTCATCCCAATAGTTATCGGTGCACTTGGTGCAACTTCAAAGAACTATCCAACTATTTACAGCAATTAAACATCAACGAAGTGACCCCATATGACTTACAAAAAACAGCATTACTTGGAACAATAGATGTTTTACGACGCTACCTGACGGACTATTCTTAGATTCTTGGGTAGAATCTGAATTGTTCTGAATCACCAGTCAAATTTTTGTTTATATGATATCTTGTTTTGACTGTGTATCGATTATGTGGGAAAAAAAATAATATTAGTTATTATTATTATTATTATCATTATTATTATTATTAGTGGTGGTGGTGGTGGTGGCACCACATACTGCATCCTTTGCACAGTGTGTTCAACGGCAGAACGCAGCTGGTGTTGATTTTGTTGCGCACATATGGCGTTATACTGTCTTTCAGAGCTTGCAAGTTATCACGATAATCCCAATAAATCTCGACTTTGAGAAATCCTCCAGAACCAGAAGTCACATGGGGATCAGATCAGTGGCACAATAAATTGTTTATCCTATTGCGATGCCTCTCGGCAGTGACTGTGTTAGGTCCTGTAACTTAACTGAGCAGGTCACAAGACCCAACTGGCGAATGTCCTCAAAGAAGAATGGTCCAATGATAAACGAAGCTGTACACCCGCACCACACAATACCTTTGGGTGAAAGCAAAAGAATTTGTTGCATTGCACGCGGGTTTTGCGTAGTCCATACCAGGTAATTGTGGGTATGTGGGTATTCACAGCTCCGTTAAAGTGAAAGTGAACCTCATCTCCCTACAAAAGCATCCACTGTCACGCAGCATCAAACTCCACTCGAGCATGTCAATCGACTTTCAAAGTCCTGCAAGCATAACTCCTGTGTCAGGGTTGTCATGAATGAATAGCAATGCAAAATCTTCCGTTGAATTTTCCAGCCAGTTGTGTAAGGAACATCTGTGTCTTGATGCAACACGTGCACCGCATGAACCAACGCTGTTATTCATGGTCTGCTCCACAACGGCAGTAGCAACTTCATTCACTTGTTGTGAACTGATTGATTTGCAACCAATGCCAGGTGGTACTCCCAACGATCCCATTTCTTCGAAGCGACTAATCATTCGTTGAGGAAATAGTGCACCTCATCGGCATTTGTTCAGGCAGCGAAATTCGCGGAGTGCAGCAACAACATTGCAATTGTTTAGGTAGTGTATAGTTTCATGAACAATGCGCGTTTGCGCAAGGTTAGTGGCATCACTGTGGGCGGTATTAAAACAACCAGAATGAAGGGAGATTTTCCGTGTTCATCTTTTTAAACCCTCTTGGCACTTGCTGAGTTGCATGATATGCAGATTCCATTCAATTGATGTTTATAACCCTCCCTGTCGGTGAATTTTGGAACTATATCTCCCCCCCCCCTTAAATATCTCTCCCTCATGACGAACAATGTATTCCTGCAAAGTGTCGCAGCATTTGGATCACTGGATAACACTCCACATGTCCTTAAACAGGAATACTTTAATTTTGATCATCTAGTACTTCAGAAATGAGTATATTATACCATAACTTGAAAACTCATAAAGAAGGGCATTCACTTGTTGAAGAAAATTATTGATGATACGATAATAAGACAAAGTATTCGGTAGCTCAATTTCCAAGAAATTACTGTATATAATGTCATATGAAAATGAGAACTGACTTGAATTCCACCATGGATTTTCATACTCACTATCATACATTGGTAGTGTATTTTTTTAGCTTAACTGGTGGCTGGTTGTTGTTAATAATATAAATATATCATTCTGTGACAATCCTAGATCAGGCAGCACTTCTTATGATAGTGAATTTTTCTGCCAAAGCACGTACACGTATCCAAAAAAAAAAAAAAAAAAAAAAAAGAAGAAGAAGAAAAATGAAAAGAAAAAGCCAATGTCATCTGAAGGTGACAATAATAGAAACGCAATACTAGTGGATTAGGCTCTTAGTTCCAAAATTAACCAAACTAAATATTCGCGGAATAAGTTGAAGGGGGAAGGGCGGGATCCCCCATGGATTCGACTTAATGATTAACAGGTTTTCTGAGTGATAGTAATTTGCTTAAGACTGGTGATGGTATTATTTCTGTTGTAATATGTTTAAGACTGGAGAAAATGTGCCAAGAAGCTTATGTTATTTTGCAATAAAATTGATCTTCACTACATAAATATTCATATAATGATTTGATTACCTGTTTGCACCCTACTATTGTTTAAATTAAGAAGCTAAGAACATGCAGTGTTCAAAGCCTCATCATTCTAAGCAAACCATTGATAAATTATGTCAATATCTTTTCAAAGAAAATCTAATAAATATTTTGAAGAAAGGCACATGGATTTACATAATAACGGCAAATCAAAATTTCAAGTGAGGCTTGGATTATGTAACAAAACTGGCTGATCTGTATATATTAAAAATACGAATGTAAACATATTAAAGTCTCCAATGAAGAAGCACTAGAGAACCAATAGTCATCCGAGAGATATTCATGGGGGGGGGGGGGAAGAGTCTTATCCGATGTTTCAAAAAAGTGCAATTCACTAAGCAGTGTTAGTCCGCTGCCCTCAGCAGATGTGTGAAATGAAATGCTCTTGAAGCACGTAGGTTCAAATCCCTGGTGGATTTTCGCCTCGGTGTTATCACTGGCTTTCTTTCTTCATTCACCATCAACAGAATACACAAACATATTTGGCAACTATATACTTAAGGGACTGTCCAATTCCCGTATGAGATATTGCAATTCTTATCTCTTTTTTTCACTCCTTTAAGTTTTCGTTAACGCTGAGTAAAAAGCTCACTTTTGAATAAGTAATTTCGACAAAATTGAAACGCAGTCCTTTATCAAAAAAACATCGCTGGTCTGAAAAATATCACCGGAGAATATTCTTAGATTTTCTGGATTGTTAATAGAATTTTTAACATGCGTCAATTTAGCAAAACGCGAAAATACGTGTGCCAAACGAAGTTTTCTTAGCAAATATTTCAGAAACTTATTTTATTGCTTTTTCTGAACGTCACGCTGCTTCCATATAAGAGAATGACTCCTATTTGTTTTACTGATATTGGTTTATGAAGCATGCGCAGAATAGTACATTTCTGTAGAGTTCAATTTCCTTTATCACACAAATACAGGCTTCATTTTATGGTTATTTATTCTCGTATGCTAATTTTATCTTCGCGATGAAACATAAACATTATTTAAACATTTGTATATAAGAAAAAGGAGGGGGGAGGGGGGTAAACAACTGATTTTTATTTTCTAACACTCGCTAAATTGTTGTTTATCGTTTGTGAATGCTCAAAACTTGCAATTCGTCATTTCTGAATTTCTAGGGATATACAGATCGCCTGCATACTTAAACTGCAATATTTTCTTTGAGTAAATTACATTCTAAAAATAATCGCTTCGTTTTGATAAAAAAAAACAGAAAAAAAAACAGTGTTATTAAAACAGCATGGTTCCAGAATATATATCGATTATCACGCAAAATCTCAAAATACGTTTCGTCCTTTATCGATAGATGGCGCCACGCAGTCTAGTCTATTTATACGATCGATAAATGGTGTCAACGAAAGATATTCATGCGAAAAACCTATAATGGCAGACAACAAGCGGTCTGTTTTATATTTAGACAAAACAGACACATTAGAAAATGAAGCTTTTTTCTTTATTTTTTTACCGCATGTTATCTTTTGGATACGCTGAACCAGAACACTTAGTAACTACAAGAGCAGTGTTCTTATTATGTACCTAACAGCACCAGTTTAATTATATAGATTGTCAAGAAATTTGGTTTTTGGGATTGTTAAAAGTTATCGATTTCGTTAGATTTTGCTGTAAATCGATCTACTTTTAGCACATAAATTATGCAAGAGAGAGAGAGAGAGAGAGAGAGAGAGAGAAAGTATGTGCTCATTATTACCGCAATTCAGGAGTGAAATTATTGTGATAATGAGTAGCATCACCATGGAAACAATATGTAACGCTGTGTTGGCCTCATGCTTAGGTTGTGGTCTATTTTATTTTAAATATCGTATTATTTTGGAATATTTATAATAATAATTTCCAAGAGTGTTGAATTTATAATAATTTATTATTACAAACCACTTTCTAATGTATTTAAAGAAATAGTGTATAGTAAAACATTGCATTTTTAAATAAAAATTAGAATTAATTAATTATAAATGAAATAACTTAATATTGAATTACATTTTGACTAATATTTAACAGAGCAAACTGCATTATTAATAATTAATATATAAATAATCGTAATCAGTAGTTTACGCCATTAACCTCAGTCTCAAGGTCCCTGGGAGAACAAAACATCAACTTCTCCAGAGTAAGAAATACTGATGAGGATGTAAAGATTAATCCTGCTACTGTTTCAGATGGGCGTAAGATGACGAAAATGCTGGACAACGCCAAATTGCCCTTCCATACCTTCGTACTAGCAAGCGAGAAAAATCTTAAAGTGGTGCTTAGAGGGATTGCTGAGGTCATCACAACAAGGACATCCTGATGACTTTGACCCAATCAAAGTCAGCAGGATGCTGAGATCTGAAAAAAGGCCAATGCCGCTGGTGTTGGTCGAAATCAGCAACACACAGAAAAGGATATATGATGTGACAGATAATTGCAGGCTCAAAATTACAACCGAGCCTATAAGTAAGAAGGCATCGGCAGGTCAATGCTATAGATTCCAAATATTTGGGCATGCCCAAAAGCTGTGCAGAGCTGCCTACAGATGTCTGAAATGTGGAGAAGGACACTAGACCAACACCTGCACCAAGCCAAGATCTACACCTGCCTGTTGTGCTAACTGTAGAGGACCACATCCCACTAATTACAAGGTGAATCCTACTCCCCCATGCAATGACACCATAAGCAACCAAAGCAGGTCGTCCTCCTGATCGAAATACCTCACATTCAGCAGCACAGGAAGGCACGCGACTTTCATCCATGAACAAAATATACGCAAAGGCAGCACGATCTCAGATCCCTTCGTCTCAAGAGCAAATAAGCTTCAAGTTAACATCAGTTCTAACTGCTTCACTTGCCATAATGCTGCATGAATGTGAGGTAATCAGAAGAGCGACCTGTTATTAAACAGGTCGCCCTCAGGATTGTGCAGGATTAATAAGATTGTATATTCTGCATAGATTTTAAGTCTACCTGCGTTTTTGGTTTGCACCTCCACAATGTTTTAACCAACCCTCAAACTTTAAACCTTGAAGTGACAGGTGTGGAGGTGCACATCAACGACGCAGATAGACTAAAAATCTATGGTGAGTATACAATCCTTCCATTATTGCACTATTAACATTGGATTTAGACTCCATCTTGGCTCCACGGATTACATAATTATAGCAGGAGACAACTCCAAACATAAAGCTTGGTTCAGTTCGTCAATCAAGTCCAAAGGCATTACTTTATTTAACTACACGCACTCAACTCATCAATAGTAGCTGGAGCTAAGCCCACCCACTACAGCCCAACCGGAAGTTCCGATGTACTAGACGTAGTTATCTTCAGTAACGTCAGATATCAATATCAGCTGGAGACATTAGAAGAGCTTACTTCAGATCATAATCCCATCCAACCCAAGCTAAGTACCCAGGATCTGCTCTCTCCTCAACACTCTTTTATAGAATGGGATAAGCTCTCTAAGGTTCTCCCAGATCACATCGGTCCACCTCCTGTCATTCACAAAAAAGAAAACATAGACTTAGCTGTAAGCAACCTAACAAGACAAATTAACATAGCAATAACATCAGTCACACAAGTCACACAAACCACTGTCTTCCACTCGTCCAGTCTGATTTAGGAAGAGATAATGGACCTGATTAGGGCTAAAAACAAAGCCAGAAAGCGACACCACAACACGAGAGCATCGCAGGACAAAACAACCTTAAACAATTTGAACAGACGGGTTCGATAATCTCTCCAGAAATACAGGAATTCCGAATGGGGGATCTAAACTTACGGAAATCAACCCTGAAGATAACTCCATGTGGAAATTTTTAAAATCTCTTCGTACAAAAAGAAAACTCCTTCTCCCTATGAAGACAAAACATGGAATTGCACACTCAGATGAAGAAAACGTAGAAGCCCTAATTGACAATCTGGAAAATCAATGCAGCCCATCTTACGAAAACTTAAATATTAATCTCATTTATGTTCTTCGTCAAGTCAGGAAAGCCTTAAGACAGCCTAAGGATGATTCAGATCTCATCACCCCACTACTCCAACAGACATAATGAACATTATATCCCAATTGAAGAATAAAAAGGCCACTGGTCCTGACGGCATCACCAATAGAATGATAAAATTACTCCCAAGGAAGGCCATAATTCATCTAATTAATATAACCAATTCCATATTAAGACTCCAGTACTTTCCGACAGCTTGGAAAACTGCTGACATCATCCCTCTGAAAAAGCCTGGTAATATCCCTCAACTCCTCCAACGCTACAGGTCCATCAGTCTTCTTTCCTGCCTCGGCAAAGTAAAAGAAAAAGTCATCCTAACAAGGCTACAACTAGCAGTGGGCAAACATAAAATAATCCCAAATGAGCAATTTGGTTTTCGCAAAGCTCACAGCACAGTGCAACAAATTCACAGATTAACAGAACACATCATCCATGGTTTCAACTGGCACATTCACATTGCTGCTGAGTTCTTGGACGTTGCCAAGGCCTTTGATAAAGTCTGGAATCAAGGCCTTATCTTCAAGCTTAGACATGCAAGTAAAGCTTAACGGAATTGTTTCATCAAGGCGCAAAATTCTATCTGGTGTACCTCAAGGTTCCTTTCTGGCCCCACTACTGTTCAAAATTTACGTATCAGACATCCCTCTAAATTCAAAAACAACCATTTGGGTCCTTTATGCCGACGACACCGCTATGCTAGCAAGGTCTCTCAGCCCTCTCCTGGCAATCAATAGACACCAAGGAAGTGTCGATGCACTGGAAAAATGGTTCACCAACTGAAGGATTCAAGTAAAGCCCTCAAAAGTTCAGCCATGTTATTCGCTAGAAAAAATGTCTGCATTAAAGAAGACATCTTGCTCTCTGGTCAAAAGATCCCATGGCAATCAGAGACCAAATATCTTGGGGTACTACTGTATAAGAAACTCCTTTTTAACAAACACATCAATCTAATTGACTCCAAGACATCCAAAGTAATAGCTCAACTCTACTGATTGTTCAACCGCAAGAGTAAACTGAACTTACAAAATAAATTACTGCTTTACAGGATGGTTATACGTCCAGTTATAACCTACGTCTCACCAGCATGAAGACACACTTCACGATCAAGCATTTCAAAGCTACAAAGAATCCAAAATAAGTACCTAAGGATGATTCTAGATGCCCCATGGTTTATCAGAAATTCACAGATTCATCGAGAAACCAGCATTCCATACATCTCCTCCCTTCTTCATGATCACGCAGAAAAATTCTTTGTCAAGTGAAGTTCACATTCAAACTCGCTGATCGTACAACTGTCAATTACAACGAAACAGAGTACTACAAATACAAACGACCGAAGGCTATTCTAATCCAAGATGATCATAATTAATACAACTGCCCCCAGGGGACGAGCTTAAAGCTCACAAAACTCCATTTCCCAAATAACTTCATTTACACACAAAGGGGAATATGAAAAGCATTTTTGCTTCCCCCATCCTGACAGCAATGCTATACGTTATACGTTATTTAAAGCATTAAATGATTGTTATCATTTACTAATTAAAAAAAAATCAGCTAACGCCTTGTTTTCCCTTATAGGAAGTAGGCGAGGCCTTTATACCCTGTCTAGCTTTTGGAGACTGAATGGGCAGTTCAATCTCCACCGGTAGCCAATCAGAGATAGCTGGCCCATGTCTATCACTATTTATAGCAGCCACCGATGAAGAGGCTGGCAAACAAGTGCTGCCATTTCTTGGTACCTAACCCTAACAAGATATGTTATTGTCTGAAATAATGTAGGTATTACGGTCAATTTTCTTGAGTTCACGGGATAAAAAAAAAAAACGAGTTTCCAGGAGGAGAAACCTGCTTGCCCATGCCAGAGATCGACTAACTCAGGAATCGGTCGAAGAAAGGCTTAGAAAAAGTTCCTCCAGTCGGCGACTGGACTTGACCTTAAGTCTGACTTCGAGCGACCAAGGGCAGAGGACACAAGCGTCACTTCCACTAAGCTACACAGGCCTATCCTATCATTTACTAATTTGGGTATAAAAATCGTGACAATTTGTTCTGCTGTTCTAGTATTCCTTTAAAAGCATTGAGAGATTTCTTTAATGAAGCCTGTCTTAATTCCAGTTTGTTTCCACAGATATTGGTTCATGGCGGATTCGGTGCTTACTGGTGCAGTGTTCTGATATTCTCTTTTAAACCCACGTGATCATTTCTTCGGAAAGTGTAAGAGTTAGTTATGGCTTAGCAATTTCAGAGTATCTGGCTCTTAAACTTTCCTATGTTATTCAAATCAGTATGGGACCTTCGTTGTAGTGCAACTCTCTCTCTCTCTTTCTCTCCCCAAGGCCGATTTCCATAATTTCGAGGGACCAGTTTTTTTCCTTTCTGGGTGCCTTGGCTCATACCAATAGCGGATGTATATTCATTATTGTCCAAGGCTTGTTGGGATACTCTCCCTCTCTCTTTGTAGCGTAGAAACACTTAAGGGGTTGCATGTGGTGGATTGCACGTTCAAACTTCTACTACTTCTCAGCATACTCTCCGCATACTTAGCATTTTAGGCCAATCTCATATCACAGTTCAGTTTCGCTGATTAAGCGACTGCCACACAATCTGAAAAATCAAGTCTTCAGTCATATTAGTCGTTCGATGTGAGTGAACAGAGCCTGACTAGGATTTTTGAAACAACGTGATGGAATTTTTTTCTCCCAGATAGTGAAGAGAGGTCTCCTTAGCGACCTCTCTGCCTACAAAGAAATTAGTAGTAGTAGTTCTTTTGAGATAAAAGTTCTCAGATAAAATAAAAAGTCAAGTTTAACTGCGCATGTCAATTCTATAAACCACATCGATGATTAAAATAGCGATACCATGACGTAGAGGAGGGGAAATTCATGTTTTAAGGAATCTAGTGAGTTTATTTTTCTTGGTATTTGTATACCCTAAAACAGGGGTTGCTTTTTTTTGCATGATACCTGAAAGTTGTTTATCAGACTTGTAATACTACTGTACTTAGTTATTCTAATAATCACCAAAAAAGCATTCAGAGCAAATGACAAAACATTTGTCACATGAGAACTTGAATTTCCCATACTTTAAGTTGTTAACGGCTATTTTAATGTATTCCGTTATGCAGCAGTCTTCATAGCATCCAATGTTAATTTTCTGTAGCAATAATTCTGGTGAAATCTAGGCGCTAGCTGGGCAACGAAATCCGCTGGTTATATATTCTCTTTATTATGATAATAAACCCAATTATTTATTTATGTTTTCGAAAGAGATGTAAAATTGAAAGCAATCAAAAGTAATAGCTGTTGTATTAATGAGAAAAGTATTATAGTGATTCAATGCATTGTTTCGAGATTCCATGATTAGAAATTTACAGTTCAGAAAAATCCCTTAAAATTTCTAACATCGGTGACCGATTCTGATTATAATTAGCAAGTCAGTTTCGTTGCAAACTAGAAGTTGATACCAAATTATGAAACGTTGCCACACACAGAAACGTGTGCAGTCACCTTATTATTATTATTATTATTATTATTATTATTATTATTATTATTATTATTATTATTATTAGAGGTTAATGCATTAAGTAGGATGAAATCCGCTACTCAAATGAAAAAGTTGCTTTTTTTGTGTTAGCTTAAATGCTATATAATGTACATATTATATTTCTGTATGGATATTTTTATTCTTAATTGCCACCGACGAACCTGGCAGTAATCGTTATGTTTCAAGTATAGAACAAGAGGAACATCCCTCTACTATCCAACGATCAACATCAGAATGGCCCAATTGTTAAATATATTTCGTTCGTTGGTACAACGAGAAGAGAAATGAATTCTTGAAAAGAATCTCATATATTTTCGGATGAAAAGCATTCTGTATTTCAGAAAATGTTAACATGCACAGTTGTAGGGTTTCGGTGAATATTCCTCACAAAGTAATGGTGTGATGTGGTGTGGTGTGGCGTGTACTTATGAACAGATAGTATCAGACTTCATGCTTTTTCCTTGTAGAAAATATAACATAATACAACAAACAAGAAATACTTTTTGATATGTTAGAAAATTTACGTCACGGACTTTGAATTGATATTCAAAGTCCGTGAATTTGAAGATCTTATTCAATCCTAGATTTCCCACATTTAGGATATCTATTTACTAAATATTTTAATGGGTTTAAAAAACAATGACCTACTTTATGCAGTGATCGTCGATTACAGTGGTATATATATACCGCAGTACTTTAAAAACTTAAAAGTCGATCTTCCTTAGTCACCGAATGATCAGCATGAGAGTAGATCGCCAATATCATGAGAGGGATAACAGAAGTCAGAATCTTACAAAGTATGCCCGGGAAGAAGATGTCGAAAATTTTAACTGATTGAAAGGAATGTTTATTTGCGACACTAAATCTAGCATATTTAACTGGTGCTAGAGTGACAAATAAATAATTGAATGGACAGGAAGTTTGACACAAATATGGCAAAACATTCATGAATGATCGTAAGGAAATATAAATTTTTTTTTTTTTGGGCAAAATAGATTTCTTAGTAACTTTTAAATATTCCTTATTTCAGTTATGTTTTGAAAACAACAGCAATAAATTAAATTTCTTTAGTTATATTTATCTTAAAATGACAATTTTTTCACTTAAATATCAAAAATTTCAATAAAAGTAAAACAAAAAACTAACAAACTTCTTTATTTTTTTCTGCTCTCTTCATTATTCAGGAAGGAGAGAAGGTAAGCAATGAACTTATTTTTATTTGGATTTAGTATTACTGATTAATTAATTAGATATTTATTTTACAACTAATGTTAGTTGCATCCATAAATCTTGTAGATTTGTTTGTCATTTACGAGTTTTCAAGTAAACAAATATGAAGTGTACTTACATCAAAATATGCTCAGAGTATATGAGTAAGTACTTAACAAAACCGTGCTAGTATAACATTTTTATCCTATATCCTAGATCAGTGGTTACCAACCGTTTGCCACTTGTAAAAGTGGTAAAAGGTTGGTAACCTTTTACCACTTTTTAAAATAGCTTGTTTTTAAAATAGCTGTTTTTACATACTGACACTTTTGTTCAGTGCCAGTCTTAATGTAAAATAATGGAAATGAGGTAATGAGTATGGAAAGGAAATTACTACCCTAAAAGTACAAACCACGGATTTAATTTTACAATATTCGTAACACAGAAATGAGTAATGAAGGTGTAACAAGAAAAAGCTCTCTCCACTAGTTCAGTATTAGTAAATGGTGATTCAAACTTAACATTTATCGTTCCATAGGTTGGTTGGTTGTTTATGAGAAAACTGCGTCCACCATGTCTATGAGGTGAGCCTGTAAATTGTGTGTGTTCTCTGCTCGACTTAATCTATTTGAGGAATAAAAATGAGAGATTCCAAGAAGTAAAACCTTCCTAAAAGACCAACTATCTTATTTCTCGCTGAATGCCAATGTCTTCATGAGTGTTTTAGGTTCTGGTCTGTCCTGTAACAACAGATTTAATAAAATCGAAAGCTAACCTTTGAATTTTATCAATTAGTATGATTTAATTAAACCACTCAGTGAACATCAAATAGTCCTTAGCCGTATTAGGTATTTCAAGTTTAAAATATTACTGAAACTTTTAATTCGAATGCCTAATGCCCATCTTCTAAGCGAAACTTCAGTGTCGTAGAGCAAACGTTCTTTTACTCTTAAATTATAATTCGAAAATAAGGATTTTTAACTTCAACTAATTCTTCATTAATCCAATTTTCTTCTGTTTCTTCCGTACTTTTAACACAGATTATCGCAAATACATAAAATCCTGCACTAATTAAATAACTAAAGAAATGCCAGATCAAAAGTCGCCATTCATCTGCTATTTATGAAACGATTTCATTAGCCACTCCCACTGACCAATAGGATGCTTGGAATTAATATTTATCAGGAGAAGGAATTACATAGTCGTTTGGCAAGCTGTATTTCAGTTCATTATTTAAATTTATTTATAACTGTGGCAGAATATTCAAGATTTTGTTCTGTTAGTGAGTTTATTCATCTATTTACCGATTGATGACAATATACTTATACTTTTCGGTAAGCAAATTTTAAAATTCATCAGTCGATTCTCAGCTTGTTAAAAATCTCATTCGATGAAACACAAACAGTTTTCTGCCTACTAAAATAATAATTAAATATTGTATCTTAGTGTCTCTTTGCTACGGTCGTTTTTATGAATTTTATATTCAACGGATATTAAAAATTCATAACTTTTTTGTTGAAAACCGGTGGCTGTGATGTACGTTGTTAGAGTAGCTGCGCTAAAGCAGATTTTAGCCACGTACTCTACTCAAACTACACTGATCTGCTTCTAAATACGATGAGGGAATTGATGTACCTCGAGTGGTTTATTAGCAATGAAGCATTTCCTTGTCGCTTTGCGTGGAGTTTTTATTTTTACTTGCAGCTGATGCGCAGGATTCTTTTATTTATCTCTTGGCTACTAACGACTTGGCTTGCTTTCTCTGGGCTCGTTGGTTCTGCTAATGACTGTTGATATAACGCCTGCGCCCCGGATGCAATCGTATTTACTGCCAATTTCAATAGAAGGTAATCTTTTTAGAGATTTTTTTATATATATTTTTAAACCAGTAGTTCACTTTATTTTACTTTATCATTTCACGGGGGGGGGAGGAATAGGATACTTCTTCCAATAGAAACGCGAAAGCTTGCAAATTGGAACAACTCGAATCTACATGAGGCCTCTGCAGTGTTGAACGCGATTTTTTTGAAATATTTTTGTATTTATGCTTCGTACAAGAAGTGTTCAAAAAAGCTAAATTAGAAGTTATTAATATAAAGAAAAATATAAGTTCCCTTTACTTATCAGAAAAACTGTTTAAAAACTCAGAATAATAATCAAAATGAAAATTAAGTAGTTCTCAGAAAGGAGCGATAACAACGCCCCTAGCGGAAGCTTTAATAAATTCGATTTTGCCTAATATACAGGTATCCCTCGATTAACGCGGTTAATGAATCCCTCGATGTTACCGCGTATATCAAAATCGCGTTAATGAAATCTAATAATCAATGGTAAAAATTACAATTCGTCCATGATCGATTACTGTATTAATAACTCGTTTTATATGGTACTCTCCTACAAAAGATAAAAAATGAATGCAAAGTAAATGTTTAATAAATACTTGTACCTACATTATTTACTACATTATTTTTTTTATCAAAAGAAGTGATCAAGAGTCGTCTGAGCAGTTTTAGTTTTTTTCTTATCGGCATAAATTCTACGATAACAAGCAAAATGACTCTCCACACCTCGGCAAACAAGCAATAAAACATAAAGAAAAACACTGGAAATATAATACATGATGGTACAAATTAAGTGGATATTGAATCCAACATTATTTCATAGCCGAATATAGAAACTTCAAGAGTTTCATGCCGAATATATAGAAACTAAAAGTTTCGGCGGATGCAAGCATAAGTAGTGCCTTATGGGCAACTCGTAGTAAAGGTGGAATTAGCTCCAGATCACTTTCCTTAGTATTTTCCATAATATAAAGCACATCTCCTAGAGGACATGTATGATAAATAAGCCTTTGTCTCTCTATTTCAGTAATACATGACGGTTTATTTATTTTCAGGTACAATCTAGAAATTATTGAACAAAGAATAAAAAAAAAAAAACTAAACAATACTATACTGGCATCGAAGGTCGCGGTATCTCTCAGATTCAATTTACTGTCAAATATCGCAAACCTTTACATAACATGCGTTAAACCAAAGTGGCAGCAGAAAACAGTGCGGAATGTCACTTGTAACATATGAATGCACAGCTACTCATGACCTCCAAGCTATACACTGAATTGTGTAAGAATATTTATATTAAACATTTTGCATGTATCTGTCAGATCAGCTGCTCAGCAGGGTTAAAGGCCGTTAATCAAAACTCTTGCCGCATATATCAAGGGATTGCCACAATTAATTACGCCGCGTAAATCAAATCCAGCGTTAAGCAAAACCGCGTTAAGCAAGGATAATTGTATGTGTTTTGTTTTAAGAATTACGTACATTTTTTGTTAGAATTTTTTTCTTTCCAATGTTATAAATTCCATCTGTAACTAAATCAATACCTAAATTAAAAATAATTTATAACGTTATGCATAAACTTTCTTGCAACAATATTTAGAAAATTTTATGTTCAATTACATAGCGTTCTAAAATAATTCCTTTTCATTTTTTATTCCAAAATTTTATATTTTCCATGTTTTCTTTATTTCTTATTTTCCCTCCTCTGATAATTAAATTTTTAATATCTACGTCAGTTATGAAGACAATGCTAGATAACAATGTTTATAACTAGAGGGGGGATGAGAAAGTTAACTTTCTTCATCCCCCTTAAATATAAGCAGTTATATTTGATTTAATACTATGAAAATCAGTATTCTAAACTAATAAAAGCTAATATTAACTTAGTTATCCAAATAATTTAGGTGGTGGGGAAATTTCATCGCTAGTATGAGACCTGTTCATTGGAAGCTTACAATGCCTGGAAGAAACAAAACTTGCATGTTTGGTCTATAGAGCAGGGTTTCCGAACAATGTAAAAAATAAATAAAAATACCAAATATATATACACTGCTTGAAAAGAATTCAATGGACACCCTCATGGACAATGTGCATCGTGACATGTAACGAGTCACGTGTTGGTAGCGGGTATAAATTAGACGAATATGATGCTCCCAAGTCGGCCCAACTGTGTCCGTGAGAAATGGCTGCAAGAAAGGAACGGACGGAGTTCGAAAGAGGCGTTGTGATAGGATGCCATATTACAGGCCTATCTGTTCGGCAAATTATTTGGACCATTCCACGTCAACAATAACTGATACCATACTGAGATGGAAATGCAGCGCAGTGAACGACCTACCACATTCACCGGACGCGACCCTAGGGTGCTACGAAGGATAATATGCCCCATTGGACTGCGGCAGTCATTGCAGCGAAAGCAGGTCCTACATCTTATTAAGATGAGCGCCATGGCTGTTTATTGCTCACACTATGGTGTCCGTGTATATATATATCCTGTTGGATTCCAGGATACTAACCATGTAATTAAGAACTGACTCTTAGTTCATGAATAAATGAAAGAAATATTTAGAACAGATTGTAAATATTATAAATTATAATATTTAAAATCTATTTATAATCCGATTATAAATTCTAAATATTTAGAAAAGGGCGAAATATTCTTTCTTAAAATACTTAAACTAATTCGCACGCTAGGAACCATACAATTCTTCGTGTACATGCAAGAGACCGACTAACTGAAAGGGCTTTACAATCGACCAGATGAAAAGTCCTGATAAAGGTTGTTGGCGTTCTTGACGGGATTTGAACCCAGAGGTTTTTAATCAAAGGGTTTCGTATATGCCAACTGAACTACGAAGGTTGTTCACCGATATTATACTATTGTCTGAAAATATTTAATGGCGCATTTTAAGTTAGTCATCACATCACCTTTTCTTTTTAAATTGACACAATAAATATGTCTGGTAAGTTTAGAAGTATTGTTAAACCAGTTTTATCAGGATTAAAGGAAACTTCAGTTAATTGAGAACTTCATGACAAAACGAATGAAAGACATGAATTTTGTTTAAACACTTCGAATGGAAAAAAAAAAAGAAAGTCAGCAAACGAAATAAATCTTGTTTATCGTAGATAAACAAATAAGGAAAGAATTGCATACAATCATGACGTCGTAAGTTGATAGGTTTTTCATCCCACAAGACATACATATCTGTCAAGAAGAAACACAATTTGAAAACATAATATACACAGTAACTTTATTTTTTTTACACTCTTTAGTTGCCATTTCGAAATAACAACAAGCAGGTTGCTATTGCTGTTTAAAAATATAAAACACATAAAAATGTGCATTTCAAAACAATTATCTTGTATAGTCTTCATAATCTTCATGCTTGTCAAAGATTTAGGCCTAGAACTGCTTGTTCCGGCCTTAGAAGTCATCGTTGAATCTCTTAAGGGGGACGTCTGGTTTTCTTTTTCCTAATATCTTGTATAGTGACAGCATTAATTACCACAGCAGCTGAGTCATATTTAGTACATTCGTAATCTTGCAAGATTAGAGAGAATATAAAAATAAATGATTTTGAAAGAGTTAAAAAAAAGACATAAATGAATAAGGCATAGAGGGAATAGAATTGGAAAAGGAAATGTCAATCAGCCTACTAATTAAATATAGTATGAAATATGAAACTAAAATAAATAAATAAAAATGTGAAAAAATGAAACCGCTACCGTTCCCGGGTTTAGTCAATCTCTGGCAACGCAAGAGGTTTATTGGTCTCTACCGGAAAGGCGGGTTTTCGTTCCGGAAAGGCGGGTTTTCGTTCCGTAAACTCAGGAAAAATCGTCGGTAGAACCTACGCTATTTCAGATAATAACATATTATTAATTTAGGATTATGGTTAAAGATCAGGAGATCGAGCGCTTGCTGCCTCCCTTCACCAGATACCGTTTAGAATGAATGAGAGTCTTGAGCCAACTATCTCTGATTGGCTACGGTGATAGTTACACAGGGCTAAAACGACTTCGCCTATTCTCTGTTATTTGCCAAGTAACAAAACTAAGCAAAATAAGAATCTTCTATCCAAAATTAAATTTTCAAGGAAAAAAAAAGATATCAGTACAGATTTAGAGTCTTCATCTTCTTCCACCAATCACTAGTCTATTCCAGGTGGCTTGTTTCGGTCTCGGCGCCCAGCGTTTCACCAGTCTGCCTCTGTGAACTTTTGGTTTGTAGTTCGTCATCTTCCTGGGTATTCTATCATATGCTGTTCGTTCGTTCTAGATACTCTTTCAATTTGGTTCTGTATTTTTCCATGCTTTCCATGGTGTTTGGTTCAGTGTATCTTCATTTCTATTGTTTTTGTCTAGTCTTGTATAACCTGCTGCTCTTCTCACATATATTTAGTTTCTGTTGTACCGTGTTCTATATTCTGTATTTTCGTATCTCTTTCTCTTATTGTCCATGCTTCATGCCATGTAAAACAATGTTGGTTTGATAAAAGATTATATATCCTTTGCCTATTTGTAGTAACTATTGCTCGCCTTGATGTTTTATTATTCCATTTTCTTTGGAGAATTTGTTAATTTTGTTAGAAATGTCTAAATCTTCATCGCAACTTAATTCATAGACCAAATAATTCAAATTGTTGACTTGTTCTATTATTTTGTTGCCTCTTATTATTGTAGTTCGGATGGGCATTTAAATACCATAGTTTCAGTTTTTCTTGAGAGACTAACATTTCATATCAAAAGTATACCAAATTTTATTAATACTTCATCAAATTTCTTTTCGATTTGGCAAAGCGAATAACGTCTCGAATGTGGGTTCGAATCCTATCGTTAACATGTATGCATGCGTCGTCTTTGGGTTGGCAGATCGAAGCAGCTTGAAAAAGATTTCATGTTTAGTCCCTAGAGCAAAATAAATAAATAAAAGATCAAAATGAAAAGAACAGAAACCCACCCTAATCCGCCCGCCCAAAGCAGTAATGTGGCATAGGTTAACCATTAGTGGGCCGGTGTAAAAAGAATAATAAAATGGAATGATTGTAAACAAAACTGGATTCAGCACATACATATTAAATCATAGTTGTTACTAAACTCATCTCTCCTGTTAAAATGTACAAAATTTGTTTGTATATTTTAACAGAATAGTATTGTACGGAATAATGTGCATAATGACATTACATATAATATTACACGGAACTTGTATACATTAACTTTTTATGGTATAGCAGGCGTATTGGTGTGTTTCATATAAATAATGATTTTAAACCCAAAAAAATCTTTTCAATGCTTAGAAGATGACCCTAAAAATTATAGAGGTTTAAGTATTCTAAATTCCTGTTACAAATATATATAGCACAATTTTAAATAACAAGCTAATAAAATATTCTGAAAGCTTTATTTTAGAAATACAAAATGGATTTAGAAAAGGAAGATCATGTATATACCCGGCCTTTTGCCTAAAATTTATAATAGTGAAAAGAAGAGAATACAATTTAGATGCACATAGTACATTTATATACTTCGGAGAAGCATTTGACAAAGTTAAAAGAAGCATTTTATTTAACATATTAAAAGAAAGACAAATACCAAATAATATCCTAAAAGCAATCATAAGTATATATGAGAATAATCAAATACAAATAAGATTAAATCAAGAGCTTTCATATACGAGAGAGATAAACCAAGGGGTCCGACAGGGATGTCCCCTCTCAGCAACTCTTTTTAATATTTACCTAAATGAAATAATAATAAAATGGAATAAAATTTACATCAAGGAATTAAACTTTCTCCCACAGTAAACTTAAACACTCTCCTCTTTGCAGACGACCAAATAATAATTACAAACTCTGAAGAAAACTTACAGAAAGGTATTTTAAATTTAAATGAGATAGCCAAAGATTATGGAATGATAATATCCACAGAAAAATTAAAAACTATGGCCTTTAAAGGACAAGATAAGGTAATAACTAAAATAGTAATAGATAACAAGATTTTAGAGCAGGTGAATTCATTTAACTACCTAGGATGTATGATCACATATGAAAATGAAAAAGATATAAACCTAAAAATTTCAAAATATTTAAAAATGACAGGTGTAATTAATTCTATTTAAATATAATTAATTTAAATATATTTAAATCAAATTCTATATTTAAACCAAACCTAGTTAAAAAAACAAACCAGACTAAAAGTATACAATACATTAGCCCTACAGTCCTAATGTATGGAAGTGAAATCTGGACAATAAAACCAAAAGATAAACAAAGATTAATAACAGCTGAAATGAAGTTCATGAGAAAAACCTGCAAAGTATACTCTATTCGATCACAAAAGAAACGAAGAAATTATGAAAGAATTAAATAAGGAATCAGTAATAGAAAATATCAAAAAATATAAAAATAAATAGATGGAACACGTTGAAAGAACGAAAACATAAAGATTAAAAACAAGCCTTAAATTACGAATCATTAGGAAAAAGAAAGCTAGGACACCCTCTAGGAACAGGCGACTCTAGGCCTAAATCCTTGAAACGCATGATGATGATAATGATGATGACCTTTTATAAATGAATAATCTCATGAAAGTGAATACTGAAATTTTGTAAATAAAAATATGAAACAAATACCAAACTCAAGAGAGAATCTGAAACTTAATGAATAATGTATTCTCTTATAATAAATTACTAATTCAATACTTTTGGACTGTCTTCCGAGGATGCTTTAATTATATTCATCTGATATTTTCTTTGAAACACTTCTAATATTTTTATATTTTTGGATAAATGAAGGTCCGCCCCCCCCCCCCCCCCACACACACATGCACCTAAAACCACACGATAAAGTACATTTGAATTTATTGGTGGTCGCTTTAGCAGTGATAAATGAAGAGCCCGATGGCTTTCTTAATCACACAACCATGAATGGTACTCGGTCACGAAGTGTGGCTAAGAAGAACGAAGCGCGACGAATAAATGCGATAAATAATTGATGAGTTTCTCAATTTAATATTTAAGAGTGTCAGTAAGAAAGAAACGAGGCAACAAATTATCTTGTGAAGCACACATTTTCTACAATAGGGAGGAGCTTAATAAAATCAATAATGCATGCAGTGGCTTCGTTTAATTGTGGGATTTGCCTTTAATATTACGTTTCTCTTTATGTGCAGTGCATTCTACTGTACGCAAACAGAAATCCCTTCTTTTACAGTGCGATATTAGCTAAGAAAAGACGATGAGATTTGCCATGAATATCAACTATTCTGTGGTTGAGTATTTCATACAACACGCCGTCCATTTTAGCAGCCTTGTGTTATTATTCCTACAGGAATGGACAACGTTCTGATTAGGCCAGCCGTTGACTGTGAATTCTATACTGTTATCAAGTGTGCTTTTAGAAAAAAAAAAACACACTAGGTTTTTTTCCCTTCGTTTTCTCTTGATGGGCTGGATTTGCAGTCACTGCTTTAACACCTTTGTAGAGTTTTCGAGCAAGCATCATTGATTATTTTAAATTTCTGAAATCTTCAGTCAATTGCCCGATCACTGAGAAAATTGAGAAGCAGAAGACAAACTCACAACTACTGAAGACGAAATAAAATAAGAAAATAAGAAGTAAAATTAAAGAAACGAAGAGTAAATTTATATTATAAAATTGCGTCCCCTTTCTATGCTGACGCTTTTATTGCCACTTTGTTAGCCATAATGGGATTCAGTCATTCACTACTGAATATTAGCCACCGAAACCCCATACAGTTCCCATGTATATTAGTATTTTTGACATTGATTGGTATCATGTCATTTGCTTGAAAAAGTTTTGCAACAAAGAATTGGGGTTTTGTACATAGGTATTCCACACGTTTATTCCATTTAGTAGCAAGCAGTCTAAACCAAACGCATGTTTAGCGTATGTTACAGGTGGGATTTCAGGACAATGAGCTATTAGTCTTAATGCAATGGCATGTAGCGCCATTGATGTAAGAGGGCCTGGTTCTTCGGTGTTTTACAGTTATCATATTCATTTTAGTGTCCTTTATTATAATTTATGATAGAAATAGTTTTATTTCGTTTAGATCTTGTTATGCTTTGGAGAGGATAGTGTTATCTGTGTGGATTTTGAGTAATTCAATTTTATTTGTGGATCAGTGTATTGGTGATATCTTCGGAACGAAGCCAATACATCATTAGCAGCTCTTTGAATATCTGAAAGGAGGACATATTGAACATCTGTAAGTTATACGAAAACGTATAACTTACATTGATTTGTTGTGTCTATTTTAGCCATTGCTGTTTAATTAACCCAAACACGCGTTATAGCACCAAAGGTCCCCTAGTGGCAGAATTTATATATTTTTTATCTTCTGTAAATTAAAACCCCATGTTCCAGAGTGTAGTTATCTAAGTTTGATTGAATTTCGTCCAATACGTTTTTCGCTACAGAGCTCTGAACACCTCCTCTTTAATTATGGCCAACCTGTTGTCATTAAATAATAATAATAATAATAATAATAAATAATAATAATAATATTTTTAATTATTTAATAATAATAATAATAATAATAATAATAATAATAATAATAATAATAATAATAATAATAATAAATAATAATGTTTTTATTTATTTAATAATAATAATAATAATAATAATAAATAATAATAATAATATTTTTATTTATTTAATAATAATAATAATAATAATAATTTTACACCGATAAAGTTTATTATCATACAGTTTTTACAGATATACGATTCAAACATTATTATATGTTAAAATTCAGCACAAAATGCTGACATCATCCATTTTATTTTTATAAAGATACATAAGAATAATGATAAGTACCATACCTTAAGTAATTAATAGACATTAAGTGCACATCTAATATGTATACATAATGACTATTAATTACCCACGTACATCATCAAAGAAATTTACTGGGGATCTATAAAAATCACTCCATTCATATAATAAGAATACATTAAAGTTCTCCACTTGGTCGATAGATGGCGTTCAAGTTTTTTGTGCTCACTCAGAACTTTGTATTATTTAGAAAGTTCAATCTTCCTTCATAATTTCAGTTTGTATCTTACTCCCTATAAGGGAACAAAAGGCGTTAGCTGATTATTTATATTTATTTTATTTTTCGTACAATATTTTTATTTCATGTTCTTCTTTAAAGGTCTGCATCGAAGATGAAATTCCGACTATTTATCTTTCACACCAATCGATTGTGCCGCTATTATGTTATTAAACGAACTTCCAATGATGGAAAGTGGGAAGTTTATTGAAACAAATGGATGTTACCTGCATGAACGCTAAGCAGAGAAGTGTAGCTGCACGTAATGACCCTTATCTATTGTGCGCCAGGACATGTAAAGCTATAAGGATTGAAGTTACTACTGAGACACTGCATACAAAATCGCAATTGTTGACGAGCACAGTGTGAGCCGAGTGGGACACTCAGTTGGATGCTTCTGTGGAAGGAAATGAATCTCAAAGCGAGCAGGATTAGTGTTGGAGATGTTTGAAAATTAGCGGTGTTCCTATAATTTCTATTGGGATTCAAATGCATACAAGAGAGAAAGAAATAATGAATTAATTAATTAATTAAATTGGTATATGATAATAGATAAGTTGATAATATGATATAGATAAGTTAATGCATAAGGTAGTAAAAACATAACGAACAGGCGAAGATTGTCGTGAAACTAATTTCAGTCTTCATTTATCTATGACCTTCGCGAATTTTACAGCTTAAAAAACAACCTTCAGACGGATTTAGGTGAACAATTTAAAATGGGTCATTCTGCTTTTCTGATTATATTTTATAAACTAAGAGTGTGACCACTGAAGTTTCTTTTATTTATTTTAAAGTATTCCCTGGCAATATTGTTTGGGATCTCTGCCCCAAAGTTTCTTCATACTCAAGTCAAATCAGTTTTGTTTGATATTTTTAGTCCTTGAGCTATCACTTTGCAAATTAAGAGTCTTTGCCGAATCAAATGATAGCGTCGGTACGAAATGAACTATAGAAGCTACAGACTTCATTTAAAAATATATTAATATTTTAAAAAGTTTTTCAGCGTAAAGCATCTCATCCTGCGATGTCTTCAACTTAAAATTTACAAGTGATGTTGAAATTAAAGATCATAAAAATGGTCCTGTTTTGGTTAGAATGAGGAACAAGGTGAATAAGGTTAACTGCGTATGTTCATCGGCTGATTTGTCTTTTTTAGAGAGAAAAACCCTATCCTTCCACTTAGTTTTGAGATTAGCTAATTCATCTTCACTTTAAAGCTCTCATAATGGTTCCTTGCATGTTAGAGCTTAAGAGAGATCTTTACAAATACTACGAAGACGATGCTTCCTAATGGAAATAACTACCACGCTCATTTGAAGTAGATTCATTTTTCTAAGCTGAATGTACATTGTACATATTCATCACAATTTGCCCAAGAATCAGCTTCGAATTCTTATTATGCTAGGCTTTTTAACCTGTCGTTCTCTCTCTCTCTCTCTCTCTCTCCCAGTCATGAGTTTACAGGAAAAATGTGATTTGACTCTTTTCTTCTTCCATTTATCCAAAGATCTGACAATGGAACGCAGAAAAAAGGCGTGGTATTTTATAGTGCTTTCCCTTCACTTACAGCAGTCTTAATTTTTTTATCATTCTCTCTCTCTCTCTCTCTCTCTTTCTTCAATGTCTTTTCTCTTGCTTCTCTGTCTATTCAAATCTCCTTTTGAAATCCTATTCAATTCCATTTATTAGTTATTTATTTAGTGTGCCAAATCCAATCATTCTTCAACTAATATGTTCAGAGAACACTGACACACCTATGTATATTCATTCACCTTTCATCAAATATAATATTTAAATATTCATTTTACTTTCTCGTAGACAAGCTTATACGTTGGTTATGCATTACTAAATCACTTAGGGAATTGACAACGTATATAAGAATATAAATTAAATAACACTTTAATAAATATGTCCGATATTTCGGAAACGTCACGTGTCATCTTCAAAAGGAACTTACAAAAAAGGCACGTGCACGTAGACACTACAACACAGTAACTGAGAATTAAGTGAGGAAGCTATTGTTCTCCTAAAAGTCCTGATGATGCCCCCTAGCGGGCTATGTAGGTGTTCTTGGCCGTTGAGCTGAAGGTCTGCTGATGTAAATCAAACTTTCCAATTCGTTTTCCAATTCATTTTACTTTCCGAACATTTTAGAAAGTATTCAATTCCAGGTAATCTTTTGTTAGTACAAGATATCTAAGAAGATCAACAGTAAACCAAAACAGGATAATCATCGTAACAAAATCCACAATTCTCCGACATTTAAAATAATTCGTTCAGTACAAGCGCAGTCGTTGCAACCACAGAAAGAAAAAGTATGATTTACATAGACAGAATATTATACGAGAGAAAAGATAATATAGGAACTGGAATGTGACTCGTTGCCATAGGATTGCTTCATGTCATGCGAATAGCTAGCAACAAGTAGAGTCTGTCATTTTGTATATCAGAAGACCAATAAGTTATTGAGCTGTGATCCAAAAATAGACAAAAATAAACGGTAAGTGTCAGAAAATAGAAAAACACAGAAGTGTAGGTAGCTAAGTAAACGTCCATTCATTAAAATGGAAAATGAATGAGATATCAATTGAAAATAAGTAAAATAAGCTACCATTAATTTCGAATTAAGGCATGAAGAAAAGGAGAAGACGATAGATCTGTTTAAAGGTTTTGGAAGGGCTGTGAGAAACTGAACTTCAAATCGTTAGCTTTTTGATACATTAACAAGGAAAGGAGGAAAGATTAACAAGGGAGAGGAAATGATATATAACTCAAGCTATAGAATATTTATGGATTATCATGAACTCATGTTTCAGACCAATAAACAAGATACATTTGTGTTGAGTTCACCACAATTCTCGAACAAAACCAACCACAGTTCTACAATAATAGAAATACTCTATCAAACGTTTGTGAACTGACTTTCTTGATTTACAATTAATATCATACGAATATCATTATTTTGTTCTAATCAATCGAAAACTTGACAACAGTAAAGAAAAGTCACATGATCCTCCGATGCGATTTTGGCTTGGTTGCATTTTCTCTATGCGGTGTTTTATAGTGAAGCTAAATGGTGGATACTGAATTCATGTGAATTATCTTCGTGTTAAAATTGAAACTTTTAACACGTTATTAAATGAAAAAGAAAGGTATAAGAACTATTGGATGTCACTATAACTTGTGCAACTGTCTTCAGGTGTTTTAAAGATAAGATAGTTCTCTTACTCTTCCTTCTATTCTGCCTCCGTTTGGTGACAGTGATCATGGGGTAGTCATTTGAAAAGTGACTAAGTTTATGAATGTTCCATTCAGAAAAGGTTACATGCTTAACTCATAGAAAACAGGAAATTATGGCCAACTGAGGAGTAAGAAGGGTTTCGCACCATGGTATCATTTGGTGGATGGGAGGGATATCGACAGTGCGTGGGAAGTGTTCAAAAATACCTAAATGATGCGATATCAAAATCTGTGCCTAGAGTTCGAAGAATAAATAGATTATGAGAGAAACGAATGCGCAATTTAATTAAGCAAGGTACCAGTTTGCCTGCTTGCGGGATGAAAAAAACTCAGATAAACTGGGGAGAAAACCCTGCTGTCCACGCCCAAGACCGGCTAACTTGGCTATGGCTAAGGAAGATCCTTAAGCTTCTCACGTCGGCGAGGGGAATCGAACCTAGGACACTCATTCCCCAGGCATATGGTTGCGAGCGTAAAGCCACTAGGCTAACCGCGTGGACAACAACAACAACGACAACACAACCACCAATAATAATAATAATAATAAATCCTCAAATGTACCTATAATGTACACTGCAACGGATACCATAGTGTCAGAAGCAAATAGCATTGACGCCCACCTTAATAAGATGTAGGACCTTCTTTCGGTGCGATGATGTACGATAGATATCAATGGACACTTTAGACCATTCGTCCCGTAGGTATGTAATGAGGTAAGGAATGTTGTGCGACTGACGTCCCTTGACTTCTTCCGACGCTCCAGTTCATCCCACGGATTGTAAATACAGTTGAGGTCAGGGCTGTGTGGAGGCCAGTCACGTGTGATAACGTTCATGTCCACAAACCATGCTGTTATCAGCAGACTTATGACACCGTGCATTGTCTTTCTGAAAGATGCAATGGTCAGTTCCGCAGAAACGCTACAAAGAAGGAGACATTGCATTATCCAAGATCTTCAGAATATCCCTCACGGAGTTTAATGTTTGTGGCACCACAAACAGTGGTCCGATGACAAATGAGGAAAAAGATCATACCATGACATCCCACCTCCGAATTTCATATTTGAGGTTACACACTCTGGTAGGAGAACGCTACATCAACACCTATCCATCTGCTCGCTAGAGGGTAGTAGCGTAATTCGTGGCTCCATAACATACTCTTTGCAGGGCGCTCTGCAAACAGCGTGTTAACCGCTCTCCAAACAGGTTCGGATTTGCCTTTTGCATAGATGTTTATGATTCTTTAGGTGAGATATGAATTGTATGGCCCAGTATGAGACTACCTCTCTGCTCATTGGAGGCCTGAAGTGACTTGTAAACGTTCCATATTCCACGTTTGTGCTCTGTAGGAGGGTTTTCAGATCAGGTAAAAATGAATTTAAAAATTACTAAAAAAAGAATCGACTTAACAGGTTTTGGTCCTCCCATGATGTTAATGTACGACAGGTTTACAAACTTTCATGGTTGGGAGTCACATAAGAAATAACTAAACTCAATATCTTCTATTTTATTATCTGGTTAAATACAACGTGGCTTAAAAGATGAGATCTATTTTGAATATAAATAACACCGGAGATGGCAGTCTTAGCAATTCCTACTTGGCCTAAATCCAGCTATTTTTGCCAATTTTCGTCCTTTTACATCAACAAAAACTAGAAGCACTCAGCAGGGAGATTCTTCTACAACTTCACGGGGGTTTATCTCCCTATTTATAAACTGGTATGATCAGCTCTCTCGTGGTAGATCTAAGATAGAATATATCATCCCAGATAGAATCCAAGCATCATCTGGGATTCTACCTTGTGACTAAGCGTGATTATGTAGTATAACTACTGCAGGACTTTTATACGACCATATTTCAGCATTTCAGGTCGAAAGTCAACATCTGGGCTTTTTCATACATTTCATTTTCTTATGGCATTTTCCAAGTACTGAAATATAAATGCTCACTTTTCATTTTATTCCACTTCGATACGCACTATTGCTATTACACTGTGAATGTATTTAATCCTTTTTCTAAGAATGTGCTCGAGTCATCTAGAATATCATTATCTTCATGTTGATCACGTTTATTATCTTTGATTCCTTGCATAGTCTTCCTGCCTTCATTCATAAGTTTTAATTTTTAAGAACTACTCATGATGTATTTATTATTTTATTTTACTTCATTTATTTTTTGCAAACATCTTCACCATTTCACGACACACTTTAATCAATAATTTCTTCAGATTTTTCCACTCAGTCTCAGGTTAGGTTTTCGTTTTCAAAATCTTTCATTTTTCTCTCAGTAATATTCGTATACAGTTCCCATTTGAGAGTTGTTTAATATGAGAGGGGTTTAACTTTGCTTCTTTACACAACTTTATTATGTATTTCTTTTCAATAGGAAAATTATTCTTATCCTGCTGAAGGATAGTTGGTGGTCCCGTATTTTTCCGTATCCTAGGAACTATAGAATCTCGGATCATTCTGAAGACATTACTATCAATTAAACCAACACTATAACGTAACAATGACACTAATAATTCATTACGCATTATTCATCTAAGATAATAACAATTTTTAACGCTAAAAAAGAAAAGGTTCTAAAAATTTTATTGTAATTCACATCTATATGGGAAGCATGAAATAAGTTTATTATCACATGTAATACTTAAACGTTACTTTCTGGAGACTCCAGCAATATGAAATTGGGATACTGCTATGCTAAAGAGAAAACTTAAGAAATTAAAGGTGTAATTTAACTTATATTTAAGAGTAAACATCGTGATAAATATCTTCACGATGGCTTATGGAGCCTCCGTAACTCTGTTAGTATAGACGAACCCTTTGGGTGGAAAGCGCCCGGTTTGAATTGTATCTACGACGGAAAGAATCTTTAATGGGTTTTTTTTTCAATCCACTGGTGAGTTAGCCGGTCGCATATGGAAGGATAGAGGTTTTTGTTCTCCCGGAAACCCGGGTTTTTCCTCCCTCAGTAGATATTTCGGAATTCCCTACTCTAGAGACCAAAGAGGGAACAAAGCCTATATCGCAAGTCATATAAAACCAGACAATTGCCATTGCGATAAGTTTCGAATCCGCAGATTGTGTATTGGACAGCAGGTAAGCTAGTCATTCAACCAATCGAGCTTGTATTATAGTAAATGTAATAAAAGGCTGTTTAATATTGAAAAGTGATCTTCGAATCTAGAATACACTTTGAAGCAAAAGAATCTATGATTGAACACATAATGAGTAGCCAGTTTTAGGAATATTTAAATAGTAACACTTCCTCTTTAGAACAGCTTCACCATTTTTGGGCATGAATTACATCAAACGGAGTTCACAGAGGATGATGGTGCCCATGCTGACTTGACTGCGTCTCACAGTTAGCTCCTATTCGACTGCAGCAGATCCCTCTTCCATTATAAATAATTCGTTTCGCACATTCGTCAACTGCGTTCGGTTACAATCCAGCGACTCTCAGATCAATGTAGTCTTAAATTTATATTTTCTGAAGAATTATCGAACGATCAGTATAATGTAACATGGCGCACTATCTTACTAGACGTATCCGTTACCAAATGAATCAACTATGAACAGAAAGGAATGCATATTATCGAGAACACAGGCCTCTTTTGCTGATCAGTATCGGATTCGGTAACTTTATAAGACTTTTTTCAAATGAAAGTGAGTTCGTCAGTCTCGTATATAGGTGACAGAATTTTTCTCTTCTAGAAATTCTTTTTTTTTTTTCATTCCCAAATGGCCAGAACACACACGCAATTTATAGACATCATCTACTGGCTCATACCTTTAGTTGCTTGGACCGTAATTCCAAACACTGACATCAGCCATTATCGACAAAAGTTGTCAAGCAGGCAGTAGCATTCCGATCACTGTACTAACATCAGATACCTGACGTACATCAAGAAAAACCACCCACTTTGTCGCGTTTCCTACAACGTTGTCACCAAGTACGAAGGTTCCATTGATTATTCGTCATAATCCAGTTTGTGCGTTGCACGGAAAAACAGAAATACTGATTCTCCTATCAAGTGATTTTTTTTTTACATTCACAACATATCCAGTGCACTGTTTCAATGGGTACTAGGTGGAAGAACTGAAATACAGCTGTCTGCTGCTATGTCCTGTTCGTGAGAGGATCTGACGCAATGAGCGTCCCACAATACCATAGTGGTATTCAATTGTCATTAACATTTGAAATATGAAATATGTTAATAATTTCATATTTCATATTAAATTACATTTGGTCGCACATCTTCATTCGAACCTAGGTCTTTCAAACCAAAAAATATTTTCGATGCTGACTGAGTTAGGGATGTCCTCTGTGTAGGTTATCAGTTAAATGATCTGGAAACCTTGCTCAGAACCCAAGCGTAGAACATGTCCAATCATTTTAAGTCTTTAATAAGCACGATGAAAGTCTGACTTCAGGAGAATCAAATCATCTATAATCAAAAGACTTTTATAAATATCCGCAGATCTCGAAGCTACAGTTATTTGGTGAGAAGATACACTATAATTCTGCCAATGACACCGAAGTTTGAAGACACGACACACATTATATCATTCGATTTATTTTAATTATCAAATTGATTCAGTTCAATTAAGAATAAGATATATTTAAGAAGGACCAAATTACTGAGAGAGATTTATAGATGTAATAACGAAGCGATGTGTTGGTGGAGTTATACTGTCCGAATGATTACTTACTTGGCATATAGATAAAGGTCTTGCAGCTCTAGAAGTACTGTTTGTCTGTGTAACATGCTGTTCTGGAATCGATTATTTGAAAAAGAGAAATGCTAGAGTAGCATATTTGGGCAAAGAAATTAGCACTTCTTGCTTTTCGGTAAGAAAATGCTTATGGATAACCATCATTTCCTACACCGCAACATTAGAAAAATCTGACATTTAAATATCTACTAAATAGAGAGGAGATCAGTAAGCCAAAGTTTTATTTTATTTTTATTTTTTGGTTAAAGGTTTAAAGTTTAATAGTGGTGGAGTGGTGGAGGAGAGCTGTAGAGAAGATTCCCTCCCTCGATGAGTCTTTGGAATCCTTGGAGGTGTCACGTAATAATAATAATAATAATAATATTATTATTATTATTAATAAGATACTTAGAGCTAAAATGCTCATGTTTTTAAAAACATATAATATAAAATGAAGATAATTGATAAGTTTGCTTTATTTAATCTAACTATTAATAATTATTTAATCTAAAGAATTGAGGTAGTGATTTAATTATTGGTTGAAAGGTTAAAGTGATTTCTTACAATCGCTTCCTTTTTGTATTTTTCTCCTTGCAAAAAAAACGATATAATCATCCACATTCAGGAAGTTTTTTTTCTGTTAATTTATTGCCCATTATTAGAAAAAATATATATAAACTACATATCCTTGTAAAATTATTATAGAATGAAAACTTAATTTGCATATAGAGAAATAATAAAATATTCAAAAGTTTAGTGATAAAATGTTTACTATAAATAGTTCCAGAAAGTTCTCAATAATTTTCTGATAAAGACAAAAATAAAAAAAAAATTGTTGTTGGCATCTCTGGAGCACTTCCAAGTCATACAGAGAAACATGATTTACAGGAGACCATAGACATAACTGCAGCTAATTTCTTCTCTGTCCTGGAAAAACCCATCTACACCTATTTTTGCTAAATAAAAACAGACATACATGGTTTTTCCCATCTACGAGGAAAGGATTCGTTTTATTTATTCTTGCATGCCAAAATCACATCCATCTACTCATATGTTTTCACTGATTTTGATATATTATTTCGTTACCCTACTCTTGCAGTGCATGGGTGATATTACTGACGCATTCCAACTTATTATGTCAGAGATTTCTGTACTGGCCAAAAGATGGCGCCTCGTTACTAACGACCTTTCTCTTCATTAATACGGAATCTTTTGCTGCAGGCATCTTTCGACAAAGTAAAAATTAAAACATTTGATATATAAAACCATATATTATTTCTAGTTTGCATCTGCAAAGAGTAAAATGAGCTCTCCAAAGAAGAATGCATAAACATTTCAATAAATTGTTACTTTTGAATATTGGGTGCTAGCGCCAATGCTGAATATACCTGGAGATACTAGTCGTTCACACAGTGCAACTTTGCTTGGAGGTGGCCGAAGGAAAATTTCACCGCTGCTAAATTGTAGTGGTTTTAGGTTAGCTAAAGGTTTAGAAAAACCCTCTAACTTAATGAAATATCGTTAGATGGGTTTGTCCAGATCCGATAATCTGTTTCTCCCAATTATCGGGTCCAATAGGTCAGCGTAAGATGATTATTTGCTCTCCTAAACAGGAGGAGACAGTCAGTCTATTCAGTAGTATTAAAAGAGTTAGCTATATTAAAAATAATTGTAGTTCTAATTGTATTAGTAGCTGTAGTATCGTATCGTCAGTCTTCTGGTAACTTCTCTAGCTCGCGCTTCTTGCCCCCGTTTAGGCTGCTGTAGTGATCTACAGCAGCCTCATCCGATCCAGATAAACCAATAATTGGAGAGTTCGAACCCGGAATGGAAATTTGTAGTCTTTTTGAACAGGTAAATATCTGTTTCTATCTATCTTTTTTTTTTCAGTGTGTTTACTATGGGAATGGAAGTGGTCAGAAAGGTATGTATATGGGGGGGGGGTTAGAGCAATAGTCAATAATGTGCGAAATAGTGCAAAGGTGAAACGTTTCAGATTGACAGAATTGCAATGGCGTTCCGGGTAAGCTAGTGACTGGTTGGTTGTTATAGTTGTTAAGTGCTAATAAGGAATCGCACTCATCGTTAGAAGTGGTTTTAAAAATGTCGTCGTTTACTCAAATCCTGCATTAAATAAGTTCACTTACGAGCTTATATTTTTCTCTTTGTATAAATATCTTTTATTATTGCGTTTATTAAAACTTTTTACGAATGAGATGTCTTTGTTTATTTTATCCCAGCATGAAATGCAATGTGCATTCGAGTAGTACACGGAGGCCCCTAAGTAGAAGAATGATTAGTGTATTCGATCTCCAAATAATAAGTCGCAGTTCGAATCCGCCTGTGAGCTTTGAGAGATGAACTTTATCTTCCGATATTAGACCACGGCTCCACTCATTCGAAGCGGAAGTTACTTGAATATTTTTCCATGTTCACTTTCTAGAGCCGGATTTCCGGTCTATTAAAAAAAATCAAAAACGTAAAATTAATTTTAAAATATAGAAAATACCCTTAGCTTTCCCACGCTACGAATGTACTTTTGGTTATCAAAACCTTTTCTGATAGAGCCACAAAGAATCATGATGGCATTTCCTTTATGAAATCTTCACGTCCATAACATTTTTAAAATGTAATAGATTATAATTCTTTAAATTGTAATATGCAACTGTTTGCAATGTGCATCACTGTATGATTTTTAATATATTCACGTGTACAGTTCTTTGAGCTGTATAAATATGTTTATTTGAGCCTTCAGGGCAGTGGAATAATACGTTGCCATACTGCCGACAGGCTACAACAGACTAATTCCACGCCATGGATACTTAAAAAAAACCTTTTCGGCACAGTCCATCTATTAATTTGTCATTCTTAACTGGAATAAAAATCATGCTCAGTTTCTAAACCATGGTTCAAGCTTAGCTAATCCATAGTATATGCACAGTGTTATTTGTTTTTATATTTTTAAATTTCGTTCAACTCATTTTTCTTCAGCCTGCTATTTGCATATTTTATGATTTATTTTTGATAAATCTACGGTCTATCTTCTCACAAAACAGTTTAAATCTTCTAAATATGCTTTTTCCAATAAGGGTCTTGAATATATAGAATATTTCTAAAGATGAATACGTATTAATAAACACAGTCTGGAATATCTCGGACTGAATTAAAGCAGACATTATATCGGAAATCAAAAATGCGGCATTACTCATTTTATGACGCTTAACAAAATTATGGATTTTTCTAAGAGTATCTCGGCAAAAAGCACTGCATATTAAAACTTTCATAAGTGTTGAATATTACATCAGATGGATTATCGACTTAATTTGATCAGGAAGAAAACATGTTCTTAATTCCTTTCGGTGCAGAGTTTGATCTTCGCGTATTAGTTGTCCGATTAGATACGGATCCAGATGCTTGGCCAGCTTTCTATTGACGTCATCTTCATGTTTCTGCATCGATTTAATAAGTTGTCATCACATATACTGACGAGTGTGGCTCCTTTCTGCCATGAGTGTTGCGTCAGTTATTGATCCACATAAGTTTGATTCCCTGCAGAATCATTGCTGTACGTCATTCTGAAGCCTTAACTGTCCGTTACAAAGAATCAGAAGACGAGAGTTGTAGAGAAGTAAATAAACCAAACGAGCAACTCGGAATGCTGAAGATGTTGTTATGTTAAGATAACGTCTCATTGCGTGTCTCTTTGATACAGATGAGACACGAATGCTCCATGACATCGAATCGAATTCTTTCACTGTCTCTTCATTGAAGAGCATAGTGAATAGTGAAATAATCAACTGCCGGCTATAAATAACTTAATTTGTGTTTGTTCTCAATAGCAAAAATGATAAAAATGATGGTTGAAAAACTATTATATCTTCTAAATTGGCTTCTAGATTACTCAGAGTTGTGTGTCACAAACTTACTTAAATAACATTCATTTTCTCATTAATAAAGTGTAAGCAATACGAAAACGATCCCTTAATGATTCTTAAATTTTATTAAGAACTCGGTGACTTCATTTGAAAAACAGTTTGTTTCGCTGTAACCCTAATTCGCTGCCATGATTTCCTCTTCATTTCCTCCAATTCACTGCTCAGTAGCCAATGCACACCTGATTGCTCATGCGTAACTGCATAAGTTGGAGTTTCGTGGTTTGGGTAATTCCACTTAGATTACTGACGCTTAGCTTGATACTTCATTTGGATTTTTTATTTTTTGTATCTTCCACATGTCCGCCATTAAATGTTTCTAAACGTGGAAATTGATTTGGACACACAGGAGGTATGACTGCAAAACAAATTGCATGTCCACGAGACAGACTGTACGGTTCGTGGATGAATAACGTTTACTAGAATTTCGCTTCGTTTTTATTCCACATATTTCCCAAGGCATAAATTTTCAGCAGCAGTCTAATTAGGAATGTATAGGCTAACTAGGCTAATGTTCAATGAAAAGTAAAAAATCTCAATATAAGACACCGTACTTTTTCGGCAATGTGCGTACAGTTTCAGGCAGAGGTGCAAGCAACCCAGCACTGTGCCACCTTCTCTCCTTCTCTCCTTGACATCCAAACGTTGGATCATGCAGTGCGATAGGAAGCGTTCTTCATTCCCAAAATTTAACCTTAGCCTCAGATTGTTCTGTGCAATATTTCATCTGAGGAAGATGTTTGAATATCATTCCAGGATCTGGAACAACATTCAATGTCTGGAAATTCAGCTCAAATGAGCAATAGAATGATAGTTAAATGAATAAATGACAATGTAGTGATAGTTCATTCTTGTTCTTGTGTAGAAACTTGTGAGATGATGTACGTATATGCGACACAATTCTTCATAGCTGAGTTCAATATATCGCTCTTTGTCCATCACTGCATCCACTGCTGTAGAATTCTCAACTCGATATTTTTGCGATGCTTCAGCGATGGTGTGGCCATTCCTCTTCAGAATTTGTCGATTCTTATGTTTTCTTCACGCACAGTTTGCTTTCATCTTTACAATGGCTGCTGTTGACCGTATGACAATATAAACAATGAGCTACTGTGAGTTAGTTAATACACATTGAAACAGTTGGATGTCATAGCAGCTATTCTTATAAACAGTAATTCTTAAAAGCGTGGTCAATGCTAAGTGCTATTGATATTTCTAATGTTTCTCTTTTAGAATTCTTTTTGTATACATCCAGCCTGTATAAATTGTTTCTTTTGAAGATTCATTTTTGAGGATTTTCTTTGGTTGGAAAGACATAGTTGAATCTCGTCTAGGACGCAAAGAAACCCTTTATTAGAGCCTTCGCTTTGAAGGTTCGTCAGCCGGTCGTACACAGAGAGAGAGGCTGGCTTTTTCTCTCGGAAATTATAAGTTTTTTGTCCCTCACCCAGGCAAATTGCTAGAAGAACACATTCAGTTTATAATACAAAATATATAACCAATTTTGCTTTCGTAAGATGGTGCCGTACCTGTCCAGTTACGGTCGTTCTAACATCATACGCTACATAAATAAACTTAATTATCAAGAAATATAATTTTCTTGAGGATGTGTGGAATTGAAGCCTACATAAGATAGTGCTAGCTATTTATTCCAATGTACAATCTTCCTAGATGCATGTTACGATTATAGAGATTCTTCCATTATTCCATGCATTTTTCATAGTCCTGTATGGGGAAGAGCCTGCAAATACATTTTGTTGTTTATCCTCAACATCTCAAAATCCTTTCCTTCTTCTAGGGTGTTCATCAATGTGTGGAAGAAGGACGTTGGGGGAAAATATGGTAAACGATGTGCTTCTCTTAGTATTTATGTACACTGGGGATCGTATGGAATGCCTAATACAAAAACCGTCCGAAACTACAGGAAACGGCCTCACAGCTTGTGAGGCCATTTTCTGAAAAGTATATCACAGAAGCATTGGAGAATAGCAATTAAGAGAGTTGTTTTTTGGAATCGTCCTTCTAGATATCTTGTAGGTAATTGCTGGTCGATGTAATGTTAAAGAAGAAATTTGTGATGTCGATTTTTCCTCCGATAGAAAGAACTCAGATTCGTTTTTTTTTGTATAAGGTCACGATATTATCTTTCATTGAGATCACTGTACATTAGTACATTGTACAGGCTTACCATGTTTGCTGAAAGTGTAAAGTCGCATTCATCGCTATCTATTCGATTCTCGTCCGTCAAGAGATGGGTTGGTCCCCTAATTAAAAGTTTTAGCCACTTTAATATAGCCAGCTTGCATTCGTCTTCTGCATCCCTCTAGAGGTAAATATTTTATGCCTGTAGAGATGTGTGTTAACGAGAACGGGCTGCCTGTTTAGAGGGGCGAACACCTAAGTTTCCAAGAGAAAATAACCCTCCTTACGAGACTGACTAAATCATCTTCAACTGAAAAGCTTTGTTAAAGATTCCTCGGGTCATAGACGAAATTCTAATCCATGTCTTTCCAAACAAATGAGCCACGGATGCTACAAAAGTCATATTATAATCCTCCATCTTATAATGAGACAGGGGGAGGGGAAATATTGTTACACTCGCTTTAGATCGGATCACACGCAAATGGGTATGAGTAAAGTTTCTACGTTCTTTTAAACTTTTGACATCAAGAGAGATCGTCGAATATGGTATATTGCTGATAATTTTATAATATTAGTAACACCCGCACAAAGAAATATATTCTGGATATGTCTTATCGGTTTTGGTACTGTTCCTCCTTAATTCCAACTACACTTCAAAAACTAAACACAAAGACTGAACAGTTGTCATCAATATGGGTCGTGTTTCCTGAGAAGCTTCTCGGGGGTGAATGTAATGAATAATAGGTTTTGATATTCATCCTGTAGATTTCAACTGGAGTAAGTTACAGAGCTTTGAGTCACAAAAATGGCTGAAGTCAATGGTATTTATGACGTCACTGATATGATGTATGGTATCATTGTCTTTCTGGAACTAATATTTGTCTTGCCTATAAATTGTCACTGTGTATCATCTGAACTAACAATTCAGTAATTCTTTAGATGATGTAGATGAGTATTTTTTAATGAATTTCGTTATTCTAAAATAGCTTCGATTAATCATCATCTTCTGGTACTTTTTCTGTCCTAAGTTTCTCAAATCTAATCTTTTAGAATCCAAAAATGTGCAGTGGGCAAGACATGCTTTTCGTATGGAAAAATTAGTATTCTTAAGAAGTATAAATAATAAAATTCTTGGTAAAAGATCAGAGGGGAACAATAACAAGATGGAAATATACCAGTAGTAATGACAACAACATCATATTGCAATGTCCAAACTGGAGAAGTAAGTTTTGGACAGACAGGAAGTAACAAATCCAGTAGGACAAGACTAGATTTGAGCTGTGTAGTCATATGAAGAAGAAGTATTTCCATAGTAGTATAAAGCTAAAATTATGTACACCTTCACATATAACAGGATATTCACTAAAAATCGATTAAATTCATTATATTTCTCACTAAAGAATGTAATATTCTGAGCTTAAAATGTTTCATTTGCAGATCGACAGATTCTGGTTTGGGGCAAAATATTGATAGTCTATTAATCTCATCTTGTCAGCACAATTTTTTAATCCCTTGTCCGGATTATATACTTTTATCAAATGGTCTGTTTATTTACCACAAGGTCTCTTGGGGTAGAAGGGTAGTAATACCAATGGAGATTCGTCTGTTACAGCCAAAATAGCTCAGTCATTTTTCTTGGTCGGAAAGACCTGGGATTGAGTTCATTGCAGGACACAAAAAAACCTTTAAGAGCATTTTCCAACTAAAGATTAGACTGTTTTATTTGGAGGTGGTAGAGTTGTTATTCCTAGAATCTCAGGGTTTTTATTCCCATTAAACATACAATCTGGTTAAAAGAACACATGCAATTATTAGACATATTACATATTTTCTTTATCAGAGCTTTCCAGTTTGACGATTAGTTAGCGATAAAAGTATTTTACTTCCGTGGGGGTGGGAATTGACTTTTTCATTCAACAAAACAGGAAAACTGGTCAGAAGGACACATGCACAATTTACGGACATAAGACACTTTCCTCATAGCAGCTGCTGTAGCCATAAATCAAAAACAAACAAACAGACTTCAGCAATAACAATATTGTACAATTCTTCTGTTATGCAAGTTTTACCATTGCTGTCCATGATTAGGCAATTGACCCATATAAGAACAGTAATAACTCATTTCATATTCTTGACCGGAATTTAAAAGTAGGTTCATGCACAGGTCAACATGGGATATCGTAAATTCAGGACTGTACTGATTAACATTATCCTTTCCAGTTCATGATTTACTTTAAAATTAAAGCGCTTGAAGATAATCTGAGGATGGAAGAAGCTCTTCATATTCAATTAGAAAATATCATATAACTTTCAGATCTATTCGGACTATTTTATGACTATTTGGGATATTCTGGATCGGCATTTTCGTGAGATTATTTTGGTAAAAAAAGAGAAAAGAAAATGGTTTAAAAAATTTAAGATGTTTTTTACTCCTTATAAGAGCCCAAAGTATCTTGAAAAAAATTCCATGTGAGACTCTCTCTCTCTCTCTCTCTCTCTCTCCATCAGGTATCTGAATTGTCCCACCTCTTGCCCTAGACACTACTAATGCACGAAAGGCGTTCACAATCCTCTCTTCTCTTAAAATAATTTTAAGAACAAGAAAAAAAATATTATAATTATTTCACACACTAGCAGTACATTTTGCAAACATCAAAGTGTATGAGACCTTGAAGGAAAAAAGAAAAAAAAAACATAATCACATTCTGGTGTGAAAATTATCGAAAAGAACTACGACATTTGTAAGCTTGTAAACAACAAAATGCCAATAAAATCTATATTGTGAATTACTTAGTATTTTTTTTCTTTGGAAGTGCTGTACATTTATGAATAAATTCTCTAGGAATACACCAGTGGATTCGAAGAGACATATAGGTTAAGAAACAGGTCAAAATAGAAGAATCACCCTGGTGGAAAGCTAAACCTGAAGGAAATTTTCCTATATCAAACAGGCTAAACTAAAATGATTTCATATATGAAAGCTTTACCTTAGTAACGCCAGAACATTTACTTTTTATGTTGAAAATGGCAGTTGTTCAAGCATGCGCTAAAGTAAAATTATGGTAAATTTATCATATCTACTGCCTCGTTATGAGATCGGTTAATATTTTCAGTTGAAAATTGCAATCTCTTCTAGGGCGCGAGGAGCCTTTTGTAATGGTTTTTCAGATGTGGGGAAGTACGTAGGTGTCATACACAATGGTACTGTTTTTCCTCTCAGATGTTCGGGTGTTGCATTCCTCAAGACAGGCAACTTAGCCAGACACAAAGAACAGATCTGATATGCTGGCTTCATGGTTACTTCTGTTGTAATTCAAAACGCTAAAAATCCAACTCAACCCAACTCAAGTTGAAATGCTCTTATAAGACCTTCTCTTGCTTCGATGGAAATCAACCCCAGGTTTTCCGATGAAGGGAAGAATGGAAGTTTATTTGACATTCCAATTCTCATTATTGGTTTCGATTAATCAGAACTGGCTTCAATAAGCATTCATTTCATCTTTTTTTTAATTAACACTTTCGGTCATTTAAACTGAAACCATCGCCATTGTGTGACTTTTTCCACTGATTCAAATCAATAACTCTTGAAGCGATATCTCATTTTGGAGACAAATCTTAAAGTCATTTCAAAGGGTGTCAATGATCGTTTGAATTAAACATATATTTAGGTTTTTTCTGTTTCTTGTTCAGTAGTTAATTTTATTCGAACAAATTTTAAAAAAAGAGATCCAGTATCTTTCATATGAAATATTCATTAATAAAGATTATCAACAATGTTTGCGATTAACAGATGCCTCATTTAATTCGCATTGGCTTGCTTTGAAGCGTATAAGGGAACCTGATATTATCTTCTTATTCTTTAAAAATCTAAAATTGCTTGATTACGTCAATTCCACAAACAGGCGTAATCTTCCTGTATGTTCGATTATCAATAATCTAATGAGAATTTATGCAGTATTACTAATTACATATTGTCCTGCAATCGATTATTTGATATTTTTGCTTAAACTATGCTGTGACTTTAGGATAAAAGATCAAAAAGCATGAAACAATCTCTGTTCACCAATTTCTTTTCTTTGCAAAAATTGCGAAAATATTTTGAGTAATCAGGAAAACAATAATCAGTTTATTAGTTCAATATTACCGTCAAAAGCTCAAGCCACGATAATTTAGCTTCTGCTTCGTATTACTGTTTTTCAGAGTTTGTGTTGCTTTTTATCCCAAGAAGTTCCTAGTAGATATAAAAGCACAACCATACATATATTTATCTAAACTCTCGAGTTTATTCATATGTCGTTAATGAGGCTATTTTGTGATAATAAATTGCTCTCGACAATGTTGCGCTGTCTTTTAACACATTCCTCGATGAAAAGGAATCCCAAGCTGTCAAGATAAGCTTTCCAAGTGTCCACTGTGAGCATTTTCGACATTCTCATTCTCTTGGTTTGCGTCTACCGCTTTCTTTGGAAGATTATTTCTGTATCAGCCTTGCGTGGAACGTCGGATGCTTGTGGTATATTCCTGTCATTTGGATTGTATTCTGCCACAATGTAGCTTCTCCATCATATTCAGATAATCTGCCAAGAAGACAATTTGCGTCAACTAACTTGGTTACCCTGCGTGTGATGTTATTAATACATCAGGAAAGTGGCGAATAAAATTTAGTTACCCATAAAATGGCTTGGATATAAAATAAGAGTATAAATAGCTTTAATTTATGAATGAAAGAATTCTGTGAAATCATATGTAGATATTCACTTTTACTCCAACAAATATTAAGCTAATTACATTATTATTATTATTATTATTATTATTATTATTATTATTATTATTATTATTATTATTATTATTATTATTATTAAGTGAATATATCTCAGATACCATTTTATTTATTTTATTACACCTTTCTTCGCAGCCATATTGCATTGCAATGGGAAATTGTTATTCTCTTCTAAATGTAAAATTTTAGAAACTGACATTGTAATATTACAAAATAATGAATACGACTTACAGAAATATTACTATTGTCGTTATAATTATTGATTAATGCTTTTCAGTTAGAGGTGGTCTATCAGATCTTGAAAATTCCGTGATTTTTCTTCCTTCAGTTTTTCACTCCTATTAACATGTAAGGTAGCCAGAAAACCTACTGCAGTTAACTCTTTACGTAATATACTAGCTTTAGTTACTTAAACGTAATATAAATATGTAACTGCAACTAGCCAACCTCTCTTATCTCTTAGGAGAACATTTTTGTCGGTTGAAGAGATGAAAGTATGTATACATGAAGCTGTAATGAACGCGCTCGCGAGGTTGTAAAATTTTAGCAAATACATATTTCGAATAATGATACTTTTCGTCGAAATCTACAAAGAAATGTTTCGAAATTGATAATATTCTCATGTGGGAGGACTAACTGGCGTTGTCAAAAAGAAAGTTACTCTTTGACCATTTTGATGCATTGGAAGATAATATTCCTTTGATATTTGCTAAGCATAAACCAAGCCAAAGAGGTATACGATCTCCTTTCCAGAATATGCAAAAACATCCAGTTTCTGCGTGTTAAGCTAAAATGATTGAAAGATTTGTAGTAGGCAAAAGTTCTTTTAGATTTTATTTTGACATTTTCGGCCTATCTTCCTTATCGTTGGTTATACGACAGTTCATCGACCTTCTTTGTGATGTTATGATCACTTAGAAAATTTTTCATCAGTGGGGAACTAATTCATTTGAACAATGCCTGTACAACGGAACGTTCTCGTAAACTATGTGTAAAATCAGCAGCTTCGAGAGAGAGAGAGAGAGAGAGAGAGAGATCGGATCTTGATCATAGGATGTCATTCTAGTTTTGTAAGCTTGCTTTCGAATATTGCATAACCAATCTCCACAATGTAAATGCTGCTATTCCAGTAAAATATAATGGTACATTGAGCATGCATTTAGAAAGAAAATTGCATTCGGGTCCGTTACAGGCTACTTGATATTCTTAGCAAGCAGCCACCAATGGAATTCTTGCATTTTGATTGTGAAGAACTCATTATTTTCAGGGAAAATATGTCCTCACTTCCTTTTGATGTTTAATTCATGTCACAAAACTGTTTAAATGAATTTTTCGTGTTTATTTTCTTTGCAGAAGACCGCGGAAGAATGTACTTAATAAAAAAAAGTACCTGAGAGTACCTAAGATACATTAATGTCAACATCAAACTACACTAAGACCAAACCAAATAAACATCGTGATTACAACATCAAGGAGTTCATAGTAAGCATTTTATAAATCTCTGACCAACTCACTCTTCCCAGTACAAACCAATAGAATATCAGATTGAAGGATTTTCCATCTGAGTGAATATACTTTGCTATATAAAGTAATATTCCTTTGATATTTTCTAAGCATAAACCAAGCCAAAGAGGTATACGATCTCCTTTTCAGAATATGCAAAAATATCTAGTTTCTACCTGTTAAGCTTAAATGATTGAAATATTTGATTATACAGAAAAAATTAAATCTCAAAATGGTTTAGACGTTAATTGTGTAAAAATCACACAATTAACGAGTTCTAATCCTACTTGATGAATTACAACCATTATTGCAAACGAAAATTACTATTCTTTGTGCGTGGCCATTTTAGCATTCATTAACATCAAATGTATGTTTATCCTTTCAGTGGAGTTATGTCATAATTCAAACTTCTAGAAGCTAAAAAGAGGATCAGGTTACCCTTCGATTGGATAGAAACTAAAGTATCAACTGGGTTAAGAGTATTTAACCGATCCCATATATAGGTGGGAGGATTTCTTAGAGCATAACAAGCACATCAACAATATAATCAAATGCAAGCATATCAGATTATGCAAACAGGATAAACTCTCCTATAGTATCAATATTTACCTTTCGGAGTTCTGAGTTCGTGGTACCACGAATATTGGTCTGAGACCAAACCAGGAAAAACAAGACCATACCATCACACCGCCAGTTTGAGTTACGCACTCTGGTAAGAGATACTCACCGGGCATATGTCACACTCACATACGTCCATCTTCTCGATAAGGAATGTAGCGTGAATCGTTGCTGCATAATCACAGTGTTCGAAGCTTCCGCGTCCCATTGTACACGCTCTTTGCACCACTGAAGACTTCGCTGCATGTTAGTTAGAATAATGTGGGGCTTGCATATTGCTGTCCTACTATGGAGACCTATGTTATGAGCCTCGGTTCTGAATCTTTTCGTTCACATTTATGTTCCAGTCGATGCTTGGAACTCCGAATTCAAAGTTTCGGCCGACAGCGGTTTCTACATATTATCCTTTATAGCACTATACGGTCCCTTTCGGTGAGTGTGGTGAGTCGTCCACTGCAGGTAGCACTTGCAGTCGACTCTCTGGGCTTCCATCTCAGTATGGTATCACTGATTGCAATTTCTCAACAATTTGCCGTACAGATAGGCCTGCAACATGGCACCCGATCACAATGCCTCTTTCAAACTCAGTCTGTTCCCATTTTTGCAACCATTTCACCCGGACACAGTTGCACTGACTTGGGAGCATCACATTACTCCAATTTAAACCGGCTACAAAGACGTGACTCGTTGCATGGCACGATTCACCTTACCCATGGGGGTATCCGTTGACTTCTTCCCAAATAGTGTATTTATTATGAAATTTTAAAAAATGCTAACAGTGAACAGTAGAACAAACTAATGAGTGACATACAGTCATGCATTTCACAGATAAGAACTTAACGAAATGAAGCTACTGTTCGAATGTCGTGAAATGCTAGAAAACTCATAGTGAAATTTGATACTTGTTGATCATTTTCACTGTTTGGTGTGAATACCCAGCGTTTTCGAGACCTGAATTGGCTAGAAGCAGTTCCCATGTTTGGTCTGTGGAGCAAGGTTTCTGATTGATCATCTAATCATTAGCCTACCCATGGGGAAGTCTATTAATTTGCAATAGGTTTGCAGTCTTTGAAGTTCACAATTATGAAGTTCCAGAGAGATGATAAAAATGGCCAGGAATGGGATAGAGCCAGATGGCAAAATTTTATAGGAAATACAATCCATCATCTGACGGGTGAGAAAGGAGGTTTACAGCCTTTTGTGAACGAGATGCACACATAAAAATGTGATTTTCTTTAATTATAAAAAATTACTTTGTTCTTTATGTTTAGTGTCAAATGATATTCGATTATCCATAAGATGTCCGTCTGGAAAGTATAGTCTCTACGCGAGACCCGATCATATGTCTTTGAAATATTTAGAACAGTTGATTTTCATTTTATTTATTTAATTGTCTAAATTTCTGATCATGATTGACTTCCAAGAAAGAGATATGTGAATACAATATTCTGCGTGAATGAAATGTGAATGAAATTTACTGTCACGATGGTAACATTTATTCTATAAGATAATAATAAATTTGTGTTAAAATCTGGATCGACGAATAACTTCCTATTTGTGCTTCACTTACAAAGTATATTATCTTCCATAAATTGAAGAACAACGAGAAAAATCACGATAAATCAAAAACTGCATTATATATGCAATTCAGTAAAAAAAAAAGCGGTATAATATCAGACGTGTGAAAAAAATACCCATAAAATTGCAAAGGAATAGATTTTTGATTCCGTAATAACAAGTGGATACATGAAGACATGGTAAAAAAATACAGAGGTGAAAATAGAATGTCAGAATACCCGATGAGAAATATAGTCACCTGTCACAGCAAGACGGAGCTCAGAACGATGTTTCATACCGTTTATAATGGTGTCCAGAGCTCAGTTAATAATAATAACCATTGCTCCTGCAAGCTTCAGAGCAGAAAATATCTACTTAGAGCATCTCAGACATGTTCAATAGGATTATGTCAGGAGACTTGGTTGGCTAGTCCATACATACAATTGTATATTCTTGGAGATATTGGTTCACGAGCTTCGCTTGAATTGGATGAGCATTGTCGTCTTGCAGGATAAATATCTACCCTATTGCATTCAGATACGGACGAATATAGGATCCAGGACAACTTCTCCATAAATTGCAACATCTATGGTTCCTATAAGAAGCACATACAGGTCAGTGCGTCCATCCAACGAGAAGTTTCTCTGAACGATCAAACTACCTCCACCATGAGTGTCCATTTCAAGGATATTAGAGAGATGATAACATGTTTCTGGTTCTCTGCAGATCAGAATACGCCTGGTATCGCTCTATAGAAAGAACCAGGGACATGTTATCATCCATTAAAGGAACCATTAAAGGGACACCTATGGTAGGAGGGGGAGGTGCAATGGCTTGAGAAGGTATCTCGTTGGTTGGATGCATCGACCCTGTATGAGCTTTTTAACGGTGCATATAGTGTTGATACCTTCCATGAATGCTGCAGCTTATAGAGACGAGGTCCTGTACTCCTATGTTCGTCCGTATGGGAGTAGGGGAAAGTTTATCCAACAAAGAGGATAATTTTCGTCCTCATCGACTGGCGTTCTTGGAACAATGTCTGTAAGAAGAGCCTATCGTATGTAAGGAATGTCCATCCAAGTCTCTTGACCGCAATCTTATTGAACATGTCTGGGATGGGCTAGGTAGACATGTTGCTGCTCTCAAACCCCATCCCCAAAACATTGAGGGACTTCGAAAGGCTTTGCAGTATCAATGGTTATTACCATCTGATCTCCTGGCATCATTATATAAAATATGAAACGTTGTGGCTGCTGTATTGCTTTGAGGAATAACCACATTCCTTTCCAAGGCACTTTGACGATCTCATTTTTGCCTCTTTTTTTTACCACTGTCTTCATGCACCCATTTGTTACTGAATTAAACTATGTATTTACAATTTCTTTGGACGTTTCTTTCACATCTCATAATATACTGCATTTTACTGAATTTCGTAAAAATTCATCATAACATGTTTGAATTGTCGTGAGTTTTCTCTTTGTTACTTAAATTATGGAAACCAGTTTAGTAACCACATGCATTTTTGGGAAGTGGACGAATTTTACTTTGAAAGAGACGGTGCATACGCAAATGATTATTCACGAAAAATTTAGAATACTGCATCAACTTTTTTATTGAAATTGAAAGAAAATATGACTACGACATTCTAATAACTATACCGCACCCCAGTATGGACAAGCCAGAACCATGCATTCATTGTCTCAAAGTCGACTGTAAATCTATCTTGAAAGATGAAAAATGTTTCCGTCAGACCCATTTTAGATGTTACAAAGTATTCAACACCAATATATTGAACTGCTCCCCTAATATCTGCTGTGTTATCGTGCTATCACGAATTTGAGGCTATTATTTTACATTATAATCCAGGATATGTTCTCTTTTCCTGGATTGCTTCATTTGCTTTTCAGAGATTCGACATTTCCTCGAAACGGTTCCAAACTTATACATTAGCAAAACCGCTAATTTTGCTCATTATCACAAAGAACCTATCCATTGGCAGTTTAAAATTACATCTGTTTTAAGTTTACTCAGGTCTCTTTCGTAATCGTATCGAATATTTGCATTGTATATATAGCCCACTTGTTTGAAAATCATTTGCATATTTCTTGCAAATGATTTCTTCGTACAGGATTTTGTTCAGAATTTTATCGGTTGTATGCCACTTCATTTTACCATTAGAAATTGGTTAGCGTATTCTCTTCCACTTTGCCGGTTCGAATCCCAGGAGGGCATGAAAATATTTTGTATATATTTTTGTGCAATAGATGAACTTCCCTCTCGGTGTGACACCAATAACTTGCTTATTGTAATGGCTCGTAAAAAAGGTTCTATTTGGTGTCTATTTTGTTTCACCCGTGGTATTCATACTAATGAAATACAAGCTTATAGTCTGAATGAAATTCACACACAAATAAAATAAAATAAATAAAGTTCCCGATAGTTTATGTTATTTAGAAAGTATTTCAAATCATCTTGTGCATTATAGTTAATATTTAGGATCCAGACCCAAGTTCAGTTGAAAAATGGCATCAACATTTTTCGTCTAAATTTATCTTTCCCTACACTTGAAATTCCAACCCATCTTCTTAAATTTCCCTAGAGGACGTTTTTAATTTTCTTCATTTCTTTCCATACTTTCCACTTCGACCTGAAAATGGATGCACATAATTCCTAAACACAAAGTTGATCTCTTAAAATACAGAACTTCAATGTTTTAGGTAAGTTCGCTTAGAGGAACTGTCTTGAAATCTATTTGTAATTCCTAGTCATCTAACAAAGTCTGTTATGTTTTTATTATGTATAAAACGAAAGAGTTAGCAAAACAGGCGAGTTACAGGCGAGCTATCAGCATTTAATTATACTTAAATGCTGATAGCTTTTAAGTATAATTACTTTACACGACTTACAACATACTTCTACTAATAAAATCGTAATTAATAGGTTTGTGCTAATTTAGATCATATTATTATAGTGTTAAAGATAAGGTATTTGCTAACATTCATTCTCAACAATTTAAGTAATTTAATACAAATGGAACTATAAAAGAAGAGCAAAAACCTCCTGATCATTTACATTAAATGGACAGGCTCGTCAACTTTTTTGGTTTGTTCGTTTATTTGTATTTTACAGTCTTTGCCGTGCAAGAAATGTGTAATGAGTAGTAAAAGAACCGTTTCGTAACAAGCTTAGTTAATCATCAGGAATACTTTACATATGCTTCGTTTATTGCAAAGCACCACTATATACTTTGTAGGTGACATTAAGCAAGAACAAATTAAATTGTAATTACATGTTACGAAAAAATGAATTAGAAACTGCCGTAAATGAATCAAACATAGCTATTTTACTTATTTCATAAAATCTTAATTTTTTTTCTTAGAAATAAGCCAAATTCAAAAGGAAAGGTGGTGCAATGAGTGTCTACACCCATTGCACCTGTACATGAGTGTACGCTACATGCAGCTGACTTTTTATACATTTTTGAAAAACATTGATGCCCGATTACTTGAAACAGCTCATGAAAATATTTTTAAAAAACGTATAAATCAAACGTCCTCGCGGTTAGCCTAGTGGCTGTGCGTTTCGCAACCATATACGTGGGGAAGGAGTGTCCTAGGTTCGATTCCCGTTGGTGACGTGAGGAGCTTAAGGATCTTCCTCAGCCATGGCCATAGCCAGGTTTTGGGCGTGGGCAGCAGGGATTTTCCCCAGTTTATCTGGGGTTTGTCATCCGCAAGCAGACAAACCGGCCCGTGAACACATAGGCTACAGTCATAGGACACCTCCAGGAATAAGTAGTAACCAAACTATTCCTTCGGATTTCGGTTCCGAATGCCTACACGGTAAAAAGTGTAGGTCTACGCGTGAGCGGAAATTAGGAAAATAAACGAAACAAATTGATGTTCTCTCCTAAAAAAAAATATTTATAGGACTTGTTACTTCCGAATATAATCGTGGAATTTAACAAGGATTTACGTTTATCGTCCAAATTATGAGAACAATATTCCTAACATTTAAAGGGAGGACTTGTTGTAGAGAAAAGTAACGCCTACATCGGAAGAGAAAGGTAAACTTTGATCCAAGAAAACCAAGTCATGAAACGACTGAAAGAAATATTAATGGTTTATGATATTTCGAAAGGAGAATTTTTGTTTGAGATATATGAAAAGTGAGAATATGCGAGGAGCTTTCGGCTTAGATCCACTGAAGTCAATCAACTTTCCTCTATCTACTGAAGAATGTAGAGAGAATAGCACAAAGAACAGATGCTAAAATGCTCTTCACATTTAGTTTTTGTGCACTACAACGTCTATTAAAAGCCAAGAGGAGACGGGTAATATCATTAGATAAATTATAAATGCACTTGCTGCCAATTAGGGAAGATTATAAATAAAACAAAGGAAGGGATTGGTTAAAAGCATTCCTGAGACACGTTTCCATGAGATGATTAAAGATAAAACATCGTTCACCATGACATCTAACCCCAAGAAGAGAAAGCCATCACCCATTTGCAAACGCAGAAAAAGGAGCATAATTTATTATCCAATGAAGAACATTGAACAGCTCAAGTTAAGCCAATACTTTGCATGGTAGATATCCAGAGGCGGCTGAAGCAGGTGAAATCCCCATGCTGATGTCACCACCTCGTGACTCGTAAAACTCATCAAAATGATCAGAGAACGAGAACTTGCTCATTGATTAAAAAAGTAGATTTCTGGTTAACAGAAAAGTTGATTTTTTTTTGTTAATTTTTCTCCGTTATTTTATATAGGATCGAAGTGACAGTAACTGGAAGATCAGTGTACTTTGTTTTGTAGGAATTAGATAGGTGTGGCTTAATCCTAATCTTAATCTTCCAAGTTGATAGGTATTTACTGGTAACAATGAATAAAAGTGTCCAAATGTTTTGTGTGACAATCGATGATTCTTTACCAAACTAGACTATAAATTCTATGACCAGCCATGATATTTCAGAGTATTTGTGGTATTAATTGCATATACTATACTTGGGATAACTGAACTTCCAGATAACATAAAACAGCCAAACTGGGTAGAAGAACACACGCAATCAATAGACATAAATATACTGCATGCTATTTTTAGTACCGGCCTGGTTGGCGAGTGGTTAGCACATCCGCCCTCCGGCTAAAAGATTTCGGATTCCAATCCTACCGTAATCATGTTTGTTTGTGATGTCCTTCACTCATTCACATTAACACATATAAAATATACACTATCCCAAGATGAATTGCATTAAAATGGGAGAATCAGATCCTATCCCCGCTCTTCCCTTCCCATTATGGGGAGAGGGACTTTTCTCGTCAAAGAGAAAGATCACAGGCTCAGCTTATACTCTTAGTAGTTTCGGTCGTAAATGAACTCAAATTAAATTTCCAGTTGCTCTGTTTAATAGGAATCATGTCAAATTTCAAACATGATTCTGGAAAAATTCGACATCTAACAATTACCGTGCTACAGACAGAAGTATATTTTCACAGAGTGGAATGACGAGAGAGACATTCATAATAAATTGCAGGTTCATATCGATATTTTTTCAATATCACATCAATAAATGAATTTTACATTGGTCAAGCAAATTACAGAAAAGGCAAATCCACGATTTTACAGAGCATATATTTAACAATGTGTACGAAATTGGGGAATTTTATATACATATTATTGTTGGTCTCCAAGGAACATATGACAACATTACTAGACAAAAATTATATAAGATTATGATACAATTTGGAATACTAGATAAGCTAGTAAAACTTAAAAGATTAACAGTAGAAAATTCAGAAACGTGAGTTAAAATTGAAAGTGATTTGTGATCCTTTTTCAATAACTCAACGACAAAAACAAGAAAGTAGACTCCAAAGTCACTCTAATAAACAAGTCAGTGTGAATTGTTAGAAATATCAATAACCAAATAGAAAACAGAATAAAGATAAGTATTTGTATGTTATGCATCTAATAGAGACCGGTTAAGGTTCCACATATCATAGACGAGAATCGAATCCAGGTCTTTCCGACAAAAGGACTTCGCCTATTCCGACTGAGCTACAGAGGCTCCGAATAAAGATTCATGAAAATAATAAAGTGCTTCCTATAAAGGGCTAAAATGAATTAACAAAAAAGTCAAAATAATTATTAATGCCAGGAATAATCAATTAAATGATACAGGTGTAATAACTGGGAATTTTAAAATAGAAAAAAATGGAACCATTTAACTATTTAGTTATTACAAGGCAACCAAATGAGACAGAAGTTCAGAATCGAATGAAAAGGAGCAATCCGCTTTTTATTCTTTTTTATCATAATCACACAAGTCTCACATGCAGTGTTGGACGCAATAAATCCAGAAGACTAAGGCTTCATTCGGCTGTAGACCCTGTAGGAAAAGACGACATGAATTTAAAATTTATCCTATAGTATAATGAATCAGAACGCTCTTGATTGCACTCAAAAGAAAGAAGAGAGAGTAGTGTAGTATATATTGCTTGGAAAGAAGTGAACGGACATCATAGTGTGAGGAACAAACATCCATAGGGCCCACCTGAATATCATGTAGGACCTCCTTTCACTACGATGGCTGCGGCAATCTTACGGTGCATGCTTTCCACAAGCGTACAATAGCGAATCAATGGGAACTTTCCATTCTTCCTTTAGGCATCTAATAAAGTCCTGGACTGTTGTGGGGCGAACGTCACTTGATGTAGGAAGCATTGAATTGTCCAGAATGTTCAGATACCTCTCGAAGTTCAATGTTTGCGTCACCACAAACAGAGGTCCGAGGACAAACCAGGAAAAACAGGAGACCATACTATCGCACCTTCGAATTTCATAGTTAGGGTGACGCTCTCTGGTGAGAGAGACGTTCGCTCGGCATTCGCTACACCCACCGTCCTTAATGTTCGGCAATGTACACGATCTTTGAACCGCTGAATACAACTCTGCATGTTAGTTCGGGTAATGTGAGACTTGTATTTTACCATGGAAACTCGTGTTTGAGCTTCTGTTCTGAATGTTTTCGTTCAGATTCCTGTTCCAATCGATGACCGGAACTATACATTCAACGTGTCGCCCTACAAATAGCGGTTTTTACATATTATCCTTTGTAGCATCCTAAGGTCACGTTTGGTGAGTGTGGCGGGTCGTCTGCTCCTGGTAATATTTGCATTTGACTCCCTGCGCTTCCATCTCAGTATGGTATCACTGATTATTGACCTCGGATGGTCTGATTTGTCCACAATTTGCAGAGCAGAATGGCCTGCATCATGGCATCCTATCACGACACCTATTTCAAATTCCTCAGTCCATTCTCACAGCCATTTCACGTGAACACAGTTGCGCTAACTCGGATGCATCATACGACTCCAAATTTATACTGGCCACAAACACGTGACTCGTTATATGGCACGATGTACCTTGCCCGTGAGGGTGCCTGTCGCTTCTTTCAAAGTAGTGTATTTAGAACACAATACACATATAGTTCAGAAATCATAATTTTTGGTAATGAAAACTAAAACCCATTTCTAGACTGCGAGAAATGGGTTTTAAGGAAATTATTTAAGGCCAATTTGTAATTTTACTCTTCTATAAATTAAAACATAGCTTTAAAAGAAAACGTTCAAGATCGGTCTTAAATAGTAAAAATCAAAGAATATGAAACAACTGAAATCAAAATATAAACAATATAAATAAAAATTAATAAATAAAAATGCAGTAGTATAAGCATAAAGCCAAAGCAGTATTAAGAAAATAAACAATGAACAAAGCTGAAAGGTTTGGAATAAAAAGCGTAAATTAGAAACAATGAAAAATAACGAATTTGAGTCACAATAAAATCATTGGAAAAAAAAAATAGAAATAAAAGAATAAAAAACCCATTAAACATGAAAATTTAGATCGTTCGCATTTGGCAATAAAAATATAAATAAATTTAGTCAACAAATATCCAAAAGAATCTAAAATAAACTCTTAAATCTTAAAGGAATAAAGGAAAAATAAATAAATATAAATGAAAAAGCTTAAAAAATGAAAATAACTCTATAAATCATAATAATACAGAACCTAGGCATTCAATCAGAAGATGGTGTTTTTTTTAAATTACAGCTAATATGAGTCTTCACTGCGTATGTTCTTCTGTTCGGTTTACCTGTTTTAAGGGAATTAAAACTCTTCGTCTTCCGTATTCGAGTGATAAAATTACCTTAAATTGAAAATCCCTTCTAAAAGTTATTCGAGATTTACAAGGGAATAGAACCCGGATCTTTCCAATAGAAGGGCGTCGTCGATCCCGACTGACCTACAAAGACTCCTGAGTCGGAAGCAAGAATGAAAAAAAAAAAAAAAAAAACACTAATATGAAGACGAACATAAATCATCGATATCAGCAAAACTGTGCATGTGTGTGTGTGTGTGTTATTTTTTAACAGTCGGTTTTTGGAAGGTAAGCGGTTAGCAGGAAAACTGCCTGTTTCCAGTACTTCAGAAATAGTATTCCGTCATTTACTTTTTTTGTCTATGAAGTCACAATGCGTGATCACGCTACAAGCTCGCTTCTCGAAGGCATTTTGAATTTTTAATAGGCCACCACACCCTTCATTAAAATATCTTATAAGTCGTCCATTCATTATGAGAAGGCCGCTTTTCGTTGTTCGCATGAAACATGGAAACCTAAGCGTATAAAAAGACACGGGTATTCATTACAAAAATTAAGATATTTCTAGCAAAGACAGATCACTCAACTGCGCTTCGATTATGAAACAAACTTTAAATGAAAGCAGAGAAACGTTAGACATGAGAATCCGTTAATATATTACCTCGAAAGTAATACGTTACCTATTGAAAAGATGAGAAATAAATATTTACTGGCTGATTCTTTTTCAAGCTTGTGTCTTTCTATGTAATCAAATGAAATTATTTGAAGCACGATTTCGTTTCTATTCTAAATTATATCACATCTAATTGCACTTCTACCAGTTACATTAATGCTAGTTTTGCACTTTTCACAAACCCTGCATCTAACAATTCGGGATTTGTGAAGGGCGAGCATTCAATTTCATGTCAGAGATCTGCAGTTGATATGATGGAATATAATGGACTCAGATCCACGATTTCATATAGATACCGCCCACTGGTTGGAAAGAACTAAGTTCCATTCCAATCGCAGTACATGATGTACTTTTATAAGAGCTGTCTTATGAAAGTTTTTTTTTTCGTGTCATACTATTTTTGGACAGGTAGTTGCTGTTTCTAGTTTCTATTACGCTAAACTCAACTGAGATGGTGATTGAGCCTAGTCTGTCTTGTCAGGATGAAAAATACCTAATTTCTCATCCTCACAAATATGAACATTAGCTAGAAAATAACCCAATTTACAGGTATAATATAGTCTCCGTGCATTAGTTTAGCGTTATAGAAACTAGAAACAGCAACTTCCTGTTCACGAAAAAAATATCTTTCATATATGTTTCATATTACCTTGAGTGCACATTATACAGTAAAGCAATCTATGATACGTTTTTGCTATTTAAAGTGGTGAAAGTGTCTTTGCTGACTTTTCAATACCACGTTTTATTTTTCAAATGAAGTTCTGACTCACTCAGATTGATAATAGAGACATTGCCCTTTGAAATGCTGTGTTATTTTAAATGTACACAACATCTCATGAAAAGCATGTAGATATCATTCACCACCACAAGGAAAATCCAGTGCTAGTTGAAAAGATCGATGGACTGTTGCCCGATCTACAATAGTTTTTTGGTTGGTTGAAAACAATGATCAGTGAGATTTATTGTTCTGGAGTACTCCATAACAATAAATACGGATGGATTACTTTTGGTACTCCATCAGCCCATTGCCTGTAGACATGTCTCCAGTGTAAGCGAATCCAGTTATTACTATTTGTATTAGGTAGGCCACAAACTGCCTACAAAATCACTGGTGTCGTAAATGAGTTCATGAGAAGAACGCTCATGAATTCTGCAGTTTTGGTCACAATTTATTTTTGGAAACAAGTACACTACTTATGTCTCATTCTGTAAAATTAGAGTCGAGCAGGCCTTCATCTCCTATATGATCCTTATCCTTTCACTTTGCGTCATGTCTCAAGATTCACTAGATAGTGGGCCTTCAGAAACTATTCTCCAATCGAGCTCCAGATGGCATTAACGCTGAGAACAGAGGAGTAGCAGGCGTTAGAGTATGAAAGGGCAATGGATACAACCGATAACACATTCATCATCAGAGCTAACATAACCATCCGTAACACACCAATTGATATACTACTGCGATTCATATCTCATCAATTCAACCAACAAAAATATCTACATTATTCAGTGTTATGGATCCTCGCGAGAGACGTATACTAAATGTTTCAAAGTTGAATAAAATACTGTTGCATATATAATATGAATACCACAATTACAAAACTTAATAGACATTTAATTAAAATATCTCTTTAATGTGGCACTTTTATATGAATCCAGATGGGAAAATAATGACTCTAATAGGTGCTTATTTATTGCTACGAAATGCTTATCGGAAGGATTTGTCTTGACGATTTTCATTTTTGACTTGTAATCTGTCTCTGGTCCAGAAAGATGTCTGAACCATTAGTCTCCTTCGCAGAGTAGGTAGAAGGACGATGGAATATGCACTTTCTATTGGAAAACACATGCGTTCAATTCTCCTAATGACAAGAAAAAATCTTAGTATGATTTTTTCCCCACTGAAGATGAGTTTGCCGATCTCATACGGGATAGCAGGTTTTCGCAAAAACAGAAAAATCGGTCAGAGAGCATATGCAAATAACAGCAAAAATGCTTCTAGTGGGCGGTAGACGGTATAGTGTGTAGATGGTAGTTTATGAATAGTTATTAGTCGATGGAAGATAGCGTATAGTATTGATTGTAGATTATGTAGTACAAAAAATTGTGCACAGCGGGTTTTGTGTTGAGTTCCTTCCCAAGAAAAGTCCTTGAACTCTATGTAGATGTCACCTAATAATAATAATATATGATTTTCATTTTCATATCACGGCTTTGTAATTAATGGCATTCAAAAGATACAGAAAGGAGTGGTGAATTCAAATCCTGTTAAAGAGGATTTGAATTCACTGAAGTACTCTTTCTAAGCCTTTTGTTTCAAGAGAAGTTTAATTGCTATGTCCGAAATTGAGGTCGGACGTATGCTAGTATTTATGTATGCATGCGCACGTATGAAAATAGCAAAGACAAATTGTGAGGAAAATTATCTGAATTAAGCTCGAAAATTTTGCAGCAAATATTTACTTGAAAATCTGCAAAGTGAATTCTGTAGGTCTGATAACTTCCTATATACAAGTATAGTAGTCGAAATACCATTTACTGTTATATTTTTATATTTGGAATAACTAGATTTTTATCTCTCATCTCATCTCCCTTTTATCTTGCGGCGTCGAAGATTTATTAATCATCTGACCTAAAACCGTTCACAAGATAAGGTGGTCAGCCTTACGCCCCGATATATCCTATGCCCTGTAATGTTGAGTTCCCAAGGCCAGTTTGCCTGCTTTGCGAGATGAAAAACTCCAGGATAAACTGGGCAAAAAACCTTTCTGTCCACGCCCAAGACTGGCTAACTTGGCTCTGGTTGAAGAAGATCCTTCAGCTCCTCACGCCACCGACGGGAATCGAACCTAGGACACTGCTTCCTCAGGCATATGGTTAAGAAGCGCAGCACACCCACTAGGCTAACCGTGCTGACTATATTTTTATCTTATATTTTAAATTATATCAAATAACATTTAAAAATCAAAAAGTGAAATTAAAATAGAAAGTCACGAGTAAACTATATATACTATGTTTCATTATAGGATTAGTTTTTGAAACTATGACGTCTTCTTCACCCACCTCCCTCCAGCAGCCTAAAAGTCTAAAAGCTAGATGTCGCACCTAAATTTAGCTCTGATACAACAATAAGTAGGACGACTCACAATCGTGTCCACTTGATTACACCGTCGTGTATTCCCATGAAAAGACAAAAATATCAAAAGCAGCCTACCTACCAACACGAAGATCATTATATTACGTAAAAACCCACTTCATCAATATTTTTCATTGTCAGCGAAAGATATTAAAGCGAAGGAGATGAGCATAGCCCTATGTCTCGAAGGAAGCAGCCCTTTATTCTATCTATATCCATCTTGCACATTTCTTGCGCTGAACAAGAACTCGCTACATGATGCAGATCTAAAGAGAAATGGTAGTCCATCCATTAGCATCGTCGTATGACGATATGACGATGCTAATGGTTATGACGATAACCAACGTCAGAAGATGGAGAATGGACTTCCCTACTTTTCTTCTTAACACGTTCATTGCCAATCACGCGATATCGCGCGAAAACATTACTGATATTTCTTTAAATGACAAGATTATATAGAGCTTATAGTGAACATGATGAAGAAACTATTTTCAGGTGGACAAAGATATAAGGGAAGAAGAACCGGAAATCTTTGTAAAGTAAGTGATTTCTGGCATTTTAATGGATTTTGGGGAGCGTTTTAAAAATAATGTAAACCCTGATTACATTATTTCTCTGATTACATTATGACATCTTCGATGAGGTATACAATGATTTTGTAAAAGAGAAAGCTAGCCTCTTTATTGAACAGTTGAAAGGACGTCGACGCTCTCTGATTGTAGAAAATATGAGTTTAATTTTAAAACTGAAGGTGAGTTCTCGCTTCCCTCGTAGGAGAGAAGCAGGATTGCTACTCCCAGATAATTTGTTTTTCATCCAATAAACAAAAAAACACAGCTTGGTAACACAGCAAAATTCATTCATTCATTACTCTTCGTGCATACAACAGGACTGTAAGAGGTTGGCGTATAGGTTACTGGTTCATAGTAATTTAAGGAACAGAGGTCATGGTTCAAGATTGTTACTTAAGGTAGTAACAGAATTTTGAGACTAAGAAAATAATATTAATGGTAATACTGAAATATCTTTTTTTAAGTAAATCCCATCCATAAAAGGTTTGAAACCTATACCACATTTAGTGCCTTTCAAGAACTAAGAGTTAGATATGGCCACTTTACGCAAAGTATTGATTTCATACCAGCGACAAACATCGCCTGACAACTAAAGACTTTCACACCCAGTGTGCCACAGGGGAATTCGAACTCAACTTCCAGCTTGTTGGCTGTAGATCGTAGACTATTCACTGGCCAACGAAGAAAGCTAAACTAGAAGATAATATCGGGAATCTGGATTTAAAGATAGTAAAATATGACATTTCTAAATACGAAGATGTCCGTCAAATGAACCATGCGATTGGAATCATCTGAGGTTACACATTACACAATTCCTTTCCTCCCAGTGTTAAACAATTTTGCTCGTATTTCTTCCGGTTTTTTTAAAAAAAATCTAAGATTTTTAAGAATATTTGAAGAGTTGGGGATCTTTCGAATTTGAGAAATATGCCAAAAGTGAAGGGAGGTGGAGAATTTAGATGGAAAGCACTTCTTCAGTTGACTAATATTATTTCAAGCAGAAATTCAGATTTTTAGATATGACACGTCTCGAAGCAGCTCAAGATATGAGCATTTTTAACCTGAATGATATTTCAAAAACAGATTTCAAAGAATAGGTATTCTTGAAATTTGAAGTAGGATTGAATATTTTAAAGGTGACTGAAGTCGATTTTTAATTGGAATTTTAGGAAATTTAATTCCTTCATTGAAGAAATAACATGTGGTTAGGAATTTAAGGAAATAGTTTGAAATGTTCTTGAAATTTGTTCGAACTGTGTATTCTGTATATAAAGAGCCATACAGAGGACTACATAAATTACTGAAATCAACCAAGTTGTGAATGTGATTTTCAATCAGTAAATGGACATAACTGATTCTGGGAATGAGAACGATAAAAGTTACCAAAAGAAACATTCCCACATTGGCAAAGTATAAAAAAGGTGTTAACATAGAAAGAAATTCGAAAGTGATTTAAAATACATGTAATATGGGATTGAAGAGGCTAATACTTTATTTTGGTTTTGGCTAATTATGTTAATCAATTTTTATAAGGCTCGAGAGTCAGAGATGTATCCGAAGAGGGAGACAATAACAAATAAAAAAGTAAATTTTCTTTAAAAACGTGAATAAAAAAAAACCCTTAAAAGAGAATCTTGCATTTATGACTGGAAAATAAAGGTAGAATTCACCTGAGCAATAAAGATAAGATTTAAGATCTTGTTAGGAATCCAATCACAGATCTTTCCTTATAAATTTCGAGCTAATGATCCATGAAATGAGCGCTCTTGTGCAGTTAGGAAAATAAAAAACCAAAGGAGTATGTCCATGTTTCTCACGTGTATATTGTGTAGTTCTTATATTTATCTACATAAGTAAGAACCAGCACACACACACACACACACACACACACATATATATATAAATTAATCCAAAGGTTATCTGTCGCATTGTTGCGAAATTCTGCGACACTGGCAAATTGCCAAACCCAGAGAGAGACTCATTGGAAAAACCAGCGTGATGAGAATTCCCAATGTCCTCCCTCTGTAGATGGTTGCGATAACGCAGTACACACGATCTATCAAGAATATAAAGTTGGTGTTTAAAACTAACACTTGCGGAATAAAAAAAGAGCTGGCTACACGCCGATCTGACGAACACACACACACGTGCTTTATTTAATGGCTGTGGAATTAATGGTAGGATTACGGTAGCAAGCCATAACCACCTAGGAATTCCGTTATGATAAAGTAAATAAACTAATTTATCGAGACGTGCCGAAAGAGAGAATGAAGGGAGGGAGAGAGAGAGAGATTGAGTATTCGGATCACACGTTCTAACACCCAAAATCCTAGATGCCAAGAAAACATATCAGAGCAAATGTCATGAAGCCTCATCATCACGTTCTTTGCGCAGGTAAGAATCCCTCTTATCATTTATTCTCCTCATGAGAGTGCAGTCTGTTTGAAATCATGCTTAAAAGCAAATACCTGTCGTGACTGGCGTTTGTTTTCTGAACATATCTTCGGTCATTTGCACTAAGAGGAAGTTCACTTAAAAGAGATACGTTGAGGTGTTAATTGAAAGCCATTAGCGTACTGTACTTCAATGAGAAAGGGATCACTTCAAACACAACATTGGTGTTTCCATTTCTTTCGTCTGCATAAACGTTTGGCGTTTAGACAATAATAACATCCATATTCATGTGGTTTAAATGCTATAAAAATGAATAAATGTTATAGCGTTAAAGAGATCATCAAAGAGCAGAGAGGCCCTAAAATATAAATGATAATTTAGGAAAGCGCTTTCGTAGTTCAGCCTGTTTTAACAAAGCCTTTGGTTAAAAAGAACTGGGTTAGAATCTCGTCTAGAACGGGAAGAACCTTTATGTGGACTTTTCAGCTGAATGTGAAAGTCAATCGCGCATATGAAGGTGGAAGGAGTTTTCATTCGGCAACTACGCAAACCCTCCAGGCAATTTAATTTACACATAAAATTACATCTTTAGGAAAACGACTGACCACCTTATCCTAAAAGTATTATTGCGAAAGCCAATTTGGGCAGATCATGGGCTTAAAGGGTTGTAAGCACCGTGGATTATTATTATTATTATTATTATTATTATTATTATTATTATTATTATTATTATTATTATTATTATTATTATTATTATTATTATTATTATGGCTTCAGTAAATAGCCACATTTCATTTTAACAAGCAATAGGTTACACGACTATGAATGCCTAATATGCAAATAACATGTCTCACTGAGCGGAATACTAGTAATCCCATAGATAATACTGTACAATGCACCTGTTATTTGGCGATCTACTTGCGCATGATGAAACATCCTAAGCCAAAGGATAAGCAAGGCCCCAATGAGTTTAAAACAGAAATTCGGCTGCCAACCGCAAACGTTTTTTTTTTTTTTAGGAAACTGCACTTGTACTATATTAGGTATATTAGGTCGGTATTCTCTGTCCCGTGTGCCTATTTCGAAGGATGAAAAGCAAAGCTGTCCAGAACATAAAAATCCCTCCTTCCACCTTATGAGAGACTGGCTAAATACACATTCGGTTGAAATTTTTTTTTCTCAAAGATTTTTTGTGTTGAGAAAGGATTCAAACTCAGATCTTACCAAGAAGTCATCTTCGAAACCGACTAGCGTACTGAATATGGTATCAGTATCGACTGAGATTTCTTGAATGCAAACAGAATCAGGAAATATGACTGATACAGGTAAAGCTTATGAATGCGAGATTATTATGTGACACCTCCAGGGAGTCCAAAGATTCATCGAGGGAGAGTATGCCAACAGCATCGAACGATTGATTCACTTCCAACGACTAACCGCGCTCAAACTTGTTTAACGTTTTGCTGAGCCATTAGTAGCAGAGGCTCTACCAATCGACCAACCTTTGCTGGCAAATAAATACAATTGCAGTGGTTAATGCTCAGTTAGAATTATAATGCCACGCTTGAGAAAGAATGGTTCTGGAAGAGGAAAAAAGCCATTCTCTGTCGGTATGTTTTTGTTCCAGTGTGAATCTTGATAGTGGGAGTGCTGCAATGGTCATATTTTTGTCAAGAGTACTAGTGTCGTATTTAATATTATGGAAGTACAGGATCATTTGCTTTGCATTAAATGTCAGCATTAAGTCCGTTCCTGTTTATTATTATGATCGAGGAGATGAGAGAAGACGCGCTTGGACAATATTGTATGCAGATGACATCGGGCTGTTTGCAGAATCAAGAGAAGAAGTGGCAGCTAAATTGGAAAGATGAAGGAAAGTACTGGAAGAGAGAGAGGTATGAGACTGAGCAGAAGTAAGACAGAGTATTAGTGTTGCATAGTGGATGCAAGATACAAGCTGGGTAGAGGAACTAGAGAGGGATGGTCGGAGTGCTATGCGATAATAGGGTGCCTATCAATCTGAAAGGCAAAATCTGCAGGACAGTAGTGAGACCAGCTATGACGTATGCTATGGAAACTATGGTCCTGAGGAAAAATAACATCAGCAGGATGGAAGTAGCAGAGATGAGAATGCTTAGGTGGATGTGCGGTGTGACCAGAAAGGATCGTCTGAGAAATTACTATGTAAGAGAAACGATGAAAGTTACGAACTTAGATTCAAATGGTTTGGTCATGTGACGAGGAGCAAGGAAGCGTATGTGAGAAGAAAGGGCATGCAGATGGATGTGCAATGGAAGAGTAAGCGCAGGTGGCCAAAGGAAAGATAGAAGGAGTTGGTGGAGGATGACTCGAGGATAAACAACTTGGATGTGGTGACAGCCCAAGACAGGAGGATGTGGAGGAGACTCATTAAATCAGCGACCCTACTTAAGTAGGATAAGCTGCATACGACGAAGAAGAAGAAGAGGATCAGTGAATTCCATATTTCCAAGAGATGATGCCTCCTTTAACAAATTCAAATGTGAGTGGACTCGGTTTAAGTAAAAAAAGTAGCACTAGTAGGTTAGCTAGCGGCTTCTAATCTTAATCCTAAGGAACATTAGGCAAATTAGGCAATCTCTCCGCTAGTTGCACACTGCCTCCATTATAAGTGTATCCCGCTATACTCCACTATAAGCACATCCCGCTAACATCTATTTCATGGATATTAGCGGGATGATAACGTGTCCCTGGTTCTCTGTAGATCACATTGCCCTCAGTATTGCTTTGTAGAGTAAAACGGGACTCGCTTGGTCCTAGGATAGGGACAAGCAGAAATACCGGTCGCCTTGCATACAGACCACCCTTGTGAAGCCTTCTGCGCCCAGTGGAAGCAGATACCAATGTTCCGTAGTCGATGCGAGATCGGATCGCGGCTGATTCTGGGTAGTATTCCTGTTTCGGCGAAGAGATGATCGTGATATCGGTCACCCACTGAGGTTATTCCTGGCCTTCCTTCACTGAAACGTGCAACGACTGACATACAACCATCCAATTATCTCTGCCTTAGTTTGGCCTGCCTGTAATCTTATGACGTCTCAGGTAAATGGTGTCTTGTAGCCATATCTAAGAATTCTGCCATTACGAAATGCCTTGCTCTCCCTAGACAAGAAACGAAAAAATATCTTCAAAACCCATTTTTGTGCCGTTGCTCGTTGGCATATATCGCTGGTAGCGCCAGTCAGATTCGGCATCACTTTTTACTTAATGTGCCTGAACTTTCATATTTCTTTTCCTTTCCTTCCAGGACTATTTTCTCTTTGAAAGAGAGAAAGAGATATGCAGGTGCCTCATATAGTAGATGGATGCGAGACATTCAAATTTATCTACCTGAATATTTCATTGTTTAGTCATTATTAAGTTGCGCACATACTACAGTTATTACCAAAAGACTAGCGAAAAAATAATCTAGTCCATACAACTGCCCAATGAACTGAGGTCTAGTAATTTGAGAAATCATAACAAATGCCGAAATTCCGAGTGAATTTAATTCTATATTCTGGTGTGTTGGATGAATTTCCGTTGTATGCGAGTTGGACGGTATCTGGTCTATGTTTGATGGTTAAGTATAACTGCTGGACAAATGAATTTTCTACATATAATATGCGGTATATTGACAAACATTTGGACACTTTACGTGCCATGCAAATTTCGGATCCTACCACATGCAAATGTTCAGGAAATATCTGCGCAAGTCAGGTAATAAACGATGGAATGTGCTGTATGTTTTGCGCTGTATTCGATGTCACATTGCCACGTTCAGCTGAACTGAAAGACTCCCAATATGGGATGGTAGGTCACAGAAATGTCACATTAGTGGTCTTCCTGTGTCACAGTGCTACCCGTTTCAGTATACCGAAATCCACCGTTGCTTATGTCATTCGTTGATGGATAGTGCTACCACAGCAGGAAAACGCCCTGGGAGGTCATCGATACTCACTGACCGAGATCGACGAGCTCTGGCTAGGAATGTTCGAGCATCCGGCATGTCATCAGCAGCGGACCACGCAATTGACCTGCAAAATTCTGAAGGGACATCTCTCAGCTCTAGAACTGTCCGCAGAGAGTTGCATGCCACCCTCCCCTCAACGTCAACCGACGTTTGGACTGATGTCTTTGGAGCAATAAATCATGCTTCCAAACGTTTAACTCTGACTGTCGTGTTCGGATCTGAAGATTACCCGGGGAACTGTTCCGGCATGTAATGGTACGGAAATGTTTCAGTTGGATAGAGTTGGGTGCATTTTCGGACTTGGCCAAGACCCTGCTGTCTGATGGCTACCTGGACATCTTGGACAACTTCATGCTTCCGACGCTATCTAAGTACTTCGGCGATGACTCTTGCATATTTTAGCACGACGACGCTCCATGCCATACTGCATTGCGTGTTCGAGACTGATTTGCACAAAAGAACGCAGAATTCACTCCTGAACACAGCGGCCGACATCAGCATTAGCAAGAGGGGTAGCTTTAGGCGAGGGATGAAAGAATATTTCTCTTGCGACATATGAGATATTCGTTGAAAGCATGCTCCAAAGGGTAGTTGCATTCAGGCCAAAGGTAGCCCCCCCCCCCTCTCGGTACTATAAATGCAATTAAAACGCATCTTTTAACCATAATGAGGTGTCCAAATACTTTTTCTAACATGTTTGCATTAATTAGAACCATCGCAGTTAAATCGCCTTCGACAAAACCTTCTTGGAAAGACCTCCGTTCAAATCCGTCAATGGTGTGAAGATCAACAATGAGAAAACCAGAGGAATGATCGTTGTCAGTTTGAAAGGCCAATGGATATTTTTATAAATATTCATAGAAAAGGCAATAACAGGATGTGTGCATTGGAAAGTGGCTGGAATGAATCTGTAAGAGGGGGAATGTTATTAATTAAGCCGACTATCATCATTTAAGCATTTCTTGGAGAACCTGATAAAAATGTCATAAATGTGAAAACAGCAGCGCAAGGATATATACCTTTCATCAACAACGCTATAGAAGGAATTTTAAATAAGAAAACATTTGTGTGGGGGAAGGAAAAATGTTGACGAAAATGTAGAACGCTGAGGTACTCCAATTCCGACTCTGGAAGAAATCAGAAGAGAAGATGCCAAATACTATTACATGCAGTGAACGAATAATAAAAAAAATATAGAAACTGGTAATCCAACTAAAGGGCATAAAAAAACATAAGATTATAATTTTGTAGTTACGACTCTATGCCAAACCCGATCAAATGCTCTGGAGTTAAGAGCTACCATATGCCCATATTAAGAATTTTTATGACTTATGTCCAAAGGTAGATATGATTAGTTAGAAGATCTGCTATGATTCGACGTCTAAGGATTAGGAAGGAATTTTGTTGTTCAATTTCACCAAAATCCATTTGGCAGTTCGAGAGATGAGATGAGCAACCCAGTGCATGTGCATTATACAAACTTCCTACCATCAGCAAATTCCTTAGTAACGAACGTTTAAATATGAAAATAAATAGATGATGGAATAATGCAAGAAGTTAAAGTGAAACGTAGACATGCACAGTGATAATCTATCTTTCAAACGGCTTCTATCATTTTCTGGTGGAGATCCTCTTGATTGTTCTTAAGAATGAAGCGTCTTCGTGTTTTGCATGTCTATTTTTGCATGAGCAACAAACTCACGAGCGCTTCGAGGAGAACACCACTGCCATCCTGCAACGCGGACACTATATACTCACCATCATTCAAAAGTTTTGATACGTAAACATTCCTCAGATCTCAAATGAGTCTCGAAGTCTGTCTTTCTACGTTACTACTAAACGTTGTATTACGGTAAAGCTCAAAGTTGGTTATCAACATCTCATTAAAAGAATAACTAAATCCTACCTTTAGGTCACATATGGCACCAACACTAATATATTATATGCCAATAACCTTCATGTATGAGATTCACATAAAATAATAACGTAATCCAACATTTTGGATTCCTAGTTCAACTTTTCCATTGTCAATTCTTTTAGAAACTGTTGATGACAAGTAAGCTTAATATGATGGCTGGGATCCATCAGATTTCGTTTATTCCATCCGGAATATATAAAAAAGGTATATATTTGATTAAAATCGTTTGTTATTGTGATTTGTATTTGCAAATGTACTATGTAATTATGTTTTGTGACTACTTCATGTAGAGTGTGGGAAAGGTTGCATTAAATGCGGAATTTGAAAAATATAAAGATTCTGTTAAACCACGCATTTTCAACACAGTATTTCTTCATATTAATCAGAAAAAAATCATTTCCTTTGGCAATTCGTTTCGGTAATTTTCACCTCAACAATTTTGAGGAACTTTATCCAAGTTAAAGCCACGTATACGCATAGTGAGTGATTTATTTATTATGATGTGATCGGAAAAGCAAGTATTTTGCAGCATTTTATTTATTTTATTTTATTTATTTGCAGCATTAATTTTCTAGGACGATATCGCATCGTTTTACATGGTTCAAGGAAATGACGATCGAGTTTGAACATGCTGGAATGAAGAAGGTTAGTCTGGATCCAGAGAACTCTGTACCCAGTGTCAATTATTACGATATCCAAAAAAGGACAATTTCTCATTAGATACATTATTTACGTGAATAAAAAAAAGCCCTTTTTGGATATCGTAATAATTGATACTGGGTACGGAGTTCTCTGGATCCAGACTAACCTTCTTCATTCCAGCATGTTCAAACTCGATCGTCATTTCCTTGAACCATGTAAAATGATGCGATATCGTCCTGACCTGAATCGATCAGACTGCATGCCGATATCCAAGTTTTGGGAAGTGATCGCTATTATTTTTTCATAAGTTTTTTAATTGATAATTATTAAAAATTTTTTTCTACGCAACTTTCTACAATTGTTCCTTTCAACTGTAATAATGTAATATCATATACTGTACTTCAGCTGATATCGAGACACGAGTTAATATACGCAGAATTTATGACTCTTTATTGTGATTCTTGTTTTGAAAGTAGTTAACGTCATGTTCCTGACAATGTTCATAGAACGTCGAATGAAACATATTGAAGTTTAGGAATAAAATTCTATATAATTTGTTTTTTGCATGTGTAAGCGTGAAAGTTATTTTAATATGTCTATAGTGCACATGTTCCATTGAAACTATTACAAACCAGTTTTAAGTTAATAATCTTAGAGTTGAGTCAAGAATAAAGTACTTGATCAAAGATAAGAGACCACAGGTATGAGCGTTCTGAGGAAGATAAGGGGCGTGAACAGATGGCATCAATAGTAAAATCATATTAAAAATAAAGATATTAGGAAGGAACTTGACTTCGTTAACAGTCACGAATGGGAGAGCAGAGTTAATTTAAGGTGGTATGGTCACTTGAACAGAATGGGTATCAGACAATCAGGTGTCTGATACCAAGATGACAGGATAAAACATAGAGGAAGACTAACATTTAGCTGAACTGATTCTGTTAGAAGTGCCTTAGTAGACTGAATCCGATGCGATAATATTGGACTGCCGACAAGTAATAGATTCATTTGGAGGGAAATGGTTCACAGGTGATTAATAATAGTGTAAACTTAATCATGTAGTTTCATTGTAGTCTGGACGTCCCTTGATGGTATATATATATATATATATATATATATATATATATATATATATATATATATATATATATATATATATATATATATATATATATATATATATATATATATATATATATATCAACGTCCGAGTAGGATTAACTTTCAGTTTCTCTTACCCAAGCCTGCTTAAACAAATTCAGGTCCTCTACCTACTGACTTGGCCTGAGTTTAGGCTTAATTATTTGGTCTGCTTCCAACACATGTTCTGTTTTGGTCGCCTATATCCTGATCTCCTACATCTTTTCTGTATATTGCGTGTTCTTTTTTTTTTCTAGATGAAGAATCCGAAGGAGATTCTTCCGTACGAGACCAGTACACTCACTTTCAGGTGAAGAGTCCAGTTAATGGTTTTCTTCGTGTCCTAGAAGGAATTCGGAAACAGGTCTTTCCAGCCAAAGGGTATCCATCGACTCAGCCGTGCAGGTTCTATATCTCCTACATACCAAACAAAAACGTCAGTTAAAAATTCATAACAGTATCACCGAGGACTTCCGACTGCTGGTTAACGAGATTCATTTCGATCGAAACGGTCTTAAATATCATATGGTGGACAGTAATATGCATTGTTAACAAGCAGCTTGCGTTTTATCTATATCAGTTAAACATATCGATTAATACTAAAATCATCGATTTTCTTATGAATAAACTGTCATGAACCTTATTTAATGAACAGACACCAATTTAATCGAAATTTGTACAGGAAAAAGTAATTTATTATTTGCTCTAATTTTTCTTCAGTGATTGTTTCTCCACGTTAGGACATTTATGTGATGATGTCTTAAACTATTATTGTTCTCTGTGAGCATGCAGAACGATTGTTATTCTTATACTGTCTTCGAAAATAACATAGTGAACTTAATTTCTCCGCTTGGATGTTCAAGTAGAACTACAACCATAACTATAAAATGCCTCTTACAAAACCACTACTATAAATATTGTCAAGCTAGATATTTGCCGAATAGAAATAGACCACTTGGACCTATATAGATTTATTAAACTTTCACTTTGTATTACATGAAATAGTTCGCAAAATAGTTTTAAAAACACACAAACATCAAAAATCCAACCAAACAAATCACTAACACTAATTCTCACCCCAAAAAAGCTTCAACATCCGCTCCAACATTCGTGGCCTAAATGGTAATATAAATGATGTGCACCACCATCTACAGTCATCTAAACCAGAACTACTATTCTATTCGGAATCCCAACATTGGGATTCCGAATGGAATAGTTCTTTCCACCACAAGGATGGCACTTGTGCATTCGTAAGAACTGATATACCATGCCAGAGACTGATAATCCGTGAATCCCATTGTTTGATCTGTTTTAGCTCAAAATTTCTCTACCAAATCAACCAGCTCTTTTCAATTGTTCCCTGTTCGCTCTCCAAACTCCGTCAAACACTCTGACCTCTTCTACCTTCTCTCTCTCTCTCTCTCTCTCTCTCTCTCTCTCTCTCTAAAGTTCGACTTTCTGCAGTGTCAGTACCCCAAGTCAGTACCTCAATAGTGAGGGCATCCTTCTTGGGGACTCAATGTCCACAACTGACATTGGCTTCCTTTCTCCAGTTTCACCGATCAAACAAAACATACTTGACTTCTTCCTAACAAGCTCACCTTCCAGTTATACTGTGGTTGTCGGTTCCCTTTTTGGAGGCTCAGACCACAACCACATACAAGTCTCTTTTACTGCAGAACAACTTGATACACCAGGTAACAGTCTCAGGGTGCCAACCGGGAGGACCTCCATGACTTCTCTACTTCCTTTCCATGGTCCCACTACTACTTCAATTCTTCTGATCCAAGCACCCTGCTCAGACCGAATAACAGAAATCATCCTCATAGGAATGAAGGAAAGCATCTTTTATTTCAGTCTAAGCTCTCCGCTACATCCAAGCCTTGGTTCCCAAAAAGTGTGATAATGCTGTAAAAGAAAAAACCTCTGCTTACCACAAAACTACAGCTGTCCTCTCTGCCTATACTGCAGCCCACAACAGTTGCAAAAGAATCATCACCAAATCCAAGTCAAACTTTGAAAGGGCCAAATGCTGCAAACTCGCTCCAGCCCAAATGGCAGTCGCACCTTCTGGCCCCTTGCCAAGACAATTGGGTGCATCTTCTGCCCACTCAAGTTTCCACCACTTTCATATCCAAATTGTACTAGTCACCTCACCAAAAGACAAGGCTTTTTACTTGTATCACTCCTCTCTTCCAATTCCTGCATTGATAGCCTGGGCAAAGTTATCTCCACTCCACAACGAACAGCTCCCATACTCTTCCAACAAAAAGAAATCCGAAGAATCCTTAACAACTTGGACACAAATAAGACATCTGGTCCTGATGATATCCCACCTATTGTGTTGAAAAGTATGCCCCAGAACTAACACCTATCCTGCATCACCTCTTCAATCTATCCTATTCAACTAGTATCCACCCAACAACATGGAAGCAGATCCACATCCAGCCTACCCCAAAGGAAGGCGATAAAAGTTAACCAACGAAATACAGTCCAATTGCTTTCACTTTCTGTTCTTTCAAAAATTATGGAGACGGTCATCAACAACCAAATTCTTGAACCATCTAGAGACATACCAACTACTCAGTGACCAGCAGTGTGGATTCATCCACTCGCGACCTACAGCTAATCTTCTTGATTTCATCACCCACCTATGGACTCAAGACACGGAGAAATTCACTCGATTGCCCTCGATATTTCAAAGGCATTTGATGGGGTTGGACATGGCGGCCTGCTCACCAAACTACCTTCTGTACTTTGCAACTGGATCGCCAACTTACTCACTGGTCGCAGACTTCATGTGATGGCGAATGACTTACTCTCCTGAGATTTCCCCACCAATGCAGGAGTACCCCCACGGTTCTGTTTTTTCACTCAGTTTCTTCTTCTTCTTGTATATAAACGGCTTTTTCTCACAGACGTCCAATCCCATTCAGTTTTGCTAACGACAGTACACTCCATTCATCCTTTTCATTCGACAAACCTGCCAGTGCTCAAGTATTAGAATCTTCAAGATGTCCCACAACCAGGGACCAGAATTTAGATCTCTTAGCTATATCCCAGTGGGGGAAAGGACTTCATTGTATACTTCATTGCAACCAAAACTTAGTTTTTTCTGATTTCTCTCAAGAAACAGCTCGCATCCCTCCCCCTTACCTTCAGTAATACTGAGTTATCCAAACACAATCAGAATTCTTTACCGGACTGATTTGCACTTCCGATATTTCCTAGCACAACCACATTTTAACTATAGTTTCTGCAGCTGCCAATAAACTTGGTGTACATGTGTAGTGTCACATGCGAAAAAGCATGTGACACTACTTCATAACTTCACAGCTGCTAACTCTACACAAAGCCCAAATTCGACCAGCCGTGGAATATTGCTCCTATATTTGAGGTGGAGCACCAAACTCCTCTCTAAGGTCACTCAGGTCTATCCGGAAGAGGGCAATCTGGCTAATTAATGATCGCTTTCTCACAAACACACTTCAATCTAGCTCTCATAGACGTTCAGTGTCTGTTATTTGGCTCTTCTGCAGATACTTTCATGGAGAGTGATCTGCTGAAGTGGCCACTATTGTTCCTGCACTCTCTCCTCCAAAATCATTAAAACAAGAGCCACACCTAGCCAACACTCTTTTACAATCCATCTTGAAACTCACCGAACCAACTTCACTGCCTCCTCTTTCTTTCCATCTAATCTGTTCTTTGGAACAGTCTCCTCCAATCTGCATTCCTCGAAGATCACAACCATCAACTGTTCAAGCAAGATGTGAACAGACTCCTTTCTTCAATTCATGTTGCTCACACACGGTACTAGTGTGCTTCTTGGGCCTTTCGTGTGTGGTCCAGATATATAAAAAAGATGAACTGTCTTTTGTATATTAATGTTTTTGTGCAGACTTTTCCATGTAAATTATTATGAACTGAGATTTATTGCATAATGTACGAAACAGTTGATAAAGTGTATGAAAGTATCCGAATTACAATCAACAGAGTTCACCGAGTAGATGTTTACGTTACCCCTTTCTCTTCAATGGTATTAATGCGCTGTAGATTTCTATTATTTTAGGTGGTTTATCACAAACTAGTATACAAATAACTGCAGACAATCATAACGCAATAACGTAACCATTCACTTTCACTGTAATTGTACTCTAACTCATTTTTGACATGCATTGTAGTGAGTTAGTTATTATGATTGTTAACATACAATTTTATATAATTTTGAAACCTTATGTCTGATTTTTCTACTAAAATAGTAATAACGTAAATCAAAATGGAGATGATGAGACATAGCTAAGTAGAGATCTTAAATACAAATTATATTATTTGTCATCCAGCATGAATGGAGTATTTTTATGTGAATCCGGCTCACGGGAGTTCGTAAAGCTATAATACGCATCATGGGTAGGCTAAGAATGTTTTCTTTCTTTCTTTCTTCTTTAATTAATTCATCACCCTGTGCGGTTTCGTACAGAGTGTCGAACTTTATTTTGTCTCCCTGCACTGTTCCGCATTATTTCAACTGATAGAATAGTAGAGTCATGGACCTGCACGGTGTAGGAAAATCAACTATTCTTCTTGAATAGCAGTTTGAATACTACCTTCTAATTTCCGCAAGAAATTCGAATGAAAGGCAGTTCCCGAAAACAGAAATAGATGGAACGACACCAAGCAAGTTTGTAAAAGGTCTCTAAACATCTGCTTCTCGTGTTGTAATAGGATCCATGAAAAGTGAAGGGAATGATGAATGCCAGTTCAATGGAGTATAATCCATGGAATTAAAAAACAGAAACGGAGATCTACTCTGAGGTAGGGATCGCAGCGAGTCTGTAGGAAAGGGATCGTCGAGTAGTCAATCAGTCCTCTTCTGGACAGCATAAATTGAGAAGATTTCTTGAGAAGGATTTTGAGTGCATCACTTCAAACACAATAGCAGTATTCTATATTTTACAACTCGGCATGTTTGCAAAGTTTACAGGGTTCGTAACTGAACAATTGAAACGTATTGACTTAATTCGGGAAGGACTGCAAATTTTTATATGCTGAGGGAATTCCTATTTGTGTGTTTGTGCCAGGAAGTCTAGAGGTAATTTTTTCGGGTGAATTTTTGAAAAGAAAAAAGCAGCACCCCGTTTCGTAGCACCGTAGTAATTTACACTTACCTCACCCATTCAAGCATGATTGGAGATCTATGTTTAAGGTACTAGTTGTAGACGATCTTGGAAGGAGATCTTGGAAGGATATTTTAAATAATTTTATTCTTGAAAGAATTGATTTAAATGGAAGTCTCTCTGGACAAAGTACACAGAGAGAGAGAGAGAGAGAGAGAGAGAGAGAGAAAATGAGAACCTAAAGACAGCTCGAATACTAAAGTTTATCAAATCCGTCCAACCAGAGTGGAGGCATTGTGAGCGTCCCTGTAGACAACATGAGAAGAGTATTTTGCGAAACGAAAGGCCCTGAAACTAAGTATTGAGAACTATTTAGTGAAACGAGGTAGAGGAAGAAGAAACAATTTTAGAGGAAATCTTCTGTATACCAAATGCTAAGTAGTGAATTATTCCAAAATTCATTTTGCATGCTGTTTAGGTGCATTTAGCAAAATGCGAAAGTTTATTTGTCTGTCAGTTCGCATTTATTCGAAATTTCGTATTTACAAAAAAAAAAAAAAAATTCCCTAGTCATGAAGTTCTGGATTCAAATCTACTTTAGTGACAAAATCAGAAAAACATTAATACAACAGTCGTTTTAAATTGTAGGAAATGAAGGATTTACAACCGTCTAAAATGACTGGAGTACATCTTAATGATAATGAACAGCATTACTGTGGTATTACTAAACGCACTTTTCACCAATCTGTCAGATTATTTCCAAATTTGTTGTTTATTATATTCATGCAGTCATCATTCGAGTTCAACAGTTAAGAGTAAACTCCATTCTCTCTCTCTCTCTCTCTCTCTCTCTCTCTCTCTCTCTCTCTCTCTCTCTCTCTCTCTCTCTACTAATGAGAAGAATGTTACCAGCAAATTAATCGTTTTGATGAGCTAAGTTCATTTTGGGACGACCTTAAAAGACTAGAAGAATAAACAAGTTAAAATTCAAAGGTAACTTTAAGAATTATAAGTACATGCGATTTGATAAGAACGTCGTGTTCCGACCAAGATGAAATTTAATCTTTGAAACATATTCTTAAGATAGTAAAATTCAGCAGATTGTAGGTTAAACTAAAAGTCTTCACTTGTAGGAGAAATGGAAGTTGTTATAACTGTTAATTCAAAAACAGAAAAGAAAAGTAAATGAAACAGTAGTTGTAGCAGGTCCGAACGATTTAATGGTGATAAGTTCAGTATGAGAGAGAACATGAAAGAGTTGCTGGAAGAGACGAGAGAGAGAAGAGTGAGAAAGTGAAAATAGTTAGTATTTTACCTCGCTATAACAAAACTGAATTACGAAGAAGGGCTATGATGGCAAACGATTCGATGCGTGGGCTATGTAGAAGGAATGGATGCGAGTTCGTATGTGTGTGGAGTGAGTTTGAAGGAAGATTGGATTTGTATAAGAGGGACGGCCTGCACCTGAATTCGTTTGGTATCAGGAGTTTGGAAAAACTAATAACTGGTATGAGATCTAACACAGAGAGTCAGGGAAACTAAATTGTAAAGGGAGGAATCGTGTGAATGTGAATGTAAGAGCGAAAATGGTATATAACTGTGTTAATGATGCGAATGGGCTTTGTCATAGAAATGTTGACGAGGCGAGAACGATTTCGGGTTGGTGTTCGTCCGGTTCGGACCAATCATATATGTCCAAAGATGTCTACATGTTTAAAGCATTAGAGAAGAATAGAGATCTGCAAGTTGTCCAATTTGGTCAGGCAGACTGCAAACAAGAATATACTACAGAACATGCAGGTAGATTATGTCTGTACACGAATGCTAGGAGTATCAGAAACAAAGGGGTAGAGTTTTTTGCCTTAGTCAACATGTTGCGACCTCAGATTGCAGGAATTAGTAAGACCTGACTATCAGAATCAGACCTATTAACTGGTATCGAGTGTCATGGGTACAGTATTTTCAGGAAGGATAGAGTGGATAGAAGAGGAGGGGGCGTGCTGCTAATGATATTGGATCACTTAAATCCAGTTAGAGTTGAGACCTATGAATGTAGTAATACTACTAACAATATTTCATTTGGCAGTGAGTTTGAAGCCATCTGGTGTGAGGTGGAATCTAACAAGACAAATTACACAGTCGGGTGTTGTTACAGATCTGGTGGATTGGTTGCTGGTGATGAAGAAATGCATCACCAAATAGAAAAGGCGAGCGCGAAAAGAATAATCATAATGGGAGACTTTAATTATCCAAATATTGATTGAGTAGCAGTAGGATCTCATGTGAAGAATGAAAATGCATTTATTGAGCTGTTGCGGGACAACTTCCTCAAGCAGCAAGTGACAGAAGGAACTCGAGATCAAAGAGTTCTAGATTTCATTATAGTGTCAGAGAGCATTTCAGGTAAGTCCTAACTATTCTGCCTCCAGTTGGTGAGAGTGATAATGAGGTACTCACTTGGGAAGTGACTAAGTTTATGAATGTTCCATTCAGAAAAGGAACTACAAAACTAAAGGAAATACTGAACTACAAAGCAGGAAATTATGACCAACTGAGGAGTATACTAAGTTCAGTGGAATGGGATCGGTTGTTGGATGGAAAGGATATCGACAGTGTATGGGAAGCATTTAAACAATATTTAAATGATGCTATATCAGAATGTATCCCGAGAATTCGAAGAATAAATACAGTAGGAGTCAAATGGATGTGTAATCTTATTAAGCAAGAGATTCGAGATTCGTAAGAAAAGGACGATGTGGAAGGAATACCGTTTGCACAAGGATGACGTCCGTTATGAACATTATAAGCAGCAGGCTGGAATAGTCACAACTGTTATACGTATTTTTATATTTAAAGGTACTTGTGACATAGCATAATTATTAAAAAACACGTAAGTCCACAATAATGACTTTTTAATTAATAAAGATTCAGATATTTCATACTAAAACTAATAGTACATCTTCAGTGTTACAAACAGATAGGAATGGAATACAAGTAACGAACATTCGGCGGATCACCTATTAAAATACATTGTTGTCGCGAGCTAGGAAATGAAAGAAATTAATAAATAATTAATATTTAAGATAATTGTTTTTTTAATGATTACATAAAATAAAAGTCTCCCAGATCTTCGAGAGAGTGAGACAATCATTTCGATTTAAATTCGGTCGCTGTAAAATAGCTTCACAACTTTCTTTAAAGAGCCGTTCATATTTGAACCTGCATCTATGAAGGAGAATAGCTTTATCCCACTGGATATTATGGGTAGTGGTAATACTGTGTTGTGCTAGACCAGACTTCTGAGGTTTGTTGTATTCAATAAAATATTGATGTTCTCTAATAAAAAATAATAACTGTTATACGGAAAGCAAAGTCTGATTTTGAAAAGAAACTGGCTCTGCGTGCTAAAGACAACCCACAAGAATTCTACCGATATGCTGCAAGTAAAATAAAGAATGGATATGAAAGAATAACTCTTCTAAATTCAGATGGCGTGAGGGTTACAGATGCAGAAGAGGTTGTTCAATTAATGAGTGCCCATTAAGATAAAAGCTATCAACCTGGTGAACGAAACATTGAGCTCACTGTTACCTCTTCACTAGATGAAGAAACGCAAGTGTGTGAGGCCGAGGTATTAGAGCTGTTTACTAAGGGAAGGTCGTGTTTTAGCAAGGTGCTCACATTCTATAACAACGTTACCATTGAACTAGGCAAGGGGAATGGATACACCATGACACTTATGGATTTTGCTAAGGCTTTTTACAGAATACAACATGACAGACTGCTGCATAAATTGGATAAAATGGGTTTGGGTTATACAATATTAGCATGGATAAGAGGATGGCTGACTGATAGATATCAAAATGTGGTATACGGGGGGTCTGAGTCTGCAAGGTTAGTGGTGTACCACCAGGATCAGTGCTTCGCCCACTGTTATTCAATCTCTACATTAATGATATTCGGAATTAGTTGATAAGCGACATAAAGTTATTTGCTGATGATGATGCAAATATAGGCAGGGTAATCAGGAATGTTGCTGATATGCAGTCCTTGCAGAATGATTTGAATTGGCTGGAATTGTGGGCATGGGAAAATGAGTGTCACTTCAATGTCAATAAATGTAAAGTCATTCACTTCGGCATGATTAGATATCCTGTGTCGTATTATATTTGTGAGATTAGGCTGGAAGAAACTGATGAGGCTAGGGATCTTGGAGTGTTAATGGATAGGAAGTTGAAGTTTAGGGGCCATGTGGTAGTGATTGCAAATACAACTCAAAAGATAATTGCAATGCTGAAACGAACGTTCATATGTAAAGATAAGGATGTTATTTGACTCTTTACAAGGCTTGATAAGACCTCACTTGGACTATTGTGCGCAGGTCTAGTCTCCTGGATTCCGTTGTGATTCTGATATATTGGAGAGAATACAAAGGAGAGTGTTAAAATGATATCAGGATGGTGGAATACTGATTATGAAGACAGATTGATAATTTGTAGACTGCAGACACTAAGAAACAGTAGAAAGACGGGTGATATAATTGAAATTTACAAACTTCTGAAAGGGTCATACAGGATTTTAATTCATGGGATTTTCCAGTTTATGGTGGGTGAGGAAAGGATGAGAGGGCATCCTTGGAAGCTGAGAATGAAGGCTGCCAAAAAGGGTGTAAGGGCTAGATTTTTCTTCCAGAGGGTGGTGCGTGATTGGAATGGATTGCCATTGGATGTTGTGAGTGCAAGCAGTGTGAATGAATTCAAGAATAAGTATGATAGCTGGTGTGTGTAGTATGTGGCCTCCCTCGATGAGTCTCTGACTCCCTGGAGGTCTCTCTTAATAATAATAATAATAATAATAATAATAATAATAATAATAATAATAATAATAATAATAATAATAATAATAACTTATATATAATACGTTTATTAGCATATTAGTAGATTTACTGCTCAGTATTTACTTACATGTTTTAATAAATGCTAAATGAAGATTCGCTAAGTGTATAGAGGGATTGTATCGTAATAGTTTTCAAATTCAGCGAGTTATTTTTAATTTCTGAAAATTAACTTACAGAGGATAGTTGAAGTGCAGTCGAAACTCACCATAAACATTAAATATTATGTAAACTTACAAACTTTGTGGATTATCTAATGCATGAAATGGGACTATACAAACTAATATGCAAATATATGTTAATTGCTAATCCTCAGGCTAGCTTTATTCCTTTAAGCGGTATGGAAACAGTTTTCGGAGAGAACTCGGTTGTCTTCATAACACCGGTTGACGCTCCTTCACTTTAAAAAATCATTAAGAAGTTTCGAGGTCTTCTATAGAGAAAAAAAAATAAGTTGACTGAAAAAAGGTTTTAGGGTGGGGGCGATTATTAAAGAAGAGTTGAGAAATACTATGTACAATATGTTAAATTATGTTAAATAATATCAGTTGAGCTATGTATGGGGGTATGAACAAATATAATGCTGTTTTGATTATTATATTAATAATTAATATTAATGATGTGACTAATTATGATTTTAATTTTCCTAATTAATAGTGTTGAAAAACTATGTTAGTGTTGTTTCTTCGATTCACTGGAGAAAGAAAATATTTCCCCATGTTTCTCTCATTTTAACTGATCACATTGATCATATTTCACCACAAAATATCCATAATAACCTTTTAGTTCTTGTTATCCATTCTGTTGGTCTCTTTGTCCATCTCCATTCACATCACGTATCCTCTCCACCAGAATGTACTCTGTCTTTCTATTATTACTACAAATAAGACTTCGTTTTTTGCAATGAATAAATAAACAATATAAATGCCAGTTTATAATCCAAAAGTAAGAAGGAGAAGTTCTCTCCTAATTTTGTTTAGAAATCGGCTTAAGCTAGTTTCTCTTCAACTTTCACCAATAGCTGGGCTCCCGGACACTTCATGATATTTAAGGCATTGGGGACAGAGTATACTACTGCAGCCACTTCGGAATTCTAAACTTTAATAATTGACCTACTATCTGAAATAGTGTGAGGTCTACGGTCAACATTTTGCGATATGGGGCTAAAAACCAAAGTTTCTGAGATCGACCAGCTGCGTCTTAGTTATACTAACACTGAAATCAGTTGATAAAAACCTAGATAGAGTTCCTCTAATGGTGATTTACAATGGAAGAAATAAAGGTCTTTCTTCATCATGTAATCAAGCATAATGTAACCTTGTGCTGCATGCCCACACTGGCGCCAGCTTGTTTCTTTATCCACTTAATTAGTCTTTTCATCTAAACTTATTATTCCCACAATGGATCTTTTTGATGTTTCGCTAACTTATTTTCATTCTCTTTAGTTGCCTTTAAGTAAGGTTTCAAGTTCTCTGTTATCATTATTGTTAACTATTATTGATTATTATAATACTATAGTAATTAATCAGTGTTTAGTTATAGATGGTTAATATGGGAATGACATCGCTATTACTGTTGCTGGCTGTTATTATTAATTCACTGTTAATGTTAAAGGAAATTAATACAAATGCAGTTGTAATTGATTAGTTTAAATCATTTAAATGTAGTTAGCTGTTAAACAGCTAACTACATTTCAAATAATAGCTTACTAGATCAAACTTTTATAAAAAGAATTAACCATTGACTATTATTTTGTTTTTCTCTTATATAAAAATAAAAGTTAGAAGACAATTAATTAAAATAAACTAAAAAGACGATGAAAGAGGAAGCGATGGGGAGTTGGCTATTAGTTCGAACATGCGGCTATATGGGAATGAGGCGTGCGAAGATACAATCCATGTTAAACGCATTAGCTTTATCCGTTTACAATAGTCATTACTTGGTATATAGCTCACCAGCTGCTACATAATTTGATTTTCATTCAGTACATGCCATCAAATTTGATGGTAAGGTCTGTTAGTACTTTGGATGGGCTATGGGTTAAATATGGATATCTTATTCTAGAAAGCAGGCAAAGGACTTTTCCAAGCCACTTTGGTTTCCATTGAGAAGTGTAGTGGTGGCCTTAAACCGGACAATGAAATTCATCTACCATTTAAAGACATTCGCAAAACATTGATGGACATGGTGGGATTCCAACCCACAGACTGTTGATTAAACAACAGATGAACCAACTTTACACTGGCCAACTGGAGCATTTCGTTTACCATTTCGTCTCTACTCTTGAAAGAAAAACTCGTGTGTGCGTGAAGTAAAAACTGCTATCTCCATGAGACTGACTAACTCGTTTCCCGTTGAACAGCCCTTAGAAAGTTCCTTGTAGTAGTGTCGATTTGAACCCAGGTCTTTTTAGCTGAACAGAGTAGCAATTATTGATTTTTTGTTCTCTAGCAACACAGCAAACAGTTTTACAAATAAAGCTAACTGATAAAAAAACTAAGGACCAAAAAGTCTAGTGTCCCTTCTAAACAAAAGCATCTGAAACTGCTACGATCAGGTGAATTCAGTCGTGGAAAAAGATACAGCGGTCGCCACTCTTTATACTATTCAATTCTGAAGAGGCTGGTCCGATAAAAGCAATTCTCCCTAATGTTTTACACAGGACGAAAAAGGGGAGTACTTGGTATCCACGTAAGGGTTATTAATATAATGATAATGATGATAACACGTTTATTGTCAGTTGAAAAAGCGTTTCGTATACATAAATAGACCACGACTCTTATCTTTTAGAGATGCAATTGTTTTTCGTTTCTCCCTATTTAGTTATTAAAACCGAAACAGAATTCTTCCTTCCATGTATTCACAAAAAAAACACCCTGTAATTCTTTCAAATAATGAGGGCAATCACAGTCCTACAGGTATACAAATTCAGTAAGAAGTGGAAAACTTTCCTTTTCTAGCGAATGTTCTATTATTCGATCATAACAGATGGACTCCGAACAAACTGATGAAGCCGAAAGCCATAGGCAGAACTCGCTACATTGTCACCCTGTTAAATTATGTGTTCTCTCCTCGAGGGCACAACAGATATTATTGATAGTGAACAGCGCAGGATCAAGGGCAAATAGCATTGAAGAGACAGTATTGGAATAACCTCAATATCTTATCAGTACCGAAAACCTGTTGGATGCCTGGAGGAATTTCCTTGAAGTAAGAGCAACTTGTCGGAGTAAAATACCATCGTCAGGAGAAGAGTCATAAAGTCTGTGTTGTTTAGAAGGGATTCTGCAAACCCCTTTGAGGATACACGTTGTTATTTTAACAGTAAATTGCATCGTTTCTAGTAACTAAACAAAGACTAGAAACATCTGCAAATGACTGCTTCTGGGCTTTGAAAATACCTCACAGACGTTGCAGTTTCCATTGGATGTGTTTATTATCACAGGGACAGAGATAATTCGCATCTTTAACATCATCTAAATCGTATCATTTCTATTATTCTCAGTTCTTTGTCTATTTACGTTGCCTTCAAAGAGTTATCCCTAAACTTTAAGTATAAATAAGGAAGACAAGTGTTATCAAGTGGACGTAAATATAGCAATTTATGCACAAAATACTTTTCTGAACTTTTTTCAGCTCGCATCTAACCCAGATTGGACTAATAACCCCCTTCAGGTGCATGTCATTATTTGCCTAATGAGATTTTTCTGACAGGAGGGCAGGACAACAAGATCCATGCCATTACACACAGCTGACGTTTACTAGCATCCCACACGTTTCGATGAAGAATTTCTTGTCACACGCAATCATTGGCATTAACATTGAGGAAACATGACGTGGGAATTGTTGTCAGAAATTCTGTGGGTGTTGTGTCAGAGATCAGAGAAGCTACCCCAAGGAAGAAGAGCTTTTCGAAAAGTTTATCACATTATAGACGGCGTATTTTCTTCTCGTTCTTTCGAAAGTAGAGAAAGAAACTTCTCGAGGAGTGATATAATGAATTACTTGTCTTCCGGCAGTTTAGTTTCTGAATAGTTCTTAAATCATTTGAGTAGTTTATTTTTTTTTTACATCAATAAGCTTTTTTGCATTTTTCTATCTACAAAGTAATAAATACGAGTTATTAATCACAAATTATACAGACTTATTTTCCGTAACATAAATTGCTAACACTTATTGTCTTGTTGCATCCTGTATAATAATCCCCGAATTCATGTGAGCTTAATGTTGTTGTTCAACAACAGTCTGTACTCCGGCAGTAAAACCGAGGGTTTGGTTTATTACATGATGTTTCTTAGACAGACATCTGCACTATGTCTCAATTCATCATAAATTTCTTCAAGAAGTTTAGAGTAGACAATGAATTATAAATATAAAATAGACCTTAACACGACTTTATCCTAAATTCACACGTTATGATCTTCCTATCCTTATTAACACACACTTTGCGTACTTCGATAGCCTTACATTAAACCAATTACTTGCATTTGGTAAAAAAAAGTCTTAAGTTCCTATTAGAGTCCTTTTATCCTTCAACGAATAATTTTCTTTGTCGCATAACTGCTTGGAAGACTACTTTTTTTATATTTACAGATCTGGTATTTCAAATCTTTACTAAAATGTATTCAGTTTTTTTTTTTTTTTAATTTCATTCGGACCATTCAGGTGGGAAACATTGGCAAAACGATTTGAAACGATCCCAACTTATGGTTACAAATGACAATAAATAAACTAATTTAAAAGCTTTGGGTTCGGTTATTATGATAACTCATCTTAATATTTGACTGATTTTCTAAGTTTAACATTCCATGTCTTCATTCGTGACAGACGTTAGTGCAAAGCAATTACAGATTACTTCTCCCAAATGAATCAAGAAATCACAAATCACATCTGATGATTTTAAGTGTCTTCGAGTATTCAGTTTTACATTTTTTTTTCACAAAATGATTTCATTGAACCCTTACTGCAAGAAAAGTGTCCGAAGTGTTTATAATGACTTCGTAAATCACTTACAGATATAACTTGCATATTTAATAGTTGGCTCATATAAAAATATGCATTGAGTATTTGTTCAAACTTTAGTTGAGTATAAAGTTCAAATTCTCTTAGAATTGTTGTATTTTCACCTGAATTAAGTTTCGATTATCGTTTCTATTGAAAATAGTTTAATTATAAACTATATTATGAACCGCACACTGATTCTATTGATTGCATTCTTTACTGAGCTCGAGATATCAAATCCAATTAATTTTTCAATTATCTTTTCATGATCGAATGAAACATTCTCTCCAACTTGAGTTTCGATCTGTAAGTAAGAGAAAGTAGGATAAAATACCTTCAGTTCTTTCCACTTTCATCCAATTTTCTGAGGAATATTTCAAAGAAAGAATGCTTCTAGTCGTGTTTCTAGATCTGTAGAAATAATTGGCGAAGTAATTAATACTCGATTATTTCTTTGCGCAATTGTGTTTCTAGTATGTAATATTTTAATGAGAATTCATCAGTTTTAATAAACAAAAGTAACTTATAAATCCTGACTTGTCCTCAAAGCTAAATATAAAGACAAAGGAAAGTGGAAATATTGAAACTAAATTTAAGTAAATAAATATAATATTAATTGAAATTCGAAGATAAATGGATGGTTTTAAAGGTGTCGAATCAATAATGTGTGAAAATTAAAGTATTATCCCAGTCGACTGTTTCTAATAATTAAAAATTGGAATTTCTGTCAGTGTTGTCCAAACTAAAATCAAAGCTTTAGCTGCAGATTTTCGATTTTCCACTAGAAGTTATGTTAAAAGTTTCGTCATTTTATCCTGTACATTTTTGCATGGAATTTCATGTAGCAACTGGGAAATTAAACATGTGTGTTATACAATGATGAAAAAGATATATACATGTTAATGAATTCCGAACAGTTGCATGGGATTAATTTCATCACGTGTTTTAGGAGTTTTAAAGGAAGCTTTATGTCATTTAGAATCATCGTCGAAGAAATATAAGCTGTGAGAAGTCGTTGTGTTATGTTTGTTTACTTTTTGTTTTAATTTCCTGGTTATCTCTTTTGCCGAAACACAACCTTGCAACCGCATAACTTGGCAATTATTGTCGTTATTCCAACTAATTAAAAAATTCTACTAAAAACTTTAATGATAAAATATCCTTCGACCTCTCAAAATGAAAATCAGTATTACAAAACTTTATCCCGGTATGGTCGAAGCATGCATCATTGTATGAAAGTGCTACGTAATTATGAGATCATTAACAACAGAATATGAAATCGAAAGGACAGTAATATGCTTTTGATATATGAAAAGTATTATTAGCGGAAAAGTTCTCGGTTGATAACTTTTCCGCTAGTTTTATATATATCAGTGAAAAAATATATGATTTGATGTCACGCTTAAGTTGACTATAAAATGTAATATTAACAAATATAATTAAAAATTAAAATATAATAAATAAATAAATACTATATGCTTATCATAATAGGGCCTTTAGAAATCTACACCGTTATGTCACTTAAAGGTTTAGAATAGTTATAATTAGCACTTAAATTACTTTAGGTTTTCATACAAAATATTATTTATTTCACAGATAAACAAAAAAAAATTCATTAACAGGAAATCTTTGAAATCTTAATTTAAATCACATAAAAATCATGTCCTGTTCACAATCAAATTGTTGAGAGCCTCCGTAGCTTAGTCGGTATAGACGAAGCTCTTTGGTCGGAAAGACCTGAGTTGGATTTCGGTCCATGAGGAAACTTTGTCTGGTCTCTTTCGACTAAAGGTGAGTTAGCTGGTCTCATACATAAACTCGGGTTTTTCTTCCCCCAGAACAGGCAAACCGTCCTCGTGAACACACACGCGTCTGCAGTCAAAAACACATACTTAAAGTTGGAGGGCTCAGCCTGTCCTAAGGGAGGGATGAGGAAAATTGGGAGAACCCCACACGACAACCATCAACTTATTGCGATGATCTTTTCGTTAAGAGTAATGGAGAAAGTACAATGCACATACATGGAGATGAGTGAATTCGCAACCGTTCTGGGATGGAAAAGAAATTCTCGCTTAATCCTCTGAAAATAGTTGTTGCTCGGATTTATTTGCCTATAATCTATGTTGGCTAACTTTATATTTTAGTTTATGTCCTTTATCATGATATTTATCCAAAAATGGAAGCGGAAGGATTTTTCCTTGCAGAAACTCTGCAAGAAAAACTCTGGTAACTATTCCTCTTCTCCAAGAAAAAAAATCCTGCTTCTTTCGTTTCTTACTATCGATCATGACAAAAGATATAAACAAAAATATAAAGTTCATCAACATAATAGATTACAGGAAAAGAAATCCGTACATTTATTTTCAAGAGATTAAGCGTATAGTCGAAGTACTGAATTGATTGATGTAATACAAACATTGTAGCCTTAGTTGCCTATGCATTACCACTAAATAGCTACGACCACAAGCCTTAATAATTCATGTCGACTGACATTTGAATGAGAGAAAGGTAAGATTTTTATAATTCTCTATGGTGTAACAGTATGATAACTAAAGAAACAATCAACATAATGCATTAAATAGCTTGTAATATATCCTATATAATTAATTTGATCCAAATATCATGGAATTAGAATCAAATTAGAGAACAGTTTAATAAGATTATCAACCTTATTCTCATTCATACGTTCACTAAAGTAAGATATTTATTAGATTAAATCATAATAAAGTACTTCAAAAATTATTTTAAAAAAACTATCCTTCATTTTTTTTTGTCTATTGGAAAATAGACAAAAAGAAATGAAGGATCGTGAAAGATAAGCAGAGATGAAGATGAGACACACATATACAAACTCCGCAGTCTTTGTTGGCATCAATACATCTCAGATATGAAATAGGAAAATAAGCCAAAAAAAGAAACGCACACAAGACTGATTCACTGCATCTCATGCAGCCAAACAACTATGATATGACCTACTTTCTAACTTATCTCTCTCTACCGCACGTAATCTGTTTTCTTAATCACACCACGAAGAAGAAGAGTGGAATTTCCGTGTAATGCTGTATCATTCGACTCTTCTACGTTATCATAATTTAAATCGTTTTAAGCGATTGATTTTTGCAGGGGCAGAGTCGATTCGTTTTTGCCCTTAGATGCGCCCAGGTTACCCAAATAGAGTCACAAAGGTGGCGCTTTTCACAATTGTCGCACTGTGACCATAACAACCATAAACATCATACACTGTTTTGTTCTGAAGCGCAAGTTTCCAAAAAACATCGTTTTAGATATTGCATGAGAATCGTGGTCAGCCATCTTCACAACCTTAATCATAAAACTTATGTAAACTGAAGTACAAACAAAAGCAATTTTGGGAAGAATGAAGAATGTAGGAGAGCTTTATCGATTGGAGCAAAAAAAAAAAAAAAAAACGTACGACAGATTTCAGATAAATAAATAAATGTAAACTCCGTGCTGGCTAGACTAGATTTATAAAGTGTAGAAAGCTATTTATTAAAATATCATATTATGATTGGATGGCTACGTGAAATAATTTTTTTAAAAAATCAGCATTTTACTAATAAATATCAATAATGTAACAGTTTTTCCCTTGCCATGATAACTATACAAAGTTACAATAAACAATAAATAAATAAGCTTTAAATTCACTGAAACTCGTGACTTTTTTTTGCTTCAGTCAGCACATTCAGAAGATAGTGATATTCTATATATTGCGATTGCTTAAAGTCGAGCACAGCTCCCTCTTGTAAGCATATGATGAACTGCTGATACATACATAACTATATGTGATCGATATGCATTCCATTGACCATATGATGTTATTTAAAACAAAATAATTACTGATATATACTGAACGACTGTATCTTATAATATCGGTTAATCCTATTACATGCTACACAGTTTGAGAAAAAGAAGCAGTTCGTGCTCCTCTTCTTCAAGGAAAAATAATTTATTTAGTTATTTTTCATTAACATTACAGCCCGAATTTTTAAGAAGTTTTGAATTGAAAAATTTATTAGCAAGTTACCCGTCATTTATGCCCAGTGATAAGCCGTTTTATAATTTAATTTTGAAATATTTGGTTTTCTTACACTGAATAAAATTTAAGAATTTCTTGCGAAAAAGAACAGTGATTAATTAAATACACTATTCTCTAAAAATTTCTTTTTTTTTTCTCTCCTACACCTTAAAAACTAAAAGATTTCTTCTCTCAGTTTTGTATGCTTTACGATGATTTACTTAATGCAAAAACTCAGGGGGGAGAAAAAAGTCCATTAAGTTGATAATCTGAAACGCAAACAGAATTCATTTTAACGCAATCCAACCACTTCCCCTTTGTTATAGCGCGCTTCCTTGAGTAATGGCTAATTATTCAAATCGTTAGCCCAAGCCACTTGTACTTAATGAAGGCTACTGTTGAACTCATGCTCTGTAAAGTGCATCCGTTTTTCGGTATTGATATACAGAGAAACGCGTATGAATAATCTATCTCCCACCCACTCCATTACTCACTGTTATTATGGGCGTCTATTTGATTGTATTGTTTAGTTTCTCTTTTGTTTGCTTGGCGTTTATTATGTTTATATTAATGACAAACATTAAGATATTACTAATATCGTAATACAGAAAACTAATTAGTGACCAGCTTATTATCCGTTTGCCTTTCTGATAGGCGTCGTGTTTTCGATAGGTGGGATTATTTTGTTTGTATCATAACAGTCATCATCAGCCTGACACTAGACGGTAACTGCTTTGGAGATATGACATTATACGAATTTCGTGGAACATCACCTATCACTTATACAATAATACGAGGTCAGTATAAAAATGTTTTCAAAATTAGTCAACGCTATGAATCAGGATAAAGACGGCAAGAGGATTTTAACTCTTAGAAATACGTGAATAGTTTTGCTAAGTAAAACTGTTGCTAGATGGGGAAAATCTTTCGTTGTAGTTGTAACATAGTATGGATGTGTCTCATAGTTTTGTTCTGACTATTGGAAATTGAGGTAGTGCTATCACAAAGCATCATCTGCATCCTAGAATACATCCATAAAATATTTATTGGACATCGCTAATATACTGTTTGGACATTGCACTAAGGCATTTTCGGCACAAAAAGGGGCAATTAACATCATAGTCTGGTCATTTTGAGTATTCAGAAACAACTCTATGCGGATGGAATTTCGCAGTTACTATGCATGTAGGAAAAGGCGTGGGGGTAAAAGAGAAGACGGAAACGCGTTTATTATTTTAATGTTCCAGTGGTCTAGAAGATCGAAATAGCCCTTTATAGTTGGTGGCTGTTACTCGTTCATAATGCAAATTATTCAACTTGCAGCAGACCGAAACGATAAATTGTTTCTCTTTTTTTATGTGTTTCGTGATTCTGCCTATACGAAAAGAGACATATTTTCAATATTTATAATTTACGATATCAACCATCTGAATAATTGACTGGCTCACCACATACATTTTAAACAGCAAAAAGAAGGAAAAAATCCATGTCTCGTTAGAAATGACATTATAATCGATCTATCTAATAATAACATCCATCACCGTGCCATAAGCTACACACACACAGAGGAGCTAAATAAGAAAAAAAGATTGAAAATACAGACACGTTATGCAAATGACATGTCACTAGTAATATATTATGTGTGTAATTTCCCATTGCTAGTGTCCAGTAATAAGATACTCGGCACAGAATGATTTCGACAAGGTAACGACAGCAGGAAGTTCATTGTTGTCTGAATATCGGGAGATCCATTATCAACATCTGTAACGAGAACATTACTAACTACACTAATATTGGTTGTGTAGTGTGATTACTGGTATCGATGCTAGAATTTGATATCAGGTTATTATACAGAATAGCGGAAAGATATCAGTAATAGAATTAAGTGACGATATCCAGTTTCGAATACCATATCTTAAAAAGAGTTCTTTACTAGCCTGAAAAACAAAGGATGGTTTTACGAGTAGATCATTTGTCTAACCGAATCTGATTTCTAATTTAAAACATTCAACAGATTTACTTGAAATTTGGTATGCAGAAAATTACTAAAATTCATTAGGAAAACACCAACTTTTACTACACAGATTTCATAATTGGTTATACTTCATCCTAATGAATGAATTCTAATGAATATACCCTTCCTGTTTAGCGACAGCTAAAATTTATCTCGGTGGTTACTAGTTGTACACTCCTAACCAGAAAATCAAAAACCTTCCCCTTTTTGTTAAGGTATCTTTACGAACTTCTGACTTTATTGAAATTCTTTCAAGTTCCAGTATAAAGACCATATAACTCATTCTGATATAAAACTTTATTTGATCCAATTTGAATACAATCTCTACTAGAGTCGTAGACCGATCTGTACACTTCTTCAGATGAGTTTCTTAGCTATCAGTTAAACGATGAGAGACCGCTCCTGTATCAAACCTGCAGTGGCATCCATGTTGAAAACCGTTTAGCAACGGAGGAAGGACATACTGTATGTGCGTATGAATTTTCATAATATGATGGGCCTGTGTACATGAGAAACTTGATAACCGATGACCAAACTTGATGTAAGATGACATTTTGGTTCTTACTGTGTTGAGTAAGTGTGCGTATGATTTTCTTGAATTATCTCACAAAGAACTTATGGTCCGTGTTAGGCATTTCTGTTTTCTGTTAGTGTACAGGATAGGCTTTGTTGGTTGTATGAAAGGTTAATCGGGATTTGTGTTTTCCATGTTAAGATATCCAGAATTTCCACTATTTCATAGAGATCATAATGTTCATAGTAAACAGTGGAAATTCTGGATCTCTTAACATGGTTGCTTCTTGATATCCAGGATTTAATTGGCAAAAAGTCCATATTTCTTCATGGACACCTCATGTGTAACTAAATTTTAGTAACTAAATTTTTACAAATTCACAAGTGTAATCCAATGCTAGATCGACTTCGAGTGTTATTGAACTATATGTAATATTGATATATGATTCTCCATGATTTTGAGAAAGACGTTTAGTTAAAATTCTGTTTTTGAAGTGAAATATAATTCTTGATATACAGTTCTGCAAGCATTTTGCAATGATCTAGTGCAATAACAATAATATCCAGAATCTGAACCCAATTTCTAATAGTACAATAGATTTTGATACATCTTGACGATAATATTTTAAAAGTAGCATTTAATTATATCAGGAAATGATGTCAGTATTCTACAAATAAATTCGTATTTAAAACTCTACACTGGATTTACAGAAATAAACTGTAAACATCTTCCAGCATTATTACGTACTTGGAAGGTAAAGTCGATGTCGCATCGCATCTTATGTTTCTTAAGCAGTATAATAGGTTTTGATTAATCTTCTTAGAGGGATAATCATAACTAATCTGTCATAATCCTTGACAAATTAGTTATTGTAGAAAGGTTATTAATCCTATGGGGGGTAATAATCATTTCGGCACCGGTTCTAGATTTGCTGCCAAGGTATGTACCTTAGTTGGCTTTTCTCTTTGGAAGAAGGAATATATTACGCTGTTGTGTGTGTGTGTGTGTGTGTGTGTGTGTGTGTGTGTGTGTGTGTGTGTGTGTGTGTGTGTGTGTGTGTGTGTGTGTGTGTGTGAAATTGATTATTCTCTTTGATTGTCATTTGAATAGGCTTCCACGGCTTTAATTTTGTAAACGGATTTGAATAAGAATTCCAACGATGCAAATAAAATATCCAATTTTAATAAAATCTCTCTATATATATATATATATTACTCCATTTACAGAGTGGACTTTTCATTCTTGTTCATCTCCGCGTTCAAATAAATGCAAAGTAGTAAGAAAAACAAGTTAATGAGCATGAAATAGAAGAAAAAAATTCTACAGTCATCTGGCACGCAGAATACCAAAACGAAAAAAAAAAGTGCACTCATAGATGAACGCATTTACATGCAAGAAAAATAAAATAACGTGTTTAAAGTGAAAGTAGAATAAATAAAAAGATGAAAACTTCACTAATAAATTTCCGGAAATAAGCAGCAACTGCGTTGGATGTTCGCCAGAAAATTGTACATCGACTTGGAGACATTTTAACAAAGAATGCTGAAATTTGTGATGTTATTTAAGCATATTAAATGTTCTTATGGTATTTGCTAAGCCTTTTCTCATGCACTGCTTTTATAGTCTCCTTTTTACCCATACTTATAAAGTTATTTGAATTTTGCATGTACTTTGTTCTTTCATTATTCTGAGAATCTCTTGTTGCTGTGGTAACCGAAGCGTGCCTTCGGTTAAATATAATTACACATAGAAAATGTATTTTTTCCAGCCATTGCCATATTATCGCTATATGCAGCCCTTAACACTTAGAAATGTTAATACATAGAAGTCGGCGCCTGTGACTTGCGGTAACAGATTAGTATACTATCGAAGTCTTTTCATTATTTGCATACAAGGAATGAAATCTTACGTTCATGAATGAGTCAGCAGAGCTAAAGTTGCTATTTCGTGTGTCTCTGAATTAGAAGCTACTTTTTGTTATTTGTGATTCCGTTATGGTGTAGAGCTATTATCACCTCGCTATGTCGAGTCAGTAGGAAGAAACCAGTAATATTCTCTTGCTATTTATATTCTCAAATTACTAGTTGTTGCATAATGGAAATAGTCACGCCAATTGTAGATGTCTGTTCCCTAGAGTGTCGATTAGTCTAGCAATACAAATACAAGTTATGTGGCTCTGTAAATACGGACCCAGTGGTGTTGAAAGAGAAGTATTAACTCGAGAGGAATAAGATATCCCTGAATACGATCTAACGAAAACCTGATTGAGAGGTGTACAGAAATTCCAGGTCTCTGTTACAGATATGAGTCACAAACAGGTCACAACTACATAAGATATAAAGTTCAAAAATGGATTAAGATAACTTCCGTGCAAGATAATCTTTGTGTTTTGTACATTGCCGAGAACACTTAATCATGTTCTCGACTGGGCTTACGCAATTAGACAAAGAGTGATTTAAAACGACTTGAAATAGCTTGGAAAAAAGATGAATGGGACCATGATTTGTCGATATGCTTTGTGTGTTTATACATTCAGTATACGCATAATGCATGGACAGATCTTTGTGCAATTTCCACGTAGTAGACTAAAGGTTTGCTAAAAGTAGACTAAAAGCATTTAGGCCACAATAGGATCACGTAATACTTTGGCATATATGTCTTCTTATGATTACAGAATTGTTTTGAAATTATAAAAGTCAAAGTACAGAAATAAATCTTCTCCATATAGAAAAGTGCGGTGTCATCATAAACAGGATCAGTGACGTCATCGTCTCTCCATATTCGTAAGTTAACTCCATACCAAACACGGCACTTAGTGCGTCATACGAAGTTGCATCAAAAGCTTTCGAAACTGACTTTATTTCTTTTCAGGAATACAAATCAATAGTCTTCATATAAGATGGTCGATTATCATCAATAAATTCTTTCATTGATGATAATCATCAATCTTTAAGATGAAACTTTACTATTGGAAAGAAGTCACAAGAAAAGTCTGCTAAACACTTGTAATTATTTCTTGTAAATAATAAAATCACAACACTGTCATTACCGGTAATCCTTTTAGGTAAATAGCCCCTAAATGTTTACCTACGAAAAGCTTCACGTTCTCGATAATTGTAGAGGTTTCTGTCAGTTCCATCAATGGACATGCTTCATCTGTGGATCCGTTTCTAAATGTGAAAGGTCATTCTATTCTTATATAAATTTTTAGCAAATTAGAAAAAAAATTCCTGGCTGATTTATAATCAATTTATAATTTACATTCAATTTTAGATAAGTAAGAGATAATTAATATCTGGAAATAGGGAAGTGCAACAATTTATTATCCGAAAATGGAAAACAGCTAATATTAAATTATGAAAAAAGGTTTTTTTTTCTTTTGAGACAAAAATGAACCACACACAGACACACATAAAATAACGATCTTAAAATACGGTGACGATGTAATTGATCGAAGCGCTGCTAACGAATCAGGAAATGCGTGTCAATTTGTATCTTATTAAACATCGCTCGTCATCAGGCGCTGATGATGCAGTTAAGTGGTTTGAGCAAATTTTTTTGTTTTTTTCAAAGCCCTTGAACCTTATCAGTAAACCGGGTCTTAATGGAATAGATGCTTGTGTTTTACTCACGCCGGATGGAATAATAATAAAAAAATCTTCATCCAAGTGTTCTATTCTAATGAGTACAATGCTGAAACATCTAATCCAGCGAGAGGACCTCGCGGAGTGTTTGTATTAAAGCATAGCATTTTGGCCTCGTTGTGTATGTGATCAATATTTTAGGTTTACAAGCATTTAGATGGTGGAAGTTCGTACCCCTTCCCACCCTGTTAAACGTAGCTATTTCGGATCGATATCTCTGATGTCACCTAACGCAACTTTCTACGTGTTTTAAATGGATGAACGATCACCGAGCGACATGCATCTGCTGTTTAGCACCACCAGAGGGAACTGTTAGATCGATTCAACAAAAGATTGTTTTTAGCACATTGACGCATGTACTGATTTTGTTGTCTCGAGCCAGATTGTGACGTAAATGACACGAAAACAAAAGGATACCGCACTGATTTAGGATCGTTAGTGGATCATCTATAGAAACAAGCTTTCTCTTTTTTGTGATTGTGACCGCTGAAGATAAAAGTGTTGTCAGTGAGCAGACAACAAAGGCACAATTTATGGAGTATCGGCAGACATTTGTAGAAGGCATCGTGTCTGTCATCGAGAACTGAACAGCAATTTACACGTTGTTCGTTATGTATAAGTATATAGCGGATTGTATCTGTCTGCACAATTCATTTAAACATTTAAACTAGAAATGAACTTCTTTGAAAACTATTATTGTGCACGATCCGATGACAGATAGGAATGGTGAAATTGGAATCTTGAACAACACGATCTTTGAGCGCTTAACAAACTGGAACTCTACGATCCTTTTGGTTCTGAGAGAAAGTCCCCGACACAAACTATGCATCAATACTCCACATTATTAAATCTTCTGTCAGCATTTGATGGCAAGATCCAACTTAGATTCCTATTTAACAGTTAGCTCTTGAGCAGAATAATAATTCTTCGATTGTTAATGACCCTTTCCCGAACAGTAACTGCCAAATCATGGATAAGGAATGTCGATGATCATAAGAGCTAGGGGATCATCTTTAATCGAATGTAGGCCGTTTTTAAACCTTTGAGCCTATCTCCGAAATTAAGCATTTGATAAGTTTGTATGGCGATTTTGCTAAGTTTAGCGCAAGTCGTGACACACACACACACACACACACACACACACACACACACACACACACACACACACACACACACACACACACACACACACACACACACACACACACACATTGGTCATTAATTCTTGACATTGAGACACTAAAAAAGAGAAAAACGTATTCGTTCATCATCCAAATAGTGCGGATGACTGAGGGGACACAATAACGTCGCGTTTGTGTCGACATCTGCTTATAAAACGCTATACTGCAGAGTTGGTAATTTTAATTGTACAGACCTTTTGAACAGACCTCGTATCCTTTTTCCTGTTAGGAAAAAATTTGTTACCGGTACGGTTATTTGCAATTTGATAAATAATTTTTCGTACATAATTAAGTACTACATCCACATGCTTTCGCTTATCTGGAATCTAGATAAAATACACAAGCGATCCTCAATCGGTAACCTTAATTAAAAAGCTCAATTAATATAAAATGTGTCTGTTTGTTTCTTAGTATTTCTTATTCTCTCTATTAACTGCATACCAATGACATGTTCCTCCCGATAATATTTTCTGTAGACATATTTTAATGCTTTTATTTAACTAATTATAAATAAGTTGTAATATATTATTATTTACTAACAAAGTAAGATGCTATCAAATTTGTTGAACCGTCAAGCGTGCGGGTGTGTAAAATAAAAAACAAAACATGAAATTTTATTTCCTTATTAATACTCTAATTACATGGCCTGGTTGACCAAAATATTTTCTTGGAAACGTTTATTTTTCTTGGCGCTGAGACTAAAATTTATCCAGTAAGAGGGTGTCCTATGTTTATTTTATTGGCAAAACTTCAATAATCCATTGAATATATCTGTTCAAAGTTGGAATACAGACAGTGAAATGCAGCCATAATTCTTATTGGCTACACTTAGCTTAATTTCAGACTAATGCTGCAGACTCCCACATCAGATACATAGTCTAGCTTCTACAAGACTGTAATGAGACAAGTGCGTACTAAAATGCCTTTTCGACAGTTTCCATCTGATTTTATTTTAGTACCATAAATACACAGTACTAATTCCAAACTGGTGTATTTCCTTGAAATACACCAGTTTGGAATTAGTCGTTGAAGGAACTGAAATTTGGAATTGAATCGCTGAAGGGTGCACTGAGATTCTTGACAGCCATAATTTCAAATCAATCAGTTAAACACATGCTAATATTCTAAACGTGGCTAACCTACTTATTCTTTTGTGATCATTCTCTTCGCATCTCCTACTTTGGAATACCGAATACAACTATTATAAAACTGGGAAAAAATTTTTTCTTCCCTTGCTAATAACCCTTTCTACCAAAAATATTCCATAATATTCTAGCTTCTCTGTTTGGCAATATATATACAGAATATGCATTGCTATTTTAAATATGATGTTCGTCCGCTGTGGAATTTTACACCATTCCTCCGACAGAAACTAGATCAATTCGCCTTTGTTCTTTGGAAGTGGGAAATATTGCCAGAGAGTTCGCTCCAAAATGTCCTATAAATGTTCTATATGATTTAAGTCTGCCGACTGGGATGGCCATGGCAGACAGGACATCTCACCGCCATATTCCACAAAAGGTGGCTACATTTGCTCGATGAATGGGAGCATTATCCTATTGAAGCGTTGCTGGTTGAACACGGGATGAAGATGATCACTTATGATTGAAAGATCATGTGCAGCATCCACTTTACCTTTCAATACCACAAGTTGACCCAAACTATGCAAGAAGAATGTCCCCCCCCCCCAGATCATTACAAAACCACCAAAACCTTTCGTAACTGTAAACAACCACTCTAGCTGGTAAGCCTCCGTCGGCTGACGCCACACACGTATTTATCAGTTTGTATCAAAAAAGTGTGAATGTGGATTCATCAGGCCATATCCCATCTCCTCACTGTTCTGTAGTCCACTGCCTGTTATCTTTGTACCATTGGACACGACGACGTGCGTTGATAGAACCCGACCCTGACATCCAATTCTGTGTGCAGTTCCCGGCACAGAATTTTTGTTGAAATGTGTTTCTCACAACTGGTGTTGAATTTTTTCTCATAATTGCTCAGCAGTAGCCCCTATATTTTGTGGTACAATGCACTAAGGTTCAAATGTCCCTCCCAAACGTCGCTTTGGTCTATTATTGCATTTTGCTGATGATGTTTGTCCTATCGACTACCATGTTGACATAACCATAAAGACTACTCCTCGACCAACATATGCAATTTCAGCTGTTCTGGTCACAGATGCACCTGCCAGCCTGGCTCCAGCAATCACGCCCCTTTCAAAGTCACTGAGGTCTTCTTTGGATTCCATTCTAACATGCAATAACTGTAGGCTTTCGTTTGCTTTTATACAAACATTTCCAGGAATGTCTTTAGTACATTTGCATATCAACTGTATCCGTGTTTGGTGCATCGTAGACACTGCATTGCAACTACAGATAACGCGACCCGTTAGCTCAGTGTTTCCATTTTTACATCCATTACCTGCACTAAGACATGACTACCGCGAAAGTATAAAGCAATGGAGTACTCCAACGTTAGTGGCGAATTCTGAAAATCGATGAAAATTTGTCTACCATGAACGTAGTACAAAAACAACGAAGGAAATAAGCAATGCAACAAAAAGGGCGAAGGTAGTCCATAACATGACAGCATAATAGGATTTTATGACACACTCAATCAAGAGCTCTAAAATGTCAAGAACTACCACAAGAATTTCTACGAAGTTTTACATGGTCCTCTGTGTCCAAAGGTAGGGAAGAATGGCTTAGGAGATGTGCTGCATAGCGTAGTCCATAGCATGACAGCATAATATGATTTTATGACGCACTCAATCAAGAGCTCTAAAATGTCAGGAACTACCACAAGAATTTCTACGAAGTTTTACATGGTCCTCTGTATCCAAAGCTAAGTAATAATGGCTTAGGAGATGTGCTGTATAGTGAGCCTTGCGGAATTCATATTAACAAATCATTGATTAATTGATGGACTTACAGATAGCGAATTAGTTGGCCTCTGAATGACGTCTCAGTTGTTTTCAAGACAATTAATATTTGCTTGAAAACAAAAGTGAACCTAATATTATACATTAGGCGTAATACTAGGTTGAGTCGTGTATACTATCAAATGCGGAACCACTTTATTGTCATGAAGATGTTATCTCATCCTAAATATATTTAATAAGGAGGCAGGTCATCTATTTATGCTGCCTGCTCTTCTTGTTAAATATTAATAATGAGGAAAATCATTTATAGGGTCCGAAAAGTCTGGAACCAATGGTAAAGATATGTTTTTCTTTACAAGTGAAAGATAGCATTAACACAGCATAAAAGAGTGGAGATAGCCCTTCTTACTGGTCATCAGGAATGGACACATACAGAAGTGTCGGACGAATTTAATTCCAGACATCCGGAATTGAGTCCAATAGCGCACATCCAGCTGGGAAACTGACGAAGACATTTAAAGAGACAGGATCAGTCTCTAACAAGACTCAATGGAGTTTGTCCTGTAAGAGAAGGTACTCGGATTGGAGTGATCGCCAAGCTTTATGCCACGCTACAGAAATCCGTAAAACCGGCCAGTGTGCTGAAATCAAAGTGCCTACTAGAACGATATATGGCATTATTGAAAAAAAAAGAAAACGTATTATCCATACAAACTCAAATCATTATCTAATCATCTAATCATCATTATCTAATCATCTAACCATCAACGAATGGAGTTTTCACCGCGATCATCTGATCGAGGATAGAAACTTTGTAAAAATTCTTGTGGTAGTTCCTGCATCATCTAAGCGAGGATAATGGTCGAGGAAAACCGTCATTGGTTCTCTGGTAACAAACACAGAGAGCGGACAGATTAGTGGTGTAGTGTCTGTGGTGTATGGGACAAACACACATATCATCGGACCGTTTTGATTCGAAAAAAAAATTGATGGCGAAACATTACTAGAAAATGTTGGGTGATGAAATGGTACTAGAACTCGATTTAATGTTCATTCATTCAAGACGGAGCTCCTCCAAATAATGGATTGAGTGCATTTTAAACTCAATGATATGTTCCTTCATCGATGGATTGGGAGAAGAGGACGAATGGAGTTGGCACCGCGATCATCTGATCTTAACCAGCTGAACTTTGCATTTTTGGGATTCTTGAAAGAAGAGGTGTATGAAACAAAAATCCGAGATATTCGCACAAAACGATTACCGAAGTGCTGCTGTCGATCTCAATATCCTGAGAAGAATCCAAACAAATGGCCCACTGGCTTAGAAAATGCGTGAAGCGTCAGATTGGACAGGTGAAGTACATATTGTAAAAATGAGAGTAAGCATTAATGAGAATCCTATAGTCTGGAACTATTGGTTCCAGAGTTTTCGGATACTCTATAAAACCCCAATTTCCAATTGGCATTTTCTTCATCTAGGGAAGATGTTCTTTATACGGCAATAATACTTGCCTCATGCGCAAGAAGCCTCATTTATGGAAACGGACCACATCGCTGGAACAGTGAAATGGCTTAGCTGGATCATCCCAATGGATCCTTTGCAATGTTAGAAGAAATACTAGTATGCTATTCTGGTAAGTTGATTTATATGTTGTGTAGAGCACTTCCGTTGTACAACCAACAGGCAGTGGGTTCGAATCCCGCCGTAGCCATGAATGATTGATTGGCTTTAGGTAAAATGGTTTGAAAAGACGGTCCGATGGAGGAATTAATAAGCAAGTATCATAAATACTGAACGCCTCTCTCTCTCTCTCTCTCTCTCTCTGTCTCTCTCGTTCCCTAAGCTCTGCATATATATAATAATATAGTTTCGCTGGTTTGTTTAAGACGGATGTGACTTCTTTACTTTCGTTTCCATGGCGACAGTGCATATCTTCCACTTGCGTGTACTTAGGCGGCTCTTAGATTGGTAGTCAGGATATGATTCAAATATGATTCAGGATATGATATCAACAATCAAATATTATGCTGTTTATAAAGTTCCTTGCCGCTTCCAAATGTCTTCGCTAATTAAATAATACGACAAAAGTAAAAGAGGAGGTAATAAATAAAGAAATTATTCTTAAAGTGCTTATTAACTCTGTTTCTCGTGTACTAAGGGGTAATGTGTATCATTGGAATAATATCAATTTGCATTGCCATTGCTTAGTATTCATACATTTATAGAGCAGCCCATTTAATCAGCACTCATTATAGTTGGGTTTTTCCTTCCTTTGTAAATAAATGAATAAATGAAAATTTATACTGTGTCATAACTGTGATGGTAGTGGGATACCTCGCTTGGTATCTCACATGAAGTTTAAGTGATTTTTGCTAGCTGTTATTTAATTTCCTATTTTTCTTGTTAAGTGAAATTTATAATAAACCAATATTTATAAATTATATACGAGTATATTAACATAAATGTTGCTCGAAATCATTCCAAATGAACTACAAGAGAATATTTTCTCTTGTAGTTGATTTGGAATCAACTACAGGAGTTTCCAGTTGGCAGGACGTTCTCTGTAGAACGTCCTGCCAACTGGAAATCTAATTCATAAAAATGACATTTTTTAAAAAATAATTCGTTCCGAATATATAAAGTTTATCAGGGACAACGAACATCCCATGAATAGAAAAATGAAATCTAAAATAGAGCAGAGAAGTTCTCGAGCTATCGAAGTTTTTTCCTTCTGGAAATAAAAGAGCTCCTGTCACATGACACGCAAAGCACAGGCCAGAGAATTTTTCTCCTACAGGACACTGCACTTTGATACCTTTAGATAAAAGTAGAGGTATAAATGGTAGGAGGATCTCTTTGCAAATCCGCGGTGAGACGTGAACATGTTGGGATTGGCAGTATTCTACCCATGATGCTTTGCGACGAATATGGCGCAAATCTAATCGATCTGGTTTGGCAAAAAGGCGTGCCTCTACCACTTGTACCGCTTCAACGGACGACCTGAATTATCGTTCGCTCCTTGGTCTGTCTAATCTATGACTGTTGTGTGTAGGCGCGTGAACTCTGTATCTACACAACGAGAAGAGTTCTTTACGGCTTTATAGCTGCTCAGTCGCTTCTCCAGTCACCCTTTCGTTGGCTTGAATTCCTCATAGTTGTGCAGCCGTTTCCCAGAACTCACTGATCATCTCTGATGTGCGGTTACCTTCTCTTGCTATGAGGAAGCTTCGTTAAGATCATGCTCACAGATCCTTCTGCTTTATGTAGTACCTGTAGTCATAGGAATACTGGTCAGTAGCTTTTTCCTTCAACTCTTTTTGTTAGAATTATGAATTAATATGTATTATGAGATCTTATTTATATGCAAGAAACTGAACTTCAGGCTACTCTTATAGAATTTTATTCTATTAGAATAAAATCATCCAAAATTTCTATAAGAATAGCATTATTTCAATTATTAATTAGATTTTAGAATGCTATTCTAAAGCTCTTCTAGAATAGCATTGTACAAGAATAGGATGTAGGTAGGTAAATCTTTTATATAATTTTCATCAATATATATTCTATAAGCGTAGACTTAATTTTTAATTTAAAATTTAGCATCGTTGTATATGCTGTTTAGCCTTTATCAGGGCTTTTCAACTGAAGGTAAGTTAGCTGGTCTCATATGGTGGTGAAAGGTTTTTTTCTCCCGGAAATGGGATTTTTCATTCCAAAATGACGCAAGTAGGTCAAATCGATTTATACACAGGGATATCTATTTAGGCATAAGCCTAATCAATTCATCTTAAAATTATAGTTATGAAATCCAAGGATAACTGACAAGTCGTGGACTTTAAGGAAACCTGTAAATACCACAGATTATTAGGTGCCCTTTTGAAAAAAAATAATTCTATAAGAGAAGCAGATGATCGTTAATCTCTTTCATCTTTTAAAACTAACTTTTAAAAAATATATATATAATCACTTGATCTCTTTTAGATTCTCCTGGTTAAATTAAATTATCAGATTAATTGATTGTTATGGACTTTTAATCAAATCTACTTTTCGTAATTGGATCATCGAGGAGTAACATTTATTTCCAGTTCTACAGAAAACGTTAAAATGTGGTTACTAAACTTATAATCCGTCTTGGATCATTAATAACATCCGTTTCACTGAAAAATAGCCTATTCGATAAATTCTAAATTAACGCGACTTAGAGTCCTAAGGCTTTTGTCTAAAACTTGTTTTTAGGAAAGCGATCGCTCATACTAAAAAAACATATCTGAATTCAGAAGACATTCAAAGCATTACAAAAAATATGCTTTGAATGGATGATACACGTTGCTCTGAATAACGTGTATTTAACTAACTGAACATATCTAGGCGTTACTTTTCATATGGTCTCCATATGCCATAATTCATTATTAAAAATAAATATATTAAGAGTAATTTAAAACTTATTTACATAAGTTTTAAATTATGATATTCAATTGAGTGATATTCTATTAATTTTCCTCTTTAAGACCTCTGATTAATAATAAGTAATTTATAACACTTTAAGCATCATAATCTATGAGATAAATGAACCTAATATATATGAAATAAAAATTAATTTTATTATATATATATATATATATATATATGTACCATCTGACAATAATTTCCTTTATGTAGCATACTAATTATTTTATTTTTTTTCTTTTAATAATTTAATTGTATTATTAAAATATGAAAAAGATGTAGAGTGTATTTTATATATTTAGAATTTTAAGAAATGTTTTGTACTTATTTGAATGTCTCTAGAAAGTTACGGGTAAAATATAATTACTATTTCCGACAGAAATAAAATTATCTACGTTAATAATAGGTTTATGCTGCGTAACATTATCATGCATGCCATCCCATCAACGTGGCAAAAATGTTTATACACAGATAAAAATATCTAAGAATAGAATAATATTTTAATATTCTAGAGTTGAATGATTGGAATTGAAATGAATGGTATCATAAGAATGGTAGTTTATTTATAAGAACAGTATGTAGGTTGGACGTTACTTTATCTTCAACAAAAAAACGCCTTAATTTCTTAAGACGCTATTCGTTGAAAATCAAGATAAGATACTCTTTATGAAAATTAATAGCATCTCAGTTTCTACACATCTATTCTAGGCCTCTTATTGAGCTTAACCAGCTTTAACTGTATCAGTCTATCAAGAAAATGGTTCTAATTTAAAACTTAAGTGTGAAATTATCCACACATAAACAGGAGACAAATTCAGGAGACTCTGAAAGAAGTGACACAAATCAAAGACACTTCTTTAGAACACAATGGCTGGATAACAATAGCCACAAAGGCTATCTATTGTTATCGACTGATCAATATACAATGGAATCTCTCTTTGTTGAGAAGAAGGCAAGTTTAGAGCAGTCAGCAAATCCTCTGCCGTTCCACTCAAAGAAAGAGAATGATTAGAACGTGGAAGCGTTCACACTCCTTGTGCAAAATAAAATGTTCAGTATCTTTTCTTTCTTTTGGTAGTAAGCGAATTATAGTAAGCATACTCTTGAGAAAAAACAGACACATATTTGCATAATTGAGATGTACAAAAGCGACTTAGTCTATAGATTGGGTTAATATAATGAGTAGGTGTAATTGGATTAGGCAAGAGATCGGGTTACTGACAGATACTGAATTTTCTTTCTTAATTTTTATAAGGAAATAATAAACAAAACAACCCCACTTACTCCTGATATATAAGAGTTGTAGTGAAAATATGGGTGACTATGATTCTTTATTATTTCTTTATTTCTGTACACGTTCTTGCTACATATTTTTACAAAATATTAGCGTATATTGCATATTTGTTTATTTTCATGGCATATAATAATTCCACTCTGGCTTGGCATATTTTATCTAAATTTGGTATTAGGAATATTTACGTAAACTCTTTCAATTTTACTTTTAGTCTCTTACGTTTCAGTGAAAAGATTCCCAATACCTTCATTCTCGCTAAAAGAAACTGAATAAAATGTATTTTCTATCTCTGCTAAACGTTGTAGACTCATATCTAGTTAACTGCAAGAGGACTATTTCAGAGACAAAACTTCAGAGCAAAACCTAGCTCTGATCCCTTTTTTTGACTGCGAACAATTTAACTTCCATGGATACTCTCGTGCTCTCTCTCTCTCTCTCCCCACCTTCTATATAACGAAACTTTTCATCAGATGATATCCTATAACATCCATTGAAAAGTTTATAAATCTTTATCACCCCCTCTTTCTCCTGTTAACCAGAGTCTGTAATCCACATACTCACAATCTATCCTCATAATCTAAATCCCACAAACTGGATATAATGTTTGCACCCTTTCCAGAGCTTTTTTTAGGATTTGGTCTCTTGGAACCCAGGAGACCAAATCCGTGCTCAAGGTTCGCTTCAACATCGCAATTATCCTCTGAGTTATATTTGCACTTTTTCTATGTGATCTTTGAACGTCAAATTCCTATCCACCATTATGCCGAGATCCCTAGATCCTGAAGCCTACGATTCGAAACGTTACAAACTTATATGTCACAAATGTCACTAAATAAGCTATGTGCACTGTATGAACCAGAAACGGCTCTAGATTCGACTGCTGCAAGAATGAATGAAATTATTATGCAAAAATGCAAATCGCGCTTTCGTATAATTGCTCTGATCATTTTCGTATAGATTTTTACGTTAAAATCGGTCATTGTTAGAAACTCAAAATACATTAGTACTTAATCCAATTCCCTACATTGGAGATCAGATATGGATCATTTTCAAGCCAGTTCAGACCACCAATAAGCCGAATGGTGGTCTCACACCGGTCGATGAAAATCATCTATCACCTGAAGATTTTTACAAACATCCATGCAACAGATTAGAATCTCACGGTCTATTATTGGAGAGCAAAACTGTTAACAAATTGTTATCAATCATATTGGTGTTTCTGCAAGGAACTAGTCTATAACTATTCGAAATAAAAGTAAACATAATTATTTTGAAATATAATAGTAATTATGTTGCAAGAAATATTCAATATAAGAAAAAAAGGATACATTCCATTGTTTGTAATGAGAATGTTGTTTCGCCTGAATGAAGTGGTCAAAATCACAGCAATTAACATATACAGTATATATATATATATATATATATATATATATATATATATATATATATATATATATATATATATATATATATATATATACTGTATATACACACACACACACACACACATACCTATATATATGAAAGGAGAGGATTATATTCCAATTTTTCTCAGTTCATTTGGTGCAGAAATTTCTCATGAAACAGAAAGAGCAGTGTAAAACAAATGCTGACATCGCAAATGTCAAAATCTTACAGAGCAGCATGCCTAAGAAGAATAGCCGCACACTTTGAGGAAACAGTCAGCATTCTTTTTACTTTATTCGTACAGTTTTTTCTTTTATAGGCACTTGCCGTAACTAGTTGCTGTAGGTTTTCAGTTCATATTTGAGACCAAGGTCAGGTCTAGTATAATGCAAACAACGTAATGTCTTGATCCACTACTGATCTGCAGTTTGATTATTATATAGGCTATTCTAAGCGCTGTTATGTTACAGTTACAAATGTTACTTTAACAATGACTGATAGAAAGAATACCATAGATACATAAGCCACATAAGCTTAAATTATTATTATTGGTAATATAAGGCGGTTTTGACATACATGGCAGATGAAGGTGTATTTCCTCTACTTAAGAAAATACCCTTCTATTCTCGTGATATAGAAACTTCATCACTATACTATAAGTACATTTCGTAGCATCTAACATTTCCAATACTTAGCGACTCTCTACCCTTAATATTAATTACGTATTAAAGGAAGAATTGTATTACATATTTAAATGATGTTAATTATATGAAACAGAACCTAAATAATGTGGGAAAATGCGTATAATGGAGTTATATTTGTTTTTTTTTTAGATTGCTTCCACTCACGAAAGGTTGGTAGGTTGGTTTGCAAGCAAGCAAAATGTATTATAGGTATGCAACCGAGGGTGGGCCAAGGATTTCTTTCTATTTTTATCAAATTTATATATTATTCGGTATTTAATTAATTTTTACATAGTCTGGAAACCTTGTCCCAGAGACCAATCATGGAACTTTTTCAAGCCACTTCACGCCTCCAGTAATTGGGACGGTGGTCTCACATTGGAGGAGAAATTCATCTTCCACATGAAGACAATCGGACACCCTTATCCAAGGTGGGATTCGAAACCGCAGCCTCTGGGATGAAGAGCGGTACGCTAATCACTCGGCCAACCAGGCCTGGTTAGTCATGATTCTGTACTCGTAAAATTGCTGAGAGAGGGAGAGAGAGAGAGAAGCAGATTTCATTACCAATTGTTACTGTTTTTCTCTCCATGGATTTGATTTGATTTTACCAATAACTGACTGACTTTCTTCAGCATAATTATGTGTCGAATAAGCACTTCGGAATGAATTTGAACTATGCATACTTACGGAGTTGTCTAATTCGATATATTTTGTTTTATTGATTATAGAGGGAAGATTTAAAATAAAAAAAAGATACAGTATATATAAGATTCAAAAATGACACATGCTTCGTTTTTCGACCTTTATTGTACATCGAGGCAAAATATACCTGAGGTCGTTAAATAAGGAAATGTCAGAGAACGATAAGATATTTTTGAAATGAATAGTAAAATAAATAAATAAATAAAGTGTGTTGCCTTAAAAGTGCGTGTCTAATTGTGTGCAATAATTAAATTCCCTTACTGAAAGTTTACATTGGTGGGCATGTTGAAGCGCTGAACAGCCAACATGAACCAACCAACGGTTTTCCTTTTGAATATACAACTTAAAAATCATTATTTGAAAGACTTCCGGGTTAGCTAGACGGAAGCTTCTAGAAGGCTTACAGGTCAAATAGTCCATAACCTACATGCCACTACCACCTCCATCACTAGTATGAGAACTACAGATTCCGGAAGGCGGATAGTGGAATGCAGGGGGAACTGTAAAAGCAATCTATGCTACGATTTTCACGGAGTTAAAAGGAATTTTTGTTGTGGCTAAGCAAAAAGTTGAATTCCACATATATTACAGGTTCCATGGCTCTCCTAGTTTCAATCCACCTTAACTCATTCATGAAGAATCAAATAAAGACAAATGAGATTATATATAAAATAAATGGAAACTTCCCAGATCTACTTCGTAATGCGTGTTCTTATTTTTCACCGTCAGTGATATCCATATTTGATTTATCAGATCAGAGATAGATGTGGATACTCGCAATCGCATTCTTCGATTCTTTACACTTTTATCATTTACATAATTTTCGTCTCAAAGATGGAATTATTCACTCTGATATCCGAGGTCAAAGCGTGCTATAAATAAAACATTCTGTTTTTGATCACTTTTGGATTAATATCTGTTTACCTCATTCTGTCATATTGTTTGTTTTTCTCTATCGCATTCCTAATGCTACTGACTATTTTTATTTCCTTTCCTTTAAATTTTGATTTTCTTCAGTTAAACTTTCCTATCGTCCTAGCTGCTTTCTTCTTCGAACTGCAGTGATCAAGCATTCAACAACTATCAAGATAGTTGCACAAGTCAATAATCTTACAAAAACTGTTCTTATCTTAAGCCTACCAGAATATCAGATAATCATAAGACCTCTCCAAATCCCCTTGATCTCTCGCAAACTAATAATCATCATTCTAAGTATGCTTTGGATGTTGTTTGTCCTCTTGGTAATTCAGATCACAACCTAATTTCTTCTCCCAAGAGCAACACACGCAGTCGCCCGAAACATCTTTTCCAGTGTTACTACAGATTCCCAACTTCTATTTTATTTCTTTGGAACGATTACAGTTTTCGAATTTTTGTCCAAAACGGATCATTGAAAAAAAATCCACTAAACTTTCATATCTTATTTAATCGTAAGTTCGCTAACATGTGTAGAAAGGTGGTCTAATATTAAAATTGAATTATCTCAACTGCCTTTCATCGAAATCATCATCTTTCTTTTCTGTCTATAATAAAGCTGTGAACAGAGTTAGAAAAATATGATTAGCCTAGTAGATACAGACTGAAAAATCCAAAGGAAGATAACTTATTTTCGCATTATACAAAAATAAGTTTATGGTCGCTTGCCAAAGTCATTGAACTGTAACTTGCATTCAATCCTGCGTTTTTCTGGACATACAAGATTCGATTCCTTTAGTTTTTCGGCAGAAAGTGATCAGAAGAATCGTGTCAGATCTGGACACCAACACGTCTTCGTGTTCTGATATTATTTCTCTGATTGGGTCTTCACTTGATCAGATTTTTGAATCGTCTTTACACATTCTTCTATTTCACTGGCGCTTAGATACGTTACAGATTAACTCAAATCCAACAATGAAGGTGAAAAATCTTCCAATCGGTTTTTCTCCATTTTTTTTTTTTTTGGCTTTCGGATTTCTAAAGTAGTGCAGCAAACAGTCAACTTTTGCACAATGGAAACATTTCATAATAAACAGTCGTCAGTGTGGAATCTACCATTGTTAATCAACAGGAAATCATCTGGCTTTTGTCATTTGCCTTTGAACAAATACCATGAAATCTGGAGAAACTCAGTTTGTTCCTTTTGGTATCTCCAAGGCATTTGATTGGGTTTGACACAAAGGGCCCATGAAATAAACGTTCATCTTACAGTCTGTCTTTTGACGTATGTAACTTGGTTACGATTTTGTTTCTTTCTGGTCGTGCATAAGTGTGATGTGGATGGTATTTTATCCTCAAAATTTGCAAGCAAATTTTGGCTGTACACACGCACTGAATTCCTATTTGTTCTTAAATAAATCTTTTCTCTATACAAATAATCAAATCTCATAAAATATTTACTTCTGTAAAGTTAAATATAATCTCGTAATCACTTTAATTAGAATAATAAACCCTTTTCCTCCACTCTACTTTTAACGATATCTAACTCTGCAAGCAGTATGAGATTTCTCTCCTTCTTGGATAATGTATTGTCACGTTTAAATTTCTACAGCTGTTGCTAGAATTCATGTTGAATAATGTACTGACAAGAATTAATTATTTATAAGCCGACGTTTCGCTAGCTCAAGAAAACATTATCACGGGCACTTTAAGTCAGCGAGGACAAAAAATGATATGACTTCGATAACAAGAACAGTCACGTGCATGGATAGCGACAATGACGTTCTTTGAAACGTAGATAGGGCTGTGCGCAAATCTATGCAAAATCACACCATCAGCTTTGTTGTAGCTAATCCGGTTCTGTAGAACTTGTTCCACTTCCAGGAGCAGTCTTTCCGTTTTAAAATTGAATTCGTGGGCCATGAAATGGAAGAAAGCCAGGTTACTGCTTTTTTCCATTTGAAGAAATAGTATTTCAGTCTGTCCGAAATACTTGTACTGAACTGCACGCTGACAATGGCTGCTGTAGACACCTGAAAAGGAGAGAGAGAGAGAGGATTCTCTCAATCCCTAATTTGTCTCAGGAAGGTAGGAGTAGTTTAAAGTCTTGCATACTTTAATACTCTTCTGATCCAACTGTTCTGATTCTTGTTTTAGATGGAGACCAATTTATCTGTTGTATCTTTGAAGAAGAGTAAATATATGGTGCATGTATATTCCGGATAAGGGAGATTCTTAAGAAAGATTCCGGTAATTGGACCACATGTTTTATTAATATAAATATCAATAAAAATAAAAATAAAAAACCCGAAAAGTTTCGTAAATCTTTTGACTTACATCTTCGGGGGTTAAAGGTAACTAAAAGTTTAAACACAAGAAATGAGAAATTACTCAAAATAGTTCATGCGTTGCGACGGCCAAACTGCATCGAATGAACTATTTTGAGTAATTTCTCATTTCTTGTGTTTAAACTTTTAGTTACCTTTGACCCCTGAAGATGTAAGTCAAAATATTTAAGAAACTTGTTGGGTTTTTATTTTTGTTTTTATTTTTATTGATATTTATCTTAATAAACATGTGGTCCAATTACCGGAATCTTTCTTATGAACTGCTAAACCACAGAAATCCACCCCTACAAGGGGGATTCTGTTTAAGGAGTTTAATGATGGGGTTTAATGATGGGGTTTTTCTGTTGTATCCATTGTTTTCCGAATGATAAATGAAGCCTGTTGTTATAAGTGTGTGCTCGTCCTGATGAAATTCGCTCTGCACTATAGACTAAAATTTTGAAATTTCCAAGCAGGATGGTGATAATGTGAAATGCATGTAAGTATCTACCTGCTTGCCTCTGTGTGTGTGTGTGTGTGTGTGTGTGTGTGTGTGTGTGTGTGTGTGTGTGTGTGTGTGTGTGTGTGTGTGTGTGTGTGTGTGTGTGTGTGTGTGTGTGCGTGCGCGCGCGTGTGTGCGCGTGCGTGCGTGCGCTTGTTGGCTCATGAGAGACTGACCAAATAATCACCAATCCGCTTGCCTTGTAACTTAAAGTATCTAAGAATGCTAAAGCCTCTTCTTTTACTCTTCCTCAGTGAAATTGAAACTGTGATGGATATTGTTCAGAAGTGTACATCCTTTCCCCTTCCTCAAGCCCAAAGGTAGGAAAAAAAAAACATACGGTCAAATATCAAAAACATCGTCTGTATACCTCAACCATGCTTTGGGCTTGAGAAAGAAGGGAATTACTAACTTTGACATGGAATATTTCTGGACCTTTAAAACAATCTCATTCTTATTTCCTAAAACATTTAAAGAAATAAATCTTATGTCCAAATTTTTAAATGTTTTCCTTTTTTTTTTTTGCTTTTGTACTTTCCGCCCACCCTCAATACTACAGTATGTTAGGTTTCTCAAGCTATTATAATAGTGTATGATAAGTTGAATAATTCTAATTCTAAATTCGCCTTTAGTTGAAATTCTATAACCGTAAAAGGTTATAGAATCAAACACATTCTATTGTAGTATCGATGTTCGTAAAAGTAGTTATGTGTAGACGCTTATCATTACTACGTTAAAAAGCACTAGATTGTTTATTGAAGAAATGAATGTTAATTTTTATGTAGCTATACAGAAGAAATTTTGTAAACCAGTGACGTATTAGCACTGTCTATGAGCCAAGAATTAGATCATCAAAAGTTGTTCTCGGAACCATGCACGGTACTATACTTTGAAAGCCACTTCAGGCTTCGTCTAAAAAGCATTCTGTTGGTCGCACACTGAGTGATGAAAATTAAATATGGCTGTTTGACCCCTACAATACAGTTTTTGTTTTATCTAATTCCTGACCCACGCATAATACTAATATGCAAAACATTAGTATTATGTTTTGCACATTTCAACAACAACGAATCAAAAAAGAACAATGCACGAGCCATGTAACAGACAGCACCATCTACAGAAAACAGTAGAGCTAGTTATTTACTCGAGATATCTTAAAAGGATCGAAAACACAACAGAGAAATAGCTTTTAGGAATATTACTTTATTGAAGTTTAGAATTATTAACAAATCGTGTAATATGTTTTACTTTTTTCTATCTTACAGTTCCACTGCTCTCAGCGTCGAAATCAGTGGTTTAGGTGAAGAGGTAGAAAGGCAATTTACTTACGGCAGCGATTATGAAAGTGTAAGAGAACGTAGGAGTACCGCATCTCACGTGATGGCTAAGAAGAAAGGTCAAGTAACGCCTGTAGGCAAGGGGCCAAGTTCATTATTTATTCTTAGCGAATCCAATTTTATCAGAAGATGCACCAAATTCATTATAGAATGGCCATATCCTTTGCTGACTTTTTTCTCTCAGGTTTTTAAATAAATATCTTTTTGAATTCAATCTTGCCAATAGAATTATATAACAGTTATTCTTATAGGAGTGATTCAATTATAATGTTGCACTGCATTATCGTAATTGGATATGAATAGATTTGTTTTCTTTGAAGGGAATGCCGAGCAAACAGTCTTTTACATATAAAGGTGTTCTGAATGCAACTGCATATTAAGTCGCGTATAATCTTGAAATTCTTGAAATCTTTCTTACTTTTAAATACTGCTATTAAGAGCTATTTCTCAGTTAAGACACATTGAAAGATGTTTGTAAGGATGCTTTCAAAAATTACTAGGATGAAGGAAATAGTTTGTTTTTAGCACTTCGCGATACATTTTTGATTAGTTCCAGTATTTCAAAATTTGAAGTCTAAAATGGACTCTGTTTGATATAAAGGAGATGTGCAACTTTATATCCAATCAATTTGGATGAAATTTTTAAGTTTCGCTTGGGCCTTGTTAAAATTAAGTTTCTATTCCGCATTCAATTCCGCAAGGCAATTTTTATGTTTCTTCTTAAAGAGTTAAACCATATTTGCAAGAGATCTCAGCGGATACCTAAATCACCGTATTAAATTTTGGTGTACAATAACAAAATAAACACAGTTCCGTGAGTAGGTGGCATTGCAATGTGAAAACTTGTCTAATAAAAAGACAACTGGTTCAGATCCACTCTTAGATGGAACAAACTTTCAAGGTCGTTTACGCACAAGGTTAAATGAGTACTCCTTCACAAAAGAGGCAAACAAACTATTGATGGATAGCATGGATTTGGCATTGAATCCTTGAAGATCATTTCTTGAACAGAAATTTCAGTTAGAAATGCCTGTAAACTTGAGATATGAACTCGATATCCATCTGTGCTGGAAGTTTCGTTTACGATAAAACTAATTTTTGTTTTCATCATGGAAAAAACTTCTTGAAAAAAAAAATGGAATTGATTTACACAAAATCCCATTATCTAAAATTCTATGAAATACCAAAGAATGTTTCATCGATTTTTCAGAGGGAAAAATCAGATGGACTTGCAAAACAAAAATAATAATAAAATCCTTCTCACAATTTCTGTCAATAGGATTTTGGAATTACAAAAACTATACAAAGGGTTCATCTAAGGAAAAATCCACGAAATATTTTTAATCAATCTTAGAGATTGTAATATTCCAAAATTCATACGAATTCTTGAAAATATTTTAGAATATCTGAAAATAAGAACACATTTAGAAATATTTCAAAATGAGAAACCATTTAGAAATGTATAAAAATATGAAAGCGTTTAGAAAAATCGAAAATTAAAAAAAAAACATCAGAAAAGGTTTTAAATTTTTATTTATCTCTCTCTCTCTCCCCAAATTTTGAGGCTGATAATTAATTGCTAAATTTTTCCGATAGCTCAAATTTCAAATAGAAATTATTATTATTAGAACTTTTTTAATTCTTAAAATAAATAAAATAATAAATTCTAAAGAATAAAAAAGCGACTATTAAAATTTAAGGTATAAAAATTTCTTAAACGTTATATGAAAATCCGAAGAATTAAAGAAACTGGGTCTAAGAAATAGTGCTGCATAATCCGGAAAAAGTTACTTTATGTTCAATGAAAAAATGGAGTAATCGAAGTGTAATTCTGATTATTCAAATGCAATTGCAGCAGAATAAATTATCACACACACAAGCGTGCACATATATTTCATTCTTATTTTTACAACTATATATTTGTGTATACGCATGCGTGAATGCCTTAAATGACCATGTTAATATTTGTTCCTAAATTTGCATACACTACGCTCACGGTTTAACTGTGGCGTAATTTCGTTCAGTTTATTGTACGATACTGAAATTTTTGTAAGTTATTATGATTAAAGCCAATGCGGTTTGCTCACTCTCCGACATTAAGCTCAGTGCTTAATTTTTAATGCTCCTAACGGATTTTGGAAATTACTTCGACCTGATTCTACGTGTCCCCCTCTTTGAAGATGTTGTGATATTCCTAGTATTTCTGCTACTCCCAGGGTTTCCCAAAAATCGATAAAGCCGTGTAAAACGCATGCGCTCTTTACCATCGTTTTCATTAGCTTATTGCAAGCATTCTGGATATTCAATGAGCCAGGAAATGCACATCGATAATAAGGGGTTTCCAGTGCGATTATTAAATCAAGCCACGAGCTTCTCCATTGCCTTCTACTTCGTTCACTGTTTCAGAAGAGATGCCTAATTAGTAAATAGCGATATAAATATTATTTGCCCCTCCCCTTTATCTAGGGGCTTATTTTTATGGAGTACTTAAATTGTACCCGTTATGAATTATGTAGGAGTCCTGTAATTTATGAACCCCCTTTAAAAAGAGTTCCAAGAATTTCTAAGGAGAGGGCTATGAATTTCGATAGACAGAATTTTCTAGAAAAAGTTCTGTGCATTTTTAAGAAAAGTTTAGCGAATGACTCAGAATTCTCTGAATTTCTTTGGAAAAACTAAATTTCTATGAATACAAAATGCTTCACTAGCAAGAAAAAAATATATTCTATAAATCTAAAGAAAAGTTGTGAATTTTTAAAGGAATCACTAGAAATTTCTTATAATCCTTTTAAAAATGATTGACGACAATCAATTTCTAATTCTATTTCTTTCTAATAAAGTTTTATGTAGTTCTATAAGTTTGAAAAACAATTTTATAAATATAAATAATACAAAAATATATAAACGGATCCCATTTTCTACCACTTTAAGGAAATTCTTAGCTCTAGCCATTTCTAACAAAACATCTAAAAAATTCATGAGTTTCGAAATATTTCTATCAGTTTTTAGAAATGTTGCAAGTATTATCTAACAAAAATTCTAAGAACTCGTAAGAGAGACATAAGAAATTTTAATGAACAGTTTTTCGCACATTTTTAATAAAGATGAACGTCATAGAAAATCATGAACAAATTGATTTTCATGAAAAATAAATATAACTATAAATAATTAAAAAAATATAGAAGCGGATCTCATTTTCTACCACTTTAAGAGAATTCTTACCTCTAGTCATTTCAAAACGAAAAATCTAAAAAATTAATGAGTTTCGTAATAATAGTCTATCCGTTTTTAGAAAAGCTGTAAGTATCTAACAAAAATTCTAAGAATTCATGAGACAGGCATAAGAAATTTTCATGAACAGCTTTTCACACATTTTTAATAAAGATGAATCATACAAATTCATGAAAAATTAATTTTCATGGATATTAAAAATAGGAATCTTGTTAATTGCTTAGAAAAGATCAAAATTTAAAGTTATTTTTTTATGAATTTTCCGTAACTATATTTTCGCTAAAATAAGGTAATTTAATGAGATATCTTGGAGGTTAAAACATCATTTATAACATTAGTATTTCTAAAGTATTTAACTTTGAATAATTTATTGTATGCTTTGTAAAAAAAAATGTTGAAAATATTTCGATGCTTCACACAAATGACACAGCATTGCCTTAGTTATTATTCCTAAGAGCCACTTCATTTCGTAGCCCCGTTACGGTAACTACTGTCGCAATTCCCTCCTCTGTTGCGTTTATTATGATAAAACACGGGATAAACAGAGATAAACAATGACCAGATCCAATTAGCAGAAGCGATAGAAGCATCAAAGAAGAGCAATATATTTGCTCTTAGTGGATGGAGGGTAGCAATACAGCGCCATGGCTAGCGAGGTAGCTGTAGCGATTTCCTTTTCGTGTAGAATTTTCTCAGATCGATAGAAACAGGCACACGCAGTCACACTATTGTGATCGGAATACAACAAGAAAGTGATTATCTATTGGCAGCCATTGGCAAAGATGAACTAAAAGCAACCGCATTTCAAAGAGCATTTACTCAGCAAATTGAATGACCTGCAATCTAAGTGGCTGACGAAGGTATGGTACCAGAAGCACGTCTTAGAAGTGCTTTCAAACGCGGGTGCATCTTTAGATCACTGCGTTGAAATGTAGTAGCATTCAGTCCTTTTTCAGTGCAGGTCGGAGAAATTGAATGAAATTCGCACAGTCTGCCACTTCAGTCTTCATGGAAGTGTCAGAATTTGAGTTGCGTCGCTCTAGTTCGTTGACGTTCTCCAAGAGTTTCCCTGACTTTATGTTATTTCTTTCTTTTCTTTTTGCAATTAATATTTCTAAAAGAATATGAATTGCGTAAAGATACTCACTGATTTATTCACATCATTACATCTCTCTCTATTGATTTCATGCAATTGCACTATTAACCCCATGCATCTACCCCACAGTACATGGGGTAGATGCAGAATTTACAAAAATGATTCAACTAATGCCATCATGAAACGTTCAGTTAGTTTATTCGATATAAAACTATATGCTTACTTGTAAATAAGCTTAAACATGATGTTTTCGGAACAGCAGATTTTAAAATAATTTTAAAAAATCATTCTTTGTTTTATGAAAAATACAATACTGAAATGCTTGAAGAGACTGTAGATTTTTTTCTTTAACTTTCTGCTGAATTAAAAATGAGATATAACAGTAAAAAACCAGGAACCGAACTAAACTTGGTTATTAAATTTCTATATAAATTGATAGAATGATTTTTTCTCGATGCTAGTAATATATATATATATATATATATATATATATATATATATTTTTTTTTTTTTTTTTTTTTTTGGCGAAGATCGCACCTTATTTCTCATTAAGAAATAAGCCCTAATGAAATATTTATGCAAACTAGAAGCATCAAGTGATTTGAAATGAGTATATGAAATGAAAAAATGAGGGGTAGGGGAAAAGCTAGAGACAGAGAGAGAGAGAGAGACTAGATAAGAAAAGATTTAGAAAACTGAAACCAGTTGGAACAGTGTTCATAAGATAGAATATGGGAGGATAGAAAGAACAAGAGAGCTTCGATCCACTTGATCTGACTGTTTCTGCAGGAAACAGTCAAGTCAAGTGGAAGTCTGCTTAGTCTTTTTTTAGTGTTACAAAGACTTAGCAGATATTGAAGATGTCTTACAGAGAAAGGAATTAGAAAAACGAAATACAGTTGTCAGTGAAATAAATACAACCGTGAGAAAGTAAGTACGATATCACTCGAAACTAATTTTAAAACATAACTAGATATAAATATAAAAACAAGAACAAATCGTGAAATTAAGAACTAATCTCAAATATGATTAAATATAATTATAATGCAATCGAACCTAAGTATAGTTTATCATAATAAAGAAACAGCCATCTATAAGAGTCACTCTGTGTTTATTTTTATTTTCTTCCAAAGCAGCATTCCTTGATATTTTTTCCCCAATTTAAGGATGGAGAAACAAACCCAAGAGAAACTTTTCGTGGGCCCTCTTGGATCCACGAAACTAATCGGTTTAATATTTAAAGAGAGTAGGTAGATATATCGAGTATTTTCATTTCAATAACCAAACAACTAAATATAAGCGCCTATCGTAATCATTTTGATAATTAAATAGAATCGAAATAGATAATATTTTATGATCAGAATAAATATATGTATATATAACTTGCAATGTATTGTTCTATAAATGTTCTCTTGAGGCAGAATCACGATATCTGGCAGTTTACAATGATTTTGCAATATGATATGACATAATCATCAAGTATTATTATTATTATTATTATTATTATTATTATTATTATTATTATTATTATTATTATCACAAATCAAAACTCATGGAGTCAAAGAGTCGTTTTAGGGTTTAGAATAGATAAGAAAACTAAAGACCTAGCTATATATATATATCCTAACATATGCTGATATAAACACCGCTCTACGCAAGTCATAACAGAAAAAGATGAATGAAGATATCATTGAGGAGTATCTTCCGCTGAGTAAACTTACTTTCCGGGATGCGAGAGTGGCGGTGTACATTAAAGGTCTTGCAAGCATTGTTTGCATGCCTTTTAATGTGGTAGAAGCTAAGATCAGACGGTCGCAATGTTAAGAAAATAACATGCGAAGTAATTTAAGTCATCGAATTGATCAAGTTTAGAAACAGTAGTAACAGTGGAAACAGAATTGGACTACTGAATGGGAAGTTAGCAGGCGAGAGAGAGAGAGAGAGAGAGAGAGAGAGAGAGAGAGAGAGAGAGAGAGAGAAAGAGAGAGAGAGAAAGCCAGTTATTCGTTCTTGGTATCACAAACCGACACTGAGGAACCAAAAAAAAAAAATTATTCACATGATTTGGGGAAACGAAAATATTCAGCTCAAGCGTCGTAAAATAATTCTCAGCTTTAAAATTTTAAGAACCTCTTATACGGAAAGTGAGCATTTTATCTACAAAAACGATAGGAAAAAATGAAGCTGTTACTGAATTCAAGGAATCACAAATAGTTAGAGAGAATGATAAACAGTTTCATCGCATAATAGTCAATATAATAATGTAAATAATCCGTATTGTTACAGGCTCAAAGTCCATAACCAATCCAGATTTTTTCGTAACCATAATTTTAAGATAAGGTTGTTCATCTTATGCCCAAATTTATATTCCTGTGTGTTTTTCTGGGCAGTTGTAAGACCAGTTTCGGGGGAGTGGGGGAGAACCCTTCGGCATCCTTTGCGTTCCTTCACGTCCTAGACAGGATTCGAATGAAGAACCATGATCACATTTCAAATAGTTTTCCTAAGGCATTCGCATAATTTTCTGCTGATATAAAAAGTGTTAGATACCGAAACAATTTCAGATGCTAGTTTTGGCAACTTCTTGGACTGTATGCATCGCAGTCATTATGACCTCGTTCACTAAAAAAAATCATTCTCCCTAAAGAGATAAGATTTCATTTTTGATAAGAAGTGGAAGTTCCGTGCAGAAAGGGTGTGATTATTATGAATGTTGTTGATGTAAACATTTAAAAACATTGTGTCGGGAAAGTATTGATTAACACAGCGGAGCAGCGTCGTTATTCCAACACCTAATCACTTGACGTCCGCAATGCTAATAGATCCCAACGAATAGAATTTCTTCGCCATTTTAAACAGGCTATTCTAATATTCAGTCCTCCACAGTTTATTATTTTTAATATTTTTCAACTTTCGTTAAAAATGTAAATCATTTGAAGGCAACCGCATGGAATAGATTGCTATCTCTGAATATCTTTTAATAATTGATCTCTTTCTGTGGCCAGTTCTCTAAATTTAATATACAATTTTGCATTCCGAAGCAAATCACTACTGATATTGCTCTGAAGCTGTAAGGTGTTCCGTATTAATAACAGCAATAAACAAATAATGATTTTTTATTTTTGCAAATATTCAGCTGAGTAAAAAAAAAAATCATTGACTTAAAGGGAAAAAATCTCTCTACGAACCTCTTGATAGTTCTTCGAATGTTTATTGCAATTCCAGCACAAAATCAATGCTTATAGACTGGAAGATTTGAATTCGACTCGCAAGAATGATTTACTATAACTCTTTCTAGAGATTCTGAGGTTATGGTGTTTCCGCAGTGTTTTATCTTGCAAAGAGAAAACTTGCCTGAGAGCATGCACCAATGCCGAATGTCAGAAATGCTTTATTGTTTAAGTCTAATAATGTACGCCAGACTGATTTTTTTTTAATTTTCGTTTAAAATATACTAAATAAGAAGTAGAAATAATTGTGATGCATCTTTAAGCCATTTAAGTTTTTTTTTCCCCTTTAGGAACGATAATATGTTACTTCACTAAAATCGGAATATCTTCACACAAGTTACGGTATAAACGAGGCCATATTTGAAGCACTTAAAAAGACATGCGCTAAACCTAAATTCCAAAGTGAATAGCCTTGCTTTTTTAGTACATATAAATAAACCAAAATCACTTTTATCTTTGAAAAGCACATAAGGGTAAGATATAGAAAGGGATTAAGAAGATTAAGGAAGCACTTGAAAGGCCTCAATGGGTGGATGGTATTTACCAGCTATCTGTCTTGTCGACACTGCGGGGAATGTTAACGACACATGTGCAACGGATAATCTGCACGTGTAACGGTTGTCTGAGTTCTGACGTCAACCGTTGTTCGTTAGATGAGTAATCGGGACTAATAATAATTATGGAACCATGTGGTAGCAGCACACTGGAGCGAGATTAATTGTTTCATTGAATATATTTCTTGTTTATCGTAAGCGGAGACACCGAGACCTGACAGGACCATAAACTTGGTGGCAACAAGTCTTGAGTAATGAATTATTCACAGGTGCAAATTTCGCGTTAAAAATCTCACGAAGTGAATAGTTTTGAAATGAATCACTTCACCTTCTTGATGCACATGAGAATGTACACCTGTATGTTACAAACCTAAATCAATCCCGTCCTAAACACGTGGAACTTGTTGTCAACCGAAGCTGAGTTAGCTCTTCTCTAACAAAATATTGAAATTTTACTGCACGAGATTTCAGTTATTCCCCACGCAAACAGGAAAACCAAGTTAGTCTGGAGAGCATACACGTCGCAGTAGACAATAGAATATCTTGTGACCTAAATTGTTCGTTAATGAAAAGCATTCTAGCATATCTCTCGTGTGGGGGTTGCAGAAAATACTTCACACCGATTCAGCTAATTTGTTCATGAGGAATTACTAAAAAAAAATCCAAATACTATATCTCTTACGTCTTGATAGATGCTTGTATCGTATCTTGATATCTGGTATATCAAGATTATTTTCTTGTTATCCATTTCCTGCTGTTTTTCTAAATGCGCCGAGGTGTTTTATATCGGGGTGGTACATTCCATATGTGAACGCACTCTACTTTCAATGAAATTTTAAAGAGGCAAGTCAACCATACCTCTTTAAACTGTCTATAAAATTTTGCTACTAGAAATAATTCAATTTAAAATAATGGATCGAGAAATTACAATATTCATACCAAATGCCAAATTTGAAATAAAATCTCACAAATTCTTAAAATAAACGGAAAGGGGAAAAAAATTATTAATTCAATTCATATTTTGTAAAATGCTCCTAAAAATGATTTAGGAATTTTTATAGATTAAACCTATCAAGTATATAAATATAATTCATATAAGTAACATGAAAAGAAAATGTAAATTAATTGAATATATTGAATTGTAAAACTTGAAAGCGAAACGTACAGCCTACATTTGGGAGCTGCATTCAACCCACATTAGGGGGGTTGTTTAAAATAACTAGAGGCAGCTGAGACTGTTGTTGTTTAGGGTTGGATCAATATGTTACAGGGCTGTGGAAAAATAGTTCATTCAGTTTCAAACAAACCCTTTAGTTGGAAAGACCAGGTTTCGAATCCCTCTTAAAAAGCAAAGCACCATTATCAGCTCTTTTCAGTTGTAGGTGAGTTAGGATTCATAAGCAAGTGGCAAGATTTTTGCCTTCGGATATTCTGTTTTTTATCCCAAATCCAGGCAAACTTGCAAGGAGAACAGACGCATTCCAAGGGCCTGGAAGAAATTTCCGTGGAGGTACAACAGAAATTCTGAAAAAAAAAAAAATATATATATATATATATATTTACACTGACAACATAATACACTGACCATATATATATATATATGTATATATATATATATATATGTATATATATATGTATATATATATATATATATATGTATATATATATATATATATATATATATATATGTATATGTATATATATATATATATATATATGTATGTATATATATATATATATGTGTGTGTGTGTGTGTGTGTGTGTGTGCGTGCGTAGAAGGTATTTTACCTTGGGTAGAATAAATGTTAAAGATACCAAGCCATTTTAAACCTGGTTTTACTCCATTTCCCAAGTAAGCAAACAGACAAACAAGTCAAGTTTGCGTCTGCAAGTGTTGCGTGCAGAGTTGGATCAGTATGTTACAGGGCTGTGACTATATCTTCATATCTTGGTATATTTAACACACACACACACACACACACACACACATATATATATATGGTCAGTGTATTACGTCGGAAAATTGCTTGCGTTCTTCTGACCGGTTTACTGTTTTGATAGATCAAGTACCTGAAGTGAGTGGTTGTCTCTATCAATTATCTTTGCAAGTCAACATGTTTTGCACAGAAAATAACCCTTCACCTGAATCAGAGATCGAATTACAGGACTTTAGTTGAAAAGGGCGAAATTCTCCTCACTTTCCTGAGGGAATTTGAACATACGTTTTTCCAGTTTAATGTACAAATGTTTGACACATGAAAGACATCGGAGGTAGAATACCGAGCCGGATGGCGTTTGCTAAAGATATTTGCGGCAACAACGTTTTCTGTTTGGCTACTTTTTTTCTTTCTTAGGGTTAGATGCACTTCTAGTGTTCAGCTCTTCTTATTTGGTTTATGTAAAACCTTTATTAAACTATATTCTGTGTCTTGATGTCCTAAATAGGAAAATCGTATTTAGGAAAATTGTTGTTTAGGGTTGGATCAATAAACTGTCGAGGGTTTATTAATCATCGGACCTCAAATCGTTCACAGGATAAGGTAGTCAGCCCTATTCCCCAGTGTATCCTGTGTCCTCTAGTATTGAGTTCTCAAGGCCGGTTTGCCTGCTTTTCAGGATGAAAAATCCCAGTATATACTGGGGGAAAAACTGTACTGCCTACGCCCAAGACCGGCTAACTTGGCTATGGCTGAGGAAGATCCTTCAGCTCCTCACGTCTCCGACTGATACTCCTTCCCCAGCGATATGGTTGCGAAGTGCACAGCCACTAGGCTAACCGCGCAGACAACTATAATAATAATAATAATAATAATAATAATAATAATAATAATAATAATAATCAACTATTCATTATTAAATTAAGTATTGCTGTAACTGTCGCATGCGAAGTTTTCCAAATAATATAATTATAAAAGAATATAATTTTACTGTTCGTGACTTCTCTCGATTTATTTCATCTGCAGATACTAATTTCCTATTCACCTAAGATGAAAATCATAATCCGATGCATTAAAATTTCATTTTCAACATTTAGTATAGTATTTCATTTAGTATTTTCATATTTTCTGTTCGTTGGCTAGTCTACATGATTTTGTGTAACATACTGTATATCAAATTTTGTTAGACTGTCCTAATATTTGTACCAGATATTAAGCAGTGTAGCACAATTTAAATTTTCTAGTTTCCGATGGTCAACTCTCTTCCAAATCCGAATGTAATTTGTCGGATCTCAGAAGCTATTATTAGTCGATAAACTAATTGCAATAATCGTCTTAGAAAAAATAATAACCTCTATTCCCTGAATTATTGATGATTTGAAAATCGTTTATCTAGCCATTTCGCCAATCTGTAAGAGAAATGGCTTTGAGACTGAATAATGAGATTTTACTTAATGGTTCATATGCAGCGAATAAGTGTGGCACACACTGAACATTGTGACATGATTCGACTTCAAAATAGTCGAACATCATTAGGATCTGTCTATTTGCAATACCTATAACAAAGTATTTTCTAGTAAAGTAGTAAAGATAAATAATCGTTATAAGATGATGTATATGTTGGAAGATCAAATCCTCCCTACTGCTGGAATGTTTTTGAATTTCTTTAGATTGTAATAATTTTCATCACCAGGCATGAGTGAAGTCGTCACCCTAAAATTCACTTCATCACCCTCCAGAGCAAGTCTCGACTGGAAAAGTAGCAGCGAAGTTTATAGGGGCTACTTAAAGAAACTTCCTCTGTCGATATTCAAGTTCGGTGCTAGGTGGTTATGAAATCGGAAGAATTTTTAAATCAGCCAGAAAACCTCAAGTGGGAAAAAACTAATTCAGTACCAAGCATTCCTATGCTAAACAGTTGTACAGAGTGGCAAATAAGTCACAAAAGGGGTTTTAAAATGTGAATATATTTTTTATTATTAATTTATTTCATTTTATTTTGTTCATATATTCTAAGAAACATTTGGTAAATTAATCATGGAAAGCTTCACAACCCAGCATCGAACCAAAATTGCGCAATTATATTTTGAAAATCAACATTCGATTATTCTAACGCAAAGAGCACATTTTGCGTAGATCTGCCATTAATTAGTAATCACGTTCTTCACATCTGACGGCTCTTGACTTTTTGTATACAGTGTACTTGAACAAGCCTCAAACAATCTGACAACTGAAGGACATTCGCACAGATATTATGGGCTGTAGCGAGAAACAGCCGCAGAAAGGGCCCGCCTTTTTGAAGTCGAAAATGGAAAATATTTACTTGGTGTTGTTTTACTTAGTTCATTCAGCTAGGAGATTCCATCCTTGAAGCAATGAGGTTAACAGTTTTACGTAATCCTTTGTAAGATTAAGATCTCTTACGAGATCATTCGATTCCTTTTGGGTGATACATGTGGATCGTTGATTTTGACTCTGAATTAACAGAAAACTCTCTTGTTTCTGTATTTCGTTATAACAAAAAAAGAACAAAACTCTTCGACAAATTTTGCCTTTTTTTTCCCCAGCTGCGTGTGATTCTTACTCAATTTCTCATGCTGATTTCAAATACGTTTTAATTTTTCCCCTATCATGTATAGTTTCAGAGAAACAAGTGTATACATTTTTATGATATAAACTCTATTCAAAATCATTATCATACATGCAGAATGAAAGACAACTAGAATGAGTGTCCTAACGTCTTCCGTTTATAAGACAATCAGCTAAAATAGGACGACTCCACTTCCCCTTATACCTGCCTTCTATCCTCATATCTACTGGTGAAACTCCTCGCCATGTTCATCACTTAAGGGATTTTCTGAGAAAAAGACTATAGATGTGAGTCCAGAAAGTGTATTTTCAGAAACTTCTTATATCGCATGTCATAATATACTTTGAGCATAGAAGAAACTATTTTTATTTTTTGTAATCTGAAGATTTGTGGTTACCAGAAACGTTTTTTTGCAAGAACTTCAAATTTGGGATCGTTTGTTAACAATGTAATTTCTTGCCAAATGAAAATGCCTTCCTTTACTTTTCCATCACTTATTTTTGGAAATTTTTGTTTCGAATACTGAAACCCTGTTTCTTCCCGATTCATTGCTTTCACTAAGTTTTTCAGGAGTCCAAGTGCAACGTGAAATGGTGGCAAATAGTTTTTTTTCTGTACGTTTAACATTCTTTTTCCAAATATGAAATGTTTACGCAATGGCCACAGTTTAACATAATGATGAATACTCCAGGTCTCACATAGGAAGGAACAGTACTTAGTGTATCCTAAGTGAATCCTATTGTAAACCAAGCAAAATGGCAATGACTTTAAAATCAGCACAGACGTTCCACTTGTAGGCATCATAATTAATGTTTCCTAGCAATATTTTCATGTTATCGTATGTTTGTATGTTTCCTTTATAGTAACTGAATGGCCTCTTGGGATGGATGGATATAAGTCCCCATTGTATCGAAGAACAGCTTTCAGACTGGATTTTGAAAAACCAATAAAAAGTCTTCATTCAGGTGTTCAATGGCATAGGAATCCATTAGGCCATCAATGCTGGTGTATTCACTTTGACGGTGTCTGAAATACGTGACAATAGTTCATTCAGCTAGGAGATTCCATCCTTGAAGCAATTTTGGATGGCAACTTGAAGCTAACAGTTTTGCGTGATCCTTTGTAAGATTAAGATCTCTTACAAAATCGCTCGATTCCTTTTGGAATTACGTGTGGATCGTAGTTTTTGACTCCGAAATCATGTTCTGTATCATATTTCTTCTATTTCCTCACCACCACTCTCAATGTCTGCAGGTGTTGGATGTCTGTTTACTGGAAAATCAACATATGGAGGTACTGGTTGCAAAGCCAATACAACATTTTGATACACAATGTGTTTCTTATTTTTTTGATGAAAATTCTGAAAGTTTTGTAAGGCAGAATTAACAGAATAAAGTGATTGGTTGGCTCTCTCCAAATCATTGGAGATTTGGCATGCAAATTGGCATGCAGTGTATGGTTCCTTTCCGTCGAGATCGCAGATGAACCACACAACTTGTACACACACCTGCGGAGCTCAGTTCTTATTTTGATCACCTACTTTAAAACCGAAATAATGTTCGTAGGCTTCCTTAATTAGCGTTGTAAATGGCCTCTGTTCGTCTTCGGGATGAATTCTCCACACCCATAGGAAAACAAATTAGGAGAATTGACACACATATGAGGAATTTTTCTGTCACACAGACAATACGACAAAAGTTATATTCGAGAGTCACGGAAGAAATGGACTGTATAGGCTAATGTGGAACGTCGTGATGTGTTACATCATCTTACACAATAGTTCTATCAGTATTTGCGCCATCTCTTGTTAACTAAGCTCGGTTGATGTAAAAGGAAAATCCGATTGCATCATAATAGTTCATATAAGGCCTACTGTTTTTCTCCGGAATAGTACGTGAGAGAAAATTTTAAAAAACATATTTGAAATCACCGCAAAAAACTGATTTAGAAATACCTTTCCTTTCAAAGGAAATAATATGCGTGCAGGACAGTGAAATAATTAATAAATAAAAAAGTTATTAAATGTTTAAACCCCTTCATGATTTATGGATCACCCTGTATTTTGCCTACGTGAGCTCAAGTGCGTAATTGTAATTATCATAGAGCCAAAAGTTTCATTTTGGCGATGTAAAATAAATGGAAATAGGAGACACTAAAGATCCAACATTATTTCAAAACCGAATATTTGTAGAAACTTTAAGCATATCGAAAATCGGCTCTTTATTATTATTATGTTTTTGTTGTTGTCATAGAATAAATGATTAACATTAAATTTTGTGGGAAGCCAAGCTGAGGATGTGTGAACGAATGACTACAGATTTAAGAATAAGCTTGTGCAATCAAGTAATATCTCTAGCAAATAATGATTTACGAACGGGTTGTTCGACTGACAGGAAGGAAGGATAATTTTCGATTTGTTGATATAGGTTCGTCGGCTATAATCGGCTATGCGATTATAGCCGAAGAACAAATCTGAATAAAGATGCTAAATAATCCGGATACGGCTCATTTTCTTTTCATATAGAAAATTGATACAACAAGAATTCTACGAATTTTTCCAAAAAGGTAGCAAAAAAAGTATCACACGTATTCTCTCAATTAGAATGTGACTAAAATGTGCTTATTGTCTCAATACTTGATTGATTCAACGTGGCTTAAATATTACTATAATAAATAAGATGTTGTGGAAAATGTGACCTGTAAGCACATTTTCCACCAATAATACAAAATTTAACATTCAATTTCATCATAATTAAAATTCATTATGCATAGTAGAAATACTTGATAACATTAGGACTGAACTTAGAATTCCAATTACTGATGGAGTTGTAATTAAGGTAATTACATATGATTCAGCATACAGTAAAAGCAGGTTTCATCTTAATCCGTTTCTATCAGAATTTGGATTGAAATTACATCCTTACTAATCACAGAGTAATTTTCAAGAACTTTATGAAGTAATAATACATAACTTAAAAAGGATTACATTTTTATGATAAATAATATTTAGTGAACAACAACCCATTATTTAAAATCGGTGAAACCTCCAGCATCATCATATTATAATTAAATGAATAATCTAGAATTCTTCTCACCCTTGTCAAATTTAAAAACAGATCTGTTTGAGCTTTGTAGTGGCGAGCTTTGAATAGATTTTAGAAATCTGCTTGCATTCTGTCATTTTTTAAATAATAATAAGGTAAGATTTTTTTGTCAGCAATATGTGTTGGTCATGAGTTTTAAAATTTCATACTCTTACCAGCTATAACTGTGGTCAGCCGTGGTAAAATGATTCCTAGAAAACCTTTGATGAAACAGTTCCTTACAACCAACCATAAGACTTCATTCTTTCAACAGCATCCTAATTAAAATACTTCCTGATGTTTCCGTAATTTTTGTTAACCAAGGTGACCAAAAATCCGATTTACTCTTCAAATATAATGGTGTAGAATAACCAACTTCCCTTCTTCAAAATCGGTATTACCAATAGAAGAAGAAATCTTGAGTATCGATAGACAATATACTCATACAGAAACTTATCTTCCTATCACTTTCCATTACTGTTCTAGTCCTGTTGGTCAAGTGCGTTAGCATTTCTGGTTTTCAGCCTATGAGCCTTGAATTCATGTTTCTGTGGCATGTATTGGTGAATTTCTTCAAGAGGAAGGTTTTCATTATCGTTCCATAATGAAATGACACTGTGGATTGAGACTAGTTTGAGAATACGCTGGTCTCCCTGCCATAATTTCTTCAATCATAATTATAATCACACTAAACTAAATAAATTGTAAAGCTACTAAAAAACTTGATAATATATTTTACTGAAATTCTAGATTATATGTTTAATAAAGGACGGGTTACATTCTATAGACGAAACCAGTCTTTGCTGAATAGCTTTGAGAATGCCCAAGTGTTCCCAACTACTACTTAACTTCGTTCAAGTAAAACGCAGCAACAAAATCCAATGTCAAATGCTTAGCATATGCCAGATGCGGAAATAAATGTGAATGGATGAATGAGAAGTACATAGCCAATTTAATGCCTTCCTCCTGTTGGGGTAACAAGACGAGGCACACCTCATCTAACATGTCTGGATGATATGCAATTTAGAAAGTTAGACGAATGGTCCATAAATTTCTTGATAGCTAAGATGGGCTGATCTATACGGTAGAAAGAGAAACACGTGAGAAACAGCATCTCCATTAAAGGTTTATGGCAATAAAGTAGATTTTCACAAGTGGAACTTCCAAAATAACTTATCATGTGATGATAGAATTACTGCGCATAATCGCACAATTTCATCCTCGAAGACCTCTGCATTAATGAACTCATATTACATCAACAGGATACTTTTAGCAACTCGAAATAGCCTGCCAGAAATCCAAGTGTTTCCCTTCCAGTATTTCCTTATAACAGGAGAAGGGGAAAAAGCTTCACCGGTTGAAAATATGAATATTTTGACATTTTTAACTGACACGTATTGTAGTAACCGAGCTGCAATACGTCTCATTTCTCCGTCCAACATGAAACCATATAATTTTATCCCCATCCAGGACCTGTAATGACTCATTATATCACTGTGTAGGTTTACAAGATGTTTTGTTTTATACACATGCACGTCTCCTTCAGTATTACCAACATCGCACTGTGTGGTTGTTTAGCCGGAATACACAGTAGTGGAAAAATCATCTGCAACTAGGATTTTTATCCTCAGTTTCTGAAGTCTTGTTATTTTCATACATTACGATAATAAAATATAACGACATGACAGAAGATTCGAAGAAAAGGGATAAATAAAATTAATCAAAGCCACTATTTCTAAATTATATTTGACAAGAAATTATATTCAGTTTTTTCATGCTTATGTACACAATCGTAAGCAAACGAAGCGTGCATCTGAAATATCTTCACAATTACTTGTGTGTAGAGGTAGCTGATTTCAAAGTACGTTGCTCTAGTTGTTTCCATAATGCATAACATAGCACATTGAGTTACCATTCATTCAATTCCAATTGTCCAAGATGGGTTGAATCCCCTGATTAGATGTCTTAGGACGTTTAATGCAAATGGCTTGCCATTCATCCGCTGAATCCATCTAAGGGCGAGTATAGGCGTTCTATAATGCTACGTATTATGGGAAGGATTGCTATCTAGACTTGTTTGGACTTTCTCCTTTTTTCATCGAGGTCTCATGGTGTGATGTATAGTCAAATTTCTATTCAAATTCTCGTACCAAGTTTTCTTTGTACGAGGAATATTTGAATAAGGGAAAGCTTCTGTACTTTGTTCTTACGAAGTCGGATTGGGATCTTTTTTTTCCCCTCGAGCTGTTTCCAACTACAATGGAGACTGAGTGTGAAGCTCTGATATTTTTGTGTGAGTTGCTTGTGATATGCTGATTTTTGTCTTAGACTGCCATGGCGCACACTGCTTGGAAAGCAGTTTGGGAAGTTTTGCGCAGGGTGATAGATGAGCGACTACTTTTCAGCAAGAATTATTTCAGTTAGATCAGTTATTTATTTGATCAGAAGAGCGGGAAAATAAATCAAACCATGGGAAGGTAAAGAAGAAATGACGTGTGATACCAGATCATACCATTTGACTACACTATATACTCAAAGGACAGAATACCGAAAGTGGCTACAGAAAGAATGCTCCATTGAAAAGGAACCTTTGTCGAGGTTATGGTCTGAGTTATCGAGAGGAGAGCAAATCATGATATCAATAAAGACACTGATGAAATTCCTTTGCTGTTCTAATTAAGTAGTTGACCACCTTTTAAAATAGATAAGTAAATGTTATGTCCATTTTTATTGCCATTGGAGTCATTTTCAGTTTTTGCATTCTTCCTTCCTTATTTTCGAAATAAATCTTCAAGCCTTTGAAGGCAAAGATTTCAATATTTGACTTGCAACCACAGACCGTTTTTCTAGTTTATTTTTGTAGTACAACTCAATCATTTTTTTTGTTTCGCCTTTCTAATGCCATTGAATAAATCTTCATAGATACAGCACTGTCCAAGTCTTTCATTATTTACACTCTGACAGAACTCTAAGAAGCACTCGGTCCTTTAAGATCGAAAGTTATCATGATTCAATCATTTTTTTCTTTTTTTTTTTTTTTCAAATTTTCATACGTCAGTGATCTTATGTAACTTTATTGTTACCTCTAATATTTTATGATTGGAGATCGTTAGTTCTATTATACGGAAAGATAAACATTAAAAGACTTCATCAATTATCCGGTATTTAATAGTTTTCTTACACAAACCTAAATTAAGTGAAGTAAGAATGTTCAACCTTAAACAAACACGATAAATTAGTTACCAAGAGTGTCATGATGTATCAAAGATAATCCCAAGTAATCGCAAAATGAGTTAACTTGCTCTGGAAGTGCAGTAATATGATTTACAGTAACGTACGTGTAATTATTTTTCTGTTAGGTATGAAGGGTATTTCCTGGGAAGTATATGTTTGGCAAAGTATTTAAATTTCTGTGCAACTACGAATCACTATAGAAACAGTGCGTTTTCTCCCAATTCTCTCTTGTTATAGGCAGAAATATTACGAATTCTAAACACTCTGTACGAACTTATTTCTAAATGAATTGGCTATATATTATAGCAACTCATTCTAATGATTTCATTAAAGTAAATATGTAGATAAAACTAAAAAAATAAAATTACTTCACTTGAAATGTCAGCAACGTAAATATCTTTGCTCATGAATTTCTCATAATCCCTTAGAAGATATTCTTCTTCTTCATATTTTTCTTTCTCTCTCTTTATCCAATGTCCTTCGTAATCAGCTAGTTTCTCTTCTTGCATTATATTCTTACTGGACTTTCTGCGAAATTCCACCCTTAAAATTCTCCTCTTTCTGCTATTTTCAAACAGCATTGAGATCATGCGTCCTATTTTACAATTTAGAATCCTTTATCCTTCCTTCTCTTTTGTTTGAATATGAAAGTCCTTATTCAACCACTTCCATTTCTATATTCGATCTATTGTCCCATCGTTACTGTTTTACTCTTTTTTTAACCGAAAATTAAAAACCATAACAAAGCAGTGTATTTCAAAAAAAGAGAATAAGAACAAAATAGCAAAGGTTTTATTCTGTTCACCTGTTCTGTTTTTCTAGTAATAATTGGAATATAGTGTTTGCTAAATAGATCTATTTTGATGATTAAATATTAACTTATACTTATTCTCAACTTATCCTTATAATTTATCTCAGAATCAATGAGTGATTGAATATAATAAAGTGCTACATTAATTCTTCACTCCAGTTCTCATTTCTGCTGAGGACCTTTCATCCTTGCATTATTCGTATTATCTGTATAACCTTCTCTATAATGCCCTTATTTCTTTGTGTCGATAGTAGGTAATTATATATACTTCCTCGCATGTCTCCAAAAGCACGCAGTGTAATATTCTCTACTTTTAGTGTTTTTCAAGAAAAAGCAACGTACTCTTCAATAAATTGAGGGATATTTTAACGACTTATTTAGTAAGTAAGCTGGGTGGCTCAGTGTTTCTTTCACTCCTGTCACGCACAATGATAACCATAATGTCATGAAATTCGATGCAACTTTGGCGAACCCAAAAAATTAAGCTGGGTCCTAGAATTTTTAAAATGAGTCTGTGCAAAGTTTTAAAACAGCTATTAAAAGTTTGTAATGAAAGATGACGAAAAATCGCAGTTACGCAAAATGATGAAACAGTAATATGCATATTTGCTTAAATGGTGACCGAGAAGATGAGAATATAATTACAGATTTTATACGCCACCGCAGACATTCACACAGCATCCACTAGAAGACTCGAACTCGTAGCCTGCTGGATAAGGAATACGCTATCCAAGCCGGTGACATAATATTGCATAAATTAGGACCTTGATTGACAATAAAATCGACAGTGTTCAACATATTTTCATAAAGGTTATAAATATTAATTTTCATTATATTTAATTTGCATTGTTGCTAAGTCAACATGAAGAACATGAATCAACAAAAATGTCAATCAAATAAACGAATTGCGAATCAAAGATTGGAGACCAAACGCACTCCGTAATGTGCTAGGAAATCCTTTTCTGCTTTCAATGTGCGGCTTTTCACCCGATATCAGTGAAGTCTCCTTTTGAGATCGGTGGAAAAGAGTTTCGTTGGTTCTCATCCTGATTTTCAGAAGGCCAAAATATGAACACAGAATAAACGTTATTCTATTCAACTCCATAGACATCCTGCGCGTATTCAGCCCAGTTTTGGAGGAAACATATTATCTCGCTAATACCATGTCTTTATGTACTCACAAGACGTTGCTGTGTACGACATTTTGCTTGTTATTCATCAGAAACTGTAAATAGAATAAATAGTACATAAGACAGAAGAATCCTTACTTTGAAGGTCCAGTGTTACTGCATTTTAGTTTTCACTGTTCTGTTCGAGTTCATTTCGATTAGGGCACAGAATAACGCTTGATTTATTGATTGAGTAGATAACGTCTCAGCTCTGCAACTAACAGAATTTGAGATCTAATCCCATTGCAGTAGTTATATTATGGTTGAATTCAAAATCACAGTTATCGAATTCTAGGACCTTTATACCACAAGGAATTTGTATGATACGGATCCTTAATTTCCTCATATCACACTTGATAATTGAATAGAAGTAAAAATCACTTGGGAGACTTAATATAAAGGCGTGGATAAAATCGAGTTTTATATATGGAGTAGTCCACACGTTTTTGCATCATTTCGCTCTAATTATGCTGTATTTCTTTACTCAAGTAGATTCTGTCAAGCATTGAGCTATTTGTACCGCGATCATAATTCATAAGTTGAATAAAATTTAATCTTCATCCTATTATCTATCGTAAATTTTAATCTCATGTGTACTGGAAGCAAAGTGAATTAATTAACGATCTTTTCATCTTTTTTTTTCTAGACTTATAATTACGTGTTTATAGCCACCTTATGAATTTTCCATTAATGATCCAGAAAATTTGCATATTTCGGAACTTTATTGTGTTATATTAATTTAATCCCATAATTCCATCCTCCTAATGTAGTTTAGATATCATTACGTGCTCAAGAATTTACCAAGAAGGCCCCCCATTGGCACTAAAGAACTTAAAAGCTCTCTGCACCGCCAGTGTTAACCTTACTTCGTGCAGTGACGTCAACAATGCACCAAGATGACGTCATTCGACAGGTCCATTTCTTTGTATTTGCAGGGAGTTTCGACCCAATATTCCTTGAGCAAGGCTGCGCACTTTTGGTACCGCCTTTTACCAATTGATTGACAGAATGCCACAGCCGGAAGCTTTCTCCGTTTTTTCCAACGCCCGTATTTGGACTACGGAAGCCCTGTACATTAGATTTATGCGATGTCGCTAAGATAGCAGGACCGGAGAATGGCATTAAGGAAGAGAAAACACTAAAAAGCTATAGAATGTTTTTATTTTTGTCTGTTGGCACACATACACCGCTTACAAAGCAGACGTATCAGTGTGATATATATTTATATATAACACCTATAGAGGCGTTATATATAGATATATTGCACGGAATACACATCGGGGACACTAACTTTTCTCGACCTTGGCCACCGATCGATAAAGTTCCTGCAGTTTATGCAGAGGCGCCAAGAACAGGTCACATTATGATCGGGACGGATGAGGTAGGGTCAGAAAGAAAAGCAAGTGGACTGTTTCTGGTTATAATGATAGACGACGATTCAAATGTTGCAGTATTTCCTTTTTGAATCCAATTATAAACGATATCTCGATTAGTGGAATTTTTCCGTCAAATGCAGCCTTATGAGCAAGAAAGTTTAGTATTTTTGAATACTTCTGGTTCATTACTTCAATTCTAACCCATTTTTGGAAGGGTTAATGGAACGAAGATTTATGGAACCATCCCTTGTAAAAGGCGAGTTTTCAAATACTAAAAGAATTGTACTTCACTACAAATACATGAAGTATGCAGATTTCATGAAGCATGCAGGTAGATAAGCAGTGATTGCTTATCAACCACTACTTCAGACGATGAAAAATATAATTTTTGAAAAGAGGTGGGTAGCACAGACCGCTTTCCTTCTGGTCACTTTGTCAATATTACGGATGCTCAAAACAGAAATTTTGGAGAGCGTGATCTGGACAAATCATCGAACACCATATTGTGAAGAATCCTCAATGAATGACATTTAAATTGTTTACATTTGGTTTCATTCCTTATGTCCATATTTGGCAATTCAAAAAACCAAACGTGAAATAAAATTGTGATCAGGAAGAACTGCATTAAATCCTTAACAATCCTCGTTCGCCGTATTACGCTTATTGCGAAAATTAGAACTCAAGTCTAAACAGTTAACTAATGAGCTGGAATCGATTAATATCATAATAACAGAAACCTTTGTAAGGGCTTTTACATGAAAGTGAAAGGGTTCCAATCCTCTCGGAATCTGGGCTTTTTCATTTTTTATAACACGTAAACCGTCTATGGAATGAATAATTACATTCATCTTACTTATTTCTGTCGGAATCTAAATAACTGGTCCATTTTAACTACTCTTTTTTTTCAAGTGTGTACAATAATCGAAAGACATTCCATCTATTGAGAATATATATACTCTACTTTATTACAACAATTTTGAAGAGTATTTCAAATTGCTGAAAGAACAGTTTGGATTTTGGTGGGAATTACAAGGGAGAGGGCGAAATCTTTGATACCATGTTAGCATTTGGTATATAAGGGCAATGGTAAGACAGATACTTATTTGTTCAAGTCGGCAATAACATATTTACTTCTGAATAATTCCTTTCCTCATTCCTACAATTCTTAAAACACAGGTGAAGGATCTCAAAATGACATTCGAAATTGCTTTTTATTTTACAACATGTAGAATGAATTACTCACAATAGCATTAAACATTCCATTAATGAAAATCTCCTACCAATCGATAAGATTTATTTTTGGAAAAGGTCTGGTGAGTACGTAGAATGTTATAAGCATGTAACATCCTATGCATTTAACGTCTAGCCAAGACCGATGATACATGTAATAATCTGAATGTTGAAGCAGTGTTGTCATACAACCAACTCAACGTCATCTAACATCAATGTTCCTTGTCCAAAACAGATTTTAACTCACAGAATTCCTTTCTTGAAGAAACCATTGAAACATGAGCTTTAAATCAAACACACGATGGTGTCCAATCCTGATAACATCTACAATAGTCTCCTGTCAATTTTTAGAATAAATCACCTGAAAACAATTGCATGGAATGAAATCCCATCTCCAGGTAAACTCTGATGTCTGCAAACTCCTTAGTGATGTATGATTGTTGTCCAAACCCAATCCAATAAATGCAACGAATTTTGAGAACCCATCTGATAATTAAGTTATTCATATGACTTTAAGCTTATCTCATCCACATTTGTTACGCTTCTGTGTGAATTTTAAAGATAGGTATATTTCGTAAGCACTTTCGAAATTTATGTTTGTCTCATTTTACTTTGCAAAATACAATATAACTCTCAGAACATTCATCGCTCAGCTGGTATCGACAGTGCTCTTCTGTCGGAAAGATCTCAGTCCAAATTCCATCTTGGATACGAAGAATCCCTTACAAGGGCTTTTCGAATGAATGTCATTTAGTTGCCTAGAAACTTGTGTTTCATTCTCCGAAACAGACTAAGCGATCCAAGAATATACGGATAGATTTAGATTTATCTATGCAGATAGAATTAACAGCTCTCCTCAGATTATATAACGACACCTTAGTTGGCCTTTACAAGCCATTCAGCCTAAGATAAGGTTAAGAAAGGTAAGGTGAGCTTTACATAGGAAAGTACGTCATAACATTATTAACATCTCGTTTGCAAATTTATTAATATTAAGACATTTTATTTCCGGTAAACTAATGTAAGAAGTAATTACTTTTTTTTTTTTCATTTTCCTTATAAATCGATGTTAAGATTTCATTATTGAAGAGATGGCTGTGCTCCCAGTATATTGCATAGCCAAAGCAATTGGTGGATGTTTGCCAGATCTACCTATTTATCGAAGAAAAGGGATATACCATTTTATTCTGTGGGTGGTTGTTTGAAATCCGGTTCTCTAGAGGTCCACTTTTCCATCCCAACGTACTAAAGGTGCTATAGGTCCCTAACCTTTCGTGGGTGGAATTGCCATAAAAAATGAACGATGCAAGAGCTTCCAAACCCAGCATATAACATCAATTCACCACCCGTTCAAAAATACCCGTTTAAAAATATACGAATCTTAAGATTTCTTTAAAAATGCCTCCAAAATTGACTGCAACAAAATAACTTGCTGCGCCATTTAGTACCACTTATGCGTATCAAAGTGATGTAGCAAGAAATACAGATAATGTTCGAAGAGTATTTTATCTCGGATGTACTGTAATACCGTTCTGCTCTGCAACTGCCACAAAAAGAATTCGCAGCCAACTGAGATCGCTAATTGAACGTCACCAACTATTAAGTTGGTGTCACTGGTTGGTGGTGGTCGTCAAGCAACACTTGTAGGCGGTTCGTTTCGTCTGTTTGAAGTATGACAGTTAATGACCTCTACAATGTTTCTGTCGAAAAGATTGCGTAGGAGGAGGAGACGAAGGAGGTGTAATGGCTGCATTTCTCACTCACTCAGTTACAGATCGATGTTGAGTCAGGCAAGAAGGGAGTCGCAGATCAAAGGACAGATGGGACACAAGAATGCACGTGATCAGTTCTACATTAACAAAAGTACTGAGAAATTTTAATTTCTAAAATAATTTTCTCAAGCAAAGTATTTATCGAGTTTGATGATTCGGTCATAAAATCTAGACTGTTATTATACTAGGCTGAAAAAGCTAAATTTACGTTCTGTATAAAAAATGAGATGATTACCTATTTCGTCAATTTCTATACAAAATATGAATAAATAGATAAATTTGTTTAATAAAATAAAATAAAAGTGTGTGTAGTTATATTTTAACTATACTCTAAAATTAGAGGAGATTTAAGAATTACTATTTGTAAATTGGCATAATATCATAACTAAACAAAAATTCAGTTTTATCATCCGATCCGGTTTTCATTAAATCATTTAAATAGCTCAAATATAAAGCTTTTTGTATACGATATAGATCTAAGTAACAAATATAGCAGAGAAAAACTAGTAGAAGTAGTGAATCGCCGGTGAAAAGTTTTAAACTGCTAGTATGTTAGGTGGACTGAGTGACATCAAGAAACTCTGCTCGGAGACCTAATATAGAACTATTTTTAAGCTTCAGGATTTCAATAATCATGTCCATGGTCTAAGACAGGGCTATCAAACCCTAGGTAATCCGAGGGCGCATTAGAAAAAAAAAATTATCCGTGATGTGAAAACATCAAATAAAATTATCAACATAGAGATTATTATCGATTAGTGATAGAATTAAAATATCTAATAGGCATTCGATTCAAATTGTTATTTTATTTTTTTGCTCGTGAAAATCAAAACCCACAGGCGGGCCGCATGCGGCCCGCGGGCAGTGCGTTGGACAGCCCTGGTCTAAAAGACCGAGTGTTCAATTCTTCTATATCTAAAGATGTTCACAGGTCTCCAGCTAAGTGGCTAGATTGGAATTCAAATCTAGCCACTTGGCTGGAGATCAGCACGCTATCCACTAGGTCAATCAGTGTGGGTTTTCCGGCCTGAGAAATTTAATCTTTCAGCATTTCATACACATGACAAATAGAACAGCAGTCATATAATTTGTGTCGATATTATAATTTGCTCATCTTGAGGGGTTGTAAATCTTGTTTGGACAACTCTCCTATTTAAACAAATCAAATACAAAGGAAAAAATAATAATAATGATTTTGAAATAAAGTTTCGAAGAAAAAATCTGTCTATTCCTATTTAAGTGGTTGAGGTCAAGAAGTCCCAACAGCGATTGACTGTTCATATCGTGTTGCATTCAAAACAAAAGCTTACGACGACAGTTGATTCGTACCAAACGGTCAAGTTAATCGAATTTGTTCTTGCTAATAATATCCTTTCATAAAAACAAATGAATAAATACGCTGCTACTTAATCATCGTTGTGCTAACGAAAAGGCTTTTTTTTATGAAGCTGCAATCGAAAATAGGTTACAATTCCAGAGGTTGCTTTATCAGCCCTCATTGACAATCTAAAATCTTGCAGAGAAAAAACTGAGCATTGTAACAGAAATAATCATAATGCATATACTGCAATAAATCTCATGGCAGAGCAAAATACAATATACACCATTTTGGTGTATATTGTACCGCCGATAGATTCATTTTGCTCATCCAGCAAGTGTACTTATTCCTTCCGTCTAGCTGAATGAATTTTACAGAAGTATAGCAATTGATATTTTACTGAAATTTGTTGGGATATCTTAAATTTGGTTTCAATCAGGAAACGTTTTTATGGGAAAAATGATTCGAAATTATATTAACGACTCTACTGTGGCTGGAGAGAATTTAAAGTAATCTAGTAATTACGATGTCTACTAAAATGCATCCCCAGTTATCTCAATTTTAGCATTATTAAGGTAATTTTAATTAAAAAGTTACAAAACTACTCGATGTGATACAAATTTATATATTACAAATGATAATAAATAAATAAAAAACGGTTCTAGGTTCACTTACTATTATGATGAAAGAAATTACTATATAACTTGATGTAAACAGGTTAAAAAAATTTATAAACCTTCCTGGACAGGATTCACATAAAAAAAGTAAAAAAAAAACTCAAATCTTCATAGTGATTTCTTGACAATTTTTCATATCATCCGAATGATGATAGGATAACTTGTAATTAAATTATTATTATGTACACTGCTAACTTTGATTACTATCATGTTATATAATAATTGGAACTATTATTATCCATCATATAACATATTGCATTCGTAGAGTCTAAAACAAAATGGAGATTATCCTTCAGATTTCCCCAAAAATCTCTTCCAGTAATTTTCAAGAACGCTTTTGAGAGAATCCTTGTAAGCTGAGGAATTAACGGTGTCGTATATTTTATTATGATGAAGCTTACGACTCCATGGTTTTGACCAATAACTAAATATAAATGGGTAGTATACACTCGCTAAAATAATAAAAGATATTTTCCTTCAATAACGAAAGTAAGTTAAGTATACAAAGCCATTCATCAGTCGTCTATTTCTATGTTTGACGAAGACAAATGATACTGATAGTTCCAACAGATTAACGATACCTCCACCACCACCACCACCACCACCACCTGTACAACTATGACTTTATTGACAGAGTTTGATAAACTGATTCTTCTGCAGAGTGATGTAACTCTGAGAACATCAGATTTATTATTGGCAGCTTTCTTTCATAAAGTGTCTTGAACAATAAGGCAGACAGAAATAACTGACATGCTCAAAATGAACGGAAATAGAACATCGAAACAGATTTTTTGTGCAGATATTTATGAGAAAACAAAAGCAGATAGTTTCAATATCTACGTTTGCACATTTTGCAACCAATATTTCTATAATAATAAAGTTTTGTGTGTCATCTGCATATTTTAATATGTACAATGTAGAATTAAAACATTTCGAGGATTTTACTATGTGAGTTGAATTTTAATTTGATACCGATATATTTTATTACGACAGAAGAAATATAGCTTTTCGTTCATTTTTTTCATGTCTTGTGCAGCTACGGACGGATTCAAATGATAAGATTTTAAGTTCCTCGAATATTTCGGTAAACCCCTTTTGGTTGGAAAAAGCTGGATTCAAATCCCTTCTAGAATATGAAGATCTTTATAAGGGTTATGTTCCTCTGATAGTGCGTTATCGGTTATTTCATATGGTGGTGTAAAAGACTTTTCCTGCAAGAACCTTCGTTTTTCACCTACGTTTAATGCATGACATACTGATACATGATAAACTTCAGTAATAGCCTCACTTGCTCCGCCAGGAATTCAGAACAATAACATCATATTTGTCAAGTAACTTATTGTAAAGTTGCTTGATCTCAAATGTTATCCTATACTACGGTATTTACCTCATCTTAGAAGGAATATAGGATACAGAATAATATGTAAATACAAGATGTCCCAAGTCGGAATGAATTATACGACAAAGACAATTAACTACATTAAACATAAATGCATCTTAAGTATTAAAGTGTAAATTGGCACCATAACTGAAACAATCCTTTGTAATTTAGATTGCGTAAAATGTAATTTTCATATTTTACTTGTAAAATCTTACACCTGTCTGCTCTTAACAAAATTATGTTATGCTTGAAATTTATGGACCGCTACACCGTGTTGAATAATAACAAAACCTAATCTAAATGGGTTTCTTAACACACATTACACAGTCGTTGATTTGAAATCCGTTAATTTTTACGCGGTCATTTATTCGTCCAAGCACTACTATTTAAACCCTAACTCATACGCATTCAAGTCATTTCCAGAAAGGGAAAGAGGTTCAGTTAATAATACTACCGGAGTCTAAGTCACCAACTGCCAGACAAGCAAAATGCGTACAAGTCAACAGCGTCACCATAGCAACAGAATAAAGAGGGACGCACACCAACCGAGCGTCTAGAATGTAAACATTTCGGATGTATTAAAGACCTCAGTAGGCCTAATTGTAAGGAGCAATGCAATTAAATTGCAACTACAGCGAAACGAGAGGAAGTCGCCACAGAACGAGTGGAGAGGGGCTAAAAGACACAATGACATTCAGGATTTCAGTCACCACCAGCAGTCTCTGACGTCACAGGCGCCACTAGTATAGTTCTGTTAGAAAACACGTATGTAGAACACGGTGCCAAACAAGGCTGTCCGCACTTCAGAACTTTCGAGGATTTTTTCCCCTTCTGTACTGCATGAACTTCTACGAGAAGGGAAAAAAAAAAGATTCCATTTTTCATAGCAACAAATACTTCGTATTAATTGCATTCATAACTGCTGGGTTAACCGTAGAAAGACTACAAATTTCAATAATGTTTTCAATAGAAATGAAAATATTACACACGCACTTGTCCGAAACCAGAACTTTAGAAATAATAAATAAATAAATAAATAAATTTTCTACTATGTTTTTTTACTTATTTATAGCACAATAATTTCATGCATAAAAGGCTGCATGTATTTTCATTTTTCTACAATAATTGTGATTTTTCATCGAATAATTACGTTCTTTTGTTATTTATTTTTATTTATTTGATTAAATTAGTAATTAAGAAGACTTAATTAGGTATCTTAAAGTAATCACACATAGAAGACCCAACACAGATAATTCATGACATGATAACAATGACAATAATAATAATTTTATAAACAATAATAGGTTTATTATATTATCATAAAACGTATTTATATATGTCAGTCAAAACGTATTGCATTTCGTGTTCAGTACAAAATATTGAGAACATTCGTTTTTGATTAATACCCGGAACTAATTTTCTCTCAGCTGTCATGTCTTTTTTTTCTTTTCGGAGGATATTAGAGAGATGTGGTTTTGTTGTTTTGATTCAGTACCCACAGCAGGGCAACTGTTTATGACTGAGTATATATACATATAATATATATATATATATATATTTGTCGGTTTGCTTACTTGGGAAATGGAGTAAAAACCAGGTTTAAAACAGCTTGGTATCTTTAACATCCCCCATATAATATATATGGGGGATGGTAGGGTAGTTTCGTACAGAAACTAGAGTTTTCATCCAACAAATAAGCAAACCGGCCCGAAATAAGTATTCTATCTGTCAACACACATATTGACAGATAGAATACTTATTGTTGGGCTAGGAAAGCAACGCTGATTTCCTGGTTATTATTCCCCAGCAGTTGATGAGATAAGAAGAAAAGAGGGTTTTTTTAATAAGAATATAATAATAATAATAATAATAATAATAATAATAATAATAATAATAGTGGAGAAATCGCGGGAATATAACAAAGATCTGTATTTAAGTTTTGTCGATTTGGAAAAGGCATATGACAAGCTGCCAAGAGAGAAGCTATTCAATACACTACAGTTATATGGTGTCAATGGGGCATTATATCAAGCAATACTTAGTCTTTATTTGAGTTGTAAGTCAACAGTTAGAATTAAAGCAAGTACAGGAAGATGGTTTAATGTTAAATCTGGTGTCAGACAAGGATGTGCATTATCCCCTCTGTTATTCACTATCTGTATGAATCACATTATGAAGGAAAGTGGTATTAAACCTAATATCAAAATTTGATATGTTAATCTCAGCTCTTTGCTTTATGCCGACGATGTTATACTTCTAAATAAATCCGCTGCAAGTCTGCAAGATTCTTTGACTAAATTGAATAACTGTTGTAATAGATATGGTATGAAGGTCAGCAATAAAAAGACAAAGACAATGAAAATAGGCAGAATCATTGAAAATGTTAACTATGTTGTGAATGGAGAACCTGTGGAACAAGTAAAACATTTCAACTGCTTAGGCACAATGTTTAGTGAACATGGTAAATTAAATATGGAAACAGACAACAGAATCAACAAAGCTGGTGTGGTAGGAAGTATTGAATAAATTCATATTGAATAAGAGAGAAATTAGTCGGAACACTAAACTAGCTGTATACAAGACAGTGTTCAAACAGATTTTAACTTATGGATCTGAGAGTTGGATCAGAAGTAAAACACTTGACCAAAGACTAGAGACCACAGATATTAGAGTCCTGAGAAAGATTAGGGATGTGAACAGATGGCATCAATGGCAATATCATATTAAAAATGAGGATATTAGGAAAGAACTTGACATTGTCAGCATCCAGGAATGCATTAGCAGAGCTAATCTCAGGTGGTATGGTCACTTAAATAGAATGGGCGAGGAAAGATTAGCAAAACAAGTGTTCTCTGCAAGGTTGGCAGGAAAACGACCCAGAGGAAGACCAAGATATAGGTGGATTGATACAGTACAAAGTGCCTTATACAATAGAAATATAAGATCTGATAATGTTAGAGTCTTGACAAGTAACAGACTGATTTTGAGGAAAATTGCAGAATGGAAGTTAGTAATGATGTAATTTTTTTCATGTAGTACTATCATATCCTGTACATCCCTTGAGGGTGCATGGCAGGAATTTGATGATGATGATCATAATAATAATAGTCATCCATTGTCAATCCACTACAGGATGAAAGCCTTTCCAAGATGACTTCAAACTGTCTGTCGGCTTTTCTTCCCTTTGTCACTTCTGCATCTGATTATATCATCAGTCCATCTGATTTTGGTCTACGTCGATGCCGTTTATTCTCCCATGGAATCCAGTCTAGTACTTCTTTTGTCCATTGTTTATCTTGTCATCGAGCAATATGCCCATCCCATTGCCATTTCAGATGTTTCACTCTTCAGAGTGAAAATCTAACCAAATTCTCTGACGTCAGAGAATTTGGTTAGATTTTTTATCCACATATTCCTTTTATGATCCAGTCTTGTGATGCCAAGATACTTCTTTCCATGCTAAATTGTGCTGTTCTTAATTTCGTTTGCGTTTAGTGTCATGTTTCACAGTCATATGCCAATATTGGAAGAATACATAGGTTAAAAAATTTTTCTTTTCGGACATAATAGTAATTGGATTTTGGAAGTATTTGAAAAATATTGACTAATTTTTCAAATGCTTTCACCCAAGTATGGTATGTCTTTTAATTTCTTTCCTGATATTTTGATGCATTGATATCCGTTTTTCTAAGGATCCACTTGTTCAATTTCATCGTTATATTTTTTTTTTATTATTTCTGGCTGTACATAGTTATTGAATAACTTGAGTCTCCTTAAGGATTACTTTTAAGTTAGCTGTTTACCTAGCTTAAGGGTTTATAAATAATAGTCTACAATTCAGGTGCTGTTTAGTAAAGATAATAATGTCATCTACAAATCGTAAATATCTTAAATATCTTGCATTTATCATTTGACATTTTTCTTCCCAATCAAGAAGTTTGAATATTTCTTCTAGGCATGCTGTGAATAGTTTTGGAAATATTGTGTCCCCTGTCTTATACCTCTCTGTATTTCCACAGCAGAGAGGTGTTCATTGAAATGAATTGCTGCTGTGGCATTGGTGTATGCTGATTTGATGGTCCTGACATACGGCTTTTCAACTGCTTCTTGTGTAAGATCTAGAGTTGCAAAAAGTCTATATAAAGTCAAGACTTTTACAAACATTTTAATAATAATAATAATAATAATAATAATAATAATAATAATAATAATTTCATTAACACCTTTTATTTCCAAACTGGAATATGAGAAGTCATTTAGTCCTAACTTTTTGAAGAGCAGTGGGCAGCAAATCTCCACCGTTTGTTATTACTGTTAGTTGGCTAAAGTCAATGATTTCATAGCTATTCGGAGAGGAAAGAGCGGCAGACAACGGCCACTGTCGCGTGGTCTATAACCCTATTTAATATTGAATAGTGTAAGTTCTGCAATCGATTTGCTTGAGTTGGGAGATTACACGCCCAAGTGTCCCGGAGAAAAATTCTACTTACTCGTGCCAGAGATCAACTAATTCGGGAATGGTCTGATAAAAGGCGTATAAAAATTCCTGGGTTGGTGAATATAATCGAGCTTATAATGGCCACTCTTCGGGCGGCCTAGCGCAATCGATGTATATGGCATTTCCACAGGACTACACAGACCTTAATAATAATCGAATTCAGCTAAATACGCAATCTTTCCATTTTATAACATATAGTCCCAAGTGCACGTGACTAGCCATCGACACTAGCTGATTTTTCTATATATTTATTTTATCAATTCCGCTCCTCGTATTATAACTGTACTGAATAGAAGGAGCGTTTCATAAACAACAAAGAACGCCATTCTCTAGTTTTCCTAAGTGGATATTATCAAATGCAAACAAGAGAGAAAAAACTCACATTGCGCCGTGCCCTGTTTTGCATTCAAAAGCCACTCTATTAGCACAACCGCCGCTAACAAAACGTATTTGTCGCTTTGAGTCACCAATATACCTTCAAGGTAACTGTTTTTCTCCTCCCTCTGTAATTAAACATCGCAACATAAAGGCATTTTTTTTAAAACATTTTTTGCACTCTTCTCGCGTAACTTAGCAAAGAGAGAAAACGAAGAAGCTTTACCAGACTATAAAGCACTAGATAAGATCGCAAAGTAACTTAAAGCGTTTGAAGAATCGGTAACTTCAATGATAATTCAATGTAAACAGATTCTAATGGATCCTAATAAAATCCACAAAAAAAAAAAAAAAAATGGAGACTTCCGAAGATTAGTGAAAGAAAAGTACGGGAAGGAAATAATAATACTGAAGCAGTATTTTTAATAAAATCAAGACGGATAGAAAGATACGCAATCGTAAAACATATGCGTTTCACTATTTAGCAAATTATCAAACAGCTGAAATTTAGTGCTGCTTTGATGCATGTGAGATAGGACATAACTTCGTTCAGATAATTTTTATTTAAAATGAGCCCATTGAAACTTTTGTCCAAAATGATCCGATTATAATCGAAGAGTGTGTGGGGGGGGGCAGAAATGTGTGTACTGCAACTATTATTAATATCTTCGTGCTTGACAATAATTTTTCCATCTTTTCCTTTGATCCTTTAACGTGATTTTTCTTACCGTTAAGTTCTTTAATTTTGTTATATTTCTCTGTAATTCTATTTACTTTGTCTAATCCTTCTAATTTCTTTACATTTTCAATCGATCCATTCTTGTTTTACTCTTTTACATTCGTCTTTAATTTGCTTATCCAATTTCTTATATTCTTCTTTCTGTCCTTTTTATTTTTTTACTTTCCTTCTTTCCTGCACTAAGTTCAGTATTTCCTCTGTCATCCATGTTTTTTTCTTGTTCTTTCATTTTTGCCGATAATCATTTTTGCTGTACTAACTATTAATTCGTTAAACTTTCCAGTTGGGGTTTTTCTTTGTTTTTCAGTTCTTTATTTATTTCATCTTGTAATATTTTTATTTGCTTTAAAATTTTTTAGATTCTACTCCGCTGTCTTCGTTGTTTCCTTTATTTATCTAGTTTTGAGTTTTATTTTAATTGTCATTAACAGTAATCTGTGGTCTGAGCCACAGTCTGCTCCTAGCATTACTTTCACCTTCTTGACATTGCCAAGAAGGTGAATTGGTTTTTGTTGTTGGTTTTGTGATGATTCCATCTGGAGCAGTCCAAATGCGTCTTGTGCTTTCTTTTTGTTCACAGAATGTATTTCCGATTATTAGATCGTTTTGGTTGCAAACTTCCAGCAGTCGTTCTCCTCTGTAGTTGATTTGTCCTAGTCCATATGATCCTATATGTTTGCTTATCCTTGTCTTCCCGATCTTTGCATTCCAGTCGCCCAGCAAAATTATAACCTTGTTTTTTTTTCCTTTATATTCTTCTACTGTTTTACTTATTTGTTCATGAAATTCTTTTACTTCTTCGTCTGGGTCTGCGCTAGTTGATGCATATACTTACATGATGATGAAGTCTTTAGTGTGTGATTTAACAAGTATAGAGATTACACGTTCTGATTTCCTGTATATTTAGATTACGGAGGATTCTAGTTATTTTTTTCAAAATAAAGGCTACGCCTTTCCTGTTATCTTCTCCTCCTGATGTGATGACATTGTACTGCTTTCCATTTGGGAGACATGTATCAAATTGGTCTGCGCCTCTCCAAAAAGTTTCTCCTATTCCTAAGATATCGATTCCCCATTCTCTCCATTTCTTTACATGCATTCGCCATTTTCCCAGCTTGATTCATTCCTTTAACATTCCAGGTGGCAATCCTCGTGTGGTTATCTTTTCCTGCAGTGACATATTTCACACGTCCAGCCTGACAGGTCGCTGGATCGCGCTGATGGCGAGTCAGATCACAGGGCATATTTCTTTTGCTTCTGTGTGTCTATCCATAATACAACACTGAGGCTAATACTACAAAGGGGCCCAAGAAAATGGGGAAGAAGTTCCCTATTTCATCAGCCGTCCATTGTGGATCAGACGCTCCTGAGTGCCTGTTGATCCATGAGGGGTATTTCATTTCCCTCCTACCACCCATATCTGGAAGGCATTCCCCGATCCGCCATCAACAGATGCGCTCTCTAGGGGTTATAGGGTCCCCCAGAGAAAGATTTATCAGAGGAAAGAATTGAATAAAAGTGAATGAAAGTTAGACAGAGACACATGGTTCAAAACAAAAACGACTGGCAGTGTCTACCAGTCCTTTTCAGAAAGAAATATGGAGAGATCCATATTTCTGTCTGTCTCCATATTTTTGAGACCCAAGACAGAAATATGGAGAGATCAGTGTTTTGAATTGAGGCGACACTTGACGGAAAGGACTTGCTAAAGGGTGTATTGTTTTTAATTTAATCAGACATGAAGTTGTTTCTTGGCCAGGATATTCTAGTAAAACAATATTTTCCATTTCATTTTTGGTCATCGGTTCAGTATTATGCGTATAGCTCAATCAGCACCAATGATGCCCTTTAGATGGAAAGACATGAGTTTCAATCCTCCAGAGACGAAGGATCTTCATGATGTCTTCAGGCGAATCTAAAGCGTTAGGTGTGTCATAAAAACATACGGAGGTTGAAGGTTTTTTTTCGTTTCACCGGAAGTTGGTTTTTCACCCAAGCAAACTGGCCAAACCAACGCACGCGATTAACAGAATATAATACACTGACATTATAGTCCTGATGGCTCTACCGGTAATTCCAGCCACCCAAGTCCATTATAATAAACTGCAGAATACAGTCAGGCAGATAATCCATTTTATTAGCATTCCTTTAAGTTTTATCGCATTTGTTACAATCAATATTTTTTGCGCTTTGCTTCAGGCATATAGTTAACAATTTGTACTCTTTCAATAGCCGACTCGAGAAGTCGTGCAGCAAGCTATAACATACCGCTTTCTTACATTTGGTTTTGTTATTAGTGTTTGCTTCTCTTTTTACATAATCGACACCTTAATATTGTCAATTCTTGATTAGTTATTTGGAGTTTCATGTACGAGTATAAGCTACATAAACATATCTAAGATTACAAAGTAAGCAAAAAAGCAAACAGTAATTTCTTACACAATTTGCATATTTGGAATATTCACTTGAAATCGGAACCATACTGAACATAGGTATTGCAGACATCATTTAGTTTGTCCTAAATTTGCCATTAAGATGGTCTAATTATGACTTGACAAATTTTAATATGATCCTAAGCATAAAAAGGACGTCAAATTCCATCAAGATAAGGAGGAATTATCAATTATCATTGGAATCGTTTAGCCATTACCATTGGGATGGCTAAATTTAGCCGTCACCGTTGTTGTGTGCCCACTCGAATGGTATGCTACAACGGACTTTTCTTTTCAGATGAACCAAAATCAACACTTGAGGTGTTGTGGAGGAATTTTAGGGAAAGAACAACAGACCTTAAGAGAAAAAGGAAGAACGTCTGATGTGTATGGAGGGTATTGGACACGTCGCGTTATGTCTTGCAAGGTAGTACAGCAGAACGTAATAATCGTCGGAAAACTGCAAGAGCCAGTTTTCCGAAAATCATAAAATGTAGTGCTGGTTTCTTTCAGGAGATTGAATTTGTTAGACGTTTCAACGTGCTTTGAACTACCTCCCAATTCAGTTTACTCTTTCTTAAAATACGTGACAGACTTGCTTTTTAAGTTTTGCTACAGAATTCTACTTTCGTCAACATTTCAGTATCTGCTATTAAATTGTTAACATTTGTTATTTCCAAAATAGTAACAGGATAATTATTTTCGAAACCTTAATCCTTTAAAGAGCGAAACCTTTAAACCGTTATTTGTTATGGAAAAGTTATATTTGCATTCCAAGTACAAGAAAATAAGCTAACATTTTCCAAGTGTTAAGGTTTTTATGCGCTTTGTTTCATGATTGACTTTGTGAACTGTACATAATTAAAATTGCAAATTACAGTGTAATGAAATTATGTTTTTGGTCTGGTTGACCGAGAAGATAGTGTAAGTTCTGACTCTCCAACCAACAAACTATGCGTTTAGATTCCATCGTGCGCATAGATGTTTGTGGATGTCTTTAGGTGGCAAATTGTACTGACTTGAGAAAGCTCCATGCTTGATTCCAACAACAAATTTTCTGGATTATATAATTTTTAGCCTATCTATGGTACTAATGTACTGTAAACTGATAACCTTTCGTAGGGTTGGATGCACATATATATAAAAAGAAAAATGTCAGTTTTCCTTGGCTTTGACGAAAATATAACGCTAATCAACAATTATTATGAATATTGTCTTTTATTAACTAAAATTTTTCACAAATATTTCGCCATAAGTGAAACTTCATCGATTTCCAGAAAACGCTAAGAATGAGAATAAACATCACTTACAAATTAATTCAATCCTTAATTAACTTTTCGCATTTTCAATATAAAGTTACGAGCAATACTTGGAATAGTGGGAGCCCTTCCGGTGTAAATTTTCCCAAATTAAATTTTAAACAAGTTCTGATAAAGAACACTGATTTAAAAAAGGTAATAATATTAATAATAGAAAATAATAACCATAATTAATAAAGTTAAACATATTTTGCCTCAGATGCTCTGAGGTTTAGCGTCGGCTGGTAAATTAGGAATCTTGGAGCAATATCATTGAGAATGTCTCTTGAGACCATTAGTCTGTAAAACACAAGGGGATTTCCTCTTTGACAGAAAGTTGATACTTGATGAGACGTCAAAGATTTCAAAAATTGATCTCTATCACCTCTACGTAAGGTTCTTTTCACCGAGCGGATAAAGCGATTAAGTTTCTATTTTAGGAAAAACTAATCAATTATTTATTACTTTCAACTCAGCAACGCCCTGTATGGTGGACTAAAATATTGTGGAGTTTTTTTTTTTTTTTTTTTTGCAAATGGACGTTCTGATTTGACTATTCACAGCTTTAGACAATTCACACAAAGAAACAATACGGTGATGCAGAAATATGATACCATACAGAATATAAAAATGTTTGCGATATTATGAAAAAAGAGATCCTTGAAAAGGAAATATTAATTTGTAGCTCAAACTAAAACTTCATATAATAAAAATATAAAGAATCTGTCCAGTTACAAATGGCGAAATATTACTGTTATGTCCTAGTCATTCGTTTTTTGTTCCTAAAAAAAGTTGTTTTCTTAATGATTTCATCTTTTGTCCCCTATGACTTAGACATGAAATATCCAATGTTGACTTTTCTCAGAATCGTAATTAAGATGTGGAAATAAATCCTACGAGGATGTGGAAACTCTATTATTGGGCGGTTTTCAAACATCCAAATTCATTTCACGCTTAAGATAACCGAGAATGATTGAAATCTCATTTGCATATTGTGCAGTATTCTAACCTCTTTTCCGATAGCTAGGGAATTGCGAAGAGCGCACACTATAATTACGATGGAATATTGTTTTAATGTCGTTGTCACCTTACCTGGAACTATGTTCCCATGAGCTAATACCCGGGTATAATCTACATCACACAAGTGCTAAAATCGCCTTATTTATCTCGAAGAGGCGAACTTTTAAAATCGATTTCTTGATATGAAAGAATGTAGAAAGAAAAAAGACGGCAGACCTTGAGACTGAAGTCTTTCTAAAGTTAACTAGAGAAGTTTGATGAGAAAAAAGAAGAAAAAGAAGAAATTCTAATTATCTTGTGGCAATATGAATGATGCTAAAAATAAACCTGCACATCAAAATAACCCAAACTCCACTCAGTAAGACATATAATGCTTTCGATTTCTAAGTGATATAGGGTAAGAATTGTCATTGTCTACCCCTAACAATTGCTCTCTTTTATATAACAGAACAGAAAATTATCATCTGTAAGATGGAATTATATAACTTCACTTATATAAGATATGTATAAGGAAAACAACATACATATACAGAAAGTTGCATTCTGGAAAATATTACTATTATAGATACTTTCCTAAGCATCTATCGCTAGCAAAAAAGATAAATGTCTGCAACTCCGGTAGATTCGTTAATAGCAGACAGATCACTGTCACTAAAACTGCTTTTCTGTCTCCGAAAAGATCTCAGCTGGATTTTGATTTGAATCCTACTGAGTAAGAAAAGAATAACTTAAAAATATGTATGGTATGGATAACCAAAAAGCAAACTACCACAACATGCCTTGGATGAAGACCATTTCATGAGATGTAAAAAAGCGAAGTTGCTACTCAAATCCAGGTTTAAATCACAGAAACTATTACAGGAAGATGCTCATGCTCATACAGGAAGATGCTACAGAATACAGTGAGCTTTATAAAATAATTGATGGTGTAATCCTACAGAAATTTTGGCACACCACGCTATCAGTCAATAGTAATCACAGAACACCGCAGAGAGCGTCGCTGTTGCCCTCCATACAAATGACTGTCCATGTTCTGTAGATCATTTTAAATTTAGTCTTTTCTGAGTACACATTCAACAAAGACTACAATTAAAATTAAAATGTCTTCAAAGTGCCTTTGATAATGCCCATTTGAGCTGGCGAAACGTCAGGTTGTAAGTAATTAATGAGTTAGTACATTATTTTCATTCCTACTTCTACATAGTTTTTATCCCAGAAACTTCAACATGAATCACTATAACTACGAAAATCTAAATATGAAATGATCATGTTTGCGTAATCAATCATGGAAGGCATGTGCCCTGTTATACATACCACATACCTTACTGGAATACCCAACACATGTAACACATTTACCCAACAGGCAAGGTAAAAGGCCAAATGAATGTGTGTTCATGGCTGGTAATGATGTTTGTTCAGGCAGGCCTCATCATTCAGCTCTAGCTCAGGTGATATCAAGGAGATTGAAGATGAAAATGAAAAGATGGAGTGATAGGAAACATACTCAGTTTCACTCGAACCACACCACCCTACATTGCTGTAAAAAATCAATGGATCCAGGACTTCAATTATGACACTATCCACATAAAGTGACAGGAGCTCAGACTTATCACTTTATCTGACCTTCTCCGTTCTAGTGCCCAATGCTGATGTTCCTTCGCCGATGTAACTGCGATTTCTTGTTTTCGTTGGACAGAGAGATTCCCTCAATAGTCATATGTTGTTATATACCATTCGGTTGGGTGTCTCGCATAGTGTTTACGGATATCCCCTTAAAATTCCTGGTTTAGAGTGCAATCATTTCATCATTTATGGTATGTCTATTAAACTTCATGGTGCTATCGATTCTTCGTCTGTTTCTTACATCGATCAGCTGTTTCTGCCGTCACATTCCCGATATTAGCTTGATGATATCTGCTTGTTAACATTCTCATTTCATGCAAGATGCTGTTGCGCGTTGACATCATAGCATGACAAATGTTTCAAGATACTTTCAACTACTCGTCTACTTTCCTCTGCCATTCGCTATCACCTCTACTCCTCATACACACACATGAACGCGGATACCGTCTTCCTGAAATCTGCCAACTATTTATGAATGATTAACATTCGTAAACGATTATGTCTTACTGATAGATTCCATTTAGCATGGATTGTCGATAATATTTTTGCTATTTTGTGTGTGTGTGTGTGTGTGTGTGTGTGTGTGTGTGTGTGTGTGTGTGTGTGTGTGTGTGTGTGTGTGTGTGTGTGTGTGTGTGTGTGTGTGTGTGTGTGTGTGTGTGTGTGTGTGTGTGTGTGTGTGTGTGTGTGTGTGTGTGTGTGTGTGTGTGTGTGTGATCTTGTCATGAAGGATCAAGGATTAGATAAACCGGGAACATCCCTTTGAGATGCGAAATTATTTTAAAGAATTATCACGCTTCTAATAAGCTTCACAGAATGAAATAATGACATATAAAAGTGCTAGTTAAGGATTTTAAAAAAGTCATTTCTTATAAGAGGTAAAGCAGACTAACCTTTGAAAGAAAACCTTCAAACGACTAAAATTAAAATCCTGATAATGACAGGATTTTATTGCATTCCAGGCTTTTCAAACAAATCTACCACACGAGTTGCCTCTGTGATGTGCTGCTTGAAACCTGTATCAATACCATTTTACAGAACTCACTCACTGTAGCAAACTACCAAAGAAAAAAAAAAGACCAAATTCCTGTAGATTGAATGCTATAATAAACGATTTCTGTGGTCTCTTACAGTTTCATGAAAGGCAACCATATATCAGCTATTTTCAAAACATAAATCGATTCTTGAAACAAGCGATTCACTTACTAATAGGATGGATATGATGTAATAATTTCATAATCGTAGTAGCAAAGCTATGCATGCATCCACCAATCTGTATACGCAAGTGTCTATTCAGTGTATGTTTTCAGAAGTAGATAGTACGTCTTCGAGAATGATACAAGCTAGTCATCCTTAGTTTACTGATAGTTTACTTATTATTACTTCCAGACATTCTACCCTCGAATTCGACTTCACCATAAATGTGTTAGATCCAGCTCTACAACTCTCATCTGTAGGCTCGATAGACGATAATTAAACAGGCCATATTTTGGAGAGTTATGTGCCTTGAAGTCCTAGTTAACTTTATAAAGGTGAATTACTTATGAATTCAAACAACATTTATGCTTGGAACTATCAAGAAAATTAGTGCTTAATTATTAATTTCAAATGTTTCCATGCGGATTTGTTTAAGACGTTGAAGAATTCATTTTTCAATCTTCAAATGCACAGTTCGGCCGGAGAAATCAATCTACGAATTTCCTAATTGCAGTTTTGGATTATTAGCACTAGATACATTTTAACTAAAGAAATTCCGGTATTTTAAATTTAACTTGGGATATTTGACTTGCGGTTACCCTCAAAAGTCACCATCTGGATCCGTGTCACAATAAACTTTACGGCTGTCTTATCAAGCTAATTCTCATGGAATTTGAACATAAAGTTCAAATTCGATGACAGAGGCGATGAATGTGTTCTGAGTTAAGCTTCATTTGAAACGTTTTCAACTGAAGTTGAGTTAGATGTTCTCAAATAGTGACACCAGTCTTTTCCTTTCCAGAAATTTGGGTTATTCCTCACCAAAACAAACAAACCGACTGTCCGTTTATTTCCGACACTTTATTTTCTCTTCCGTTTAGGAAGAGAAAATAAATTGAATATCTATGACCTTTTGGTTTCACGCATCATAATGATTTCTTACAAATTAATACTGAAACAATTGATCCCATTCCAAACACTCATAAAAACCTGCACAGGTAGAGAAACCGCTGTGAAATGTATTTTAAGTACTGGTTTTTAAAAAGTCCATTATGTCCTCATCGTATACAGTGTATATCTTTATGTAAAATCAACCCGGAAGCTTTTAAAGTGTAAATTATTATGATAGCTATGGTATGCATTAAAAGATCTTTTCACTTTTCTTGTGAGTCTCGCACTCTTATTACGCCCTGACATAAATGAGTTCTGCACAAAAAATTCAAAATATAGTTTAATCTGTTACACAAGATTTTTTCCCTTTAATTTGTTGGTTCTTTCTATCTTTTTTTTTTGTGTTTAATGATACGTTTTGATGTCTCCTGGTGCTCCAAATGATGCCAGGCTGCTCCAAATGAGGTTGATAAATGTAGATCCCTCCCCCGCCGACGGAAGTCTACATTAAACGTTTACTTGCTTTGTTGACACTAAGGTTGTCGCATGATTTCAAAAATCTACTTCGTCATCGTAATTCAAAATGGAAAGGTGTGAAGATTATTTTTATTCGTATCGAACCAAATGTTAAAGGTGTTGAATATATTAGTTGAAACTGTTAATTAAAGATGCAAATCATATTCTTAGATTACAAACGGGCCTCTTTAAAAATGCATTAGCAACTTGTTCAGTAGAAAAGCATGTTGCGCAGTGGAATACAGTAGCATCTGCTGCGCACACCTGTATACAGCACCTAGTAAACAATTTTTGGTTTATATTTTGCAGATATTTGGTAAGCATTGTGTCAAAGACTGGATTATTTAAATGATTAAGGCTAAGTCCATTTTTGAAATAATAGTTATCGAGACTCAAGCATATCCTTGTGAGAAAACGATGGAAATGCGTCTGTGGTATTAGGGTAATCCGCGAGAATGAATTATTCTTCTGCCTTTCATTTAGTAAATAAAAACCGATCTGTTTATCCCATCAGGTAATGAGAACGTACCTCGCATTGCCTACAATATGAAATCAGCTGACTTGCGCAGTATACGAGATTGCCCACTGCATTAAAGCTTAAATTGGCGGGCTTCAGCCATTCCCTGGGCGATGCAGCTTCATCGATTGAACTTTTTACCCTGGATTCTTAACATATGAGCTAGCTGAGTCGAGCTAAATGCAGAAGATAGAAGGAAAGAATGTATAAATGTTTTGTCTATCGATCCACAACATTCTTGGCAGCTAGATCATAGAACGGTGAATTCAACTGAACAGCAGAAAGTAATTTATTTACACTGGCTTTAAGGCAGCTTTTGTCAGTGTATTGTCCCAAGATATCCCAACATGCTGCAAAAAAATGTCTGCAGCTGTTGATCTGCTTTCTATCGGGGAGTCACATCTTGCTTTCCCGTGGCGCCATCTATAGAGAAAGTTAATCCCTTCGAACAGATGAAGGAACTCGGTCTTCGATGAAGCTGTAGAACGGATAGTTCTTAAACAACACTGGATTCACGTTACCAGATGCGTAGCCGCTTTTTTTTTATTTTATTATTATTATCCTGTCAAGATGGGTCATTAGCACAATCCGCTGGACCAAGTCCCTTGAGCAGATGTCATTCCTCTCCACATGCTTGAACCATAACGCTGTAACGATGGTTTTATTGCCGCCATATTGGAGTCGTTCCAAGTATTTTGTTGAAAAATGCAGAAGTTGTTTACACCAGTGAGTGGTCACATATACATTTAACTACCGACGTACGTACACATTAAATAGCTGCAATTTGTTTTTGGAGAGAGAGAGAGAGAGAGAGAGAGAGAGAGAGGGAGAGAGAGGGAGAGAGAGAGAATCTAAAAAAAAAAGTTTGTTGTATAGTAGCTTCATCTCTTATCTCATATTGTTCGTTCGTTTCCAAAAATTCTATTTCTCACAGGTACAAAAATGTGGCCAAGAACAAACAAGAGAAAGAAAAAATGTTTGTCTACACAAAAGTGGTACGCTTGATTTTGCGAAATATCTGTCCCTGTTGGGTGTAATAATATCTTTCCGTATAATTTTAACTTTAATGCCTTTTAACGCCTTCAAATTTCTGTAAGATAACCAAAGAAACGTTTAAAATACTATGGTTTCCAAAAGAGAGTTCCGAATTGGGCTGGAGAAAGGCAGCGACAAATATATCACATAATGAAACATCCATGATCGTGTGTGGGCCTTGTTTTAACTTAAACAGAGAGCACGGGATTGACGAAATCTTGAAATAAAAATGTTATGTTTTATTCATACACAAAAGTTTACACCACGGGTTATAATTGTTAAGCGTATGTAGATTGATATAACAAGGAATAGTGTTCATTTTTAACAATATTAAGGTTTGATATATATGGGTTTCTTAGAGAATGTGTTTATCATTGAAAACTAAGGCGTCTTACTAATCAAAAACAAAATTTTAGAATTTCAAAGTTCAATATTGCCTTAAAAAGAATGCGGGGAAATGAATCGCATGATATTGAATTCAAGTATTAAGTAATTACAGATTTCTAAATTACTTTATTACGAAATCGAGGTGATATGTTTGGAAAAGTGTTAGTGAATTCTAATAATCTTATAACTTTTTGAAATCATCATGTATACACGAAAATCTGCGTTGGATTTGCATGTTCTGAAGAATTTGTGAGTTCGTCAGTGGAAAAATTCTATTACTTCACTTGTGGTTGTAGAATTCTTCACTTCTGCTTTTTCAAGAAATTCAATTACTTCATCCAGTCACTGCACACCTCATATCGACTGTAATTAGTGTTGACAGAGGAACATTTATATTGAGTGTCAAGGACCCTCCCTCCCGCCGCCCCCCCCCATGTTGCGAATACTTGACCGCTTCGAAACATCATGTGAAAGGTGAAAAAGCATTTTTACATTTAAAGTGTACTAATGTGCTATATGTGTATAGTACTAATGTGCTATATTTTTGCAACCTATGGTATGAGGGGTTGATTAAAAAGAAAAGAAAAGACAAATTGGGCAGTAAATAGCGAGTTGATGTATAAAAAATTCTGAAATTATTTGAAAATTTTAGCAATTTACAACATTTAGAATATACAACACACCAGTATATAAATATCATGCTGGTTAGAATTAGAAGCATTGCTTCATTCCTTCGTTTTAAAATGTATAATAATAATAATAATAATAATAATAATAATAATAATGTTAACTTTAAGTTTCATTATTCATTAAGAATAATAATAACAATGCCTCACTTATTGTTTTATCGCCATCATCATGCTTGTCAAGGATTTAGGCCAGAGTGGCCTGTTCCACTTAGAAGTCGTCGTTGAATCTCTTAAGAGAATGTCCTGGTTGAAATGTTTTATTACTATGACAAAAAATGAGTAAAGGACTCGAAAACTGAGGGTAATTTTAGTGTGTGTGTGTGTGTGTGTGTGTGTGTGTGTGTGTGTGTGTGTGTGTGTGTGTACAACGTTAAAATCAGATCCTTCTACCTTCTAATTTGTTGACAGTTATGCTAACTATTATCATAACTCTATACTCTCCTCTATTTAGTTAAGTTTACCGAACTTTGCTGACTTGAGGGGTTCACAGAAAAACATATAGTTTAAACATAATACAGTATTAATTCCTACCATTTAACCTCAACTCTTAGTTATTCAACAAACACTATCGCCTACTATATCCCATTTTACAGTGTTGTTCCATGCTATGCAATCCTGCGTTTTCATGATAACTTGGCGTCCAGCTAATGATAACAAAAGCATTCATTTTTATTAACTTGGAAGTTGTCTAAGCAACCATGACGTGTGTGTCGTGAGAGGTACAGGCAAAAAAGTACCATGAAATATTCATGTCATTGTATGGCAGCCTTACTGAGATGACAAATGAAAACAGAGAGAGAGAGAGAGAGAGAGAGAGAGAGAGTGGTACTGTTTTGTTTTATTTTATTTATTTTTCTTGTTATTGTTGCTGACAGTTTTTCCCACAAGGAATCAGCATTTCGTGTGATAAGTTTCGTTATCGTTTAAGATGGAATAGCCTGGAATACGAATGATATCCTGCGTGTTCTGGTATCAGCTTTTAAGTCTGCATTGTAATTTGTATGGGGGAAAACAAAAGATTGGGATTAGATTTATGCATGTGGAATGTACCACCAAGAATATTGATACGCTACGTAGAGAGCAGTCAGTATGCAGTTACTAGTCGTGATTGCATTGCTAATACAAAAGATGATGCAGCAAATAAATGAAAAGCTGCGTAAACAAGCTGTACCTGCAGAATAAAGGAAACAAAGTTTATTAGTAAACTAATGTTTCTAGAGCAACTTTTACTGTCAAAATAAAAGTTAGGCTGCGTGTGCAGCAGCATTGGCATGATGCGTTTTTAATTTATTGCATGCAAAATCCACTTCTGTGATTTCGCTGCATATTGCATGAATAAGATAGCAAAACACTCTCCAATACAAAATGGCTACTAGGAATAAAGACGTACATTATTTGGAATAAATCGATTGTTTGATCTTATTTTAGAGCACTGCATTATTAGAGAGAGAGAGAGAGAGAGAGAGTAAATTAATATATATTTTTATTAATGTCCACTATTTTGAGTAAAGGATTATTTCCTGTGGCTTAAAAAACATTCTGAATAGAAGAGAAAACATTAATTGTTGTTTATGAAGCCATTAGAGATAAACAGTTTTAAACTAACGAAGGGATGGTGTAAGGTTAGAAGAAATAATCTTTTAATGAAAGGACGCTTAATCCTAGTCTGCCTAGTTGGCTGAGTGCATAGCGCATCCTCTTTCCATCCTATGGGTTCGAAATTTCTTCCCGTTGCATGAGTGTTTCATCGTTCCAATGTGAGACCACACCCTGCTTTATAGGAGGCCTAAAGAACAGATAATAAAAAACAAACTCGATGTTCATGTTTCGAGAAGCGTTTCCGGATCCTAATCCATAAAACATTCTCAGCGCTAATACGAAGACGGGAAGATCCGGTACAATAGTAAAGGTTGTCACTGAATAAAGGTTGGATAACATTAGTCGAAACCCACTATCGGACTAGCATCGGATTGAGCAAGCTTTTAGTAAAGATAATAGACAAATTACTCGCTATCGACGAACAGATCATTGGTGTTGGGTGACTTACTTACTTTCCCACTAGCCCTTCATCTTGAGAAAGTTGCCTGCTATGCTGAAAAACAAAGTATGGTATGTTAACTTCAAGAAGAATATCACATCTAACTAAACCTTTTCTCTGGAACTGTATTTTTATAGATGTATGATGCCCACAAAGTTACATAGAGTTATTAAACTTTGAATTCTCTTGTGGTGATTTTCAGATACTTTCTTGCAATGGCGGCATGTGCCTTTTAGGACAATGTATTCTAAAAGGCACATGCTGCCCTTGCAAGAAAGTTTTCCAGGTCTGCAGTTGGAGAGCACAAGATATAGTTTTGGCTTAGTGTTAGAGTTTGGCAACTCAATATGGCACCAGTTGTCTTCTGTGTTCACTCCTGAAACGCTTTGACTCATTGATAGTTTGGTCAAGGCTTAAAGTTTGAAGACTGGCTGTCCATCTCTCTTTAAGAAGTAGGGCTAAAGGAGCTTAGCCAATTTCCTTTGCCCTTAGAGGATTCATTTATTTTTATTTAGTCATTCACAAAAATACTATATGTTATAATTAACTACTTCCATTTTGTCATCTACATGAGGTACTAAGTGCTCCCTTTGCAAGCATAGTGCCTCCGACATAGATGGAAAAACGATAGCCTCCGCTTTGTAATAACCAAATGCTCAAATGTTAAGCATCCCTCATCCTGCAGCAGTAGCAAAATTAGTAAGAATTTTGGCGATTATGATGAGATAGGCAATTCAAGTGGAAATCAGTAATTTTCCGTGATTGCGCCTGAGTTTATATGTGTGCTTTCTGTACAAAGTATTCCCATCCATATCTTGATTGATATGGATTGGAATACCTTATATTAGGACGTAATTCAGATGTGAGAACATCGCATTTTCATTAGTTTAGTTCCATAACATCTATGGGATCCTTTCATCCTGATGATGAGGTAATGCCAACAATGATGGAAATTCATGAACATACTACGAAAGATGTCATTTTGAAAGGTTAGTTTCGATGAGTCAAATGATTTAATATTCATCAAACTATACATAGAAAGATCGAGATCTACAACAACATAAACTGTAGTCATAGACGCAGTATAGAAAATAAATTATTTTTTCCTAGACATAGTTGGAAGTTTACCGAAAGTACTCAACTACTTGACTGAAAGAATATGTCCCTGTATTATTTTTAGGATACCAATCTGTGAATAATAATCAAATCTGTCAACCAGGCATATTTGCATACTATTAAGAATAGGATAATAAATGTCCACTATTGTTTTTATAATCAGACTGCAAAACAATTTTTGCTTTTAATTGTGGCTTTGGTAATCATCTGACAGCTGCTATAAAGGAATCTCCTGATTCAAAAGGTGAACTTTTCATTAATTTCGTTCATCACTAGTCTATAAAAAACTGTAGATTTATTTTAATAGTTTTCGATGTCACTAAGAAGCTCTTTAGGCACTTTTTCATTGTTATGTTGAACTTTTTCTCTTCTTACCTTATTCTTTCCCTTCTCTTTTACCTTACGGTGTCGAGGATTTTTCTACATTTAACCGCTGCCGTATCGAGGATACGGTGGTTAGCCCTATGCCTTCCGGTGTGGCCTATGTCTATAGATATGTGTGTTCCCGGGCCGATTTTCCTGTTCTGGTGACGAAAAAACCGAGTTTCCGGGTCAAAAAAAAAAAAACTCTACCTCCGTATTAGACCGGTTAACTCACCTTCAGTCGAAAGAGACCAGATGAAGTTCCTCACCTCACGTTCCATTGATTTGATTCACTGACTGGAACCGAACGCACAGCTTTCTGACCAAAGAGCTTCGTCTATACTGACTAATCTGAACAAGTTCATTATTTTTTATATATTTTGATTGATTTATTGTAACATAGATTCAATCTGATTTGCGGCGAAACTTGCACACTTTAAATACTCTTTATTTTCATGCGCTGCGAAATATGGGGTAAAACAGCAACTTATGACGTCAACTGTAGTATATTATATACAAGTATCCTAATCGTTCCTAACACAAAATTTTACTTGCTTACGTATGGATAAAATAAGTATGAAAAGAAGAATGCAATTTCTTGTCAAATATAGCATATTGGCATTTGAAATACTTTCTTTCACTCACTACTAAATGACAACATAATATTTACCTTTCAAATGAAAAATACCTTACTTTTTTTTAGTTTTTTTTTTCAAATGAAGGAGTGAAAAGATCTTATCTTTTAAGGATTTTTCAAATGACGATGGGCTAATAAATATCGTAAGAAAGTGACAGAGTTTCTCTTCCAGAAACTTGGAGGGAAACCTTCCTTTCCATTATTTTTGTTTAGTTACTTTTACAGATTTCTTCGCCTTCTTCATTTTTCTCTGTATTCGCTCTGATCATCTGCTGACGTCCTTCCTGTGAACTTTTGTAATTCTTCATGAGTCGGTCATGCAGTCTAAATTTTTATATCCTTGCGGACAGCTTCCCCACCTGCTTCTCTAGCTGAGCCATTCAATGATTTCTTCGGAATCTACCATTACGTCTCCAAAGTTTGGACCTTACTTTCAAAAGCTTTCATTTTTTTCTTGAATAACATCTGTGTATTTGAGCCTACAAATCACTTCTGAAAGCTCTTCGAGTTGCATTCTTTCTAGAACTTTTTTACATAATTTTCTTCTCAATATGCCATTTATTCTTATCCTGCTCAAACCTAAATGGTAATAATTTTATATTGCATATCACTATCAACAATAAAATAACATTGTCAGTGAGACTTTTTTTTGAAATTTCTTTCATCATCATTCCATGTGATAACATGGGATGATGACATTCCATGGATGACTGTTTTGCATATCATGTTGGAACATGGCGTTAGTAATGACTGGTTTTGTGGTGGACGCTATTATTAGCTCTGCTGTTTTCTATAAACGTTATGTACATATGGTGTTTCTCTCTTTATCCTTTTAAATAGCAATCTCCTTTTGTATACATGCCTGATGAAAAAGTAATATTAACTTTTTTGTTGTAGCTAATTATCACGTTTATTCTTGCATTATCTGCATGCCAGCCTGAAATGGCATAATAAACAGGTTTAATAAAAATGGCCTGAAAAAAAACACGCAACTTCACATTATTTCTCTTGAAATTGGTTTGCCGTTCAGATCTCCAACAAGATTATCATCTTCTCTTCCCATATTTCTTTGGTATCTTGATGAAACCTTTCTTCTTGTTCTTAGCTAATAGTTTCAGAAATGTAAGTTTAAACATTTATTTTCAAGTTCATATTTTATTTCACAAAATTGAATATGATCAGCATATTACTGAAAATAATTTATAATTTGTGATCTTTATATAAAGAAGTTAATAACGTCTTTAAATAAGATCCTAATTTCGAAGTGTTCGTCCAAAATCAATTTCCTCCATCTCTGCATCTAAGAGTTTTATGAACTGTTTTCCAAGCCATGTTTTAGATGAAGTGAAAGAAATATACTTTTTATGATAATGTCATCCAGGAGAGGTTATTCAATCTATAGTACCGGGAATGAACAAAGTTTGAACTAAAGGGAAGAACTATTTCATACATCAGTAGCAGCAATGAATAAATAAGGACGACAAACAAAGTTATCAAACTCAATTGATATAAATGGTTTGAAGATCAGAACTTAAGATCATAAAATTTACCAGGAAGATTTTTTTTTTTACTTTTTCAGTGAGAAATGATGCAAAGGAACTTCAAGTGCAAAAGACTTGGAAGCATGGATGCATAAAAACTACGAAATTTGCTGGCAAACGCTTTGGTGAGAGACTAGACAGCATAACTGCATAAATTTAGGTCCATATTTCATATGGACCTAAATTTAGTCCATATGAAATATGTTAATGTGTTGATAGTTTGCTTGCATCTATTTCGAACTTTGGTACAAACAGTAAAGGAAGATGGTGATTTCGATGAAAGGATCAGTCAAACTTTCGTTTGACTGTTTCTGGAATTTTCTCTCAAACTGAATACCCCATCACTACTTATTTTGTAGTCATGAAGTATTCGGAAGTTCTCTTTCTGGTTTCCTTCAATGAACCAGAAAGATAACTTGTAAACTTTGTGTCATTAATTATATGTCTTAGAATGATTTACTTATTTTAAGGAGTAAAAATGATATTGTATGAAACATATGAATCAGACAGAGAAAGAGAGAGAGAGAGAGAGAGTTTTCGGAAGCAGCATGCTGGAAATATTAACGGAGCTCATAAAATATTTTACATAATAAAATCATCGTGGGTTATATTATCTTAAATATCTTGTCGGCATTGTATTTTATCGAGCAAAATACCATCCATCTGATCGTTGGACATCAGCGGATAACATATGCTCACTCAGTGACCATGTGTCATAGGTGATGTACCACACCAGTCCTCGCCAAGTGGTCCGTTTTATGCTTTTCTGGAAGCTTAGTCACTCCACACCATCCAACAATCTCATTGATGATCTACTCCTTCCTCTTTTTCCAGGAACTTTTATTACTGTTCGGAGAAGCACTCCTTCCATCTTTTCAATGTATAGAAAGTATTTCAAGTTTCATCTAACATTATCCTTAAGGAGCCTTAAAGTTCTGCTGATCCTTTCTATCACTCATCCATTTGTCCGCTTTTCCGTATATGATATTCTCTACAGCCTTCTGTAACACTACATCTCAAAAGCAACTATTCTTTTCTTATCTGACTTCTTTTGGTTCCAAGTCTCAGATTAATAAGTCTCTGTTGGAAAAACAACTGCATCCAAAATCCTCAACTTTGCTCCCGTGGAGATAGATCCTTCCAGATTTTAGAAAAGTCTCTGACTGTTGTTTCAGCCATTCCTAATTTTCTTCTGACATCTTCCGAAAGCAATTCTTCATATTAATATCGGATTCCAGGTACTCGAACTTGCTGATTTCCTCAATTATTTGTCCGTCAAGGTACACTTGTTTCTCAGGAGCTTCCTTGTCTTTATTTCCTTTGAGAACCATAATCTAAATATACGATATAGAATGGTCTTCAATCAGAAAACTGTGCTTCAAAATGGACATGTCTGTCGAGTCCAATTCAGCGGAGTAAGAAGAAATGTCGCTCTTTCAAGACCCAACAACACGTCTTGAATGATTTAATCAGTCGGTGACGAGTAATATGAATTTTCACTGAGACAAATTTTTAAACTGGCAAGATATAAGCATATGTAATAGTTACATAACACAACTCATTGAACAGATGCTGGCACATGTCCAGCATCTTCAAGACTTATCTTGCAGGTTTCTTTCTACATCACCTATGAATTATTTTTAAAACCAAGCTATCTTCTTTTATAATAGAGAAATTAGAATAATATATCTTTCATTTTAACTTTTGTATACAGACAATGAAGTATTTCATCACATTCTAAGTAAACCATAATCACATCTTAGCAATATACATATACCTCATGATCACTGTAAGAGAGGTGATTAAGACTGCATTATATATTTTTTCCATCACTTCTGATCACCTGACTTCTCTTCTTGGATAACTTTTCATGTAACTCGAGTACTGCTTGCATATGATAGCTTTTGTTTTCTCTTTTCTTTAATTTTGCGTTTAAAATCCTTGGGATTTTAAAGGCAAGTTTTAGCATTTCAGTCTAAACGAGAGTGTGAGTTCATTGTACATGAACTCACACATTGTACATTGTTCATTGTACTGAACTCACACTGAATGGGTTAAAATTGGTCATTTTCCTGCGATGTGGATAGTCGTCTAGATGTTCTTTTAATGAGTAAATCTTTCTACTAAATGTACTGAATAGATGGTTCTTTGGACAAGAGAATTTGTAGAAACCCTTTTTTGCCTTTTCCCTTGGACACACATTGTTACTTCCATTATACGTTCTTATATACCAATCATCATTGATATCCCATAAACATAAATACTTAAATATCAATATTAAAACAAAATATATCTACCTTTTTTCGAAATCTCTATAAGATAGTCGTGCATTGATAATGATACTGGGAGAGTGCAGTATGGTATTTTAACTTCTTGAATAGCTTCAATAAATCATGTATTCATTACAATTGAAGCAATAGTTACTTCCTTTATATTTTCTTTCATAAAATAGATATTGAGAAAAATATTTCTTGATCGTTAAGTTGTAAGATTATTAGACGAAAAATAAAATTTGAACATTTGTTTATTCTGACTGCAATAAATCAAAGGAAAAGGATTATTATTTAAATTCCATTAAAAAAATAAATAAAAATGACAGTGATAAACCAAAGGAAGATCCACTGATGCTGAAAAGAAATTGATCTCGACGATTATCCAGTTTTCTTCTCGTAGAGCAACTTTAGAGGATACACAATATACCGATGTTCTCCGAAGTAGAATAGGTTGTCCCAGTTTTATCTCTCCTAACAGGGTCTAACGAATCAACATCCTAACAATGTCCACAACTATTATTCTGTTAAGATTTGAGAAAAATGATTGGAAATAATGTGGGCGATCAGGAGATATTCTTGGATCGACGCAGCTCCCATGAAAAGTTGTAAACCTTTCGTTAATTTTTGTAAAATGGGTAAACAAGGATGAAATAATCTGAAAACTTTATTCTAAATACTACGCATTGTAATACTTTTGATACTTTTTCAAATAGGTTCAGATCTTCAACAGTCATGATAGTAGCCACACACCTGCAACGAAAATTGTCTAACATCTCTTTGGAGTAGTAGACAAGTTTCTTATCCCATCGCTTGACTGTAACCGCTCCTAAAATTTTGCAAATCACCAAATCGTGAAATTTTGCAATTCGTCATAATACGAAACTAAATTCCATTGTCTACAATTGAAGTATCTCGTGTTTATTATCAAAGGGTAAAAAAAAAGAATACAGTGTTGGCAGGGTCAAAACTTTCGACTTAAAATAATAATACACTGAGCTTCAAAAGATAATGATACTCGGCAGAATTTTCCTGAATATACAAACCAACCTCAAATCCGTAGAGGTGATCATTACTTTTGATCAGAAGACCGATTTACTTTTTTTACTTTTTTATTTACTGCGTTCATGCTGACTAGAAGGAAATAGTCTTGAATTTCCAGTAAAGAAACTGTATCAAAATCTTCAGCCATTTTTCAAAGTCTGTGACGATTATCATCTCAGCAATCAGATTTAGATTACATTGCCTGCAATTTTCATGGTGAATCTGAAACTGTTTTCAAATTTTAAATTATCTTGCCTTTATCTTCAGTTCATCCTGAGTCTTCAATGATCAATGCAGGTTTATGTTTATCTCATCTATGACCGTTGCTTTCCCTATCCGTTTGATAAGGAACAACCATCTTTATTTATTATTTATCCGAACTGGAAATTATTTTGAATTTCCAGTTCTGCTTTTGGCTGAAGTTACTTATATCTCTTTCTACAATTTTACAGAGATAGGGAGTCAGTATTCCACTTACAATATTGCAAATCTTGAATTTCATGCAAATACACGTACTGAGCAGTTCCAGAAACTGCATGATGGAGGAAAGCACCCTTAGTGCATGTGTTGTTCTTTGAGTGTTAGCATGTCTATATTTTCTATATTACTCAGCAAGCAAATAATTATCTTGTCAAGATACGGGAATATTCATCTGCATACTTATCATCCTTTGATCCTAGAGTGTGTCATTAAAATGTCTTTTATTTATCTAACGATCTCCAGAAAGCTTATCGTGTGCTGCGTGCTAAAGAAAGAAAGAAAGCCAACATCTCGTGAACTGCAGAGCCTGAAGTCTGTATCGTGCAGAGAGTCAATGTTGACTATCGTTTCCTAGCTGCAGTGAATCAGCAGGGGCTGGAGAGATGGATCTCGCTGTATTGTGAGTATGTGCAAATCAATACGAACTGCGGCACGAGAACTTCATTGTAGCAGTACAAAAAGGAGAAAAACTGCACACCAAACTCTCTCTCTCTCTTCCAAAGGAACATACTGCGTTGCGATAGGTTCTTAGTTAAAGAATTCAAACCGGTAAAAACTGCACATTAGCTAGAACCATTGTTCATACAAGTGTTGTAAAAATAAACTGCTGCGATTATTCAAATTTATTACAGATATCGCCTACAAAATGAGAGCTGATCTGAAATGATCAAAGAGGAGACGATAATTTTTTTCTTCAAGAAATGCAGTCTTTCAGAATATGAAATATATTCTAAAGGAAATGCGTGTTAACAGTTGGCGCTGAACTAAGCTTTACACGTGAAGACTAGAAAATATAATGTTGCTCCTCCACTGCATTTCTTTAAGGCAAAAGTTGCTTAGAACTTTTATCGTATCACAGCGTCCTCTTTTTTTTTTGTTTCATCTGCATACTCTTTGACCTAAATTCTTGAAAAAGTGGGGCAATGCAGTGTCTTACCTCTTTACAAAACTCTGCCGCAATAGAGAATTAAGATATCCGATAATGCGATGCAAAAATCGACCCGAAATAACAAGACAAAAAAAAAGTGATAATGAAGTCGTCCATTACATGCTATTGTTATAGACAGCTGATAGAAACAAAAAAAATTCTTCTTTTAAAATAAGTAAAACTAAGAAAACGTCCATCAAAATATATCACTTTTGTGACTTTACAGTAGTTCTTTGTTGGCAACTTTTCACTATGACGAAGAAATAAAAAATGAGGCTGCCGAATAGTAGTCAAACTAAGCATTAATGAGAATGTTCTGCATTCAAATAATTTACCTGATTACGATGTCGACTAAATAGGTACAAAGGTGGACGAGAAAGCCATCGACACCATAATCGATGTGGAGTTAGGATGCAGTAACTTTCAGTTATGACTGATCTTAAAATAAACGATAGATATGTATGTATAATTTTATTGATTCTTGAGAAAAACGACAAGTTTGGTGCAAATCCTCTTGCTAATATTTCTAGATTACTTATAAAATTCATTAGTGATATAATCTGCAATAAACTTTCAAGCTGCATCATATCGTTATTGTACATCAGGTACCTCTTCTATGATGACGAATATCAATGAAGATAGAGATGAATGCAGATATTTCTCGAATATAATTTCACTAAGTTACACACACGGTCCCAAGCTATGTAATCTACAATAGGCAGTCTGAGTAAATGTAGAGAAACTATTATTAGATATCCGCTTTAGTTTCCAATGGAGAGGAACAATAAAATATATGGCTTGATGCCAGACCTTGAAGGAATTTACAAAATTTTCCAAGTATATGTGTGTGTAACCTTAACAGGCAATTCTCTGTAAATAATGAAATCGCTGATGACCTGAGAGGTCATAATTCATGTAGCGAATTTAAGTAGATGTAACATTGTTTTTTTTTCCCCTCAGCTTATTACCATTACTGGGTAGAGAATGAATGCAGCTAAAAGTAATTTTCTTTAGAAGTTTCAAGATTCTTTCTCTTTTCTTTTCATCTCTAAGAAATCTCGAAATTTCTCCGTTCATAATCTGGGAGTAGTTTTAAGTCAGAAATTTCTTTCTCTATAACTTTTAAATATATAAAGGTTGGAAGGTTTTGATCCCATCTAATAGTTCTAGACGTCAGAAGTCGAGATGCAGTTCGCCGGAGAGATCTAACCCACATTTATTTCCATTCTCCTTGGACTCAAGATGGCGTAACAGGCGAGCACCATCGATATTATGCACTTCTCCTTGGCATACTCCTCTAACTACAGAAGAAATCTTCCTCTCTAGAAGCATCGCATGAGTGAGGAAGGGGGGGGGGTATAGCGGATCAACGACTTAGTCAACCGTTAATACCAACAAGCACTTTCTGTACGAACTGCTGGAACGGAACTGGGAAGCACTAGAAAGTAAGCAAAGAGAGCAGATTTAAAAAAAAAAAAAAAGTTTCCAGTTGCTAAGGAAACGTCCTAGATTCAGAGATGATGCGATGTTTAATTCTAAAATGATACAAATAATAATTCTGGGTATACATTTAGTAGCGAATGTAAGAAGAGAAATTAGCGATTATTTTGGGCTTAAGCTAAAAACAATTCCCCTTTGATTAAATTAAAATTCTAAAATTCGTCGTTTGAAAGTGACTAATTCCAGCGGTGTTTAAAATGCTCCGGTTCTTTGATTTTCAAAGCACAGCGTAAGTGTGTTTATCTCAATTACTCCTATGAAACTTTATATGAGTAAAGATCGGTGTGCCATACGCTTCACTAAAAGCTTGCTGCCGTTACCACTACTCCCTGATTACATTTCACACACACACACACACACACACACACACACACACACACACACACACACACACACACACACACACACACACACACACACACACACACACACACACACACACACACACACACACAGCTGTATGTTAATCACGTGATCAGTAGCCTAATTTGAACGAATAAGTGGCATGGTATGAAGCGCTGATACATGGAGAGTGGCGTGACTGCAATAGATGGACTTTACCACTGCTGCAACAACGCTAATAACCGTCGCAAAGTAGTCCGTGCTCTCTGCTTTAGATCAGTTAGCCGTTTAGTTACCTCTGGCCATAAAAACTGCATTCTTGAACAACTAGTTCTTTGACCTTTTTCCGTAATTTGGCTTTAGTAATTAATTCCTGATGTAACTGCTGTAAATTGGACGATGTATCTCTCTTTGCATTCGATCATGTAAATCATGTTAAATACCTCCGTTTTTACATTAAAATGATTTATTGCCGTGATTCCTAAGATATGAATCATTCTGGAGGAGTCCACAGTATCAACTTGGATCATAAACAGGATTCGATTCGACAAATTATGCAAAATCCTACCAGCCATCCAAGCAAATTTACTCGCCCAAGACCGCTCCCATTGATATGGTCCCAATAAGTCAAATAGAGTTCCACAAAGTGATTAATAGTGCCCTGTACCGTGGTTGGAAAAATTATTTTTTCATTAAATAAATATTCATTCCATTTTGTCTAGTCTGTAACTTCTCGCCAACTAGTAAAATCTACTCGCCACGGACCAGTGGCCAAGCAATGATCATAAAAAAATTTTTAAAAATCCTTTCATTTTCACTTTATTATCTTTAATTTCATCCAAACTGGCGAAATCCAAAAGTTTGAATGAGGATTTTTTTCCCAATAAACTCGAAATTAATAAGTTATTATATATGATGATATACATACATCATCGCAGTCATTAAACTTTATCTTCTACTAGTTGTTTTTATTGCAACCTTCCATATGTTTGCCTTGTTGTGTGGCTGAATTCTAAAATGATGAATTGCACAGGATGCAAAATCATCAATTTAATATTTAAACGGTTCAAAAATGTAGAAAAGTTTTCTAGGTAGGACGGCTTTTAACATTTTGCAATAAAGCCAATGATGCAAATAAGAGGCATGCGTTGATAGACGATTGTGCATCTATTAATTGTCATTATCGTTGACTGTTTCAAATGGAGTACAGATTGTACAGGATTTAAATCATGATGCATAATCACCACACCATTCTTTCTCAGAGAGAGAGAGAGAGAGAGAGAGAGAGATGAAAAATTAGAAGAAATATCAAATAAGAAAACAAAGGCCTTCGTGTGACAATTTTCCTTGTGTTAAAATAAATAAAATTATTATTGTACTTTAATATATTAAAATACTGTAGTTATAGAAAGCCACACTTAGAAAGAAGATAAAAAAGATATGATTTCCTGCCATTTCCATCATGAAGCTTTATATCGGATATTGCATTTTTTCATTAAGGATTTAATTGCTCTTATGGAAATATGCACTACATTCCCTTACATTGGCAAATTAGATATAGAATTTAATCCGATTTTCTCGGATCATTCTGTCCCTAAGAGGATAAACTGCTGAGCTAGTTCTCTGATAAAATTAGAAAGCAAATTGCAAACATTACGTTTTTATATATCAATATATCTCTTCCTAATTAAAACAGAATTATCTGAACTCATACGAGTTATGTATGTTTGTTTTGTTGCTGCCAAGTTTCTGAATCCCAAATCTAATTATTCTGGTAATAGGCAGATTCTTCATATCACAGTGCCAATTGGGAGGAATTATATTGCTGTCATTAGGGAAGCTGCACAGCGGTAAAGCTGATTTTCTCTTGAGCAATTATAGCAAATAATTAAAAGAAGCTAAGCCTTGCATTGGAAGAATAACAGTCAGCAAAACGCATTTCGAAGTCATTGCATAAATACACCTATCCCAGTCAGAAAATTTTTAAAAAAATTTAAAAAAAAAGCTTTTATAATAAAACTATACAATTTTCCTATCGAATTTTCAGTGTGTCGAAACCATTTTCAATCTGAAACCAAAACTTGTAACATTCTATGACTTTCAGAAAAATGAAAAGAAATTCTCTATGACTTTTTAGTTCAGTTTTTAAATGGAATAAGCTTTGTTTTCAACTAATCTAATTAACTTTCAAACCTACTAAAATTAATTTTCTCTTATTTCGTCTAAAAACGTTGACAAACACCTTTTCGCACCACTCGAGTTCTCAATCGAGAATTCTCTTCGTGGAAAAACCTCGAGCTTTACTTGGCATAAATACATCAACTATGTAGCTCCCTCAGTATCCAAAAAGTTTCTGTTAAGTTATAAACGTTGCTTTCCTTCTCAACAATTAACTGTCATTTACGAATCCCACTGGCTAGATACACAACATGTTCCGATGCCTGAAGAGGCCTTTCTTCCCATTCTTAAAATTCTACAGTGTTAAAAAAATGTGCAAATAAGATGAATAAATTATTCGTCTGCTGACTCATTCCATTCTCTTGCATAAATATTCTCAGTTTCTATTAAGAGCTTCTTCCACCAATACTTCTATAAACTTGTTCATCCATCACTGGCATCAGCATTCATTCATTCTCAGTAGCTATGTTACCGCTAAAGTGCAGAAATCAGTTATTCTGCAGATTATTTAGGTATTGTGCAGATTAACTACGGTGATCCGTTAATGTGCGGAAAATTGTTTCATTTCTCAAATTACCTAGGTAATCTGCAAATTACCTAGGTAATCTGCACATTACCTACTAGGCACTCGTTAAAGTGAAAATAAGATCTTTGCTGGAACAACAGCAACGTTTCTGTATGTTTAAATTAAGATAATGTTATTTATTTATTTTTTGATATCTAAAGAATCAAGTTAATACAATCAAACAATCAACAAATTAGTTGATAGAATCAATCATCAATCAATTAATATAATACAAGGAATCAAACGGTTTAAAATATTATTACAATTAAGAAAAAAAACATATGATAAAATTATGTTTACTTATTAAAAAACCAAACTAAAAGTGGAGGGAGAGGGGGAAAGGAGTAGGGAAAGGAAATGAGAGAAACAAACTTTTGAACTTTAACGATACGGAAGCCGTTAATGTGCACATTACCTAGGTAAAATGCGGAAAACTCTTGATTCCGCACGTTAACGGAGCAAATCAGTTAATCTGCAGATTAGCTAGGTAATGTGCACATTAACGGTTTTCGCACTTTAGCGGTAACAGCTATACTAATACTCGACTCATCCATACCTATGTTCTGGAAAAGTTTTCGGTATTAATAATTTCTCTAAACTATAATGTGAAGTCGTTTAAAATAAAATTTAACTGTTTTTTTTTTTTCTAAATAATTCTTGGCTCATATATGATCCTAATATATAATATAATATAATATAATATTATATAATATAATATAATATAATATAATATAATATCAGCTTGTAAAGTGATTGCGTTTCCTTTAAAAAAACTAATGTATAAAGAAACATCCGCAAAACAAACTGATGAGTTAATACTGATATTTGACAAACTTCTTTTTCGTTTGAATTTTTATATTTATTGAATGAGAGCTCAGGAACTCATTAGCATTTAATAGACGACAAACGTCTACTTTTTTGTAACGTTATATCCAACTTTTAGACAATTAGAGTACATAAACCATCTCCCTCAGGATAGGTTTTATTATTTATTACATTTACTACGACCTTAACTGTTTATTGTCATAGTTAGGCTTTAAATTATCTTCCGTGTACTGTCTGTAAGATTCCGTTGAAATATTCCCACTCCTCTATTATTGAAATCATTGCTGATTCTAAATTAACTTAAAATGTTTATGTCTAGGATCTTTATTCTTCGATTACTTTTAGATTGAGAACTTCACGAATATGGATTCATCTCTCATCGTTATCAACTCAAACATCCTTCTTCTGCAGAAGAATGTAATATCGTACCTTTTGAATGACTTTCAAATATTCTTTCGATTTCTCTGAGGAATAATATATTCGGATAGGTACTTATAAATTTCGTCGGAATGAGTAGAATGCAATATCTCGGTACGAATATTTGTACTCGTAGGAATTTTGTATTCTGCTGCGAATATATATTTCTTTAATTGGTTCTTTCTGGGATTGCGGAAAATCTTATGTTCGATAGAAATCGGAAAAGTGTGTTGTGGTCCAAACTTTCCTAGCTTTTTTTTCATGAAAAGTGAAACAAATTAAATGCGGCGCTGCAAAAATAAATCACTCTACTCAACATACAAATAACTCATGCCCTTCAGAAGTTTATCTGAAAATATTGGGTATATGTTGATTACATTTTTACGCTGCAATTGCAACTCGGAAAAAATGAATTACAGAGATAAAAAAAGCCATAAAATGTATAAGAGATTAATGGAATCAAAATGTCAGAAAAAGTCCTTTTATCTACCCTAAATAATACTACTCCTAATAGTAATAGTAACTTTTAAAAATAAATGTATTCATTTACAGCTGCATGGTATTTATCTGAAATCATTTCTAAATGGATTAGGAAGATGGTTCATATCAGAGTTATCAAATAAATAAATAAACGTAATGACCACTTTAATAACCACAATAACAACCACTACCACCACCATAATAATAATAATAATAATAATAATAATAATAATAATAATAATAATAATAATAATATCATAATGAAAAACAACGTTGCCTTCGTTGATATATACCATGAAAAATCTTTCTATGTTCTTACAATCACAGATGAATCCACTGTGATAAATAAAGGTACTAATATTACATGTTTCCCCGTGCATGTTCGACATACTTCCTATTGCATGTATATACATACCTGACAGATATCCTCTATGATAACACTTTTATATTTAAAGTAATGGTTGCCATACAAATTAATCAGTACACTAAACTGAAAGACTATGCAGATTTTTTTTTCTACTTCTCCAAAATATTTTGTTCTGACACTTAATGAATTAACAGTGCCGTGTGAGATTTCATTAAACGAAATTCTACAATTTATTGAAATATATCTGTCAATAACTTCATTTTAATTATATAAGCAATTAAACCGGATTTTTCATTTTGTGATAAAGTTGAAAAATTAATAGTAAATTTTTTTTTTTTAAATTAATGCAACAGATTTGGAAGTTAAGTTTATAAAAATAGAAAAATAAATTTAAGTTTTTTATTTAATATTTAGAAAAAAAAAGATTCACCTTTATAAACATTAAAATATTAAATGTTAAAAACTACTTTCGGTTTTTTGTTTTTATTTTTCATTATTTCTCTGTTACTTTTAATTTTTGTCCAATGACGATTTAATAATGCCACAACACTAAACAAAAGAGTGTAATATCTTAATATGCATAATTCTTACGCATTGTAAAAATGTACATTTGAAAATAATATTAAGATGAGTTATTCTTATATATAAAGAATATTCTACATGCTAATGAAATAGACTGTAAGGATTGGTACGTGAAATAAAAAGTAACTCATTTGTGGAAGGAAAAACACTTCCCCTACTGTATGAGACCTGTTAAACTAACTTTCAGGTGAAAAAATCTGTTATAAAGATTCTTCGAGTCCTAGACAATATTCGAATGTAGGTCATTCAGTCAAAGACACATCATCAACACGCAGACCAAACTAGAAAGGCTCGTGATAACAGAGAACAACAGGAATCATTCTCTTAGGAACTGAGGTTAAAGAAAAGTGAGCTGAGTGATATAATAAACTATATCCTGATTCTCAAAACAAAAGGAAGCTGAAGTACTCACATTGAGAAACAGATCCTAACTTGGAGCCAGATTTAGATTTGCTGCATTGTGCATCTACGGCAGAATGGGAGCAGTATGTTTGAAAGATGACAAATAAAACAGAAAATAAAAAAAAAAACCTCGAGAATTCAAATGGAATGACAGAAACTTTCATCAACGGATAGAGAAGACTGGAATCCGATGGAGGAGCGTTTATCTTTGCGTAATTATTTGATCACACAAGCTACTAATGTGCTATAGATTTTGCAACCCCTGACGTGTGTATAGCGAGGCTTAAAAAAGTATTTCCGTCGTCAACCACTGAGAGAGAAAGAGAGAGAGAGAGAGAGAGAGAGAGAGAGAGAGAGAGAGAGAGAGAGAGAGAGAGATGATCTACCATATATAAGGACTTAGATAAAACTCTTAGCTCTGGGTTGCATTTAGAGGACAAGGATTATTATTTAAAGACGTGGCTGTTTTGTACGATAATCCTCTCCATAAAATACGTATAACACATACTAGTAACTCGGTTGGCTTAGGATTAGATAATATAAGAGTCCTGCTTCAGAAACCAAACTGTTTTGAAGCCACTTCAGATTTTTCAGGTTGATGGTGATCTCACACCAGTGATGAAACTTATCTACCGTCGAAAGACTTTTACAAACATCCTTGCCACTGCAAATTGGAAAGCAGCGACGCTATTCACTCAACCACCAGGCTGGCTGTGCGATCACTTGCACATTATGAAATTAAATGTCTGCAGAGCAACGTCTGCCTGACTGTCACCAAATTAACATAACATAAAGCAGTCCAGCTTGAAAGTTTTTCGACAGCAAAAATTGCAGATTAATCTCGAAAAGGAAGTAAGGTGTCACCGTACTCTTTTATCTCTCTAGTGACTTTTTTCTTTTCTTTTCTTTTTTTTTTTTTTGTATTAGCGATTGGATAGACGGAGGAAAAAATATTTGTGTAGGAAGCAGAAGAGGACTGGGTGCAGCCACATGAGACAAAAGTTATATTTCTTTATTTTATAATGTAGCTTCGCGGGTGTTTTTCCATTAATATTATTCAATGAATAATTTTACTTCCTGTGAACGCTGGCGTGTTCTTCATGGATGGTTGTTTTTCTATTCTTTTTTGATGTTAAGTTGCTACCGACGATGTCCAATGTATAAAAAAAACTTAGGAAAGAATCCCGTCTATATCTTTATATGGATTTTTCAACTGTAGGTGAGTTATCCCCACCCCGTCTCTCCTATGAAGATAGCAATATTTTCGCTCCCAGAAACTCGTTTTTTTTTGTTTGTTTTTTATCCCATAAAATACACCAGCGTCCATGTCGTTAGCCTAGTGACTATGCCCTTCGCAACCATATGCTTGGGAAAGGAATGTCTTGGGTTCGATTCCCGTCGACGACGTGAGGAGCTTAAGGATCTTTCTTAGATATAGCCAAGTTAGTCGGTCTTGGGTGTGGACAGAAGGGTTTTTCCTCCCCAGTTTATCTGGGGTTTTTCCTCTCGCAAGTAAGCAAACCGCCCCGTGAACACACGCAGCTACAGCCATAGCCTGGCTGTAGCTTCGTGTGTATATACCAGGAAGCATAGGGCTAGTCGCCTTATCCTCGGGACAGGTACGACTTAGAAGGGTAGAAATGTGACAGTCCAGTAAGCCTGACCCGTAGAAAGGAGAAGAGAAGAAGAAAATACACCAACTGGCAGGTGAAGATACGCAATTAAAAGACATGATGCTAAATTTAACTCAACCAAAACATTCTTTCCAATGCTTCCAACATGAATAATTTATGCATAATAAGGGTTCGATGAACAGAAATCTTCTGCTTTGTATTCCATAGAGGGGGGGTGAGTCTCTATAATCCTTAGCGATCTCCTCTCTGGTTCAAAAAGTTATTTTTGGACCACCTCCTCCGGTTTTTATCCATTCAACAGTCTCTCTGGCTTCATTCCATCCCCAAAATAAAAAAAATAAAAAAAAAACAGATACTAGCGCTTATTTTAATTTACTTTAGCTCATAAAAAAATTCGACAGACTTTTAAATAGTCTGATAGGGGGAAATTTACCAAGATTATTTTTAAAGCTAGAAAAGAAAATGGAAATCAACCATAGATGAGGAAATAAATATGACTTCGAAGATAATCAGCAAGATTAAAGTTATTTATACAGATATTCATCACGGCATTCCTGTTATCTGATTATCTCTTTTTCCATTACGGTTCTATACCTTTAAAATTCATTGGTTTATTGCTATGAGATCGAATAAACAAACATTTGCCGGTGTTTGGTATAAAATGTCGGTGTATATTTATTATCCTTTATTTTAATAATTTCTTTGAAAACTCGAACTATTTCAGGCTCACTTCTTCATTGTGTGTCTATGTGTGTACGTATGTGTGTGTGTGTGGTCTTAACAATTTGAAGGGTCAATTTCCCTAAGTACAGACTTAAATTTTGTTGTTGGTTTCTTTAATAAACTTTAAACGCGAATTTAAAGTTACTCTAGATTGTAACATATTGTAACATGTTTTATTTTCTGTCTATTATTATTATTATTATTATTATTATTATTATTATTATTATGTGACACCTTCAAGGAATCCAAGGGCTCCTCCCCGGAAGGGCACTCCTCGACTCCACTCCGTCACATATGTGGAACTTTTATACTGTTAATATTTTACATATCGTTATCTGTAATTTTCAGCTTCTGCTTTTTTTTCGCAAAAATTGCTTAAGGAAAAAAACAGAGCAAATGTAATAAGTAATAATATAATAGATGGTTTCTCTTGATGCAATCTTTTTATTATATTTACACTATTTCAGATGACAGAATTTCCAGCCACCTTAATTTACCATAAGAAATTGTAAAAAATGCTAAAATAAAAAAGCCATTTTCTATGCATAAATTGTTTTGCAAGATAAGACAAACAATTTCATCAAAAAAAAAAAAAAAACTGCTGTTGGGCGTTGAAGGGAAGATATATATCGTATTTTAAGCAATATTATTTTTATTCTCCTTTTCCTAGTGTAATCGGTATCACGAATCAGCAGTGACGGAAATCACGCAAAAAGTCTTTTATGTCGCTCCTTTTGTAGATTAAGCACCTGACATTCCTACGCGACCCGAGGCACTCGGGCCAGCGATAATGCCGCAATGGCAAATCTATTGTAGTGACGTCACGTGACCAGCAAAAGACGGAAATGTTCGATAAAATTAGCGTTCTCGGCAGTGGTGCCATCTATTGAAGTAGAAGATAATAATTCAGCAAAAGAAGAAAACCAAGTTATAAATTATTCTAGTGTCTCTGAAAGGCTTTTAGAAGTTTCTCCGCTAGTATTTTTTTTTTAATTTTTTAAATTACTCTCTTCCAACTCTAGGTTTGCTTTTTGCATTCATTAACGCTTATGTCATGGTCTTATCTGTCTCTTTGCATTTATATCAGGATTTAAACTATTGAATGCATTTTATGTAATGTTATCAGAGTGCCATTTTTTAAAACTCATTAAAATAACACAAGGCTGTCCTTATGTTAATGAGAAACAAATGATGTCGGTTTGTCTTTATGTTTGCCTGTGATGTTGTAATATAATAACTCAAGCCACTTGACGAGGTCTGATGAAATATGATATAGGGAGTGTTTACTAACATTACGAAAACAAAAAATAAAGACATAAAAACGATTATTGAATTAATTTGATCTTGTCAAATATACATTAATAACGAAATCCAACATGCTAGTCGCATCTTCTTATTTAAAATGAAGATAACAGGGAACTATAAAAAATGACAAGAATTTATTTTGTTATGAAAATGTAATGTACTTTAAATGTTATACCTGATCAATCCTATTATCTCATCTATAGAACAAACTCATACTGCGTTGTGTTTTAAAACCTTCTCGCATTTGCTACTGTGTTACTATATTGCTATAAAAAATAGAAATAAACTGTTCGTTCTGAGTGCATAACGTCACGAACGTTATTGACGTAACAAACATTTCCTGACGCTATGCAATGTTACGTCAATCTGAGACTCCTACAGGGTAAGTTTGTCATCGATTGCCCCATTATTACAGAATCTCTCTCTTTCTCTCTCTCTCTCTCTGTATTGCTCACAGCATAATCGATACTACATCCATCATTCGTGGTCAATCTATACATACCTAAAGCAATGTTCCAGTCCAGTTAGGTGACAATGGGTAAAGCAAAAGAAAAGACAGATAAATAATTGACACATTACAACACTGTTATTGTATAACAATTTGTCCTGCAATCTTACGTCTTATTTTTTAAAAACGGGTTCGACTATAGTTAAAAGCATAAATTACAGAATTGCTAACACTCGTTCTTCGACCAAACATGTCTTTAAAAGAAAAAATAAATAAACTATGTTTTACGCTCAGTTTTGGTTTTCAAAATAACCTTCATTCAGCCAAGAAGGTCATTTGATTTTTGACTTTCTGAAATTATAGAAAATTAATGCTTAAGGTTTCTCCAATAATGGGCGAGTATTTAGCCAGGGGATGGCAAGATTTATTTTTGGAATAAAGAAAAATTAAATGTCATAGCAAAATATTTTCTTTAATTGAAATTTTCCAATGCTGATTTGTCTTAGAGGCAGGTAATTGTTGACTACTAATTGTATTAATCTTCACATATGCAAATTTGATCCAAATCCCATCAAGAATACGAGGGTCGTTTTTCTAAACTCTCTGAAATAAGGATGAGTCAGCGATTCTCAGATGGACATGTGGAAGTTCCTTTTTGTTGCTGTTGTTGTTTTAGGGTTTTTTGCCCTCACGGAAATGATATTTTTTCTCTCTCCAAAAATATCAATTCAAGTGGGGAACTATTCTTCACAGTTGGATTTGTCTGTTTTTGATTTTGTAGTGTTTTGTGATCTTAGCAGCCTCTACAATAATTCTAAACAGCCCAACTAATATGTAAGAAGAATGAAATGATCAATAATGATTAAAAGAACTCGTGTTATCTTAGTCTGCCTTTTAATGTATTTTTTAATTGAATCACAATCAAAATAGCAGGAAGCCAAATATCTGTCTATTATATGAATATGTTATGTGACCTTTGGTCATACTTGATAGTTCCGCTAGATAGCAGCACTGTAAAAAGTTAGGTGACAGGCAGATAGTGGAATGTTGCTGAACAGCAGCGAGGACAACCATAATAACATGGTTACCATGACTACTTTAACTATGTTATCGTTGATTATTGGCGTATATATTAATTCGTTAAGGCCGTTCCCAATGGATTAGCTTCGAAGTCAATATAGAAATTCCATTTATTTGAAGAGGGCACAAATGTTTCACGTGATGGTCCGATCAACAGCGACAGGTGAAACACCTGACGAACGATGACTTCGGTTCAAAGCTCGGCTGTACTCTAGTATACTTAAAAATTCTAATTCCGAATGCTCTCATTTTTGGAGAAAATTTCAAGTAAGAATGAAAATTACTTGAACATAAAAATAGAATATGATTTTTTAAGGAAATAGAATCATAAATATGTGAACAAGAAGCAGGGAATAAATACCATGATCACAGAATTTGTCCTACTTAATATAAAGTCCAACAAAAAATGTAACGAAAGTGATTTGTGAACAGAATATGTAGGAACAAAGGATAAATACCTACATGCTTTGGTTTTGTTCAGGAGTAAAATTGTTCTGACAGTATTACTGTGTCTGAAACGGTTGTTATTTCTATTGAGATAATGTCATACATTACACTCATCGTAGTAGTGACAAATATTTACCATAAAGAATTAATAATTTCTAAAGGAAGAGAAGAGGTTAATGATGACGTGTAATCTGGCCACATATTGCCTACTCATTCCACCTATGGTGAAATAAAGGTGGCATGCAATCCGCTTAGATTCTGCCACTTAAATTTATCCGCTAAATATTTGCTGTTACATAATTTAGGAACTAATTATGTAACTAAATTGATGGTGTTGAGGAAATGATATGTGATCGGCGTGAAAGGGCTCAACACACACACACACACACACACACACACACACACACACACACACACACACACACACACACACACACACACACACACACACACACACACACACACACACACACACACCGTATCTGAAATAATGATACTGAGTGAAATCAGTTTTAACTGACGAATATTATAAATTTAATGAAACCATAGAAATACATACATAGCCTGGAAGAGATCCCAACAGGAATAAAAGGAGTCTTTCTTTGGACCTTGACAGTTAGCTGGTTTCAAGCTTCCACGGTTGTACAATGTCATATACTCGTAATTTTATTTTCTTTATGATGAATCATAGTTAAGACTTAAAGTGGATAGTTGAACTAATTTGTTCAAGGGTTCCAAGAAAATTCATCGAAAAAACAGTTAATCGAATGAACAATTCATAGAAAAACAATTCGCCGAAAATTTTAACTAAAATTTCATTAAATAGATCCAGCCAAAGCGTAATTGTTAATATCATTTCGAAACTTTTTTTCGAAAATATTATGATAAAAGTGATCCATTTAGAACAAAAACTAACCGTGCAGACAGCTTCTTGTACCGACAACTTCTGCTAATTCAGCTAAGTCAGAGAGTTATTGTAATACATAATTTGGACACGTTATTTCTTTGTTGCCCCGAATATAGATGAACTGAAAACCGGAACGGTTCGACATTTTCTTGTAAAAGTTTCAAATCTGAATCAGATTCGCTATTTGAAACTTTTATTCATCCTATAATAATTCTATTTGAATTGAATTGAAGTCGCATATTACTACTAGTAACAACAATAATAATGGAGCCTGCGTAGGCTGCATTTTGCTGGGCTTTTCCTCCCGGAAACAGGCAAATGCTCACATAAACAAAGAACCTCTATTTTCCAGTTCTTTACCTCCAAATATCTCTGCACAAAAAAGAATCAAAAGAAATGCTGAAAGTAAAAGGACTAAATACGATCACCTTCTCCTTTTCTGGTGTTCTCCTTCTATTCCCGAAAGGTGAAAAACTTTCAATAAAAGTTTGATCTGGGATAATTGCTTCCAATTTTACCAACGAACTTTACGCAATAAATAAAGCAGTCGAAGTCTACTTAAAATTATCATCATCTAAACAATCTGAGGGAATTATAATTTACAGTGACTCAAGATCAGCTATGGAGACAATCAAAAATTGTAATACCAAGCTCACACAAGAAATCCATAAACTCTTAAATCAACTAAAGTGTTTAGGAAAAAGTTGCGTTTTACAATGGATTCCTGCTCATGTAGGCATTGATTAGAATGAAGCAGCTGATAAATTAGTAAAAGAGACCAGAGAACTCAACCAAGAAACTCACATGATAACTCTTGCTGAAGCTAACGCACTAGCAAAAGCTAAACTAATTCCACTGAAATCAGTGATACAACATCAAATTCCAGAAATCAATGCTGACAGAAAAACCTCTACCACGATAGCAAGACTACGAACAGGCCATTATAGAGGAATGAAGATCAATACAGATGATACGAGAACATATAGATACTGCAACAACTGCCCCAATACTGAACTGACACCCACTCACAACTTTATCTGTCCAGCAATTACAGCAGCCTTGCAAGAAATAGATCCTAATATTGAACAATAGCCCTATACAAACAAAATCATCGTCATAGCCAAAGCAGTTCAAGGAGCACATGGAAACATCTAAGACTCTTCAAAGGACAAGACAACAACAACAGGCAATTCAGTCCCATGAACAGACATGAAACAGTTATCAAACAAGAAGACAATAAGAAACATGTTGTTCTATAATTATTCCCTATTAAAGTAGCATTGCTTTCTCAATCTGCACGGTTCAGTATTTGTTCTAAATGGATCACTTTTATCATAACATTTTCGAAACTTTAAAATTGTCGGTGAATTGTTTTTTCTAGGAATTGCATTTTCGACGAATTGTCGTTCGATGAATTGTTCATTCGATTAATTGCCTTTTCAATGAATTGTCTTTCGATTAATTTCCTTTTCAATGAATTGTCTTTCGATTAATTGCCTTTTCGATGAACTCTCCGGATACCAATTTCATTATTTTCTCGTAAACTCCAGCAGTGAAGGTAGAATTCATAGCGACCGATATGTGTCTGTTATTCACTACATTTTTTTCTTTCTCTTTTTGTAAATCAATATTACATATATATTTACATTTTTAAATACTTCTTTAATAATAGCTTCGTCTGGCGACGACTGTTATTTATGAGGTCAGGGATTAACACGATGAAAAGGTGTCTAATCCATAATATATATTTTATTCATAGCGAGTGACTAAAAATATGATTCTCTTGCAATGTTTTCCCTTAAAACAATGGATCAATCAGTTAGAAGCAGTTGCAAATCTCCACTAATCAATTCACGCAGATTGAGGTTAGTCTGCTTCCTTTTACTGTTGATCAATTATGCACGAAGTTGCCACTTTACTATGAATGGAACAGCATTTAATAATGAGTGGGATCTCCTTTTGCCTTAAAAACGGTCTAAGTGTCTTAAAGGTTCCTCTAGATGTTTGTCCAAGCAGCTAGTCACAATAGCATCGCTCAATTGTTGGATTGGATTGGATTGGATTGGATTGGATTGGATTGTAGCACGTTGCTGTTATGAACTGCTCGTTCCAGCTCATCCCAGAAATGCTTTATTGGGTTGAGGTCTAAGGAATGATCTGGCCAATGAAGTAAAGGAAACATTTTCCTAGAACCACTTTGACACGCCAGGCCTTTTGTGGCATGACTCACTATCCTGCTGGCATTATCCATTCGAGAATGGGTAAAATGCAGCTATGAATGGATGAACATATAAGCGACGATGTTAAGATAGATTGTGGCATTCAATCGGTGTTCAGCCTGTAGCAGGATACTTAATGCTTGCCAAGAAAATATTTTCCACACCATTACACCCCCATCACCAGCCTGAGCGGTTGCTACTTGGCAGGAAGGGTCCATAGCCTCATGTTATTGCCATCATATTCTGGTTCTACCATCAGCATGATATAGTACAGACCGGAACTCCTCAGACCAGGTGACATTTTTCCAGTCGTCAGCTGTCCAGTATTGATTATAACGTGCCCACCAAAGTGCATCTTCCTTCTTATCTGACTCGGGATGGTCATCTGCTCCTGTCCCATCCATGACAGCGTGCGACAAACTGTGAGCTCCGAGATGCTGTTCTGACCACCACTGTTGTACTGAGCTGCGATTTGACTGGTGTGGCCCTTCTGTCACGTTTCACAGTCCTTGTCATTCTTCTCTTACTTCTTGCATCAATGAGCTGTTTCATCTACGGGATTGACGTTGACTTGAAGTTGTCTGGTATTACACAATTACTGGCACATGATGAACACCATCGTGCGTAAAAAACCCAGAAGAGTGAGCGTTTGTGAGATAGTGGCACCAGCACGTCTCGGATTAACAATCATACCACGCTCAAAGTCACTTAAGTCACGCATTTTGCCCATTCTGAAGCATCGAACACACACACACACACACACACACACACACACACACACACACACACACACACACACACACACACACACACACACACACACACAAAAAACAGAACCGCTGGATGCCTGTCTGCCTGATTTATATACAGCAAACTATGGCCACGCGACGCAACATCGTCAGGAAAGTCTATTTTCCTAAATGTGAGTAGTTCCTAATAAAGTGGCCGCTCAGTGTATATTTACATATGTTGCTAGTATCGTTAGTCGTGCTTTTAATTATGATGCCTAAATGTAACATTTAACTATGGAAACGGAAAAATGAATACTATGATTATATATCCAAGATCGGAAGACCGTCTGTTATATAGTGAATGCTGGAGGAATGGGTGATAAAGAATAGGAGAGTTAATAAAGTTCCTTTTCCTCTGACACATGAAGGCTTTCACTGACCCTGCGTTTTGAAAATTGAATATACCAAACATACTACGAAAAGAAAGAGTTCGGTTTACTTACTGACACATGAGGTTAGTCGTAATAGAACTGTAATGTTATGCACATTAGAAGGAATTCCACTTTAGCATATGTTTGTAGTGTCCATAATTTTCCCTCGGAAATTGAAAATAAGCATACAATATTTCTTAGAGGTTCATTATTTAAAATTCTCTGTCCTTATGTAACTTATTTTAATACTGTTGTGTATTTGGATTGTTATCAGCACTGGAAAGCTAATAGGACTTCAATTGTCTATTCAGTTTTTATTGCACAGAAGTGAAATTTATATCTGATTAATTGTCTTTTTGACTTCATAAATAACAAATTTTATCATGTATATGAACGCTATATGAAATATCTAATTTTACTATAATTTTTTTTAATTTCCAATTTATATGAAAAATTTATATACCACCATGAATTAATAATAATGTAATAATGCATTAATAAAAGTAATAATGCATTTATACAATGCATTATTACTTTTTCTATCTACAATACAAAACTGTTATGAGAATCGACATGATTATAAGCAAACGGAACAAGGATACAAATGCGTCCTAACATGGGACAGTATTCTCAGTATTCCTCCTCATCTCTTCATTTTACCATGCAAGATTGTTTTATCATATGTTTATTTTAGAATAGTCACAAAAAAGTCGGTAGACGCCAGAGCAGAATGTACTATGCAAACAATAAGTATCTATATTGCACTCTGCTTTCAAATCATTCAATGCTATTCATGTGTATGTTATAAAAAAACTTACATAAGTTTTATCACATATATAAAATTATATATTATAATAGTATAGTATTATATTTTATGATATTATTTTTATATTATAAAACTATGCATATTAAAGAATTTTATTTCAGTACATACAACGAGATAATACTGTTGAAAATGAATAGAAATAAACGTAATACAATGTTTCCCTTTCAAACTGAGACGATACCTTAACTTAAATCCACTCCCTTCGAATATGCCGTATTGCTTACCATCATAGCTAATTGTATAGTATTAGCCCTTGAAGAACATTTGCCTGAAGGTGACAGAACGGCACTTGCCCAGAAATTGGTAAGTAATGTTTTAAATAAACATACTAACTTCTCTTTATAAAGATTATAAAGATTGTTTACCAGGTTTAAAGAATATACTTAACTCTTTCTTCAGTTAATATACAAATTTCAGTGATTATGTTACAAGCATGTAACGAATATTTAAACCAAACGGATAGAAATTTTCGTTTGGTAATCTCTCTCTGGCTAGACATTTTATAAAATTTTTGGATTTATAATCGTACAAAATTGAGAAAAATTAAATTAGGCACAGGAAAATTAGACAAAACGTTTTCGAATGAAAAGTAACAACTGGAAATGTGGCCAGAAAGAATTTAATTAAATCTGGAATTGAAGGTCTTTATTATGATATATGATCTCACTTTTAGTTTAAATAATGCTATTTACATGAATAAAGGTTTGGAAATAATAAAGTGTAATTATTTTTCTTTTCTATTAAAATCGCTTTTAATAGAAATCTTTGGATTCCTCTTAAAAGCAATATCAGTTTGGATTTCTATTAAACTTTGCCATCTCAATTTTGGTAAAATTCAGACTATTTTTAGAGACAAAAAGTCTTTAAGCGACATAAAATTATTGGTTACAAATGATAATGAACTGCGTACATTACATATGCCAAAACGTTTTGGGGTTCATTTGCTGTGATAATGTATTACCTCGCCACACAAAACTGTTATTGCAAAATCTAAATGTTTTTGTTTCTTCGAACCGTATCAGAAATTTAAATTTTATTAAATTTTCTTACTAATTTCGGGTGTCCACCAGCATTATCTATCGTCTATAGTCTAAAAAAATTGGAAGTTTATTTTTCAGATATTAAGTTCTCATTGGTGGGGCTAAGATTACTACATCCTACTGCATACAAGCAATAGAGTTTAAGCCTAAAATACGATATCTTATAATTTCCGTATTGTTCAACAACTGATTTATAAATAACGCTTTTAGTTAATTTTCATTTCCATATTTGTTTTAATAGAAAACAGCATGCAGATTATGTTCTACCAGATTTTTCTACCAGTAATGTCTGGTAGATCATAATAGAAATTTCAATAAATACTATATAATAAGGATAGATAATTAAAACGGCTAAAGTTCTTTTCTGCCTTTCACATTTGTAGTACGAAATAGAGCAGTAATCACATCTCTAATAAATTGCAATACAGTAGTAGAGAGAATGCTTTATTTATCCAATTCACTTCTTAGTCTCTAAAGAGTAAAAAGAGAAAAAAATTAAAATGTCAATAAGCAACTAATAATAGGAAATAAAGATAATATAGAACGTTTAATTAAAGTAACACCCTTCCACGATTACTTTTTAACTCCAGTAGATTTGAAATAATAATAATAATAATAATAATAATAATAATAATAATAATAATAATAATAATACCATAGTTCTCTTGAACGAGGAATAGTTAGCTTTCAACTTCTGAATACCAGAAATTACTTCTGAATTAAAACCTCATTACTGACAAACAAAAATATCCTAAATGAAATAAATATGAGACTATAATTCTGATATCTTTGGCTCTGAAACTAATCTTATTAAGGAAAAAAATGAAATAAAATTAATGATTTAATCAGTGCGACAGTTGAAGCAGACGATCAATTGCACATCATCAAATCTAGGCGCCATCTAGGCTAAAATAAAATAGAACAGGAAATAATTTTTGCTTTTTTCAATTCACCAGCATAATTACATAAAATAATTTTTACTCTATGAGTGGCTTGTATTAATACTTAAAATCTATGTTTCAATCGTATCCTTTTTAATGTAGTGGTTTAAAAACGCAGTGTAATTAAATAACAGGCACATAAATTAAAAGTTCAGGAATTATTAGAGGATTGTTAAATGAACAATTTATCAGAAAGCAGCTAATCGCAACTGCATATGTTTGGCTTCAATATTTTCTCACATTTTTATCAGAGAAGAATTACTTCCTGAAAAGTATGAGCTGTCATTAATGCTATGTCATGTTGCGTAAGTAGTAACATATCACAGCTTACCCTGAATGATATAACCGTCATCTATTAGCGCTTAAGCAATAAATTGGTATACTTCTACACAAGAATATAGTCTGTTCTGCTGCTATTAATCAGTCTAAATTTCTAAATTTTAGGAATAACTTATGAATATTTATTATTAGTAGTAGTACACTAACTCTCCGGGAGCTATCTGTTCTCTCATAATTAGTATTTACGATTAATAGACTATTTCTCAGTTTTACGTATTACACCTTGTGATTATTATATAATAAATCAGATACGAATTTATTAACTTTATTATTTATCATGTATTGGATGAGAAGAAGCCATCTCATTATAATTCAGTTAAGGACAATAATTTTTAAGTGTTTGTCGAGCAAGACTAAGTTATTCCATTACACAAAATCAATGGTGGCTCGTGGCTTGAAATCGTGGGGGTGCTGCAACTTCCGAAATATACATACACAATATAAAATTAAAAAAAAAAAAATTAAACATAAAAAAATATTGTTTATTATCGATAAAATCATACAGTTTGGTATAATTCAAAATTACTTAAAAATAAAATCCATTCCTTTAATTCTAATTAAAGGAATGAATTTACAATTTTTTGCAATTTACAATTTACAATTTACAATTGGACATTACAATTAAATCCTTTAATTGTAATGTCCAAATATTTAAAGAGACGGAGTAAACACGATAAGCACTCCGTATACTCTTCTACTGGCGCAAACTGCATGTAAACAATAGTGGAACTGCTCGACGGACAGTGTCGCATTACGCTAATAGCTCGCATCTCACTATGACGTGTATATGCTTGCGCGCGTAGTGAGATGCGACACTGTGGTAAACATATCGCTGCTAGCGTCCTTCACTCTCCTAAGTGCTACAAGATGGATTTTTATTATTTTTATATACAAAATAAGAGAATTTTATAGGATTGTTGATGATAAAATTAAATATTACAAGCAAATATAAATAAATTAATAAATATATTTATATATATCGAGAAAAACTGAGGGTGTTGCAGTTCCGCAGTGCCTATACACGAGCCGCCCCTGCACAAAATGCACGCGTGTGCACACACTATATTGCATTATATTCGCCACACTGTATTACATTATAGTGTGGCAAATAATGGCATATCAACAAAGAAGCCATATTTAATGCTGTACAACTCTCATTTGCTCGTATCAACGAGAAAAAATGTAAACTCATCAAGTTCTTCTTTCCAATTTTCTAAACAAAACGTCTTTTACGCTCATGCTTTTAAAAAAAGGCTTAGAAAACAAAGCTCTTTGGCAGACTAGTAATTTTAATTTATTTTATTTATTAATTTAAATAATAAAATAAAATCTATTGCCAAAATTTTTGTGTTACAATTTGTAATAATTATTTTTTTAATATAATTAGTACTTCATTGAACTGTCAGCATGTTAAAATAAGCGTACCTCATGAAAAGGTAACAATAAATCCAATAACACAATTAGAAATTGTAATTTCATCTTTGTGATATGAAATAGCGCGTCCTGTTCCTTACCGTAACTAGCTTTAAAGAAAATCTCGAACTGGCAGTACCAGAGATTGAATATGTTATGAACAAGCTAAAGAAAAGGTTTTTTTAGTTGACGACTAAAATAGAACATATAACGATCTTCTACCGATTTAGAAATTCTGGCTACTTGGACAGCGTATCGACTCTCCAATCAAAAGGCAATGGTTCGCATCCCACTTAAAGCACGGCTGTTTCTGTGAATGGCAATGATTATAACATTACAATAGTAGATGAATTTCGTCGTTGGTTGTGAGAATCCCACAATCATCCTTATTGGAGGCCTAAAGTGGTTTGAAAAAGTATTCCATGTTTGGTCTCTAGAGCACGGTTTCTGAATCATCTGGCCCTTAGTCCGTCTATGGTACTAATTACCGATAGGTGAAATTTCCATTAAAAAAAAAATGCGACTTACTCCGAGGTTATACGGGCACGCTCACTGTCCTACATAATACATTCGTAATTAATTTCAGATAATTGGATTATTAATAAAACATTAAAAACGAATAACGCATTATTTTAATTATGAAGTGCACATAATAAATTATAAAATAGAAAAGCAACCAAAGGTCGATAAGCAGTTTACACTGGTATACTGAATCTATGATAAACATTTAAGGAAACAAAAAGGTATTCTTATTTTTTTATTTATTTATAACTGAAAGTAAAACGCGAATACATTATACTATAAGAATTTTAATTCTGGCTATGTATAAAAAAAAATTAAAACTCAATATGCGATATATATTCTTGATATTTTATTATATACCTTAGTGGATACATACATTAAAATATCAATAATTGAAAAATAATAATAAATAATATATATATAAACACCTTTTTTTTCTTGCAGGAACTGACAGAGGCATATTTTTTAGGAATCTTCTGCGTAGAATCTTTATTGAAAATTCTAGCATTAGGCTTTGCTTTACATCCAGGAGCCTACCTAAGAAATATATGGAACATAATGGATTTCGTCGTAGTAGTTACTGGGTAAGCAGTTTCCTAAAATAAATACCATGTTCTCTAAAATATAATTGTACACACATATATCTGAAAGTTCTTGTGTCATTCATAAGCTCCTTTAACGAAAGAAAACTTACAATAGTACTAAATAATCTTTGAGAGCATTTCGCGATTATAGAAAGAAATCTTCGATGTTGTATCGTTTAAAAATATAATGATTTCTAGAATAGTGTTACTGGAGTCACAAAATTATGCTAAATGCATTGGTGATTTATTAACAAATCCAGTGCAGTTTTTGCCTAATAAGTTAATAAATCTGTGAAGTTTTCCAGTACAACTTGTTCCTGTTGAAAACCAGGTCGCCACTGTTACATTAAATCAATGAAATGCGAAGTTGGGAACGGTTAGGCTCATATACTTGAAAAATCGAAATCTGTCTCACATAGAGATTCATAATTTAACACTTAAAACGTCATTGTAATAAAAAATATAATTAAAATTATCAAAGTAATCTTAGCATATTACAGGAGTCTTTTAGTAAAAATATAAATGTACCTTAAAACCAATTATTTCTAGATTTATATGAAAATAATTCTACATCAGTATCGTTTATGAGAAAAAGATAGAAATATAAAAATATACTACTAAATTTGCATAGTGAAAGTAGGCGAAAGAGAACTACGATACTTTTTTTTTGTAAAAAAGTACCCATTTATTTACATTATTTTTTGCTGCTGCTACTTCACAAACTTTGAAATTCATATACTACATTAAATGGTTAAACACGACAAAAGCCTCAAGTTGGAAGTGTTCATTTACAGCTAATTCACTAAATAGTAGATAAAGTTCTAAATACGACCTGAAATAACTTCGTAAACACAAAATGCACTCTAAAGAAAGCGGCTACGACTGTGAAGCTTTCTACTTATTTTTTTTTATTACAGAAATACATAAAGGTGAAATTAAGAGTTATATTACATTTAATCAATCAGCTTATCTTAGAGAAAGAAAATACGCAAACAGGAAAACAGCATAATGCCAAAGATTCATTGAAATAATTCCAATACGTATTACTTTAAAAAAAATGTACTGTGTATTATACTAATGGAACAAATTGATAAAATACTAATTGAATAAACTGGAAACGCATTGCATACTAATTATCATTAAGTTATTTGCTGTTAAAATGACGTGGCCGTATTAATGTCTAGGCTGATTCAATAAACAGAAACCAAATCGTAATCCTTAATGATGTCGTAAATTACATCGCCGATAACTAGTGTCACAATATTCAAAACTGGACGAGTTCTAACAATTGTATATTAATTGACTGTTCCGTGGTTGCGAATAAAGAATCGACTCTGCTTATCTATTCTAATACAAGTAAAGAAATATCTTCACAATCAGAATTAATTTTAAAACATCCATGTCATTATATCATAATGCAAAATTGCTAAAATTGAAAATGTTAATGTGGTTTAGAATTGGAAGAAATAATATCGATATCTTATTGCCACTGTTTTTTTTTTTTTTTTTTTGCAATCACTAGACAATAAATCATTGAAATAATTTATAATTGAGTTCTTTATGTACTATCTAATAAGGCGCGTGATAGCACGCATGCTAATTCAATTCCTTTCCATTCAATTTAGTTATTAGTTCTGTTATTTTAATATTTTAATGACGCAGTTTTGTTTTTTTGTGCGAATATTATACATCATGAGTATCCCTTCTACTCTTCCTCATAGCACTGGACAGAATGGCATAGTTAGCCACTTAAAAAAAATTTAATTAATTTCATTTTTTTTAATTTGTACATATAATTTGTATTAAATTATATGTATTAAATTTGTTTAAGTGCAAAATGGCATATTTTGCACTTAAACAGTAACAATGTTTCTTTCAAATTTCCCATGCGTGCCAATTAAACTCTTTTTTAATATTTGGTTTTGTAAACTGTTGTGAAAAGAAATTTTATATTTTAAAAAATAAGAAAATTTAGACAACAGAAATAAAATAAGGAAACATCGATGAATGCAACTTATCGATCTTTTAAGTGCATTTTATAGAGAAACACGTGCAGTTCTTACATAAAAAAAATAATAAAAATAAAAAATTCTAATCTTGGTTCTCCAAAGAACTGAAATTAGAACACACTACAGTGTGAACTTTACCCAACCGTGTGCTTAAAGCAATAAACATTTTTATTGTGTTGTACTTAAAATCTTGTTAGAAATTATATTTGGATAGTGTTTTATTTTATTTTTTGTAGTTTTTTAGATCCATTAAATTCAATTTTTAGATCCAATGGTGATCCATTAAAAATCACTGAACATGAAAAAAAAAAAAAAAAAAAAAGGTGCAGCACTGCTGTCGTTCACTGATCTCACATTATTAATCTTCAGTCCAATAATATTGAATGTAACGATAAATCCTCACTATGCAAAACAGCACAGCAAAAAAAAATTACTAATAGTTGCAAATGACAATCTGATTTAGAGTTGGCGTTTATTGTATCCTGGAAAACCTTTCGCTAGTTTTTTTTTTCTTGAAAAAGGGAAACAAATATCAAATATAGCATGCATTACATATATAAATAACATAACATCATATATAAATATCAAATATAACCTTACCAGCCGTTTCTCAGAAGAGAGGTGATTACTGAGAGCAAAGTAGTATACATTCTTGAGTAAGCTAAAGATATGATTTCTTTTTTTTTAATTTCAGATATTTTTTAAGTCGAACATATGAGTTAGCCCTATCTTCTCCGAGCATATTAATCTGAATATTATGAAACGTCGTGTGCAAGATAGGTGATTTTGTTTGTTATTTGGTTGGTGAGAAACAAGGCAGAAATGTTTTATTCACATCGAAACTTACGACACTGTCTTTTAAATAGCCCAAGGTTTATTGAATGAGGAAGACTGAAGTGATGTCCTGATATCAGCAACGACAGTTATTATGAGCAACACTACATGGTGGACAGAGGCTTTATGCTTTTTGTACACAAGATAGATGACTGAAGGCTTGGTTAAAACGGACCCTGGCGTATAATTTATAACGTCTCTTGTTTCTTTCAAGTATACCGTTGCATCAATGAGCAACTTGGTCAGAATTAACTGGGAAATGACAAGAGGGAAATGCCAATCGAAATATCTTAAAAGGGATAGTGAACTGTTTATTATATTTAAAAAAATAAATAAAAATATCTGAAATAGTTTATTCTTAAGTCGTTTTGTGTGTATTCTAATTAGCTACACATATAATCAACTGAAAAACACTTGTTTTTCAGTTGATTACGTTTTTAGTTTTCGGTTTATCTAAGTAGATAAATTAGATTAATTTTTGCATTGTCATAATTCTTTTAAATGGTATTTCATACCAAACTCATAAACTAATATCATCTCTAAGCATCAATCGTGCTTAGTTAACAAGAGATGACGCAATACGTATGTAACTATTGCGTAAGATAATGCAACAAATTACATTGTTCCATACTCGCCGCGTGAGTCTCGTATGTGGCTTGTGTTGTATTCTCTGGGTGTCAATTCTCTTAATTTGTTTTGCTATGGGTGTGGGAAGTTCATACCGAAGACGAGTAGAGACCATTTACAACGTTAATTAAAGAAGCCTACGAAGATTATTTCGGTTGTAAAGTAGATGATCGAGATGAAAGCTGAGCTCCGCACGTCTGTTGTGCAAGTTGAATGGTTAATCTGCGGGCTTGGATGAAAGGAACCAGACCCCTGCATGCCAAATCTCCAATGATTTGGAGAGAGCTAACCAATCACTTTACTGACAGTTAATTCTGCCTTACAAAAGTTTCAGGATTTTCATCAAAAAATAAGAAACATTTGTGTATTCAAATGATTCATGGGATTTGCCACCAGAACCGCATTCTGTTGATTTGCCAGTACCGAAACATCCAACACATCTGCAGACATTGAGAGTGGTGGTGAGGAAACAGAAGAAATATGAAACAGAACACGATTTCGGAGTCAAAAACGACGATCCACACTTAATCGCCCAAGAGGAATTGAATGATCTCGTAAGAGATCTTAATCTTACAAAGGATCACGCAGAACAATTAGCGTCACTGCTGCAAGTATAGAATATCCCAGTTGAAGGAATTAAGGTCACATATTTCAGACATCGTCAAAGTGAGTACATCAGTGATTTCAGTGAAAGTGATACGAGTACTCTGACCTTTTATACTAACATAGATCGGTTAATGGAGTCTTATAGCATTGAACACACACCACCTGAATGGAGATGGAGACTTTTTTGTTGATTCGTCAAATCCAGTCTGACAGCTGCCATTTTTCAAAAGTGTGGCTTATATCCCTCCATCCCAATAGCACATTCAGTTACTATAAAGAAATCTTACGAAAACATGAAAATAGTGCTGGGAAAGATTAATTATGATGCCTACAAATGGAATATCTGTGCTGAATTTAAAACCATTGCCATTTTGCTTGATTTACAAATAGGATACACTAAGCACTGTTCCTTCCTATGTGAATGGGATATCAGACCAGGAGTAATCATCATTGTAAACAGTGGCCTTTGCGTAAGCATTTCACACCTGGAAAAAATGCTAAACATCCACCATTGGTCGAAACATAAAAATCTATTTGTCATCACTTTACATCTAATTTGGACTCATGAAAAACTTTTTGAAAGCAATGAATCAGGAAGAAGCAGGGTTTCGGTATTTTAAACAAACGTTTCCAAAAAGGTATTGGAAAAGTAAAAGAAGGCATTTTCTTTGGGCCAGAAATTACATTGAACGATCACAAATTTGAACAAGTACTAAACTAAACCCAAAGGAAACTAATGCCTGGACGCATTTAAGTTAGTTGCAGAAAACGTTTTGGGCAACCACAAGTTTTCAGATTACAAAGAAATCGTTCCTTCTATGATCAAAACATATCATGACATGGAATGTAAGATGTCTCTGAAAATACCCTTTCTGGACTCACATCTAGAATTTTTCCCAGAAAATCTCGGGTCCGTAAGTGATGAACACGGCGAGAAGTTTCATCAGCAGAATACGAGAATGGAAGGCAGGTATAAGGGGAAGTAGAGTCGTCCTATGTTAGCTGATTATCTTATAAACGGAAAAGCTTCATACAAAATTTCACAAAATACGTATGAAATTTAAAAAAGACTTTTGAAAATGAATTCGCTATCTTAAAACATATTTGAAACCAACATGAGAAATTGAGTAAGAATCACACACAACTGGAAAGGAAACAAAAAAAGTTAAAATTTGTTGGAAAAATGTTACATATAATCTGTAAATTAAATTATATAAATTGATTATATAAATCAAGCGCTGGTTTTGAGAAGTTTGAAAGCCTAATTATGAGAAAATTTAAGACGGAATTCTAACATTCCAAAAATATTCTCAAATGCATCCTCTTCGTTTAAACAAATATATTCCTACAAAGAATTATATTCTTATTCGAAAAACATATTTTCCCAACGAAAGTAATATTTGTTTTTAATTCTTTTACTTAAAAAAATATAATTACCCTCTTGAATATTTATCAGTTTCTTATAATTATTGGGACCGTGTACGTTTTAGTTAATAATTGAATTTCACGCTACCTAATGAAATTTATTTTATTTTGCAGTTTAGTTTTGCTTTTTATGTCTTTGTATATCGTAAATGAATATTCCAAACGTAAATCATGCAATGCTCTTGGGGGAAATATTCTTTAAATTTCAGTATTTTTTAATTATGTAATTGTTCATAAGTGTGTATTGATTAAAATTGTTGATCAATGTTTAATTTCATCCCGTAATTATCTTCACGTTGTATTGATTTGGTACTCCAGTACAAAGAAAAGATACTTTAATTAGCTAAAAAAGCAAAGAAACACATGGAATAATCAATGTGTGTTTTTGTCAGTCTAATGGCAACAAATATTTCAGATAATTACTTTATGAAATAGATATTTATCAAAGAGAAAAAATAACACTTTTTTTTTTCAAATTATCTACATACGCATCTTATAGACGGTTATCAGACATTGCAAGAACATTTCCAAAAATTAAAATCGCTTCACGGGGAAGATAATTGAAAATATGCATTCAGAAAACTGCACATTTCTTTGATGTTGAAATGTTATTTTAATTAATTAAAGTAAGCAAGAAGTCAGCTTACAAGTATAATAAAGCAGCTGTTTTATTGAGTTGTTTTTGTTGAACTAAATACTGCAAATAGAAGCGACATCTATTGGTATTCTCATATTAAAGTAAACGGATGTCGATTTCAGTCAAAATACATGTGAAATTAAAAAAGGGTTTTGAAAATGAAATGTTTTTTCTAAAGAGATTTTTAGTGTTTTTATTGGTTGAAACACTTCGACAGCTGTAAGTACAGTACGGCGTAAGCAAAAAAAAAAAAAAAAGTACTGAACTTTTGATACCCTTTCAGTACACGGGCTATGAGATCCACCAATAATTGTCCAGACACCCTTGTTATTTGAAGGTATGGAACATTCCAGGTTTGTAATAACATAAAAACCGGTGTACAGATAGTAGGAAGCAATATTTTATCGCAGCAGTTGAATACAGGTGGTATGGTAACACGATGTGAACTCGGTGACTTCGAGAGAGGTGTCATCGTGGGCTGTCAATACGTGCATCGATACTCAACTGGAGCATCCAAAATCAACAAATGGAGATGATCTGGCATCGCTAGTGCAGGAAACCACCAAGAGCGACCTCCAAAAATGACTGACAGGGACACGAGGATGTTAAAACGGGTTGCACGCAAAAACCAGCTACAATCGGCACAGACCATCCGTGATGAGTTCCACAGCACCAGTAATACCATGGTGAACACTAATACCGTACGAAAAGAAACTCCGTTTACTGTGTTTCCACCAAAGAGCAGCGGCACACAAGCCAAACATCACAACAACGAACAATGTGGCTTGTCTAGCCACATTGTGCAAAGAGCTCAACTGTCAAGACAATTGACCAGTGGAAAACGGTACTCTGGAGCGATGAATCAAAGTTCACCTGTTTCCAGTCTGTCGGCAGAGTGTGGGTGTGGAGGCAGCCTTGTGAACCTTTGTTACCACAGTGTGCTGTACCCACAGTAAAGTTTGGTGGTGGAGGAGTAATGGTGTGGGGTACATTCAGCTGGTTTGGAGTGGGACCACTGGTCTCTGTCCGTGGATCCATGCAGGCAGCTCAGAACCTTGATGGTCTGGATAATCAGGTACTGCCTACATTGTGGAGTTTTTATGGAACGGACCCGTTTCCGTTCCATAAAACTTGTCCGTGTTATTTTCAAGACGACAATGCCCCATGCCACAAATATGCAGCTGTTGTGAAATGGAATAAAGAAATGGGTGTTAATCGACTGTCCTAGCCTGCGCAGAGTCTCGATTTCAACCCCACTGAACACTTGTGGGACAAATTGGAGCGGCGATTGAAGTCCAGAGCAGAGTGTCCTCGATCTGTCGCCGAACTCAGTGCTACTTTGATGGAGGAATTGAGACAAATTGCACCCGATATCTGCCACACATTAGTGAAAAACCCTTTTCAAAGGGTATAGGAGTGATCAAAGCCAAAGGTGGACATATCAAATATTAGGATTCGTCTATTGGTATCGATTGTAAATTGCTAAAGTGTCAGGATAATTATTGGTAGATAGTGTATCTCTTTGTTAATAAACCCGTTTATTCCGTAAAATATATTGTTGTAGTTATCAGTACTGTTTTTGTTTTGCCATATTAAAAATACTGAACTATAAATAAATGTATCTGGAAATGATATAGACAAAAGTTTACCTATTTCCTTTTTTTGGCACGTTACCATGTGAACATAACAAATTATCATCATTGTGACTGCACGTTTGTCTGTATATCACAAAGAAATAATGAATTTATTTTGATGAAACTCATGATTTAAAATGTTGAGCATTTTACTAATTGGGTCCAGTAAATTTAATCTCACATTAATTATCTTGCATTTCGTTATAAATATGATTTAGGTAATATATCTTAATAACATTACGTCGCAATTTTTAACTTCGAAAACGTGATTTTTAAATTTCTATCCGTAGTTCTCTAAAGAACGTAAAAAAAAATATTTGAGCTTTCTGTTATACACAAAAATGTAGCACTTTATTAACTTGAGTTTATTTCTGTCATGAATATTCACTTGTGTTTAATAATAATGTCCGAGAAAGTAGTCATGCAAGAACTGCTACATCGAAAACAACAAGAAAGTCAAAATTTGAGAGCTTCTAAGATCAAAAGATGGAATACAAAAATGACATAATTCGAAACGATGATACTTGGGAAGTACGCTTGGGTTTAAAGTTTTCGGCTAATATTAAAACGCTCACAACTGGAAATTCTTATAAATATTCAGTTTTGTTCTATAGAGATGTATTTCAAGGTGAGAACTATATGTGTTTGCATTTCATTATCAATATTACTCCGGAATAGATGAATATTTTTAGTATTTTTCATCTAGTTCTTGGAACGTCAAGGATCTTTATAAGATTTCTCAAGAATTTTCTTTTGTCCATCTAAAATACATTAGCCATCTACATTTTTCCACTGCCTCAATAAAATATTTTTCTATTTTCCTTTACAAAGCAATACAAAAATTGTTTCCACATCTGGTGTTCTTTCCTTTCTTTTATATATATATATATATATATATATATAATTCTGACTCTAATGCTGTGCAGGAATAACAATATGTACTTGTATGTATGGAATAATTTATGTTGCTCAGAATGGAAGCAGTATCCTTAACTTTATTGCATAAGCCATGTACGTTGTGAACTTTAATAAGATGGAGTTTTGTCTTTGTATTTGTGCGTAGCTTGGCCATTATGTTGAAGACATCTGCCCTGAAGCCATGTGGAAGATCCATTTAGAATTCTCGAAAATGGGAAAAACAATCTCACAAGTACACATAAAAATCCACTTAAATTGCTAAGAATACATACACAAGAGCAACGGAGCACTAAAATATGGTACACAATGTATCTTGATGTTTCCCGAGGATATTTTCTGTATTTCAGACATTTTTGTGGGTGTAAAAAAAACAACAACATACACATGGAAGTCTAAACCCGTTCTAGTTCAGTTTCTGTCGATCAACGTTTGCTGTAAATTATTTCGATCTTTGTATGGCATTCTTGCACATTCTTATAAAATGACATTAGGATTAGTGGAATATGTTTATGACAGACGAAAAATACGACAAAGAAAATGAAAACTTAATAAATCCATAAATATGTTTTGAAATTATTTTACTCATTTTTACTGCATACCGGAAAGAATATAACAGATTATTGCTTAGATTAAGTCTCTCAATGATTATTACCATTCGGTGTACCATTGAAAATCACAATTTTTTTACTATTTAATTATAAAAATTATCATTGATGTAAATCATGCTGCTACACATAAAAAATAAGGATTTACAACAAATTTGATTATTTTCTTGTTTCACTACAGGAAAACAAAAGTTGAAAGATAACAAACATTCATTCGTGTGACACTTTCTAAAAGTAACCTTAAAATAGTCTACTACTACCATAATTTTACAACTTCCTATGAAAATAAAAACACTTTCTATAGCTCAACTTGAGGAGTAAAATTTACAGATTTTAGGAAATTAAAATGTGCTTCGTGTAAAACAGTTTTTAGTTACTTTCGAATTAGCTATATTTTTGGTAAAATATCGTGTTTCGTAGATGTTCAAAAATGCTTTTTAAATCACAGAAAATCACACTTTGCACCGAATTACTGAAGTAGCGTTTATTCCTCATTTGCAAGAGTCTGTTCGCAAGTAGATGACTCAGCATTTATTCATTCCAGTAGTGATTCAAAACCAGATCTTTTATAAATCAGTTTAGAGTATATAATAATACACTAATGCCATTGCTGCTGCTATTACTACTACTACTACTAGTAGTAGTAGTACATCTACAAATAGGTAAATTTTATATGAAGAAAACAACAGAAATCGGTGTTTTCTCGTGACAAAAATGCTCACGGGTGAAAAATACTCCAAATTAGTTATTTACGGCCATTGTTTTATATTTTATCTATTATTCTATTTCATAAATCTTTCTTTGCGTCAATAAACTAAAAGAAGCATTACTAGATGAAAATAATGAACATATTGCTAATCAAAACATGACCAGAATTGTTAAAATAATATATTTTTTTATCAGAATTATTAATGTATTTTTATAAGAAAATAGTAGAATCGTAGTATCCATTATAACCAACTTCTATAATAGATATTTTATATACAGATAGAAAAGTCTATATATGATATAGATCATTTATAATAGAAGGTGGGTCTTGTATTATACCCAACTTCTATATATACATATAGATATATATTTATGTTTGATTTATATATATGCATGCAATCCTGAATATTAGTAGGCTATGACGGAAAACGATTTATTAAATGTGTAGCCAAGGTTACAGTTACATAGACCTTCGTTCGGTGCTGTTGTCTTATACTTCCTGATTGCATGCCTCAAGGTCTCAACGCCGTCTTTTGCAGGGCCATAAACCTAACTGTCCAAGGAAGCGAAAATTTAGATTTACGTATGCTGCGTTCCTTCAAGGTTTTACGGCCGTTGAAACTTGTGTATCGGGTACCAAGTAAGTAATCACGTGAGGATTAGTCACGCCACCTTCTTTATTCATTATTTCCCATCCATCATAGAGCCAAGAGATACCTCCTGTAGGTAGACTTTTTTCTTAGTGGATTTGAACAGCAGTAGGAGAAAATGCCATTTTCATAGACATTGTAGATAGTCATCAAGCAAATGTGTTTGCTCCATTTTTTGTAGTTTTCTTTTTAGACATAGCATCGTTTACTGCATGATTTTTTAAATAAAATATAAAAACAATTCTCTCAATGCAAGGATTGTATGTTTAGTAAAATATAAAGAAAAAAGGACACTATAAATAAATCATGTTCGACTTGTATTGGTGGTTTAATAAAATATTTCTTCATTTATTTGTGGTCTTATGCAAGGCTCTGTTCACCAAATTCAACATTATACGCTTGGATACACATTTATCGCATAAATCATTAAAATTATAATATGGGTAAGACACTAAAACAGTAAAATGAATAATATAATATAATTTTTATGTGATACTTTTATTAATAATCATGATGTGGTTTTTATTCTTAAAATTCATTAGTATTTTTAATTTCAAAACAATCTCACTTCATTGATTAAAAAAAAGACATTTACATTTACATAAAAAGACTTTCTTATCAAAGCATTTCTTAAACAAATACATGGATGAGTTTATTTTTAGTATCTTACCCTTTTTTACGAATAGTGAACTGTAACAGTATGTATTATTTTACTTTTTTTTAAGATATATAATGCAATTATTGATTTATCCGCTACTCATTATGAACTTCATTATGAGGATACTCATAATGAACAAATCAAAGGATAAATTGTCTTTAACGGGACTTATCCTGTGTACTCACACAAAATAAGAAGGATTATGATGGAGAGAAAGGGAGAAACAAGTTTATTCGATCATGTGAATATATTGTGGTACAATCATTTTTAGCCGGGTTCAAGATTGGTTGATGAGAGATTATGTTTTCTACGATAAAGCTTGTGACTCCACAGACCTATAATACTGTTTATATATCACATGATTTATTTAAGAATCAGCACCACAAAGAATATTTATATAGAGACACGTAAGAAAATAAAAATGAAATTGTAATTCAAAAACTGATGAAATATAATTTTATAACACAAATTTGATCCAAGGAGAGAGCAAAAGCGATAAGGAATTGAAAATAGAAAAATGTTTTGATGTAATAAGGGGGAAAGCAATAATTTTAATTTTAATTTAATATGCATTTTAATAAAGAAACGGTAAAATATTATAAACATAACATTGACAGATGTCGTAAATTGTCAGAAATCCATGTCTGTAAATCCTACATTTAATATTAATCTTTAGATTTTCCTGCAATGAATAGAAAATAATTTTGATTCATTTGCATAGTCACCTTTCCAAATGCATTAATTACACTATACAGTATATTTGAGAACATATGTATAAGTAAAAATTAATTAAGAAGTCATAAGGGAAGAAACAAAGTTTGTAGTATATGTCTTAAATTTTCGTAAGTTCGATTGTATGTAACTTCCATTTTAAGTCTGAAGTCACTAATTTTAATAATACAAATAATTAATCTCTCATTTTCGATACCATTGCATTTTCCACATTAAATAATGGCAATCCATACATATATTTGCTTTTCCTTTAAAATACATATACTTGAATTTTCAAATATTCATTTGAAATAGGGTTAAGCATGTTCAAGTGAGATCTGTCAGGTCGAAAATTCTATTCTGATTGAAACAAAAGCCACAAAAACACAATGGATAAGCAATTGCATTTTTGGGGTTCTCCTAAGATGATATCACAGTTTGATAGAAGGAAAGGTTGAAACTTGCGGCAAATTTCTATCTGAGGAAGGGTAGAAAGCACGTTTAGACATTATGTCACAAATAAGTCACAGAGTTTGCTGACGGGAAAAAAGGGGGACTTTACATATTATAAATATTCTCCTTATCATGAATGATTTTAAACATCGGCGAATAGAATCCATTTGCTGGTTTATCTCATAATTACTTTATATGGACACTGGTCAAGAAAGTTTTCATACTTTTGCATGAATTTTCCTTCCTTTATAAAGAAATTTAAAAAACCATATCATGGATAGTAAAATAACGTGACACTTTGTGACAAACAAGGTCAAAAGTTTCTGAAAAAAACTGTGATATCATTTAAGGATAACCAATTTAATTACCTTTTTTCCTGTTCCTCCTCTTTTTTTATGTTTACAGTTTGCTTATTTTTCAATCATCCAGATATCTTTCAAAAGGGAATGTGATTATATTTGACCAGTGGGCATGCTAATTCACTAAGTAAAATGAGAATGCATGAGTTTTCAGTTTGTGTTTACCGGATGAGGCATGAAAAAAAAATTATATTAACTTAATATTGCTTCTTTTATATAAAATTAGATATAATCCATGTCATCTATAATAGTGTTTTACTAATGATAATAAAAATAGATCTTACTTGAATAATCATAAGAAAAAAAGGATAAATGTAGTAGTAATAAGAAGAAATGTTTATTATGCATCTTAGATATAAGTTTTCTGTAAATCAGTTCATTTCGGAAGCTTCTGATATCACTTAGACGTTTCATCCTGAGAAATGCCGTAAGATGCAGAAATGACTTTTAAAAATAACTGGTACAATTTACTATGAACTCAAGACAGAAATCTACAGCAGCTTTTTAAAGACTTGTGAATTCAACAATATTCTTCTTCTTCTTGGTCGGTGCTGGCTAGTAATGGGGAGCATCAAGTTATTAAATCTTGATCAAGATCACCTAGAGATGGAAAGCACTGCATCATGGTCACTGATAAACAGGCATCATGGTCCTTAAGTGGTTCCTTTTAATTTAGGAACAAAAATGAAAACGACAAGGAAAAGTAAATAAAAGCATATACAGTGCTTGAGAAATAAAACTGGCCCTTTTAGATAAAATTTATGTAAGTGGATTTTGAGAGAGACATATCATTTCTGTGAATGACTGCTTCGTAATATGTCTTGTTGTCGATATAAAGCTTAGGTAATAAGAATAATGTAAAATCAGTTAAACGTCGTGCCAGTATTGTTTATGAAAAGTGTGCATCGTGATTCGTCATTCAGTATTGCTAACTTGAGCACCTAGGAATGTTTGACTTGTACGCAGGAATCTTTCCATAGAAACGGAGTTGTGGAATTCAGTGGATGAAGTTATGGCACAACTTCTCCAGCTGTGAACCATCTACACTATTGAGAGAATCGACTGATGTGCAACAAGAGGAACAACAAGCCTTAACAGAACTCTATTATACCTTTCCATCTGTCTATATGAATCTACTTGGATGTTTCTTGACTTTCTTCTCACCATTCACATTTCCATCTTTTAATGACGTCAGCCGTAGTTCATCGTGAATAGTCTAATTTTGCTTCAATAGAACTGACTGAACGAAAGACTAACCTATTAGTCATTATCAAATTACAATACCAGTACGCTGATAGCCACTTAATTCTAATTATCAGAAATAATATGCAGTAGCCGTTTATTCCTGATATTATATTGGATGTAGTCTATATTCCTCATTGAAAACTACCTCAGAATATTGCGAATCACCTGACCCCATCTTAGAGAAAGAATTCTTGAACAAAGAAGTACAATGAACATCCATAATAACAATGAGTCACTGCATCCATCTTATTAGCTTTAAAAAATGATATCTCAAGTATTTTTCCTTTAAGGAACAGCACCTGAGGATCATGAAATGCCAGAAGATGTATTTCTTGGTTCTTTAAAATATGGTAGGTTTTGTTTAGTGTTTCAGTGGAATTAGTAATCCAGAATGTTTTGTCTTTAGTGAAACTAGTATCCCGAATGTCCCTAGATAAAATTGCAAGAATGAATGGAACAAGTTATTTTAAATGCCTGTCCTGTGGTTTCGTGAATTTTACTCCGGTCAAAATTCCCTGTAGCAAAGTTTAAATAAAAACGAAGAATGAACTAGAAGTTTGTAGTAGTTAGCATTTTACTGATTGTTGTACAGTGTGTTGTTAGTTAGCAGAATAGTAGCATAGACAAATAAGCCTGTGATGTGATGTTATGTATTAGATATCCAGTATGTTCCTTCCCTGTAGAATCCAAGTAGATTAGACCTATTTGTGTAAACCATTTTCCAGGTTTATTACCCAATTTGCGTCAGAAGGTTTGGATGTAGATTTGAGAACATTACGAGCCATCAGGGTTCTTCGGCCACTGAAGCTAGTCTCTGGTATCCCAAGTAAGTGACTGCAAACCTATTTTCTTCTCTGTTTCCGAAGTTTTAAATTAAACATTTACGTGTGTGTAGTGCGAAATAGTAGTTCTGGTGTTGCTGTAGTGTTCAGATATATAAAAGCTCTTCCATTTTACTTGATAAGTAAGTATTATATATGTAATTAAATATAAAAAAATTAAAATTAATTTATATAAAATCTATACTATGTATGTTGATTTTTATACATAAAATATGTTCAAACAAAATGAAGTTCTGTATATTCCCAAATGATTAGTAACCATCATGAATAGTTTTTGAGATACCATTAAAACAATGAATATTTTTTTCCTTTCTTTCTTGTCAGTCACATAGATAAAGTAAAAAATCCATTTCATTTTGCATTTAGAAAACAACACGCATTCATGCAAACTACGCACCTGCTTTTTCCCACACACTATAACTGTCGTCGTAAAATATAGGAGCATTAAAACATTAAACCAAACGATCTAGGTTGGTAAGAGAATATGATTGTCTTTTAAACAACAAACAAAAACTTTATGGTATAAAAGGTGCATTAGTAATACTTTATCGCTATAAACGTAGCCATTGTATTCCTTCATGAATAATAACTGCAGTCATTAGACAATTTCTTTCAAAAAAACAAGTTCTTCGAACTTGTCACATGTTTAAATGCGTCCCCAAGATGCCATCAGTTCACACAGAACATCATATCATTGAGTCCCGTTTAAAATCCTATTAAAAATTTGGGGACGCATTTAAACATGTTATTTTACAATGTACAGCAACTAAGTGCTGCAGATTATAGTTCACTTTCCACATTAGATTTCTATAAAAAAATGAATAATTTTATTATTAAAATTATGATTATATATTATGCGTTTACAAAACATGTTCTAGTTTATTAACAATGAAATTCTATATATATATATATTATATATATACAATTGGAACTTGTTTGCTTACACTTGGATAAAGGATTAAACTAAATTTATTATATATATACACTTTTTGCTTTAATGTATTTAAGCGATGTAACTACAGCAGCTAAATGCAATAAATGGATTTTTTTTTCTTTGTGTTCATCTTGGTTGAGATGTAATGTCTCAGCTTGCAATCTCGAAGCTTTTTAGTATGCTTATATGAAGATGACACTGGTTAGTTATTGTTTATTGGTTTGATTGCTGAGTTGGAAGTAGGCTGATGTTTGATCGGTCTGATATTCACTACACCTGTAGGATAAGAAATTCATTCACAGGCACACGCAGGGACGGACGCACGCACGAACGCGCGCATACACACACGCACGCACACAAACGATAATTTGGAATGAAACGCATTTCACTAAATATCGTCTAGCTAGAAAGAATTGATGACTTTACATAACTGTGATACGTTTTGTCACATTTTGACCCTGCAAATGCACAAATTGAAAGGAAAACTGAACTGACTCAACGATTTTTGTAAGAATTCCAAATATGAAATATCAGTGATATTCGTCTAGACCAGAGGAACACCGTACATACGAACGATGTTCTTATGTACGGTGTTTCGTAGTTAATCTAATTGGTGCTAATGCATTTTACGAAATGCAGGCGAATGTCTCTGTCGCTAAAACTGGTTTAAAAAAAATCAGTTAATGTCTTTTATTCCCCTATAGGGATTAGGCGAGACCGTTTCATCCCTGACTAACTTTTGGAGACTGAGGGGGAAGTTCAGTATCCACCGGTAGTCAATGAGAGATAGCCAGTCCAAGATTATAATTAATTATATACAGCATCCGGTGAAGAGAGGAAGTTGAAAAGTGTCGCCATCTTATAGTCCCTAATCCTAACACTATGAGTCTGGTGACAAGTTGTAATAATCACCATGAAGGAATTGAGGTAGAACCATGTAACCTACACATTATTCTACATATTCTCCACGAAGTGTTATACACTTGACGAATGCTACTGCATCATTTGCAATCCTCTGAGAGAAATGTATTTACCTTGTTACACAAACCAGTTCTCAGTTGCAGATATGACTTCATCATCTGTGGTAAATTTTGTTCCTTTCAAGTGTTTCTTTACATTTGGGAATAGGAAATAGTCAGATGGGTCAGGTCTGGCGAATAGAGTGGATGAAGTAGTCGCTTAAAGCCTAAGTTGCGTATTTACTGTTGGGTTTCATGAGCACTGTAAGCAATACGCCTCTACTCAGTTTCCAGCAGCGTTTTGCCTTCAGTACCTTCTTCAATTCCTTCAGGGCTGATGAATAAACTGATGCTGTAATAGTTTCACCTTTTTTCGAGGTACTTGGTAAGGATTACACTATCCATATCCCAAAAGACAACGGCAAGACTTTCCCTGCTGACCTTTTGGGTTTGGAACTTCTCTGACCTTGGGTAACCTTTGTGTCTCCACCCTTTGTATTGTTTGGTCTCTGGGTCATACTGATGAAACCAGGTTTCATCAGCAGTCACAATACGAGCCAAAAGGTTTGCACTTGATTTATCCAAATGATTCCAAATCCCTTGAGATGAGAGCCCACATTCTCTCTTTTGGGTCGGCATTCAAGCATTTGGGAAGCCATTTCCCAAATGCTTGAATGTCCACATATTGGTGGATAATGACCCTACCTCCTTCCCTGGATATCCCCAGAGTCATTGCAATGTTCTTGGCTGGTATACGCCTATCATCAAGGATCATGGCATGCACTGTGATGCATCAATGTTTTCGGGTGCGATCGTTGTGGAAGGTCTTCCTGATCTGGGGAATCTGTTGTCTCAAAATTCCCCAGTTTTAAACTCGGCTACCCATCTGGCAAATATTAGATTTGTTGGGTGGTGGTGGGGGGGGGGAGCACTCTCCAGAAGTCTCACACAAAGTATGGTGAATCTCGATTGCGGACTTTTCTTCCAGCACGAAAAATTTAATGACGGCCGGTACCTATGTGTCTTCGAATTTCCTCACAACCTTTGACATGTGTTCTAATATATCCTAAAAAAAAAGAATAAATTACTAGAATTTGATGAAACATAGAGAGTTAAAGGATTTTTGCATATGTTCTTTCTTATGATTATATCAGTTGCTTTAATGTTTTTGTTCTAAGTGTTTATCAGACTTTTCAGCCTCCTCCCTCTCAAACGTATGTTTACTGTCTGAAAATAGTGTGGGTTCTACGGTCTTGAGTTAACGGGACAAAAATTCTGAGTTTTCGTGCCAGAGACTGACTAACTTGAAACCAGTCGAAAAAAAAAAAAAAAGTTTAGTAAAAGTTCTTGTAGTCGGCGATAAGAACAGAACATACGACACTCTTTCTTCGGATTGTCTAGCGCCAGACGTCACTCCTACTGAGCTAGACAGACGTCTCCGTTTCAAATAACTCCTTTTTAATGATTAAATCTTATAAAAATGAAATTTCATAGCGAGATACTTAAAGCTTGAATCAATTTTGAAAATTTTAATAAAAAAAATTATTTTAAAAAAAATTTAAACAGCATTTTCTGATAGTCATAGAGGAAATAAATGATAAACCTAAAACGTTTAACATAAATCATTACTATGTGAGAAGGAAGTACAAATAACTGCGAGAAGAATCTATCCGAAGAGTCTCTTTTATCCCAACAAGTAAAATGCAACTAATTACAACACAATACATAATATTTTAATTCAAGAAGAAAATTGGTTACAAGAAAAACTTTGTGTGTGTGTGTGTGTGTGTGCGTGTGTGTGTGTGTGTGCGTGCGTGCGAGAGTACAAAATTATTAAGATATATTGAGGGAAATTTAAAATATTCTACCTGGAGATATTGTCCGCGCGGTTAGCCTAGTGGCTTTGCTCTTCGCAACCAAATGCCTGGGTGAGTGTACCAGGTTTGATTCCCGTCGAAGATGTGAGGAATTTGAGGATTTTCCTCAGGCATAGCCAAGTTAGCCGGTCTTGGGCGGAAGCAGTAGGTTTTTTCCGCCAATTTATCTGGCGTTTTTCATCCCGTAAGCAGGCAAACCGGTCCGTGAACATACGCTTTTACAGTCAAAAATATATCCCCCCCCCCCAGCGGCAGACTAGGCTACAGATCGGTTGGGAGTGGTACTAACAAGAAGTCGCATGTAAGTAACACGCGGACCCTGCATAGAAAGCGGGAATAACGCGTAGCGAAAGAAGACTCTACTGGAGATATTGATCGGTTCATATCACAAGAATGCGGTGGTTAATATCAATCTCCAGGAAGAAATATTCGTCATCCTGTAGACTGATAAATGGACTTCCTTTTCCGTAACCTTCAGGAACAATACTTCCTAGAGACGTTACAGTCGCGTTCTTTCCATCATGGACGACTGATTGTCGACATTTAGTATAAAATAAAATGGCATTTTTCCAAAGAGAGAATATTCTTGGTCTTTTTACTGAAACGACTTATCAGAAATAATCTTTGAATAACTGCAAGGAAGAAATATTATAATTTCTGCTTTTTTGATGTAATTATGTTTTAATGAGCTTATTTTATTAATTTTTAAATAGCATGCTTTAAATTCGAATAAGATTCTTGATTCACAATTTAATTTTTTTAAGTTGTATTGACTTAACGCAACTTTTTTTTTTTAATGGAAGTTTTCTTGCTTCAGTTTCCAGAAAAAACATTCATTCGTATTTCTAGAAATTGCTTTCGTTCATTTCTACAATTTTACTTTCTAACATTCAATTAAAATAAATTGCTTTGCTGGGTTTCAGACAAAATGCAAATAAGCAGTGAGATTACACAGAACTTGAGTAGAATTATTTATAACCCTAAAACATTGTCTGCAAACACATGAGATTTAGAAGTAAATGATTTTCTTTTCTTCTTTTCTTTCAATTTTTGCATTTTTCCGCTCCGACGATGCTGACATGATAAAGGATGAATGATTGAACTCGGTTTTCATCAATATACCTTCATTTTATATTCTTAAATTTACATAATAATAAAAATTTACAATAAGAAATCGCTATGCATTGTGTATAGATTTCTGATAGTAGAAGGGGGGCGGAAACTGAAGTACAGCCTTGGTAATTTCCTGGCGTTAATAAAATCTTCATATAAATGGCCGATGGGGATAAAACAGGGTGTCTTCTTTGTCAGTCAATTTGGCAGAATGAAGACCGTTTATGCTTTTCGAAAAATGGTTGTAGATTCATTTCCCACTGTAGCATGAGCATTTGTGAATATCTTTAGGCAGAGATGAATTTCCTAGCTTGGTTTGAGACTACAACCCTGCTTTCAGAGTTGTAGTCTTCGAGGTATTTTTGTAGAAGTTAATCATAACGAGAATATTTAATTTATGCATGTTAAAGTTATTTTATGGAATATATATACAGTGGAGTTAAATACAAGAAGACAATCTGCTGCAGGAAAAATAATAAAAATAATAATAATGATAATAATAATAATAAGAAGAAGAAGAATAAACTGAACAATTTTGTAAACATTCAGTTGAACTTCTAGTTACCAAATTCTTCCGAGTTCACGTTACGACAAAGCTGCGTGGCTCATCCATAGCTCACTTGTTACTTCCTACACTTGAAGTTTTCTTTTTGCAATAATCAAATAATCGATAGATGCATAAAAGAGTACAAAGGATCTGCACCTCCAATTGAGAAAGGCACATATGATGAAATTGAAATTCTACGTATTTGATTTCAGCTATTGCCAGCATCTCTCTCTCTCTCTCTCTCTCTCTCTCTCTCTCTCTCTCTCTCTCTCAATATATGCCAAACATTATCATTATCTCAGATATTTCACAGCATTTACCTGCTTTATCTTGATGTCATCTATACGTGGTTTAGCTTCTTCGGTTTCTCATTAGGTTCGTTTTTTTGAAGTGATAGTTCAATGTTGTACTTTTTTGGCTTTTTTGTGAAGCTATATATATATATATAGATAGATAGATAGATAGATTTTTTTTCATTTTTATTCCCTATAGCTTGACTTTCAAATCGCGTGCAATATTTAATTTTTTATCTATATTTTATGAGGGAAATAATTGTTTTTCAAAGTCCGGAATTATCCAGGGTACCACACTTCGGGAAACACTACTCTGTTGTAAAACAGTCTTGGTGTTTTTATTTTTAATGTGAATCCCACCCATGAAAGTCTGTATATCACTAATATATTCAGTACTGGCTGGTCTGACTGGGGTTTCTATATACTAACCATTTTAGGTGTTCAATAAGCAAAATAATAGTGTCGGTCTCACAACGGGCTATAAAAATCGTCTAAACACCAACAACGATTTAGATAGTCTTTGAGATCTGTATGAGGCCTTTTGCAATCAGATTGCAAAAATTATTCTATTTACTAAATTTTATTTAAAGGCATTAAGCTCATAATATTTAAAAACAAATCAATCAATTATCCATAAATTAACTGTAGAAGTTAATTCATTCACATTACACAAATTCACCTCATATAACTATTTCTTAATATGTTGAAAATTTACTAGTTAGTATTGAGTGATATATATATATATAAAATTCTTTGTTCAGGTAGGTAATGTTCTCTTGTTTCGTTCTGATTCTCAGATCAGAGAGACGCTAAAAGCATTCAGCTGAACTGAAAATACAATATAGTTTTGATGTTATAAAAACAACTTGATATATCTAATTCCGAATTCTTCTAAGTATATGGTGCTACTTACATTTCATTTCACTTACACACACATTTCATTTACAAACTCATCTGTTTAACATTGGTGGCGATAATGTTCACTGTTCACTACAGACATTTGTACGTCTTTTTGTCTCTAGAAAGACTGTAATAAAAAGCAACAGTTTTGGTTCAAGAATTTCATCAAATAGGACTTTCACTTTAAATTGCACAGTTAGAGCATTTGTGTCGAATGTTGTTTCGTTGTTAAAAACAATATTTTTGTCATACAGCAAGTAGTCAAAAAATAATAGTTTATTATTCGAAAATATGTATTTAGTACAATGTCCAGTTGCAAATAAGCCAAATTCAAGGGCGAACATAGTTAATTTTTTAACGTTGGAAAACATCTTAACATATTTCAAAACTCTTAAATATTATTTTAAAAAAACAGAACCACAAAAAGCATCTAATCATTTATCTTGCATCTTCAAAATATCATTATAAAGGGAAGATTATTATCTGTAATCATTGAAAGTTCAAAAAACAAAAATGGATTTTTCCGAAATACTCAAAGAAGAGTTTCTTCGAATAAATATGAAGATTAAAAATTGTATCATCAATCATTTAAAGACAATCACTTGTATGTTAAAACTATCGGGGGCATATGCTAAATGCATCTTTATTATGAAATTTTGTTGTATTAAAATACTAAATAATGTCATAATTTACACTTCTTGTGAGGTTTATTTATGATGCAAAACAATCGATCAATTCGGAGTGCCTTTTTAGCTATGAAAATTATTTCCAAGTCGTTTTAAATACCTTTTTTTATCCTGATTTACTCTATTGAGACATTTATTAAATATATATACAGAATTATTGTCAGGTGGAAATAAATTTAAAACTCGGATTTATTTATGACTCATAAGTTAGAATAATTTTATTTATTTATTTATTATTAGTAATCCCTTTTCATTTCGGCAACACCAGTACTGAAGCAAATATTTTTTCTTATTTAAAAAAAAAATTGGAAAGATTGTATGAGAGTAAAACTTTTTTTGAAAAATAATTAAATATGAAAAAAAAAATGAAAAATTTAATTTTCTCTTTAATTATTGAACAACTAGAAATTCCATATGTTATACTTTATAACTGATTTCTTTTCATAATATTGGTAAATAATTTTTGTTTAATTATACAGATGAAAGATGATCATTAAATGTTCAAGGAGAGTATATTCACAGTTTTCTGAGAATTTCATTTTTTTATTGAGATTATTTTTCTATTTCTGGTGTTTTTAGAACCAAAATGAAAGATTCCTTAGGAACTATTAACTGATTTTTTGCAGGTCTTCAAGTAGTTTTAAAATCCATCATAAAAGCAATGGCTCCTTTGCTTCAAATTGGTCTATTGGTGCTGTTTGCCATAGTAATCTTCGCAATCATAGGCCTTGAGTTTTATAGTGGTGCTCTTCATAGAACCTGTTGGAATATAGTAGACAGGGGTAAGTATAAAAGAGCTTCGTTTTTTAACTCTGTCTAGATCTAAATTTAGGCTGCAGAAAAATTTTAGGAGGATGCTTTTACATTCAAAAGCATCTCCTAAATAATAATTGCTCTGCTTTTGAATCTGTTTAGTAATAATTGCTATGTTTTAGAATCTATTAAACTTGTAATTTTTGCTAAAACTTCAAAATGAAGCAGAGACAAGGACGGATTTAAGCAAGTTGTGGCTCCTAAGCTATAACTTTTTTAGACTCCTCAGTACTGGATAAACTTTAAGTTATACTTATACTGAGATGGAAGCCCTTGTAATGTGAGATCGTAAGTTTTACCTTGCCTACGTAAATCCGGACCTCCCCCTCTCTCTCTCTCTCTCTCTTTTCCATTGAAGGTGAGAAACCAAACTATTATGTTAACCTCAGTTCAAAACTAGAATCTGAAGACATATCTAATATGAATCTTAAGACATGTTTATGTTCATAGTAGTTATCAGTCTAACTGACAGGCCCTAATGAAATAATAATTTAAAGACAAAACATCATAATATTCTCAAACTGCACTATGTAGAAATAGGTATTGGAGCATCCATTTTGTAATGAAACATGATATTCATGACCTATGCAGCTATATCAGACAAGCACAGAGATGACAATTTGCGAATTTTGAAAGAAGTGTTTTATGGGATGTCATATCATTGACCTATCCATTCAGGACATTGGTAAAACAGTGCACCACCAGAAATCAACAGTGATCTCAGCATCCTTTTGTGAAAATAGGCTACAAGGATGCAAAATAGATTACACTATAAACATTAGCTGTCTCATCATGTTGGAGGCTTAATGGATTTTTTACAACACTCAAAAAGAATTAAAATAGAATTTAATACTTCCTATATTTCGTCCTAGTCACTAAGACATATACGGGGATTACAAAAACAATTAATGTAATATGCACACAAATATCGTACAATACTAAGCCCAACCACGTGGGTGACACTAAAGTCCTATCTAGGTCGAGCGCCCTCTAAGGGCGGTAGTAGGTGGACTGGAATGTAAGGTGGGACCTCTGGTGATGAGTGTTTCCCAAATCTTCGGAAGCTTAATGCAACCGTATTTATTAAGATTTGGTTGGTTTTTGAGAGCTGCTGCTGCTGCTGCTTCTAAGAAAAGTCTCTCTTTCTTGAATTTGCTGTGGTGGAGCATGGCGGTTTTCTTCCATGATACCCTGTGGGTGGTGTCCAAAACATAGTCAGCCAAACCTGAATGGCCATAGTTGTGTTTACAGATGTAAGACTTGTGTTCCTCCAGGCGGATGGATGATGCTGATCTGCCTGTCTGTCCAAAGTACACCAGCTTACAGGAACAGGGTACTTTGTAAACCCCAGGCAGAGAGAGAGAGAGAGAGAGAGAGAGAGGAGGGAGCTGATCTTTCGTAGAGATGTCCTTACAGCACTTAAGCCTCTACACACGAATTAGCTGTCTCAATTTCTGTGAAAGAATAGCTGAACATAAGCCAAGCATCACCATGGTAACCAACAATGCAGATTTTACTGCTATAAAGAATACCTGGATAATATGTAATTAGAAGTATGTGATGGGAACAGTGAATCATATTACAGACTTTCCTAATGACATCTAATTTGGGAATGCCATACGCCCGACTGCTTGGTCGCAACAATTGCGAAGTCTGTTGCCGGAATTCAACCAATTAGAAGCTAGTTCTCCTGGTATGGATTCGGAACTTGGGTTGTTGTAGTGTAATACCTTGGAAGATTACATTAAATCCAACATCATTTCAAAGTTGAATACAGAAACTATAAAAGTTTCATGCGAAAATTGACCAGAGAACTTGTGGGAATACACTGCCGCCATACTACGAGTTGCCCTAGCCGAACCTTATAGAAAGTGACGAACGCTCAAAGAGCCCGTATATTCGCATCCTATTGGTTCATTTTGATAAGGATTCATTAGTCTGACAGATGTTTCAAACTCATTGGTTTTCGGTACTCATTGTATTCCCACAAGCTCTCCGGTCAATTTTCGCACGAAAATTTTATAGTTTCTGTATTCGACTTTGAAATGATGTTGGATTTAATATTCACTTAATTTATATAATTTTGTATCTCAGAAATGAAGCCTTTTTGCTCTTAATTTTAGTATATACAGATGACTTTGTACAATACAATGTTGTAGTTTTATATTGTGGCAGTTTTACAAACAAAATGTCTTTTTCAGCACACGAGAATATAAATGCCCTACTGTCGATACTATTGCGAAATCGTTTGAGGAAAATTATATGTGGAAGACATTGACAGGCCTGCACAGATTTCCGATTTCAGCCCTATAGTATACCTTTGGGGAAAAAAAGAGCCAAATGCTCCCAACAACAATAACAACAACAGACAGATCACTATATCGAAGAAAGACTAGGCAAAAACTTCTGGCTTATGTTATCTGACCCACACACGAGATCAGAAACATATACCGCAGAAATGCTATGTGTTGGCAAGTGTAGTTAAGAAAAAAAACTGTTGATGTTTATTCATAAGCAGCTAAAGGTCATAATCCTTTGGTTAGATAAAGCGAGGAGTGGATGGAATGAAAGATCATAAGAAGTTGGCTCGGTGAACACTGAAATTTTCTGAATCTGAATTGAATATGATGCTGCATTGATAACTGCTACTTCAGAACTGCAATATTCTTAGAAATTATTATTCTCTTAGGTGTAATAAGTATATTATCGTATTACAGGTGCGTATATTATAATACAATAAGCGCATGCATATACACTGTAGTCTTCACTTCTCTCACATCCAGATAGTACCATTGTAACATAACCCAGACACAAGGTCGACTGGCATTATTCTTCTCCAGTTCCTGCACTGATTGACGATCATGGCAAAAATAATAATAATAATAAATAAATAAATTAATTAATTAAATAAAACGTCACCCAAGAACTTCTCACCGCATGTTTCCACTAATCTTTCTTCAAAAAGACATGAGCATCCTGAATATCTTGGATGCAAGCAAGCTCTCCTGGTCCTGTTGTATCCCTTCTTGGGATACAATAGTCACCCTGTATCATCTTTACAATCGTTCATACTCATCTAGCATCTACTACAGCATGGAAATAAGCCTGTGTCTAAGATAAAACCAATCATCCAACTATCTATATCTTCTCATTGCATTAATTTTTTTTTTCTATCCAAAATAATGAAGAATGTCTTCAGTTACCAACCCCTTCACTATCTTGAAGTTAATCAATTACTAGCAACAATGATTATGCCACTCTCGATCGAGAGCAGATATCCTTGCAAACATCACCTATCTATAGACCCAAGCCATGGAAAAGTCGGGGGAACCTGTTTGGTCGCTGTAGATATTTCCAAGGCATTTCGTTCAAGTCTGGTACATAGAGCTACTTACTAAATTACCATTCATATAGTGGTCTACTATCCATTATTTTTAAATTAACTTTCTCTCTCTCTCTCTCTCTCTCTAGTCGTTGCATGAATGTCCTGGCTTTCTCTCTTCAGATTTCTCGACCAGATCCCCGATGACAGTATCAAGTGTCGTAAACACTGATCACCTTGCTATATTTCAGTGTGTGGGGGGGGGGGGAGTAAAGACAACTTTGTCTACTTCAACCATCAAAACACAGTCCTACCTTGATTTACTCAAGAAGGACTATCTTCAACTCTTTTACCTTTGACAATAGACAAATCTCAATGCGAGAACATATATCTCTTCTTGGATCGACTCATATCTTTAGCTTTACCTAGCATAAGCACATCACATTTGCCGCATCTAAAAACTAGGAGTCATTTTCCGTTCAAGAAGTTATTTTTCACCTGTAAAACTTTTTATGCTATATAAATTCCAGATCCTCCTTACCTGAAAATACTGCTTTCAAGTAATGCGGTGATGCACAAAAGAACTTATTAAAAATGCTCAATGCTCTTCAGAATCTAGATGTGTTCCAAAGTGGCCAACTCTATTCCTTTATCCTTAAACTCAGTGGTTCCCAAACTGTGCACCACGCGCCGCGAAATATTTCAATATTTTCACCGAAAGGACAGTTATCCCACGTGGTTTTAGAATCGGACCATTGATGTGTTGATTTATCGTGCGAAAATCAACCTGGAATAGGAAATGAGGGTGGCTGTGTCCAGTTTGATTTCAAGATTTGAGAAGATGTTCAGTGAATAACAGGCTCGCCCGTCCCACGAATTATGATTTATTTATTCAATGCTTTGATTGTTCAAAAAATGTACTTATTTCATACTTTTAACATAAATTGTTTATGAATTTGAAATGTGTGTTTCGTTTATTTTTTTTAAACTTAACCAACCTAACCGCACCAACTGCCCACAACTGCTAGATAGGTCTATGTTCTGACTTTGGACACGTTGGAAAACTCCTGGTTCACTGAAGCCGCCGTGAACCGAAAACGTTAAGGAACCACTGCTTAAACCCATAAACACAATTGGAGCTGCTGATCAGCATCCATGAACTGTTCAGCTCAACAGATACCTGACCTATTCCTCGTCTCCTCTTTCACACTCTATACCTCTGTGCTCTGGAACAGTCTTCATCACACTGCCTTCTCTAAGGATAACACCCTTTAGTTGTTCAAAAACATTTCTTTTTTCTTGACTACTCGCACGCACGCGCGCGCGCGCACACACGCACACACAAACTAATCGTATAATTTTATTGAAGCACCTGGATCATGAAAAACCTATCTCTGTAAATTAATGACAACATGAAAACAACTTTCGTGGTTATACGTTTAGATTAGAATTTCTCCTAGACATGGACCAAAGACGAAATCCAAGACATATAAATTAACGATAATGTGCCTTTTGAATCGGATTTCAAAATTGAATCAAACACAACGTAACACTCTATGACAAAAGGTGTGTTTATGATATTTGAATTCAACGTGATTAATGATATGTTCTTTTTTAGGTGAAATCGTTCTAGAAGGAGAACTGGAAACGCCGTGTCATCAGATAAAATATCCAGATAGAGCCCCTCCAGGTGCATATAGGTGCGACGAAAATAAATCTGTCTGTGATGATGGATGGACCGGACCTAACCACGGCATTACCAGTTTCGATAACATCTTTTTTGCCATGCTCACTGTCTTTCAGTGTATTACTATGGAGGGATGGACGTCCATGCTATACTGGGTGAGTTATGTGACTTTTAATTCTATTCTCAATGCAAACGCTGGTAGAAAAATATTCCAATATTAGCTGTTAAACGAGTCATGGACAATTCAGAATTCATTTTGTTGCTACTAATGTTTCATTTTGCATGCACATCCTAAATAAAAATAAACAAATAAACAAAATGAAGAATCAATAACGAGTTAGAAATCGTATGTGTGTAAAAATTAAATGGCCATTATAAGTGTGTAGAACCGGATAATTTGCATATCATACTTTACTTTGAATGTAAAAGCACTGATACAGAGCAACTTACTAACGTATCGATAGCAGTATTTTCGAAAGGAACGTCAAGGATTAACTCAGTGTTTCCCAACGTGGGATGTACACCCCACAGGTGGGGCAATTTGAATATTTTGGGGGGCAATTAGAAAATGACGTTGAATTCGTCACCTTCACCGATATACTAAAAAAACTCACCATTGTCGGCAATAAATTGTCGATGTTGCACTGACTTTTCGAAAAAAAAAGCTGACATCACTAGTACAACAGTCAACATAAATACAGTATCAAGAAGAACTCTCAGAAAATCAAAATGACGAGTCTATTAGAAATTTATTTAACATAAAAGGAACAATGGCATGGCTTTCTGACGAGATAGAAACGAAATACCGAAATTCAACTAGTTTTGCAAAAAAAAAATACTGTTGCCCTTTCCGTCGTCATATTTAGTTGAACGTGGCTTTAGTGCTGTAAATGACTTGCTACTGAAAAAAAAGAAATCATCTAGATATCACAAACCATGGGGATTTGAGATTGAAATTGACAAAATTAGTATCTTAAATAAAAACTCTTTGCAGTAGACATTAAGCTCAAGGATCGCATTAACTTAGTTTTATTTTCCCGAGTTCAGTTCGATTTATGTTTTATAATATACCAAGTGTAGTATAAAATTTATATTCATTGAATAAAGTCAAATTACAAACAGTTTTACCTATATTCCTTTTTTTATTTAAAGTACATGTTTATATTATACTATTTCAGAACTTGGCTGACTATTATGCTAGTGGGGGGAGGGGACATCAAAATCTTTGAGGCGTTGAGTTGGGACATGATCCAAAAAACGTTGAGAAACACTGGATTAACTCATCCGAGGGACTCGAGTACTAGCATACCTTGTGTGTGTGTGTGTGTGAGAGAGAGAGAGAGTGCGCGCGTGTGTGTCTGTTTGTGAAATGCGATGTGAAATGGATTTTTTTCTTTAAATAATTTTATATTTCTTTAAACACATAATGTGGCGAGGAAGGTATTATGTATTAATATATTATTATCGTTATTATTAGGCATTTTTCTTTAGTTCGGTTATTTAAAATATGTACTTATTTAATACTTTTTTTACATAAATTGTTTGTGAATTTGAAATATGTGTTTCATTTGTTTTTTAACTTAACTAACAACCGCACCAACGGCTAGGTAAGTCTATGTTCTGACTATTACTGATATGTTAATAAATATATCAGTAATATATCAGCTTTCGGTTTTTTTTGAGTTTTGAGTCACATCCAATTTTTCCTGACACAGATATTACATGCATAGCCTCCTCAGCCTCTAAAACTCTTGGCGTTCTTTTCCGTTCAAAACATTACTTCTCTTCTCAACTCCTAACACTTTATCAGATTCGACCAACTGTGGAATATTGTTCCCACATTCGAGGTGGTAGACCCAAGACCTCCCTACGAATTCTTGATGATATTCAGAAGAGGGCAATCCGTTTATTAGACAACCCTTCCTCTCCTGCTACAGATTCTATTCACTCACTTTCTTATAGGTGCTCTGTTTCTGCACTGTGCCTTTTTTATAAGTGGGCACTACTCCTCTTAATTGGCTGCTACCATTCCTGCACTTTCTTCTAACCATATTAGAACTACTAAGCAGCCACTGGCCAAAATCCATACACGTCCAACTCCAAACATATCGAACAACTTCTCATCATCTTCCTTCATTCCATCCACCTCTATTCTTTGGAACAAAGGTGGATGGAAAATACCGTGTTTCCCAGTAAGACCTCCAGCACTTTAAAAAAACATAAATTTATCAATAGGCTATCTCTTCTTCCTTAATCACTTACCCACGCATGGGCGATGTAGTGTTATAGGTCTTGCTACCTTTCATGTGTGGGAATCATCATAAAAAAATTAAATAAATAAATTTTTTTAAAAAAAAAATATTATTTACTCAAGATTTGTGACCATCCTCACATATTTATTTAAAAGACGAACAGTATCACAAGTATAAATGATAAGTGAATTTAGAGTGTAGATGTGATATGCAAGTAGCGTGGTATGATTATAACTTAGTCCTTTCAAGGGTTAGTAAAAGTCATTCAGAAGAAAAAAATAATGCTGATGAGTAATGTTTAGTCATATTTCTTCTCATAATCAGGCTAAATGCAGTCCATCATCCATTATTCAGATCTGGACAAAGTAGTAATGTTTCACTCCTATAGAATTTTTTTTTCCATTGAACTCTACATGCAGAGGTGACCACATACCCTTCAAGTTTAGGATATTTCAGCTATGGCACATGATCTCGTGTTCTTCATGAAAAATTTAGATCTCCCAGGCTGACCAGAGTAATATCAACAGTATATTCAACAGATCTGATAACCACCAGTAAATACCAGCAAAAACAGATTATTCTTTATAGAAGTGAAAACAGAAGGAACGAACAGAATTCAATTTGACGTTAAAAATTATGGATAAGTGGTGTACTTAGAGATTCCTTGAGCAAAAAGAATAGTCATCATCTTACCTAAAGTTTATAAAACTTATTTACGGAGGGGAGGTCGACACAACATAGATAAAGAAGTGAGTCGCTTGGTGGTGAATGAATTTCATCATCCAAGATGAGACCACCACTGCCTTGCATACTGAATTCCATATCTGAGATCGGGAGCATGATTTCTGAGTTACCTAATCATAGCTCACCCATGATATTACATAATGTACCATGCAAGCATAATTTTGTTTTTATAAATAGCTGTTCTGTAGCTCAGCCACTATCGAGTATCATTATTATCCTTATGTTACGAACACCTTGGTTTGAATTCTGTCGAAGATGTGATAAACAATTATTTCATCTCAAAATGAGTTAGCCAGTCTCATATACAGGTTACAGAGTTTTTTTTCTGCAAAATCAGATTTTCATCCCACAAGACAAGCGTTCTCTGACCATTCATCTAGAAAATATATACAATTAGCAAACACAGCTGCAGTGGATGCTCGTGGCTTGAAATCGTGGGGGTGTTGCAACTTTCGAAATATACATACACACAAATATACATGCATACATATTTTATTTAAACACAGTGTATACGTGTTTAGATAAAATATCAGAAGTATGGTAATTTTTTTTAATTAAAATGAAAAAATATTGTTTATTATCGATAAAATTATACAGTTTAGTATAATTCAAAATTATTTAAAAATAAAATCCATTCCTTTAATTGTAATTAAAGGAACGAATTTACAATTTTTGGACATTACAATTAAATCCTTTAATTGTAATGTTCAAATATTTAAAGAGATGGAGTAAACACGATTAGCACTACGAACACTATACTACTGCCAAACTGCATATAAACAACAGTGGAACTGCGCGACAGTCAGTGCCGCATTACGCTAATAGCTCGCATCTCACTATGGCGTGCATATGCTTGCGAGGGTAGCAATATGACACTGTGGTGTCATATTGCTACTAATAATATAGTATTGTTGGTAAAGGTGGAATAAGCTCTGATCACTATTATTAGTATTTACCCCTAATGCAAAGCACATCTCCTCGCGGAGGTGCATGAAGCTATGCATTAAAGGCAAGGGCCACTGCCCAGACCGATTTCGACCTTTATTGAGGTCTCATCAGTGGGAGCCAGGCTTAGAAATACCAAGGTTTAAGTAATACAGAGCTTATAAATTTTACCAAAAACAAGTTGCAATAAGGTGCTTTGACCTTATTAAGTAAAAATCTCAGGATGAGAGATAGATGTAGAAAGTTTATTAGCCTCTCATCTCCTGAGATTTTTACTTAATAAGTCAAAGTACCTTATAGCAACTTGTTTTTGGTAAACTTTTTTTGTACAAAAAATAAAGTAAAATTTTACAAAAACAATTTTTGGTAAAATTTTGGTAAAAACGTTCAGGCGCAAACTTAACTGTTTTACTTACTTGGGAGAAGGAGTAAAAAAACCAAGTTTATAAAATTACTTGGTATCCTTCATATATATTATCCCCAAGGTAAAACACTTTTCACATCTTTATCTCATCCAGAGTATCTTATTCAAAGTAAAGCTCTTTATTGCTAAAAACCTTGGTATATCAGGGTCTAGCTACTCACTGAGGATACCTCAAAAAAGGTTGAAAACGGTCTGGGTAGTGACCCCCCACCCATAATGTATAACAGTATACATCTCTTAGTGAGATGTGTTTTACATTATGGGAAATACTAAGAATAGTGATCAGAGCTTTACCCACCTTTACAACGAGTTGCCCTGGTGTTGCAGTACCTCTAGACTTGAACTTGAACTATATATATATATATATATATATATATATATATATATATATATATATACTTCTGCTCTATATATAGTAAGGGAGCTTAATGCTCAAAGCTGTATAACTGAGAGGAGACCTCAAGGTGCACCCAGTTGGTTATCTATCTGGATACTGAAAACGAGGATGTGCTGGCAATTTGGGATTTAGCCGTCCAAATTGTATCCTTATTAGCTTAAACCAATATAAAAAATGATGCTACAACATGACAAATTTTCAAGCCTGCTGGGGTGTCGTCCGGTTAAACAAGGTCACCGTTGTTTTCGCCAGGGAACCAGGGCGAACAGCGAAAAGTCAGCTACTGGAACGAATCTAAAATCACACCCCAACTCAACATCACCAGAGTTAAACATCGGTACTATCAAAATAAGAAGCCTGAATGGCAAAGAAATAGAGCTAGCTGTGGGAATTAGATAAGTACCAGATCGACATATTAGGGGTGACTGAAACAAAAAAGACAAAAACTGGTGAGATCTTTCTGAGCACTAAAAACACAAAATATTATATTCAGGCAATGACAATCAAGGAAAAGAAGGAGTAGCCATAGTATTGAACACTAAATACGAGGCTAATCTTCTTGAATGGCAGGCGGTCTCAAGTGGAGTGATGTGGACAAATATCAGAATGAGGAACTGGACAATGAGACTTTTTTGTGCCTATGGTCCCACAGACAGCTCTACTAAGATAGAAGTGGGGGAATTTTTTGAGGCTATAGAGAAAGCTACTGACACAATGAAAAAGGAAACGTTGGTCCTTGTTGGGATCTAAATAGCAGAGTAGAAAATGATTGTCAGGCATACAAAAATATTTTGGGAAAATTTGTAGAAAAGAGTAAAGCTAATAATAATGGCAAATACCTGTTGTATTTCTGCTCAGGACATGGACTGGTTATTACTAACTCCATGTAACAACATACAAATGCGCAGAAATTCACATTGAGAGAAGAGGCTAGGAATAAGAAAAGTCTATATCCTATTTGATAGTGATGTTTTCTCCTGGTGCAGGACACCAGAGTGTACAGAGGATTTGAAATTGCAAGTGATCACTATTTAATCTTGAGCAGGATACAATTGAATTTCATATTGAAAAGAATAACATGTAAGAAAGTTTTAAAGCGAATAAAAGTGAGCAGCTCTCAGATGTGAACTGTAGACTAAAATACACAAAGATTATTGAAGAAAAATGAAACGTGTTTGAGAACAAGAACCAAACCTTGGAGATTCAGTGGCAAACCTTGAAGAAAACTGATTGATTCAGCCAGAAATGAATGTGGTGAGGTTGTCTGCAAGGATAGCAAAATCAGAACTCCATGGTGGGCACAGGACGTTAGAGAGAGGCAGTGAAGGAAAAGAAGAAAGCATGTAGTTCGTCCACCATTTGTAGATCCCTTCTTGGCATTTCGCCAAGAATATTCGATTCATGCTGAAGGGGAGAAAGAAATGAAGGAAGTACGAATTGGTCGCCAACATGCGAAATCACGTGCTTTATTGTCTGTCGCTGTACAAGTACTAGCTCGATTTTTGTTGTCGCTTTTTTGCATTATTTTTTTTATTATTAATTTGTATGATGTATTCAGTACAGTCAACAAGTTCTGTTGTTAAACGTTTCAGTAGCTCTTGCAACAGAATATTGAATAATGTGCTGACATTCTGCGAAAAAGAATCGTCAGAAGGCCGTCTCCTTGTTCCCATTTCTCAAGTCATAAAACGTGCAAGTGCAATTGCTGGCGTATCGGGATCGACTGTTAAAAGAATTGGTAGGGAATCAAAAGGTGAAGGTTAGCCAAAATTTAAATCTTCTAAAACAAAAAAGCGCCAGAGAAAGAATACCATCGAAACCGTAGCTTTGAATGATTTTGATGTAGACGTTATAAGAAGAACTATTCACGAATTTTACATGGAAAAGTGTGCCAACTGTTCCGAAATTGATTCCTGTGCTTAAAGAAAAAATTAATTTTCCTTGGAAAAGAAAAACTTGAAGGAAAATACTACATGAAATCGGATTTTGTTTTAAAAAGTCCGAGAATAAAAGGAAACTTATCATGGAGCGAAATGACATTGTTTTATCTAGAACGCAGTATTTGAGAGCAATAAGACGTTTCAGGGAGGAGAAAAGACCGATTGTGTATCTAGATGAAACTTGGATTGATAGTAATTTAACTTATGGAAAATGTTGGCAGTCTAAAGAAGAATGTGGAGCGCTACAAACCGGAAATGCCTCCCGGCGCATAATAATTTTGTGTGCGGGTGGAGAAATGGGTTTTTTACCGAATTCAAACTTACTATACAAAGCCAATTCAACTATTGGAGATTACCATGGGCAAATGAATTCTACGATGTTCCAAAAGTGGGCAGAAGAAAAACTGATTCCAAACCTTCCTAAAAATGCTGTTGTTATAATTGATAACGCTTCATATCACTCTATTCGATTAAACAAAGTTCCAAATTGATCTAATAAGAAGCAAGTTCTTATGGATTGGCTCTCTGCAAATAACATTTCACATTCCCCAGATATGCGAAAAATTGAAATGCTTAATTTGATCAAGAGAAACTCGCCCACAACTAAACTATTTTAATTCGACACGATGCTCAAAGAGAATGGATTTCTAGCTTTGAGGCAACCACCATATCATTGAGATATTAATACTATTGAGTATGTTTGGGCAGAAGTAAAAAGTTTTATTCGCCATCGCAAAGTAACTGGGGATATTGACATGTCGAAACTTTTTAAGCTTTCAGAACATGCGATTGAAAGTATTACAGTTCAAAACTGGAGAAAATATTGCCCTCATGTCACCTCATCGGAAAATATGTATTGGGACAGGGCGGAATTATCGAAGAATTATGCGAACCTTTGGTGATCAGTTTAAGTGAAAGGGATGACGATTCGGACCCGATTCAGATGACTCTGAAGATTAAAAGGATTTGATAACGGTATTTTTTCCAACCTTTTTTTTTCATGGGTTTGTTAAAAGAGTCACAACAAGTCATGAATAATTAATCGGTTTAGCACATTAAAGTGTCTCAGTTCTCTTAACTGTAAGTTTAGAATATCAAAGTTTATTTTAAAAAATTTCTGATTTTCTGTATAATTATTTTTATTTTATAGAAACCTTTATTAAAAATAAACTTAGTTAAATGTTTGTTTTATCATCATCATCATCATCAAATTCTTGCCATGTACCCTCAAGGGGTGTACAGGATATGATAGTACTACATGAAAAAAATTACATCATTATTAATTTCCTATCTACAATTTTCCTCCAAATCAGTCTGTTACTTGTCAAGACTCCAACATTATCAGAGCTTATATTTCTATCGTCTAAGGCACTTTGTACGGTATCAATCCACCTATATCTTGGTCTTCCTCTGGGTCGTTTTGCTGCCGACCTGGCAGAGAACAATTGTTTTGCTAATCTTTCCTCGCCCATTCTGTTTAAGTGACCATACCACCTGAGATTAGCTCTGCTAACGCATTCCTGGATGCTGACAATGTCAAGTTATTTCCTAATATCTTCGTTTTTAATATGATATTGCCATTGATGTTCATGCCTATAATCTTTCTCAGGACTCTCATATCTGTGGTCTCTAGTCTTCGGTCAAGTGTTTTACTTCTGACCCAGCTCTCAGATCCATAAGTTAAAACTGGTTTGAACACTGTCTTGTATACAGTTAATTTAGTATTCCGACTAATTTCTCTCTTATTCCATATGAATTTATTCAATTGACTTCCCACCATACCAGCTTTGCTGATTCTGTTGTCTATTTCTATATTTAATTTACCATCTTCAGTAAAAATCGTGCCTAAATAGCTGAAATGTTTTACTTGTTCCACAGGTTCTCCATTCACAACACAGTTGACATTTTCAATGATTCTGCCTATTTTCATTGTCTTTGTCTTTTTATTGCTTACCTTCATACCATATTTATTACGGCAGCTACTCAATTAAGTCAGAGAATCTTGCAGACTTGTAGCGGATTTATTTAGAAGTATGACATCATTTGCTTTATGTGGATTAACATCTCCAATTTTGATATCATGTTTAATACCACTTTTCTTCATAATGTGATCCATATAGATAATGAATAACAGAGCGGATAATCTACATCCTTGTCTCACACCAGATTTAACATTAAACCATCTTCCAGAACTTCCTTCAATTCTAACTGCTGACTTACAACTCAAATAAAGACTAAGTATTGCTTGATATAATGCCCCATTGACACCATATAACTGCAGCGTATTGAATAGCTTCTCTCTTGGCACCTTCACATGCCTTTTCCAAATCGACAAAACTTAAATACAGATCTTTGTTATATTCCCATGCTTTCTCGACTATTTGTGGTAAAGTGAAGATCTGATCCTGACAGCCTCTATTTGGCCTGAATCCAGCTTGTTCTTCACCAAGCTTTTCTTCCACAATTCTTCTCAACCGTTTCTCAAGTATACTTGCATAAATCGTGCCAGGAACACTCAGTACGGAAATACCTCTATAATTCTCACATTCTGTTTTATTTCCCTTTTTATATATGGGTACTATGAGAGCTCTAATCCAATCATCGGGAATTCATCCCTCTGTCCAGGCTTTCTGAACTATGCAGTGCAGCCACTGTAAGACTCTATTACCACCATACTTCAGCATTTCTGGTGTCGCATGTCATCTACTCCTGCTGCCTTTCCACATTTCAAGCCTTTGATGGCTTTTTCTACTTCAAATATGGATATGTATTCCTGACTGCATGCCTGGTCAGTGTGTTTTACCACTGCGCTGTCATCACTGCTTGTTTTATTTAGCAGTTTTTCAAAGTAATTACTCCATACTTCAAGGATATCTTTTTCTCCCGTTTTCATGTCACCTTTATCATCTCTAACTACTTTTAGCACTCTTTCCTCCATTCCTAAGCTTCTTCAACAACCTCCAGAATATTTTGCCACCTTCTTGATATTTATTTTCTATATTCTTGCCAAAGTCCACCCATGACTTTTGTTTAGCTAGTATTACACAGCATTGAGCATTTTTGCATTTGTCTCTGTATTCTCTAAGAGAACAAGCTGACTTATTTGAGAGGAACTTTTGATATGCTTTCTTCTTTTCCTTCACTGCCTCTTTAACTTCCTGTGTCCGCCAGGGAGTTCTGATTTTTTTTATCCTTACAGACAACCTCACCACATGCCTCTCTGGAAGAATCAATCAATGTTTTCTTCAGAGTTTGCCACTGAATCTCCAAGGTTTGATTCCTGTTCTCAAACATTTTCATTTTTTCTTCAATAATCTTTGTGTATTTTAGTCTACAGTTCACATCTGAGAGCTGCTCAACTTTTATTCGCTTTAAAACTTTCTTACATGTTTTTGTTTTCAATATGAAATTCAATTTTATCTTGCTCAAGACTAAATAGTGATCACTTCTAATTTCAAATCCTCCGTACACTCTGGTGTCCTGTACCGGGGAGAAAACATCACTATCAACAATAACATAGTCAATGACACTTTTCTTGTTCCTAGCCTCTTCTCTCCATGTGAATTTGTGCACATTTTTATGTTGGAATATGGTGTTAGTAATAACCAATCGATGTCCTGAGCAGAAATCCAACAGATATTTGCCATTATTATTAGCTTTGCTCTTTTCTCCAAATTTTCCCAAAATATTTTTGTATGTCTCACAATCATTTCCTACTCTGCTATTTAGATCCCCAACAAGGACCAACTTTTCATTTTTCATTGTGTCAGTTGCTTTTTCTAAAGCCTCAAAAAATTCCTCCACTTCTACCTTAGTAGAACCTTCTGTGGGACCATAGGCACAAATAATTCTCCTTGTCCAGTTCTCCATTCTCATATTTGCCCACATTACTCTACTTGAGACTGACGGCCATTCAAGAAGATTAGCCTCATATTTTGTGTTGAATACTATGGCTACTCCTTCTTTTGCTTGATTGTCATTGCCTGAATATAACATTTTGTATTTATTGCTCAGAAATATCTTACCAGTTTTGGTCTTTTTTGTTTCAGTCACCCCTATTATGTCGATCTGGTACTTATCTAATTCCTCAGCTAGCTCCATTTCTTTGCCGTTCAGGCTTCTTATGTTGATAGTACGATCTTTATCTCTGGTGATGTTGAGTTGGAGTTTGTTTTCAGATTTGTTCCAGTAGCTGACTTTTCGCTGTTCGCCCTGGTTCCCTGGCGAAAACAACGGGGGTCTTGTTTAACCGGGCGACGCCCCAGCCGGCATGAAATTTTGTCATGTTGTACCGTCATTTTTTATTTTGGTTTAACCAATAAGAATACAATTTGGTCGGCTAAATCCCAAATTGCCAGCCCATCCTCGTTCGTTCTGTATCGAAGTAGATACCCAAGAGGGTGCACCACGAGAAGGTGAGGATTGGACATTAGGTCAGAAGCCCTTGTTGGTTCTCCGCATTCCTTTAAACGCTATGTGGAGTTCTCCTCTCAGTTAAACAGATTTGACCCTTATACCTTTTTTAATTTTGTTAATACTCTACGTACATTTTTCCAACTGTTATACAAGCAAAATAGTTACACTTTAAAAACAGCAATGTTCGTAAAAGAAAGCTAAATTTTCCGACCTGTAATAATAAACAAACTCATCCCAGAAGACAGATTGATTACCCTATTATCGGAATGGATTCTCCTTTTTCTGACATGCGCAGAAGTGACGAGGGACCTCTAATCGGTGGGCGAACTATATCAAAAGTTCCTGGCAATTAAATCAGGTTTTGCTCTTAGAGAATACAGAGACAAATTTAAGAAAGCTAAATACTGTGTAAAACTAGCTAAACAAAGGTCATGGGAGGACTTTGGCAAGAACATAGAAAATAAATATCCAGAAGGTGGTAAGATATTCTGGAGGTTGTTGAAGAAGCTTAGAAATGGAGGAAAGAGCTGTAAAAGGAGTTGGAGATGATTAACATGACATTAAGACAGGAGAAAAAAAATATTCTTCTATCCAGGCCTTCTGAACTGCAGTGCAGCTACGGTAAGACTTTTATACCACCATACGTCAGCATTTCTGGTCGAATATCATCTACTCCTGCTGCCTTTCCACATTTCAAGCCTTTGATGGCTTTTTCTACTTCAAGTATGGATATGTATTCCTGAATGTTTTCTACCACTGTGCTATCACTGTTGTTTCATTTAGCAATTTTTCGAAGTAAAAATTACTCCATACTTCAAGGATATATTTTTCTCCTGTTTTCAGTTATCAGTTTTATTTCCCTGTTTGTACCCATATACAAAAAGGGAAATAAAACTGAATGTGAGAATTACAGAGGTATTTTCCTACTGAGTGTTCCGTCAAACTTTATGCCAGTATACTTGAGAAACGGTTGAAAAGAATTGTGGAAGAAAAGTTTGGTGAAGAATAAGCTGGATTCAAGCCAAATAGAGGCTGTCAGGATCAGATCTTCACTTGACGACAAATAGTTGAGAAAGCATGGGAATATAACAAAGATCTGATGACAAGGTGCCAAGAGAAAAGCTATTCAAAACTCTTCAGTTATATGTGTCAATGGGGCATTATATCAAGCAATACTTAGTTTTATTTGAGTTGTAAGTCAGCAGTTAGAATTGAAGGAAGTACAGGAAGATGGTTTAATGTTAAATCTGGTGTGAGACAAGGATGTACATTATCCCCTCTGTTATTCATTATCTACATGGATCACATTATGAAGGAAAGTGGTATTAAACATGATATCAAAATTGGAATATTAATGTCAGCTCTTTTCTTTATGCGGACGATGTTATACTTCTAAATAAATGTGTTACAAGTTTGCAAGATTCCCTGACTAAATTGAATAACTGTTGTAGTAGATATGTTATGAAGGTCATCAATAAAAATACAAAGACAATGAAAATAGGTAGAATCGTTGAAAATGTCAGCTGTGTTTTGAATGGAGAACCTGTGGAACATGTAAAACGTTTCAGCTACTTAGCCACGATTTTTAGTGAAGACGGTAAATTAAATATAGAAATAGACAATAGAATCAACAAAGCTGGTATGGTAGGAAGTCAACTGAATAAATTCATATGGAATAAGAAAGAAATTAGTCGGAACACTAAATTAGCTGTATACAAGACTGTGTTCAAACCAGTTTTAACTTATGGATCTGAGAGCCGGGTCAGAAGTAAAACACTTGACCAAAGACTAGAGACAGCAGATACGAGAGTCGTGAGAAAGATTAGACGTGTGAACAGATGACAATATCATATTAAAAAACGAGGATATTAGGAAAGAACTTGACATTGCCAGCATCCAGGATTGCATTAGCAGAGCTAATCTCAGGTGGTATGGTCATTTAAATAGAATGGGCGAGGAAAGATTAGAAAAACAAGCGTTCTCTGCCAGGTTGGTAAGATCTGATAATATTGGAGTCATGACAAGTAACAGACTGATTTGGAGGAAAATTGTAGATAGGAAGTTAGTAATGATGTAAATTTTTCATATAGTAATATCATTTCCTGGACATCCCTTAAGGGTACATGTCAGGAATTTGATGATGATCACTCTATATATATAAAAAGATAAGCTGAAATTTGGAATGTTTTTATGTCACGTTTTTTGTCTTACCGGCTTACCGGCTCTTACCGGCTTACCAGCCTTGAACTCGTGGGGTTGGGCGCCGTAGGTGCCGGGGGGGGGAACCCCTAGTATATATATATATATACACATCTTTCTAAAAACAGTACATAGCATTCTATTCATGTATTTCTTATTTAACATAGCCGACGACGAACTTACTTAAGATAACATGACAAATCGTTTTAGCTAAAATTTATGAAATGATTGTTAGCTGTCTCCTTTATATTCCTACACTTTCCATATTTCAAACTTTATGGCTATACATTTCTAAAACAGAAACTTTAGTTGATAAACAGAAAATATCAAATGTGATTAGCATAAGGTTCTATATATTATCAGTAAGATGATGAAATTTATTAGTGTAAACTATGCTGGATCATACTGATGATTCAGTATGTGTTTTATAGTAAAATAATATTGTCTGGAGCCTTAAATGTTTTTGTATAATCGGCTATCTTTGTATACTTGCACTTACTCAGGAAGTTCAAGAAAATGTCTCGTTATTTATTCCGTAGTGAGTAATCAACAAACTTTAAAAGATGTTAAGATGGCCCTACGCCTGAAAAGTTGTAAGTTGTCCCATCTTCAGGACAGAGAGGGATCAGTAACTCTTTTTGTGTGTGGTGTGTGTGTGTGTGTGTGTGCGCGTACGTGTGTTATCTAGAAGTGAATGTTGGGTGCCTAAGTTAAAAACTATATATTTGCAAAGACCAGTATAAATTTATTTTGTCAGGTTATTAATGGTTGTTAAGTGAAGTTCTACGGTACTGATATTCAGGAGAAATTAAATTAATAGAAGACTTCTTAAGTATATTTCTCAATTCTTCCAAAAGCATTCATGTTGCTTGCTAGCTTCTTCAAATTTACTTATTTAGATTTACATTTAGATTTATTTAGATTATCTTGTGAAATGCCTTGAAGGAATAAATTATAAAAACGGCAACACGTTATCAGGATGACTGTAAATGTTAACATTTTTATGCTTCCATAATTATTTGTAGCAAAATTCCGACTCTATTCATATGGTTAGTAAAAGGTTATTTTAAAATCAGATATGCTAATGAAGGCTATAATTGTTTATTCTTTATGCAATACTCGGTGAGCACTTCAAAACAATATTGATTTTGCAGAAATTTAATGACATTTGTATGAAACAAAATCTGTGTATGTTTTAATTTGTCAACTTTTGAGAAGTGAAAGGACAAATTGTTCACATTTCTTCAATGATAAACAATAACTTACCATAAATAAATCAAAATATTGTTATTCATAAACCTGACTTCTCTCATCTCGACAAGAAGTATCTTTATATGGGCTTTTTCAGTTGAAGGTGAGTTAGCCGAAATCATACTGGATAGCTAGGTTTTTTCTCCAGTTTTTTCATCCCTCATTTAGACAAATCAGCCAACAAAATACACAATTTACAAACAAAAATATTACTGTTGGTGGTGATGGGCGGCAGATGGCGTTATGTATTGATGGTAGTTGTGTAGTTGGAGGATTAAGTAGGAGAGAAGGCGAGTTGGGCTTAGTGGAGTATACACTAATTACACCATTATTATGCGTACATTTTCACATGTCACTAGCAATGTTGTGTCAATAAATTACACAACATAGTTACATTGCTTCTGGTGATATAAATATAGTGAATTGTTTTATTTCTTCTTGAAAATGTTATTAGCTAATTATAAACACTGTTAATTGATAGACAAATGTAACAGAAACTAAATTTTTACTGTAAAATGTTTAATTCCATGTTTACTATGACTTTCACAATCATATTTGTGTGTGTGTGTGTGTGTGTGTGTGTGTGTGTGTGTGTGTGTGTGTGTGTGTGTGTGTGTGTGTGTGTGTGTGTGTGTGTGTGTGTGTGTGTGTGTGTGTGTGTGTGTGTGTTAATTATAAATACAGAGAAATAACAAATAAGTGAATTATTTTCTACCTTTGTTTTCTTTCAGACAAATGATTCATTAGGCAGCGCATTTAATTGGATTTATTTTATACCACTCATCATTTTGGGATCGTTTTTTATGCTCAATTTAGTTCTTGGTGTACTTAGTGGGTAAGTATAAAAGTTTTTGCCAATAGACAAAGAATTAAATATAGAAAAATAATTACTAAATATCATAGACGTTAGTGATCATAACTAAATGGAATGAATTATTCATATATTCAGATTAACACTGTTAAAAAGATCTCGTATATAAAAATATACATACCTACCAATGAACTGAAAATCTTCATGCAGATGTTTGTAAACGTCACTAGTGCAGCTTCCAGCAAAATACTTGGTCACGTGCAACACCATGTGTTCTAAGTAACTGCTAGTCAGTAATCGTCAATAGTGTTGTTGATCACAATGGCAAAAACAAAGTATATTTCGAAGTTCAATAAAAGGATTTTGGTGGGTGCCCATCTGGTTGGAGCTACGATTTTGAAAATAGCAGAGCCGACTGGTTTTTCAAAAGGCGAGGAATCCCGAGTGTTTCTTCAATGTAAAAAAAAACAACTACATTTCTTGTCTAAGAGGTGTGAATGGTCCTACCTGACAGGAGCAAGACGGGGCCGTCATCTGAGAACGTCTGTGCAAACAGAACTTCTTATGTGCAGCAATTGACTGAAGCATTTAGACCGATCCATATTGACGGAACTATGCGCAGTGAATTGAAGAGGATCAGTATTGGCAGTCGCATGCTACAGCTTTCTACGCGGTTTTTAATTTATTGGCAGGTATATATATTTAATAAACAAACAGTAAGTCGTTATCTTTGTAAATAATATATATATATATATATATAATCATTACCTTATGGGTGAGCGTACGTAAGTCATTGGTTATCGACAATGCCTTTTCAGTGTCCCTGGGTTCGATACAAATCCTAAGATACAAAGAACCGTTATAGAGGCTTTTCAATTAGCCGGTTTCATACTGAGGTGAAAGAAGTTTCACCTCCATATGAGATTTTCACATTCACAGACCGAACTCGATTATTACACTTGTCTCACAACCTAAATTGTTTGGTTGTATTTCTAAATAACAACGAGTCTTAATGCGTACTATTCTGTTCTTGTTCCAATATTACGTTATACATGAGCTCACTTTGGAAGTCACTGGACAAAATAGCGCAGCTTGTAAGGATTATTTTCATTCACTGGATCGCCTCCTGCTTGAGAAATATCTTTGAGTGCCTTCAAATATCACTGTGTGTTTCACATGCCATCTCGCTTAGTAGAATTTTAATATCACGATCAAGCAGGCCAAAAACAGATACTACTACTACTAATAATAATGATAATAATAATAACAACAATAATAATGATTTTGACAATGACCAGGTTTATTTTATTATCATACAGTGTATTTACATACTGTATATATGCAATGGGACATGTTTCTGTACAGTACAAAGATTCAGTACAAAATGCAGAGTACTTAATTCTTTATAAATATAATTATACATTTTTTGAAACAAACTAAATATTTATCCATCGTATTTACATATGGCTTGGAAGGAATGTGCGTACAATTCACTGTACAATGCAGTAATACAACACACAGTTCAATAGTAGTAATAATAATAATGGAATGATTTTGTATTCATATACATAATATTTTTGAATTTTGTATTTTGTGTTTTTCTTTCAGTATATTTTTATAGATTCTGTATTTAATACCGACATTTTATTTCTCTACAAAAATTCAGTATACAAGTTACTGAGTAGATTCTTTTTGATATACTTGTTTGTTTGGGTGGTATTTCTGCTTTCTTCCTCGAAGATTCTGCAGAACTTATCTTAGAAAGATAATAGATGGCGGTGGTTTTGTGGTTTTGTTTCAGTACCGTATATATATATATATATATATATATATATATATATATATATATATATATATATATATATATATATATATATATATATATATATATATAACACACACACACACACACGTGTGTGTGTGTGTGTGTGTGTAATTTCTCTCTAATTATCATACTCACTATAATGTCTATAAAGCGCCTATTTCAGGTCTCTGTAGGTCCCTACAGAGACCTGAAACAGGCGATGATCATTGTACTCATGCGTTATGTAGTTTTTTTTACTGTGGTCTTGTTATCTGATATGTTGTTCTGGTTACTCTATAGGTTGGACTGAATTTATGTGTTAGCCTGACTATAGTACCATAAGTATTTCACCTTAAATATTTTGGATTCTATCTTTGCTGCCTGTATGACTGTGGGCTGTTCTCTTTGTTCCCAGAATATCAGTTTTTTAGTATTTTATTTTTCAATAATTGTGATCTGTTAAGTTTGTAGTCTGCGCAGAACATATAATGTAATTGCATATCTTAAAATGTTTTGACATAATGCTTTATAGATTAATATTATTGTGTGTTTCGGAGCAATGTCTTTTAATCAATATAGTTTGCTTGCTGTTATCCTGAGTTTGTTGTGTAGATTGTGTAGATAATTTGCATGACCGTTCCAACTTTGATCAGTATCAAAGTGAAGTCCAAGATAACGTGTTGTTTTTCACCTGTGTGAAAGTCGTGGTTTTAGGATCAGCACTTTGTGTACAGGAGGATGAATGTTGGACAGTGAGATATTTAATTTCTCTGGGGGTTTTTGAATATCATTAGGTTTGTTTTTTCAGGGTTTATATATATATATATTACGGTTTCAGTTAGCCAGTTAGTGATTTGATTGATATCGTGTTGCATGTTTGTGTAAGCGATATTTGTGTTATTGTGAATGGATACTATGCTTGTGTTTTCTGCGTATTGGAAGATTTTACTTTTTGTTTAAAGTTTGACAACATATGATCATATGAATATACACGAGTACAATTAACACATATTTTCTGTTTTAGTACAGATATACAGCAAATAATGCGGTAGCTGGCTATCGAGTGCTATCACTGTTCCCTCTAATGATTTTAATAATAATGTTTTTATTATATATTTTCATAGGTTACACGTAATATTATTATATTATTATATATTACATAGTAATGTTCATACATTACATTACTATATTTTACATAGTAATATTATTACATTATTGTATTATTCATAATAATGTTTATATATCACATAGTAATATAACAATACCATGGTGCGTATAATCTTTGAAATGATTCTTCGGTGAAGTTTTTTAAATTTGATAAGTCAATGTTTGCTGTGTTTGCATAGACAATTTATGCATACCTTAGTATAATTTCACAAAATCAGGTGATATATGAGTTTTTCTGGGTTTTTCCCCATTGGTTGGCTTCATTTCTTTTGCTTTGAAGTGTTTTCCAGCAACAGTGTATAGTTTGTTATGACGGTATTCTATATGTTTACTCCATTTAATGTGGTTGTCTATGTATAAACAGCATGGAAGACTGATGACAGAATGCAGCATGGAATACTGTTGCATAAATTGAAGAAAATGGGTTTGGGTTATACAATATTAGCGTGGAGAAGGGGATGGCTGACTGACAGATATCAAAAATTAGAAGAAACACACGTATGAACCAGTGAAAATTATTTAATTGCAAATATTTCATCCTAAGTTTCTTAGGACATCATCAGTACAGTATTTAAACAAAATTAGGAATAACATACAGTTAGGGCGCATGATTACAATAGAATCTCATGAAAACGTGCATAACGTGGGAAGTAGTACAAAAAAAAACAAAAAAACGTTAATTATTTAATTTTGTATGATAATTTCCCATACTTTAGGAATAGTAAGAACGTCGTTGCGGTTTAGGTTTGGTCTGTGTAGTAGGGCTTCAGAACTTTCTTTGTATAAACGTTCATGTTTAAATAAAGATCTATGAAAAAGTTTAGCCTTTTCCCAATGGATCCTATGGTTTGGATTTTCAATTCCGTGTTGAGAGAGGCCAGATTTCTGCGGTTTAAGAAGACGAATGTGGTCTTGATGTTCCGAGATGCGTTTCTGAACAGACCTATCTGTCTGGCCAAAGTAAGATAATTTGCATGAGCATGGAATCTCATAAACACCAGGTAACATCAAGGGTGAGAATTTGTCCTTAGGAGAAGGTAATAAGTTGAACATCAAGACCACATTCGCCTTCTTAAACCGCAGAAATCTGGCCTCTCTCAACGCGGAATTGAAAATCCAAACCATAGGATCCATTGGGAAAAGGCTAAACTTTTACATAGATCTTTATTTAAACATGAACGTTTATACAAAGAAAGTTCTGAAGCCCTACTACACAGACCAAACCTAAACCGCAACGACGTTCTTACTATTCCTAAAGTATGGGAAATTATCATACAAAATTGTGTTAAATAATTAACGTTTTTTTTTTTTTTTTTTTTTTTTGTACTACTTCCCACGTTATGCACGTTTTCATGAGATTCTATTGTAATCATGCGCCCTAACCGTATGTTATTCCTAATTTTGTTTAAATACTGTACTGATGATGTCCTAAGATACTTAGGATGAAATATTTACAATTAAATAATTTTCACTGTGGTTTATACGTGTGTTTCTTCTAATTATGAACGCACCACAGGTTTCGTTATTTAAAAAAGATATCAAAAAGTTGTATACGGGGGTTCTGAGTCTGCAAGGTTTAAGGTAACAAGTGGTGTACCACAAGGATCAGTGCTTAGTCCATTGTTATTCAATCTGTACATTCCGTACATTAATGATATTGGGAAACGACATAATAATGATATTTGACAAGCGACCTACTACAGTTATTTGCTGATGATGCAAAAATAGGTAGGGTAATCAGGAATGTTGCTAATATGCAGTCTTTGCAGAATGATTTGAATAGGCTGGAATTGTGGGCATGGGAAAATGGGTGTCAGTTCAATGTCAGTAAATGTAGTCATTCACTTCGGCATGATTAGATATCCAATGTCGTATTATATTGGTAGGATTAAGGTAGAAGAAACTGATGAGGCTAGATATCTTGGAGGGTTAATAGACAGGAAGTTGAAGTTCAGGGGCCATGTGGCAAAGATTGCACATACAACTCAAAAGATAATTGCAATGCTGAAACGAACGTTCACATGTAAAGATAAGGATGTTATTTTGTCTCTTTACAAGGCCTTGATAAGACCTCACTTGGACTATTGTGCGCAGGTCTGGTCTCCTGGATTCCGTTGTGATTCTGATATATTGGGGAGAGTACAACGGAGAGTGTTACAAATGATATCAGGATTGTGGAATACTTATTATGAAGACAGATTGAGAATTTTTAGACTGCAGACACTAGCAAACAGGAAAAAGAGGGGTGATATGATTAAGATTTACAAACTTCTGAAAGGGTCATGCAGGATTTTAATTGATGGAATTTTTCAAATTATGGAGGGTGGGGAAAGGACATCCTTGGAACTGACAAGGAAAGCCGCCAAGAAGGGTGTGAGGGCTAGATTTTTCTCTCAGAGTGTGGCGAGTGGTTGGAATGGATTGCCATTGGATGTTGTGAGTGCAAGCAGCGTGAATGAATTCAAGAATAAGTATGATAGCTGGTGTGTGTAGTATGTGGCCTCCCTCGACGAGTCTCTGACTCCTTGGAGATCTCTCTTAATAATAATAATAATGATAATAATAATAATAATAATAATAATAATAAACTGAGATATTTGTCGTGTGTTATGAGTGTGATTTCGGAACAGTGGCAGCTTCCATGGTTGCTGCAATGATATGTGTGATTATATATCTTTAGTGGTGTAGGCTGCATGACTCTTCAGTTCTTTATTATTAGCATTTGCGTTTAAATGTTGTTAACTATAATTGAATTGTGGTAGAAGTAGGTAGTTATTTGGTTTAGGTCATGTGGTGCTTTGGAGACAGCGGCTAATATCTGTGTTGACCGTTAGTAATGCTGTATCCTCTGCGTATTGATATATTTGACTTTGTATAGCCAGGTCTTGAATGTCAATTATGGATATGTTGCACAGTGTGTTACAGATAATATTGCTCTTACGGGATTCTGTGCTGTATCTGTATTCCCAGGGTGCGATGTGTGCTTATTTTTGTTACTTGCCTTCGGTCTGTCAGAAAATTCCTAAACCAGATATGGAATGTAGCTCTTATTCCGACTAAATATAGTTTGCTGAGCAGAATTTCATGAAGAAGTGGGTCAAATACTTTGGTCAAGTCAAGAAGTATGAGGATAGCAAATTTGTTATCAAGAGCTTTATTAAGCTCATTTATAAAGTTCTCTAATAACATGGTTGTGCTTTTCGTTTTCGGGAAACCGTTCAGATTTTGTATGATTTTATATTTCTGTAAGTTGTTTTACAATCTTGTACCTATTGGTTTTTCAAGAAGTTTAGAGAGGAGAGGCAAATTTAGCTATAGGTCTATATTCAGTTGTGAACGTCATATCTTTTAACATGTTTGTAGATCGGTATATCTTTGCGATTTTTAGTTGATAAGGATTAGCGCCGGTGTTGAATAACATATTCAGAAGCTTAAGCAGCACAGACTTTAATTCTTAAAAGTTAGTAAAGAGATCTGTGAATCTGATTTTGCCAATTCCTGGGCTGGTTTTTCGTCTTAGTTGTCAGAGAGCATGTTTCGGTTCCAATTTGGATACAAGAGGAAAATACATGGTTTGCTGTTGAGCTTGGATTAATAGTTTTGTATTGGACCTAATGAAAATGTATATTTTTTTTAGTTTTGTAATATTGTTAGGGAAGGCATAATTAAATGATTCAGTGAGTTCCTTCTGGTTCTTCTCTGAACCAGAAATTGGTGATAAAGTCTTCTGGGGAGGGTTTCTTTTATCAACTTAATAAGTCACTAAATGTATACTATGCTTCATACCGGCATGTATTATGCAAATTTCTGAAAGTCGTGGTCTTTTTGCATTCCTAATTAGTTGGTTTCTTGTGTTTTTGTAAAATTCGTGTAGGTCAGTGTTATTGGGCGACTTTTTTTACTTTCTTCCAGAGACACTATGGAAGGTGTCTTAATATGTCTTTTATTGCAATACTATTAGGGATGTTCTCATTATCCATGGATTATTTAGTGCTTGTCTCCAGTTTCTTGTGTGTTTTGTTGCCTTTCTGTATATTTCGGCAAACAGGAATTTCAGGCTATTGCATAAAGTTATTGGATAGTTTATGTTAAATTGTCTGTTCCAGTCTGTGTTTTTATCAGGTTATCAGCGATGCTTTTTAATATGATAATACAGTGCGGTTTTACCGCATGTGGTGGATGTAAACGTAGTACTGTGCATAAAGTTGCGATAAAGTAGTGCTCAGCGATTTTAGTGACGATTATTCAAATACCCAAGAAACTGGAGACAAGCCCTAAATGACTTTGGGGAGGTTTTTCTTTATAAACTTCATAGGTCACTAGTAGACTATGTTTGCTTTGTAACGGCACTGTATTCCAGGAATTTCTAAAAGTAGTAGTCTTTACAGATGAATATATGAAGGTTTCTTCATATATTTGTGGACTCTCTTTTGGGGATTTTATGGTCGGGCTCATTTTATAAAGACTTAATATCAAGATCTGTGTAGTAGTTGGAGAATCACAGTCAAGTGTGCTTATTTTTATACCACCTACCATGATAAGTCTATCATAATTCTTGAAGGAAGTTCACTGAGTTTCTATCTGGTGATAATTTCGTCATTTTGCATAAGCACCCTGAATCCCTTAGCACATAGAAACTTGAAGTTTATTTTTCTGTTTTTGTTCTCCTTGATTGGTACAATAGGTTTCTGCAATTGGAATCCAGTTTTCTGTCAGATAGATTGAAGTGGAGGTTTGTCTGTTACTGAGAGCTCACATTGTTGGTTTGCTTTCTTGCATTCAGCTAATATGCAATCCCTCAGACTTTTACTGGTGAAGCGTACAATCAATGATGGTGGTCTCTCTTTATTTTGTTGTGTGTCTCCAATTACGGAGGCGATGACTGTAGTTGTGACTGGTACACTGATAGCCGGGCCAATCTTCTGACCCCGGTTTGGTTATTCTATCTGACATTTGAGATTTTTAATTTCGATTCTCAGTTCATTCTGGAGCTTAAGAGAGTTTGATTTTACGGAGACCATGACAGATTAAAAAAACGCTTTAGTATTTTTGAACTCCCTTGAGGATATAAAAACCAATTTGTGGCTTCATATAAACATTCTGAGGAAATATTCAATGCTCATCAGTCCACATGGTAATCCATCATATTTCTAGGATAAATATTGGTATCCTGGGATCAGAACCTTCAGTCCAAACGACGAAGATGGGAAAATCCTAAAGTTCGGTATACGATATATTGATATCAAGAGTTCACTACTTTAATTTCATGACCTTTACCATCCAGCCTTCCAACAGATGGTCAATCGTAATAAAGAGATTGTTATATTTTTCTTTTCAATTTTTCAATCAGAAAGTGGTGTGAAAATATCACTGGAAACGAAGTGGTGTTTAAATGTGGTAGTGAATATGGATCACTTTTGGGGGAGGGAGAGACGTTTGCTAAAGAGAGCTAAATTCGAGTCGATATTTGTAAATCATTCCGATGTCGAGATGGTCCTCAGATATGGCCTCCCAATAAATTCAGTATATAATATATAATGATATCAAGGGTTTGCTGCTTTATTTTAATGACCGTTTACCACTCAGCCTTCCAACAGATGGTCAATCGTAATAAAGAGCATGTAATATTTTTCGTTTTTCTTCTCTTACGCAGATGTCTCTAATTTCCTTAGTCATAAATTTACCTTCTGTTCTATCACCTTCAATGGCAAATTCCAAATTCAGTGACTCCTATTACTTGGAGTACTTGGGAGTATAGCAGTTCTCAATAATTCTGTCCACGAAGTGAAAATTATGTGGAAATTTCTTGCGATGAGCTTTAATAAGAAGGTCATTTCAAGAGGAAATATTTGTTAGTCCTTGAAATGTTCAATGCATTTCAGAAATCCGAAGCCATCACATAAGGCAATCTCCTTATCTTGCTACTTCAAAATGATTGCAATATGTAGTGACACAGTAGCATAAAATTCACGTATTTTATACTCGCTTATATTTATAATGGTATGTTCCTAGAAATGTACAATGCTATGTTAACAGTATTACATATGGAAGGGAAAAAAACAAATTTTCTTTCTTTGCTGCTTTGAATCCAGTGAAATATCTACTGTTCTAGATCAGCATGTAGGTCACCCTCCTGAGCATATATCACATGGTGAAAAAATTCAGCCATATGTCACTTGTCGTGTAATAAAAGATCCTCGAATTTCTCCATGATTGAATTATCAATTTTCGTCAACATAAAGACAACATAGGCATACTTAATATGCATAACTTGATCATTTAATATTCAAATTGAAACCTATCAACAATAGTCAATTGCGCCACAAACGGTAAACGATCCATCTTCATTAAATGCCTGCATTATGATATAACTATTCCGTGAGGGGAAAAAGATCTTTAGTGTCGCATTAATACGTCACTTAAACATCCAAGATTGCGAAAAGGGTAAACATATCAATTTCGATTTCTATAAGTTTGTTTATAAGAACTTATAGAAATATCAGCAAATAGGATTAATTACTGTATACAAAATCATCTCCGTGTTCAAACACTGCGGGAAAATGTAATCTTCCTTATCGCTTGCATTCAATACCATAGTGCTTTCAAAGCAGAGAATGTTCTCCTGTCCAAGCTGTACTTGTGAATCATTCGAAGTGATCTTGCCTCTATTGCTTAAAATGGAGAACCTCGCCCTATTTAAAAAAATACTTTTCCATTCGTAGTGAAAAGGAGAGTTAAAATCCTAACCAATAGTAGCAAATGCTTCACCTTCAGTAAACTCATTAGTTATACTGTCTGTATATATAAGATATACAGAATATATGGAGTACAATTCAAATATAATATACGTATATATAAGAAATAAACTCCGCTTTTCATTAAAAGAAAATCTTTCAACGCCTTAGTCGATTTCTAATCTATTCGAAGTGTAATTGAGTTTTTTTTTTTTTTTGGATTTTAATCCTTATTTAAGAAACATTAGCACTTGGCAGATAACGAAACGCCTGCTCTACTAACCTCACTCACCCCTTGATAGACAACATTACGACTGGCTTCTGTTAAGCAGGACGACAGTTTGATCTCACGTTGTCGGATTTTAGGGGCATTTCTCCGCAAGTCCTCACTCCGAAGGCCATTCCACTGTGGTCCACCATCCCAACAGTAGAATGGTGCATCATTATATAAATCCAGATTTACTATGGAATAAGGATAATAGTTGGACATTGTAGTATCTAATAAACGGTCAGCGCAACAAACACACTAATAAAAAATAATTTTTAAAAAAAGATAAAATAAACCTCTTATCATTTAAAATATAAAAAATAGTATAATACAATTATAAAAAAATAAAAATAAAATAAAATTATATAAAAATAAAAATATAATGATAAAAATGTAACAAAATAAATCATGATTATATACGTAATAAAACTGAATTGCATAAAATTATAAAAATATTTCATATGGTCTAGGAATGGTTGTGTTAGTTAGTGGTAGAGGATTTCTTTTCTTTTTGGGGATTTATGGTCCGGTTTATATTGTACAGGCTTAATATGTTAAGTCGTGTGTTAGTGGTTGGAGAACCACAATCAAGGATCTTTATGTTTTTACCTATTAGGATTACTTCGTCACGTGTTTGATGATGTCATTTAGCCATGTTTCTAATTCTTGAAGGAAACTCAGCGGGTTTCTATCTGGTATTTTTGTCCTTTCTCATAAAGACTTGGAAATTCTTAATTGATAGAGACTTGTAGATTTTTCTGTTTTTGTTCTCCTTGATTGGTACAATAGGATTTTGTAATATGGAGTGCAGTGTTCTTATACACTGGGGTTGAGGGTTATTTCTTATTGAGGACTGAACTTCTTGTCTTTGCTTTCTTGCACACAGCTGTGCTTGTGAATGGTACACCGATTGCTCGGCCGATCGACGTTCGGATCTTCTGATTTAGCTTTAAGTATTCCATCAATTTGCACTTTCTTATGGAATATATTTTCCATCTGAGATTTGAAGGGTCTTCATTTCGTTTCTGTTTTTCGTAGGCGCACATCAGAACCTTCACGATGGATTAAAACAAAAACTGCAGCATTTTTGCATTCTGATATGGATGGAAAAATCAATTTGTGGCTTCATATAAAAATTCAGCGAGAAAAAAGACGTCTGCCGAGTTGTAGAAAGCGTGTATGGCAGCATTGGACCGCCTCCTCCAGATTCCGTCTGCCATGACCCCTCCATAGATACGCGTAGCATCTTGTTCTCTAATACTCTCAGGTGATCGGCTTGTCTCGCCGTGAGAGTCCACGCTTCAGCACCGTAGAGGAGAACAGGCCTGATCAAAGTCTTGTATAGTCCAACCTTTGTAGTCCAAGACAGCAAGCGCGAGGCGAAAAGGAGACGCACCTGATAATAGGCCACATTCGCAGCATTTTCCCGACTCTGGACATCAGCCTCAACTTTGTTGTCTCCAGTCACGAAAGAACCCAAGTACCTAAATACCTTCACCCTCTCAAACTGTGCAGCTCCCTCTGGATATTGAGCAGCATGGCGACTCATAAAAAGGTATTTTGTCTTCTCGGCATTTATTTTCAGGCCAACTTCTTCTGCGGCTTCTTCAATAGCAGTAACCAATGCCACTGCGTCGTCCCGTTGATGCGCCATAACGTTCAGGTCGTCAGTGTGTAGCCAAGAATCCTAACTTGCACCCCCATATCGACTCCACCTTCCACTTGCTGTGTGTTTCTAATTACTTTTTCCAACACTAGATTGAAGAGAATCGGAGAAAGCCCATCACCCTGCTTTACACCGGTCTGTACTTGAAACGGGTCTGAAAGGTCACGTTCTGCGTTCACTCTTGCTCTCGAACCAGCTACGCACAACTGCGCCATTTTTCGGAGTTTTCGAGGAATTCCCAGCTCTTCTAACATCTGCCATAATTTTGGGCGTATCATTGAGTCATAGGCTTTAGAAAAATCTATGAAAATATTATGAACTTCCCGGTAATATTCCCAGCACTTTTCAAAAACTTGGCGCAGCGTGAAGAGTTGGTCTATTGTAGAACGGTTCCTCCTGAAGCCCGTCTGGTAGTCACCAAGGCACTCTTCTGCATATGGTGTGAGGAGCATTAGCATGATGTTAGACAGCACCTTGTAGCCAGTCGAGAGCAGTGAGATGCTCCTATAGTTGCCGCATTGAGTCTTATCTCCTTTCTTATATACTGAGGTGATCAGCGATTCCTTCCACTCGTCCGGCAGCCGTTCTTCTCGCCAAATGTTGTATATTCTATTCGCAAAATGTTGTATTTTCCGCCGGTATGCAGTCCACTCCTGGAGTCTTATTATTTTTCAGCATGCTGATAGCACAAGTAATCTCACTAAATGTCTGCTTTTCAATAAATGGTTCAGCAGTTTGATAAGGAGTATAATCCTCCGATATTGACGTTCCAGCATTGACATTCAGCAAGTTCGCAAAATATCTACGCCACCGAGCGAGAGCATCGTTTTAGTTTCTTAATAGATTTCCATTCTCATCTCTTATGGTTGCCGCTTGTGTCTGGGCACCTCTCATGGCTTTGATCGTCCGGTACATCTCCCGTCCATTATTCGTCACCCTAGTTCTCTCTATACTAGCCACTTTCTCATTAAGATACTTCCGCTTTTCCCTGTGTAGACATGTATTCACCACTCTTCTCACCCTCTCATATGCAGCTTTCTTCCTGCTATCCGCTAGGTAGTTCTAATAAAACTGAATTACATATAATTTTTTTTTTTTTTGCTGTGTTGGGAAGCTACGAAATCTATGATTGAGAAATTCGCGCGCGCGCACTCACAAACAGGCACGCACGCACACACACACACACACGCACGCACGCACGCGCGCACACACGCGCGCGCACGCACGCACGCACACACACACACACACACACACACACACACACACACACACACACACACACACACACACACACACACACACACACACACACACAATAACTTGGAATGTATTGATGCTTGAAAGCCAGCAATTGAGTTATTATAATAATTATAATAATAATAATAATATATTTTTTTTATTGCTAAAATATTTGTACATACAATAAACATCTTATGTGACATTGCATCTTATAATTTTACAGAGTTCAGCACTAAGTGCTGCAATTCCTACATTGGATTTCAATTAAAAGTTTTAATAATATTTTTTTGCCTTTATATTATGTATTTACAACACATGTTCTTCTAATATTAACAATGAAGATTATACCGAATTTTTTGTATAATTTTTTATTTTTTTATTTTATTTTTATTTTATTATTTTTTTTTTAAGTTTGAGAAAGAGAAAGAATGATTATACATACAAATTTCTGCATTTGCTTATAAGGATTACTTGTAGATGAGTGAGGCAAGTTTATCCCACCTACTTCGAAGCTTGGGTTAGCTTTTATGAAGAGAGTGGGATTTAGCCTTCACTATTTGTGTTGTTGCTACTGTTTATGTATGGGATGTAGGCATTGGATGCTAGTGATTTGTGATGTGTATATTAGTGTTAATGGTTTCTTAACTTTGTTGGTATATTTTCCAGAGTTCGTTTTTTAATGTTCTGTAGTTATCTACGTGTTTTAACTTTCTTGGTAGGTTGTTGAGTTGCGTGGGTATCTGATGTGATCTCACAAAAGAACAGTATGAGTTGTTGAAGGGTGTGGGGATGTAGATAATTGTCGTAGGTCGTGTTATACGATATGTGTCTCTGTTGTTTCGATAGGTGATGTTGAAGTAATTCCTTGTTAATGTCATGTAGTGTTTCAGGTTTTTAATGCTCAGAATTCTGTGTATCGCCATGTGCTTGTCGGATATTGGTTGTTGCGTGTAAGGTGTCCAGATCACTGTTGACACGATTTTCCTGTGTAGTGTTTCTAATTTTGTTAGGTTGCTGTTTGATGTATTTGTATAGACTGTTATTTAGTATCTGAGTAGGGATTCGCAGATACCGTGATATAGGAGTTTTTTTATGTTGGGTGGAATAATGTCTTTAACTTAGAAGAGTTTTACTGCGATGATCCGGAGTTTGGTGCGTAGGTATTCTATATGTTTTGTCCATTTAAGGTGGGAATCTATATAGAGACCGAGGTATTTTGCGTGTGTGACAGGTTTGATTTCGGAACATTGGCAGATATTTTTGTTGTTAATGCAGCGGTATGTGTGACAATGTATCGATAGTGATGCGGGGCGTATGATTCTTGGGTTGTGCATTATCTACATCTGTGTTTTGGTGCCGTTGATTAGAATTGCGTTTTGGTGGAAGTATGTTTTGATTTCGTTTAGGTCTTGTTGTGCTTTGCAGAGAGCTGTGTTAATGTGTGTGTGGATTGCTAGTAGTGCAGTGTCATCTGCGTATTGAAATATTTGACTTCTTATGGATGTGTTATGAACATCGTTAATGTATATGTTGAATAGAGCGGGTGATAATATGGCACCTTGAGGTACACCGTGTTTTACTTGTATACGCCGACTGTGACATGTACCTATTTTTGTTACTTGTGTTCTGTTTGAGAGGTAGTTCTTTAACCATATATGCAGTGTTCCTCTTATACCTATTGAGTATAGTTTGGTGAGTAGTATGTCATGTTCAAGTATGTCAAATGCTTTGGTTAGGTCCAGCAGTATAAGGACGGTGCTTGTATTAATAATAATAATAATAATAATAATAATAATAATAATAATAATAATAATAATAATAATAATAATAATAAACTTATATTTTGTACCTCTATTTCTCATAAATCTACTTAGGATGTTCTTAATTTAATTTATTATTTTCATTTTCATTCTATTATTTTCAATATAATCATAAGGTCTACTTTTCTTAGGTAACTCATTAGCCTTATTGGTCTGTCATATTTATTTTCACCTGCCCAATCACTATTCTGGATGTTTATCGAGACGGAGTTAGTTCCCGAGCTCATCAGGAACATATCTGTTTTCATATATGTGGTTGGTTTTCTTAGTTCTTCTATTATTTTTTTTCTCCTAGTGCTTTTAGTGCATCTGTATGAATGCTGTCTTGACCCGGTATCTTTCCTGTCTGCACTGAATAGCTTTTAACGTTTTTTCTTTCAGTATTGGAGGACCGATTTCAAGATTGTTAAACCCTCGTATTAATTCTCGTTCCTCATAAATCTGAAAAAGACTTGAAATATATTATACCATCCTTTTCTCATAAATTTCATCAGTTTTAAGTAACATTTTACCATCATCACTGCATTAAAGAGTTTTGTGGATTATTGTTCGTCATTTGTTTTATTTTATTTTTTTTTGTTTGGAGTACCATTCCAGTTTGTTATTTTTCGGTCTTCTCTTGCCTTGCCCTTATTATGAAGCCATGTTTCTTTGGCCTTTCTGCAGGCTTTCCTTATTATTTTGTTTAAAATTGTATTTATTTTTTGGGCTTATCATTTTTGCTGAACAAATATAATATGTTTTGGTTTCTTTTTATTCTTCTATTTTTTTCAGTAGGGATATAGTCATTAGCAGCATGTTTAATGAACTATGAGATTTCCAGTTCGAAATGAAACTTTCTAATGTGTTCAAAACGACTTTTAGTTCTTTGGGAAACTGAAATCCAGGAAGGGTGTCTATTTCTACCCGCCGGTTTTCACTGTTTAACTTCAAAATAACTCAAATACAGTCTCAGTCTATGTCATCTCCTGGATATGTTTTGCGTGCAAATTTTCGAAAAGAATTCGAAATCTCTTTCGAACTGTTTCCAAATCTTTTTTCTAATCATCATGTAATCCATCTGGTTTCTAATTTTACCATTCGGGCTGAAACCGGTACATAGTCATCGTCTTTTTTTTTTTTTTTTTGGTTGCTGAGAAAAGGTGTTTGCTTTTATCGGTGTTATTTTGCTCACAAAACTCGATTAAACTTACACATCTGTAATTAATATTGCAAATTCCAAAGTTACCAATTATGAGGAATAGCTCATACTCCCTTTGTTCATCAAGTTTCTCATAATGATCACAATATCAACTTTATTTGTTTTTTTAAGTTACTTTTGTATCTCCTCGTAGAACTCTTCAGCATCTTTATTACAATAGGCTTCCATTAGAAGCACATATTCGAAAGACAACCAATATCAACTTTATTTGTTTTTTTAAGTTACTTTTGTATCTCCTCGTAGAACTCTTCAGCATCTTTATTACAATAGGCTTCCATTAGAAGCACATATTCGAAAGACACCGTTTTACAATAGGATCCTCCTGCGATTTTGATTTGCATAATTCTATCACTTACAGGCCACTCTTCAAGAATAATTCTTTTGGAACTTCATTATTTCATAATGACGCCAAACATGCCGTGTCCTCTTCACTTCTTGAATTAGATAAATTTACCTCGTTCAATGATTCATTGGCATATCAGGTCTTGAAGAATAGTTACAAATACTATAAATAACAAATTAAAGCACTAAGTTCTGTGTAACATTAATTAATGTAGTTACATTTTTTCATTTGTAATGCAAATTACACAATTCATATTTACGTGTATTAAAAATAAAACCTTTAATTCAATATTTAATGTTTGTAAAGATATTATCATCCATTTACAGTATTTAATGTTTATAAATATATACAATTAACATGTAACATGTTCTGATTAGCAAAAATTATTTTTAAAGCGAATAAAGGAATAAATGAACTATATATTTATGAGGTAAGTTGGATGCTAATATTTGCAGTAAATGAATGCTGAAGCAGAATAATTTCTGATTTCTGAAGCCAGTAGGATTTACTATTTACATAATTATTATTATTATTATTATTTTAAAATTTGCTGGCGATTATTGCTGTGGTTACTATGTTTTATATCATATGACTATCAACTATTGAAGTACTAAATGTTAAGATACGATTTGCACAGTTCGTGTTTTAATGTTCTCTAACTGTTTAGATGTCTTAGATCACATGGCAAGTTGATGATTAATGTGGGTGTAAGATATTTCCTCGCTTTAGCTCAATACAAATTATTATAGCTCCTGATTGTGTAGAGGGTTGTGGTTTTTGGTCTTGTTATACGATACATTTCTCTGTTATTATGGTAAGCGTTATTGAAATATTGTCTTAGTAACAGTACATAGTGTCATAGATATTATTTTGCCATTAGGAACTGTTGTCTGATTAGTAAAAGTTATATCGTACCTTAGTACTGTTTCACAAATACTGTGATATATGAATTTTTTTGCGTTAATTGGCATCGTGTCTTTTGCTTGGAATAGTTTCACTACATTAGTTTATTTTTAAGGCATTCTATATGTTTAATTCATTTAAGGTGTTTGTCTATGTATTAACCGAGGTATTTATCTTGTGTTATGGGTGTGAAAGGTCAGACTTCTGTTTGATGGAGTAATAAAATGAGGGAATAAAGGGCCTGATGCTATTATGTAGTAATTCTGAACACTTGAAGGTAATTGCTCGCTTTATAATGTGCAATGCTGTACAAAAATCGAGTAATCGTTTATCCAGCGAAGAGAAAACATTCATATTAAACAGTTCCTACTGGCCTATGTTTTCTCTACGTCGCGCAAGCAGATTGTCCGTGATGTACGGGTAAATCAATGAACCATTTTGAACCAACTTTTAGCATTCCAACAAAACCAGTCGTTGCATTTTGACATACCTCCAGTTTGACGAAATCTCATTTCCCACACCCAGAGGGGTTTCGATCTTTTAAAATGTTTTCAACTCCATGAAGAGTAATACTTTGAAGGAGAAAAACAAACTAATATAAAATGCGTTTCTTTGTGGTAGTATTTTCGAAATCGTCTTCTGAAAAACATTTCTTCGTGAAATTTGCAGCGTGAAATTAATGACAATTTTCCTGATTTGGGAATTCAAAGACTCACATTTTCTGGATAAAACCCTACTTACCTGTGCCAAAGATTGGCTAACTCGAGAACCGGTAGATAAATGGCCTTAACAAATTCCTCTGGTGTTGGCGGCTAGAAACATTTCATAGATGTTCTAGGGAATGGAAACAAACACTATACATTAAAGTGTAATCAAAGAACAAAAATGAATATTCATGTAATAATGCAAATTTATATTTTAAAAAAGATGATCAATTCATAGTCCTGACTTCTTTACTTGCTGCTAAACAGGTTCATTTGTTCGCAGACTGTACGAAGAGAGAGAGAGAGAGAGAGAGAGACTTCTTATGTTGCATAGCATATTCTTTAAGCTTTCCTGGCTGTCTCAAAACCATAACCTCACTTCCTCCTTAGAATGTCACATAATTTATACATAATCTCCAATAATAAAATAAACCACCACTGCCTTTTCTTCCCAAAAGGGGGGTAGGCGAGGCTGTTTAATTTTAAAAGGAATCTAGGGGAGGTTGAAGCTAACTCTACCCTTTTCCCATCACAGATAGGGAGAAGACTATCAGTGGTTTTAATTAGCATCCGGGAGAGGACGGATGATAACTGCCGCCATCTAGTAGTCTCCAACCCTAACAAACCGTGTGTTATTTTCTGAAATAGTGTCAGTTTTATGGTCGATTTTCTTGAGTTGTATGGGATTAAACACCAAAGTGTCTAGGAGAAAAAAAAATTTGCTCGTGCAAATTCGACTAACTCGGGAACTGGTCGAGGAAAGGCTTAAATAAAGTTCCTCTAGTCGGTGACTAGAATTGAACGTAGAAGGGGTCTTTCTTCGGATGATCTATTACTATGGATGCAAACGCCATTTCCACAGGACTGCACCGATCTGATCTCCAATAATACACAAAGAAAAGAAAAGAAAACAAAATTCGATTGCGATGTAATGCACAGAGTGGGGAATGTTAAGAAGTTAGGAAACAGAGCTCTCTGTTAAAGAGCTTTATTATACATAACTACCTTAAGTAATACTACGATTTTATGTATTTATATTTTATACTTTATACTATTTTTAAATATTTATTTTTTCGTAAGATGTAGAATTTTTCTTTCTTTGATAAGTCAATGATATACACCATTTTAATGAATTATTTAGCAAATTTCAAAGGTATATAAGCTTGTTTCCAAATAATTTATGTTATTTTAATTTCAGAGAATTTGCCAAAGAAAGGGAAAGAGTAGAAAATAGACAAGCTTTTTTAAAACTTAGAAGAATACAGCAATTGGAAAGGGAACTAAATGGTTACGTAGAGTGGATATGTAAAGCAGGTAATAAGAAAATTCTTAAGATTTTAAATTCTTAAAATTCTTGCTGAATATTTAATTATTTATTATATGTACTCTAAGGTGGTAGATATCATGTAGAATTTTCTCCGAACATGTACATTTAATAAAAACAAACTTTGTGCTACTAGTCACAGAGTTACTACAATACTGCACAGGACATTGTGATACAAAACAAAAACATGCTTTTATTAATATTAATTTACTTTTTTTACTATTAGTCTTCAAAATCAAGTGATAAAAATAGTGGAATCTCAACGGTAATTGGATCAATATATCATTCAAATTGTTCAAAATTAACTTCAATAAATCCTTTGACTGTACAATATTTACTAGTTTAAATGCATACAATAATTTTCCCCCCGTTCTGATCTCTTTTTCGTTTTTGTGAGTTTCATCTTACACTTAGTAGGTGGCGAAGGATATATTTTTATAGGCTCTGCAGCAAACTCACTTCATCTAAAATTAATCGTATTTGGTTAACTCAAAACTACATAAGTGTAGAATAATCTCGCGATATAGCAAGAACTACAAAGATTGCTTGTTACTTCATTCCCTCCATCTCTAACCTCTTTAACAGAAAATCCAATGGTATCTGCTGTAGTGCCGTTAATAGTATCTTTGGAGAATGGTACTAAAAATAATCCGACTTCATTCGGATTATTTTTGGAGAGTCAAATTTGTACCGTGTTGTCCAGCACAGGAATTTTGTTATTCATTACTGATACAACGTTAATAACGTTTGAAAGGGCAAGTTCGTTTTTAGAAATGTTCACCATAAAAGACAAGAATAATGAACCGCATTCCAATCTAATAATTCAATGACCAACAAGATTTTTTTTCATCGAGTAATATGGTATTTTCAAACTTTCAATGAATATGAGATGAATAAACCAAAGCGTGTTGACAACCACTCCTAGCAAAAATCAGATCTAATCTCTCTCTCTCTCTCTCTCTCTCTCTCTCTCTCTCTCTCTCTCTCTCTCTCTCTCTCTCTCTCTCTCTCTCTCTCTCTCTCTCTCTGTGTTCGCTTGTTTATTTTATTCTGTTCTATTTCCATGTATTTATATTATATTATTGTGCTGTCAAATTTTCATTATTTGAACTTTCTTTCCTTCCAATATCAAAGTGAAAATCGACTAATACAGCCAGTATACTACAGTCCCGTGACGGATGATGGGGCACCTCCTTTACCCCAGACCAAATTACACAGCGCACTTGAAAATCCAGCGATCACCCGAATAATTGACTAGACCTCCGGAGATTACGTCGCTTGTGGAGCACACTGGCTTAATCATTTACTTTCTCACTTGATGGCCATTACTTGATTATGAATGATTCTTAGCTTATTTTATTACACTGCATTTGACTCCAGGTTGGGCTTCTAAACAAGGTCCATTTTACTTTACAATGAGACTGTAGAACATCTGATCAGTGCCTGCAGCAAGATAGTCCATACTGATAAATACCGCTATGATCAATTAGTACAGTGATTGTGGTGGTATCAGTCATAAGCAGAAGTACATATCCACTTTAACTGTATCATTCATACTAATTATTTAATTCTTTAATTCACATTTATTTTCCATTTAACATTTATGTTTACAGCGGTCCATGGTGCGTTTGAGACATGAAAGAGATATAACTAGTAGGTCGGAGGTATACTAATGAATTATTATTACTTGAATGGCAAAATGCCTAATCCAGAAGACTCTGTAACAAAGAGTGCCGGAAAATCGGTTGTGTACATGTAATAATAATAATAATAATAATAATAATAATACATTACATCCACGAAGTGATGTGAACCTGCTGTATCTACCAAGAAGAACAGGTGGACGGAGGCTGCCGCAAGTGAGGCACACTCTTGAAGAAGAAGAAATTAGTTTAAAAAATTACATCGTCAACAGCACTGAACAAATTCCTCAACATGTTTCATAAGAAAGCCTTCTCAAGTATTAGGAAATAAATCCGATTACAAAAAGGAACAGCAAAAACCGATATTGGCCCTCGAAAAATGAACCCATTCGTGGCCAATTTTTTCAAGACACTGAGGAAAAAACTGACGTGAACCAAGACGTGACAATGGCTGGAGTATGGATATATTAAAAAAGAAACCGAAGGATTTATTCTAGTTTCTCAAGAACAGTTGTTACAAACTAATGCTATCAAAGCAAAAATCGAAAACATCAGTAATAACAGTAAATGCTCATTATTCGATTAGAATGATGAGACTGTAGAACATCTGATCAGTGTCTGCAGCAAGATAGTCCAAACTGATTATAAATATCGCTATGATCAAGTGATCTAAATAATTCATTGGCATGTATACAAAAAAATATGGTTTTCCTACTTCTGATAACTGGTGGCAACATAAAATAAAGACAGAATCGGAAAACGAAACAGAAAAGGGGTTACTCAGTAACTCACCTATTTTATCTGCTTCTGTCTCCTCGTGATCATTATCATTCATTAAAGTTAATCGTCCATAATCATTCTTCCTCTTACTTGACACATAACGAAAGAACTCTTTGGGATTTCATTTGACATGCTTGGCTAGATTCTTCTCATAATCTGAGAAGTCACCTTTCTTGCCTGAGCCTTGTACTGTTGATGAGTTTGTTGGTCACCTTTCTCTTTATATACCCTTCACAGCGTTTTCTTCTTTTGCAGCTCGTGCTTAATACAATTTAATACTGCTTCCTCTAGATGACCCTTAATCATATCCCATGCACTACCAACATCCTTATCCTGCAGTGTTTTATGCCATGGTACAGATTTAAGCTTCCTCCTAAGCATGTCATAATCACCTGCCTTGTAGTTCCGCAAATACCCTTCTTGATAGAATATTCCTCATGTTTTACAATCTCCCAAATCAAGACCACATGGTCACTTTCACCATTTTAAGAAATAATATTCACTTCAAAAATGTTTTTTTTAATATAAATAAATTATTTACAAATCTTGCAGTGAATTATAACTTCTCAATTTGTGGGGGTACTTAAATTTTTATGAACTAAAAACATAAATCATTTCCACTAGCAAGCTTTCGTTGTGCGCAGAAAAAATTAATGTTCTTCAGATGCAGATTATTACCTAAAATAAATTCTTTTAACAGTGACTTAAATTACTCATCCATACAAATACATCCACAAATACATATACAAGTTAATTGTAAATTAACTCTTAAATTCCAAATACTGTGCACATTAATGATTTCACATTTGTACTCTTGGTATGCAGATACCGTACATTTATATGGAAAAATTTGAAAAACAAATATTGCAGGAATTGTTATAATTACAAAATGAAAAACACTAATACCATTAGCACTGAAATAAACATTTACACCGTTAACATTTTAAGCCTGCTAACGATTAACATATAATCAAAAAATTCATTTGTTCTCAGACTTTCAATTGTAAATATGTACAATAATGCTATTTTATATATATTAAATCTCATAAATCCCTCTCCTTTTTTCGGTATATATATGTGAACGCATGCACACACATGTAGGAAGGATAGTATTAATAATTCTTATATCCAAGAGATGAAAATGCTCATTTCTGAAATTACTCCATATGGAAGAAAACACAGACAAAATTCAATTGCATTTGTAATTAGGTTCAAACTGTTAGGTCAAACTATAAGTTTAAACAGTTAAACAATGTAAGTTTAAATTCTACTTGCAATAAAAGACCTATGAATAAACATAACTAATTGTAAAGTTAGCTACTGACTTCGTCTTTTATAATTTTTAACTATAAACTTAAGAATGCATAAAAATAAGCCAGGCCAGTCTTTACAAATTTAAATTATCACATTTTCCGTGAAATGCTATTTCATCATAGTTTCGGCAGCTGTTTTCTCAACTTATTATACTCGAGTACTAATCTCTGCAAAACTAACATGTCTGTACAAAGTTCATTCAAAAAAACAGCTAACAGATATTGTTTTAAAGTACAAAGTGGAACAAGATTCCTCGATTCCCATTAAGCTTAAGTTCTTGCTGATTTCATCCCTATGAGGTACTGTTCTCTCAGACTCTACCATTATCCGTGGTTTCTTAATATTTTCCTGAATAAAATGTGACACTGTGGAGTTAATCAAATGATCAACACCATTATTATCTGTCTCTCTACAGTCTTTGGCTTGATGTTAATACAGAGTTGCACTTTTTATGTGGATGTTCAAGAAAAAGTGCAACTCTGTATTAACACATATTAATCATCAAGCCGAAGACTGTAGAGAGAGAGAGAGAGAGAGAGAGAGATAATAGTGGTGTTGATCATTTGATTAACTCTACAGTGTCACGTTTTATTCAGGAAAATATTAAGAAACCACGGATAATGGTAGAGTCTGAGAGAACAGTACCTCATAGGGATGAAATCAACAAGAGCTTAAGTGTAATGGGAATCGGGAAATCTTGTTCCACTTTGTACTTTAAAACAGTCATTTTTAGCCGATTTTCTGAACGAACTTTGTACAGCAAGGTTAATTTTGCATAGATTAATACTCGAGTATAATAAGTTGATGAGTAAACCGGTATGATGAGATTTTGAACTAAGAAGTGGAACAGCTGCATTCAAGAAGTCATTTTTTGTTTTCAGAATTATGCCTTAAATTTGGTACATCATCTGCATTTATTTCAGTTGTCAAGCTTTCAGAATGAGACTGTGACTGTGTGGCAATCATTAGCTGATCTAGAATTTTATTTATTCGTATGGGGGTTCTCCTGTTCCTCGATCGTCCCTTAGGATTGTTTGGGCCCTCCTAGTGAGGCATTAAGTATGTATTTTTATGACTTTAGATCCGTGTGTGTGTTCACGGACCGGTTAGCCTGTTCTGAGGGACTAAAAACCCAAGTTTCCGGGTGAAAAAAACCGCTACCTCCGTATGAGACCGGCTAATTCATCGTATAGTCGAAAGAAACAAGATAAGGGTTCCTCACGTCATGGACGGGAGTCGAACCCAGATCTTTTCGACCAAAAAGCTTCCTCTGTACCGACTGAGCTACGGATGCTCTTGTTCTGCAATAATAATCTTGCAAGGTGTCAAAACAATTTCTACACAAATGCATCATCTGCAATCAGCTCTTGATCATCAAAACATTCTGAACTAGTAACAAATGGAGAGTTCCAATCTACAAATCCTGAAAATTCTTTTTTTTTTTTTTTTGATTCAGATTCTTTATTTTCTTGAGATAGAGGAGGGCTATTATTTAAAATATCATCTAAATTAATAACCCGTGAAACTTTTTTAACATTATTTGTTAGTTCTTTTAGTCTAGATCGCGTTATTCTATTTGAGTATTTTGATGCAGATGCATCTAAATAATAATAATATTTGGTTGCAGATCAAGTGTTGATCAATTTTATATTTAAACTGAACCAACTAGTGTCACCACACTTTAACTGTTGGCATCTTCAGGGTATTTATAAGTTTAAACAATCTCACAGTTATGCGTAACTGCAAAACTGACAAAAATAACTGTAAAAAACTGACTAGAATAATTACAAATAGGATAGTATCGAACGTGAGTGAAACACGTATCGCGTGTACAAGGTTAGCTAGCTGTTGCTAAGGAACTTTCTGTAGTTTGTATTAAAGTTAATTTCTTCCGTTTCTAAAGTTCTGATTAGGGTTCTCCATATCTCTGGGAGTATTAGGCCTTGGTTTCTGTTAAGGTTGACAGTAGAACGGGCGACTGTGGCTGCTTCTTTGAAAATTCTTGAATGGTAATCTTCCTCTATGTAAGGAGAACAGCTTTTGTCCCACTCGATGACATGGTTAGTTGTAAAGAAATGAGACGATAGGCCAGAAATATCCTGTCTGTTGTTTTTGACATAGCCAATGTGTTCCTTTTGCCTGATTTCGAGGCTTCTCGAAGTCTGTCCGATGTAACTAGAGCCACAAGCGCATGGAATATTATAAACTCCAGCATATTTATAAAAAGGATGGTTGTCTTTTGGAGATCTTAGTAGTTTATGAATAGATTCTGTTGGTTTAAATGTTACTCTTATTTTGTGATGTTTGAGGAGGCTGGCAAGCTTGTCAGAGATGTCTTACAAACGGAATTGCAATCGATTTTATATATTGAATATCTTCTTGTTCTTCTTGTGGTGGTTCAGAGAAAAGGACTGTATTGACTAGTCTTCTTGGATAGCCGTTCAAATACAGATTGTTGGAAATAAATTTTAACTGATCTTGAAGGGTCTCGTTGTCCGTTGTGATGCGAATCGCTCTTTTCTTTAACATGTGTACAATGCTGAGTTTATGTGAGATGTGGTGAGAGGAGCTGAAACGTAGGTAGCGACCTGTATAGGTCAGTTTTCTGTACACCGATAGATTTTTACTGCCATCAATTTGTTTTTTGATTAAGATGTCTAAAAACGGTAATTGGTTTTCTCTTTCATGTTCCAGAGTGAATTTGATAGACCGATGGAAAGAGTTGATCTTTTTGAGATAATCATATAGGTCATCTTTGTTATTGTTCCATACGATGAAGATATCGTCCACATATCTGAACCAAATTTTAGGTTTTGAATAATTTGGGATACGATTTTGTTTTCTAAGTCTTCCATAAAGAGGTCAGCATATGAAGGGGAGAGTGGCTCCCCATCGCCAAGCCTGTTAATTGTTGATAGATCTTATTTTTCCAAGAAAAGTAGTTGGAGCTTAGGCAGTGAGCAAACAATGAGGTTTTATCTTGTGGGAACAAGGCACTTAAGATGTCAATGACCTCCACTACAGGATCGTTTGTAAAGAGAGAGGTGACATCTAAGCTAGCTAGAAGATCATTATCCGATATATTGATGTTTATTAGCTTTTCCACAAAATGTCCGGAGTTGTGGATGTGTTGTTGTAAGAGTTTCGAGAGACGTTTTGACAATAATATATCCTATTTGTAATTATTCTAGTCAATTTTTTACAGTTATTTTTGTCAGTTTTGCAGTTACGCATAATTGTGAGATTGTTTTAACTTATAAGTACCCTGAAGATGCCAACAGTTAAAGTGTGGCGAAACTAGTTGGTTCAGTTTAAATATAAAATTGATCAACACTTGATCTGCAACCAAATATTATTATTATACTAATTTATGATCAAGAAAATACCTTCATGATAATGTTTTTTTTTTTTTTTTGCCTTTTGTCTTCGTTTTCGTAACTTAGAAGTTGTAGGATTATCATCAAAATGCAGAAATCGCTTATATTTTTTCACACATATGAAATGTTCCACACCATCTTTGCAGAACTTTGGCTCTTCATAGGATGTTTTCTTTAGGCTGAATAGAGAAATGTTGCGAGCAGTATTTCCTGTTTTGATAAATATCTTCAATACTTGGCGGTATTTTTGTTCCTTTGTTAGACTTCCCTTTCTGACTAATCTCAAATTTGCTTTATAATATCACAGCGTCAAATGATGTTAATTAACAACTTTTGCTTTCGCAGGAAACAAAGAAAACCAGAATATCTTGCTCCAATATTGACAGATATGTGAGTGGCTTAAACTGAAGATTCAATTCATTCATTATTTTAAATTATTTATTATTTTTTTCGTTACAATCTTCTAATAGAACCAAAACCACTCACAGTTAGTTATCTAGAGGCCATTGCTAAAAATAAAGGTTCTAGCAATTTAATATATATAATGGGTGTATAAAATAATTCACATATTGATTTACTTTAGCTAAAATGAAGATTTTGACTTTTTATTTTAATAATAAATATGATTATTTAATTTCTGTTTATAAAATGTATTCGGCATACATCGATATTACATTTTATTTCAACAGAGGAAGTAATTTTAGCTGAAGAAAGAACAACAGAGGAAGAAAAATTGCACATAATGGAAGGTAAGTAATTTTATTCCAATTATGTAAATATTCCAAATATCTAAAACATTATATTTTAATGATGTATGAAAATATGCTGTAAATTACAAAAGTATCAGAACACTTGAGTGCTTTATGAACATTCCATCTTTCCTTCCATTTTTTTAATACGAGAATCCTTATGCAAAGTCTAGGAAATGTGTTTGCTTCTCTCGCATTTTGCTGTCTGAACTCATACCATTACATACCATAACACAAGTGTTAATATTGAAGGTCACTAGATGGCGGTAGATGTCTATTGCTTTTTCTCTCTCTTTCTCTCTTGAACGACCTAGTTCACCGATAGCCTAGGCTCATTATCAGTGAAGGCTTGAAGAAGCCTCCAGCTAGCTACCTGTCTTTGAAAAGGTTAGGGTTAGAGGTGCTCAGTAATATGGGGGTCACTAGTGAAAAGATCAAGATCAAGATAAGATAAGGAATTGTGACGTGATTGGTTGTTGAGGTGATGAGTCATTGTGTGTGTGTGTGACATCATAGGTTTGGATTGTTTGGAATTTTCTGGGGTAGACACTTCTGACAGGATCAAGATAAGATAAGGAATCGACGCGATTGGTTGTCGAGATGATGCCATCATTGTGTGTGTGTGACGTCATGAGATTGGAATGCTTGGAATTTTTCTGGGGACCGTCTGTGTGAGTGCGACCGTCTGTGAGAGACTACCATCACCCATAATTCCATATGCGAACAAAACAAACAACATCATGTTGTTTGTTTTGTTCGCATATGGAATTATGGGTGATGGTAGGAGATAAGGATTCGGGTGTTGAGCGGCATTATCAGATGAAGATAAGTGATGTCATTTGTTAGTTGTAAATAAGTGACATTATTGTTTTGAATGGAGAAGGAATATATATTAGTCGATAAGGATTGTGTCATGATTGGTGGAACACTTTGAACAAGATCAGGATAAGATAAGGAATCGTGACATGGATGTGTTGTTATCATATGAAGATCAGTGATGTAATTTGTTAGTTGTAAATACGTGATGTAATTTGTTAGTGATTGGTGGAACACTTTGAACAAGATCAAGATAAGATAAGGAATCGTGATGTGGGTGTTGCTATCATATGAAGATCAGTGATGTAATTTGATAGTTGTAAATACGTGATGTAATTTCTTAGTTGTAAATAAGTGATGTTATTGTTTTGAATAGAAAAAGAAGATATTAGTGGATAAGGATTCGTGTCGTGATTGGTGGGATACTATGAACAAAATAGGGGTAGGGTGAATGGGAAGAAGTGACGTCAGTGCCTTGGAATTGTATTGTTATGAGTTGTAGATAAGTAAATAATTTGTGTATGTCATTATGTGGTGACAGATATTGAAAAACTAAAGTTTGGAATGTTTGGAATTTCGCTGAGCACCCCTTTCTGTCAGGGACATCATGCAGTGTGTTGGGTTCACAGTTTGTATTGTGGGTGATATTTATAGATAAAGAATCGTGACGTTATGTGTTTGGAAATTTCTGGGGAATACATTTCTCTCTGCGATATCACATGGCGTTTTGGTTTTCCTTCAAAATTGTGGGCGATGTTTTTTGAGATAAGATATTTTGGAATTTTACCGGGGTGACAAACATCAAGTTTTGTGTTTGGTTGTCTATAGATGGCAATACTAATTTTCCAATATAACTTGGGGTATTTCTTTCCTGTTAAAACTATGGGAATTCTTAGATATGGCGGCAGCGTTATATAAAAAAATAAAAAAAAATTTTCCAGTATTAGAAATGTGCTTACCCAAACATACGACCAGTCGTTATTGTAATCACAAATCACTTCTTAGGTTTAAGTTTAAAAAAAAAAAAAAAGATTAACTTACATTTCTTTCCAGAATAGAACATCTTGGAACTATCAAGGTTTTCTGAATGTTCCAAATTGTTGATTTTACCATATATTCACAGCACAAAACACACAAACACAACATCTGAAATGCAGTTGACTCTTTTTTCATTAGAGGTTACTGGGGCTAACATGTATTCACAGCACAAAAACACACAAAACATAGGAGTTAAAAGATATTTCTGTAAATAAACCGAAAATCTAGTTGACTACTTAATTTAAATTACTATCCGATTGGTTCTCTGTATTAATTCCTTCCCACAGTTGCTCACACTATCTTTTCCCAAGCTTTGTGGGAAAGTCTATGTGCGATTTTCTTGAGGATATATGTTGTTCCCTGTTTGGAATTCAGAGTGGTGTTAGAATATGGAATTCTGACAAGTGAAATGATTTTTTTTCAAATTGATTGCTTATTTTATCTATTTTACTTTTAAAATTCAGTTTAACTACATATTATAACTAAATAACTGAGCAAAATTAATAAATAAATAAAATGTATGTGAATTTATTTTTTGAACACTGTAGATTTCTCATTACGTCTTATCTTAAAGATATGTCTCTTATCCGGCCACCAATTTGTTGCACCCAGGTGAAAAATCGTGCGTTTAGGTTGGAAATCTTCGTTCCCATGGGAAATTGTTGGTGTAGTAAATTAATGCTTACATTTTTTAGACCAATATGACTATTAATTTTACCTTCGATTCTTTGTGCTCATAACGTATTTCTCACAGAAGTTTATTTATTTATTTTTTGTCTTTAACATTAGTAATTTTAAGTAACAGATATGAGACAAATAAAGTTTTGAACTCCCCGTTAGCATTTTCTTTTAGAAACTTCTTTTGCCAGCACAACAAATAAATAGTTATTTCTTATTATTTTGAATGAATATTAGCTCTGTAATATGTAGTTTGTTAATTTCTATGTCACTTTTATTTGACTGTAATATTAACAAATTGCATTTACTGAAACTAACATACAGAAATTCAATAAAGTGAAAAAGACAGTTTTTTTCTTATTCTTCTGTTTTAACATTTACACTGATCTTCATAGTGTATGACTGGCCACTAGTGCTTACATGTCATTCTCATGATTTTTCTCCATGTGATATTTCAAAACAAGTTGAACTATGGTTTTTACATAGTTCAACTATGTAAAACTCCTTTCCGTTAGTATCAATTGACTGTTGTCCTCTCAGCCTGACATTTATTCACAGTAGGGATATTTATATATATATAACATAATTATTATATTAGATATTCTTTCCAATACAAATAAATAATTATTTATTCTTACTTCAAATGAAAATTAGCTCAGAATGAAAAAAAAAACTGTAAAGAAAAAAGAAATTTACTCTCAAATAAATATTTATGATCACAGCAAACAAGAAATTCATAAGCTTTTTCAAAGTTTTGAAATTCATGCACATACTGTTTTCGAGTTTGGTTACATGTTGGGTTAAAATATCTACAGTCTCTCCGTAAAATAACTAAAGTCCGTAAAATAACTAAAATAACACAGTCACACTTTAAGTACGACAGTTTTTCTAGTCTGTTGGAGGTATCTACATGTATAATAAATAAATTGTCACTTTTCAGGTGAAATATTCTCCACTAAAATTCTGCCTATTAATTTAATACATGTTTCTTTTTGCTTCCAAGAGATGACACAGTTTCTTGAAATATTTGAGGGCTTGCATGAACAAATAAGACTTTTCATTTACTGAGTGGATTTTCAAAAAAAAAATTCTCTGGTTAGTTTTTGGCAAGAACTTTCACAAGAGAAAAAAAAATTATGTAAGACAATATATATATAGTCTTACTTAAAATTGCATAACACATCAACGACACCCTTTTGTTCATTTTAATTTACACATTTTATTTGAGTGAAATATTACTTACAATTGTATTTACTGAATCTAACATACAGAAAATAAATAAAGTGAAAAATACAATTTTATTTTTTGGTCCTTAATCTGTTTATTGTTAATTTTGCATTGTTGTTCAAAGGTTCTTCCCATGGTTTGGGAATTGCCATCATGTGGTTTTTGACAATGTGACTCTCATCTGAAAATTTCTTCAATTGTGATCGTTCGTTGGGGATTTATTACTGTTGTAAAATTAATGCTCACATTTTTATTTTTTTGAAACTAATACATATAATTTTGAGCATTATTAAAAGAACAGAAAGGTTTGCTATGTTTCCAAAAGCATTCAAAAGTACATGTCTTGTTTTAATGAACATCCAATTTCATTTAAATCAAGAACGGGTCTCTCTAACAACCTTGCTAATGTTTTTGATTTTTCTCTTCCTTTGGCAAGCAATATTTGATATTTGTATGTTGATTCCATCATTCAATATCTTAGTTTTTCCAGAGATGGTGAACCAATTTCCTACTTCAGCTGATGGTTATATTTTATTAACCAAGAATTCTGTTTTTTAACTCTTTCAGGTATTTCAATCCAACTACAAGGTGATTTTGTCAATGTAGAAATCTTAAAATAATTCCATCAGAAATACAAAATTCTTCAGGAAATAAATTTGAAGTCTTGTTCAAATGAAATTGAACATCAATTATTCCAATGATAACTGAAAATTCGAATTTTTCACCCACTGTCGATTTTTCATATTTGTTTTCCTACATTACTTCATATGGCACCAAAAATAAATAGTTATTTAATTATTATTATTATTATTATTATTATTTCACTTATTATTAGCTTTTATCTTATATTTTATGTTAACTTTCTATTACAATATTCTAAACAATTAGAACTTTTCACAAAGAAACTTTCAAAGAATTTTGTGGCTCACCCATTATTTTTACATTACCGGACACAAAACGCCACAACACAATACATCAGCTGCAGTGAATGAACGAATACCTTAAGTCCAAATTCAGTCGACTCTATGTTTTTTTATAGTACTGTTTACCCTTACTATACCCTACCCTGACCGTTCCTTCAAAAATGAACCTTTATTATTATTGTTGTTGTTGTTCTGGGCAACTCCAAGGAGTTGCCAGACTCATCGAGGGAGGCCCTAACATCATGTCAAGAACAAGTATTCCACATTGACACAGTATCTATCATACCTTGCCTTGAACTCATTCATGGTCATAGCACCCACAACAGAATGAGTGGCAGCTTATTCCACTCATTCACCACTCTCCAAGTAAAAAACCTAGCTCTAACACCCTTGTCAACCACGCTCTTGCCAGCTTCCATGCATGGCCTCTAGTCCTCCCACCACCAGTCATATTTTCAAAAATCTTCTAGATCAATCTTATAGAAACCCTTCAGTAATTTGAATGTCTCAATCATATCACCCCTCCTTTGCCTATTGTCCAATCTCTGCAAACCACAAATCTTCAACCTATTCTCATAAGGTTCATTCCACAGATCTTCTGTCATCTTGGTCACTCGTCTCTGGATCCTCTCCACTTCCTCTGCATCACGAAGAAACCCTCGTGCCCATAACTGGGCACAGTGGTCCAGATGGGGTCTTATCAAGGCTTGATACAGAGGAACAACATCTTGTTTGTCTCTGCATGTTAAAGTATTTTTCAGAAGCCAAGTGATTTGATTAGCTGATATAGTCACTTTCAATGTGCTCCTAAACTTCAATTCCCTATCCACCAACACTCCCAAATCCCTGGCCTCATCAATCTCCTGGAGTACAGTTTCCACCAATGTGATATACTGCTGCTATTCTTTTCACTCCAAAGTGCATAACCTTACACTTTGCCACATTAAATTGACATCCACTTTTCCTGGTCCAGTCCTCCAAACTATCCAAACCATCCTGTAACATTTTGACATCCTATGCATCCACAATTGCTCTGCCCAACTTTGCATCATCAGCAAACAAGTGAACACTTCCTCTCAAATCCTTTCTTATATCATTGATGAACAAATTGAAAAGCAGTGGTCCAAGAACAGAGCGATGCGGCACACCACTAGTCACAAGCTGTCCTTTGGACTCAACTCCTGAATTAACCACTCTCTGGTATTTCTCCATCAACCACCCTCCTATCCATCACACCAAGCCTATATCCATCCCCATCTGCTCCAGTTTACTGATTAGGGTTCCATGTAGTACCTTGTCAAAGGACTTGGCAAGGTCCAGTAGTATCACCGTAAACCCATTACCCCTATCCAGTTCAGCCGTCAATGTGTTATAGAACGTGAGCATGTTACTGAGGCATGATCTACCTCTCACAAAACCATGTTGTCCCCCATACAATATCACATTTTCATCTATCCCATCCTGTATTCCTTTCTTGACTAATTTCTCTAAGACCTTAAAAATGATTCCTGATATGATAATCAGTCGGTAATTTACAACAGCAGTCTTGGAACAACTTTTATGCAGTGGAACTATGTTCCCCCTCTTTCAACCCCCTCGGGACTAACCCAGACTGGAGAGTCAAATTAAACAAAATGGTCAAGGGTACTGACAATTCTTTAGCTGCTTCTCGTATGACACGAGCTGGTTTACCATCCAATCCCATGGATGTATTGACATTGAGATTATGCAATAGACTACTCACCTCGATTTCATTCACCACAATTCCCATATAATCTACTGGTGTATTCGTTTCTGCAATGTCACCACCTGGATGATATATACTTGCAAAGTGCTCACTCAGTAACTCAACTATATCAACTCATTCAGTTACCTCAATACCATCGGCATTCTTTAAAATCATTCTGCCATGTACATTTTACCTTTTACTTGCTACAAATCTAAAAAACTGTTTAGCATTATCTTTAGCCTACATGGCCAATGTTCTTTCATAATCTTTTTTGCTTTTCTTACCACACACGTTACACTTCTGGCCTTCACTTCATACCATTCTTGTGTCTGCCGGTCACTTTTCTCCTTAAATTCCCTCCATAGTTGTTTCTTTTTTTGCAGCTCAATCTTAATGGTGTTATTCATCCTTTTAACCCCTACTTGATTTATTATTCGGACTCTAGGTATACAGTCGGCCATTGCTTTATGCAAACACTTCTTAACTGCCTCCCATGCACTATCAACTTCTAGTCCTTGCAGTTGTACATGCCATGGCACTGAACCAATCAAACTTCTGAGCTTGTCATACTTTCCAGCCCGATAATTCCACATGTACCCTGTCTTAATTGAAAATTCCACACCTTTAGCCACCTCCCAAGTCAAGACCGTATGATCACTCTCACCGATTGGTGGCAATGTGGTCATATTTGTTACAGCCAAATCCTCAGATGCAATTACTAGGTCAAGCACTCTCTGAACTGTAGTATTTTCCATTACATGCTGTTGCAGATAGTTATCGCTTAATAACCATATAAAATCAATTCCTTCCTCCCGTGTGTCCTCTCCTCACTCCACTCAATGCCACATAGTTCAAATCTCCCATAATAATCACCCTCCTTCCACTCATTTCTTCTATTTGCTTGTGCATACAGTCACCACTATCTTTTCCATCACCTGGTCTATAGCAGCACCCAATTGTATATTTAGTTCTGCTAGCCACAATCTCACACCAAATGGCCTCAAATATGCTCTTTTCTCTATCCTGCAGTTCAACTTCTATTCTCCTTGGCTGTAGCTCATCAGCTATCATCAACAATACTCCTCCCCCCATTTTATTCTCCCTGTCATTCCTGAACACACTATACCCATCACATTCAATCCCACTAGCCATATCATCTACAGTCAGCCATGATTCACTAATACCAATAACCTGTGGTCTGGAAGTGCCAACCATGTCCAAAAACTCTTCCTTCTTGTTCCTAATACTCCTAGGATTAGCGTACATGAATTTAAGACCCTCCATTAGCCCCAACCCTACCTTGATGCCTTATATTAACTATCCCACTCTGATTTGTTGTCCTTATTCACTCGGGCATATTATATTCATTCATACATTCAACTGCCTCCCTAAGGACTGTATATATACCCCCCCCCCACCCTTAATAAATCTAGTTTCCATGAATTTGCACATCCACTACATTCAGCAACACTTTCTCAAGTCTCCTTACACTGTAACCATTCAAATTCAAGCCATCCATCTTATATAGATCCTTTCGCCCATTGAACTCACTCCACACATCCACAAATTCCACACCACTCATCATACATAACCCACCCATAAAGTCGTTTGCAATTATGGCCCTCCTTTTAAACATTTCACTGTCATACCGTGCAAAAGACTAACCATTCTAACTCTCTCACTCTTTTCTTTTGCTACCTCAAACAATTCATTCAGGTCTTCTATCATTTCCATTTTATCTCCTTTCAAATCATTCGTACCTGCCACAACAATCATTTCTTTCACCCTTTCCTTTTGCTCTCTAATAGACTCAGTTACATCCTTTATAGTCACACCAGGTTGGTACAATTTTGTCAAATCCTCTACTAACACACCTCGTACTAACGAGTCTCCATACAGCACTCTATCCTTCATTTTGTTTATATTCATACTGATATGCCTATTATTACTGTCATACTTTTTATTATTGGCTGGTTTATTCAGTCGGCTTTTGCTCATATGCTCTAGCTGCTGTTTTGCCCTTTCTATCACACCATTCAACAACGCAATTTCACTTTTGCACAGATGACTCAACGACAAGTTTTTGCATGCTGTTGGATATACTGTAGGTGTGTTTTTATATTACTTTGTATTTGTGTTATCTAGAGAGTACAAACATTTTTTCTATACCAAGCTTTAAGAACTTAAGCCACGTTTTTGATTTAAATTATCTGCAGTCTCTGTAAAACCACCAAATTCTAACAGTTCAGAATTTCGATTATGTAAACGAAATGTTTTCAGATAACTCAAACAATGTCAATAGGGAACATTAGACAATTTCTAAAATAACCAATTACATGGATATTAGTTTTCACAACTTTTCCCCCATTCCTGGCATTAATTTCACAGTAGTGATTTTTTAAAATAATTAAGCAGAATTGCATTAAGGTATAAAGTTGTGGATTTAAATATCAAATTGTAATCAGAATAACTGAGTAAAAAATTCACTGTGGAAAAACACAACAAAAGCATACATCTTTGTTCATTTAAGTTTACAAATGCATATTTTATTTTGCTGAAAAATACTATTTACAAGTATATTCACAGAGAAAAATTCGAAATATGTAATTATCTAAAAATATTTCACATTATTTAGTTTACACTCAACATTTTCCAAAGAGTTTAATAAATAAAATGTTCGTTACTCACTGTTTCTTGGTTACATCAATATATCTAGTCAGCAAAAGAGTTTTTAGATCACATACCATGGTAAGCACAGCTCCATACATTTCATATTGTGACAGACTGAAAATGACATCATGCCTCCCTAAACTTTCTGTGTATTCTTTTGTCACCAAATATACATAAACAGTTTTCATAAAATGTTCATTAATGTCCCAAAATAAAGATTCTTTATCGAATTGGATAAAATCTTGAAAGTCTAATTTTACCATTGATGAATTTAAATGATTAGCGATAATTTTCCCCATGATACGAATAGCTGATAATTCATTTTCCAAAAATGGTAAATGATTATCAATGTCATACATTTATGGTGAAAATCTCTCAGCTTCTTCACAACTAATAGAAATAACTTTACTTCCATCAACTCCAGTACCATCAAGTATTAGTTCCCCATCTTGGCATTTCAGAATATAACATTCACCAAGGTCCCTTTCATAGTAAACTCTTCTTTGCAAATAGCCGAGGATATCAGACCACTTCCTGCATAACTTTTCCCAAGTGGTCCAGGATAAATACATCACAATGTACTTGTCTTTTAAATAATAATCGGTTTTCATCCTTTTAGTCTAAAAGGATGAAAACTCTAAAAGGATTAAAACAATATGTGCATGAATTTCAGATCTTTGAAAAAGCTTATGATTTTCTTGTTGCTGTGTGTAATAAATATTTATTTAAGAGTAAACATTTTTTTTCTTTACAATTTTTCTTTCTTTCTGAGCTAATCTTCATTTGAAATAAGAATAAATAATTATTTATTTGTATTGGAAAGAATATCTAATATAATAATTGTGTTAAAATACATATATAAATATCCCTATTGTGAAATAAATATAGGGCTGAGAAGACAACAGTCAATTGGGACTAACAGAAATGAGTTTTGCATAGTTGAACTATGTAAAAACTATAGTTCAACTTGTTTTGAAATGTCACATGCAGAAAAATCACGTGAATTACACATAAGCACCAGTGGCAAATCATACATTATGAACACCAGTGCAAATTTTAAAACAGAAGAATAAGATAAAAATAAATAAATAAATACCGTCTTTTTCACTTTATTTAATTTCTGTATGTCAGATTCAGTAAATACAATTTGTTAATAATATTACAGTCAAATAAAAGAAAACATAGAAATTAACAAAGTATATAATACAGAGCTAATATTCATTTCAAATAACAAAAAATAACTATTTATTTGTTGTGCTGGCAAAAGAAGTTTCTAAAAGAAAACGCTAATGAGGAGTTCAAAACCTTGTTTGTCTCATATCCATTACTTAAAATTACTAATGCTAAAGATAAAAAATAAATAAATAAATTTCAGTGAGAAATACGTTATGAGCACAAGGAATCGAAGGTAAAATTAATAGTCATATTGGTCTAAAAAATTGTAAGCATTAATTTACTACACCAACAATTTCCCAAGGGAACGAAGATTTCCAACCTAAATACACGATTTTTCACCTGGGTACAACAAATTGGTGGCCGGATAACAGACATATCTTTAAGATAACACGTAATGAGAAATCTACATGTTCGAAAATAAATTCACATACATTTTATTTATTTATTAGTTTTGTTCAGTTATTTAGTTAGAATATGTAGTTAAACTGAATTTTAAAAGTAAAATAGAGAAAATAAGCAATCAATTTGAAAAAAAATCATTTCACTTGTCAGAATTCCATATTCTAACAGCACTCTGAATTCCAAACACGAAATAACACATATCCTCAACAAAATGGCACATAGACTTTCCCACAAAGCTTGGGAAAACATAGCATGAGCAACTGTAGGAAGGAATTAATACAGAGAACCAATCGGATAATAATCTAAATTAAGTAGTCAACTAGATTTTCGGGTTATTTACAGAAGTATCTTTCAACTCCTATGTTTTGTGTGCTTTTGTGCTGTGAATATATGTTAGCCCCAGTATCCTATAATGAAAAAAGAGTCAACTGCATTTCAGATGTTGTGTTTGTGTGTTTTGTGCTGTGAATATATGGTAAAATCAGCAATTTGAAATATTCAGAAAACTTCGATAGTTCCAAGATGTCCCATTCTGGAAAGAATTGTAAGTTAATCTTTTTTTTTTTTAACTTAAAATTAACAGGTGTAATTTGTAATTACAATAAGCACTGGTCGGATGTTTGGGTAGGTGCAATTCTAATACTGGATAGTTTTTTTTTTCATAACGTTGCCGCCATATCTAAGAATTCTAAGAATTCCCGTAGTTTTACCAGGAAAGAAATACCCCAAGTTATATTGGAAAATTAAAATTGCCATCTATAGACAACCAAACACAAAACTTGATGACAATGATTGATGTTTGTCACTCTGGTAAAATTCCAAAATATCTTATCTCAAAAAATATCGCCCACAATTTCAAAGGAAAATCAAAACACCATGTGCTATCACAGAGCAAAATGTGTTCCCCAGAAGTTTCCTCAAGAATATCTTGGCATCTCTGATCCACAAAAATGGGTAATTTTTTTTCTGTTTTTGCTTGGTACAACAGATTCTGGTTGAATGGTGTTAAATATTCGGATAAGAAGTTTGGTGTGTTGTCTTCCAATGCACTTAAGTCCTTGGCAAACTGGTTTTTTCTGTCTGCTTGCTTTTACGAGATTGTCTCTTGTGAACTATGTCATAGTTCATGTAAGATGAACTATGACTGATGCAGTTAGTGGCAAGCCTTGTTTTTTGCTCTTCCTAAGAATCTGATTTACGGTCTGAATGTCGTTAAGCTGTAGGGGAATGTCAATAGCGTGGCCTAATTTTAAAACCATGTCTCGGAGATTTTCTGTACATTCAGAGTCAGGAAGATCGTTTATGATAAGATCTTTATGTTGTTGCTGATTTAAACATTCGTATTGTAGTTTTAGAGAATGAAGTTCTTGACGGAGTTCGGAGGTTTCTTTCATCAAATTGTGTTGTCTGTCATGATTTAGTGCACTTCTAAATTATTATGTTTGACCAAATATTCATATTCGCTAGATTTTTTGGTTATTTGTTTGTTCTGTTTGTCGCAGAGTTCTTCCTCAAGATCTAGTAAGCTGGCTTTTATACTCTCTACACTGTTTTCTATTAGTATATTTAAAGAGTTGAAATTATAGGACTCACCTGCATTTTTTTGGTATTCAGTTCGTTATCTGATTTTGCCTCCAGTATAATCGGCTGCATCGTAGGTGGCTGCCTTAGGTGCGTTTCTTTGTTCCTCCTGCAGATCACACACTTCCATTCCTCGCATGTTGCATTAGGTTAACGTTGCCAGGTTGTTTCTGAAAAGCCTGCACATTTTAAGTGTAGAATCCTACTGCATTTCGTACACGTTATTTGATTTCCGTCGGACGATAAATCCTCCAGGCATTTGATACACTTCATGACTCACCTTTCTTCCCTTGAAGAATTGTGTCATGATTGTAAAGATGGCGACGTCCTTTGTTCTTCGCTCGTTGTTGACCGCTGTCCTCTCTGTTCACTTTTCAACACTCAAATTTTGGTTTCTTCTTAGCCGATTTCGGTGAATTTTATATCACTGTCTTCGGCGTGACTGGTAGAGTTACTTGGGCACACTTTCAAATTAAAAACAGGAGTTGGAACCACTTTAAAACTATAAAAAGAATGGCGGCAGCAATATCACCGTGTCCTCGTTCGTATGCCTATACAGGGCCCTCTGAATAATAATAATAATAATAATAATAATAATAATAATAATAATAATAATAATAATAATAATAATAATACTTCTTTCCATACTAAATTGTGTTGTTTTCTTAATTTTTGAATTTCCTTTTCATTAAGTGACAAATTTCACAGCCATATGTCAGTGTAGGAAGAATACACTGGTTAAAAACTGTTCTCTTCAGCCATAATGGTAGTTGGCTTTTGAATATTGATTGTAATTTTCCAAATGCTTTCCATCCATGCATCGTGTACCTTTCAATTTCGTCCATGATATTTTGTTCCATTGATATCTGTTGTCCTAAGTATATGTAATGTTTTACTGGTTTAATTTCCTCATTATTGATTTTTATTATCAGAAATAATAAAACAAGAAATATATATGTAATTGATAAAATAGGAAAAAAATATCCCTAGCCTGCCTATGGTACAAAATGTTCTATATAGATAGAGACATACAGTAAAAGTAATGAGTTTGAACTGTTAATTTATGGTTAACACAAATATTAAAAAAATAAAACTCTTTAAAGTTATTCATAATTAAATGAAGTATTATAACTTCCACAAAATTGCCTTTTCCTGAGAGGAGATGCACCGATGTTAATAAAAGTTTAAGAGAGATAAACTGGTGTGTAAAAAATGTGAAAACGTGTGTGCTTGTCGGAAAGTTTAGTAAACGCTAGTATTGAGTTAACAGTTTTTCGGAGATAAAGAGATAAAGTAATGCTTTGACTGAGAGAGAGAGAGAGAGAGAGAGAGAGAGAGAGACTACGTTTTTGGAAGCTGAGAAGCCAGTATGTTTTTTGGTACGAAGAACAATCTCATATGGTCTAAAGATTTTGGTGTTGGTAACCTTCAAGATTAAGAGCTAATTTTAGAGAACTAAAACAGTAAATAAAACATTTTCACTCTTAATTAACTTAGCTGCGTTATAAGTACTTCACTGAAGACTACTTTAAATTATAGAATTTAGGATTTTGCTACTTTCTAGTTTACGTTTGGTGATTTATGTGAAGCAAGGTTTTTTATTTATTACCAATTACAAAAGTGGCTTTAAATTGTGATATCTGCAATTCAATTGAAAATGTCAAAAAAAGAGGAGAACAGTGTACTAATAAGCAGGATATTTTTGGATTTATAGTAATCTGTATGAAAAAAAATGTAAAGGAGTAAGAAAGGAGGTGGAGGCACAATTCACGCTCACACATAATACTGTACGTGTTGAGAAAAATAATGTAGTTTTAGAAGTCAGAAGAGAAACCATATGATGGAAATCATAAGAAAAAACACATAACCTTATACTAGAAACTTACACATTAGTTCTTTTGTGGCAAACTCAATCACATTATTTGTGGATATCATTAACAACCATTTGAGATCATTCCTAAACTTTTCCAAAGGTAGATGAGATAAGTAAGAAGGTCTCATGTTAAGATGAGATAAGTTCTGGCTATTGTTTAATAGTTTGTGGGCTTCATGGTAGTAAAGAAGCTGCATTACAGTATTGTTTATTATTTTAGGAAGTACTGAAGTAAGTAAAATTGGACCGTAATATGGTAGTAAAGATTTGTCACTCATGTTATGAATGAGCTGAATATGGACAAATTTTCACTTTCAAAAAACTTTTCACTATAATCGGAGTACATAAAAGGCTACAGAACAGGAGTTAACTCTGATGCACAATAGATCTTCATAACCATCGAAATAACTCCATTGGTAACAGGAAGACCTTTTTTTATATATCATGTTTAAATGATTCAGAGTGCTATTAGAAATCAAAATCCATTGAATGTTGATTCTTTGAAATGGTAAGAGGATATTACACAAGAATGTGAGCAAAAGTACGAAGCGAGAAGAGTGGTTTTTCTCTGCGTAATGATGCAATGAAAACATTCGATCGTAAATCATGTGTGAACAGAGTATAACAAAAGCTGCAGCCAATATATTTGGAACCAGAAAACATGTCTACCATTTAGACAGAATGCAAGTGCTTTGCTTTTATTCCTTTTGGGATTACATTTGATGAGCTGATAGTTTGCTATCAGTTATTTCAAGCATTTTATTTATAAGTTGAAAATAAAGATGGAAAGTTTGATGAGAACTAATTATATTTGTGGTAATACTGTGGTATTACAATATTACCACTTTGAAGTGGTAATATTGATAATATTTGTTCCAACGATTCGTTCCGACGAATGCTTGGATTAGAATACTGAATCAATAACCTAACCAAAAAAATAACGCATAGAAATCAAGAAGAATTCCTCCGTTTCATAATTCCAGGCAATATGTGTATAAGAGTAGTTGTAAGAGGGTTGCTGCATGAGATATATCAAAACAAGATTATGGTCTGAATTGCTTAGAATCAAACAATATTCAGAATATACCGTCTCCCCCCCCTTATCCGCGGTTTTGCTATCCGTAGTCAAATCCGGTCCGAAAATATTAAATGAAAAATTCCAAAAAAAAAATAATTACATCGGCAAAGTGGATATCAGATCCAACACTATTTCAAAGCCGAATGTTGGTAAATACTGTGAAAGTTTCGTAAGTTGAACTGAGAGCTTACGAGAATACAATCATTGATATCTCCCGAGTTGCACTACTTACTTGACTTAAGTAGCTAATGCAACTAGGGATGCTGAGGATTGTATTGACGAAACTTTCTGACGAAACTTTCACATTTTCTACAAACATTTGGCTCTGAAATAATGTTGGATCTATTATCCACTTTGCCGACATAATTTGACATCGCCGAATTTAAGCCGTATGGCCCCAAAGCGCAAGAGTGGTGATGCGGGCAAGTCGGATATGCAAAGAGAAGCTGTAAAGTGCCTGCTTTAAGTGAAAAAGGTGACCATTTTCGACTTTATAAAATAATAAATAAATAATAATAAAAAACGTATGCTGAGGTTGCTAAGATCCATTCACATTCGGATAACGTTTATTACAGTATGTTGTTATAATCGTTCCATTTCTTTATTAATTATTGTTGTTAATCTCTTACTATGCCTAATTTATAAACTAAACTTTATCATGGGTATGCATGTATAGGAAAAACATAGTATATATATATATATATAGGGTTCGGTACTATCCGCGATTTCAGGTATCCACGGGGTGTCTTGGAACGTATCCCCCCTCGGATATTGGAGGACTACTGTACTTATAAAGATCACTAATGAGGAAAAGATCCACAATGTTGGAGAGCTGTCAGGATTATGAAGTATTCTTGTAGGCATGTAAACAATTTGGGTGAGATAACTGATGATAGCAAATACCTCAGGATCTCTGTCTGTTAGATCGGTATAGCAGAAAAGCAAGTACATGTAAACATTAAAATCACCATTGAAGATAACTTCCTGATCGATTTTGTCCGGAATCATTTTGGGGCAAAATCGATTCGGCAAAATTTAACATTCAAGGAAAGAAATCCAAAAAGTTCAGAATTGTTAATGATATTAAGAGAGAGAGAGAGAGAGAGAGAGAGAGAGAGAGAGAGAGAATAGGAAAGAGAAACAGATAATGAGAGAGAGAGAAAACGAGAGACAGAAAGAGAACGTGAGAGAGAGAGAGAGAGAGAGAGAGAGAGAGAGAAACATGAGATTTTTTTATTAAACTTGATAAAATATACATTGGAAGATAGACAACAAAAAATGACTATTTACATATTATAAGAATGTATATTACAGAGAAAAAAGGATTTTCTTTTTAGATATACAGTACAATAGGAATGAGGGGAAAAGATATATTAGTGGTAGACGGGATTTGTCTTTTCAGTAAGAGTCAATATTACAGTTCAGTATCACTTTTAATTATTTTTCAGCTAAAGTGTATCGTCGTCGGCAATCCATAACAGGGTATCAGTTGGATTCCACTCTATGAATTTTGTGACAGTTCCGGTTTTTTGTAATTGGCACTTCCAGACCACAGGTTATTGGCATTAGTGAATCATGGCTGACTGTAGATGATATAGCTAGTGGAATTGAATGTGATGGGTATAGTGTGTTCAAGAATGACAGGGAGAATAAAATGGCGGGAGAAGTATTGTTGATGATAGCTGATCAGCTGCAGTTAATGAGAATAGAAGATGAATTGCAGGATAGAAAAAAAGAGCACATTTGAGGCAATTTGGTGTGAGATTGTGGCTAGCAGAACAAAATATACAATTGGGTGCTACTATAGACCAGGTGATGGAAAAGATGGTGGGGACAGTATGCACAAGCAAATAGAAGAAATGAGTGCAAGGAGGGTAATTATTATGGGAGATTTCAACTATGGTCGCATTGATTGGAGGGAGGAGAGGACACACGGGAGGAAGCAATTGGAATTTATTTGGTTATTAAGGGGGAAAATATCTGCGACAGTATGTAATGGAAAACAGTAGGGATCAAAGAGTGCTTGACCTAGTAAATATATCTCAGGATTTGGCCAAATATGATCACATTGCCACCAATTGGTGAGAGTCATCATACGGTCTTGACTTGAGGGTTGGCTAAAGGTGTGGAATTTACAATTAAGACAGGGTACATGTGAAATTATCGGGCTGCAAAGTATGACAAGCTAAGGAGTTTGATTAGTTCAGTGCCATGGCATGTACAACTGCAAGGACTAGAAGTTGATAGTGCATGAGAGGCAGTTAAGAAGTGTGTGTGCATGAAGCAATGGCTCACTGTATAGCTAGAGTCCGAATAATAAATCAAGTAGGGGTTAAATGGATGAATGACACCATTAAGATTAAGCTGCAAAAAAAGAAACAACTATGGAGGGAATTTAAGGAGAAAGGTGACCAGCAGGCACATGAACGTTATAAAGTGAAGGCCAGAAGGGTAACGAGTTTGGTAAGAAAAGCAAAAAAGGATTACGAAAGAACATTGGCCAAGCAGGCTAAAGAGAATCCTAAACAGTTTTTTCGATGTGTTGTAAGTAAAAGGAGAAATGTATATGGCAGAATGATTTTAAAGAATGCCGACGGTAGGGAGGTTACAGAAACAGTTGATACAGTTGAATTACTGAGTGAGCACTTTGCAAGAATATATATCATCCAGGTGGTGACATTGCAGAAATGAATGAACCAGTAGATTATACGGGAATTGTGGTGAATGAAGAGGAGGTGAGTAGTCTATTGCATAACCTCAATGTCAATACATCTGTGGGATTGGATGGTATACCAGCTCGTGTCGTACGAGAAGCGGCTAAAGAATAGTCAGTACCCTTGACCATTTTGTTTAATTTGAGTCTCGAGTCTGGGTTAGTCCCGAGGTGGTGGAAAGAGGGGAAAACAGTTCCACTGCATAAAGGTGGTTCCAAGACTTCTGTTGTAAATTACCAACCGATTAGCATATCAGGAATCGTTGTCAAGGTCTTATAGAAATTAGTCAAGAAAAGAATACAGGATTTGATAGATGAAACGGGATATTGTATGGGGGACAACATGGTTTTGTGAGAGGTTGATCATGCCTCAGTAACTTGCGCACGTTCTATAATACAGTGACAGCTGAATTGGATAAGGGTAATGAGTTTTCAGTAATTCTACTGAACCTAGCCAAGGCCTTTGACAGGATACCATATGGAACCCTAATCAGTAAACTGGAGCAAATGGGGATGGATATAAGCTTGGTGTGATGGATAGGAGGGAGGTTGATGGAGAAATACCAGAGAGTGGTTAATTCAGGAGTTGAGTCCAAAGGACAGCTTGTGACTAGTGGTGTGCCGCATGGCTCTGTTCTTGGACCACTACTTTTCAATTTGTTCATCAAGGATATAGGAAAGGATCTGAGAGGAAGTGTTCACTTGTTTGCCGATGATGCACAAGTTAGGTAGAGCAATTGTGAGTGCACACGATGTCAAAATTTTGCAGGATGATTTGGATAGTTTGGAGGACAGGGCTAGGAAAAATGGATGTCAATTTAATGTGGCAAAGTGTAAGGTTATGCACTATGGGGTGAAAAGAATAGCAGCAGTATATCACACGGGTGTGAACTGTACTCCAGGAGATTGATGAGGCCAGGGATTTGGGAGTGTTGGTGGATAGGGAATTGAAGTTTAGGGAACACATTGCAAAAGTGTCTAAATCAGTTCATCAAATCACTTGGCTTCTGAAAAATACTTTAACATGCAGAGACAAACAAGCTATTGTTCCTGTGTATCGAGTCTTGATAAGACCCTATCTGGACCACTGTGCCCAGTTATGGGTACCAGGGTTTCTTCGTGATGGGGACGAAGTGGAGAGGATCCAGAGACGAGTGCCCAAGATGATAGCAGGTCTGAGGAATGAACCTTACGAGAATAGGTTGAAGATTTGTGGGTTGCAAAAATTGGTCGATAGGCGGAAAAGGGGATGATATGATTGAGACATTCAAATTACTGAAGGGTTTCTATAAGATTAATCCAGAAGATATTATTGAAAATAGGACTGGTGGTGGGAGGATTAGGGGCTATGCATGGAAGCTGGGCAAGAATTGGGTTAACAAGAGTGTTAGAGCTAGGTTTTTTACTTGGAGAGTGGTGAATGAGTGGAATAAGCTTCCAGAGTCTGTTGTGGGCGACCGTGAATGAGTTCAAGGCAAGTTATAATAAATACTCTGTGAATGTCAAATATTTGTTCTTGACATGATGTTAGAGCCTCCCTCGATGAGTCTATCGACTCCTTGGAGTTGCCCGGAATAACAATAAAAAATAATAATAATTTTCTTTTCTTTTTATAGTTTATTATCCCTCAAATAATTACATAAATAGACTAATATTTAGGTAACAATGCATCTTTTTCTTGCAAAATGATTCAGTAAGAATTATAATTACTCTTAATCATTATCATTTGCAGAATTTTTCATTGACACAAGAGTAAAAAGTGTGTATTATTACCATTAATAATAATCATAGTAATCGTGTTTATTATTTAATGACTCACAAGTTAAACAATATTACTTATGTTGCAGTTTACATAATGATAATTTTTTTAAATTTAAATTGTAAATTAAATATATAATTTTAAACTTAAATATATAACTGAAGTATTACTATCACATTTTCTGTTTACTACTAGAATTCGTTACAGAATGTTAAGTGAATAATGTTAGATAAATACTATTACTGGGATGTAACTCAACTGCACCCTCGAAGCTTTGTAATTAGCTTATCTGAGGGTGATACTGGTTATATATACATATATTTGTTATTGATTTGGTTGCTGTGTTCTAAGTAGGCAGATCTTTGGGAGGTCAAATGAATGATCTGAAAGGTCGGATCAAAGTGAAATTGCCGATATATCCTGTGTTATTGCATCCGGCTTGATGGTTCACGTTCTTTTTTTATTGTGGGCTTCTTTTTGAACTATTTAGGAGGCTTTTTTCTTCACAGTGGCAGCCTTTCTATGTCTTCTGTGCTTTTATTTTGTATCGGCTTTGAAGTTTGTGACTTCCTTATGTATACCAAGAGTCCGAATAATAAATCAGGTAGGGGTTAAATGGATGAATAACACTATTAAGCTTGAGCTGCAAAAAAAGAAACAATTGTGGAGGGAATTTAAGGAGAAGGGTGACCATCAGGTGCATGAACAGTATAAAGCTCAGGCCAGGATGGTAACAAGGGTGGTAAGAAAAGCAAAAGCAGATTACGAAAGGAAATTGGCCATGCAGGCTAAAGAGAATCCCAAACAGTTTTTTCAATATGTTGCAAGTAAAAGGAAAAATGCTCATAGTAGAATGATCTTAAAAAATGCTGAGGGTAGGGAGGTAACTGAATCAGTCGATGTTGTGGAATTACTGAGCGAGCACTTTGCAAGAGTATATCATCCAGGTGGTGACTTTGTGGAAATGGAAGAACCAACAGCTTATACTGGAATTGTGATGAATGAGGTAGAGGTAACTAGTCTATTACAGAACCTCAATGTCAATACATCTGTGGGATTGGATGGTATACCAGCTCGTGTCGTACGTGAAGGGGCCAAAGAATTGTCAGTGCCCTTGACCATTTTGTTTAATTTGAGCCTCAGGACTGGGTCAGTCCCAAGGGGGTGGAAAGAGGGGAAAATAGTTCCACTGCACAAAGGTGGTTCCAAGGCTGCTGTTGAAAATTACCGGCCAATCAGCATAACAGGAATCATTATCAAGGTCTTAGAGAAAATAGTCAAGAGGAAAATACAAGACTGGATAGAAGAAAATGAGATACTGTATCGGGGACAGCATGGTTTTGTGAAGGGTAGGTCATGCCTCAGTAACTTGCTCACGTATTATAACACAGTGAGGGCTGAACTGGATAAGGGTAATGGGTTTACAGTGATTCTGCTGGACCTTGCTAAGGCCTTTGACAGGATACCACATGGAATTCTAATCAGTAAATTGCAGCATATGGGAATGGACATAGGGTTGGTGAGATGGATAGGAGGGTGGTTGACGGAGAGATATCAGAGAGTGGTTTACTCAGGAGTAGAGTCCACAAGACGGCCTGTGACTAGTGGTGTACCACAAGGATCTGTTCTTGGACCACTGCTGTTTAATTTGTTCATAAATGATATAGGAAAGGATCTGAGAGGAACAGTTCATTTGTTTGCGGATGATGCGAAGTTGGGTAGGGCAATAGTGAATGCAGATGACATCAAAATTTTGCAGGATGATTTGGATAGATTGGAGGTCTGGGCTAGGGAGAATGGATGTCAATTTAATGTGGCAAAATGTAAGGTTATGCATTTTGGGGTGAAAAGATTGGAGGCCGTTTCCTGCATTGGTGGAACCGTGCTCCAGGAAATTGATGAGGCACGAGATTTAGGAGTGTTGGTGGATAAGGAATTGAAATTTAGGGGACACATTGCAAAAGTGGCCAAATCAGCTCATCAAATCACTTGGTTGCTGAAGAATACGTTGACAAGCAGAGACAAGCAGGTTATTGTTCCTCTGTATCGAGCCTTGATAAGACCTCATCTCGACTACTGTGCTCAGATTTGGTCACCTAGGTTTCTTCTTGATGGGGAGGAGGTGGAGAGGATCCAAAGGCGAGTGACCAAGATGATAGCAGGTCTGTGGAATGAACCGTATGAGAACAGGTTGAAGATTTGTGGGTTGCAAAAATTGGTTGATAGGCGGAGGAGGGGAGATATGATTGAGACATTCAAATTACTGAAGGGTTTCTATAAAATTAATTCAGAAGATATTTTTGAGAACAGGGCTGGTTGTGGGAGGACTAGGGGACATCCATGGAAACTGGGCAAAAGTGTGGTTAGTAAAGGTGTTAGAGCTGGGTTCTTTACTTTTAGTTTAGTGAATGAGTGGAATACGCTCCCTGAGTCTGTGGTGGATGCTGTGACAGTGAATGAGTTTAAGGCGAGGTATGATAGATACTGTATGAATGTCGAATAGTTGTGATGAAAATGATTTGGGGCCTCCCTCGATGAGTCTAATGACTCCCTGGAGTTGCCCGTGATAATAATAATAATAATAATAATAATAATAATAATAATAATAATATCTTGGCATCTCTGGTCCACAAAAATTGGTAATTTTTTTTTATTTTTGCTTTTCTTGTTTGGTAGAACAGATTCTGGTTGAATGGTGTTAAATATTCGGATAGGAAGATTGGTGTATTGTCTTGCTGTGCGTTCAAGTCCTTGGCAACTGGTTTTTTCTGTCTGCTGGCTTTTATGAGATTGTCTCTTGTGGATTTGCTCTTAAGACGAATTATGACTGGTGCAGGTCGTGGGAAGCCTTGGTTTTTGCTCTTCCTAGGAATCCGATTTACGGTCTGAATGTCGTTAAGCTGTAGGGGGATATCAATTACATGACCTAATTTTAAAACCACGTCTCTGAGGTTTTCTGTAGGTGCAGTTTCAGGAAGACAGTTTATGACAAGATCTTGTATATGTTGTTGCTGATTTAAACGTTCGTATTGTAATTTTAGAGAATGAAGTTCTTGACGGAGTTCGGATGTCTCTTTTATCATATTGTGTTGCCTGTCTTTTAGTGCATTAATGCTCATTTTAATGTCTTTTACCGTTTGCAACAACACTTCTATAACTGCTAAATTATTATGTTTCACCAAATCTTCATATTCGCTAGATTTTTTGGTTATTTGTTCGTTCTGTTTCTTAAAGAATTCTTGCACAAGATCTACTAAGCTGGCTTTTATAGTCACTAGACCGTTTTCTATTAGTATACTTAAAGAGTTTAAATTATATGACTCACCTGCGTTTTTTTGTCTGTTCAGTGCGTCATCTGATTTTGCCTCCGGTATAATCGGCTGCATCGTAGGTGGCTGCCTTACGTGCGTTTCTTTGTTCCTCATGCAGATTACACACTTCCATTCCTCACGTGTTACATCGGGTTCATATTTATGTTGCCCGATTGTTTCTGAAAAGCCGGCACATTTTAAGTGTAGAATCCTACTGCATTTCGTACAAGTTATATTATTTCCGTTGGACGATAACTCCTCCAGGCATTTGATACACTTCATGACTCACCTTTCTTCCCTTAGGCAGTGAGGCGTGATTATAAAGATGGCCACGTCCTTTGTTCTTCGCTGGTTGTTGACCACGGTCCTCTCTGTTCACTTTTCAACACTCAAACTTTGGTTTCTTCTTAGCCGATCTCGTTGAATTTTATATCACTGTCTTCGGCATGATAAGTAGGGTTACTTGGGAGCACTTTCAACTTAAAACAGGAGTTGGAACCACTTTAAAACTATAAAAAACTGGACAGCGATATCACCATGCGACCGTTCATATGCCTACACAGTGCCCTCTTTTTTATTTTATAATTTTTTTATATAGTTAATAATAATAATAATAATAATAATAATAATAATAATAATAATAATAATAATAATAATAATAATAATCAAATTCCAGTGAAAGCCTGCTTTGTAGTTTCCGACGTAGTCTACGTAGTCTAAGGATTTTTTCCGATTCAGTGATGGATGGGTCCGGGTTATTTCTTGTGTGCTTAGGGATTAGACAAGGCTAAACAGCCTCGTCTACTTCCTATAGCGAACTAAAAGAAGGTAACAGATTCATTTTTACTAAAATTGTTCTCTATATTTATCACTTTAAAATTACAGTTTCCTTGTGGTGGCGCTAGCAGAGCATAAAGCCGACGTTTTACATGTTCTACAGATTAGTCTTTTATTTCAGTGAATATTAGTAATTTTAGTAAATATTTTCAGTTATATCTTACTTATTTCAGACTGCACTGCTGAGTGTTAATATGGGATATCATTTAGAAAGTGTTTTTATGAATGGCACAGATGGGTACAAGGAAAATGGTGGCGAAGCCCTCATAATTCACCGAGTTTGTGTATGTTTTATATATTAACATTGCCAAGAGTGAACGAGTTGTGTGATATGAAAGCGAAAATGGAGAGAGAGAGAGGGAGAGATTGTCATAAAGGTTCCGTGTGCCAGTGCATGGTATGTGAGTCATGTCGTGGAAAGCAAGAAAATGAAGTGACGAATGTTACGATGAATAGAAAGATAGCGAGTGTTCTTGAGAATGCGGAAGTGGTGAATGATAGAGCGCGAAATAAGAGCATGAGAGAAATGGCTAAAAGTAATGTGGGTGATGAAGTGAGGGAGTTGAAATAGAGCGAATACGTTGCATAATTTACAGCACAGGCTAAAAAAAAAAAAAACGATTGTGGTGAGTACAGCAGGCGGGAGGATGAAAGAAAAAGTTAATTCGGAAAGTATGAGAAACTGAAAATAAGGAAAACGTATTATATGGAGATTTGATTATAAGAGATATATTTAATGAGCAAGTGACAAAACCATGTCTGTCAGGTACGAAAATCAAGGATGTTAGTGAAGCTGTGAATTTGCAGAAGGGAGAAGCGAACGAGATGATTATTATGGCAGGCAGGGCCGACCATCACGGGGGTGCAGTGGGTGCAATGCAACCGGGCCCCATGATCGAGTGGGCACAGTCGGTACACATTTGCGGAAACGTATGATATTTCGAATGTGGTTTTTTTTTTTTGTTTTGTTTTCCTATGCCAAAATCATTTACAGGTAACAGGTTTTTCAATTTACAATACGTTTATTTCGAATCCTTTAATTTTTACCTTTGAAAAATATTTTAGGGCCCCAACAGGTTTCTTGTATCCGGGCTCCTTTATAGAGAAGGCCGGTCCTGATGGCAGGAACAAATAATATGAAAGGAAAGCGATATGCAAAGAGAGAAGACGTGCAGTAATTGTTGAAAGAAGCGAAAATAAAGAGTAAGGAAGGAAAATTTTGAGTTGACTGTCTTGTATGATAGATGAGAGTTGAAAAGAATGCTGTATTTGTTAATGAGCCAATAAGAAGATTGTTCCACAGGAATAGCGTGCAGTTTACTGATCTATGGAGTGAATTTGATTGAAGAAAAAACTTATATCTGCTTGATGGACTACATTAAAAAGTTTTTTTACAGATGTTTTCTTTTTTTTTTTTAATTTACAACACAATACAGTACAATACTTAACGCAAATACAATTTAACAATCACAGATGTGAATAACCTAAGAACATAAGCTCATCCGGATTATAAACTGTAAAACAAGGACAATAGATTGGGGATAAAAGAATATACACACACATACATATGTACAGTACAGGCTAAATAAAAACACAATATAATTGATTTGTTGCATTGGTTAATTTCTCATTTTTTATTCTTATTCTAAGGAAATTATTAATATTCTTATAAACATTTACATACCCTCTAATTCAGCTTTCTCTATGTGTTCTGCATGTATGATTTTGGAGTTAGATGTGTGGGGAAAGTGGTGTTGCTTAGTGGGTGCTTGATATGCAAAATCCCCAAACAAATCTAGAGATATTAGGAGAGGGGAACAATTAAGCATGTATTGGCCACCCCTGTGATAAATGAGCGATTGTACAGAAATAATTATGCAATACTGATCATGATTTCACAGATTTCATATTCGAACTAGTTGGTAATGACATCATACAAGCGTGATTGTGGCTACAACAGGATGTTGAAATGTAATACACGAATGCCAGAAGTATCAGGTATGAGGGAAAGAAGTTTAAGGATTGATCTGTTACATCTGGCCAAACATTATGGTCCTAGTGACAGAAAATGATATAGTTATAGGGATTGAATGTAAAGGGTATCGTATTTTCAGAGAGGACAGAAGGAATAGGATAGAAGGTAGGGTATTGTTTGATGATAGCTGAAGAACTACAAAAAAGGAAATTAGAAACAAAAGAGCATTTTAGGTCTTTTATGGAAATAGTTCATTTCAGGCTGTCTGGTGTGAGATAGAGGCTAATAGCACAAAATATATTGCTGGTTTCTGCTGTAGACCAGTGGTTCCAGAGGAATATGTAGACGTCATGTATCGACATATTAACACAACGAATACAGACCGAATAATTATTATGGGAGACTTTAACTACAGGTACATAGATTGGCGGGAGGAAAGGAGGAATGGCAAGATGGAAATTGAATTTATACAGTTGCTAAAGGATAATTACCTAAAACAACACGTTATAGAGGGGTTCAAGGTTTGGAGATTGTTGAATCTGGTAAGAGCATCACAAGCTACACTAACTACCAATAATTGTCTGGACACGTTAGCAATATACAATTGATACCAACAGGCTAACCGTAATATCGGGTATGTCCAGCTTTGGCTTTGATCACCATCTTGCATCCTTTGAGGGAGACTTTCCACCAATGTGCAGCAGACATCAGGTGCAATTTGTCTCCATTCCTCCATCAAAGCAGCATTAAATTCAGCGACACATGCTGCTCTGGACCTCTATCGCAGCTCCAATTCGTCCCACAGGTATTCGATAGGGGTTTGAGGTCAGCATTCTGTGCAGGCCAGTTGTTTTTAACATGCATCTCTTCATACCATTCCATAACAGCTGCAGATTTGTGGCATGGGGCATTGTCTTCTTGATTGTAACACGGGTCCAATTCATAAAAACTCCACAGTGTAGGCAGCACGTGATTATCCAGAATATCAAGGTACTGAGCTGCCTTCAGGAACCATGAGCAACGACCAGTGGTCTCACTCCAAACCAGCAGAATGCACCCCATACTATTACTCTGCCACCACAAAACTTTATTGTGGGTACAACACACTGTGGTAACTAGTGTTCACCAGGCTGCCTCCACATCCACACCCTACCATTAGACTGGAAACAGCTGAACCTTGATTCATCGCACTAGAGTATCGTTTTCCTCTGGTCCAGTTCACACGCCCTTTGCACCAGACCACACGTGCCTTGTTCGTTGTGATGTTCAGCTTGTGTGCTGCTGCTCTTCCATGGAAACCCGTTAATGTAATTCTTTTCGTACAGTTTTAGTGTTCATTGTAGTGTTACTGGCGCTCTGGAATTTATCAGGGATGGTTTGTGTCTACTGTAGCCGGTTTTTGCGTGCCACCTGTTTTAACACCCTCCTGTCCCAGTCAGTCATTTTCGTCGGTCGCCCTGAGTGTTTTCCTGCACTAGTGATGCCAGAACGTCTCCATTTGTTGACCACATCGCTAATTGTTGATTTTTGTATGCTCCAGTTGAGCGGCAATGGTACGTATGGACATGCCACCAGTATTCAGTACACGATGATACTTCTTTCGAAGTCATTAAGTTCACGTCGTGTTGTCTACCACTTGTATTCGACTGCTACTGTTTCCTACTATCTGTACACCGATTTTTATGTTATTAACAAACCTGGAATGTTCCATAAATTCAAATAACAGGAATGTTCCATAAATTCAAATAACAGGAATGTTCCATAAATTCAAATAACAGGGGTGCCCAGACAATTATTGGTAGATAGTGTATATTCATAACCAAGGTAGACACTCTACTTACATTTAGGGAGAGTGACCATGCAGTCTTCTTCTGGGAAGTTGAACAATGTGGAATTCTCTGTCAAGAAAGTGTATAAAGCTAGTAATTATGAAAACTTAAAAGTCATGTTGGAGCAGTGACATGGTAAGAACCTAAATGGTAAGAAGGTCAGTAGTGCATGTGAAGTAGTCAGGGATTATTATTATTATTATTATCTTCTTCTTCTTCTCCCTTCTATGTGTTAGGCCTACTGACCTGTTATAGAGCTATCTTAAGCCTTTCTAAGTCGTATCCGTCCCGATGATAAGGTGACTAGCCCTATGCCTCCCGGTATATTATATGGCTGTAGCTGCGTGTGTTTCTCTGCTTGCGGGAGGAAAAACCCTGCTGTCCACGCCCAAGACCGGATCACTTCGCTATGTCTGAGAAAAGACCCTTAAGCTCTTCACGTCGGCGACGGGAATCGAACCCGGGACACTCCTTTCCCAGGCATAAAAAAAATCAGCTAATGCCTTTTTATTCCCGTATACGGGAGTAAGCGAGACCATTTAGCCCTATCTAACTTTTGGAGACTGAGTGGGCAGTTCAATCTCCACTGGTACCAATCAGAGATAGATGGCCCAAGGATATCACTAATTAAGCAGTACACAGTGAAGAGAGACGGCTCAAATGTGCCGCCATCTCGTGGTCCCTAACCCTAACACAATATATTTAATGTCTGAAATAATGTGGGTTCTACGGTCGATTTTCTTGAGTTTACAGGACGAAAAACCCGAGTTTCCGGGAGGAAAAACCCGCTTGCCCGTGCCAGAGATCGACTAACTCGGGAACCGGTCGAAAAAAGGCTTAGAAAAATTTCCTCTAGTCGCCGACTAGACTCGAAACGAAGTCTTCTTTCGTGTAGTTCAGTGGATGTGGCAAACGCCACATCCACTGAGCTACACAGGCTCTCTTTCCCAGGCATATGGTTGAGAAACGACACCTCCAGCGAGTCCAAGGACTCATCGTGGGAAGACAATCTACTCTACTTCGCTAAATACATCTCACTCTCTCCACTACTACTTAATTATCCAACTACAATACTACGCGGTTTGTTTTGCGAAAAATAACCGGTATTGTTTTTGCATATATCACTATCTAAATGTGTTAAAACCGGCGTCTTACTCGTCCGAAGCGGCAAGGACAATCGATTTACCGCCAGATGTGCTACACGTGGAAAATATAGCCCGCCCGCGTTAGTGTGTTGATGAGTTTATTTTTTGTTCAAACGAGTTTTTTTTTTTTTTTTTTTTTGTAAAATTAAAATCAGAATTCTTAAAATTTAATTCAGTGTGCATTGGCCAAATATTCGGTGCTTCGGCCGATTTGCAAACCCAGTATTCGGCATTCGTTTATTCTACTAAATCATGTTTTGGCGCATCCCTAATTTTATTTAGTCTTTTTACTTTCAGAATACATTTATGCATTGCTGCTGTAATGACGAAGCAGCTTCAGTTCCCTTATCATCCAACTCCTGCTTTCATGCTATAGATTCCAATTCTCTCCTTAGTTTTTCATAATCACTGACATTGTTTTGATATGACTGACTACAATCCAGGTGATCACATCTTCTCCATGCCAGCTGAAGGAAGATTAAACACCATATTCACAGTCACATCCTCTGATGATATGACCAGATTCACGACTTAATCTTTGTGTGCTCAGTCTTATATATTACTTAAAATAGTTTTGTCCCTGAAGAAATTGGTTTCCTTAATGATATAAATAATTACTGACTTTGGAATAACAAGTGAGATGTTTTACTTTTGGTATGATTTTCGAATCAAACAAGCAGAAGAAATAACAGAGAATGGAATAGTCTAAAATTCACTAAGGTTATCATTGCCAAAATTTAACAGATAAATTATTAATTCTGAAACTAAAGTAAAAAAAAAATATTGATTACCGTACACATGGAGAAGAACTTTTTTAGATTTGCAAGGTTTCACAACTTTATTTTTGAAGGTCATGAAACCTTGCTACACAAAACATTGCATCCTTTGAAAAAAAAAAAAAAAAAGATAAAGGACCTTAAGAAAAGCAGTTATCTCATGGAACATTTATACAAAGAAAGTTTTGAAAACTTTCTTTACACTTAAAATCTGAACAGAAATGATGAATGATGGTCTGAAGTTTCTCTCAGCTGAGTTTGAAATCAAACTTGGGGAGGTTTGAATACCACCTGTTCAAATAGCAGTTGAGATTTCTAGTCTATTGCTAAGGCAATTGGGTTGGTCTTCTGCTCTTCGACATTTCCACTCTTCTTGTATCCTGGTGATACAATGCTTGCTCATCAAAAGATAAAGCTGATTTCTTGACATTAAACTTTTTCCAGTTCATGTGAATTATCAAGGCAAATCACTTCTCACTATACCATGAACAGCCACATTATTCTGGATACCAGTAAATGTTTTGGTCTGCTTTGAATGCCTCTGATTGTGCTCAAAATTAACACTTTCTATATTTCTCATTTAAATTATCATACTTATTTGGTGTCTGTCCACCTGCAAACAAGCAAGCCTGTATCCAGCTCATACCTAAAATAGAAAGATAAAAGCTACCCCCATCAAATTGTTGGTCCTTTGTCCTCCCCTCATTTCTCTTGAAAACAATGAAAAAATCAAAATCCAGCTTCTTTTCTACCTAGAGCTTAACAGTTGGTAATCACCATTATGGATTTCATGACTGTCATTTTACAGCGTATTTCCTCATCTGCCTTACCCATCTTTGGTCAGAAGACATGAAAAAACCAAGGTGTAAGTGGAAGACATTATAATAATATATAATTATGGAAATCACATAAATAAAATTATTTATTTCTGTAGAATTTTCAGCTATGTTTCATAACCATTTTCGATGCACCACAGTAAGAAGAGATAAACATAAAAACGATCAACAGTTAGAATGAAAGCATGTAATATTATATGCATTTTTAACTGCAGGAGGATAACTCCATCTTCAATAATTTGGTTGTTTGCTTTTTGTTTGTTTGGTTTGGTTGTTTTTGGTTGTATGTCTCAATCATATCACCTCTTCTCTGCCTATCAACCATTTCTGTAACCCACAAATCTTCAGCCTGTTCTCATAAGGTTCATTCCATACACCTGCCACCATCTTGGTCACTCGCCTCTGAATCCTCTCTACCTCCTCCTCATCAACAAGAACACCTGGTGCCCAGATCTGCACACAGTAGTCAAGATGGGGTCTTATCAAGGGTCTTGATATAAAGAGGAACAATAACCTGCTTGTCTCTGCTCATCAAAGTATACTTCAACCAAGTGATCTGATGAGCTTCTTTAGCCACTTTTGCTGTGTGCCCCGTAAACTTTAACTCCTTACCCACTGACACTCCCATGCCTCTGTCTTCATCAATTTCCTGGAGTATGGTTCCACCAATATGGTATATAGCTGGTAATCTTTACACTCCAAAATGCATAACCTTATACTTGCCACATTAAACTGACATCCATTCTCCTTTGCCCAGTCTACCAATCTATTCAAGTCATCCTGAAAAATTTTGACATCATCATTAGTTAATACAAACTATTGCTCTACCCAACTTTGCATCATCAGTAAATAACTGAACGGTTCCTCTCAGATCCTTTCCTATATCATTAATGAACAAATTAATAGTTGTCCAAGAACAGAACCCTGTGGCAACCACTAGTCACAGGCCTTCTTTTGGACTCTATTCCTGAATAAATTACTCTCTGATATCTCTCTCGATTACCCTTCTATCCATCTCACCTTATATTCATCACCATGTGCTGCAGTTTACTGGTTAGAATTCCATGTGGTATCCTGTCAAAGGCCTTTGCAAAGTTCAGCAGTATTGCTGTGATCTCATTACTTTTATCCAACTCCACTGTCACTGTATTATAAAACGTGAGCAAGTTAATGAGGCATGACCTACCCTTCACAAAATCGTGCTGTCCTCATATAGTATCCCATTTTTTGGGATACTGTATGTAATTCTTCTATCATTAAACTTTTTAAGTCCATACTCTTACCTTCCATGCAATTTCCCCCCTAACAACCCTGTAACTACTCTTATGTGATGAATATACTGGTTTCTGTTCTTGTTGTTTGATTTGAAAGTCATACTGAAGATTCCCTGGATACTAGGATGAAAATTTATTTATGTTGTTTATTAATTATCATGTCTTGCATTCCTAGACGTCATTTTATTTAATCATATCACCTCTCTTTCTGTCTACCAAACTGCACACTCCACATGCCCATAGTCTGTCTTCATAACTAACATTGTATTGAACTTAATATCGTTTTTGTTATCTGCCTCAGCACACTCTCTCCCTCTCCATGATTAATTTATCCCCTTCCCCTTTCAAATCAAGGTTGACCAAATCTGAGTACAGTAATCCAGATGTGGTCTGATCAGGACTTTATGCAATTGAATCACCACTCTTCTATCTTTTGAGCCTTGATAAGACCCCCATCTAGACTACTGTGCCCAGATATGGGCTCCAGGGTTTCTTCTTGATGGGGAGGAGGTGGACAGGATCCAGAGATGAGTGACCAAGATGATAGCAGGTCTGTGCAATGAACCTTATGAGAACAGGTTGAAGATTTGTGGGTTGCAAAAATTGGTCGATAGGCGGAAAAGGGGTGATATGATTGAGACATTCAAATTACTGAAGGGTTTCTATAGGATTAATCCAGATGATATTTTTGAGAATAGGATTGGTGGTGGGAGGACTAGGGGCTATACATGGAAGCTTGGCAAGAGTGTGGTTAGCAGGGGTGTTAGAACTAGGTTTTTTACTTGGAGAGTGGTGAATGAGTGGAATAAGCTGCCAGAGTCTGTTGTTGGTGCTATAACTGTGATTGAGTTCAAGGCGAGGTATAATAGATACTGTGTGAAGGTCGAATAGTTGCTCTTGACATGATGTTTGGGCCTCCCTCGATGAGTCTGTCGACTCCTTGGAGTTGCCCGAGATAATAATAATAATAATCTCTGCTGATCAGCATCCCTCTAAATATTGCAGCAATCCTCTGGGCTACCTTCAGCACCTTTTCAATATGTCCCCTAAACTTCAAGTTTCTATATCAGTCATCACCTCAAGATGCCTTCTCCACTTCCTCTAGTATACAGTTCCATCAACAGAGTATGCAACCTCCCATTGATGGATCCCAAACTTCAAGCCCTTACATATAGTTGCATTAACTAAATCCCCATTCACTTGCCCATCTGTCCAGTTTATTGAAATTCTCCTGAATAGCCACTACATCTGCACTATTACTAATAACCCTTCCTACTTTCAAATCATCTCCAAACAGCTGAATGTCCCCTGCAATCCATTGACAGTGTCATTGATATAAAGGTTAAACAATACATGTCCTACTACTGAGCCCTGTTAAACTCCATGTGTAACCCTCTGTTTTCTTGATACTGCTCCTTCATATGTAACTTTCTATATATATATATATATATATATATATATATATATACAGTATATATAATATTATAATCCACTCTCCAGACAAAAGGCTGTGGATTCAAATCCAGCCTTGGGCATGGATGTTTGTGATTGTCTGTGGAAATACTAGTGGTAGTGATGGTGGGCGGTAGATGGCACTGGTGTAGTAGGGCACATACTCTACAACTCTCTGTCTCCACCACTCAGTATTGGAAATACTGAGTGGTGAAGAGAGAGAGTTGTAGAGTAGGTGCCCTCCCTCGATGAGTCTTTGGACTTCCTGGAGGTGTCACATAATAATAATAATATTTATCATAGATCTGCAATAACTTACTTGCAGTAATATATGTATGCATGTATTATTCTTGTTATTAAACAAGAACCTCTTTGGAATTCAAAAACATTCAAGAATTTTCAACGGATGATCCCTTGTTCTCTCCTATTCTGTCATGTATTGGAAAATTTCTTCAACATGTACTCTAGAAAATCCTTTAGTAACTTATGTTTCTATCATGCCCCCTTTCTGCTTATTAATTAAACGTTTTAATCCACAAACCTTCATTCTGTCTTCAATAGGAAGCACTCCACAGGCTAGTTACTGTTTACTATTAGATTCAGAGGTGAATCTAACACTTCCATATCCCTAAGAACCCAAGTAACCAAATCTGTGCATAGTACAGGAAAACTTCGGTTAATGCGATTCAGTGGAATGATACTATTTCCTGCTTTAAGTGTTTAATTGAGTGATTAATCAGTCAATGCAATTTTTTTACATTACGTGGAATTTTTTGTCGCCAATTTGCAGTGAGTGGAAATGCTAGAAGTCATTGAGAGACATGAAAGTGGCACTAGTAATACAATTATTGTGCGAACTATACAATGATTGTCCAACCTGTAGGAATATAAGATGGCACAGAAATTTTACTAAGTTTGTGCCTTCTTGTATCCCTACAGTTTGCACTGTATTAAATAAATCTACAGTTTGGATTTTATTAAATAAGAGCAAAGAATAATACAAAAAAACAAGGAAAAGTTACTATTGCTTCTTTAAGCATGCAGATCACCTGAAATAGAAGCCATTTAATGATCAAGATGGAACATCTTCTGTCACTCTGGATTGAGGATTGTAACCAAAAAATAATACTTCTTAGTACAGGAATATTCAGGCAAAAGCTCGCAATATTTTTACCTCATTGAAAGAGACGAAATTTCAAGAGGAATGTGAAAGCTTTACTGCAAGTTTAGGATGGTTTGACCATTTTAAAAATTGAACTGGATTGCAATAACATAAGAATAAGAATAACTGGGGAATCTGCTAGTGCTGATAAAGATTCTGAAGCCAAGTTTCCTGAAGAATTGCAAAGGATAATTCAGTAGGGTGATTATGACAATAGGCAAATATTCAATGTCGATAGAATTGGTCTCTTTTGGAAGCGTATGCCAATAAAAGCTTTTCTAGCTAAATCTGAAGCATCTCAACCAGGATACAAAGTATCTAAAGATCATCTTACACTATTAGGAATCAATGAAGAAGGTGACTTTAAACTCAAGCCTATGTTAGTTTATCATGTGCAAAATCCAAGATCTATTTTCTTATTATCTTCTATTATTTATTATCTTCAATTTCTTATTGAAGAAATCAGCACAACTGGAAAAGAACTTGGATTTAATGAACTGGATAACGAAGATGTGAGAAACTTGCTCAATTCCCATTCAGAACATTTAAGCGAGAATGATCTCCTTCAACTAGAAGAGAAGTGTGCATATGAAGAAGAAAAGGTTAAGGAGCATGACTAAGAAGCTAACTGCAAAAGAACTTGAGCTAATTTTCAATCACATTGAGTATGCTAAGGAAATTTTGTTTGATGCTGATCCAGATATGGAATGAAGCTTTGAAGTCTGCCTAAATCTTGATAAAGCAATCGCCAGCTATTGCAGATGTTTGACTTTTTCATGCTATCACATGAAAAAGTCAAACATCTTTACTTAATTGTTTTGTAAATATTGATTATGATTAATCAATTATAATATGATTAATATTATGATTAATCAATTATAATCAAATAAATATGATTAGATATAAAATAAAAATTTAAGCAATTGATTTTTATTAACTTTGATGACTTTATACTCTAATATAGCTTATACTGTAATTTTTTTTTTCCAAATTTACACTAACTGATGGATGAATTATGATTATTCCTGTTGTTCATTTTATTCGTTTAATGTGATTTTGCTTAGCATGCATTAATTGATGAATTAATTAATCACACTAAGCGAGGTTTTCCTGTTGTCCATATGGCCACATCAAAGACTTAGAGAGAAGATGTGCCCATCTCAGACAATGCAAAGTTTATCATACTAATAAACTCTATAAATCCATTCACCATCCTCTCTCATTCACAATCCAACCTATCTCCATGCAAAACAGCTTCTTTTCATCCTCTTGTTCACACTTTCCATGTGCACTTTCTAGGGACGACTTTTGTCCTTTGCTTTCACCTTGTAACATTTCAAATGTATCATTCATATCATTTCTTCTTCTCCTGTCCATCAAATTCTGCAGCCACATGCCCTCTGTTTCTCCTTATATCTAACATTGTACAGTTCTGATATAATTTTTGTTATCTGTTTCTGTATCCTCTCCAAAGATAATTTATCCCATTCAAATCCTGGTGACCAAATCAGAGCACAATCATCCGGATGTAGTCTGGTTAGGGTTTTATATAATGGAATTGCCACTCTGATATCTCTGCGGGATAACTCTCTTCTCAGTATTATGACAGTCTTCTAGGTTACTTACACTTCCTTCTTGGTTTCCCTAAACTTCAAATTTCTATCATTTGTTATCCAAAATCCCTTGCCTCATTACTTCCTTTAGTATAATTCCACACGGAGTATGCAACATTCAATGGATCTCAAATTTTAAGACCTTTTATTTCATTGCATTAAACTAATATTCATATTCATTTGCCTATCTGGCTCCTGAAGCAAATCATCTGCTCTATCACTAATAACTATTCCCTCTTCACATTTTCTGCAAACAACTGAACATCCCCACTCCTGCAGTCTACTGACAATGTTATTGACATAAAGGTTAAACAGTATAAGTCTCAGTACTGAGCACTATGGAACCCCACTTGTGACTTCTGTTTCTTTGACTCTGCTACCTACACAGCTCTTGTTACTTTGTTATAAAAAGTAATCAGATTGCTGAATAAAGAGTGGCTCTGACATTCATGGATGACTTTCTCCTCATCTGCCGAATGCTCTTTAATAATGATCTCTCATTAATTTCTCCAAAATCTTGACAGCTACAGACTAGTCTATATTTTGTTATTTTTACAACCAGAATCCTTATGTAGTGGTATTATCTTGTCCTCCTTCCACTCCTCAGGTATCTTTGTATAGTCAGACTTAAATTGAAAATTCAGGTCAGTGGAGCTGTCATTTCTTAGCACATTCCTTAAAATATGGTGAAATCCCATCCAGTCCCACTGCCTTACTGATCCTGAGTACAGGTCAGTGGATCTGTCATTTCTTAGCACATTCCTTAAAATATGGTGAAATCCCATCCAATCCCACTGCCTTACTGATCCTGAATATGTTTATTCAAAACATATTCTCCTCATGTACTTTTAAACCTTGAATCCTTCTCTAGGAAAAGTAATAAAACCTACTTTTCCTGGATAAAATACTCCAATAAAATAACCATTAAACTGACTAAACAGCTACACTATGTCATCTGCAATAGTCACTCAATCATCATTTTCATCTAATAATGTCATTCTTCCATAGTAATTTCTTCTACTAGCCACATAATGAAAGAATTCATCAGGATTTTATATAAATACTAGGGGAAGCTCTGCCCCCCCCCCCCCCCGAGTTCTGGACCGGTAGGTTGGTTATCATTGAATTCTGATGACTCGAATTTTGAAGACTTGAAAAGGGGTGGTTTCCTGTCCCCTATGGCTCCCAACCCCTGAGTTCCAGACTGGTAGGCCGGTTCTTCTTGAATTCTAATGACTTGAATTTTGAAAACTTGAAAGGGGCAATCTGGTGCCTATAACCCCCCCCCCCCCCCCCCACACACACACCCGACCGGACTGCTAGGCCGGTTCTCCTTGAATTCTGATGACTCAAATTTTGAAGACTCGACACTTGGTAGCCCCTGACTTTCAAATAACGTGACACAAAAACGTTACAAAAAAAGTCTTATCATTTTATATTATAGAGTAGATATATAATTCTCTTTATATATTCTCAACCTTGAATCACAGAGATAATCTCTTCTTGTATTCCAGTTTTATCTTCCTTACTATGCTCAGCACTTTCCTTGCCTCAGTCATATATTCCTCATGCCACTACTCTCCACATCTTTCTTTGTACTTCTTTCATAACTTCTTTTTCATTGGCAGTTCCTGTTTTCTTTTATTAGTAATCCACTTTACACTGAAATGAGTTATCTTTTTCATTTGAGGTATACACCTTATCATTCTGCTTCCTCTTTTTTCTCATCTGTCATATGACTGGTTGAGTCCCCTATGAATGAGAAATCTTTGCCCTCTGGCTGCATTTCTGGCCATTTCTGTCATATATCGGAAGCTTGATGATTGTGACTATTCCTTCAAAGATTGTAACCAAGTTCTTTTTGGTCTGCCTCTTAATCATCTTCCTCCAGTAATTCCATTCAAGGCTAGTTTTGGTAATCTCTGAGAGAACATTCACTGGAGATGTCCAACCCACCTTAATTGCTATTTAAGAATTCTATCTGATATTTTACAACTTGTCATTGCTTCCAATCAATATTTCTTGACTAGTTTCCATACACCGGTGACATTTCTCCCTTCTAGTTCTTCCATCATTGGAACTGCACCAAGTTGATTCTATGATTATTATAATTACCTCCTTATAGTTCCACATAAATTCCTTTCTTATTGACACTTCTGCATGTCTGTTATCTTCCATGTCAAGACTACACAAACACTCTTTCTTGCCAGCTGAGGTCTGGATGATATCTCAGTTACAATCAAATCCTCTGATGCTGGGACCAAATCAAAAAGGCTTAAACCTCATGTTCCCTCTACTACATGTTGTAGAGTGAACAACATTAAGACATTTGTTCATAAAGAATTCCAGAAATTCTGTTCACTGACTACTATGTACTGTTTCCTCTTCCCAAGTAAATTATTATTATGTACGGATCTTTATGCAGCCAAAGGCTCATTGTGAGAGGTTTCTCTGTTATACACACAACTTCTCATACTGCCATAAATACATTTACATTCTCTGCAGACTCTCAGGAAATACATTCCTAACCAGACCACACTCTCAGGAAATGCATTCCAGTCATTTGCCACTCTCCATTCATACAAAAAACCCTGCGTTTCACTACTTTCTCACACCCTCCTTATACAGTTTCAAGGGATGACTTCTTGTTCTCTTTCCAATCTCCTCCATTCTATAAAAAATCTTTTCAACATTAATCTGATAAGAACCACTAGTCTCTGTAAATTAAAAATGCCAAGAAATTATATTCTTATTTAATCTATTATCCAGGTGTAAACAAATGGAGTTTGCACATGAAGTTTCTTCATGACTATAATATTTGTATATTGAGGTTAACAACTACACATTAATTGCCTTAGTATCCTATAATGCAAAGCACACATTCTTTTGGATATGTATAATGCTATGCATTATGAGAAAGACCACTAGGCGATCCTTATTATTATTTTTATTATTATTATTATTCAGGCCTTCATGGAGTCAAAAGACTCATTGTGGGAGGTCCTTTCTAAGAACATAAAGTCTGTCAAGACTCATCGAGGGGAGGTTCCCCCCCCCCCCCCCCCAGAAACACAAAGTCTATCATACCACTCCTTAAACTCGTTGACTGTTCTCGCTCTCACCACTCCATCAGGCAATGCATTCCACGGTTCAACCACCCTCCATGCAAAGAAACCACTCCTCACCCCTCTTGCTCACAGTTTCCTTTCGTAACTTCCAGGGATGGCCTCTTGTCATCACTCCATCCCGCTGTTCAACCAAACGAAAGAACTCCCCAATGTCAACCCTGTAACCACCTCTCAACAGTTTAAGAGTCTCAATCATATCACCTCTCCTTCTATCCACCAAACTCTGCAGTCCACATTCCCTCAGCCAATCCTCATAACCAAAACTGTACAGTCCTGAAATCATCTTTGTCATCCGTCTTTGTACCCTTTCCACAGTTAATTTATCCCCTTCAAATCCTGGGGACCAAATCTGAGAACATAAGTCTAAGTGTGGTCTGATCACAGACTTATACAACGGAATGATAACCCTTTTATCTCTGCAGGTAAGTGCCCTTCTCATAATTGCAGCAATCCTCTGTGTTTCCTTCACCACCTTTGCAATATGTCCCCTAAATTTCAGGTTTCTATCAATCATCAACCCATATCTCTTGTCTTCCTTACTTCCTCCAGTATAACTCCTCCCATAGAGTATGCACTGTCCCATTGATGTTTCCCAAACCTTACATTTTGCTGCATTAAACTGAAACCCACATTCATTTGCCCATCTATCTAGCTTATTCAAATCCTCATGCAGGGCTGCCACATCTGCACTATTACTAATAATCCTTCCCAGCTTCGCATCATCCGCAAACAACTGAATATCCCCCTGCAATCCACTGGCTATGTCATTGATATAAAGGTTAAACAATATAGGTCCTAGTACTGAGCCCTGTGGGACCCCACTTGTAACCCTCTGCCTCCTGGAAACTGCTCCACCATACACAACTCTCTGATACCTATCAGACAGCCAATCCTGAATCCAGTTGACCAATCTGACATCCAGACCCATGTGTTGCAACTTATCAGCTTATCATGTGGCACCCTGTCAAATGCCTTCGCTAAGTCTAAGAAAATTGCAGTATATGCCTTTCCCTCATCTAATGTTCTTGTAACTTTATTATAAAAAGCTAGCATATTGCTAAAACAAGAGCGCCCTTTCACAAATCCATGTTGACTCTCACAGATAACATTACCCTCATCTGCCAAATGCTGTATACGGTCCCTCACTACTTTCTCCAAGATCTTACTAACTACTGATGACACACAAACTGGCCTATAATTAGACACTTCTGGTCTGCTACCGCCCTTATGCAATGCCACTATCTTACCTTCCTTCCATTCTATGAGCACCTTTCCCGCAGCCAGACTTCCATTGAAGAGCCAGGTTAAAGGCACTGTCAGTTCCCTAGCACATTCTCTCAAAACTCGTGGTGAAATACCATCCATTCCCAAAGCTTTACTGACATCCAGAGTACTCAGTATCTGAAACACACTCTCCTCCTGTACATCCAAACCTCGAACCTACCCTATCCCTCTAGCATTAAAACTGACTCCTCTAGGATGAAATACTCCAATAAAGTGTTCATTGAACAATTCCACTATGTCCTCTGCATCAGTCACTCTATTCGCATTTTTATCCCACAATATCATTCTTCCACAGTCATTTCTCCTCTCACTGGCCACATAGCTAAAAAATTCCCTAGGATTTTCTTTGGATCTTAGGGCCAATCTCCTCTCATATTCCAGTTTTGCTTTCCTTACCACACTAGTCACTCTTCTGGCCTGTGTCTTATATTCTTCATGCATCTTCTCTTCACCTGTCTCCTTATATCTCTTCCATAGCCTCTTTTTCGCATGCAATTCCTGATTAATATTGTTTGTCATCCACTTTACTCCAAATTGTGTCCTCTTCTTCACTCGTGGTATACAACTTACCATTGCTGCTAACAAATATTCTTTCACAATTTCCCACTCGCTAATGATATCCCAGCCTTCCAATTCCTCCCTCCATGAAACTTCCCGAAATTGACGTCTAAGACTATTATAATCACCTGCTTTATAATTCCACATACGTTCCCATCTCTTTGATACTCCTGCATGTCTATTCATTTTCCAAGTCAAAACCATATGATCACTCTCTCCAACTGGTGGGGGAGATGTCATCTCAGTTATTATCAACTCTTCTGATGCTATAACCAAACAATTATATTCTTATTTAATCCATTATCCAGGTGTAAACAAATGGAGTTTGCACATGAAGTTTCTTCATGACTATAATATTTGTATATTGAGGCTAACAACTTCACATTAATTGCCTTAGTATCCCATAATGCAAAGCACACATTCTTTTGGATCTGTATAATGCTATGCATTATGAGAAAGACCACTAGGTGATCCTTCAGATAGCTTTAACCTCAACAAATGACCTGGAGGATCATTTTAACTCGTTAACTCTTGATCACTCCAAGATACTAAGTGGCAGTACCACTCAGTGATAGAAAAACCTTACCTCGGAATAGATCCATTCATCTCCCAGGGGAAAGCATCTACTGAAGGATTCCAAGAAAGGACACATCAGAAGTTATACCATAAGTAAGCATCTAATGGAGTGCGGACCACTTCAGCAGAGCATTCCCCCATTCATGGAAAACCACATAAGTGGGAACCAAATGCAGAAGAGATACCAAGTTTGAAATAATGCAGAAGTCATCATGATCATCATCATCAAATTCCTGCCATGTACCCTCCAGGGGTGTACAGGATATGATAGTACTACTTGAAAAATTTACATCATTACTAACTTCCTATCTACAATTTTTCTCCAAATCAGTGTTACTTGTCACGACTCCAACATTATCAGATCTTATATTTCTATCGTCTAAGGCACTTTGTACCATATCCATCCATCTATATCTTGATCTTCCTCTGGGTCGTTTTCCTGCCAATCTGGCAGAGAACACTTGTTTTGCTAATCTCTCCTCGCCCGTTCTGTTTAAGTGACCATACCACCTGAGATTACCTCTGCTAATGCATTCCTGGATGCTGACAATGTCAAGTCATTTCCTAATATCCTAATTTTTAATATGATATTGCCATTGATGAAATCTGTTCATGCCTCTAATCTTTCTCAGGACTCTCATATCTGCGGTCTCTAGTCTTTTGTCAAGTGTTTTACTTCTGGCCCAGCTCTCAGATCCATAAGTTAAAACTGGTTTAAATACTGTCTTGTATATGGCTAATTTAGTGTTCTGAATAATTTCTCTCTTATTCCATATGAATTTATTCAGTTGACTTCCTACCATACCAGCTTTGCTGATTCTGTGGTCTATTTCTATATTTCATTTACCATCTTCACTAAAAATCGTTCCTAAGTAGCTGAAATGTTTTACTTGTTCCACAGGTTCTTCATTCACAACACAGTTGACATTTTCAACGATTCCACCTATTTTCATTGTCTTTGTCTTTTTATTGCTGACCTTCATACCATATCTATTACAACAGTTATTCAATTTAGTCAGGGACTCTTGCAGACTTTTAGCAGATTTATTTTGAAGTATAACATCGTCTGCATAAAGCAAAGAGCTGACATTAACATCTCTAAATTTGATATCAGGTTTAATACCACTTTCCTTCATAATATGATCCATATAGATAATGAATAACAGAGGGGATCATGTACATCCTTGTCTCACACCAGATTTAACATTAAACCATCTTCCTGTACCTCCTTCAATTCTAACTGCTGATTTACATCTCAAAAAAGACTAAGTATTGCTTGATATAATACTCCATTGACACCATATAACTGCAGCGTATTGAATAGCTTCTCTCTTGGCACCTTGTCATATGCCTTTTCCAGATTGATAAAACTTAAATATAGATCTTTGTTGTATTCCCATGATTTCTCGACTATTTGTCGTAAAGTGAAGATCTGATCCTGACATCCTCTATTTGGCCTGAATCCAGCCTGTTCTTCACCAAGCTTTTCTTCCACAACTCTTCTCAACCGTTTCTCAAGTATACTAGCATAAATCTTACCAGGAACACTCATTAGGGAAATACTTCTGTAATTGTCACATTCAGTTTTATTTCACTTTTTATATATGGGTACTATGAGAGCTCCAATCATTGGAAATTCATCCCTCTGACCCTGCCTTCTGAATTATGCAGTTCAGCCACTGTAAGACTTTTATACCACCATGCTTAAACATTTCTGGTCGAATATCATCTACTCCTGCTGCCTTTCCACATTTCAAGCCTTTGCTGGCTTTTTCTACTTAAAGTATGGATATGTATTCCTGACTATACGCCTCTTGAGTGTTTTTTACCACTGTGCTATCACTGCTTGTTTCATTTAGCAATTTTTCAAAGTAATTACTCCATACTTCAAGGATATTTTTTCTCCAGTTTTCATATCATTTTTATTCTCTCTAACTCCTTTTACAGCACTCTTTCCTCCATTTCTAAGCTTCTTCAACAACCTCCAGAATATTTTGCCACCTCCTTGATATTTATTTTCTATATTCTTGCCAAAGTCCTCCCATGACTTTTGTTTAGCTAGTTTTACACAGTGTTTAGCTTTCTTACATTTGTCTCTGTATTCTCTAAGAGCACAAGCTGATTTATTCGCCAGGAATTTTTGATATGCTCTATTCTTTCCTTCACTGCCTCTTTTACTTCCTGTGTCCACCATGGAGTTCTGATTTTTTCTATCCTTACAGACAACCTCACCACATGCCTCTCTGGCTGAATCAATCAGGGTTTTCTTCAAAGTTTGCCACTGAATCTCCAAGGTTTGGTTCCTGTTCTGAAACACTTTCATTTTATCTGCAATAATCATTGTGTATTTTAGTCTACGGTTCACATCTGAGAACTGCTCAACTTTTATTTGCTTTAAAACTTTCTTACATGTTATTCTTTTCAATATGAAATTCAATTTTATCTTGCTCAAAGCTAAATAGTGATCACTTCCAATTTCAAATCCTCTGTACACTCTGGTGTCCTGCTCCAGGGAGAAAACATCACTATCAACTGTAACATAGTCAATGAGACTTTTCTTATTCCTTGCTTCTTCTCTCCATGTGACTTTGTGCACATTTTTATGTTGGAACATGGCGTTAGTAATAACCAGTCCATTTCCTGAGCATTTTCATTATTATTAGTTTTGCTCTTTTCTCCAAATATTTTTGTAGAAATACAAAAATATTTGGTTTTGTATGTCTGACAACCACTTCCTACTCTGCTATTTAGATCCTCAACAAGAACCAACACTTCTTTTTTCAATGTGTCAGTAGCTTTCTCTATAGCCTCAAAAAATTCTTCCACTTCTACCTTCATAGAGCCTTCTGTGGGACCACAGGCACAAATAAGTCTCATTTTCTAGTTTCCCATTCTGATATTTGCCCATATCACTCTACTTGAGACTGCCTGCCATTTAAGAAGATTAGCCTCGTATTTAGTGTTGAATACTATGGCTGCTACTCCTTTTCCTTGATTGTCATTGTATGAATATAACATTTTGTATTTATTGTTCAGAAAGATCTCACCAGTTTTTGTCTTTTTTGTTTCAATCACCCCTATTATGTTGATCTGGTACTTATCTAATTCCATTTCTTTGCCATTCAGGCTTCTTATGTTGATAGTATCAATCTTCAACTCAGGTGGAATTGAGTTGGGGTGTGTTTTAGGGTTTGTTCCAGTAGCTGATTTTTCGCTGTTTGCCCTGGTTCCCTAGTGAAAATAACGGGGCCTTGTTTAACCGGGCGACGCCACCGCCAGCATGAAATTTTGTCATGTTGTACCATCATTTTGTATTTTGGTTTAAGCCAATAAGAATACAATTTGGTCGGCTACATCCCAAATTGTCAGCCCATCCTCGTTCGTTCAGTATCTAGGTAGATGCCCAACAGGGTGCACCACGAGAAGTTGAGGATTGGACATTAGGTCAGAAGCCCTGGTTAGTTTTCCACATTCCTTTGAAGGCTATGTGGAGGTCTCCTCTTAGTTATGCAGCTTTGACTCTTAAGCATCCCCAAAAATGTCATATATTTTAATTTATTCATTATAATGTTCAGTTGTATGAAAAAAACACCAAGAGGAAAAAATGCATTTATTAAACTCGCTAATATTTTGCTGATTTTCTATCCAACACAATCAGAGCAATGATAACTGTTACCGACACAGCACTGAACAAAGTAATTGTGGAAACAATTTAAATTGTAACTGACACCTAATGTCCGTACATGGTACTCTCTATGAGTCAGATAATTAAAAGTTAATTTAGAGAAGTCAGGCAATTAGGCCTTAAAATGATAGTCTCCTGGATATTTGCTACTCATATATAGAGGCTAATGACTTCACATTAATTGCCTTATTATTCCATCCCCTAATGCAAAGCACACATCCTTTTGGGGTGTAAATGCTATGTATTATGGGAAGGGCCACTACCCATACCGGTTTCAATCTTTATTCAGGTACAGTTATGGTGCAGTGTGGGGGAGAAGCGCCTCTCCAGAAACTCTAAATCTCAATGAGTTTAGAAGGAATCCTTTTGGTTCGCTGATTGAGATTTAGAATTTTTGGAGAATCACCCCCCCCCCTCTGCACCATACTCAATGAAGGTTGAAACTGGTATGGGTAGTGGCCCCTTCCCATAACACATAGCATTGACACCAGAAAGGATGTGTGCTTTGCATTATGGGATGGGATAATAAGGCAATTAATATGAAGTCATTAGCCTCTATGTAAGAGTAGCATAGTCGTGAAGAAACTTCATACTTAAACTTTATTCTTACACTTGGATAAAGGATTAAAGAAGAATATAATTTCTTGGCATTTTTATTTTAATTTCTAACCAAGTGATAAAGCTTTCTACAACTAATTCTCAACTGTTCTTCATAATCAGCATTCCAGAGACTAGAATCCACCTTATTCAATAGCTCTTTCTTTTGAAAACCAGTTCAGCAAATTATGCACAGTAATCCATATTTGGCCAATCAAGTAATCCAATCAAGGACTAATCATGGTCTTATACAGATGAATCAGAATCTCTTTACTTCTACAAGTCACTGTCCTCTGCATCATTGCCAGAATTCAAGTTGCTGTCCTCACAGTTTTAGCATGTCCTCTAAATTTTAGATCCCTATCCAACATCACACCCAGATCTCTATTTTCTCCATCTCCTCCAATATATCTCCATCAAATGTATACCCTGCATTCCATCTTTGCTTTCTGAATTTCAAAATCTTACACTTTGCAGCATTGAACTAGTATCCCCACTCTTGTGACTATTCACCCAGTCTATTCAAGTCCTCTTGTAAAGCCACATCTGCTCTACTCCTCATAGTTCCCCGATATTATTAACATACAATATTAACAAGGTTAAACAGTGATGGCTCTAAAACAGATCTTTGAAGACACCACTAGTGGCATTCCTATTCTGAGATATTGCTCCCTCTATACACACATTTGCTGATCCTAATGGAGAGCCAATATGCAATTCATGCACCAATGTAATCTCCAGTCTAATAATTGATATTATTAAACTAATCTAATCATTCTAGTTAAACCATCAACTTGTCATGTAGCAATCTATCAAAAGTCTTTGTAATATACTTAGATTTTACAAAGACTTTTGATAGATCACCACATGATAAGTTGATGTCAAATGTTGACCAAATGTCAAACTCATATTAAACAATCATGTCATGACAGATGTAAATTCCTTGGCACATTCCCTCAAAATATGTGGTGATATATCATCAAGTCCCACTTCCTTATTAGCATCAAGTGTACTCAATTCCCCACATACTTCTACACTCAGTCAATCTTTTCTCCATTTCTTCCCTTCCACTGCTCTCAAACATCTGCATGATGTCATATTTACAAGGATGATACACCGTTATGAACTGCTCATTTAATATCTCAGCTATTTCCTCCACAATGGTTATTCTTTTACTATTTTCTTCAGTCAATATCATCCTTCAATAATCATTCTTTTTTGTGTTGGTTATCAAAAGAATTCCCCATTTTTTTGTTTGTTTGTTTCATTAACTAATTGCTGTTCACACTACAATTTTGCTACCCTTATCAACTGAGTCGTCCCCCTTGCCTGTTCTTTGTACTCCTCATGGAACTGATTGTTACACTCATCTTATGTTGCCACCATAATGCAGCCTTTCTCTGAATTACTTGTTGCTTAATCTCTGCATTCCTCTATTTCTCACCTACCTTTTTGCCCATGGAATATAATTAGACATTGCTTCTACTAGATAGTTATTGAATAACACATGCAGAATTGATCTCCTTTCTACTCATCTTATTCCATGCTACAGCTACAAGCTGTCTTCTGAGCTTTTCATAATCACCAATCTTGTGGTTTTACATATATCATTTCCTCAGAGAATTACTCACATGTTGGCAACCACTCATGTAATCACTTCATAGTCACTCTCACCAACCAGAGGGATATTTGGCATCTCATTTATAATGACATCTTCTGATAAGATGATCAAATCCAAGATCCTCACATTCACTATGTCACTATGTTTTACATACTGACTGAGATACTTGTCCCTCAGAAACTTGAGAAATTCATTTTCTTTACTTCCAGATGGTATCTCATCATCCCAGTTTATATTGCCATAATTAAAATTACTCATATGATCACCCTTTGCCTATTTGCTTGGCTAATTTGCATATAAATTCCATGGTAACTTTTTGCTATATTACTATGTTTATAGCAACATCTGAGTATTTCATTCTGTTCATCTCTGTCTCACATGATACAGCCTCAAAACCACTGCCACTATTTCCCCCTTGCATCTTTACTTTGCATGGGCATAACTCCTTTTCTATCATTACAAGAACTCCACTTCCTTTTCACCCTTTCTATCTCATGAAAAACATCATACCTTCCATCTCTATTCCTGTCAGGATTTCATCCTCATTCAATAATGTCTTTCTTACATCAATAATCTTTGGTTCCCCTTGTTTCTGATACTTCTGGCATTCATATACAAACATAATAGTTCATTTTTGGATCAATAACAAGTTTCATTTGTATCATTTATCAGATGTAATTTCTCCATACTTTCCTCAAGCCCTCTCTATCATTACCCATTCCAGTATTCTCTTCAAACTGAACTGTTCCCTTGCATCCTAGGTTATCCCATTCCTCTCTCTTGTCCTCACACATTCATTTCTTCTTTGCACATCAATCTTTCTCACTCTGTGTTCTCCTTTGCTACCCTGATTTTACACCCTTTTTCTGTGTCTATCTGTTTTGCACATTTGTTCTCTCATTCTCTGCACTCATACCGCCCACATCTCCATTCATAAGCACCATTTCAATCTCTCCCATCTTTACTCTTCTGCTCTTTCGCATTGCTTCTTACTTGCCCAGATTCGTTCTCTGCACTCTTTCCTCTCCACTTCAGTAGCAGCCTCTCCAGACAACTGACACCAAGCCCATTCAAATGCACTCCATCAGTCTTATACAGTTCCATTGATCTTTCAGACTCATTCTACACATTCACAGACTGAACTTCTTTCTCTTCATATCTTTTTGCTAACATATCATTCATAATCCTTGTTCTGTGCCTCAGCTCTTCACTATCATACTTGTGCAGCACACTGACTACCTTTCATATCATACTATTATCTTTTATTGTTCTCAATAATCTTCTGATATCTAGTCATATATTCTCTTTGTTTCCAATGAAGTCATTTGTTCCTACTACCACTACTAACTCTTTTGCTCTGCATTCTTCCATTTCACACCTGCCTTATTTAATCTATCTCTAACAACTCTTTTGTTTGCTAATCTCTGCATTCATCTACCATCTAGTATTCATCTACCTCCTAGAAAACAAACCTTGTGCATCTTTTTATTTCACACTTCTAATAATTGAATTTCCATACAGTGCTACTTGTGAATCTTTCATTACCTCTTTCATTCAAACATCATTCATTTCACTCTTGCCAAGAAATTATATTCTTGTTTATCCAAGTGTAAGAAAGCAAAGTTTGCATGTGATGAGACCTCAATAAAGGTTGAAAGTGTTTGGAGTACTGATCCTCTTTTAATGTTTTAGCATTATGCATGTCAGAAAGGAAGTGTGCTTTGCATCTTGGGATCCTGTATACCTGTGTAAAGTCATCAGCCTTTACACAGGTATGAATGATAAGTATATACAAGTAGCCTTGTAATTAAGATTCTTCATGCACAAACTTTTTTTGCTTACACTAGGGTAACGGATTAAACAAGAATATAATTTCTTGGCAAGTATTAGTTACTTTGTAACCAAGTGAAAAAACTTTCTACAAATTCCTCTTCCCAAGTCAAACTACTGTAGTTAAATTCTCTCATAATGACACCTCATTTTGTGCTTGCCAAAGTTAACTGCTTAAACATCTGTTCTTTCCACTCTATGTTCCAAGTGAACTGTTGAAATGTTTTGCTCACTTTTGCAATATGTCCAGTGAACTTTAATTCCCTATCTGCTATCATTCCCAAATTCCTAACCTCATTGGTTTTTTGTAGTCCACTTCCATTTATGTATTATAACGTGTAACCTAATATAAACTGATGATCATTATCCTTTGCCTGCTCTGTCAGTCTATTTAAATCATCTTCCACTATTTTCACATCACTGATATTATCTGTTGCCCTCCCCAGTTTTGTATTATCATCATCATCAAACAACTTTTAGTCCCTATATTGGTAATGTAAAAATTAAATAACAATGTCCCTGGCACAAGGAGATCTGTGACACACTGTTGGTTACCTATCTTCTTTTCTTGAATTCTATTTTGCCACATAATACATGTTGATGTTTGTCTAGCTTTCATCTTCTTAACCATATTACTAGCTTCATATCCATCCCCATTTGCTCCAATTTATTTCAGGAATTTCTGTAAGGTATCCTGTCCAATGCATTTGCAAAATCCAGAGGTATCATAGTGTGGTAATTTCCTTAATCAATTTAACTGTCATTTTATTAAAAAGTGAGTAGATTACTAAATCAAGACATATACATCACAAAGCCATGTTATCCCTATCAACTACCACATTACCATCAACACATTCCTAAATTGCACCATTAGCCAACTCTTTCAATATTGTTACCACTACTTCTCTTAAGTAGAATCCAGTACAACACTAGTTTATAATTTGCTACCTTTGTCTTGGAACCTCTTTTTCACTCCTTGCCAAAGCTGAGACATGGAGTGGAAAGAAGGTTTCAGGACAAAGGTAGCAAATTATAAACCAAATTATGGATTGTATTCGATGGTAAGAATATTCCATCTAGACCCCCCCCCCCCCAGTATTCATTAAACATATCATACCATAATCATTTTTCCTTTTATTTGCTACATAGTCAAATAATTCTTTGGGATTTCCTTTGACTTTCTAGGCTGTTTTCTTCTCATAATTTGTGTTGCCTTCCTTGTTATGGTGGTTACTCTTCTTACTTATAATTTGTGCTGCTCATGAGCTTGACAGTCACCTTTCTCCGTATATAACCTTTACAACATTTTTTTCTTGCTGCTCCTAGGTACACAGCCATACCTCAGACTTCCATTGACTATTTGCCTGCCCTGCTAATATAATTTCTTGCAATTTCTTATAATATGGCACCTCACCAAGATGTTTCCTAAGTTTGTTGTAATCAAACTTAGTTTTAACATTTTATATTATTATTATTATTATTATTTCCCAAGACCTCATGGAGTCAAAGACTCATCTCGGAGGTCCTTTTATCACACACACACATCTCATCATACTGTGTCTTAAACACTCAACCTCTTTGCAGACACCACACTCTCAGGCAAGGCATTCCAATCATTCACAACTCTGCACGAAAAAAACCTGCCTCTCACTCCCCTACTCACACCCTCTTTATACAATTTCCAGGGATGACCTCTAGTTCTTCCCTGATCTCCCACTATTCTCCGTAGAACTTCTCAACCATTGATCTTATAACAATCCCTTACCAACTTGTAGGTCTCTATCATATCTCCCCTCTTCCTTCTCTCCACCAGACTCTGCAAATTACATCTTCTCAATCTTTCCTCATACTCAACATTCCAGAGGTCAGAAACTACCTTAGTCAATCGCCTTTGGACCCTTTCCAACATCCTTCTGAAAACCCTGTGACCAAATCTGTGCACAATAGTCCATGTGTGGCCTAATCAAAGCCTTATACAACAGAACAAGAATCTCCCTACTTCTACACGTCAGTGTCCTCTGCATCATTCCCAGAAGTCTTTGTTTTGTCTTCACAATTTTGGCGATGTGTCCCGTAAATTTTAGATCCTAATCCACTATCACCCCCAGTACTCTTATTTCCTCTACCTCCAACAATATATACTCACCAAGCATAAATTCTGCATCCCATCTTTGTTTTCCAAATTTTAAAACCTTACATTTTGTAACATTGAACTCACATCCCCATTTGCTTGCCCAGTCACTCAATTTATTCAAGTCTTCTTGCAAGGCCACAACATCTTCACTACTCTTTGTGGTTTGTCCCAACTTTGCATCATCTGCAAGCAACTGAATATCTCCATCCAAATCTTCGCCAATATCATTAATATACAAGTTAAATAGTAATGGCCCTAAAACAGACCCCTGAGGCACTCCACTAGTGACTTTCCTTTTCCTGGATATCGCACCCCCATACACAACTTGTTGATACCTATCAGATAGCCAGTCTCCAATCCGATGCACTAATCTAATATCCAACCCCATCTGCTCTAGTTTGACTGTCAACTTATCATGAGGTACTCTATCAAAAGCCTTTGCGAAATCCAAGTATATTACTGTGTATCCTTCTCCTCTGTCCAAGGAAGCAGTCACTTTATTGTAATAAGTAAGTAGATTACTAAAACATGACCTCCCTTTAGCAAATCCATGCTGTCCATCAAAGATTATACCATTGTTGTCAACCCAACTCTCGACCCTAGTTCTCACAAGCTTTTCCAACAACTTAACCACAACACCTGACACAGAGATAGGCCTATAGTTTTATGCTTGAGTTCGATCACCTCCTTTATGAAGTGGCACAATCTTGCACTTGACCAAGTGCAAGACTCGTATTAAAAAAATATATCAAGGCAGGTGTCAACTCTCTGGCACATTCCTTCAGAATGAACAGTGATATATTATCAAGTCCCACAGCCTTATTTACATCACGTTTACTCAACTCCCCAAACACATCTTGCTCACTTATAGTCAGTCTCTCCTCCCCATCATCAACTGCTTTCAATCTCTCCATGAAGTCACATTCACAAGATTGAAAGATCTTTATGAACTGCTCATTAAGTATCTCCACCACACATTCCACAACAGCTGTCTTTATACCATTTTCTCCAATCAATGTCATCTTTCCATAATCATTCTTTCTTTTGCTTGGCTACATATCGAAAGAACTCCCTAGGATTCGTTTTGGCTTCATTAGCTAACTGCTGTTCATACCTCTCTTTAGCTACTCTCACGAACCAAGTCACCCTCCTTGCCTGGTCTTTGTAGACCTCATGAAATTAGTTACTTCCACTTCTCTTATGCCTCCACAATGCCCTTTTTCTCTGTATCGCATGCTTAATCTCTTTATTCATCCATCTCACACCTACCTTATTTAACCTTCTCACCCTTGGAATACATTTAGACATTGCATCTACTAAATAGTTTTTGAAAATCCCCCAAGCTGCATCGATCTCTTTTCCAGCTAACTCCTCATTCCATGCTACACCTGCAAGCTGTCTCCTGAGCTCTTCAAAATCACCCTCCCCCCTTGTTGTAGTTTCACATATACCCTTTTTTCACAGGGTTCCTTGCACTGCTGGTAACCATCCAGGTAATCACCTCATGGTCACTTTCATCAATTGGTGGATGATTTGACACCTCATTTATAATTACATCCTCTGATGAGATGACCAAATCCAAGACCCTCAATCCTCATGTAACCTCTATTACATACTGTCTGAGGTAGTTATCCCTCAAAAACTCAAGAAACTCATTTTCTTTACTTCCAGTTGCTATCTCTTCATTCCAGTCTATATTGCCATAATTAAAATCACCCATAACGATCACCCTTTTCTTATTTGCTTGGCTTATTTGACTATACATTTCACTATCACCACCATCCACATTACCAGGTCTATAACAACATCCCACCAAGTATTTGATTCTATTCACCTCTATCTCACACTATACTGCCTCAAAAGCACTGGCCCTATTTCCCTCTTGCATCTCTACCTTGTATGGACATAACTCTTTCTCTATCATCAGTAGCACCCCCCCCCTCCCTTTTTACCCTTTCTATCCTCACGAAACATATCATACCCTTCCATCTCTATTCCTGTCAGGATGTTGTCCTCATCTAACCATGTCTCACTTATTCCGGCAGTCTTTGGGTGAACAGATGCAATTAGTGCAACCATTTCATCTGCCTTGTTTCTTATACTTCTAGCATTGGTATACAAACAGGATAGCTCATTTCTGGATCTACAGCTAGTTCCACTGATACCACTCACTCGATGTGATCTCTCTCCATGCTGGACTGGGGCCATTTCCCTTTCTGCTTCTTCATTATGGAAAGAAATGTGATGACCAGGGATCAAGAGAACCTTTTGCAATTTCATCTGTTTCCTCTTGATCCCTGGTCATCCCATTTCTTTCCTGCCTACACATGCTCTCACCTCCTCTTGGAGCATCCACCTTTCTCACGCTGTGTACCTCTGTCCACCCTGAGCCTTCCCGTTTCCCTGCTCCTCTTGCACACCCATTTTCTCATTTTCTATACCACTTACTTCCCCCATTCATTTCCACTCTTTTGTCTTACTCTCCTGCTCTTCCACATCACTCCCCTCTTGATCTGATTCATTCTCTCTATTCATTTCTCTGTCTTCCAGCAGCAGTCTCTCCAAGCAACTCGCACCATAACCACTCAGATGCAGTCCATCACTCCCATACAGCTCACCTCATCCCTCAAACTCATTCCGCACATTAACAAACTGTACTCCCATCTCCTCACACATTTCAGCCAGAATATCATTCATAATCCTTGCTCTCCACCTCATTTCACCACAATCATACCTAGGCAACACACTGACTACCCTTCGTGTCACACTATTCTCTTTTATCTTTCCAAGCAGCCTCCTGGCATTCCTTCTGACATGATCTTTGTTCTCTCTCAAATCATTTGTACCAATTAATACAATTAACTCTTTTGCTCGCTCCCACTTCATATCCAATGCCTCTATCACTCTACTCATTTTACCGCCTGGAAAACATACCTTGTGCATTTTATCCTGTAGCAGACCTTTAATAATGGAGTCACTATACAACGCCACTCGCTCATCTTTCGTAACTCTTTCATGCCATCATGATTTATTTTAATAGTTTTGACCTGAATTCTCTTAATTTCATTCCGCATCCATTTCATTTCTTGCCTCATCCAATCTAATTCACTTTCTGAATCTCGCGACTCATTCTCTCTATCATTAAATATTTCTAACTTTCTAACTCTCGACCCCCTCTTCTCACTTTCCCTCTCATTCATCCTTCTTTGTTTCCTACTTTCGGTCCAACATACGTCCAACTTTCACTATCATTCTTCTCACTTTCACTCTCATTTATCTTTCTTTGTTTCTGTACTTTCGGACTAACATACATCCAACTTTCACTATCATTCTTCTCATTTTTACTCTCATTCATCTATCTTTGTTTCAGAGTACTTTCAGTCCAACATGCATCCAACTTTTGCCATCATTCATTCTTTTTTCGCTATCATTTATTATTTCGATTTTTTTCACTTGCAATTTCTGCGTCACGCCATTTCTACTTTCATTTATTCTCTCAATTTCATTTCTTTCCACCACTCTTGCCTCACTTTCGTCCCTTTTAACATCCATTATGGTTTTCAAATCGCTCTTTTTCTTTTTTCCTGATTTTTTAACATTTTTTCGCCTGTCTAACTCACCATCCTTCTCTTTCAAATGTGCACTCGCGACACAATCATTACTAACACTTTCTGTCATCAATTTCATATTTGCATTCATCAGTTCCTCATTCAGGTCACACTTCACACACACACCCTTCTTCCATCCGCGCTAAACATCCACAAATCATTTATGTAATCGAAGGAATACATATAACAGACCTCACACTTAATGAAATGACTGAAATCTAAATTAAAATCATGGAATGACAATGCCGTCGACATTTTTTTTTTTTTTTTCCCCTGCAGGTTACTAGGTCTAATAATTACGATTTCGTAATTAAGTTTAGGCAAGAAAAATCCCCCACACTAATAATACTGGTAGCGCACAACGTTTACAGCCGCTCTTACTCAAATAATTACGCATATATAATTAATTATTCCTAGAATAACTTATCTGAATCAGGAGCTTTTCTTAAGTACGTCCACAGCGCTTGGATCACTAGCGCCATGATATATATATATATATGTATATCATCTCCACACAAGAGAGGTTGCAAAACCTATAACACATTAGTGCTTTGTGATTGCAAATAGTCAAGAAGAAAAGAGGAACTTGATATTTATTTTTTGAACAACTGAAATTGGCCTTATGGAAAAATCTTTATGAGAAGACTTCCAAAACAGAGGTAAATAGAACGAAAAAAGGAAGACAAGTAGTAGGTTTGGTAATTGTTGATAAATGATTAATCATGTGTTTATTGTGTTGAGAGGAATGGTGGTGGCAGCCAGAATGGTATGTATGAAAATATCTGTAAAATAGACAATAATGCTGAACCTAGATGTTTATGAGGAAGTTGCATCTTTTAATGAGTGTCACATTCATATTCAAGACCTGATTCATCATCATCATCATCAACTTGCCTGCATTTCTATTCTGACACACACACATGCATCTCTTCCTCCCCATATCTCTAGTTTTTCCTGATTTTGCACTTTCATTCTCTCACTGATTAAAATATATATCTGATTGAATAATGCAACTTTTTGTATGCCGTTTTAGCTCGCCGGAAAGCAGCAGCTAAAAGAAAAAAATTAAAAAGTATGCAGAGTAAAAGTACAGATGAAGAAGAAGAAGATGTTGATGTTGAAGGTGACTTATGATATATTATCTGAATGATAATAATGTATTTAGAACATATCATGTAGTACTGATTACATTTCTAAACAAAGTTTTTAAATTTAATTTCAATTTAAACAGATAGATGAAATTTTTTGTGGAATGGTAATTGACAACAGTAATTGGAATTCTTTTTTGATTTATATTGTATAAGTGTTTTTGATATACTTATTTGTTATTTTGTATTATTTATTTATGAATATATTTATTATTTATTTATTTAGCCCTTAAAAGTAGTCTTGTTATGTGTAGTAGGTATAAATATACATTTATAATTTTCTCTGAGTAGTGGTGATAGAAATTTCATTGTTTTACTTCAATGCATTTCAGCATAGGGATTTTCAATGCAGGGATTTCATAACACAAAATGGAAGCTGAAAAAAAAAACTGGAAACAAAGCACTTTGCTTTGTTTAAAACCAAAAAAAAAAAAAAAAAGGAAGATGAAATTCAAGAAAATAATAAAAAGTGCAGAAGAGGGTTAAAATATATATACAAAGTGTTTCAGAATATCCATTACACATTTCTTGGATATTAGCAGGGTTAGGGTAGATTAGGTTTTGATTATCAACCCAAATGTGCTGTTGCAATGGTACAGTTGAAAATATTTCCGGGTCTGTGCTGACATATATTGTAAAGCTTAGTGTAATGGGAGGACTGCCCGTTGGTTGTACAGCATTTCCCACATCGTCCAACTCCATCAAGCATCCTGTTTGCCAATGAGAATCAGTGGTTGCAGGAAAGAGGTTCCTTCAATTCCAACAGGCATTACTCTGGAGCTCCAAGGATTCACCATACCCCAGACTTGAAGTAATGAATTAAAGTGTGGGTCCATTTCAGAACTTCGACAATGAAGTACTTCGTCAAAGAAATGAGGAGGAGAATCCACCTGTGAGCACCTGTGCATTGCACACCATGGGTGTCTCTCACTTCAGCACCTGGCAGGCTCCTCATGCTGATCAGCTCCAACCCTTTTGGTATCAGAAAGTTCACACGCTGGGCCCAACCGATTTTGTACTGGGTTGGGTTCTGTAGGCAGTTCAGTTAGTATTGTGTAGAAGAGCCTCAATTTCCAGAACTGGTGCTCTTCACTGATGAAGCTGTATTTACTAGGGAAGGCATGGGACTGCCAAAACAGCCACATTTGGTCCAGGGACAACCTTCATATCACTCACTACCATGGATTCCAGTTCACCATGAACATGTGGGCAGGCATCGTTGGTGATGAGTTGATCAGACTGTATCTTCATCCCTCCTGCCTGAACAGTTCCATGTACTTGACATTCTTGCAAGGACTCCTTGGAGATGTCACAAATAATAATTATAATGCTAGGTATGGCTTCTCTGCACACAGCAGCTCTAATAAGACTCTTGAAAAAGTTAGAAGCCAAAGACCAATCTTCACACTAAATTATGCAACCTCCTTTAAGCATTACTACATGAAATATATGAGGATTTCATAATCCAGTCAAACAACAGACTTTATGGAAAATGATGCTGAGGTACAAAATCTGCTTCAATACAATATATAGGTACAATATAAACTTATTTCCAATGGTGCCATGATATCAAAAATTTCGAAAAAGACTCAATGGGCCAAACACTCAGTATAGACTGAAAAAATTAAGGCATTACCTTCAGACTCGTTAATATAATATTCATCAGCTAGGAGAGCTGATAGACTGATATTCTTTGCAATCCCAGTCTTAATTATATGGTACCCACTACATCATTGCTGCAGGAGACTGAAACTACATTGATAAGTTAAAGGGAAAACCCTGAAACAGGAAGAATACAGTTAGGTTAGACACTGTTTAAGGTAAGAGTTCTTACTTTAAACAGTATCTAAACAGAGTCCATTTAGCTGACATTTGGCAGATTAATCATCTCAAAATATCTGCCTGTACTTGCATAAATGAAGATGTTGGAACAATAGGGTACTCTTACCTTAAACAGTGTCTAAAGAGAGTCCATTTATCCAATGTTTGGCACATTTATCAACCCGACATTCATGCCTACACTTGCATAAACAGAGATGTTGGTACAATATTAGATAGGATCTGTATCTCCTTATCACTGTTCAGTTATGTACTACAAAGCAAGCATTTAAACATGAATGTGGCAATTCACAAGCCAGTCATTCTCATTCTTCAGTTCATAATGAGCATTGAAATAGGCTCTGGACCTTGGAGGTTCTCGCCTAGCCTCCTGTCAATCTTTTCCATCAAAATTCAAGCGCTTTGTGATGAATGGAAAAATACCACTTGTAATTGGGCCCAGTTCAAAACCACCATAAAGGAAACCATGATTGAATGGACAAAAGAGCATGCATATCAGAAAAGAGTGAAACTAAGAGGCTCGTACAAGGAAAGGTGCTGTTCACGGCTAACACCAGCAGAACAGAATAGACCAGGGCCGTCACCAGATTAGATCGCTCCGTGAGGCAAACAATTAAATATCGCCCCTGATGATTATAAGACAAAAAAAAATATAAGAAAATCTCCAATTGCTATTTTGTTTTATTTCAAGAGAAACATTAATGCAAAAAGATTACATAATAATATTAATTAAATGTTTGCTCTATGGGGATATTGCACAATAAAACTGTTTATAAGCGCTTTTAAATTTAAATTATGTTATGTCCGCCTCTATCGATTAGTTGCTAGGCTAACCAATCTTTCTTGGATCATTGCTGTTCACAAATAATTTTTAATCAGTTTAAGCTTGGAAGAACTTCTTTCTGCACTTGCTACACTAACAGGAATTGTTATCGTAGCTATGGCGCCTACCGCAATATGGGTGAACGAGCGCCCTTATTAAGCCACGCCGTGAGGCAGGCTGCCTCTATGCTACACCCTGTCAAAGGTATTGGAATAGACACCATTAACATCATCAGAAATGTCAGCCTAGATATCGAAAGGGAAATTATAAAACAAATGTAAGAAAAAGAACACGAAATAAGGATCTATTTCGTGTTCTTTTTCTACCATCAGCTGCATTTTACAATATAGCTTCATGGGAAAAGAATTCATATCAAAATTCATCACCAGAATTCATATCAAAGGGGAAGATCATTAAATGACTTTTTTTTTTCATTGTAAAAAAAAAAAAAAGAGTCATTTAATGATCTTCCCCTTTGATATAAATTCTTTTTTCATGACTTTTTGTTTGCTCTATATTGTAAAGTGTTCATTGTAAAATGATGGAAGAACAATGATACTGGAATCTTTCCAGAATCAAACTACAAAGATCTCTTCAGTCAATAATTACACTGATGTATATGCTAGCTACAACTCATGGAAGATAGATCCTTTTCCATCCCACATGTGAATAGCATTCGATAGACTCATCACAGCCGATGATGTTAAAGAAGGTTTCAAAAAGTGCTGTGCAAAGAAATTCTAGGATCTTGACAACCTTTCAAAAGAGTTTTACAGTAAAGCCTGGGACTTCATCTTACTCATTTTACTATTGAAAAATATTAGGAATGGAGGAAAGAGTACTGTAAAAGTAATAAGTGGTGTATATGGTGATATGAAAACTGAAGATAAGGATATTCTAGATGTCTGTAGTAATTACTTCAAAAGACTGATAAACAAAATAAGCAGTGACAGAACAGTTTTTGAAATATTCAGGAGGAATATAAATGCAAGTGCATATCAATACTTGAAGTCAAAAGGTATCAAAAGCCTGAAATGCAGAAATGCTTCTAGAAATACAAACTAGTGGGGGTGGAGAAATACAAACTCAGTGGTAGAGCGTTCGCTTTGCATGTGAAAGATGCTTGGTTCGATCCCCGGCACCTCCAATGTTGTTGCCGGCCTGGTTGGCCTAGTGGTTAGTGTATCTGCTCTCCAGCCAAAAGGCTGTGGGTTTGAATCCCACCGTGGGCATGGATGTTTGTGATTGTTTGTGAAAATAGTAGTGGTAGTGGCTGGCGGTATATGGCGTTGGTGTAGTTGCGGCTTGTTGTAGTTGGTGGATTGAGTGGTGGAGACAGATCTGTAGAGTAGGTGCCCTCCCTCGATGAGTCCTTGGACTCCCGGAGGTGTCAAGTAATAATAATAATAATAAATATGAGGATATGAAAGTTTTACTGCGGCTGAACTGCATAATTCAGAGGGTCTGCAAGAATATCAAATTCCAGATTTTCAGATTGGAGCAGAGCTCTCATAGTTCACATGTATAAAAAATCATAATAAAACAATGTTAATTACATCAAAAATTATCTGCTAACTGTTCATGCTAAGATTTATGCAAACATACCTGAGAAGAGGCTGAGAAAAATTGTGGAGGAGAAACTCAGGGGATAACAAGCTGGGTTCAGATCAAATACAATTTGTCAAGATCAGATTTTCACAACAAATAGGTGAGAAATAAAAAGGATCTGCACTTATGTTTTGTAGATCTGGAAAAGGCATTCACAGGGTGCACAGAGAAAAGCTTTTCAATATACTACAATTATATGGGGTAAATGGAACATTATATAGAGTAATACATGATCTATATTTAAGTTGTAAGGTAGCAGTAAGAATTGAAGAAAATACAGGAATTTGATTTAATATAAAACCAGGTGTAAGACAAGGGTGCACATTACATCCACTCTTATTCATTATCTGTTTGGATCATATTATGAAAGAAAGTTGTATTAAACATGATACTTTATTAGAATTGGAGATATCAGACTCAGCTCTTTACTTTATGCAGGTAATATATTCCTAAACACATTCAATGCAAGCTTACCAGGATTGATTGTGTCTAACTAAATTGAATAACACCTGTAACAAATTGTAAAGAAGCCAGGAAGTAATTGTTACAACTATTCACAAATGCCAGGAGCATTAGTAACAAAGGGTTTGAGTTTTATGGGTTTTGGTGAATATGTTGTGGCCTAAGATTGCTGGCATCAGTGAAACTTGGCTCACAGAGTCGGAGTCAGAGTAACTGGAATTCGAGTGTAACTTGATTCCGGTATTACATACTGGAATAACTTCTGAAAGCAATTCGTATATCCCAGCTGCAGATCCTTCAACACACACTATTTTCAAGTCATCACAGAGATGCCAGCTTGCTGTATTGAAGACCGTCCAATAGGCTGTTTTAGGTTGTCATAGGTTTCTTTCATGTAGACAGTGTGTCTGACTGGAAAAGATTGAAGCTGGTTTCCATTATGCAGCAACATTGCCTTGAGACTCAATTTTGACGAGTCTAAGAATAGTGACCATTTGTGCAGGCATTGTGTATGATTGGCTGATGCAGTATGATGCAATATGTTGCAAACAGGAGATTGAAATACAGCATTGCCAAATGATATCTACTTATGAAATGCGGGCGAAGTCTCTCCTAAACAAGAACCACTCGACAGATTTTATTGTCATTTTGTATTCAGCACATCAAAATTAGTAGAGAATCATTATTTTCATTTCAGAGAGAAACTGTATATTATCCAGTGTTATTAATGGTGATATATTATTATTATTATGTACAGTATCCCCATGAAATCTAGAGATTCATTGTCAGAGATCCACACTAACATTTATACACACACAAAGCCTATCATACCTTTCCTTAAACTCGCTCACTGTCAGGGAACTCACAACTGATTGATTCTGGCAATCATTCCACTAATTCACCACTCTCCATGCAAAAAATCTAGTCTGCACACTCGTATTAACCACACTCTTCCACAGATGACACCTAGTTCTCTGACTATTTGTCATATAATGAAAATTTTCCTTTGCATTAATTTTATAAAACCCTTTAATATAATATAAGTTTCTACGATGTCCACTCTTTTCTGACTATCAATTAAACTTTGTAAGCCCCCCCCCCCACACACTTTTAATCTATCCTCATAGTGAGCATTCTACAGATCTTTCACCAGAATAGTCACTCAACTCTGATTTTTTTCTACCACATCCTAATCCCCAAGAAACTCAGGTGATCAAATGTTTGCTCAGTAGTCAAGATGCAGCCTGAATCACACCAAGAAGTGAGATTATAACTTTCATATCTTTACTTATTAGCATGTTTTTCGACAACTAAGTAATCCTTTGAGCTATTTTACCAACTTCTGCAATATGCCTCTGAACGTCAACTCTCTGTCCACCATTATCCCCAAGTTTTAGCCTCATCACTTTCCTGCAGTCCGCAGTGCATAAATCTTACATTTTGCAACAGTAAATTGGCAGTCAAATAAATTAGCATTGTTCACAATGCCAATTTATTTAAATCATCCTGCAGGACTACATGAGTTTTATCAACTATTGTCCTCCTCTGTGTTGCATCATCAGCAAACAACTGAATATCCCCTTTTAAATATTTCAGCATAGTGGCTCTAGTAGAGAAGCCTGTAATAATAACTAGTGATCCTCATTCTCCTAGATTCCACTCCACCATATACCACTGTGGTGTCCGTCTGTCAGCCACTCCCCTATCCAGCTACTGGCTTCATATCCATTACCATTTCCTTCAACTTTTGTAAGTTGTAGGAAATGTTTTCAATGTGGCATTCTATCAAATGCCTTTGCAAAGTGAAGCAGTATCATGGTGTAGCCATTTCCTTCATTCAATTCTACTGTCACGTTATAATAAATGTGAACAAATTACTAAGACAGGACCTACCCTTTACAAAGTCGTGCTGTCCACTATAGAGTATCATATTCCTATCCACCGACTATTGGATTTGATCTTTAATCAACTTTTACAATACCTTAATTACCATTACTAATATATTAATTGGTCTGTAGTTTGCTACTCCTGTCTCGGGGCTACCTTTATATAAAAGAAGCATCTTCCTCTTTCCACTCACTTGGAAGAACCTTGCCACAGCTGACACTTAAATTGAACAACTTCATCAGAAACAATGCCAATTTTTTGCACATTCACATAGTACATGGGCTGACATGCCATCCAGTCCCACTGCTGTATTCACATTGATATTTTTCAAAATGCTGAACCTCCTGTTCATCTTCCTCAATTTTGACATTCATATTTGACACATCAGCAACTGCAAAATCTCCAAATGATCACTCATCAACCTAACTATTTCTTTTCCCTATGTCACCTTTCTACCATCAGCATTAATTAAAGTCTTCCTCCCATAGTCATTTTTCCCCTTACTTGCTATATAAAAAAAACACTTTTTTAGATTTAATTTGGCCTGCCTAGCTAATTTTTTCACATAATCTGATTTGGCCTGAGTCGCCATTCTTGCTTGCACTTAATGCTGCTCATATGAGAATGCTGTTGTCCTTTTCTTTATGTTCTCTCAAACAGTGTTTTTTTTTTTTTTTTTTTTTGCAGCTCTTGCTTCATATCTCTACTCATCCATTAATTCCCACTTGGTTTATCCTCCTGACCTTGGGTAATGCAGTCTGATACTACTTCTCTCAAAACAATTTCTGACCACTCCAGTGCACTATTGACATTCTTTCTTTGTAACTTCTTAAGCCATGGCACTGCTCCTAGATGACTCCTAAGTCTGTCATAATTATCAGCTTTATAGTTCAACATAAACCCTTTCTCGAGAGAGAGAATTCCATGTTTGGCAACTTCCCAGAACAAGACTGCTTGGTCACTCTCTGATCGGAGGCAGAGTGTCTACCTTCATTATGGATATATCTTCTGATGCTATTATCAGACCCACCCACCACTCTCAAACCCTTTCTCCCCTCTTTATCATCTTGTTTCATGTAATTATCCCTTAGCAACTGTATAAATTCGATTTCTATCTTGCCATGTCCTCTCTCCTGGGTATGTTCCAGTAGTTTGTCACACAGAATAATTGTGTGTCCTACTGCATGGCATCTATATCTTTCTGTGGACTCCTACTCTATAGCAACACTGAACAACATATTTTGTCTTATTGGCCTCTATCTCACACCAGACAGTCTCAAATGAACCATCTCCTCCAGATATAAAATCTTATTTAATTTCTAATTTTGTTGGTTGTAATTCTTCAGCTATCATCAGCAATACCGCCACCTTCTATTCTATTTGCTCTATCCTTTCTGAAAATACAATACCCGTTACATTCTATCCCTGTAACTATCATTTTCTGTCAACCAGGTCTTACACATGCTTATAATTTTTGGCCAAGTCGAGCTGATAAATGTCACAAACTCCTTTTCCTTATTCCTGATATTTCTGGCATTTATGTAAATGCATTTCAACACCGCCTTGGACCCACAGTTACTGCTGTGTAATGTCATTATTGGAGCCTCCGTAGCTCAGTCAGTATAGACAAAGCCCTTTGGTCATAAAAACCTGGGTTTGATTCCTGTCAATGACGTGACGAACTTTTATCTGGTCCCTTTCAACAAAAGGTGAGTTAGCCGGTCTCATATGGAAGTAGAGTTTTTTTCCCACCTGGAAATGCCGATTTTCGTCCCCCAGAACAGGCAAACTGGCCTTGTGAACACACATGGATTACAGTTTAAATACGTCCTAGCCATTTGTCGGTTCCGAGCCCAGATAAAATGGGGGAGGGGCAGATGGGGAAAGCAATGGTGAACTACCCTGTAAAAATCTCACCAGGAACACTTTATGGGCAATGCTTACAAAAGTTTCCTAGGGTCAGAAACGACTGAAAGGTAAAAACAACCACCTCAATGTCATTACCAACCCATTATAATCTGAAACCTTACTTACTCTCATTTATTTATGTCACATTTGGCCAGACATGTGCTTGATTGTATCCCCACTAATATCTCTAGTTTCTCTGGGTTTGCACTCTCAAACTCATTAAAAACACTATCTGATCCCAAAACTATTCAAATGTAGTCCACCAGGCATATATAAGGCCATTCATCCATCAAATTCACTCTATACATCTGTAAACTGTACACCATTCCTCCTGCACAATCTTCTCATTGACTCATAAGCAATTTATGGTCCTTCTTCTCAACTCTGTTCTATCATACTATAGCAGCAGTCTCACAATGTTTACATCCTTACTCTTTATTTTTGCTTCTTTCAACAACTCTTTCATGTCTTTTTTCATTGCACATTTCTTCCCTTCTGAATCATTTGTTCCTGCCAAAACAATCAACTCTTTCACTTTTCCCTTCTGCAAACTAAACAGCTTCACTGATATCCTTGATCTTTTCACCTTGAAAACATGTTTTCATCATTTTCTCATTAAGTATAGTATACCTCTTATCATCGAATCTCCATACAAAACCTTCTTATTTCTAGTTTCTTGCACTGCCATACTTTCCTTGTTCACTTTTCTTTTATTCTTCTGCCTACTGTTACCACAACAATTGTTTCTTCAGTTGCTCGTTCCCATTTTGTCCTTTGAAGGATGCCACATAAATGCACTATTTCACTCCTTACTGTCACCTCATCATGCACATTACTTTCAGCCACTTATTTCATGCTCTCATTTATATTTCATACACTAACATTCACTATTTCTACATTCTCCAGAACATTATCTCTGTCTTTACATTGTTAATATTCATTATTTCATTTTCTTGCATTTCTGTAACTCACACATGAAACATTTACTTGGTGAACAAAGATGCCTCGGATACCAATTTCCTTGTATGCATTGGTGCCATGAAAAAATGATTTCTAAACAATATCCATGTTAGATTTCTGAAACAAACACATACTTAGCTTTTCAGTCTAAAGTAAGTAAGATATAACCAAAAATAATTATTAAAAATATTAATATTCACTAAAATAAAATACTTATCTATAGGACATGTGCTACACCTCTACTCTGTGCTATGCCAGCACCACCAAAAATTATTATTATGTGAATATTGATTCAGGCTAGATGAGGTTAGTAGGAAGAGATATATGCTGAATTACTGAGCTGGAAATTATGACAAATTTAGGAGAATAGTATGTCTAGTTCCATGGTATCTATTACTGAATGGGAAAGCTATCAGCAGTGCATGGGAGGCAGTGAAAAGATGCTTAAATGATCTCTGTCTGTGTTCACTGGGCATCTACAGATGCCGTATGGTCACTCTGATGCTCGATGATTGTTCCACACTAGGCCTCGCCATGTAGTCCTGTTGTTTGCCCTTCTGCAGCCTCAACTCTCTGAAGATCAGTCACTCCACACATGCCATCCATCCATCTCAATGATGGTCTACCCCTGCCTCTTTTTCCAGGAACTTTACCTTCTATTACTGTTCTGAGAAGTCCTCCTTCCATCCTTTCTATGTGTCCAAAATATTTTAATTTTCTTCTGTCAATATCCTTAAGGAGCCTTAAAGTTCTACTAATCTTTTCTAACACCCATTCATTTATACGCCTTTCAGTGTATGATATGATATGATGCAGTACCTTAAATGCATCACTAGAGTTTGAAGAACAGATAGAGTGTGAGTGAAATGGATATGCAACCTTATTAAACAAGATATCCATAAGAAGAAGATAATGTTGAAAAATATCGTGGAAAAGAAAATGATGAAAGCATTTATGAAATATATAAAGAGGGCTGAAAAAGATATGTGCATTGTACAAAAGGCAAAGTTGGACTATGAAAACAAATTGGCCAAGCAGGATAAGAGCAAATCAGAAGAAAAAATAATTTTATCATTATGCTACAAGTAAAAGAAGGAATGAATTTGGAGGAGTAACTTTACAGATGGTATGCTTGTGTCTGAAGCAGATGCAGTGCGCTACTACTGCATTATATGATGAGAGATAAAGATGCACAAGAAGAGGCTCTAGAACTGTTGCATGATGTGGGAAAAAATTTGCCAATAGGGGGATAGATAGGATGTCACCACATATGCTAAAGGAATATTCATTTGGACTATTTAAGCTCATGATTTAGTTGAATACTTTGAGTCTTAAATCTGGGAAGATCCCACATGAATGGGAAGAATGATAACCCCATTATTAAAGGATAATGCAAAAACTGATGTGTGTTATTACCAACCAATCACTGTCTCTGGAATGTGAAGATTTTAAAATAGTAAGTGAGACCCTGTATGCAGAAATATGTTAACATACATGCTATACTTTGCAATGAACAGCACAGGTTACTAAAGGGGAGGTTCATATATATGTCCGAGCGAGTATGAAGGACAACAAGAATGGGATAGTTAGTATAAGGCATCAAAACAGGGATGGGACAAATGGGCTTCTGCAATTCATGTATACTAATGCCAGAAGTATTAGGAACAAGAAGGAAGAATTTTTGGCCTTGGTCGGCACTTCCAGGCCACAGGTTATTGGCATTAGTGAAACATGGCTAACAGAAGATGATAAAGCTAGTGGGATTGAATGTGAGGGGTATGGTGTGTTCAGGAGTGACAGGGAGAATAAAATGGGGGAATGAGTGCTATTGATGATAGCTGATGAGCTGCAGCCAAGGAGAATAGAAGTGGAACTGGATAGAGAAAAGAGCACATTTGAGGCTATTTGGTGTAAGATTGAGACTAGCAGAACAAAATATACAGTTGGGTGCTGCAATAGACTAGGTGATGGAATAGATGGTGGAGATAGTATGCATAAGCAAATAAAAGAAATGAGTGGAAGGTGGGTAATTATTATGGGAGATTTCAACTATGGTAACATTGATTGGAAGGAGAGGACACATGGGAGGAAGGAATTGGATTTTATGCGGTTATTAAGGGATAACTATCTGCGACAGCATGTAATGGAAAACACTAGGGATCAAAGAGTGCTTGACCTAGTAATTGCAACTGAGAATTTCGCTGTAATGAATATGACCACGTTGCCATCTATTGGCGGGAGAGATCATATCATCTTGACTTGGGAGGTAGCTCAAGGTGTTGAATTTACAATTAAGACAGGGTACATGTAGAATTATCGGGCTGGAAAGTATGACAAGCTAAAGAGTTTGATTAGTTCAGTGCCATGGCATGTACAACTGCAAGGACTAGAAGTTGATAGTGCATGGGAGGCAGTTAAGAAGTGTGTGTGCATGAAGCAATGGCTGACTGTATACCTAGAGTCCGAATAATAAATCAAGTAGGTGTTAAATGGATGAATGACACCATTAAGCTTGAGCTGCAAAAAAAGAAACAACTATGGAGGGAATTTAAGGAGAAAGGTGACCGGCAGGCACATGAACGGTATAAAGTACAGGCAAGAAGGGTAATGAGTGTGGTAAGAAAAGCAAAAGCGAATTATGAAAGGACATTAGCCATTCAGGCTAAAGAGAATCCCAAACAGTTTTATCGATATGTTGCAAGTAAAAGAAAAAATGTATATGGCAGAATGATTTTAAAGAATGCTGATGGTAGAGAGGTAACCGAATCTTGATATAGTGGAATTACTAAGTGAGCAATTTGCAAGAGTATATCATCCAGGTAATGACATTGCAGGAATGAATGAACCAATAGCTTATACGGGAATTGTGGTGAATGAAGTGGAGGAATAGTCTATTACAAAACCTCGATGTCAATACATCTGTGGGATTGAATGGTATATCAGCATGGGTCTTACGTGAAGTGGTAAAGAATTGTCAGTGCCTTTGACCTTATTGTTTAATCTGAGTCTCGGGTCTGGATTAGTTCTGAGGGGATGAAAATAGGGGAAAATAGATCTACTGCATAAAGGAGGTTCAAAGACTGCTGTTGTAAATTACCGACCAATCAACATATCAGGAATCGTTGTCAAGGTCTTGGAGAAAATAGTCAAAAGAAAATACAGGAATGAATAGATGAAAATGGGATACCGTATGGGGGACAGCATGGTTTTGTGAAGGGTAGATCATGCCCCAGTAACTTGCTCACGTTTTATAACAGTGATGGCTGAACAGGATAAAGGTAATGGGTTTACAGTGATTTTACTGGACCTTGCTAAGGCCTTTGACAGGACACCACACGGAATTATAACCAGTAAACTGCAGCATATGGGGATGGTATAGGGTTGATGAAATGAATAGGAGGGTGGTTGATGGAGAGATATCAGAGAATGGTTTATTCAGGAGTAGAGTGCAAAAGACGGCCTGTGACTAGTGGTGTGCTGCAGGATTCTGTTCTTGGACCACTGCTGTTCAATTTGTTCATTAATGATATAGGAAAGGATCTGAGAGGAAGTGTTCATTTGTTTGCTGATGATGCAAAGTTAGGTAGAGCAATAGTGAGTGCACAGGATGTCAAAATTTTGCAGGATGATTTGGATAGTTTGGAGGACTGGGCTAAGGAGAATGGATGTCAATTTAATGTAGCAAAGTGTAAGGTTATGCATTTTGGGGTGAAAAGAATAGCAGCAGTATATCACATTGGTGGAGCCGTACTCCAGGAGATTGACAAGGCCAGGGATTTGGGAGTGTTGGTGGATAGGGAGTTGAAGTTTAGGGGGCACATCGCAAAAGTGGCTAAATCAGCTCATCAAATCACCCGGTTTCAGCAACCGGGTGATTTGATGAGTAGAGGCAAACAGGTCATTGTTCCTCTGTATCGAGCCTTGATAAGACCCCATGAGGAGGTGAAGAGAATCCAGAGACGAGTGACCAAGATCATAGCAGGTCTATGGAATGAACCTTATGAGAACAGGTTGAAGATTTGTGGGTTGCAGAAATTTGTTGATAAGCGGAAAAGGGGTGATGTGATTGAGACATTCAAATTACTGAAGGATTTCTATAAGATTAATTCAGAAGATATTTTTGAGAATAAGACTGGTGGTGGGAGGACTAGGGGCCATACATGGAAGCTGAGCAAGAGTGTGGTTAGCAAGGATGTTAGAGCTAGGGTTTTTACTTGGAGAGTGGTGAATGAGTGGAATAAGCTGCCAGAGTCTGTTGTGGGTACCATGACTGTGAATGAGTTCCTGGTGAGGTATGATAGATACTGTGTGAATGTCGAATAGTTGTTCTTGATATAATGTTAGGGCCTCCCGCGATGAGTCTGTCGAATCCTTGGAGTTGAACGTAATTTAGCCTTATGGATCCCAAGCGAATGATCATTATGGGTGACTTTAATTTTCCAAACGTTGATTGGATAGAAGAGAAATCTCTTGATCAGAAAGAACAGGAATTTATTGAATTTTTGCAAGATAACTTTCTCAAGCAGCATGTGAGAGAAGGAACTCAAGGTCAAAGAATGTTGGATTTGCTCATAGCATCGGAAGGGATCTCTGTTAAGAATATGGCTATTTTACCATCAATTGGTGACAGTGATCATGCTGTTCTTTCTTGGGAAGTATTTACTTGTATTGAAGCTCCAATTAAATCAGGCTACATGCTAAATTACAAAGCTGGAAATTATGATCAACTTAGAAGAATACTATCTTTGGTCCCATGGAATCAGTTACTGAATGGAAAAAATGTCAGCAATGCATGGGTATCTTTGAAAAAGTGCTTGAATGAGGTGGTATCTGAATGTATCCCTAGTGCTCGAAGAATAAATAGGTTGGGAATGAAATGGATGTGCAGCCTTATTAAGCTAGAGATCCACAAAAAGAAATTGATGTGGAAAGAATATCGTGAGAATAGGAGTGAGAGGAGTTATGAAATATATAAAGCTCAGGCCAGAAAAGTAACGAGTATTGTGAGAAAAGCTAAAACGGAGTATGAAAAGAAATTGGCCATGCAAGCTAAAGGTAATCCAAAAGAATTTTATCGTTATGTCTCAAGCAAAAGAAAGAATGAATGTGGAAGAATAACTTTATTGAATGCAGATGGTACACGAGTGCCGGAAGCTAAGGAGATTGTTCAGTTAATGAGTGCTCACTTTGCTAAGCTATATCAACCAGGTGCATGGTGCTACTGCTATGTTAGATGAAGAGTTACGGGTTCATGAAAATGAGGTTGAAGAGCTCTTGCATAACCTGGATAAGAATTTGTCAATAGGGACAGATGGAATATCTGCATGTTTGTTAAAGGGATGTTCAGCTGAATTGGCTAAGCCTTTCACACATTTGTATAACTTGAGTCTCAGCTCAGGAATGATACCACAGGAATGGAAGGAATATATGATAGTTCCATTACACAAGGGTGGTGCAAAAACTGATGTGTCTAACTACCAACCTATTAGTATCTCTGGTGTGGTAGTGAAGATTTTAGAGAAGTTGATAAGAACTTGTATACAGAAATGGATAGACAAGCATTCTATACTATGCAGGGAACAGCATGGGTTTACTAAAGGAAGGTCATGTTTTAGCAATTTACTCATATTTTATAACAATGTTATGGCCGAGTTGGATAAAGGGAATGGATACACTATGATAATGTTGGATTTTTCTAAGGCATTTGATAGGATACCACACGATAGACTGTTGTGTAAACTGGAGAATATGGGACTAAAACATAATCTATTGACTTGGATCAGGGGATGGTTGACAGACAGATATCAAAAAATGCTATACATCAGGTGTAAATCTGCCAGATTTAAGGTAACTAGTGGTGCGCCTCAGGGTTCAGTCCTTGGGCCATTATTATTCAATCTATACATTATTGACATCAAACAGGGTCTGTCATCAGATTTGCAATTGTTTACTGATGATGCGAAGATAGGCAGGGCAATCAGGGATGCTACTGATATTCAGAAATTACAAAATGATTTGAATAGACTGGAAATCTGTGCTAACGAAAATGGCTGTCAGTTTAATGTTAGTAAGTGTAAATGTTTCTTGTTATGCTACAAGAAACTGAAGAGGCAAAGGATCTTGGTGTATTGATGGATAAGAATTTAAAGTTCAAAGGTCACATAGCAAATGTTGCAAATACAACTCAGAGGATAATTGGTATGTTGAAGCAAACCTTGACATGTAAGGATAAAGAAGTAATTTTGCCTCTTTATAAGGCTTTGATAAGACCACACCTGGATTACTGTGCACAGATTTGGCCTCCCGAGTTCCAAGGGGATAAAGAAGCTGTGGAAAGGATGCAAAGAAGAGTTACAAAGATTATATCCAGATTATGGGATTTAGATTATGAGGACAGATTGCGAGTATGCGGATTACAGACTCTGGTTAACAGGAGAAAGAGGGATGATATGATAGAGGTCTATAAACTTTTGAATGGGTGTTATAGCATTTCAAGTGATGAAATTTTACGTTATATGGAAGGCGGGGAGAGAACACTGGGGCATCCATGGAAGTTAAGGTTGTTCTCAGTCAAGAAAGGGTTAAGAGCTAGGTTTTTCTCGCAGAGAGCAGTGAGTGAGTGGAATAATTTGCCGTTACGGGTAGTGAGTGCATCCAATGTGAATGAATTCAAGGGTAGTTATGATAGCTGGGTTGGGTAATTTACAGCCTCCCTCGATGAATCCTTGACTCCCTGGAGGTTTTAGATAATAATAATAATAATAATAATAATAATAATAATGCTTTGCTCATATTTTATAATGTTACAGGTGAGTTACATAATAGGAATGGATACACCAGAATACCACAGGAAAAGCTTTTGCATATTAGAAGATTAGTGCGCAGAAGCTGAGAGTGAAAGAAATGATAGTCGTAGCGGGAACGAATGATTTGAAAGGAGATAAATTTGATATGAGAGAGAACATGAAGGAATTATTAGAGGTAGCGAAAGAAAAGAGTGACAGAATTAGGATAGTGAGTCTGTTGCCACGGTATGACAGAGAACAATTTAGAAGGAGGGCCATAATCGCAAATGACTTTATGCACAGGTTATGCAGATGGTGTGGGGCGGAGTTTGTGGATGTGTGGAGTGAGTTTGATGGGTGAAAGGATTTGTACAAGATGGATGGCTTATTTGAATGGATTTGGTGTGCAAAGACTGTAAAAAGTGTTGATGAGTGAGGTGAGAATGGATGTGCAAAATCAGGGAAACTAGAACTATTAAGGAGGGGAGGAAGTGGATATGCAGAAATCTGTGAGACAGTTGAGTGTGAGAATGTTTATAATGTGCCCAAGCCAGTACGAAGAACAAGAAATCAGAATGGGACAGTTAGTATAACACATGAAGATAGGGGTGGGACAAATGGACCTCTGCATTACATGTATACTAATGCCAGGAGTATTAGGAACAAGAAGGAATAATTTTTGGCATTGGTTGGCTCTTCCTGGCCACAGGTTATTGACATTAGTGAAACATGGCTAACAGAAGATGATATAGTTAGTGGGATAGAATGTTTAGGGTATAGTGTATTCAGGAGGGACAGAGAGAATTAAATCAGGGGAGGAGTGTTATTGATGATAGCTGATGAACTGCAACCAAGGAGAATAGAAGTTGTATTGCAGGATAGTGAAAGGAGCTCATTTGAAGCTATTTGGTGTGAGATTGAGACTAACAGAACAAAATGTACAGTTGGGTGCTGCTATAGACCAGGTGATGGAAAGGAACATAATTATTATGGGGGATTTCAACTATAGTACCATTGATTGGAAGGAGGAGAGGACACTTGTGAGGAAGGAACAAATCAGCCCTACAGACAAATCGGCCCTTCAGAATACACGCAATTTATAGACCAAAAAATACTAGCTGTGGTGGTAGTGGTTGTGGGCAGTTGATGTAGGTGATTGGTAGTAGAGGTTCTGTGTAGTAGTGGGACGGAGAAGTTGTACAGTAGGTGTCCTTTCGCGATGAGTCTTCGGACTCCTTGGAGGTGTCACGAATAATAATAATAATAATTTGAGGGAGGAACTGGATTTTATTCAGTTACTGAGAGATAACTATCTGGGACAGCATGTAATGGAAAATACTAGGGGTTTGAGGGTGCTCGACCTAGTAAGAGCATTTGAGAATTTGACTGTAATGAATATGACAATGTTGCCACCTATTGGTGAGAGTGATCATAGGGTCTTGATCTGGGAGGTGGCAAAATGTGTGAAATTTTCGATTAAGACAGGGTACATGTGGAATTACCATGCTGGCAAGTATGACAAGCTTAGGAGATTGCTTGGTTCAGTGCCATGGCATGTAAAACTGCAAGGGCTGGATATTGACAGTGCATGGGAGGTGGTTAAGAAGTGTTTGCAGGAGGCAATGACTGACTGTATACCTAAAGTCGCAATAGTAAATCAAGTAGGAGTTAAATGGATGAATAACATCATTAAACTTGAGTTGCAAAAAAGAAACAACTGTGGAAGGAATTTAAGGAGAAAGGTGACCTACAGGCACATGAACGGTATAAAGTGCAGGCCAGAAGGATAACGAGTGTGGTGAGAAAGGCAAAAACGGATTATTAAAGGAAATTAGCCATGCAAGCTAAAGAGAATCCCAAACAGTTCTTTCAATGTCTAATAGTAAAAAGAAAAACTGTACACGGCAGAATGATTTTAAAGAACGCCAATGGTAGGGAGGTCACTGAATCAGTTGATATAGTGAAATTACTGAGTGAGCACTTTGCAAGAGTATATCATCCAGGTGGTAATGTGGAAGGAATGAAGGAACCATTAGTTTATATGAGAATTGTGGTGAATGAAGTGGAGGTGAATAGTCTATTACAGAACCTTAATGTGAATACATCTGTGGGATTGGATGGTATATCAGCATGGGTCTTACGTGAAGCGGCTAAAGAATTGTCAGTGCCTTTGACCTTATTGTTTAATCTGAGTCTCGGGTCTGGTTTAGTACCGAAGGGTTGGAAAGAGGTGAAAATAGTTCCACTGCATAAAGGAAGATCCGAGACTACTGTTGCAAATTACCGACTGATCAACATATCAGAAGTCGTTGTTGAAGGTCTTGGAGAAAGTAGTCAAGGGTAAAATACAGGAATGGATTGATGAAAATGAGATACTGTATGGGGGACTGCATTGTTTTGTTGAAGAGTAGATCATGCCTCAGTAACTTGCTCAGATTTTATAACACAGTGACAGCTGAACTGGATAAGGGTAATGGGTTTACAGTGATACTGCTGGAGCTGGCTAAGGCCTTTGACAGGATACCACATGGAAGTTTAATCCGTAAACTGCAACATATGGGAAATGGATATAGGGTTAGTGAGATGGAAAAGAGGGTGGTTGATGGAGAGATACCAGAGAGTAGTTTACTTAGGAGTAGAGTCCAAAAGATGGCCTGTGACTAGGGGTGTGCCACAGGGTTCTGTTCTTTGACCACTGCTGCTTAATTTGTTCATTAACGATATAAGGAAGGATCTGAGAGGAACGTTCATTTGTTTGCTGATGATGCTAAGTTGGGTAGGGCAATAGTAAATGCAGAAGATGTCAAAATTTTGCAGGATGATTTGGATAGATTGGAGGTATAGGGTAAGGAGAATGGATGTCAGTTTAATGTGACAAAATGTAAGGTTATGCATTTTGGGGTGAAAAGATTAGCAGCAATAAATCACATTGGTGGAACTGTACTCCAGGAGATTGATGAGGCCAGGGACTTGGGAGGTTTGGTGGATAGGGTGTTGAAGTTTAGGGGGGCACATTGCAAAAGTGGCTAAATCAGCTCATCAAATCACTTGGACTTGGATGCTGAAGAATACTTTGACGAGCAGAGATAAGCAAGTTATTGTTCCTCTGCATTCGAGGCTTGAAAAGCCCCCCCCCTTCTTGATTACTGTCCCCAGATCTGGTCACCTAGGTTTCTTCTTGATTGGGAGGAAGTTGAGAAGATCCAGAGGCAAGTGACCAAGGTGATAGCAGGTCTATGGAATGAACCTAATGAAAACTGGTTGAAGATTTGTGGGTTGCAGAAATTGGTAGATAGGTGGAAAGGGAGATATGATTGAGACATTAAAATTGCTGAAGGGTTTCTATAGAATTAATTCAGAGGATATTTTGAGAACAGGACTTGTGTGAGAGGACTAGGGGACATCCATGGAAGCTGGGCAAGAGTGTGGTTAGTAAGGGTGTTAGAGCTGGATTTTTTACTTTTAGAGTGGTGAATGAGTGGAATAAGCTGCCAGAGTCTGTTGTGGGTGCCATGACAGTGAATGAGTTCAAGGCAAAGTATGATAGACACTGTACGAATGTCGAATAGTTGTGATGGACATGATGTTTAGGGCGTCCCTCGATGAGTCTAAGGACTCCTTGGAGTCGCCCGTAATAATAATAATAATATTGGATTAGAACATATACCGTTGACCTCTATGAGAGGGTAGTTGATATAGATATCAGAAAATGGTATATGGGTTGTGTGAGTCTGCCAGATTTAAGGTGACTAGTGGTGTTTCCTAGGGATCAGTCCTTGGACCATTGTTGTTCATTCTATACCTTAATGTTGTTTGCCCTAACAGTGAGATAATCTTCTTGACGATTTGAAATCCACAATTCTTATTGTGTCACAGACCAAGCTGGATGAGAAGCTGCATTGTGTGTTTCCTGTCAGTAATGATCTGACATAAATTTCTAAAGATGCTACCTGTTATCCTACCTACGAATTCCAAATTATCATCATTCTACCAACATCCTTGACCTTCTCTCCAAATATACCAATCACATTAGCTCTCTTCTTGGTAGTGCAGACCATAACCTCATCTATGTTTCTTTCTCTGCTCAATCATCTTTCTTTTAGCCATATCCTATGACACTACAGTGATACCAATTATAATTATTATTATTATTACGGGTATCTACATGGAGTCAGTAGACTCATTGCAGGAGACCCAAACTATCAAAACAATATCTATGATATCTCTTCTTGAATTCATTTACAGATGATGAACTCACAACTGAGTCAGGCAATGCATTCCACTCATTCACCACCCTCCAGCGAAAAACCTCATTCTAACATTCTTGTTAACCACACATTTCCTTAATTTCCAGGGATGACCTCTTGTTTTTCCATCACTATCACACAGCTGAAACATTTCCCCTGCATCAATCATATAAAAACCTTTTAGTAATTTAAATGTTTCTATCATATCCCCATCTTCTCTGCCTATCAACCAGCCTCTGCAATCCACAAGCTCTCAATCTCTTAATGTAGCGAGCATTTTTTACATCACTCACCAACTTAGTCACTCTCCTCTGAACCCTTTCCACAATCTCCTCATCTCCAAGGAATCCAGATGACAAGAACTCAGCATAGTAATCCAAATGTGGAAGTATCAACGCTTTATAAAGGGGAATAATAACCTCTTTATCTCTGGATGTTAGTATGTTCCTCAATAACCAAGTAATCCTATGTGCAATCTTGGACACCTTAGCAATGTGTCCCCTGAACTTCATCTCCCTATCTACCAACACCCCTAAATCCTTAGCCTCATCAATCTCTTGGAGTACTGTTCCATCAATGTAGTACACAGCTGATAATCTTTTAATCCCAAAATGCATAACTTTACACTTTTCCGCATTGAACTGACATCCATTTCCTTTTTCCCATTTTACCAGCTTATTTAAATCATCCTGCAAACTCTCAACATCAGCTTGATTTTTTATTGTGCTACCCAACTTTGCATCATCAGCAAACAACTGAATATCTCCCTTTAAGCCATTTCCTATATCATTTATGAACAAATTAAACAACAGTGGCCCAAGCACAGTGCCCTGGACTCTGCTCTTCTCATACACCACCTTCTGGTATCTCTCCCTAAGCCATTCTCCTATCCATATCACCAGTTTTGTATCCGTCCCCATCTGCTCCAGTTTGCGCAACAGTATCCCATTGGGTATCCTGTCAAAAGCCTTAGCAAAATCTAGAAGTACCACTGTGTAGCCATTTCCTTTGTCCAACTCAGATGTCATTCTATTATAAAAAGCTAATAAATTGCTAAGGCAGGATCGCCTTTTAACAGAACCATGTTGGCTCCTATAGACTATCATATCTTGATCCACCCATTCTTGAATTTTGTCTTTAACCAACTTTTCCAATACTTTTACCACCACTCCCGAGATGGTGATTGGTCTGTAATTAGCTACCACAATTTTAGAGCCACCTTTATGCAAAGGAATTACTTTGTCTTCCTTCCACTCCCTAGGGATCACACCAGAATTCAAACTTAAGTTAGATAACCAAGTAAGAGGCATTGACAATTCCTTTGCACATTCACGCAACACCCGAACTGATATTCCATCTAAACCTACAGCAGTGTTCACATTTAAATTTTGCAATATACTAAGTACCGCTGATTTCTTAACTTCAATTCTCACATTAGTTATTACAACAGGTACTGAGATATTCTCACTTGGGTGATAGACTTTTGAAAAGTGATCACTCAGTAACTGTACTATTACATCTGAATTGGTCAACTCAATACCACCAGCACCCACTAAGGTTATTCTTCCGAAATCATTTTTCCTTTTACTTGCCACATAGTGGAAGAACTCTTTGGAATTACCTTTGATCTCCATAGCTAAGGTCTTCTCATAATCTGACTTAACGCTTGAGCCTTGTACTGCTCATGGGTGTACTGATCACCTTTCTCCTTGTAAATTCTCCATAACATTTTCGTTTTTTTCAGATCAAGCTTGATACTACTACTCATCCATGTAACGCCTACCTTGTTTGTCTTTCTGACCATGGGGACACAATCTGATATTGCCTTCCTCAGATATCCGCTGATTTATTCCATGCACTGCTAACATCTTTCCCCTGCAATATGTTCTGCCATGGGAGAACATGTTGCTGCAAGCTCACTCTGAAGCTTGTTATAATTGCCTAACCTGTAATTCCATATATATATACCCCTTCTTATGAGAAGGGGTATATATGGAAATCCACAAATTTTGCAACCTCCCAAGTCAATACCACATGATTGCTCTCGCCAATTGGAGGTAACGATGACACCTTACCTATGCACATATCCTCTGAACCAATGACCGGGTCCAACTCTCTCACACCACATGTCCCTTGAGTTATGTGCTGTTTCAAGTAATTATCTCGTAGAAGATTTATGAATTCCATTTCCTTTTTGCCACGTGATATTTCCTCCTTCCTATTTATGTCACCATAATTAAAATCCTCCATAATAATCACTAACCCTGCACTCATTGCACTAATTTGCTGATCCATGAATTCAATATCACCCCTACACCCCCTGGCCTATAGGCAGCAACCAACTGTATATTTGGTTGCTTTGGTCACTATTTCACATCAGACCACCTCATATGTACTATCATTCACATGATTTAGGATTTTTGTGCATTTTTTTCCATGGTCTGATTATTGCTTCCACTCTCCTTATCTAAGCACTTACTCTAATCTAATAAATGAAAATCTGGGATGAGTGCCTTTATTTCCCTTATCAGAAATCTCCTTATCACAGCCTTGGTGTTTCCAACAAATATGTCAAAGCATTCCTAGATAAAAATGCAGAATACTTTGAATATCTTAAGTCAAAAACTCCAGCTTCTCAATCTGCTTACTAATGTTAAAGTTGGTAGGACATCGTTTGAAGAGCTCTGAAAGATAAGTTATTTAGTTCTAAAAAAATACCGTCATCATTAGTTTAAAAATTGTGCTAGAATTATAGTATATTGCAGAGTTAATCTGTTTAGCAAAAAAAAAAAATTATTTTAATTAGTGTGACGTTAGTATTTAATAAGATACTTTAGATACATAGCGTATCACATGGCACCAATATGAAGAAAGGCAATGGCGTCCAAATCGCCATCTTTGTTTAAAAAATTTAACCAAAGGGAGTTCATCCAGTGTAACATCTGCGGGATGTATGCTTTTCTGAGAGCGGCTGGAGTTTGGTTTAATAACAATAGTGGTGGGAAAGTGTGCCAAAAGTGTCATGAAAGGGAGGGTTTGAAGTGTGTCTCAGGTTGCAAGATTGATATAGTAGATGAAAGTCATAATGCGATAGAAAATAGCGATGTGATAGAAAATTATGATGTAATAGAAAATTATATTATAATTGTAAAATGTAAAAGTATAGAGTGAGAGAATGGTTTGACTGATAAAAATAATGAAGAATTAGTTGCAATGAGGGAGATTGCACGGTTGCGCAGAGTGATACATAGGGTGAAGCGGCAGCTGGAGTGATTACAAAATTGTCTACTGTCTGCATCAGCTAACAGAAAGAAGCAAATGTGTGATAAGAAAAATTAGAGCATGATCGGAAGTGAAGGAAAAATTAAGGAGCAAGTGTTGTACGGTGATTCAGTAATAAAAGGTGTAATAGATGAGACATGGGAGGAAGGAAATGGATTTTATGCAGTTACTAAGGGATAACTATCCGAGACAGCATGTAATGGAATATACTAGGGGTTCGAGAGTGCTTGACCTAGTAATTGCATCTGAGAATTTGACTGTAATGAATATGACCACGTTGCCACCAGTTGGTGTGAGTGATTAGCAACCTGGGAGATTGCTGAATGTGTGGAATTTTCAATTAAGACAGGGTACATGTGGAATTGACGGGCTGGTAAGTATGACAAGCTTAGGAGATTGCTTGGTTCAGTGCCATGGCATGTAAAACTTTAAGGGCTGGATGTTGATTTTGCATGGGAAATATTTAAGGAGCATTTGCACGAGGTAATGGCTGCCTGCATACCTAGAGTCCAGATAGTAAATCAAGTGGAGGTTAAATGGATGAATAACACCATTAAGCTTGAGCTGCAAAGAAAGAAACAACTGTGGAGGGAATTTAAGGAGAAAGGTGACCTGCAAGCACACGAAAAGTATAAAACACAGGCCACAAGGGTAACTAGTGTAGTAAGAAAAGTAAAAGCATATTATGAAAGGAAATTCACTACACAAGCAAAAGAGAATCCCAAACAGTTTTTTCAATATGCTGCAAGTAAATGAAAAAATGTATATGGCAGAATGATTTTAAGGAATGCCGATGGTAGGGAGGTAACTGAATCAGTTGAAATAGTGGAATTACTGAGCGAGCACTTTGCAGGAGTATATCATCCAGGTGGTGATATTGCAGGAATGAAGGAACCAATAGCTTATACAGGAATTGAGGTGAATGAAATGGAGGTGAATAGTATATTACAAAACCTTAATGTGAATACATGTGGCATTGGATGGTATACTAGCTTGGGTCTTACGTGAAGCGGCAAAAGAATTGTCAGTGCCCTTAACCATTTTGCTTAATTTGAGTCTCAAGTCTGGGTTAGTCCCGAGGGGATGGAAGGAGGGGAAAATAGTTCCATTGCATAAAGGAGGCTCCAAGACTGCTGTTGCAAATTACCAACTGATCAGCATATCAGGAGTTGTTGTCAAGATTTTGGAGAAAGTAGTCAAGAGAAAAATACAGGAATGGATAGATGATAATGGGATGTTGTATGGGGGACAGCATGGTTTTGTGAAGGGTAGACCATGCCTCAGTAACTTGCTCACGTTTTATAATACAGTGACGGCTGAACTGGATAAAGGTAATGGTGTTAATAATTGGTGGATTTTTATATATAGAAAGGATATTCATAGATATTATCTTAATATTAATCCTACAAGAGAGATGATCTCTGTTTCTAACAATTATTTTTTTTTTATTTCCGAGTGTACCTATATAATTTTATATGCACAAGGGTTCACTCCAATAGGTGCAATGATCTTAACTCTTTCAGAATCCAAATAATCACTAACTCAAGACCAAATACAAAATAAACACATGTAATAAAACAAAAACAATATATATACACTTCAAACAATATTACATAACTAACTACAAAATTAATTGGATCCAAAGCCTTTTTAAATAAACTTACACTTAAGACTAGACTAAACACTTTGTTTGCCCAATCACAGATTGTTCATAGCCAGTTTCTTTCTCTGTCAAGGCCCTTTTCCGAAGATATATGACTCTATTCTTCATTTTTACAGGATCCTTTCTCATCACTTATGTAGCACATATTAATTCTTCTGAACTTAATTCTATCTCTTTTCTTCAGTAGAAATAACAGTCAGATCCAGCGTCCTTAATACAGATGAAACTTCCTAATCAGAGTTTTCTCGAACATTCCTTTAGAATGTAAATAGCAAATTCTTCTTTTATTCACTAAATGCTTATTGACAGTCTTAACTCTTTCAATTAAAAAAAACTTAGTTCTACGATTTCCTTTTCGGAACCTGCTATAAATCTTTCAATTAGCGTTTCCTCCAATATTCCTTTTAAAATGCATATAGCAATATTTTCTTTTATTTATCCACATACTTATTCCACATTAAAAACTTAATAGTTCCATGATTCCTTTTTCGGAATATACTATTAATTTTCCTCCGACTGTCACATAAAAAAAACTTAAGTTCCTCCGAACCTAAATATCTGCCGGCCTGTGTTCTAAATTCTTTCTGAACGCTATCTTGTTTACAGGTGTTACTCAGATACCGAACGCTTTCTTGTCAACTGTCAAACACTCATCCAACTTCTCGGTGAGCATGCGCACTCCTTGAAAATGGCAAGCAAGAAACTAGGTGTATTGGCTGGCATGTTGTCTCCATTAGCAACAAAAGTGAATGTCTTCATAAAAACACAAAACTTAATGGGATGTTGTATGGGGGACAGCATGGTTTTGTGAAGGGTAGACCATGCCTCAGTAACTTGCTCACGTTTTATAACACAGTGACGGCTGAACTGGATAAGGATAATGGGTTTACAGTGATACTGCTGGACCTTGCTAAGGCCTTTGACAAGATACCATATGGAATTCTAATCAGTAAACTGTGGCATATGGGGATGGATATAGGGTTTATTCAGGAGTAGAGTCCAAAAGGAGGCCTGTGACTAGTGATGTGCCACAGGGTTCTGTTCTTGGACCACTGCTGTTTAATTTGTTCATTAATGATATAGGAAAGGATCTCAGAGGAACTCTTTATTTGTTTGCTGATGATGCAAAGTTGAGTAGAGCAATAGTGAATCCACATGATGTTAAAATTTTTCAGGATGATTTGGATAGATTGAAAGATTGGGCTAAGGAGAATGGATGTCTGTTTAATGTGGTAAAGTATAAGGTTATGCATTTTGGGGTGAAAAAATAGCAGCAGTATACCACATTGGTGGAACTGTACTCCAGGAGATTGACGAGGCCAGAGATTTAAGAGCGTTGGTGGACAGAGAGTTGAAGTTTAGGGCGCACATTGCAAAAGTGGCTAAATCAGCTCCTCAGGTCACTTGGTTACTGAAGAATACTTTGACGAGCAGAGACACAGAAGTTATTGTTTATCTTTTTCGAGCCTTGATAAGACCCCGTCTTGACTACTGTGCCCAGATCTGGGCGTCAGGGTTTCTTCTTGATGAAGAGAAGGTTGAGAGGATCCAGAGGCGAGTGACCAAGATGATAGCTGGTCTATGGAATGAACCTTATGAGAACAGGTTGAAGATCTGTGGGTTGCAGAAATTGGTTGATAGGCGGATGAGGGGCGATATGATTGAGACATTCAAATTACTGAAGGATTTTTACAAGATTAATTCAGAGGAAATTTTTCAGAACGGGTGTGGTGGTGAGAGAACTAGGGGCCATCCATGGAAACTGGGCAAGAGTGTGGTTAGCAAGGGTGTTAGAACTAGATTTTTTGCTTGGAGAGTAGTGAATGAGTGGAATAAGCTGCTGTCTGTTGTGGGTGCGATGATTGTGAGTGAGTTCAAAGCAAAGATAAATACTGTGTGGATGCTGAATAGTTGTTCTGGACATGATGTTTTGGTCCTCCCTTGATGAGTCTAAGGACTCCTTGGAGTTGCCCATAATTATAATAATAATAATAACACAAAAAAAAAAAGAAATCTAAAGCAGACTTTGTATGACCAAATAAACCAAGCCAGCTTCATGCTCAAATGGCAATTGAGCCTCCTGATCCCTTGCCAAGGCTGGAACATTAGGTCTTTCCTTAGTCCTCATGGAACAATGGCAGCATTTCCTAGAGATCAGACAGACCTATTGGCATCAGAACTCCTGCAACTCATCTTTTGACAACCAAGCCAAATCTCTCCCTACTATCTGTAACTGTCTTAAAGTTTTAATAACACGCTACTGTTTGGTAGATGGTTGAAAAGATTAATGTATCTACCAGTGTGAGCAGGTTTCTTGTAGTCAGAAAAGGATAAGGATTTGTTTGGTAGTAGCTAAGTAATTAGGCTGTAATCTTCATTGTCTTCTTTCATTGTCTTCTTTTTCAGTGTTAAAACAGATAATAGTGTGTTGGTTGGTTGTTAAGATGTGCTATGTTGTGTCCCAATTTACGATTTTTATTCTATCTAGTTATTTCCCCTTTATCTATGTTCAACTATTATCTACGCACGAGATATCACCAAAAATTTTACTAATACTTAAGTTATTTCTCCCCTTAGTACCCCTAATATTTGTATTTATACTGCGCCTTTTGGGATATTTAGTTTGAGATATTATATACAAAAACAAGAAGAAAGAACTAAAATATGTCTGAAAGTGAAACAATGCTGCAGTCGTGACACTTTATCTCGTTTCTTAACACATTAATTTCCCGCGTGATTAGGTTCGTTTTTTCAAGTGGTGCATCGGACAGCAATTTCAGACAATTGTTTTATCATTGGACAAAAGGTTTATTAAAAACTTTAACATGGTACAATTCAATTTTTGTTATTACTCAATTCAATGCTAAACTAAATACTTACAAACTAACATTAACTTATTACAAGTAATTAGGCTATGATCCAATAATTGGTATTACGATCATGCCGCCATACACATTCAACACATAAATTCATTTGACACGGACATATAAGATTAATTCACACTATTTAACTATCCAAACCTAAGTAGATTAATTAAACCTTTTACTGCACTAACACACAACTATGACATTTTAACTTTCCTATACATTACAATAGACATGCAAAATTCTCAGGACACTTAATTATTCATATAACATTAACACTAGCCAGCTTACTTTTAATATATTCTGTCAGATACTAAAGTTCTAGTATAAATTTTCCTTGGTCACTTCAACAGTTCCGTATTAGAATAATGATACCTATTACAGACAAATTTTAGTTAACATTAGATATATTTTACAGTACCTTTCTTTCTTGAGTTTTTCATATGGGCCTTTACCTTTTTCTGATTGAACTAGCTTGGTATAACCTCTCCGATAATCTGCTACTCCTACATTCCTTTTGGAGTTGAACTATGCTTACACAGTCTTAAACTTTCGTAATTCAGGACACACTTTGAATCATCTATATGACGGCTGTGCGACTCGCGACGTCGATATCGATATCTTTATAGCTTTCTCTTTCTCGTGGTTGTCACTGAAGTTGAAACACAAAGAATATGTTTCCTTTTCTTTGAATCTATGGTATTCTTCGCTTCTTACATAGGAAATCCAGAATCGAAATCCCGCTCACTTTTGTTTCCATGTTGTGACGACGGAGATATAACCCCAATCTCCACTCAGGAAAACCACATGAAACCTATGCCACAGAGCTCGTAGAGAACTCCTCGGGAACAGAACCAAAACAAAAACCAAAAAGCCTCTTGGGGGGGGGGGGTTCCAACCCTTTTATACTTGCTCTCCTAACGGCACCCTCTTTAACTTCTTTTCTCCGCCCCTACTTGTTTTTACTTTACCGACCAATTAGGGTGGCATTTTTCTGCCAAACGTCCTTTGGTCGGTGAGCCAAACGATGTCTCAATCTGGGAATCAGCCCTAAGCGATTTTCTGTTGTTTTTCTTGTGCTTGCCTCTAACTTAATCCCCTTTCAAATTTTCTCTATGAATTTACTTAATATTTTAATCTCTAGCCTCTCACATACCATCTTTTATGAATAATCCTTTTCTGTCTTATTTAGTTAAATTTTCTCTTTTATATCATATTACAACATTAATATATTCTTTCTTTTTGTTAGTTAGTTCTACCAAACACCTTTATATTTTATTGGATGCAAGAATATTTTCTTTTCTTTTAAATAATTCATTTAAATTAGCTATTAGCTTTTATGCAGGGTTTTTAATTTATTTCTCTTCATGTTACACCATGATAGCTGAGAATTCTACATTCTTAAGATATCAGGTGTAACAGCTATAAACTTCCTGACATGTCCAAACAGTATTGCCAAATGTGGAGAACATGTTATAGCCAAGTGAATGGAGAGAGACAGTCTGAAGTTTTTCAAAATGCTTCAGGAAATTGGATCATGGGAGAGAGATGAGGAGGAATCCATACCTGTGCTTTCAACCTGTTTATTGGTTTTTCATGCCAAAGAAAATAACCAGAATCCATAGTAAATGTGAATGAGTCAGAAATAATAGGGGAAAAGAGTCTGAATATGTTGTGAAATTTCTTTAGGGATACATTAGTGAAAAGGAAGTTATATGTAATTTCAATATTTTTGAGAATTTTGTCTTACTAGCAAGATTTGAGATTTACAGATTTTTTAAATGATAGTTGGTGTAAACAGTATTGCATGAAAATGCTGGACTTTCCAAATCATTTGACAGTATATAGATGGCTGTTAGGTAAAATCAAGCAAATAAGAATTAATATGAAGCTGGTGACATGAATAAAAGGACTAACAGAATTCCAGAGAGTAGTAGTATATGGTAGGGTGGAGGGGGGGCACAGTTGGTTAAAAGTAAAATCCAGCAGTGGGTAGATAGCGATATGATACTCTATAGTGGTCAGCATGGTTCTGTAAAGTGTATGTCCTGTCTTAGTAATTTAATGGCTACAGCATGATGCTGTTGGACTTTAGAAAGACATTTATTATTATTATTATTATTATTAAACAAGACCTCATGGAGTCAAAGACTCATCTAGGAGGTCCTTTTATCTCACACACATCTCATCATACCGCGTCTTAAACACATTCAAACTCCTTGCAGACACCACACTCTCAGGCAAGGCATTCCAATCATTCACAACTCTGCACGAAAAAAACCTGCCTCTCACTCCCCTAATCACACCCTCTTTATACAGTTTCCAGGGATGACCTCTGGTTCTCTCCTGATCTCCCACTATTCTCTGTAGAACTTCTCCACCATTGATCCTATAACAACCCCTTACCAACTTGTAGGTCTCTATCATATCTCCCCTCTTCCTTCTCTCCACTAGACTCTGCAAATTACATATTTTCAATCTTTCCTCAAAACTGACATTCCAGAGGTCAGAAACTACCTTAGTCAGTCGCCTTTGGACGCTTTCCAACATCTCTTCATCTTTCTGAAAACCAGGTGACCAAATCTGGGCACAATAGTCCATGTGTGGCCTAATCAAAGCTTTATACAATGGAACAAGAATCTCCCTACTTCTACACGTCAGTGTCCTCTGCATCATTCCCAGAAGTCTTTGTGTTGTCTTCACAATTTTGGCGATGTGTCCCCTAAATTTTAGATCCTTATCCACTATCACCCCCAGATCTCTTATTTCCTCAACTTCCAACAATATATTCTCACCAAGAATATTGGTGAGAATATATTGTTGGAAGTTAAATTCTGCATCCCATCTTTGTTTTCCAAATTTTAAAACCTTACATTTTGCAACATTGAACTCACATCCCCATTTGCTTGCCCAATCACTCAATTTATTCAAGTCTTCTTGCAAGGCCACAACATCTTCACTACTCTTTATGGTTCGTCCCAACTTTGCATCATCTGCAAACAACTGAATATCTCCATCCAAATCTTCGCCAATATCATTAATATACAAGTTAAATAGTAATGGTCCTAAAACAGATCCCTGAGGCACTCCACTAGTGACTTTCTTTTTCTTGGATATTGCACCCCCATACACAACTTGTTGATACCTATCAGATAGCCAGTCCCCAATCCAGTGCACTAATCTAATATCCAACCCCATCTGCTCTAGTTTGACTGTCAACTTATCATGAGGTACTCTATCAAAAGCCTTTGCGAAATCCAAGTATATTACTGTGTATCCTTCTCCTCTGTCCAAGGAAGCAGTCACTTTATTGTAATAAGTAAGTAGATTACTAAAACACGACCTCCCTTTAGCAAATCCATGCTGTCCATCAAAGATTATACCATTGTTGTCAACCCAACTCTGGATCCTAGTTCTCACAAGCTTCTCCAACAACTTAACCACAACACCTGACACACAGATAGGCCTATAGTTTGATGCTTGAGTTCGATCACTTCCTTTATGAAGTGGCACAATCTTGCCCTCCTTCCACTCTTTAGGGATTTGACCAAGTGCAAGACTCGTATTAAAAAAATATGTCAAGGCAGGTGTCAATTCTCTGGCACATTCCTTCAGAATACGCAATGATATATTATCAAGTCCCACAGCCTTATTTACATCTAGTTTACTCAACTCCCCAAACACATCTTGCTCACTTACAGTCAGTCTCTCCTCCCCATCATCAACTGCTCTTAATCTCTCCATGAAGTCACATTCACAAGATTGAAAGATCTTTATGAACTGCTCATTAATGGTGGCTGACAGATAGACACCAAGGAGTAGTATATGGTAGAGTGGAAAGAAGGGTGACTAATGGAGTACCTCGGAGTTCTGTACTAGGGCTACGACTGTTTAATTTGTATATCAATGAAATAGGAAAAGATTTAAGAGAGATATTCAGTTGTTTGCTGATGATGTAAAACTGAGGAGGTCAATTGTAGATATCCTGTAGGATGATTTAAATAAATTGACTTTGTGTGCAAATGATAATGATTCAATTTTTGTATTAGTGGAATCCATGTATTGCAAAATACATGGATTCAACTAATACATGTATTGCAAAATATAAGGTTATGCACTCTGGGTTGAAAAGTTTGCATATGTTGTATCATATTGATGGTTCTGGATTACAGGAAATTGATGAGGCTAGGGATTTGGGGCTAATAGTGGCAGAGAATTGAAGTTCAAAGGACATATACCAAAAGTTGGTAAAATAGCTCAAAGGGTTATTTGGATGTTGAAAAACACTCTAACAAGTAAAGATTGGGAGATTATTATCCTTCTTTATAAGGCTATGATTCGGCTACATTTTGACTGCTCCACACAGATTTGGTGACCTGGGTTTCTTGGGAACTTAGAGGTGGTAGAGATGATTCAGAGATGAGTGACTAAGCTGGTGACAGGTCCATGGAATGCTCCCTGTGATGAGGTTGAAGATTTGTGGATTACAAAATTGAGTTGATAGTTATAAAAGTGGGGACATGATAGGAACTTTTAAGATATTAAAGGGTTTATAAAATTGATTTCATTGAGACTTGAAAGTAATATTTGTTATACTAAAATATAAGCCAATTGGAAAGAGAAAGCAGGGTAGACCTTAAAAAAGGATATTGGATGGATAATGAGACCAGAACAGAGCAATATGGTCTATACCTGTAATTAGCATCATGATGATGATAAAATTGATGTAAAGAAAATTTTTCAATATGACAAGTATTTAGAGAACCTCGGGCCATCTATGGAAGTTGTTAAGTGTATGGTTAGTAGGGGTGTGTGGACCAAATTTTTTTCAGTAATCTGCTGTACAACTTGAATATGGTCCATTGTACTAAAGCCACTTTGAAAGCCTGCCTGTTCTTTTGGTTGTGATAGGTCTAGAGTTGTACAAAGCCTATGAGCTAAGACTTTTGTAAACCACTGATCATAGACTGATGGGTCAGTAGTTTGTCAAGTTACCTTTTTTATGTATCAGAATTAGGGTAGCCTTCTTCCATGTTCTTGGTACATCATTTTTCTTCAGGCATAAAGTAAATAGTTTTGCTAAGAGTTTGTAGATTATTTCTCCACCTGTTTTAGAAGTTCAGCTATAACTCCATCCTCACCTGCAGCTTTTTCCATTTTGCAAGCTTTCGATGCTCCACATAACTTCTTCTGGTAGAATCTGTGGTACTTCAGCTGTTTCATAGTTGTATTCTTCTTCATTTAATTCATCATCCTGATATACTACTGAGTAAAATTCTTTTTGCTATAGCATATCTATCTCTGGTTATGGTCCCATCTTTGAAGTTTAACTGCAACCATCTGTTTATTGCTGTTTGGCTTTTTTGAGATTACAGTTGCTGTCAATTGTTTGTTGTATATGAATTTACAATAGAATTTTCTTGTTTCTTCTGTGATACATTTTTTGATCGTTTTGCACAATTCAGTGTACTCAGTTTTATTCTGTAGGTTATTTGATTGTTTCATTTCTCTTTGTTTCTTCATAATTATTATTATTATTATTGTTATTATTAATAATATGAGAGGGCGCTGTGTTGGCATACGAACGGTTGCATGGTTGTACCGCTGGTCCCGTTTTCTAACTCCTTTTAAAAGTGTCATAAAGTAACTCTACTTGTGTCACGCTGAAGACAGTGACATATAATTCATCGAAATCAGCCAAGTGGAATCCAAAATCTGAGTGTGTTAAAAAATTGAAGCGTACACCGCGGTTGCTAATGAGTATAAAACAAAGGACGTCACCATCTTTACAGCTGTCCAAAGGAAGAAAGGTGAGTCATGAAGTGCAACAAGTGCCTGAAGGAATTACCGTCCGACGGATGTCATATAACCTGCAGGAAATGCCATAGGAATCTTCACTTTGCATGTTCCGGACTTTCAGAAACAACTTGGCAACACAAATCCAATGCCAAACGAGAAGAATGTAAGTGCCTAAACTGTAGAGAGAACAAAGAGACGCCGCTACCCATGCCTCAACTGATTACGCCAGAGGCAGAATCGGACGATGAACTGAACAGACAACAAAATACTGGTGAGTCTTATAATTTGAGTTCCGTAAATTTATTACTAGGAAAAGGTTTAGAAAATATAAAAGCCAGCTTGGTAGATCTTGTCCAAGAACTATTTGATAAACAGAATAAAGAAATAACAAAAAAAATTAGCGAATATGAAGAGTTTGTTAAATTTAATAATTCAAAAGTCAAAGAAGTCTTACAAATGGTAAAAGACATTAAAACCAGCATTAACTGACAGGCAGCACAAATTGGTAAAAGACACATCGGAACTCCGTCAAGAATTTAATTCCCTGAAACTACAATACGAAGTTTTAAACCAACAACAACATAAAGAAGACCCTGTCATAAACGGTCTTCCAGAAACTGAATCCACAGAAAATCTCAGAGACGTAGTTTTAAAGTTAGGCCATGCAATTGACATCCCTCTAAAGCATAATGATATTCAGACCATAAATCGGTTTCCCAGGAAAAACAAAAAACAAGACTCGCCACATACCGCACCAGTCATAGTTCGTCTGACAAGCAAGGCTACAAGAGACATTCTCATAAAAGCCAGCAGACTGAAAAAACCAGTAGTCAAGGATTTAAATGCATCGCAAGACAATACGCCAATCTTTCTATCTGAGTATTTAACACCTTTCAATCAGAATCTTTTGAACCAAGCAAGAAAAAAAAAAACAGAAAAAAAGTATCAATTTTTATGGATCAAAGGCAGCAAAATATTCTTCAGAAAGTCACAGACTTCAAAGTCTATACAAATAAAAAGCTCGGAAGATATAGACAGGTTGCCAGAGTGAAACAAAAGACTCCAACTTAGTTCAATAAGAAGATCGCAACACAACAAAAATGAATGTGAACCATCAGATAGATGTAATTACACCAGAATACATCAGTGATTGTTCTTTCGAATTGCTTGATGCATGGAAACAACACACAGAACAAGCGAGAGGTCTCTCAATCTTGCATACTAACATCAGAAGCATCCGAAAACATTGGTTATTGTTACAAGCTTATCTGAGGAATTACACTGATATATTGATTCTTACAGAAGTATCCATAACTAATGACGAGGCAACTGCTTTCCAAATTCCAGGCTTCCAACAACATAGATCATGCCGCCAAACAAAAAGAGGGGGTGGAATATTAATATTTATCAAACAAAAATTAATAACAAAAGAAATGGCCTATCAGTTTGAGCATGCTGAAACCCTTTGCCTCGAAATCACTAATACCACCAGTAGACATCATCCCATAATACTAAATGCTATTTACAGGCCATCAAACCTAAACATGATAAAATTCTTGCACGAACTCAATTGCTGGCTTTCAAGCCAAGAAATATGCTCAACCAAATACCTAATGATAATTGGCGACATAAACATAAATATTGCAAACGAAAAACAGAACAACACTGTATAATACCTAGACACGCTATCCATGTATAATCTAATACCAACAATAACATCATGTACTAGAGAAGAAATATTCGGAAATGCTATCATTGCCTCCTGTCTAGATCATATAAACGTCCGAGCACTACCAAACAGTTACACTGCATCAGTCATAAAGTGCAAAGTAGCAGACCATTACTTCACCACTCTAAACCTGCACACCAAGACAATATCCATGCAATGTCCCACAGAAGAAAAGCGACAGAAAACAATAATACACGAAGAAATAGTCAACCACGAAATAAGAAAAACAGACTGGGAACACCTGGCATCAGATTCAACAGATATCTTATACAACAACATTAAACTCACACTGGAGGAAATATATAAGAAAGTTACAAAGAAAGTCCGAATTTGTTCAAAAACAACACAAAATCCTTGGATAACACAAAACTTAATCCTAGAAATACACAGAAAGGGCGCTTTATGGAAAGAATTAAAGCGATATTCAAATAACACAGCTTTAAAAACTGAATATAAGATAACAAGGAATTGCCTTACAACACAAATCAGAAATGCAAAAAGAAGCTACTACAGGGACAATCTAACCTCTGCACAAAACAACATGAAACAAACCTGGCATCTGATCAACGAGATGCTAGATTTTGTTCCCAACACCACCGCCTCCGAAACCATAAAACACAGCTTCATGAAAGAAGCAAAACCTATCCAACAACTAGCAAATGACTTTAACCAATACTTTGCAGACTCCATTCAAGAACTGCACAGAAACCCCCAATCACAAAACAAGACCCTCCACTTGGACCACAATCAAAACAGACATTATGGTTCCCAACCATAAAAGAAGCAGAACTTCTCTCTGCAATACATCAAACCAAACAAAGTCCCAGGAATTGATGGTATCAGACCTAAAGATATAAAGCAACATGCAACTAGTTTAAGTCCTATCCTACTAAAATTAATAAATAAAATATTTAAATCAGGACAGATACCAAGTATGCTAAAGACTGCCATAATCACACCCATATACAAACATGGAAAAAGAAATTTAATCAGCAATTACAGACCCATAGCAACATTACCAATAATCAGTCAAATTATGGAGCGGATCATACTGAAGAAACTCACAGCATACACTGAGATCTTTCATATTATCCCCGAAACACAATATGATTTTCAGAAAAATAAGGGAACAATATCTCTCTTGGAAGACTTTACAGACGTAATTAATACCACCTTAGACAAAAACAAAATTGCCATGGTAGTCTTTATTGATCTAACTAAAGCATTCGATACACTTACATATCAAACCTTGTTAGAAAAGCTGAGGTATGTTGAAATAGACGGGCCTCTTTGCAGGTGGTTTACAAACTACCTTCAAAATAGAAAGCGTATCACATGTATCGGGTCAAACCGAAGCAGAGAGCTACCAGTAACCTGTGGAGTATCACAGGGAGCTGTACTCTCCCCAACTCTATTCAACATTTACACGCACGATATTAATCATCTACCACTCAAAGGTAAGATATTCCAATACGCAGATGATACAGCAATAATATCCATCCATAATAACGCAAGCATAGCCCAAACAAATATGCAACATGACATAAATCTGATCACAGACTGGCTCACGAAAAACTCCCTACACCTAAACTCAGAAAAGACAATATTAATGATATTCAGAAATCCACTGACTCGACCAGTTGATAACAAATATATAACCATCCAACATCCACTTTCCAACATAAAAAACACACAGAACAGCAAAACCACTACAATCACTCAGGTTGAAACAATACGATACCTTGGAATTTACTTCGATGCAGATATGAACTGGAATAGCTACATAAGCCACCTACACAACAAATTCCGAACAATAAGTGGCAAACTCTACATGTTAAGAGACATAGTTCCCATACGCCTAAAAACACTAATATACAAAGCACTATGCCAAAATATACTATGATATGCTATAACAATGTATGCTTTCTGTGCACCCTACAAATTAAATAGATTAATGTCGCTACAGTACAAAATGATAAAACTGATCTCTTGGGAACAAAGAGAAAATAACAACCTCATATACATTGCAATGTCAGAACACAAAATACACTCAACAAAACATTTATGTCACTATGCAGCTTTGGTAAAACATTATTTCGATACCAACTACAGGACAGTCAGAAATACATACCATATAACAAGACCTCACACTACTAATTATATCACATATAAATACGATAATCACTACGGAAAGGCCACGTGAAACTTCTACATCCCAGACGTGATAAACAAATTACCTTTTGAATACAGAAACCTTACAAACTACAATAGCCTGAAAAGAGCTCTAAGGACATACTATGAACAAGAAACATGCACCCAAAATACCATACATAATGAAACACAATATATTCGTTTAGGCTTCCAGTTCAGCGATGCATCAATACATTCCAAGTTACTGTGTGTGTGTGAGTGCATGCACACGAATTTCTCAATCATAGATTTCATAGCTTCCCAACACATCAAAAAAAAAAAAAAAACAATAAATAATAACCAACTGGTGTCATCCTCAGATAAGCTTACATATAAGCTTTGAGGATGAAAGCAGAGAAATTAGTCCTCATCCAAGATGTATCATATGTAACCAAGTGCATGTAATGTATGTATTATATGTAAACAAATGTATGCATTGTGAGTATCATATGCAAACAAATGTAAGTAATGTATCATATGTAAACAAATGTATGCATTGTAAGTATCATATGCAAACAAATGTAAGTAATGTATCATATGTAAACAAATGTAAGTAATGTATCATATGTAATCAAATGTATGTAATGTATGTAATAACTGTAACAAAAGTATGCAATATAGAGTGATTATATCCATTGATATTGTATATATAGAGCGTAAAATTGCAAAGAAACATCTGTAATAATCATCATTATGAATATTATAATAATATATGTTGTAAACAGTTATTGTTATTATTATTATTTTTCAAGAAAATTCTGAGAATTTTGTAGAATTGCATTCTCGTTTCAATTAAGAAAATTCTAAATTCTAGAAAATTCTAAGATTTTTTTTTTTTTTTGCATTCTCATTTCAATTAAGAAAATTCTAAATTCTTACGAATTTCATTTATTGGGAATTCCTCGAATTACATAACTGACTGCGCATAAAAAAGCAGTTCTTAGCAGTTTGAATTTGGTGTTTGAGTGGACAACACAGTTACTGCGTTTTTGCATTTGCATTTTTTAAGTGAAATTAAAATAAAAATCGTATTATAAAATTAATAATTTTGCCAAGAAATAATGGTAAACTATATGTAATTTTCAAACTTTAATTTTATTAACCGAAGATTTTAATCCAGCCCTCACATGATGTTGTCTATAACCAAAAAAAAAAAAATAATGAAGCCGTTTCCTTGGATATAAAAATTCAAATTTTAGATCGTCTTCAAACTGGGGAAGGTGCGACTGCTGTGGGTAAGCATTTTGGAGTGTGTGAATCAACTGTCAGATCTATAAAGAAAAATGAAGAGTCTATTAGAAATGCGGTATGTTCTGGTACAAAATTGAGTGCGAAATCATCATCATACACAAGAGATGTTGTTCTATAAAAAGCCGAAAAAAGCTTTAGTGATGTGGATAGAAGATAATGTACAAAAAAGAATGCCAGTTGACGGAAATTTCATCAAGCAATCAGCATTGAGATTTTATGAACAGATTAAAAAACTACAGCCAGATACTTCATCTCAATCGAGGAAAAAATATGAATTTCATGCAAGCAATGGTTGGCTGGCTAAGTTTATTAAAAAGACATGCTCTTCATAATATAAAAATTAAAGGTGAAACGGCTTCTGCTGATGAAACAGCTGCTAAAGCATTTCCACATAAACTTGCTAAAATAATTGAAGATGGAGGTTACACTCGTGAACAAGTTTGGAATATGGATGAAACCAGCCTTTTCTGGAAAAAAATGCCAAACAGAACTTGCAAAAAACTGTTGGTAGGTTCAAAGCAGCAAAGGATCGCATAACACTCCTATTTTGTTCGAATGCTTTAGGAGATCGGATGTTAAAACCACTGCTCATAAATCGATCATTAAGACCACGGCCAGTGAAAGGCGTAGATTTTCAAAAATTGCCAGTTCATTGGATGGTCAACAAAAAAGCTTGGGTAACCATTGATTTTTTCATTGAGTGGTTCCACAAACATTTTGTGCCAGAGGTTAGACACAATTTGAATGACAAGGGTCTCGAATTTAAAGTGCTTTTGATTCTTGATAATGCACCTGGTCATCCTGCCATAGAACACCCAAATGTGCAATTTTTTTTTCTACCGTCCAATATCACATCATTGCTACAACCTCTATATCAGGGTATAATTGCGACTTTTAAAACATATTATGTCAGATGAACATTTCAGTACGCTTTGAACAAGCTAAATGATGACGAAAGACTATCAGTTATGGATGTGTGGAAAAAATTTTCAATTACGGATTGTATTGATCAGGTTTGATTATCGTTATCTAAATTGAGACCAGAAACTATGAATGCATGTTGGAAAACTATTTGGCCCGCATGTGTTAAAGAGAATGCTCCTGTTCCCTTCAATCATACTGCAGAATTCCCCAATATAATAAGTTTGGCATGTGAAATTGGCAGAGAAGGATTCAATGATCTTACTTCGGCAGATATCGAAGAATTGTTAATGGATAAACCTCTTAACGAAGACGAAATAGTGGAGATTGTTTCTGAGACTCCTAAAAGCAAAGAAGTTAATGATAATGATCAAGATAATCCTACTTTTACTGCTGATATTATTAAAGGAGGTCTTAAACTGGCCAGTAATTTAGGCAATTATTTTGCCCGACATGATCCAAATGAAGAACGTGCTGGGAAGTTTTCACGTGACCTTAAGTTGTTAATGTCTTCATACAGAGAATTATATCACGACTTATTTAAAGCATCAACACAGCGATTACTAACTGAGTTCATGCCTAAAACTACTGAAACAACCAGTGGTACTTTTGTTCAAGACATGACAAGAAGAATTCCACAAGTTGAGGTGGAAGTCGATGACGATAATACCATATCTAGTAGTTCTAGTGATATTACCGTCTCACAAAAACAAAAGCTTTCGCATTTATTGTCAGAAACTGATAGCGAATAACATGATTTTTTTATAGAATCGTTAGCAAACAATTGAAATATGTTTTTTTAAAGTTATTAAAATTCTTTATATGTACAGGGTGTTCGGGATAAATTTGACATATTTATAATTAATTATATTTTTCCGTAAGTTACATGTATTAACACACACTTCTCTTCATTTAAAAGTTTGGACCCTTCTTCATTCATATACAAGATGTCAGAAAGGATGGATAGCTGGAACCCACCTGAATCATGGAAGAGAATAACTTGTATCATGATGATTCGTGCCCGCCATCAAAATAAGGATATTACGACTGCTGCCCAATGCTCCCTGAATACAGTAAAAACAATCAGGCATGAACTAGAGACTTGCAATGGTGACTACGAGGATGTAGCAAGAAGAAAGATCCCTAGCAGACGATCTGATTGCGTTCGTACAGCAGAATTCCTCGCAAATCTGCAGGAACAGGTGTTGAAGAACCCTGGCATTGGAATTCGGGCTTTGTTCGTGGAGTTGCTAACTGTAGTCAAGCTCTGGATAACAAGGGTAGCCAATGGTAGGCCGTATGTATGGCAGCAGGATTCGGCCCCTTGACACCTCTGGGAAAAGTCAAAAATGGTTGTCTGAAAATTTCTACGACTTCACCAGTCCAAATGTTTGGCCTCCAAACTCCCCAGACCTTAACCCCATGGATTATTTTGTATGGGGCGCAGTTGAAAAAGACACCAATCGCACTTCCAGTAATACAAAAGCCCAGTTAATGGATAAAATTAAAACAGTTTTTGCGTCCCTTCCCAGGGAGACTGTAGCATCAGCTTGTTCGAGGTTCCGAAGCAGAATTGAAGCTGTGATCGATGCTAATGGTGGTTATTTTGAGTAAATCTTGTTGATAGTATTGTAATTAACTCTACCTGTAATGTTTTTTTGTCAATTCATTAAATTTAATAGATACAAAGAAGATTTTCTTTTTCCTTACGAAACTGTCAAATTTATCCCGAACACCCTGTATGTGTGTTCTCCATGAAATGTAAATAAAATCTTATGATCCTAACAAATTTAATGTTTGTTTTTTTCATTATTTTGCTTATATTTCAGGTTTGGAACCAATCTTCATTTTTTCTATGGAGTCAGTAGTTCTTTTTATGCGTAATTTTTAGGAACGTATCTATCGCGTAAAAAGAGGTTTAGGTGTACTGTGTATCCTTATCCTCTGTCCAAGGAAGCAGTCACTTTATTGTAATAAGTAAGTAGATTACTAAAACATGACCTCCCTTTAGCAAATCTATGCTGTCCATCAAATATAATACCATTGTTGTCAACCCAACTCTGGATCCTAGTTCTCACAAGCTTCTCCAACAACTTAACCAACACCTGACACACAGATAGGCCTATTGTTTGATGCTTGAGTTCTATCATCTCCTTTATGAAGTGGCACAATCTTGCCCTCCTTCCACCCCTTAGGAACTTGACCGAGTAAAAGACTCGTATTAAAAAATATGTCAAGGCAGGTGTCAACTCCCTGGCACATTCCTTCAGAATACGTGGTGATATATTATCTAGTCACACAGCCTTATTAACATCTAGTTTACGCAACTCACCATACACCTCTTACTACAGTCAGTCTCTCTTCCCCATCATCAACTGCTCTCAATCTCTCCATGAAGTCACATTCACAAGATTGAAAGACTGTTATGAACTGCTCATTAAGTATCTCCACCACACGTTCCGCAACAGCTTTATACCATTTCCTCCAATCATTGTGATCTTTCCATAATCATTCTTTCTTTTGCTTGGCTACATATCGAAAGAACTCCTTAGGATTCTTTTTTTGCTTCATTATCTAACTGCTGTTCATACATCTCTCTAGCTACCCTCACCAACTAAGTTACCCTCCTTGCTAGGTCTTTGTAGACCTCTTGGAATTGGTTATTTCCACTTCTCTTATGCTGCCTCCACAATGCCTTTTTTATCTGTATCGCATGCTTAATCTCTTTATTCATCCATCTCACACCTACCTTATTTAACCTTCTCACCCTTGGAATACATTTAGACATTGCATCTACTAGACAGTTTTTGAAATCCCCCTAAGCTGCATTGATCTCTTTTCCAGCTAACTCCTCATTGCATGCTACACCCGCAAGCTGTCTCCTGAGCTCTTCATAATTACCCCCCCCCCCTTTTGTAGTTCCACATATACCCTTTTCTCACAGAAGTCCTCGCACTGCAACCACCCAGGTAATCACCTCATGGTCACTCTCACCAGTTGGTGGATGATTTGAAACCTCATTTATAATTACATCCTCTGATGAGATGACCAAATCCAAGAACCTCAATCCCTGCGTGCCCTCTGTTACATGCTGTCTGAGGTAATTATCCCTCAAGAAACTCATTTTCTTTAATTCCAGTTGCTGTCTCATAATTCTGGTCTATATTGGCATAATTAAAATCACCCATAATGATCATCCTTTTCTTATTTGCTTGGCCAATTTGATTATACATTTCATTATCGCCACCATCCACATTACCAGGTCTATAACAACATCCCACCAAGGGGTGTTGTTATAGACCTGGTAATATTTGATTCCATTCACCTCTATTTCACACCATACTTCCTCAAAACCACTGGGACTATTTCCCTCCTACATCTCTACCCTGTATGGCCATAACTCTTTCTCTATTCAATTGCACTCTCCCTTCCTTTTTACTCCTTCTATCCTCACAAAACACATCATACCCTTCCATCTTTATTCCTGTCAGGATGTCATTCTCTTCCAACCATGTCTCACTTATTCCGATCTTTGGGTGAACAGATGCAATTAGTGCAACCATTTCATCTGCCTTGTTTCTTATGCTTCTAGCATTTGTGTACAAACATGACAGATCATTTCTGGTTCTACAGCTAGTTCCACTGACACCAGTCACTTGATGTGATCTCACCATGCTCGACTCGGGCCATTTCCCTTTCTGCTTCTTCATTTTAGAACCCCCTTCAATTCCAACTATTTCCCCCTGATCCCAGGTCATCCCATTTCTTTCCTGTCTACACATGCTCTCACCTCCTCTTGGAGCATCCACCTTTCTCATGCTGTGTACACCTGTCCACAGCATGAGAAAGGTGAGCTTTCTCATGCTGTGGACAGGTGAGCCTACCCATTTCCCTGCTCCTCTTGCACACCCATTCTCTCATTTTCTATACTCACAACATTCACTTCCCTCATTCATATCTCTTCAATCTCTGCTGTCTTACTCTCCTGCTCTTCCACATCACTTCCTGTTTGATCTGATTCATTCTCTCTACTTTCCAGCAGCAGTCTCTCCAAGAGACTCACACCATAACCACTCAAATGCAGTCCATCGCTCCCATACAGCTCACTTCGTCCCTCAAACTCATTCCACACATTAACAAACTGTACTCCCATCTCCTCACACATTTCAGCCAGCATATCATTCATTCATAATCCTTGCTCTCTGCTTCATTTCACCACAGTCACACCTAGGCAACATGGTGACTACCCTTCCTGTCACACTATTCTCTTTTATCCTTCTAAGCAGCCTGCTGATATCCATTCTGATATGCTCTTTGTCCTCCTTCAAATCATTCATACCTATTAAAACTATTAACTCTTTTGCTCGCTCCCACCTCGTATCCAATGCCTCAATCACTCTACCCATTTTACCACCTGAAAAATATACCTTGTGCATCCTATCATCCAGCGCACCTTTAATAATGGAGTCACCATACAACACCACCCTCTCATCTTTCGTTAACTCTTTCGTGCCATCATGATTAGTTTTAATAGTTTTTACCCCCAATTTTTTTATTTCATTCCGCATCCATTTCATCTCTTGCCTCATCCAATCCATTTCACATTTCAATTTCCGAATCTCTCATCACACACTCTCTATCATTCAATCTTTCTAACTTTCCAACTCTCGACCTCATCTTCTCACTTTCACTCTTATTCATCCTTCTTTGTTTCCGTACTTTCGGTCCAACTTTCGTTATCATTCATTCTTTCGATTTTTCTACTTTTGATTCCTGCGTCACATCATTTCCAGTTTCATTTGTTCTCTCAATTTCGTTTCCTTCTGCCACTCTCGCCTCACTTTTGTCCTTTTTAACATCCGATACGGTTTTCAAATCACTCTTTTTCTTTTTTACTGATTTTTTAATATTTTTTCGTCTCTCTTTCGAATGCGCACTCATTTTCCCCGCGCCATTCTCACTACTAACACTTTCTGTCATCAACTTCATATTTGCATTCATCAATTCCTCATTCAGGTCACACTTTGCACACACATAAGCTGTTTTGTTTCTTCAGAAATTTTGCCTTGTTTCTGTTCTGTGGTACCAGCTATTTCAAGTGAGCATTGTAAAAGGTTTTGGGTAATAATGTCATTACTTTCTGATGGATCAGCATTGTCATCTATAATAAGATGTTTAAATCTATTGTTTAATTCATGGTGGCATGTATCTTTTTTAATGTTGAGTTTGTGTACATGTTTGCTTTGCTTTGATCTTCAAAACATCTTTCTTTTTGGCAGTTTATTTGGATTTTACTATGTATCATACGATGGTCACTTCCAATGTTGAAGGTGTTTATACCAGAGCAGTCTTGAAAGATGTTTTTCTTATTGCTGAGGATAAAGTCAATTTCACTAGTTTTTCTATTTGGACTTTTTCATGTCCACTTCCTATGTGTTCTTTCTTGAAAAAGGAATTTCTGATGTACAGGTTTTCTTTTTCTGCAAATTTTATTAACCTTGCTCCTCTTTCGTTTCTCATGTCATATTCAAAATTTCCTATTGAGCTTTCACCTGCTTATTGTATACCATTTCGTGCATTAAAGTCTCCCATTACAATTCTGAAATAATGTTTTCCTTTATTGTAAAGTTGGGATACATCATGATATATGGCTTCAATTTCTTCATCAGTATGACTTATTATTGGTGCATAGATTTGGATGATCTTAAAAGTTTATCTTTTTGAGATTTGAAACAATATTTGCTGTTCGATCAGATATACTGTCAAATTCTATTATGCTGTTCTTCAATTTTTTGTTGATCATGAATCCAACTCCACTGATTCTTTCCTTATCTTGGCCTCTGTAATATAGTATATCTCCATTTTTTAATTGAAGAATTTCTTCACCATTATGTCTAACTTCAAGCAGTTCGAGAATGTCCAATTTTAGTCATTTTAGCTCTTCAGTTAGTTCAGTTAGCCGTGCTTCACTGCTCAGAGTCCTACAGTTTAAAGTTCCAAGGTCTAGTTTCCAGTGGTAGCGTGAGCTGGTTACTCGGGGATTCTTAGCACCCTCTACCTTCATATTTAACTGCTGGCTGCTGTAGGTGGTAACAATCTGGCCTCCTTGGGATGAGGGAGCCATTTTAATTCTGTTTGATTCATCTTGGAAAGTTAGGCCATAAATTCACTGTGTGGTTGTCATTCACCAACCCACACACAACCAGTGTGGGTTGGTGAATGACAATATTTTCACTTGGGATCGCAGTCCCAAAACCACTGGTCCATGGCTCTTTATTCAATATATTCAGAATTACCCTAATATCCAACGGATGGTAGTCAGGGTTCCCCCCCAATCTGCCACCTAGGGGATGTGCTCAGTAGTCCATGGGAACCCCGAGATATTTATCTATCTATATATATATGTCATCATCTTCCTTATACCCTCTTTTACCTTGCAGTGTCGAGGGTCCATTGATCATCGGATCTCACTCCGTTTACAGGATAAGGTGGTCAGCCTTATGCCCCGGTGTATCCTATGGCCTGTAGTGTTGAGTTCTCAAGGCCAGTTTGCCTGCTTTGCGGGATGAAAAACCCCAGAATAAACTGGGGAAAAAACCCTGCTGTCCACGCCCAAGACTGGCTAACTTGGCTATGGCTGAGGAAGATCCTTCAGCTCCTCACGTCACCGACGGGAATCGAATCTAGGACACTCCTTCCCCAGGCATATGGTTGCGAAGCGCATAGCCACTAGGCTAACCACGCGGACATATATATATATATAATGGTTGAGAAATGGAGCACTAAAGAAAGAAACAAAGTCAGTAAGTTTTGCAGCACAAGAACAGGCCATTAAACCAACATTATGAAAGCAAAAATGCAAAAAATTCAAGAAGACAGTAAATGCATATTATACAAAGTGGAGGAGGAAACAGTAGACCACATAAGTGGGTGCAGCAAAATTGCACAAATCGAGTACCGTAAAAGGCACAATAATGTAGGTAAGATAATTCACTGGCATTTATATAAAAAGTATGGGTTTAAAGTATCTAAAGACTACTGGAAGCATCAAGTTGACCAAAAAGTGATTGAGAATGAAAAAGCTAAAATACTCTGGGATCTCAAAATCCAGACTGACAAAAGTTTGGAATGTAATACACCCGATATAACAGTAGTTGAAAAAAAGTGAAAACAAGGATGTTCAGTTTATTGAAATATCAGTACCAGGAAATAGCCGAATTGATGAAAAAGAAACTGAAAAAATTACAAAATATTGTGAGTTGCAAGTCAAAGTTCTATGAATTTGGCAAAGGAAATGAAAGTTGTTCCCATAATAATAGGTGCTTTAGGTTGATCCAAATATTGTAAAAACATCTAGAAGAACTCGAGTTAGATGGATTAAAAACCAGGCATTCATATTCAGAAGGTATTTCCATAACATCATAGGCCTTGGGTAGGGCTCGGATTAGTGGAATATAACCAGCTTTTTACTTAAGACTGAGGAAGCAAGTCAAGCTTGGATGAATGTTATATATATATATATATATATATATATATATATATTACTAAAATAAAGAGCCAAAAGGTTTAGGTTAGGTATCAGGGGAGAACCAGAGGTTATCCCTGGAAACTGTATAAAGAGGCTGTGAGTAGTGGAGCGAGAAGCAGGTTTTTTCATGTGGAGTGAATGATTGGAATGCCTTGCCTGAGAGTGTCGTATCTGCAGAGAATTTGAGTGTGCTTAAAGCATGGTATAATGAGCTATGTGTATAATAAAATGACCTCCTAGATGAGTCTTATATATCCTAAAATAAAGAGCCAAAAGGTTTAGGTTAGGTATCAGGGGAGAACCGTGTGCCAAAAGGTTTAGGTTAGGTATCAGGGGAGAACCAGAGGTTATCCCTGGAAACTGTATAAAGAGGCTGTGAGTAGTGGAGCGAGAAGCAGGTTTTTTTCATGTGGAGTGAATGATTGGAATGCCTTGCCTGAGAGTGTCGTATCTGCAGAGAATTTGAGTGTGTTTAAAGCATGGTATAATGAGCTATGTGTATAATAAAATGACCTCCTAGATGAGTCTTATACATCCTAAAATAAAGAGCCAAAAGGTTTAGGTTAGGTATCAGGGGAGAACCAGAGGTTATCCCTGGAAACTGTATAAAGAGGCTGTGAGTAGCGGAGCGAGAAGCAGGTTTTTTTTCATGCGGAGTGAATGATTGGAATGCCTTGTCTGAGAGTGTCATATCTGCAGAGAATTTGAGTGTGTTTAAAGCATGGTATAATGAGCTATATGTATAATAAAACGACCTCCTAGATGAGTCTTATACATCCATGGGTCTTGGGCAATAATAATAATGATAAAAAGGCTTCAGTTTGGCGATGTAAAATTATCCTGGATCTAATATTCACTGTATATATATATATATATATATATATATATATATATATATATATATATATATATATATATATATATATATATATCAGTGGCGTCGTGTGCCCATTTCGGTCAGGTATGCTGTCTTGTGGGTTATGCAACCCGCACTACAAATTTCATGTCAATTTTGACCGTATGCATGGGCATCCGCTGAAAATTTTCCATAAGGGAGGGCAAAGCTTGGAGACAAATAATTACATCAATAATTTTTATAATTATCGATGTAATTAAATAATTACATCGATAAACGTCTTTTAGCATGTAATTATTTGTAAATTTAAACTATAAATACATTATTTTCATTTTACATCGATTTAATTATCTTTAATTCTTGGAAAAGAAAATGTATTCGGAATTAATACAGTTTTTAGCACAATTTCATATATAAAAAAATTGACAGGCATATTTTATTAAAAAGCAACTAATTAATTAATCCCAAAATCCTAAATTGAATTATTTCAATTTAAAAGTAAAAAAAAAATTGCATTTTTATCGATGTATGAAAGTTTTGAGAGTGCATCATGCATCGGCGCTCATCTTAATTGGTCAGTGCGATTAATTGCAGGATAATATTGAATACTTCCCAGTGGGAGAACAATCAGTTTATTTTAGAATTTATTAGAAAACAACAATGAAAAAGAATGCTATATTTGGTTGGTATATTTGAAATACTCAAAGATGAAAATATGTGAACCATCATTTATAAGGCATGCGAGAATAAGCAATGAAAGGAAAGAATAAGTGAGTAGAAATACTTTCATTAATGCTAAATGAATTATTAATAATTAACATTTGTGATATGTTTGTCCTATAAGTTGCTGGGTAGAGCGAATAGCACCGGCCTATAAAGTCTAGACATGAATAAGTGAATTTATGATGACATAATTAAAAAAAAAACTTACGAGGAGACAGAGAGTATGGCAGGAATAATTATGGTTTGATGGAGCAGCAAATCATTTTGTACAATTTATTGCCAATGTTATGTGTATTTCTCTGGTTTGTGTATATTTCGCTCCATTTTCCAAGAATTTTCTTTTGCTTACTGAGACTCAGTGTACATAACATCTGATCATTATCAGAATTATCCACACTTTCGAGAATCCTATATTCATTAGTTTATTTATATATATATATTTTAGTATCAGCAGTTCATCTGTCTTATCAATCTCACATATGCTGGTATTTTTTTTTGTAGATAAACAATGTCTTATAATACACAGAATATTCATTTTTATTCAGGAATAGATATTTTTTACTATCTGTTGTTTCCACAGAATAAAAATGTCTCTATACCATTAAAAAAACTTTGCAACCTTGTCAGATGCTATACTGCATAGCAAGAGAAACATTTAGATTTTTCTCCTGACATCCACTTTCAAATTTCAGTTCCAGAAAACATGTGTAAGAGCTGTTTGTAATTCAGCCATCATATACAGAAAGAACTCAACTCATGCAGTGACAATGTTCAATTGGATTGGTTGACACAATAACCAATCACAGCCACTGGGTGAGCTCAAAATGTGAGCTCACCCAGCCTAATCTTCTCAGCGGTTTCAAAATACTACAAGCTAAGAATTTGAACTGCTACACCCTCTTTACATCTTTTCAAAGGATGCAAAGGTGTATGCATTTCGAAAGCACACCCGGACTATCAACGCAAATGTGACGCAATGTGTACACATTGAAAAGTGCGTGCCCTCTTCATGAAACACTAATGCTTCATTATCCTCGTGAAGAGGGCAATGAAGCATTAGTATGTTGTGTTTAATTTTAGGAATCACGCAAAATCTGAAACATTTAGGGAGACTTTAACGGGAATTAATGCAAAAATATAATATCGGTGATACTGATATTTCGTCGATGAACACCACACACCTAGCACACCCAGAATATTCACCCCTGATATATATATACACACACACACACACACACACACACACACACACACACACACACACACACACACACACACACACACTAGGGGGCTCTGCCCCCCCCCCCCCCCCAGCCGAGTTCCGGACTGGTAGGCCGGTTCTCCTTGAATTCTGATGACTCGAATTTTGAAAACTCGAAAGGGGGGTACCGCCCTTCCTTCCCTGGTGCCTATAGCAACCAACCCCCTGGGTTCTGGACTGGTAGGCCTGTTCTCCTTGAATTCTGATGACTCGAATTTTGAAGACTCGACACTCAGGGTAGCCCTGAGTTTCAAAACATTTCAAATAACTTGGCAAAAAACATGACACAAAAACGTTACAAAAAAAAGCCTTATTTTATATTATAGAGTAGATATATATATATATATATATATATATATATATATCTTTTTTTTTTTTTTAGGTTTAGCACGGTCTTCCTATCTCAAAACCAAAGTAAAGAGTGATGGTGCATGCAAAGGATTTTGGCAAGTAGAAAAGAGGTTTAGGTAAGTATATTTCATGTTTTATATTCAACGCCATTTTGAATACTCAGAATACTAAATGAAAATGTACATTTTTATGGGGTTTCGTTATTTAAAACAAACACATATTTGAAATCTTATATGATCAATTATTTGCCTATGTGTCTTTTTTTATGCCGAGAATACTGATTGGATATTCTAGCTCTTCTTAGCATATTCTTAGAAAATATTTAGATTTGCTTGCATCCACTTATCCACTCTCCAACCAATAGACTGGTTTGAATCTTACTATGTGAATAAATGTTTATCATTATCTTTAAGGTTGGAGATGAATTACTTTGCCTGATGTGATAACTGCCTCACTTATTCGAGCCATTTCAGGAAGTGGCTTTAAAAAGTTTCATCGTTGGTCTCTAGAGTAGGGTTTCCAAACTATTTAAAAAATAAATAAAGAAATACAAACAAATACATAAAAATTAATGAAAATAGAAAAAAATCCTTAGGTACTAATGTTTAATAGGTTTACGATCTTTTGTGGATGGGAATTACATATAAAAAAACTCTGTATTGAGTCCGGTGTGCAAAATATACTGTTCTGTAGCTCTTGTACTACAGAACAGTATATTTGTTCCACAGCACCACTCTCATTGTTCGCTATGAGAGTGGTGTTGTGGATCATTAATGATGAAGGATAGATGAGATTTAGAGACTGATAAATAAGTGAAGAAGAGATGATGTGATTGAAACCTCTAAACCTCTAGAAATCTTTAAGACTACTGTAAGAAAATCTCAGAGAGGAAAAATGTAGAGAAGTCAGAGAATTAGTTACAGGATTAAAAAGGGGGTAGGAGAAGAAATTCACTGCAGTGCTGTTGAAGATTGGAAAACACAGAAGAGAATAATAATGTTGACATGATTATTCAAATTAGCATACGATGACTACAAAGTAGCATATGACCGTGGTTGGGATTTAAGTTATGACAGTATATATTAGAAGAAGAACCATCATTAAATTTGCTTGTTTTCTGAGAAAATTTATTCTTAATTGTGATTTTGATGTGAACAGATGCAAACAGAGCAAGTACTAAAAAAGAAACATACTGTGATATTATTATTATTATTCATGACCTTCATGGAGTCATGAGTCCCATTGTGGGAGGCTCACTTTAGACTATAAAAAATCAGTCATACCACTTCTTAAACTCGTTTACCATCTACACTCTTACCACTGCTCATGCAAAAATACTACTTCTCACACTCTTACTCATCATTTCCTTGCTCAGCTACTTACTTACTGGTCAATACTTACTGGTGAATACCTCTGAACATTTAAATGTTTATGAGCCATTTTGTGGAGAGTTTCAATGAGCATGTTAACTTGCAGATAAGTGGCTTGCTTAGATATTCTTATGTAACTAAGCAATTTTGTTTTAGTAAATATTTTATGATATCCCTGATTGCTATTTCTAATATTTTCCTTGTTTGTGACTGTGATTGAATGTATTGAGATTTATTACGTGTATGCTGTATAAACAGTATTTTTATGTGAATAAGACCAATGATGTCCTCAAGGGTTTAACATTGAGGGATTTTGTGTGATACACTATGTGCTCAGTGTGCTTATTACCAAAGGTGAATGGCTTACGGCGGTATAAAAGTGAGAGCAGAGAAGGTGTGTCAGAAATGTTTCATGAGTAAGTGCCTGAAATGTGAGACTTCAAAAGCAAGAAGATGAAGCGACGAATGTTAATGATGAAAAGCATGAAAACGAGAGTGTTGGATAATATAATCAAAGGAGTGAGAAATAGTGGACAATATATGAATAAGAGTATGAAATAAGTGGCTGAAGATAATATGAATGATGAGGTTTCAATGCAGAGAGAAATAGCATGCTTACGTTTAATCCTTCACAGGAAAATACATGAGCTTGAGAAGCGATTGGCATGTAACACAGCAAGAAAGAGAATGAAAGGAAAAGTAATGGGAAGGGTATGATAAATTGCCACGAAAAAAGCTAGTAACTGAATTGAAACAGATAGAATTGGATAAGTGAGTTGGACAGGTGATTGCCTATCAGATAGGTATCAGCTGGTTTTGTATGTGGGAGTGATATCCCAAAAGAGAAAAGTCACTAGTGGTGTGCTGCTGGTGTCTGTTTCGGGACTATTATTATTTAACTTATATTAATGGTATTGAGATAGGCTTAAATGGAGATACACAGATGCTTGCAGATGATGCAAAATTGGAAAGAATTTGAGGAGTAGATCAGATGTTGTGGCCTTACAGGAGGATCTGAATAGACTGTCTGAGTAAACAAGTGAGTAGAGCTACTAGTTTAATGTTGCAAAGTGTAAAATGTAATTTGGTAGGCAAGGTTGGGTGAGTAATGAGGAAATTTTGAAGGAGGAAGAGATTAGAGATCTTAGAATGGTGGTGTGCAGAGAATTGAAATCTTGGGGTCACATTGCTAAAAGTATGAGGACATCACAACAGATTATGACATTGATAAGGAGGACTTGAATATGCGCAAGCGAAGAGGTTTCTCCTGTGTAAGGCCTTTATCAGGCTATATATAGTCTATTGTGCACAGATCTAGTCACCAGGTGTTCAAGGGGGATGAGGATAACTTAAAAAAGGATCCAGATAAGATTTACTAAGCAGGCATTGGGTCTCTGGAATTGAGATGTGAAAGTGGATTGGAGGAATGCAATTTGCAGAGCCTTATGAATAGAAGGTGAGAGGATATGATTGAGACATGTAAGTTGATCATGCCAGATTAATGGCTTTGAGATTTTTCTTAGAGTAGAGGAAGACAAGGGTAGAGCAAGATTCCATCCCTGAAGGCTGTGTACGGAATTGTGGGTAACGGAGAAGCAGCTTCTTTGCATGGAGAGTGGTTAGTGAGTGGAATGCATTTCCTGTGATTATGGTGGGTGTGGAAACCACAAATGGGTTTAATGCATGATTCGATGATCTTTTTGCATGAGATTGTGGATCTCTCATGATGATCTTTTGACTTCATGGAAGTCTGATGTTAATAATAATAACAACATGCTGTCCTGTTCATCTCTACTTTGTGACATACACTAATTGTAATCGGTGTATGTCACAATCCATCTCTCTCTCTCACACACACATGCGCGCGCACACACACACACACACACACACACACACACACACACACACACACACACACACACACACACACACACACACACACACACATTCAATTATGTTTCATCCTGAAATTCAGATGTTCCAGGCATCCAAATCCATATCATCAGTTTGTTCATTTAGGCCAAGGACTTTTCTATTAGCTTTTTTGTATTTCTCTTAATTTTATGTATTATTGGATTTAAATTCATTTTCTTTACATAGTCCATTAATCCTGATCTAGAGACGAAACACAAAAATTTCTTTTACCCACGTCAGGCCTCCAATAAGAAAGAAATTAATTTCACATCAGGCAATGAATTTCATCCCCCCACATAAAGACGTTCACAAACATCCATGCTTACAGTGGATTTAAACCTATTTAATCCTTTTATCCAAGTTAGAAGTTAATGACTTCACTTAATGACATAATATGACTTTTGCATTACCTCAACCTTGGTGTCACTTCTGGCCTCGCTACCACTGATGAGACCTCAATAAAGGTCGAAACTGGTCTGGGTAGTGACCCTTCCCATAATGCATAGCATTATACATGTCTGTAAGGATATGTGCTTTGCATTATGGGAGATACTAAGGCAAGAGATGTGAATTCATTAGCTTCTTTATACGAGTTGTTGCTTACACTTGGATAAAGGATTTAAACAAAGAATGTAATTTCTTGGCATCTTTAATTTATAGTATAACCAAGTGATAAAACTTCCAACATCTGTCTTTAATCCAGAGTATTTTAATAATAAGATTGACACCTTTTGGCTACTCAAATATGGAAAAATATGCAAACGTGGAAACATGACTTCTGCATTACTCCAACCTAGGTATCACTTCTGGGTCTGGCTCCCACTGATGAGACCTCAATACAGATTGAAACCAGTCTGGGTAGTGACCCTTCACATAATGCATAGCATTATACATGTCTGTAAGGATATGTGTTTTGCAATATGGGATACTAAAGCAAGAGATGTAAAGTCATCAGCTTCTATATGCGAGTTGCCCAGTCCTGAAATTACTTCAGGTGCAAATTTTGTTTCTTACACTTGAATAAAGGGTTCATCATCATATGTTCACTGGACATCCACAGATGCCATGTGGTTGCTCCAATGATAAGTGATGTGCCACACCAGTCCTCGCCCTGTTGTATGCTTTTCTGGAGGCTTCAACTCTCTGAAGATATCAGTCACTCCACACACCATCCATCCATCTTCCTGAAGTTCTACCCCTTCCTCTTTCTCCAGGAACTTTACCTTCTTCTGTTCTGAGAAGTCCTCCTTCCATTCTTTCATTGTGTCCAAAATATTTTAACTTTCTTCTATCAGTATCATTGAGGAGCCTTAAAGTTCTACTGATCTTTTCTAACACCCATCATTTGTATGCATTTCAGTATATGATATCCTCAAAAGCATTCTGTAACACCACATCTCAAAAACAGCTGTTCTTTTCAATTAAGTTAAGGGGATAATAAATCCCTCATTTTTTTTAAATTTTTATTTTTAAAGCTGGATACGAAACTTGGAGATCGAAATCTAAGGGTTTCATGCTGAAGAACTATCGGCGAGTTTAAGCGTAAGTCAACACCTGGGTAGTACAACACTAGGGCAACTCGGAGCAAAGGTGGAGCAAGATCCATCACATCCTTAATATTTTCTCATAATGTAAAATGCAGCTCCTACGAGATGTATTACTGTTTTACATTATGGGGAGAGGTCACTACCCAGACCGGTTTCAACCTCTATTGAGGTCTCATCAGTGAGTAGGTAGACCTTTACTTCATAAAACTTTATCAAGAATTTGTCCTAGTTCTTCCTTATCATTACAGAGAAGTATGGTCTCATCAGCATACCTCAGATTACTGATCAATATACCACCTATCCTAATTCCTGTCTTGAGCTTATCCAATGCTTCACGCATGATGTTCTCTGCATATATACTAAACAAGTGAGGAGAAAGTAAATGTTCTTGTCTAACTCCTTTTCCCACCTGAAGGTAATCAGTCAATCCAACACCTGTTCTTACCGTGGCTTCTTGCTCCCTGTACAAGTTGGCTATCAACCTGATAGTGTGTTAAGGAAAACCCATTCTTTTCATTACTTCACACAGTTTCACATGCTGAAGACAGTCAAAGGCTTTAGAATAATCTAAGAAACACATTACTGAAGGGAGTCTGAATTCTTCATACTTTTCTGTGATCTGTCTAAGGCAAAGGATCTGATCTCTCATGGCCGTACCTTTCCTAAAACCAGCTAGTTCCTCAGGTATCTCTGCCTCAACTTTGGCCTCAATTTTATTTAGCATGATCTTCAATAAAATTTTGCTTGCATTGGATATTAGACCAATAGTTTTATAGTTCTTGCAAGCCTTCATATCTCCTTTCTTATGTAATGGTATGAAAACTGATTTCTTCCTGTCTCTAGACCATGATCCTTTCTCCCATATCCTTGTAATCAATCTATGAAACACTCTTATCCCCCGATCCACTGTGACCTTAATTAACTCTGCTGGGATTCCATCTGCACCTGCGCCTCATTGCTGTTAAGCTACTGAACTGCTCTTTCCACTTCATGCTTAAGTGGAAGAGGTTCCAAATCGGAATTTGGTGAGAGTGCTCCTCCAAATTTTCTTTATCCACTGAGTAGTGACTCTTCCCCTAATACATAGTATTATACGAGGGCTGTTCAATAAGTAATGACTAATTTTACTGTTGCAAAACCACTCATCACAATATTAATTTCTGTGGAATAAAGAAATGTTGCTGTCTGTATTAACAAAAGAGGTTGATAGATGGTGTATCAATCTGGCACATCAGCCCGTATCAATGGGCTAATGTACCAGAGTGTCACGTGACTAAATGCAAGCTTGTTTCGGCGCGCCTATGAGCCGAAACCAGCCATCAAAATGGAAGCATCCTTGGAACAGCGTTATGTGATTAAATTTTGTCTGCGCTTGCAAAAATCGGCATCGGACACTTTTAACATGATACGTGAAGCTTTCCACGATCAAGCAATGTTGAGGGTAAGTGTTTTTCGCTGGCATAAAACTTTTAAGGAAGGAAGGCAAAATGTGGAAGATCTTGAACGTGAGGGAAGACCTTCAGCGTCCATCACAGAGACAATGATCAACACAGCAGCAATTACACAGTCCAACAGAATTTTTGCTAACTTTTATATGAGAATCATTTTTTACTAATTTGGGTGAGCTGATTTCAAATATCAAACCACCCATTTTTCTCTATCACGTCAGGTATTTCCTCTATGGCATTTTCTTTTTGCTAATTTGTAAGTTTTTGATAGTTTTAAGGAGGCAGTACTATGTAGAGGATCAAAAAAATCGATTTTTTAATATTATTTTCTGAAAGTATGTACTTTTAAAAATCTGTTCCTAACTTTTTATCAAGAAATTTGAAAAATTCCCGAAGATGTAGCCTATTATTCAAAGTGGTGCGCAGATCTGAATCGGAGTGCTCACCGCTCTCACTTGTTAGTAAACGAATAAATGCGTAAGAACCTGCAATGCAACGGCACGTACTGATGCTTTGAATGCGAGAGATAATTAGATACATAACTACTTAACAATATTCATTAAAAATTACAAGAATATTTATAAAAAAATAACAATTTTACTTACACATGAGTTTCAGGGAATAAATTTTTGTTTGTAGCAATTTCTGCTGTGTTCTGTTTTGGCAATCCCTTTGAATACTCCAACAGTAGTCGGCCATCATGTGAGAATCCCATCTTCCTTGGTACCGATCTTCCATAGTTTTTAAGTCTTGATGAAATCTTTCGCCTTGTTCATCGCTTACAGAACCTAAATTCTCGGGAAATCTATCAAGATGACTGTATACGAAATGAAGCTTTATGCTCATGTTGCAACCTAGGCATTGGAAATTTTCAAGCATTGTTTCCACTAGATCTTTGTAATTGCACGTTTTTTTGTTTCCAAGAAAATTATTCGCAACGATCGTAAACGAAATCCAGACTTCTTTCTCAATTTCGTTGATAGAGTTGATGAAATTTGAGCCTCTCATTAAAGTTCTAATTTGCGGTCCATCAAATACACCGGCTTTAATTTTTTCATAACTAAGTCGTGGAAATTTTTCACATATGTATTAGAAACAGTCACATTGTAAATCTAAAGCTTTAACATACTTTAACATACTAGTTTGATGAGTAGAGGTGGAAAAATGATTTTTTCTCTGTCGATTAAAGGTTGATTTATAACATTCTGTTCTAAAACATTTAAGGATATTCTAAGAGGCCAATGTTTCTGATTCCAGTGTTGGTTTCTAGCTCGACTATCCCAGAAGCATAGAAAACACGGAAACTTCGTATATCCTGTTTGAAAGCCAAGTAAAAAGTAAACCATTTTAAGATCCACACAGATGATCCAGTTATGGTCTGTATATTTTAATAACTTCAGAACCTTATTAATGTCCTCATATGTTTCCTTTAAGTGGACTGAATAGCCAATAGGAATTGAGCCATATACATTCCCATTGTGTAGTAAGACACACTTGAGACTTCTGCTTGAACTGTCGATAAATAAACGCCACTCATTTGGATGATATTGTACAACACTCATTTCAGTTAGTAAACCTGACACACTGTTACAGTAAACAAATCCACCCGTGTTTAAAATATTGTACAAGATTACTTTCCCTGCTACGATAAAAAGTTATCTTCATATCTTGCTCCAGTGAGTTTTTTTCATTTAATCTTGAAGCTAACAATTCCGATGATTCCTTTGATAGGCCCAAATCTCTTACTAAGTCATTCAATTCCGCTCGAGTAAAACGTTGTGGTCCAGAACTAGAAATTAAATTTTCATTGTCTAGATCAACATCCGGGTCTTGCTCCTCAAGAACATCTGGCATATCCCGATCATGCTCGTTCTCAAGTAAAGGAAGTCCTTTATAAATTGGCACTGCTATTTCATTGGAATGAGCAACTGGCTGAATTGCTGAGTTGAGATTTAGATACACAATTTTTTCCTTATTCTTATTATAACCAGAAGTCTGAACTAAACAAAAATAGCAATCATCGATGTGATTTTTCGGTTCACGCCAAATCATTGGAATGCCAAAAGCTAATTTTTGGCGTTTTCCCTTGCTCCACTGTCGTAAATTTTCTACACATGACTTACACACATTATTTGGATCCCATGACTTGTCCTGATCTGGAATTTTTACGTCAAAGTATGCAAAGTACACTTTCTTAACGAAATCAGTGATATTTGTCCTTTGACTGGGAACACTAAAGCTGCCAAAATGTAGCGGAAGGAATCTACACTATTGACACAATTTCGAGTAGTAGACATGATGTATTTTCTTCACTGCCGACTAACATGCAATTAACAAGGCAAAAAAAACCAGAGACTTTATTGAAACGTTATAAGCACTCATCATACTTTCACGATCGATTAACGATTGACTGATTTCGATCGTTCTTTTTCCGCTATGATGCATATAGCATTAATTTGTTTTAGGCAGTTGTCATCGTCTACTTTTCATCACCTAAATGTATTAGGTCGGTTATCGGCCTCTCTCGCATTCAAAGCGCCAGTACGGTACGTGCCTTTGCAGGTTCTTACGCATTTATTCGTTTACTAACAAGCGAGAGCAGTGAGCGCTCCGATTCTGATCTGCGCACCGCTTAATAATAGGCTATATCTTCGGGAATTTGTCAAATTTCTTGATAAAAAGTTAGGAACAGATTTCTAAAAGTACATACTTTCAGAAAATAATATTAAAAAATCGATTCCTTTGATCCTCTAATAGTACTGCCTCCTTAAAATTATCAAAAAGTTACAAATTAGCAAAATGAAAATGCCATAGAGTCAAAACCTGACGTGATAGAGAAAAATGGGTTTGATATTTGAAATCAGTGCACCTAAATTAGTAAAAAACAAGTGTCAAATCATAATCAGCAGAAAAATATTTTTATTTTTGTTGCCCAGTGTTATCATCAAGGAGGATCGCGGAATTACAGTGCGCCAGCTGCATGTTATTCTGAATATTTCTGTGGGAAGTGTTCACTCGATCATGGCTGAACATTTGGGACTGAAATGTGTTTGCGCCCGATGGATTCCCAAACTCTTGACACCGGAGCAAATGCAGCATCGAGTGGATGTGTGCACAGAATGGAAAGAAAGACTGGAACAAGAAGGCGACAACTTCTTAAAACGCATCATTACAGCAGATGAAGCTTGGTTGTATCACTATGACCCTACAATGAAACAACAAAGCAGTGAATGGAAGCATCCGTCTTTTCCTACCTGCAAGAAAGCAAAAACTGTAAAATCGGCTGGTAAAGTTATGACCATAATGTTTTTTTACTATGAAGTCATTGTTTACCAACACGCTGTAGAACCCAGGAATACTGTAAACAGCTCATACTATGCGGATGTGTTACGGACAATGGTACAGCACATCAAAACAAAGCGTCCATTGCTGAAGAATGGCTTCTTATTGCACCACAATAATGCAAGGCTACATATTGCTGGTGTAGTGGACATTTTGCAGAAGAACAACATAGATATCCTACTACACCCTCCATACAGTCCTGATCTCGCACCGTGTGATTTCTGGCTGTTTCCTCAGCTCAAGAAACCACTAAGAGGCCGCTATTTTGAAAGCAACAAAGCATGTATAAAAGCTGCGGAGGCAGTTTTGAAAGAACTCTCAAAAAACGGACTTTCACGTGTGTTTAAGAAGTGGACGCAACGTTTGGACAAATGCATTGCGTCTCACGGTAGTTACTTCGAAAAAGACCATGTAAATGATGACAATTAAAGGTAATCTGTTCTCTGTATAAATATAGTCTTATAACTTATTAAACAGCCTCTGTACATGTCCGCAAGGAGATGTGCTTTGCATTATGGGATACTAAGGCAAGTGATATAAAGTCAGTTTCCACCTTTGCCATGAGTTGTCCCAGTCCTGAAGATACTTTAGGGCGCAACCTTTGTTTGCTTACACTTCGATAAAGGATTAAACTAAATATATATAGTTTATAGTCTAACCAAGTGAAAAAACTTCCAACATCTTTCTCTAATTCAAAAGATGTTTTTACTTTATTCATGTGAGGTTCTCCCTATACTCAGCCATCCCCTTAGGACTGGGTGAGCCCTCCTAATGAGGGATTAAGTATGTATTTTATGGCTGTAGATTCTTATATATTCACAGGCTGGTTTGCCTGTTCTGAGGGATGAAAAACCCTAGTTTCCAGGCAAAAAAAACCCTCTACCTCCGTATGCGACCAAGTAACTCACCTTTAGTCGAAAGAGACAAGATAAAGGTTCCTCATGTCATGGAAGGGAATCGAATCGAGTAGGCTAACCAATATGCCGGCATCGCATATTAACAGGACATTGTTAAGATTAGTTTTAACTTACGGATCTCAGAGACCAGAGACCACAGATATGGGAACTCTATGAAAAATAAGAGTTGGGAGCAGATAGCATTAATGGCAGAATCATGTTAAAAATGAAGATATCAGGACAGAGCTTGATATTGTTATCATTTAAGAATATATGATCAGTTTATTGTCTAACCAAGTGAAAAAACATCTTTCTCTAATCCAACGGATGTTTTTACTTTATTCATGTGAGGTTCTCCCTATACTCAGCCATCCCCTTAGGACTGGGTGAGCCCTCTTAATGAGGAATTAAGTATGTATTTTATGGTAGATCCTTATATATATTCACAGGCTGGTTTTCCTGTTCTGAGGGATGAAAAACCCTAGTTTCTGGACAAAAAAAACCCTCTACCTCCATATGAGACCAAGTAACTCACCTTTAGTCGAAAGAGACAAGATAAAGGTTCTGCATGTCATGGAAGGGAATCGAATCAAGTTCTTTCTGACCAAAGGCTTCATCTATACCGACTGAGCTATGGAAGCTCTTATCTAAGGATGTATGGAAGGTATAGTAATGGAAAATGAATGTGTGATACACAGCACAAAAGAAAGCAATGGCACAAGCATGATTTCTGGTACTATGCAAGTTATGTTTACAAACTGGTGCAAGATATATCAGAAATAATGGTGAGTTTTTATTGAATGAGTAGGTTTCCCAGTAATTAATAGCATATGGGAAACTGTTAGATGATGATATACACACACAGGACTACAAATGATAGATCTAGAATATTCTGTGAGAAAAAGATAAAGAAAAATAAACTGTAGATGAAATCACAGAAATTAGAACAGCCTTTTAGGGTGAAGATTAAAGGTGCTAATTCATGTAATAGCTTTGAGGAGATTTATTATTATTGTATTGTTATTATGTGACACCTCCAAGGAGTCCGAAGACTCACCGAGGAAGGACACCTACTCTACAACTCTCTGTCTCTACCAACTATAGTGAACCACCATCATCTACACCAACACCATCTACTCCCCACAACTAGTATTTTCACAGACGATCACAAGCATCCATGCCCAATGGCAGGATTTGAATCCACAGCCTTTTGGCTGGAGAGCAGATATGCTAACCACTCAGCCAACCAGGCCAGCAATAAATAGAATAAAATATATAATAGAGTATTGTGATTAGCCTTTAAATGCAGAAGGCTATAACTTCAAAATGCTTAGACAAGTTTGTTATACAAGAAAATGGTGAATTAATTCTAATGGGTAGGGCACTTGTGGGAATATAGATTGGAAAGAAAATATGTCTATGGTAGTAAAGAAAAGAAATTTCTAAATTCCAGTGAGGTACCCCCTCTCCTCAAGGGCTCACTTTAGTTTTAAGTTGGTTGTACTGCATAATTCAGAAGGCTTGGTCAGCGATTCATGTTACAGATGAATGAGTATGGAGAGCCTTTGGAATTCCTTAGCTAACTTGTATAACTGCTGTAACCAGTTTGGCATGAAAATCAGCTCTAATAAGTCAAAGACTATGAAAATAGCAGGAATGATTCAAACATCAGATGCATCCTGAATGAGAAACCTGTATAATAGCTAGAACATTTCAGCTGTTTAGGTACAGTTTTTAATGATGGCAAATTAAATATGTAAATAGAAAACACAGTTAGCAAAGCCCATATGGTACTGAGATATATGAACAAATTTATATGAAATGCAAGAAAAATTAGTCAAAATACTAATCCTAATATATTATTATTATTTGACACCTCCAGGGAGCCAAAAACTCATCGAAGGAGGACACCTGCTCTACAACTCTGTCTCCACTACCCAATCCACCAACTGACCGCAACTACACCAACACCATCTAACGCCGACCACCACTACTTCCAGAGACAATCACAAACATCCATGCCCACAGTGGGATTCAAACCTGCAGCATTTGGCTGAAGATCGGATTACGCTAACTACTCAGCCAGCCAGGCCAGCAAAAAAAAAAAACTTGCGATGGCCGGGAATCAAACCCGGGTCAACTGCTTGGAAGGCAGTTATGCTAACTACTATGCCACCATCGCATATTAACAGGACATTGTTCAGATTAGTTTTAACTTATGGATCTCAGAGACCAGAGACCACAGATATGGGAACGCTATAAAAAATAAGAGTAGGGAGCAGATAGCATTAATGGGAGAATCATGTTAAAAATGAAGATATCAGGACAGAGCTTGGTATTGTTATCATTTAGGAATGTGTGATCAGTGGTCATCTCAGCTGGGATTAAACAGAATGGGAGATGAAAGGTTAGTAGACCAGGTGTTCCATGCAAGGATGGTGAGAAAGGACCTAGAAGAAACTAAAATTGTTATTATTATTATTTGAAGGTGTCAAGGAGTCCAAGGACTCATCGCTGGAGGGTACTCTATTCTACTCTCCTCTGCTAATTGCATACACATATCATATTGATGGGAATTCTCCAACTACACACAACAGAAACACTACTACTATCAATGCCATCTACTGCCACCACCACCAACAGTATTTTTTGTCTGTAAATTTCATGTGTTCTCATGTCCAATTTGTCTGTACATGGGATGAAAACCCATGTTTCCGAGTGGGGAAAACACTGCTACCTCCATATGAGATCATCTAACTCACCTTGAATTGAAAATACCCCATATAAAGATTTCTCTCATCGTGACAAGAATTGAATGCAGGTCTTTTCCAGTCAAAGGGCACAATAGTCGGTGTTCTTCCAATTGTGGTACAAAGGAAATTTATTTAAATGTAGGTGGATTAGTGCAGTAAGAACGTGTCTTAGAAGACTGAAATATAAGAGCTGACTATTAGAGTTTGTTAAATAATATACTAATTTGGAGTAAAATTGTCTATAGAAAGTTAGTAATAATTTTACCTTTTTAGTATTACCATGAAAAGGAAAGATAAAAAACAAATTCAAACAGAAGAAATGAAGTTCCTCAGAAAAACAGCTGGATATACCAAGTGGGACCACAAAACAAATGAAGAAATCATACGATCCCTGAAAATAAAACCAATTAATTACTACATAAGACAGTATAAACAAAAATGGCTAGAACATTTAAATCGAATGGACAACAGCAGACTACCAAAAATATTATACAGATACAAAATAAGTGGAAAAAGAAGAAACGGAAGACCAAGACAGAAATTGCATGAGACCGGAACAGGCACTTGGTCTAAATTCCATGTTAGGAAGAAGAAGTATTATTATAGGATTGTGAACATATCCAGAATTCAGTGATGACAAGGATATTTTTGTGTAGAAATTTGAATTCAGGTGATATGAAAAATGAAGCTCAGATTTGTAAAATTGTGCAGTGAAGTCAGTTCATTCAACTTTTTAAAAAAAAAAAAAACTATTGACAGTTCTTTTTTTTTTTTTTCATTGGGTGTTTCATTTGAATGTTTGTGTAAAGAAGACTCCCATTTCAGATAAGTTTTTTGGAATAATTAATTGTAAATAAGTGTGTATTTATGAGTAAGAGTTGTAAAAGTATAGGTGGATTAGTGCAGTAAGAAAGTGTCTTAGAAGACTGAAATATAAGAGCTATAAATATGAAATATAAATATATAAATATAAATAAATCTAGTGTGTGTGCTTGTTAGTTTAAATTTGTTTATGAAATCATTAAACGTAGAGTAGTATTGTAGCTGGTGAAGGAAAGATAGTGATAGCTTTGTCTTTGCAGGAATTTAATTTTGATTTCAGTTGTTTCATGAAATGTGAGGTGTGCTATATGTATTCGTTCAATTATGTAGGTGAATTATGGATATCTAAGGCAGATGGAAGGAGGATGTGTGCAAAGTGTGATCTGAATGAGGACGTGATGAGTGGTACCGTATTAGTAACTGAAAGTGTTAGTAGCGAGAACGCCATGAGGAGGATGAGTGCTCCTCTGATAGGAAAAAGGGACAATGTAAAGTGTATTCCGTTAATGCTACTTGATTTTCGCAGTGCTCATCTAGTCGCACTGATCAACATCTGCATGGTTGACCTTGTGACTGCCATTGTGTTATACTTTATAAAAGGCAATTTCACCTAATAAATCATGCAGAATACACACCAGAAATCATGCAGACACACTTCGCTTTCAAAAATAAATAGTACAACCCTAAAATTCATGAAATATATATTGCCAATTATTACTGAAAATAGCACTTATCTTTCCGGAGCAATTTCCAGCATTACCAAGTTTCATTGGTTTCATTTCTTAAAATAGCTCCTCTTAGAAGTAAATGCTATGGTAAAAACAATCAACTAAAAAGTTTAAAGGAAACAAATTAGCTCTTACAGCACAGCATATATCATTACAGTGAAGCTTGTAAACTTCATTAAAATGAAACTTGCTTTGATTGCAAACTGCTAGACCAAAACCTGAAGATGAAGATATCTGCTTCATGGAAAATCCAGTTAGAACGAAAAGTCAACATCCTTGAAGCTTAGCAACTTAAAGAAGACTAATAGTTTTATTGTTAACTTTTAGTTCATTTCTGTTTTAATTTCCTTAATTCGTAAAGGCATTTTTATTATTATTATTACCCAAGACCCCATGGAGTCAAGACTCATCTTGGAGATCCTTTTATCATATCCACAGCTCATCATACAGTGCTTTAAACACACTCAAATTCTCTGCAGACACCATACTCTCTGGCAAGGCATTCCAATCATTCACAACTCTGCAGAATAAAAACCTGCTTCTTATTCTCCTGCTCACACCCACTTCATACAGTTTCCAGGGATGACCTCTGGTTTTTCCCTAATCTCCCACTATTTTCTGTAGAACCTCTCCAGCATTGATCCTATAACAGCCCCTTAATAACTTGTAGGTCTCTATCATATCTTTCCTCTTCCTACTGTCCACCAGACTCTGCAAGTTGCATCGTCTCAATCTTTCCTCATACTCGGCATCCCAGAGGTTAGAAACTACCTTAGTCACTTCTCCACCCTTTCCGGCATCTCTTCGTCCTTCTGAAAACCAGGTGACCAAATCTGGGCACAATAGTCCATGTGTGGCCTAATCAAAGACGTGCAAAGGAACAAGAATCTCCTTTCTTCTACAAGTCAGTGTCCTTTGCATCATTCACAGAAACCTTTGTGTTGTCTTCACAATTTTGGCTGAGTCCCCTAAATTTCAGATCCTTATCAACTGTTACCCCAAGATCTCTTATTTCCTCTGCCTCCGACAATATATCCTCACCAAACATAAATTCTGCATTCCATTTTTGTTTTCCAAATTTTAGACCTTACATTTTGCGACATTGAACTCACATCCTCATTCCTGTGCCCAATCACTCAATTTGTTCAAGTCTTCTTGTAAGGCCACAACATCTTCTCTACTCTTCATGGTTCATCCCAACTTTGCATCATCTGCAAACAACTGAATATCGCCATCCAAATCTTCACCAATTTCATTAATATACAAGTTAAATAGTAATGACCCTAAAACAGACCCCCGAGGCACACCATTAGTAACTTTCTTTTTTATGGATATCGCTCCCCTATACACAACTTGTTGATACCTATCAGATAGCCAGTCTCCAATCCATGCACCAATCTGATGTCCAACCCAATCCACTCTAGTTTGATTATCAACTTATGATGCAGTAATCTATCAAAAACCTTTCTGAAATCTAAGTATTTTACTGTGTATCCTTCTCCTCTGTTCATGGAAGCAGTCACCTTATTGTAATAGGTAAGTAGATTACTAAAACATGACCGCCCTTTTGTAAATCCATGCTGCCCTTGGAATATATTTAGACATTGCATCTAGCAGATAGTTTTTGAAAATTCCCCAAGCTGCATTGATCTCTTTTCCAGCTAACTCCTCATTCCATGCTACACCTGTAAGCTTTCTCCCGAGCTCTTCTTAATCACCCCCCCCCCCTTGTAGTTCCACATATACCCTTTTGTTACAGCGGTCCTCACACTGCTGGTAATCACCCAGGTAATCACCTCATGGTCACTCTCATCAATTGGTGGGTGATTTGACACTTCATTTATAATTACATCCTCTGATGAGATGACAATCCAAGACCCTCAATCCTCATGTAACCTCTGTTACATACTGTCTGAGGTAGTTATCTCTCAAAAACTCAAGAAACTAATTTCCTTTACTTCCAGTTGCTATCTCATCATTCCAGTCTATATTGCCATAATTAAAATGGCCCATAATGATCACTCGTTTCTTATTTGCTTGGCTAATTTGATTATACATTTCATAGTCACTACCATCCACATTTCCTGGTCTATAACAACATCCAACCAAGTATTTCATTCTATTCACCTCTATCTCACACCATACAGTCTCAAAACCACTGGCACTATTTCCCTCTTGCATCTCTATTTTGTATGTTAAAATAGGGTTGTCCCAGATTGACTTAGAATTTGAGTGTTTCTTCTTTTTCTGGCAAACAATTGTTTGCATTTGTATTTCCCTTTAGAGATTGAAAGAAGTGATATTGGTTCAGTCAAAATTGAATATTTTGCATATTAGTTACTTTCAATTTTCTGTGCAGTTGCAGTAATTATTATTATTATGTGACACCTCCAGGGAGTCCAAAGACTCATCAAGGGAGAGTGTGCCAACAGCATTGAATGATTGAACTCCTTTCAATTACTAACCATGCTCAAACTTGCTTAATTTTTTTCGTGAGCCATTAGTAGCACAGGCTCTACCAATCGACCAACCTTTGCTGGCAATAATTCTCTGCTTTAGCTCTTCACTAACTTCAGCAATTGTTTGTTGGTGAAACTATATGTATTTATAAGTTTTTTTTTTTTTTTTTGTCTATTAGTTTTCAACTATCCTTCTTTAAGACTCTTTACTTTGCTAAGATTAGCTTGAAGTTTGTTTGACTTTGTCCCAACTGGATTTTCCATGATGCAGATATCTTCATCTTCGGATTTTGGTGTCCAGCACTTTGCAATCAAAGCAAGTTTCGTTTTAATGAAGTTTGCAAGTTTCATTGTAATGATATGTGTGCTGTGCTGTATAAGAGCTAATTTGTTTTCTTTAAACTTTTAGTTGATTGTTTTTACCATAGCATTTGGTTCTGAGAGGAGTTATTTTAGTCAGATTTATGTAAGGGTTTTAATGTTGATAGCCTTATATGGTCATTTATGGAGTTCACATGTTCCAGTATTGACATCATTTTACACTGCATTTCTGTCAAAACATTCTGAGGGGCATTATCAGCTTGTTGATCACTGAGTTAAATTTCAAACTTAGATACAGCTACCTCCCAATGATTTGTTGTTACTGGAGCTGTTGATATATTATGTAACTCTTGAACATTCATCATCATCATCATCATCAAATTCATGATATATATCTGCAAGGGGTGTGCAGGATATGATAGTACTACATGAAAAATTTACATCATTACTAACTTCCTATCTACAATTTTCCTCCGAATCTGTCTGTTACCTGTCAAGAATCCAACATTATCAGGTCTTATTTTTCTGCCTTCTAAGGCACTTTCTACTGTATCAATCCACTTATTTCTTGGTCTTCCTCTGTGTTTTTTTCCTGCCAACCGACAGAGAACACTTGTTTTGCTAATCTTTTCTTTTCCATTCTGTTTAAGTGACCATACCACCTGAGATTAGCTCGGCTAATACATTCCAGGATGCTGACAATGTCAAGTTCTTCCCTATTATCCTCATTTTTAATATGATATTGCCATTGATGCCATCTTAGGGAAAAGATTCCCCTAATCTTTCTCAGGACTCTGATATCTGTGGTCTCTAGTCTTTGGTCAAGTGTTTTACTTCTGACCCAGCTCTCAGATCCATAAGTTAAAACTGGTTTGAACACTGTCTTGTATACAGTTAATTTAGTGTTCCAACTAATTTCTCTCTTATTCCATATGAATTTATTCAATTGACTTCCTACCATACTAGCTTTGTTGATTCTGTTGTCTATTTCCATATTTAATTTACCATCTTCAATAAAAATCATGCCTAAGTAGCTGAAATGTTATACTTGTTCTATAAGTTCTCCATTCATAATTCTGTTGATATTTTTAATGTTTCTGCTATTTTCATTGTCTTTGTCTTTTTACTGCTGACCTTCATACCATATCTATTACATATTTTTTTACCACTGGTCATATTTTTTACCACAGTGCTGTCATCACTGCTTGTTTCATTTAGCAATTTTTCAAAGTAATTACTCCATGCTTCAAGGATATCTTTTCTCCTGTTTTCATGTCACCTTTATTATCTCTAATTCCTTTTACAGCACTCTTTCTTCCATTTCTGAGCTTCTTCAACAACCTCCAGAATATGTTGCCACCTTGATATTTATTTTCTATGTTCTTGCCAAAGTCCTCCCATGACTTTTGTTTAGCCAGTTTTACACAGTGTTTAGCTTTCTTACATTTGTCTCTGTATTCTCTAAGAGCACAAGCTGACTTATTTGCCAGGAACTTTTGATATGCTTTGTTCTTTTCCTTCACTGCCTGTTTAACTTCCTGTGTCCACCATGAAGTTCTGATTTTTCTATCCTTGCAGACAACCTCACCACATGCCTCTCTGGCTGAATTATTCAGTTTTTTCTTCAAGGTTTGCCACTGAATCTCCAAGGTTTGGTTCCTGTTCTCAAACTCTTTCATTTTATCTGCAATAATCTTTGTGTATTTTAGTCTAAAGTTCACATCTGAGAGCTGCTCAACTTTTATTCACTTAAAAACTTTCTTACATGTTCTTCTTTTCAATATGAAATTCAATTTTATCCTGCTTGAGACTAAATGGTGATCACTTCAAATTTCAAATCTTTTGTACACTCTGGTGTCCTGCACCAGTGGGAAAACATCACTATCAACGATAACATAGTCAGTGAGACTTTTCTTATTCCTTGCCTCTTCTCTCCATGTAAATTTGTGCACATTTTTATGTTGGAACATTGTGTTAGTAATAACCAGTCCATGTCCTGAGCAGAAATCCAACAGGTATTTGCCATTATTATTAGCTTTGCTGTTTTGTCCAAATTTTCCCAAAATATTTTTTATGTGTGACAATCATTTCCTACTCTGCTATTTAGATCTCCAACAAGGACCAACTTTTCCTTTTTCATTGTCAGTTGCTTTTTCTAAAGCCTCAAAAAATACCTCCACTTCTACCTTAGTAGAACCTGCTGTGGGATCATAGGCACAAATAATTATCATTGTCCAGTTCCCCATTCTCATATTTGCCCACATCACTCTACTTGAGACTGACTGCCATTCAAGAAGATTAGCCTTGTATTTAGTGTTGAATACTATGGCTACTTCTTCTTTTCCTTGATTGTCATTGCCTGAATATAACATTTTGTTTTTATTGCTCAGAAAAATTTCACCAGTTCTTGTCTTTTTTGTTTCAGTCACCCCTATTATGTAAATCTGGTACTTATCCAATTCTTCAGCTAGCATCATTTCTTTGCCATTCAGGCTTTTTATGTTGATAGTACCGATCTTTAACTCTGGTGATGTTGAGTTGGGGTTTGTTTTCAGATTTGTTCCAGTAGCTGACTTTTCACTGTTTGCTCTGGTTCCCTGGTGAAAGCAACGGGGACCTTGTTTAATTGGGCGACGCCCCAGCCAGCATGAAATTCTGTCATGTTGTACCATCATTTTTTATTTTGGTTTAAGCCAATAAGAATACAATTTGGTTGGCTAAATCCCAAATTGCCAGTCCATCCACGTCCGTCCAGTATCCAGGTAGATACCCAACAGGGTGCTCTACGAGAAGTTGAGTATTGGACATTAGGTCAGAAGCCCTGGTCTGTTCTCTGCATTCCTTTGAAGGCTATGTGGAGGTCTCCTCTCAGTTATATAGCTTTGACCCTTAAGCACGCTCTCTTGAAAATTATGGTTGTTAAATATTTTGTTGCAGAAAATAAAATTATTTCGTTTTGGTCCATAAATCTTTGTTCTGTTACTGCAGATTTTAGGAATTCTTGTTTCCAAATCAATGCTCTCTAAAGCCCCATTTTTTTGGTGTTGATTTGTAAAAATATTTTGACTTCACTGTTTTCTTCTACAGTCCATTTTTTATTCATCTGTTTTTTTCCAGTAATTTTCAGCTTCCTGCTCTGATTGCCCAACAACAAGGAGAGATTCGTCCTGTAACCCACCTGATGCCTAGGATCCCCAGCATCTGATGCAGTTCCTTGATGACCCAGGAGTCAACTGATCCGGTACGGATTTCTTCTGCTTTTCATTATGAAGATGTGGGGATGGAACACTGTTAATCTTACTCTCAGTTGAGACCTGTCTGACTGTCTCTGGGATAACCCTGTTGATAGATACACTGCTATCAGAATAGTTCTCAACATCATTGAAGTGCACAAGCCCCCCCCCCCCACAACAGGCCATGTTCCTTGGGGTGGGGGGTACATTATTATTATTATTATCTGACCTCATTCCACTCACTGATCACTCTGAATGCAAAGAACCTGCTGCTCACACCCTTCTTATGTAGCTTCTTCTTCTTCTACCCTTCCTTCTACTCTATGAAAAATTTCCTCTACATTAATCTGGTAACAGCCCCTGACCAACTTGTGTGTCTCAATCATATCCCTTCCCCTTCTGTTCACAAGTGGGGGGATTATGATTGAGTGCATGATATGATATGAATATGAATACAACTTGCTCTCTGCAAGTTGCATTCCCTCAATCTCTCCCCCCCCCTCTTGTACCTGACATTGCATAGACTTGACATTGACTTAGTGAACCTTCTCTGGACTCTCCCCCATACATCCCCTTGAAAACCAGGTTCCAATCTGTGCATATGCGGCTAATTAAAGTCTTATACAAGAGAACTAACCTCTTTGCTTTTGCATATCAATGTCCTCTTCATTATTGCCATAATCTCTTGTGAGTTCTTACAATTTTAGTAATATGACCCTGAAACTTCCAATCTCTGTCTGCCATCATTCCCAAGTCTTTCATTTCTTCTACATCCTTCAAAATTTCCCATTAATTGTATACTTTGCATCCAACCATACCTACCAAATTTCGAGTTCTTGCACTTTGCAAGATTAAGCTAATAGCTCTACTCATTTGTCCACTCATATAGTCTGTTGAGATCCTCCTAAAAGACCACAACATCTTTTCATAATTCTTCCCAATTTTGCATCATTAGCAAACAGCTGCATATCTTCATTTAACCATCTAACTGGCCATTATGGATCAAATACTCATCCTCATGTGCTTCGTATCCATCATATATTTCAATGTAATATCAATTGTGTTACAATTTTAATATGCACTTCGCATCCATGATAACCTTGTCATCTATAGACATCTTGGCCGGTAGCGTGGTTAATGCATTTTAAACTGTCTCGTTGCCAGCATGTGCAACACTCTTCAGCCATGCATTTCTATTAACCATTGCTCACCAATAAAAAAAATCTGTTCCTCACTCACATTCTCCTTCTCAGTGATGGTTTTACATTCTACTCCTCTCTCCCTTTATTGTATAAATAATCTCTTTTATATTAATCCAGTATAAACTCCCATTTCCTAATGTGTTCTAATCCTAATGGCTTGTCATGGCCAGGTAAATTGATTCTTTGAAAACTGATGAATGTTTTCATAGGACAGTTAAATTAATCCTAGCTACAAACACAAACTACTGACAACCATAATGTGTTATGGTTGTCAGCGGTTTGTGTTTTCTTGGCCAGTTTGCCTGTTATGAAAGATGAAAAACCTGAGTTTCTGTGAGGAAAAACCCTGTCACCTCCTTATGTCCTTTGTAAATTTGCTTTCAATTTGAAAATCTTGATAAAGTTCTTCATGTCCTAGGCAGGATTCCAATCAAAGAACATTGTTGAAACCAGCTGATGAGGCTCTGTATAAACTGCCTCACTAACTTATACACTACTATTATATCATCCCTTTTCCTTCATTTGATTTGTCCTCATAGTTACTGTCCTTAGAGCATGATATTACTATACTTGATTTCACACAGTTCTCATTACTTCAAAAACCAGATTACCATATCTGCACACAGTAATCTACATCGAATATGAATATCTTGATAATCATTCTATAATTATAAATAATCTTTTCTACTGCAATCTGTTTATTACAAGTTCTGCCTTAACACAGCATAGCTGTTGTTGAACACTTGCATTTGAATCATGAAGGACGAAGGCATCTGGAGAGATTGCTGTTTTCTGAACTTGTCAGTGTGTCAATGCAGGGAAATTAGAATACCCAGGGTGAATGGTAGATGGTAGCAGGGGTGACCTCTTGTGGGAATGGGTGCTTGTGGGAAGGGGAACAACATCAGGTAACACCGAGTCGAGAGGGGACAATGATAGGTATAGAAGCAGTGAAATTTTTATGCTCTATACTAATGCCAGGAGTATCCAAAATAAAGGAGATGATTTGGTGGCATGATAGCATCAGTCTGGCCAAAGATTATTGGGATATATGAGATGTGGTTGATGGAGAATGATATAATAACAGGAATTGAAGTGGCAGGGTACAGCATTTTTCGGCAGGATAGGAAAGGAACGTGGTGGTGGAGTACTGCTTATGTACTCTAAGAGTGGAGGCTTTGGAAGGCAGTCACACTAATGGTTTTGAAAGCATATGGTGTGAGGTAGAAGTAGCGAAGACAGGATATTTAGTGGGATGTTGCTACAAACCAGGGAGCACAGAGGGTGGGAAGCAGGAGATGTTTAGGCAGTTGAGCTTCGCAAGTGCAAGAATAATGATTGTTAAGGGTGATTTTAACTGCAGCAGTATAAGCTAGGAAGACAGAAAATGCATGTAGTAATAAGGGGATGGAATTTCTAGAATTCTTGAGGGACAGATATCTTAGGCAACATGTAATAGAGGGAACAAGAGGTTCAAGAGTTTTGGATTTGGTCATAGTCTCAGAAGAGCTGATAAGTGAGATGACATCTCTCCCACCAGTTGGAAAGAGTGACCATATGATTTTGACTTGGAAGATGAATAGACATGCAAGTGTATCAAAGAAAAGGGAACGTATGTGGAATTATAAGGCAGGTGATTATGATAGTCTTAGGTATCAAGTAGGGGCAGTTCGATGAAGGGCAGAATTGGAAGGCCAGGATATCGTTCGTGCTTGGGAAATTGTGAAGGAATATTTGTTAGCAGCGATAGTAAGCTGTATTCCACGAGTGAAGAAGCGGACACGATTTGGTATAAAGTGGATGACAAACAATATCAAACAGGAACTGCAGTTGAAAAAGAGATTATGGATGAGATATAAGGAGAAGAGTGGAGGGCAGATACACGAAGAATGTAAGACGCAGGCCAGGAGAGTGACTAGTATGGTGAGGAAGACAAAACTGGAATATGAGAAGAGATTGGCTCTAAGATCCAAAGAAAATCCTAGGGAATTTTTTAGCTGTGTGGCCAGTAGCCAGAGAAATGATTGTGAAAGAATGACATTGCAGGATAAAAATGGGAATAGAGGTGCTGATGCAGGGGACATAGTGGAGTTGTTCAATGAGCGCTTTATTGGAGTATTTCATCCTGGAGAAGGTTTTAATACTAGAGGGATTGGGCATTCAGGGTTTAGAGGTGCAAGAGGAGAGTGTGTTCCAAATACTGAGTACTCTGCATACCAGTAAAGCTGTGGGACTGAATGGTATTTCACCACTGGTTTTGAGAGAATGTGCTAAAGAACTGACAGCTCAATTGACCTGGTTCTTCAGTAAAAGTCTGGCTGCAGGATAGGTACCCAAGGAATGGAAGGAAGGTAAGATAGTGCCCCTGCTCAAGGGCAGCAGCAGACTAGGAGTGTCTATTTAATATAAGCCAGTTTGTGTGTCATCAATAGTTGTAAAGGTCTTGGAGAAATTAGTGAGGGACTATATACAGTGTTGGGAAGATGATGGTAATGTTATCTGTGAGAATCAACATGCATTTGTTAAGGGGGGGGGGCTCTTGCTTCAGTAATATGATTGCCTTTTATGATAAAGTGACAAGAGCAGTTGATGATGGAAAGGCATATACTGCTATTTTTTTGGATTTTGCAAAGCTGTTTAACAGGGTGCCACACGATAAGCTGATATTTAAGTTGCAGCACATGGGTTTAGATGGCGGGTTAGTCAAATGGATTCAGGATTGGCTGTCTGATAAGTATCAGAGAGTTGTGTATGGTGGAGCAATATCAAGGAAGCAGAAGGTTACAAGTGGGATTCCACAGAGCTCACTACTCTGTATTATTCAACCTTTATATCAGTGACATTGTCAATGGATTGCAAGCAGATATTCAGTTGTTTGCAGATGATGTGAAGCTGGGTAGGGTTATCAGTAATAGTGCAGATGTGGCAGCCCTGCAAGAGGATTTGAATAAACTAGACAGATGGGCAAGGAAATGGGGGTGTCTGTTTAATGCAGCAAAATGTAAAGTCATGGATGGGAGGATGCATACTTGATTGGAGGAGCTATACTTGAGGAAGTAAAGGAGACGAGATCTGGGGGGGGGTGATGATTGATAGAGAACTGAAATTCAGGGAGCATATTGCAAAGGTGATGAAGATAACCCAGAGGATTGCTGCAATACGAGAAGGATACTGACGTGCAGAGATAGAAGAGTTATCATTCCATTGTATAACACACTGATCAGACCACACTTAGACTGTATTTCTGAGATTTAGTCCCCAGGATTTGAAGGGGAGAAATTAACTGTGGAAAGGATACAGAGGCAGATAACAAAGATGGTTTCAGGACTGTACAATGTCAGTTACAAGAATCGACTGAGGGAATGTGGACTGCAGAGTTTGGTGAATAGAAAAAGGAGAGGTGATATGATCGAGACTTTTAAACTGTTGAGAGGCAGTTACAGGGTAGACATTGGGGAGTTCTTTCACTTGGTGGAACAGTGGGAAGGAGCGATGACAAGGGAGCCATCCCTGGAAGTTACGAACGGAAGCTGTGAGCAAGAGGGTGAGGGATGGTTTCTTTGTGTGGAGGGTGATTGAACCGTGGAATGCATTGCCTGAGAGTGGTTGGAGCAGGAACGGTCAATGAGTTCTAGAAGTAGTATCATAAACTTTGTGTTTCCTAAAAACGACCTCCCACGATGAGTCTTTTGACTCCATGGTGGCCTAAATAATAATAATAATAATAATAATGTTTTCCTGATTTGATTCTGCTGTTTCCTATACTAAAATGGTCTTCTATATTATGGAAACCTATTTGATGAAATTTCTACAACTGTGAATGTAATTTAAAGAAATGGTGCTTATGTCACATTCATTACCTTTAATTAAAGATAATCACTGTTAATTAGGAATATCTTTATAATGTTTTAAAATTCTTTGCAGATTTCAATTTTTTTTCTCATTAGTAACTGTACATCATTTATTTTAGGTTTTTTGTTCGCCGTTTAGCAAAATGTCAAGTATTTTATTGGGTTGTAATTGTTCTTGTCCTTTTAAATACCATCTGCGTAGCTGTAGAACACTATGATCAACCACAATGGCTCACAGACTTTTTATGTAAGTGCATCTGCTGTTAATAATTGCATTATGTAGAAAAACAACTTTAAAATGATTCTTTTTTTAATTAGTCTACTTAATCTGCTAATATTATTAAGAATTGCTTATCTTTTTTTTTTTTTTTCGAATGATGTGCCATCAAATTTTTTTTGGTCTTATTTTCTTCATTTTTTTTTCTTTTACAGACTATGCAGAGTTTGTATTTTTAGGACTTTTCATCTCTGAAATGCTTATGAAAGTATATGCCCTTGGGGCACACATATACTTTGAATCTGCCTTTAACAGGTTTGACTGTGTGGTAAGTACTTAAATTTATCTTAGTGTATTTGTTCTCTATCATTAAAATATATTTGTTCTTTTTTTCTTGTTTTCCATTGATTCTTTATTTAATAGAAATTAATTTAGCAATATGTAATTTTTTTAAGTTAAAGAATTGGTTTTTTTCTCCAGCCATTTCTTTCATTATTAGAAGAGTATCTCATAGTTAATAGACAATAATTATTTCAGTGTCAAGCTGCCAATAACACAGTGAATTATTATTATTATTATATGACACCTCCAAGGAGTCATCAAAGGAGGGCACTCTACTCTCTGTGGCTACACACACATCTAGCTGTCTCCCTTACTACTACTTAATTCTCCTACTACAGACAACTACTATCAATGCCATCTACTACCGATGATATAGTTTTATTTTGTTTTTTCAGTTTTGTACATAGTAAGGTTAGAAATGATGTAACTACCTAAAGGCCACATAAAAAAGCATAATTTAAAACATTAAACAATTCAAAATATGTCTAAAAGAATTTGAATATAAATGAGGATTTGAATAAGCTAAACAGATGGGCAAATGAATGGGGGTGTCAGTTTAATGCAGCAAAATGTAAGGTCTTGAAGTTTGGGAGACATCGATGGGATGCTGCATACTCTATTGGAGGAGCTATGCTGGTGGAATTAGGGGAGACAAGAGATTTGGAATTGATGTTTGATAGAAACCTGAAATTTAGGGGACATATTGCAAAGGTGGTGAAGGTAACACACAGGATTGCTGCAATAATGAGAAGGATGCTGACCTGTAGAGATAAAAGAGTTATCTTCCGTTGTATAAGACCCTGATCAGATCACACTTAGGCTATTGTTCTCAGATTTGGTCCCCAGGATTTGAAGGAGATAAATTAACTGTAGCTAGGGTACAAAGGCAGATAACAAAGATGGTTTCAGGACTGCACATGTTAGTTATTAGGATCAGCTGAGAGAATGTGGACTGCAGAGTTTGGTGGATGGAAGAAGGAGAGGTGATATGATTATTATTATTATTACGGGTATCTCCATGGAGTCAGTAGTCTCATCGCGGGAGACCCAAACTAGCAAAACAATATCTGTTATATCTCTTCTTGAATTCATTTACAGATAAAGAGCTCACAACTAAGTCAGGCAATGAATTCCACTCATTCACCACCCTCCAGGCAAAAAACCTTGTTCTGACACCTTTGTTAACCACACTCTTCTTTAATTTCCAGAGATGACCTCTTGTTCTTCCATCACTATCACACAGCTGAAACATTTCCCCTGCATCAATCCTATAAAATCCTTTCAGTAATTTGAATGTTTCTATCATATCCCCTCTTCTTCACCTATCAACCAATCTCTGCAATCCACAAGCTCTCAATCTATCAATGTAGGGAGCATTTTTTATATCACTCACCAACTTGGTCACTCCTCTCTGAACCCTCTCCACAGCCTCCTCATCTCCAAGGAATCCAGGTGACCAGACCTGAGCACAGTAATCCAAATGTGGAAGTATCAATGCTTTATAAAGGGGAATAATAACCTCTTTATCTCTGGATGTCAGTGTGTTCCTCAACAACCAAGTAATCCTATGTACAATCTTGGACACCTTAACAATGTGTCCTCTGAACTTCATCTCCCTATCTACCAACACCCCTAATTCCCCAGCCTCATCAATCTCTTGGAGTACCTTTCCATCGATGTAGTACACAGCTGGTAATCTTTTAATCCCAAAATGCATGACTTTACACTTTTCCACATTGAACTGACATCCATTATCTTTTGCCCATTTTACCAGCTTATTTAAATCCTCCTGCAAACTTTCAACATCAGCTTGATTTTTTATTGCACTACACAACTTTGCATCATCAGCAAACAACTGAATATCTCCCTTTAAGCCATTTCCTATATCATTTATATACAAATTAAACAACATTGGCCCAAACACAGAGCCCTGAGGCACACCAATGGTCACCTGCCTCATTCTGGACTCGGCTCCTCCATACACCACCTTCTGTTATCTCTCCCTGAGCCATTCTCCTATACATATCACCAATTTAATATCCATTCCCATCTGCTCCAATTTGCATAACAGTGTTCTATGGGGTATCCTGTCGAAAGCCTTAGCAAAATCCAGAAGTACCACTGTGTAGCCAGTTCCTTTGTCCAACTCAGATATTATTCTATTATGAATAGTTAATAGATTGCTAAGGCAGGATCTACAGCTTCTACGGATCTACATCTTGTAATACAGGGTGTTCGGGATAAATTTGACATATTTATAATTAATTATATTTTTCCGTAAGTTACATGTATTAACACACACTTCTCTTCATTTAAAAGGTTGGACCCTTCTTCATTCATAAACAAGATGTCAGAAAGGATGGATAGCTGGAACCCACCTGAATCATGGAAGAGAATAACTTGTATCATGATGATTCGTGCCGGCCATCAAAATAAGGATATTTCGACTGCTGCCCAATGCTCCCTGAATACAGTAAAAACAATCAGGCATGAACTAAAGACTTGCAATGGTGACTACGAGGATGTAGCAAGAAGAAAGATCCCTAGCAGACGATCTGATTGCGTTCGTACAGCAGAATTCCTCGCAAATCTGCAGGAACAGGTGTTGAAGAACCCTGGCATTGGAATTCGGGCTTTGTTCGTGGAGTTGCTAAACACTGTAGTCAAGCCCTGGATAACAAGGGTAGCCAATGGTAGGCCGTATGTATGGCAGCAGGATTCGGCCCCTTGCCACACCTCTGGGAAAAGTCAAAAATGGTTGTCTGAAAATTTCTACGACTTCACCAGTCCAAATGTTTGGCCTCCAAACTCCCCAGACCTTAACCCCATGGATTATTTTGTATGGGGCGCAGTTGAAAAAGACACCAATCGCACTTCCAGTAATACAAAAGCCCAGTTAATGGATAAAATTAAAACAGTTTTTGCGGCCCTTCCCAGGGAGACTGTAGCATCAGCTTGTTCGAGGTTCCGAAGCAGGATTGAAGCTGTGATCGATGCTAATGGTGGTTATTTTGAGTAAATCTTGTTGATAGTATTGTAATTAACTCTGCCTGTAATGTTTTTTGTCAATTCATTAAATTTAATAGATACAAAGAAGATTTTCTTTTTCCTTACGAAACTGTCAAATTTATCCCGAACACCCTGTATAACCTTTTCCAGATCTACCAAACTTAAATCAAGATCCTTGTTGTTTTCCCATGATTTCTGAACTATTTGTCTTAAAGTCAAAATCTGATCCTGACAATCTCTATTTGACCTGAAACCAACTTGTTCTTCACTAGGCTTCCTTTCCTAGAATTCAACCCTCTGACCAGGCCTTTTGAATTATGCAGTGCGGCCACTGTAAAACTTTTATATCTCCACATTTGAGCATTTCTGGTCAAATATCATCTACTCCAGCTGCCTTTCCATAATTAATGTTTTTTATAGATTTTTCTCCCAAACATTGAGGGTACATATCAGAAAACTGATCATGATGACAATTTTTTACTTCAAGTATTAATATGTATTCCTCACTGCATTCCTCTTTAGTGTTTTCTACCATCAAGCTGTCACTATTTGTTTCATTTAGCAATCTTTAAAAGGAATTACTACAAACATCTAGAATATTTTTATATTCAGTTTTCATGTCACCTTTTTTTTTTATCATCTCTGATTCTATTTACAGTACTCTTTTCTCCATTTCTAAGCTTTTTCAACAGCCTCCAGAATATTTTGTCACCCTCCTGATATTTATTTTCTATGATCTCACCAAGATCTTTCCATGACTTTTGTTTAAGCTGGCTTACTGGCCAGGATTTTTCGATACACTTTTTTTTGCATGCCTCCCTCTTTAACTACCTGAATTTATCATGGAATTCTAATTTTTCTACCTATGCAGGAAACCTCACCACATGCTTCTATGTCTGAATCAATCAATTTTCTTCAGGATTTGCCAATGAATCTCCAAGGTTTGGTCCTTGTTTTCAAACTAGGATGTTCTCCTAGTTTGAAACGTTCTCGGCCTCGACCATTGATGGCAACAATATCTGCAAGATTTTTTTTTTCTAAGTTGGTACATGTGTCATAAGCATCCATGTGAAACTGCACATCATTCTATCAAGTAGTTTGTTTTATACAGCTGTCTGAAGCAAAAGTGTTGTCTGTATACCTTGAAATGGATAAAATTGTGTATTGTGCGGTTATAAAATTCTTTGTAAAAGAAGCTTTAATGGCAAAAAAAATTAATTCGAAGTTCATAAAAGTTTATGGGCACTCTTCTCCTTCATTTTTGACAATTAAGAAAAGGTCTGCCAAGTTTAAACGTGGCTGTACCAGTCTTGGAAATGATCCAGGTGAAGGATGTCCAAAAATGGTAACAACACCAGAAATCATTGATCAAGTGCACGATATGGTATCGGAAGATGGCGAGACAAAGTGATTGAAATTGCTGCGACTATAGGCATTTCAAAAGAATGTGTAGGATATATTTCGCATGAAGAATCATATGAAAAAGTTTTGCACCAGATGTGTGCCGAGCTTGCTCACAGCAGATCAAAAACGCACTCGCATTAAAATCTCTGAACAGTGCTTTCAGCATTTTAACAAGAATAAAGCTGATTGTCTGTGTCGATTTATTACTATGGATGAGACTTGGATTCACCATTACACACCAGAATCCAAACAGCAGTCAAAACAGTAGACAAAAAATGGTTGTTCAGCACTAAAGAAGACAAAGTCGGTTCCATCAACAGGAAAGGCCATGGCATCAGTGTTTTGGGATGCTAAAGCATTTTGTTTATTAATTATCTTGAAAAGGGTAAAACAATAACCGGGGAATATTATTCCGATCTTTTAACCAGACTAGATGAAAAAATTCATGAGAAAAGACCCAGTTTGCAGAAGAAAAAAATCATCTTTCATCAGGGCAATGCACCTGCTCACAAAAGTGTTTTCGCAATGGGAAAATTAAGTGATCTGCACTATGAATTGTTGGAACATCCACCTTATTCCCAATATTTGGCTCCTTCTGACTTCTATATCTTCCCAAAACTAAATCTCTTCCTCGTTTTCTTCGAATCAAGAGGTGATTGCAGATGTAGAGGGGGTATTTTGCAGATCTTACTGAGAATCACTATAGGACAGGATAATGGCACTGGAGTCTTAATGGAGATTATGTTGAAAAATAAAAATAATTTTGAAATTATAAATTCCCTTTTTCATAGTTAGGCTGAGAACTTTTCTGACTAACGTTGTATACTTGAGAAATGGTTGAGAAGGATTGTGGAAGGGAAGCTTGGTGATGAATAAGCTGGCTTCAGGCCAAATAGAGGCTATGAGGATCAGATTTTCACTTTATAACAAATAGTTGAGAAATCGTGGGAATATAACAAAATTTTCTCTTGGCACCTTGAGCATCTCTTGGCTCAAGGTGCCAAGAGAAAAGCTATTCAAAATACTACTGTATGGGGTCAATGGGGAATTATACCAAGCAATACGTAGTCATTTTTGAGTTGTAAGGCAGCAGTTTGAATTGAAGGACGTACAGGAAGATGGTTTAATGTTTAATCTGCTGTCAGAAAAGGATGTACATTATCTATATGGATCACATTATGAAGGAAAGTGGTATTAAACCTGATATCAAAAAGGGAGATGTTAATATCAGCTCTTTACTTTATGCAGATGATATTATTATTATTATTCAGGCCTCCATGGAGTCAAAAGACTCATCGGCAGAGATCCTTTCTAGGTAACACAAGGTCTATCAAGACTCAACTCTACTAGGAAACACAAAGTCTATCATACCATTCCTTAAACTCATTGACCATTCTCGCTCTCACCACTCTGTCAGGCAATGCCATGGAATGCTCTGGAATGCCATGAAATCGACCACCCTCCGTGCAGAGAAACCACTCCTCACCCTCTTGCTCACAATTTCCTTTTGTAACTTCCAGGGATGGCCCACTTGTCATCACTCCTTCCCGCTGTTCAACCAAGCGAAAGAGCTCCACAGTGTCAACCCTGTAACCACCTCTCTACAGTTTAAAATCTCAATTTAAATGCAAACACTGCTGTAAGCTTAGATGGAATATCAGCTCGGGTGTTGCGTGAATGTGCAAATGAATTGTCAACCCCTCTTACTTGGATATTTAATTTAAGTTTGAATTCTGGTATGGTCCCTAGGGAGTGGAAGTTAGGCAAAGTGGTTCCTTTGCATAAGGGTGGCTCTAAAACTGCGGTATTTAATTACAGACCAATCACCATCTCAGGAGTAGTGGTAAAAGTATTGGAAAAGTTGGTTAAAGACAAAATTCAAGAATGGGTGGATCAGGATATGATACTCTATACAGGCCAACATGGCCTTTAAAGGTACAGGGTGTTCGGGATAAATTTGACAGTTTCGTAAGGAAAAAGAAAATCTTCTTTGTATCTATTAAATTTAATGAATTGACAAAAAAACATTACAGGCAGAGTTAATTACAATACTATCAACAAGATTTACTCAAAATAACCACCATTAGCATCGATCACAGCTTCAATTCTGCTTCGGAACCTCGAACAAGCTGATGCTACAGTCTCCCTGGGAAGGGCCGCAAAAACTGTTTTAATTTTATCCATTAACTGGGCTTTTGTATTACTGGAAGTGCGATTGGTGTCTTTTTCAACTGCGCCCCATACAAAATAATCCATGGGGTTAAGGTCTGGGGAGTTTGGAGGCCAAACATTTGGACTGGTGAAGTCGTAGAAATTTTCAGACAACCATTTTTGACTTTTCCCAGAGGTGTGGCAAGGGGCCGAATCCTGCTGCCATACATACGGCCTACCATTGGCTACCCTTGTTATCCAGGGCTTGACTACAGTTAGCAACTCCACGAACAAAGCCCGAATTCCAATGCCAGGGTTCTTCAACACCTGTTCCTGCAGATTTGCGAGGAATTCTGCTGTACGAACGCAATCAGATCGTCTGCTAGGGATCTTTCTTCTTGCTACATCCTCGTAGTCACCATTGCAAGTCTCTAGTTCATGCCTGATTGTTTTTACTGTATTCAGGGAGCATTGGGCAGCAGTCGTAATATCCTTATTTTGATGGCGGGCACGAATCATCATGATACAAGTTATTCTCTTCCATGATTCAGGTGGGTTCCAGCTATCCATCCTTTCTGACATCTTGTATATGAATGAAGAAGGGTCCAAACTTTTAAATGAAGAGAAGTGTGTGTTAATACATGTAACTTACGGAAAAATATAATTAATTATAAATATGTCAAATTTATCCCGAACACCCTGTATTACAAGATGCCAAGAGAAAAGCTGTTCAAAATGTTACAATTATATGGTATAAATGTGATATGATATTGAGTAAGCAATACATAGTCTATACTTGAGTTGTAAGTGAGCAGTTAGAGTTGAAGAAAATACAAGAAGATGGTTTGATTGGGTTTGAGACAAGGCTGCACAATATCTCTTGACACTGTTTTTCATCATCTATATGGATCACATTATGAAGGAAAGTAGTATAAAATCTGATATCAGAATATTGCCCAAGTGGAGATTTTGCAATTGCTGATGTCACAGAGATGCATGTTAAAATTGAGGTAGTTGAACAGAAGATGTGTTCAGCATATTGAGAAATATCAGTGTGAATACAGCAGTGGGGCTGGATGCCATGTCAGCCCATTTACTATGTGAATGTGCAAGAAAATTGGCATTGCCTGTGATGAAGTTGTTTAATCTAAGTCTCAGCTCTGGCAACATTTCAAGGGAGTAAAAAGAAGGTAAGATAGTTCCATTACATAAAGATGGCTGCAAGACAGAAGTAGCAAACTATAGACCATATATCAGGAGTGATTATTAAAGTACAGCAGCCCTCAGTTTACAACGGTTCAATTTACGCCGATTCACAATAATGCCAGATGCCTGCATGTGCTTTCTTACTGTAGTGTGGTCTGATTGAGAAACGATGCTAGCAGGCACTCTAGTGTTTGAGTGTTTACCGAGCTACTGTGACGTATATGTATCAAATATAGTTTTACTGTTGAATCTACCTAATTGTTCTATTTAATTTTTTTTTACATCCATATATATTTAAATTGATAAAGTATATAATTACATACCATGTTCTGATAAAAGAAGTACAGAAAAGTTAGCAGAACTTAGTGTTAAGAAGGCACGGAAATCAATCACACTTGAAAAGAAGATGGAGGTAATTCGAAGAATGGAAGATGGGCAGACACGTGCTAATGTCTGTAGAAGTATGAACTTACCTCCATCGATTGTTACTACAATTATGAAAAATGCAGATTGAATCAAACAGTCTGCGCAACAATCTACGGCAGTACTAAATGCAAAACATTTAAGTTATAGCAGGAGTAAACTTCATGAAAAAATGGAAAAATTATTATCATTATGGGTGGATAACTTGAATCAGAAAAACATTCCTCTGATGCAGGCTGTTATAACTGAGAAAGCAAAAACAATTTTTGAGGATCTTAAAAAACTGATGGAAGCGAAGAAACATTTTTAGGAAGCAAAGGTTGGTTCATGAGATTTAAGTCTCGAAGTAAGTGCCATAGTGTCAAATTATGTGGTAAGGTGTCAAGTGCAGATGTTGCGGCAATGGCTGCTTTTCCTGAAGAATTTCAAGACTGTGTAAGACAAGGAAGTTATCCTTCTGATCTCATTTTTAATGTTGATGAGACTGGGCTCTACTGGAAAAAATTGCCATCACGCATCTTCATTTCCTGTGAAGAACTTTCCGCTCCAGGTTTTAAAACTACAAAAGATAGATTTATGCTTTTGTTGGGTGTAAATGTCTCTGGAACTTTGAAGTTTAAAGCAATGTTAGTGTACCATTCACAGACACCACGTGCCTTCAAGGGTCTAAAAGCCATGCTGCCAGTCTATTGGAAATGGAACAAGAGAGCTTGGGTTACACAAGACGTTTTTATAGATTGGTACACAAATTATTTTTGTCCTACCGTGCTTCATTTCTCTAAAGAAAATTTACAGAAGTGAAAGCTTCTGTAAATTTCCAACCAAAGCATTGCTTCTCTTGGATAATTCCCCTGGACATCGTTAAAACCTTGCTGAAGTAAGAACACCATTGGATGTCAAGGTTGTTTACATGCCCCCAAACACAACATCGCTTTTGCAACCGATGGATCAGGGGATTATATCAATCTTCAAAGCCTATCACCTCTGTATAACATTTATGGAAATGGAAAGTCTTGGACACTTCAGGAAAAACTATTAAAGACTATTGGCAGTCATTTGATATTTTGAAGGGATATTTGATATTTTGATATTTTGAAGTCATTTGATATTTTGAACAACATCAAGGCAACTTGGAACGAAGTTTCAGCAAAGTGTTTAAAAGGAGCATGGCGAAAACTTCTTCCAGATTTTTGCATGATTTCAAGGAATTAGAGGAAGTTAAAGAAAGAAAAAGAAAATCTAGGCAGTTAACACAGGATAGGTTTTTCAAAAACAAATGGAGATGATCCGAAACCAGGAACTTCAACATAGAAATATGTAATTTCTTTTCGAAGTTTCATATTTTTTGTATATAATTTTGTTTTTGTTATTAATAATTTTATTTTAACAAATATATGTATGTATTATCAAAGCTCTTTAAATATAATAATGTTACACATACTTCATATTTTTTCAGTTTTTCATTATGTGCATATTTTTTGACTGCGCACAACATAACTTTGTACCTCCCATTAAAATTGGGTTTGTTTTATGCCGATTCGGTTTACTTCCATTTTTTCAGAAACGGAAGTGAGGCATAAACCGAGGGTTGCCTGTATTGTAAAAGTTGGTTAAAGGTCAAATCCAACAGTGGGTAGATAGGGGTATCATCATCATCAAATTCCTGCCATGTACCCTCAAGGGGTGCACAGGATATGATAGTACTACATGAAAAAAATTACATCATTACTAACTTCCTATCTACAATTTTCCTCCAAAACAGTCTGTTACTTGTCAAGGCTTCAACATTATCAGATCTTATATTTCTATCATCTAAGGCACTTTGTACCATATCAATCCACCTATATCTTGGTCTTCCTCTGGGTCGTTTTCCTGCCAACCTGGCAGAGAACACTTGTTTTGCTAATCTTTCTTCACCCATTCTGTTTAAGTGACCATACCACCTGAGATTAGCTCTGCTAACGCATTCTTGGATGTTGACAATGTCAAGTTCTTTCCTAATATCCTTGTTTTTAATATGATATTGCCATTGATGCCATCTGTTCACGCCTATAATCTTTCTCAGGACTCTCATATCTGTTGTCTCTAGTCTTTGGTCAAGTGTTTTACAAAATTCTGACCCAGCTCTCAGATCCACTGCTTGTTTCATTTAGCAGTTTTTCAAAGTAATTACTCCATACTTCAAGGATATCTTTTTCTCCGGTTTTCATGTCACCTTTATCATCTCTAACTGCTTTTACAGCACTCTTTCCTCCATTCCTAAGCTTCTTCAACAACCTCCAGAATATTTTGCCACCTCCTTGATATTTATTTTCTATATTCTTGCCAAAGTCCTTCCATGACTTTTGTTTAGCTAGTTTTACACACTGTTTAGCATTTTTTCATTTGTCTCTGTATTCTCTAAGAGAACAAGCTGACTTATTTGACAGCAATTTTTGATATGCTTTCTTCTTTTCCTTCACTGCCTCTTTAACTTGTGTCCGCCAGGGAGTTCTGATTTTTTTTATCCTTGCAGACAACCTCACCACATGCCTCTCTAGCAGAATCAATCAATGTTTCCTTCAGAATTTGCCACTGAATCTCCAAGGTTTGATTCCTGTTCTCAAACTCTTTCATTTTTTCTTCAATAATCTTTGTGTATTTTAGTCTACAATTCACATCTGAGAGCTGCTCAACTTTTATTCGCTTTAAAACTTTCTTACATGTTATTCTTTTCAATATGAAATTCAATTTTATCTTGCTCAAGACTAAATAGTGATCACTTCCAATTTCAAATCCTCTGTACAATCTAGTGTCCTGCACCAGGGAAAAAACATCACTATCAACAATAACATAGTCAATGAGACTTTTCTTATTCCTTGCCTCTTCTCTCCATGTGAATTTGTGCACATTTTTATGTTGGAACATGGTGTTAGTAATAACCAGTCCATGTCCTGAGCAGAAATCCAACAGATATTTGCCATTATTATTAAATTTGCTCTTTTCTCCAAATTTTCCCAAAATATTTTTGTATGTCTCAGAATCATTTCCTACTCTGCTATTTAGATCCCCAACAAGGACCAACTTTTTCTTTTTCATTGTGTCAGTTGCTTTTTCTAAAGCCTCAAAAAATTCCTCCACTTCTACCTTAGTAGAGCCTTCTGTGGGGCCATGGGCACAAATAAGTCTCATTGTCCAGTTCCCCATTCTTTTTTTCAGATTTGTTTCTCATATTTGCCCACATTACTCTACTTGAGACTGACTGCCATTCAAGAAGATTAGCCTCGTATTTTGTGTTGAATACTATTGCTACTCCTTCGTTTCCTTGATTGTCATTGCCTGAATATAACATTTTGTATTTATTGCTCAGAAAGATTTCACAAGTTTTTGTCTTTTTTGTTTCAGTCACTCCTATTATGTCGATCTGGTACTTTACTAATTCTTCAGCTAGCTCCATTTCTTTGCCATTCAGGCTTCTTATGTTGATAGTACCGATCTTTAACGCTGATAATGTTGAGTTGGGGTTTGTTTTCAGATTTGTTCCAGTAGCTGACTTTTCGCTGTTCGCCCTGGTTCCCTGGTGAAAACAATGGGGGCCTTGTTTAACCAGGCGACGCCCCAGCTGGCATGTAATTTTGTCATGTCGTACCATCATTTTTTATTTTGGTTTAACCAATAAGAATGCAATTTGGTCGTCTACATCCCAAATTGCCAGCCCATACTCGTTCGTTCAGTATCCTGGTAGATACCCAACAGGGTGCCCCACGAGAAGGAGAGGATTAGACATTAGGTCAGAAGCCCTGGTCAGTTCTCCGCATTCCTTTAAAGGCTATGTGGAGATCTCCTCTCAGTTATACAGCTTTGACCCTTAAGCACCCCAGATAGGGGTATGATACTCTATATTGGCCTGTTTTAGTAATTTATTTGCATTTATAATAAAGTGACATCAGAATTGGTTAAAGGAAATTTGGAGCAGATAGGAACGGATATGAAACTAGTAGCATGGATATGAGGTGACTGGCAGATAGACACCAGGGAGTAGTATGTAGTGGAGTGGAATGACTAACGGAGTACCTTCTCAGGGTTCTGTGGTACCCTGAGGAGGTACTCCATTAAAGGCAACTACTCTTTAATTTGTATATCAATGAAATAAGAAAAGATTTAAGGGAGATATTCAGTTGTTTGCCAGTGATGCAAAACTAAGGAATAGTTGAAAAAGGTGAGGTGGATATCATGCAGGATGATTTGAATAAATTGGCATTGTGGGCAAAGGATAATGATTGTCAATTTTTATATTGACAGGAAATTTATTAGGCTAGGGACTTCGGGATAATGGCAGCCAGAGAGTTGAAGTTCAGGTAGCATATTGCAGAAGTTGGTAAAATAGCTCAAAGGATTACTTCGATGTTGAAAAACATGCTAACAAGTAAATGTAGGGAAGTTATTATCCTTCTTTATAAGGCTATGATTCAGCCACATCTTGACTACTGTGTACAGATTTGGTCATCTGAGTTTCTTATGGATCAAGAGGTGATAGAGTGGATTCAGAGATAAATGACCAAGCTGGTGATAGATGTTTGGAATGTTCCCTGTGAGGATCAGTGTTGGATTGTTGAAGTGTGTGTGGGTTACAAAGGTTGGTTGATAGATCAAAAAAAGGGGACACTATAGAAACTTTTAAGATATTAAAGTGCTTCTATAAAATTGATGCAAAGGATATTTTTCAATGTATGACAAATAGTTAGAGAACTAGGATCATCCATAGAAGATGTATAAGATTATGGTTAGTAAGGATGAGCAGACTAGATGTTTTGTGTGGAGAGTGGTAAATGAGTGGAATGAATTCCAATTCCTAGAATTAGTTGTAAGTGCTCTGACAGTGATTGAGTTTAATGAGAGATGTGATGGGTTTTGTGTGTATAAATGTTAGTATGGGCTCTCACGAGTCTCCAGATTTCATGGCGATACTGTATAATAATAATCATCATCATCTAATCTCTTTACTTTATGCAGATGATGTTATATGTCTAAATAAATCCAGTATAAGTCTAAATGAAATAACTGCTGTGGTAAATTTGCTATGAAATTCAGCAATTATTATTATTATTATAACTGACTACAGAGCCTCGTATAATCACCTGCTTTATTATTATTATTATCATTACCCAAGACCCCATGGAGTCAAAGACTCGTCTAGGAGGTCCTTTTTATCATACATAGTTCACCATACCTTTGCTTTAAACACACTCAAATTCTCTGCAGACACCACACTCTCAGGCAAGGCATTCCAATCATTCACAACTCTGCATGAAAAAAAACCTGCTTCTCATTCCCCTACTCACACTCTCTTTATACAGTTTCCAGGGATGATCTCTGGTTCTCCCCTGATCTCCCACTATTTTCTGTAGAACCTCTCTAGCATTGATCCTATAACAACCCCTTACTAACTTGTAGATCTCTATCATATCTCCCCTCTTTCTCCTGTCTACCAGACTGCAAATTGCATCTTCTCAATCTTTCCTCATACTCGACATTCCAGAGTTTAGAAACTACCTTAGTCAGTCGCCTCTGGACCCTTTCCAACATCTCCCCATCCTTCTGAAAACCAGGTGACCAAATCTGGGCACAATAGTCCATGTGTGGCCTAATCAAAGCCCTATACAACGGAACAAGAATCTCCCTACTTCTACACGTCAGTGTCCTCCGCATCATTCCCAGAAGCCTTTGTGATGTCTTCACAATTTTGGCAATGTCTCCCCTAAATTTCAGATCCTTATCCACTATCACCCCAAGATCTCTTATTTCCTACACCTCCGACAATATATCCTCAACAAGCATAAATTTTGCATCCCATTATTGTTTTCCAAATTTTAAAACCTTACATTTTGCAACATTGAACTCACATCCCCATTCCTGTGCCCAATCACTCAATTTATTGAAGTCTTCTTGTAAGGCCACAACATCTTCTCTGCTCTTCATGGTTCATCCCAACTTTGCATCATCTGCAAACAACTGAATATCGCCATCCAAATCTTCACCAGTATCATTAATATACAAGTTAAACAGCAATGGCCCTAAAACAGACCCCTGATGCACCCACTAGTAACTTTCCTTTTCCTGGATATCACTCTCCATACATCTGATAGGTATCATCTTGTTGATACCTATCAGATAGCCAGTCTCCAATCCAATGCACCAATCTAATATCCAAACTCATCCATTCTAGTTTGACTATCAACTTATCATGCGGTAATCTATCAAAAGCCTTTGCGAAATCTAAGTATATTACTGTGTATCCTTCTCTTCTGTCCATGGAAGCAGTCATCTTATTGTAATAAGTAAGTAGAGTACTAAAAGATGACCTCCCTTTAGTAAATCCATGCTGTCCATAAAAGATAATACCATTGTTGTCAATCCAATTCTGAATCCTAGTTCTCACAAGATTCTCCAACAACTTAACCACACCACCAGCAAAGACACATATACACGTCCAGTTTATCATGGATGCGAAGTGCATATTAAAATTGTAATACCATTGATAATACATTGAAATATATGATGGATACGAAGCATATGAGGATGCGTATTTGATCCATAATGGCCGGTAAGGTGGTTAACTACAATACCTGACACACAGATAGGCCTATAGTTCGATGCTTGAATTCTATCACCTCCTTTTTGATGTTTTTAATGTTTCTGCCTATTTTCATTGCCTTTGTCTTTTTATTGTGCCACTTCATAATAATATAATTGAACTTGTAGAACAAGTAAAATATTTCAGCTATTTAGGCACAATTTTTAGTGAAGATGGTACATTAAATGTGGAAAATAGACAACAGATAGCAAAGCTGATATGGTAGTAAGTCTACTGAATAAATTTATATGGAATAAGGGAGAAATTAGTCAAAACTCAAAACTAGCTATATACAAGATGGTGTTCATGGGAATTTTATCTTATGAATCTGAGAGCTGGGTTAGAAATAAAACATTTGATCCAAGAGTGGAGACCATATATATGAGAGCTCCAAGGAAGATTATGGGAATAAACAGATAGCAGTGGCAGTGTCATATTAAAAATAAGGATGATATTTGGAAAGAACTTGACATTATTGACATTCATGAATGTGTTATCAGAGCTAATCTCAGCGGTATGATCGCTTAAACAGAAAGGCTAGCAAAACAAATGTTCTTTGCTTAGGAAAAGACCCAGAGGAAGACCAAGGTGGAATGATACAGCAAAAAGTGCCTTTGATGACAGAAATATGTATGATATGATAATATTGTTGTCTTGACAGATAACAGATTACTTTGGAGGAAAATTGTCAATAAGAAATTAGTAACAATATTTTACTTTTTCATGTAATACTGTCATGATATCCTGTACCCCCCCCCCCCTCTTAGGGTACATGTCAGAAATTTGATGATGATACTGCTTAATATAATTATGAACTGTGTCAGGCATTTTGTAGATATATCAATTATTTATTAATAATAAGCTTTACATGACATTTGAAAAAGGAAATTTATTCATTTAAATTAGTTTACTGTGGTAAGATTTGTCTTCTTCTGAAAGTTACCTTATCCCTGCTACTTGTTGGATTTGATGAAATTTGGAATATATGGTAGTTGAGATCTGTTATTCTGTTTCCTTAAATTTAAATCCAAAAGTTTCTGTCACATATGAATTAAATATTTTTTTTTGGGGGGGGGGGGGCAGAGAAGATATTGTACACAAAATCTGAATTTCACATGTAGAAGGGATGACTAATCTGGATATTCATTCGAAGTAGACATGCACCAAAGTTTATAAATTAACTAAGAGCCTAAAAGTGTTTTATCTTTGGATATTATTATTATTACATGACTCAAACAAGCCATGTAGGAGATATCCCATTGTAGAAATCTCTACTCTTGGTGACAAACAAGTTTATCACACCATTCTTTATACTAATTTACCATCTGTACTTGCCATCCTCATGAACAATGCATTCCATGTACCATCACTGTCCATGCCAAAATTCTACTTCTCTCTTACTCACCACTCCCAGTACAATATCAACAGATATCCATTTGTCCCTTTCATGTGTTCTACCTTTTGGAAAATCTTCACAGTGTCCAGTGAGCAAATTCTCTCAACTTTATATGTCTCGATCATATTAAATTTTTTTTATCTTCTTACCAAATTCTGCAGATTACTTATCTCAGACTCTCCTCATGACTGATTCATGCCTTCAGTCTATCTCATACAGTGTTGACAACTAATTTTTTTAACTGCTTTTGTAAACTCACAACTTCTTCATCTGTTCTTCATCAAAACCACGTATCTTTATTGAAGAAAGCATAAAAAATTGCTCAGATGGTTAAAAACCTGACCTATAAAAAGATACCCCATTTCTGTTATAGAAACACTGCATCTTTTTTATCTGCTGGTCAGTTTTCTCACTATGTGCGTAATTCTCTGTGTTATCATTGGAAGTTTTTTCACTTGGTTAGACTATAAATTATATATTTAGTTTAATCCTTTATCCAAGTGTAAACAAACAAAGTTTGCAGGTGCTTCACCTGCAAACTTCAGAACTGGGCCAACTCATGGCAAAGGTGGACTGACTTCACATCACTTGCCTTAGTATCCCATAATGCAAAGCACATCTCCTTGCAGACATGTATAATGCTATGCATTATGGGAAGGGTCACTACCCAGACTGATTTCGATTTTATTGAGGTCTCTTCAGTGGGAGCTAGTCCCAGAGGTGATACCAAGGTTGAAGCAATGCAGAAGTCATATTTCCATGCCAAAAGGTGTCACACCTTATTGTTAAATTACTCTGAATTAGAGAAAGATGTTGGAAGTTTTTTCACTTGGTTAGACTATAAATTAAATATTTAGTTTAATCCTTTATCCAAGTGTAAGCAAACAAAGTTTGCACCTGAAGTATCTTCAGGACTGGGGCAACTCGTGGCAGATAATAATGCATAATGAAAAGCACATCTCCTTGTGGACATGTATAACACTATGCATTATGGAAAGGGTCACTACCCAGACCGGTTTCGACCTATATTGAGGTCCCTTCACAGGGAGCCAGACCAAGAGGTGATATCAAGGTTGAAGCCATGCAGAAGTCATATTTCCATGCCAAAAGGTTGCCATAAGGTGTCACACCTTATTATTAAATTACTCTGGATTAGAGAAAATGCTGGAAGTTTTTTCATTTGGTTAGACTATAAATTATATATTTAGTTTAATCCTTTATCCAAGTGTCAGCAAACAAAAAGTTTGCACCTGAAGTATCTTCAGGATGAGACAACTCATGGCAAACGTGTGGACAGACTTATGTGTTCGTCGAACATGTTGTTTATTATTTTAACGGTATAATAGAACACAGAAACTAAGTAAATAATTAATTTATTGACTTGATGCTGATATTTCGCTGGTATTATAACCAGCATCTTCAGAGCACAAAAACTCAAAGTTAACAAACTCAAACCTTTCCATGTTAAAACACCGAGGATCTATGGATCACCAAAAATTCACAAACCAGGCACACCCCTACGCCCAATTGTGGACAGTATAAATAGTCCCACATACAAACTGGCTAGACATTTAGCAAAGCTACTAGCCACTCTCACTAACAATTCTCCCTCCTTTATCAAAAATTCAGCACACCTAAAAAGCATCTTACAACACCTCACACTAAAAAGCTCAGACTTAATAGTAAGCTTTGACATCACTTCACTATTCACAAATGTACCACTAATAGAAACCCTCAATCTACTGAAGTCACACTTCCCCCCTGATATATTTGAACTATTCAAATTCACAATACATGCAGGATATTTCACATGGAAAGGGAAAATATACAAACAAATTGATGGGACAGCCATGGGCTCCCCCCTTTCTCCCCCCCTAGCCAACTTTTACATAGAACACCTGGAAAAACAAGCAATCAATACAGCCACTCTCAAACCAACACTTTGGCTACGCTATGTTGATGATGTGCTTGCTATTTGGCCACATGGCCCTGAGACATTGAAAACATTCTTAGCACATTTAAATAGCCAACATCCAAAATCCACTTTACTATGGAACTGGAAGCCCACAACTGTCTGCCCTTCCTGGATACACTCATCACACGTCTCCCAGATGGTTCCTTATCATTTTCAGTTTTCAGAAAACCCACACATACAGGCAGATACTTACACAAACAATCACACCATCATCCTTCTCAACAATATGGCATATTAAAAATGCTAACCCATAGAGCGAGAGCAATCTGTTCAAATGACAAGGCTCTGACTGCTGAACTGACTCACTTACGCCACACCTTCTTGGCCAACGGCTACAATCCACAAAAAATAAACAAAATACTAAACACTCCTAAGAAACCCCTCCCACCATCTACCACAGAGAACTACAACAAAACAGTCACCATCCCCTACATTAAAGGCACATCCGAAAAGATCTCAAGAATCCTCAATAAACATAAACTACGCACCACATTCAGACCATGTAGCAAATTAGCCACCCTCATCCGCTCACCCAAGGACAGCATTCCTCCTTTATCACATCCAGGAGTCTACCAAGTACCCTGCTCATGCAATCAAGCCTACTACGGTCAAACAGGAAGAACTGTGAACATCCGCATCAGCGAACATAAACGATACGTCCGAAAATATCATTATGGGAAGTCGGGCCTAGCAGACCATGCTCTGGATACCCCTGCACACAGGATCAACTGGAAAAACACAAAAGTACTACACAGAAACCCATATAAATCAGAGAGATTGTTCTTAGAGGCGACAGAAGCCCTAAAACACACTCCAAATCTCAACAAATATGGCTGTATTAACTTGCCGAAGATCTGGGAGACAGTCATATTAAGAAAAAACTAACACTTTTCTAGGACTCTAGTAATATATGATAGTGTTTTTTTTTTTTTTTTTTTTTTTTTTTTTTTTTCAGATAGAGGGCACCAAAATCAGGACTCTAGTCTTTGTGCTGCTGCTACAATTTGGGTTAAGTACACCATGTTGTTTTAGTCTCGCGTATTGTGACAAACAGTGTTTTTGTGCTCTGAAGATGCTGGTTATAATACCAGCGAAATATCAGCATCAAGTCAATAAATTAATTATTTACTTAGTTTCTGTGTTCTATTATACCGTTAAAATAATAAACAACTCATGGCAAAGGTGAACTGACTTCACATCACTTGCCTTAGTATCCATAATGCAAAGCACATCTCCTTGTGGGCATGTATAATGCTATGCATTATGGGAAGGGTCACTACCCAGACTGATTTCGATTTTATTGAGATCTCTTCAGTGGGAGCCAGACCCAGTGGTGATACCAAGTTTGAATCAATGCAGAAGTTATATTTCCATATACGAGTTGCCAAAAGGTGTCACACCTTATTTTTAAATTACTCTGGATTAGATTATTTGTGTACACTTGGATAAATGATTAAACTAAATATATAATTTATAGTCTAACTAAATGAAAAAACTTCCAACATCTTTCTCTAATTCCATAATGCGTAGCATTATACATGTTCTGCAAAAGGAGATGTGCTTTGCATTTGATGTGAATTCAGTCCACCTTTGCCACAAGTTGCCCCAGTCCTGAAGATACTTCAGGTGCAAACTTTGTTTGTTACACTTGGATAAAGGATTAAACTAAATATATAATCTCTATGTTATCCTCATAACCTTTGCAATGTGCCTCCTAAACTTCAACTCCTTATCTACCATCATCCTCAAGATACCTTGCCTGTTATTCATTCTTCATATAATTCCACGAATAGAATACACAGCCTTCCATTTGTAGATGTAATTTTTACTATTGCCTTACTCTTACATATATTAAGCTCATACCTCCACTCATTTATCTATCACTTTTACAACTTATTCAAATGCATCAAAGAGTAATTACATCAGTGCCCTTCATAATATTCCTCTCAGCATCAAATAATTTTCATACAATTGATATCTCCTTGAGTCCATTTACAGTATGATCCTGTCCTTAACATTGCTTCCACTGTTGAGAGGCAATGTGAAAGTATGTGAAGGCACTGTAAAGACCATGTCACTGTTATCATTATACAGGTATCTCCATGGCGTCAGATGACTCAAGCTAACCTTTAGACATACGATACCTATCATACTTCTCATTAAACTTATTGACTGCCAGGGCATTTCCAGCTATTTCTGGCAATTCATTCTGCTCATTCACCACTCTCCAAGCAGTAAAAATCTAGTCTGTGCACCCTTACTAACCACGCTCTTACACAACTTCCAGAGCTAACCCCCGTAGTTCTCTATTTGTCATATATTGAAAATTTTATTTTATGTTAATCTTATAGAACCCTGTTAGTAACTTTATAAGTTTCTATCATGTCCCCCTCTTTTCTGTCTGTCAGCTAAATTGCAGTCCACACACCTTCAGTCTCTCCTCATAGGGAACATTCTGTCACTAGCGTGATTCTGTTACTCTTCACTGAATCCTCTCCACCACCTCTTGATCCAAGAAACCCAGACAACCAAATCTGTGCACAGTACTTAAGATGTAGCTGAATCATAGCCTTATAAAAAAAAAAAAAAAAAAAAAAAAGATAATAACCTCTCTGTCGTTTTACTTGTGACTGTGTTTTTCAACATTCCAGTAATTCTTTGAACTATTTTGCCAACTTTTCCAACATGTCCTCTGGATTCAACTCTCTCTATCCAATCCCTGGCTTCATCAATTTCCTGAAATCTATTACTGTCACTGTGATGCATATTATATAATATTTCCATCTCAAAGTGTATAAAATTACATTTTGCATCATTGCATTGACAACCATTGCCCACAATGCTCTGCAGACTATTTACATCACCTTTATTTATCAATTCTTTCTCCTATCCAGTTTTGCATCATCAGCAAACATCTGAATTACTCTCCCTCCCTCCCAGATTGTTCCCTATATTGTTAATATACAAATTAAGGGAGATGAAAATGTTTCACTGATTGAATTTATTTGTCCAAAAATAGTTGGAATAAGTGAAACATTGTTGGATGAGGATGATATCCTGACAAGAATAGAAATGGAATGGTATGATATTTTTCACTAGGATAGAAAGGACAAGAAAGAAGGAGTAGTGTTACTGATCATAGCAGGGAAATTATGTCCAAATAAGGTAGAGGTGCAAGAGGGAAATAGTTGCAGCAGTTTTGAGGTCATATGGTGCAAGTTGGATATATTCAAATGGCATCCACCCTACAACATAGAAGCAAATCCATATGTGACTAATTCCAAAAAAAAAAAAAAGCGAGGTTTGCCATCAAATTTACAATTTTCTCTATTATCTTATTTCATTGTCTAAGGTTTAGAGAACATTTTCAACAGTCAGCTTCTTTAACTGTCAACTAATCATTGACCACCAATATGGATTTTGCCAATTAAGATTCACTGCAGATCTCATTAAAGGAATATCACTCTCTAAATACATGGCATGAAAAGGCTTGGAGAAACCCATGCTGTTGCACTTGACATATCTGATACATTTGATAGAGTTAGCCATCAATGGCTTCTCAACAAATTACCATTTGATGGTCTGCTTTCCTTTGTAATTGGACTGCCCTGTTGTTATTATTATTATTATTATTATTATTAACACCACACCTACATGGAGTCAAAAGCCTCATTGCAGGTTGCATGTAATGGCAGAGGAAGTTTTCTGCTGATATTGTCCTGTTAATTTAAGTGTTTCTCAAGGTTCTATCATATATAAGAAAGAGGAAACCTCTTTCTTATATATGCAAATGAACTTCTCTCCCTGATCTCAAATCCTATCTACAGTTTCATTGATAGTATTTGCATTAGTATTACTTCAAAGCCTCCATGGAGTCCACAGACATATTGAAAGTTTGAGACCAAGTGAAAAATAAACTTTCAACATCTTTCTCTAAATCCAGAGTAATTTATTAAAAAAGGGTGGCACACCATTTGGCAACTCCTATAGGTAGAGATGACCTGCTAATGCTTCTGCCTGGTATCTCCACTTGGGCCTGGCTCCCACTGAAGAGACCTCAATAAAGGTTGAAACTAGTCTGGGTAGTGGCCCTTCCCTTAATGCATAACATTAGACATATCCACAAGGAGATGTGTTTTGCATTATAGGAGATACTGAGATAGGAGTGTTGGTGGCTTGCTCCACCTTTGCAACAAGTTGTCCTGGTGTTGTACCACCTTACCCCAGTTCTGAAGATATTTTCAGGTGCAAACTTTGTTTGCTCGCACTTGGATAAAGGATTAAACTAATTTTATTATCCACAGACATATTGTAGGAGATCAAAAACTGATAGTGTACAATCATACATTGCCTTGAAGATTTTCATTATTGGAGCACTCGCCATCCTTTCTAGCAATGGATTTTACTCATTCACTGCCTGCCATGCAAAAAATCTCCTTTTCACTTTCTTATTCACATGACCTATGTATAGTTTCTGGGGATGAGCACTTGTTCTCCCATTACTCTATGCAATTATTTCCCTGTATCTATCCGATAGCCTCTTCTTGCCAACTTATATGTTGCAATCGCATCACCTCCTCCCCTGATCACATTTCCCTAATATATTGTCATACTCAACATTCCAGAGTCCTAAAACTGCTTTAGTTATTTGCTTCTGCATTATGTTCAGTGTTTCTTTATTTGACCATATCTGTGCACATAAATACAAATGAGACCTGATTAGTACCTTATACAGTGGAACTGTCAGCTCCATACATGCCAGCATTCTCCACATTACATCAGTAATTTTCTTGCTAATCCATAATACTCTTGCATTGTGTCCTATAAACTTAAATTTGCTATCCATCAGGATCTCCAGATCTCTTGCCTCTTTCACTTGCTGAAGCAAAGTTCCTCCAATATTGTAAATTTCATTTCACCTCCTCAGGCAAAAGTGTTTTGAGCTGTAAACTTCCTAAAATTACTCTTCCTAATTTAGCATCATAAGCAAACAATTGAATATCTCCTTTCATACCATGAACTGTGTCATTGATATAAGTTAAGCAACAGTGGTCTCAGAACAGAACTCTGTAGTACTCCACTCATCACCTTCCTTTTTGGGGGGGAAACACTGCACCTCCATATACAATTTGCTAGTGCCTATCGATCAACCATCCCTGTAAGCAAGCTGCCAAATGACTATCCATCCACATCCTGCTAAATTTCAACAGTAGTTTATCATGGTGCTCAACCAAATGATTTAGCAAAGTCTAGATAAATCATGGTATAAGCATATCCTCTGTCCAATACACTCATCATCCTATTGTAAAATATCACCAAGTTACTAAAGCATGACCTTCCAAATCCATGTTGTTCTCTCAAAAGATTTCATTTCTCATCAATTCAGGATTGTCTCTAACTAGCCTGTAACTGTTATCGCTAGTTAGAGAGGGTTGCCAGATTTTGAAAAACCAAATACAGGAGATGGATGACCAAAAGAATGATGATGCTTTATGCCATGAAATGCCATAGTTATTTCTGCAGTAATAACTTTTCTTTCATTGCTGGTATTTGGTTTTACAAAAGTATCAATACTTTTGGAACTGGAACTCAAAATGCTCGATTTGTGTTTCCACGTGTTAATGTGTTGTGTAATATCTGATCGTCCATCCATGTGCAATACTAAATGTTTGTCTGCAGATTTTACATTCAACTTATCATTATGTTTTCCTTTTGCAATAAAATTCCATTCTTTCAAATAATCATCATTAAAAATGCACTTTCATTTTTGCATTGTTAAGGGCTTAAGGAAAGAAACATAATTTAATTTACCTTTGTATAATTAATAAAGAATTAATTTACCTTTAATTATATATTTTATGTATTAACCAAATATCACACATTCGAAAAAGGCAACTTATACTAAACAGTCACTTATAATAAATAAAAAGTGACCAATGAAAGGGACCGTCGCCACCATGCCACCGCTGTACACTGTAAACACAATTAATTTCCTTGAATTGACAGTTTTTATGGCTTACAAATCAATTTAAGTTAGATTATTTGAAAAGAATATTGAAAATTATAATTACTTAACATAATATTTATAATTTTATCTTTTCATTAAAATACAGGACATTAGGCTCTTCCTACAAGTACAATACGGGACAGCAAAATTCGACATAAAATACAGGACAGTCCCATATAGACAGGATGTCTGGCAAGCCTACTGTATTACCTTACAACTATACTGGATACACACACACACACACAGGCTATAGTTGGTGACCACTGACTTGGATTCTCCCTTATGCAGTGGCATTATTTTTTCTTTTGCCTACTTCTGGGACTATTCCTGATATTCCATCCATCCCACAGCCTTATTAACATCCAGGTTAATTATCTGCACTGACTTGAAGGCCTTCATATCCCATTCTACCCAAAATTCTCATCTGCTTTCCAAGTTCTGGTTCAATTGAAAGTATACCAAAGCAGTTGAAAAAAAAAAAGACAGCCTACTGTAGATGGCGTGCATCAAGAACCCCAGCTTCATGCTTAACCTATGCTGAAGCATGCAATAAATGCTAAACACTCATCAGCAGATCTAAATCTGATTTCATAAAGGCTAACAGTAGGAAAAAACTTATCTCCTATCCAAATGGAAGGCATGCCTTCTGGTCCCCTTGATGAGACCATCAGATACAACTTCTGCTCACCTGTGCTTCCACATCTCTCTCATGCAGATGACACCACTGTTACAGCACCTAAAGATAAAGCTGACCTCTTGGTGCAACTTTTTACTTCTAGTGTCTGCATAGACCAAGGCAGATCACCTCCTTCTATACCAGAATATGAGCATCATATGTCTCCTGTGATTGTTCAGCAAAAAAGCAAAAGCTCTTGGACACTAAAAAAGTCTTCTGGTTCTGATGGCATCTCTTTCCAATTGTACTCAAACATTGTGTGCTTCAGAGCTAATACCTGTCCTCTATCATTTCTACAATCTTTTATACTTAGCTGGTACTTATGCCAATACATAAGCAGTCATAAAAGGGAACTAAAAGTCTACTGTTAAACTACCGACCAGATGCTATCATCTTTAGTCCATTTCCCCACTACCCTGAGACCCACCAACTAATCATTGACCACTAGTATAGATTCTGCCATTTAACGTCTGCGGCTGACCTCTTAACCTACATCTACCACTGCTGAACACATCATGGAAAGGTTCAGTGAAACCAGCTATTGCTCTAGGCATTTCCAGAGCTTGTGAACATGTCTGGTATCAAGGCCTTCTAAAGAAATTGTCATTCTTAGGTCTATTGCTACCCTCTATAATTGAGTAGTCAATTTCTCTCTGGTCATTCACTGTGTGCCATGGAGGGGAGTGCCCACCCTCTTCAAGCTTCACACACACCAGCGCAGGAGTGCCACAGGGCTCTATCTCTTGTCTTTTTTTTTTTATATACATAGATGACTTACTCTCATTCACTACTAATCCTAACAGTTTGCTGATGATGGTATTCTCCATTCATCCTCTCACTTAACAGACCATGCAGTGTTCAGACATCCCAAGTTTAAAATTCTCTTCAACCAGTGCCTTAAACATTGATCTGGTTGCCTTTAATGCTACCAGTCTTGCTTGCCTTTTCTCTTGCAAAAAGAATCTCATTTCATCTCCTTTACCTTCTGTAATACACAAATCACTAGACAGGATCAGATATCTCTCTCTCTCTCTCTCTCTCTCTGCTTGGACCAACATTCTACTATCAGCCCCTCTCCTGGCACAGATACATCACATCAACAGCTTCATCATGATAACTAATATTTAAGGAATTGACAGCGTATACTAGAAATATAGATTAAATAAACTTTAATATATACTTTCCGATATTTCGGCGAATGTCACATTGCCATCTTCTTGGGAACTTACTACAAGACACGTGCACACAAGTACTAATAACAGCAAATGAGACTGAAGCTAGGAAGCTAGCGTTTCCTAAAGTCCTGATGGTGCCCCCTGGCAGGCTATATTGGTAGTTCTTGGCCTTTGGGCTGAAGTTCTTCTGATAAAAGTTTCCCAAATTTGGGGCAGTTTCATGCATCCAAATTTGTTGAGGTTTGGCATGTTCCTAAGGGCCGAGGCTGATTCCATGAATAGTCTTTCATACTTGAACTTGCTGCGGTGTATTACTGTGGCTTTCTTCCATCTTATTCTGTGGCGAGTATCCAGAGCGTGGTCTGCAAGCCCAGAGTGGCTGTACTGGTAAAATCGGATGTAATCCTTGTGTTCTGAGATTCTGATATTTGCTGTCCTGCCTGTTTGGCCAAAGTAGGACAGTTTACAGCTGCAAGGGACCTGGTATACACCTGGTAGGTCTAGGGGAAGTGGTTGATCTTTGGTGGAGCGGATAAGGGATGCCAGTTTTCTATGTGGTCTGTAACACGTGGTCAAGTCATGTTTTTTTAGGATTTTATTGATTTTTTTCGAGGTGCCTCTGATGTAGGGAATCGTGATAGATTTAGAGTAATCTTTTTTGTGAAGGGAAGGGGGTGGTGGGTTGTGGATAACTGGGTTAAGTATTTTTTGGATTTTTTGGAGGAGGTAGCCATTGGCTGAGAAAGTGTCACGGATGTGATTTAGTTCAGTGGTTAGGGCTTGATCATTAGAACAGATTATTTTTGCCCTGTTGAATAATGTTTTAATAACTCCATATTGTTGTGAGGGGGGGTGGTGGGATTGTTAGTGAATGTATCTGCCTGTATGGGTGGGTTTTCTATAAACTGAGAAAACCAAGGTTCCATCAGGTTGGCGGGTGATTAGTGTGTCTAGGAAGGGGAGGTTATTGTTTTCCTCTTTTTCCAGGGTGAATTTGATTCTAGGGTGTTGGTTGAAACAGCCCACTTCAAAGCCAGTATAAAAAACCTTACACTCCAACATAATGACATAATGGTCAGTTTTGATGTCTCCTCCCTATTCACGAATGTCCCCCTCAAAGAAACCTTAGAGCTAATCCAAGCTAAATTTCCTCCCGATATCTCAGCCCTATTTCAGTTTACAATGAACTCAGGCTATTTCGTTTGGCAGGAAAAATTCTACAAACAGATAGAGGGGACAGCCATGGGTTCACCACTTTCCCCACCCTTGGCCAACTTCTTCATGGAGATGTTTGAAGAGAAAGCCTTAAACTCAGCCCCACAAAAACCTACCATATGGCTTCGCTACATTGATGATGTTTTCGCTATTTGGCCACATGGCCCGGATTCACTCCTCTCCTTCCTAACACACTTGAACAACCAACACCCTAGAATCAAATTCACCCTGGAAAAAGAGGAAAACAACAGCCTCCCCTTCCTAGACACACTAGTCACCCGCCAACCTGATGGAACCTTGGTTTTCTCAGTTTATAGAAAACCCACCCATACAGGCAGATACATTCACCAACAATCCCCCCCCCCTCACAACAATATGGAGTTATTAAAACATTATTCAACAGGGCAAAAGTAATCTGTTCTAATGATCAAGCCCTAACCACTGAACTAAATCACATCCGTGACACTTTCTCAGCCAACGGCTACCCCCTCCAAAAAATCCAAAAAATACTTAACCCAGTTATCCACAACCCACCACCCCCTCCCCTTCACAAAAAAGATTACTCTAAATCTATCACGATTCCCTACATCAGAGGCACCTCGGAAAAAATCAATAAAATCCTAAAAAAACATGACTTGACCACGTGTTACAGACCACATAGAAAACTGGCATCCCTTATCCGCTCCACCAAAGACCAACCACTTCCCCTAGACCTACCAGGTGTATACCAGGTCCCTTGCAGCTGTAAACTGTCCTACTTTGGCCAAACAGGCAGGACAGCAAATATCAGAATCTCAGAACACAAGGATTACATCCGATTTTACCAGTACAGCCACTCTGGGCTTGCAGACCACGCTCTGGATACTCGCCACAGAATAAGATGGAAAAAAGCCACAGTAATACACCGCAGCAAGTTCAAGTATGAAAGACTATTCATGGAATCAGCCTCGGCCCTTAGGAACATGCCAAACCTCAACAAATTTGGATGCATGAAACTACCCCAAATTTGGGAAACTTTTATCAGAAGAACTTCAGCCCAAAGGCCAAGAACTACCAATATAGCCTGCCAGGGGGCACCATCAGGACTTTAGGAAACGCTAGCTTCCTAGCTTCAGTCTCATTTGCTGTTATTAGTACTTGTGTGCACGTGTCTTGTAGTAAGTTCCCAAGAAGATGGCAATGTGACGTTCGCCGAAATATCGGAAAGTATATATTAAAGTTTATTTAATCTATATTTCTAGTATACGCTGTCAATTCCTTAAATATTAGTTATCATGTTTAACCAGCGTATAAGCCTCTCAACAAGAACAGCTTCATCAGCATCTAAAAATTTAGGTATCGGGTACTTCCAGGGTCACTGCACCACTGAACTGACAACACCATCATTCCTCTACTTTCTGTTAGAATTGTAAATACAACTACTTCAGTTCAGCTGCAGATATACTGAAATTGCTTTTCTTTCTGCTCTTTTATTCCATCTAGATGGAATAAAAGAAGAGGAAAAGATGCAATAAAGAAATATGCCAATAAACATTTTCTTTCTCAATAATCACTTACATCTCCCCCACACATAGCACTGATTCTTCTACTTCTTGTGTATGGAATTCAGTATAAATTATACTCATTGACAACTTTGCAGTGTTCAAGTGTCTCATACTCCAAGATCATTGACAATAAGTGTCCTAATCACTTATCTCTACACCATTTTTTAATCGGACTGTAACAACTTAGTCACATTCAGTGCTTCCAAAACACTGTTTTGTCTTTTTTTTTCTTGCAAAAATACCTTTGTTCTTCTCTTCTTGCCTTATAATACTCATCTTAATGTTAAGACCATCTTGGCATCCTATTTTTCTTCAGGATCTATTTTTCATCTGTCTACCTAATTGCTCTGTACAAAAGCTAAATCTGCCCACCCATGGAATACTGCTCTAGCTCTTGGGGCATATATCTAAAAATTCTTGATGCTGTTCAGAAGAGAGTGCTTTGCTTATTTAAACACTGTTCTCTCAGAGACACATCAGCCACTCTCTCTCTCTCTCATAGACAGTCATTTTCCACATTGTATCTTTTTTTACAATATTTCCAAATCAACATAACACTAGCAACAGCTGCTCAAAAATCTTTTTATCCTGCTAACTCACCAAACCTGCTACTCTCATTCGTCTTTCATTTTATCTACCTCAGTTCTATGGAACACCCGTTCCATAAAATATTCTGTAAATGATTCTAAGCTCCATCCCTTCAATATTGATTCCAACACCTATGGGAGTGATATTAAAAAAAAAAAATGTCGGTGAACTGGACATATTGCAGCCATACCATTGGTTTATGCATAGCTGTGTTGAGTGCTTGATTTTCAAAATGTTCCATGTAGAAGTCAGCTAATGGGGAACCCATAGCAGACCTATCCAGCTATTTGTATATAAATTTCCTTTCCATATGAAATAATCAGAATAAATGGTGAATTTGAATAATTCAGTTATGTTAGAGGGGAAATGCAGCTTAATGAGGTCACGAGTCTCTTCCAAAGGTAAATTGGTGATCAGTGAAGTAATGTCAATGCTAATCATGAATTTGTTATCTGTCAGGGTCAAATTCAAGATCTGGCTACAGTGCATTGGTAATGCAGTATGTCCAGTTTAGTGCAATACTTCCAATTTGGCCTCCTGGCCCAGACACACTGGATACGGTTTTAGTGCATCTTGACAACCACCATCCTAAAATAAACTTCAGAGTAGAAAAAGGAAACAACTCTTTGCCCTTTCTAGACATACATTGGTGGCACGACTTCCAAATGGCTTATCCTTTCCCATTTACAGAAAATCCATACATACAAGAACGTATTTACATAAACAGTCACACTGTCACCCATCACAACATTATTATTATTATTAAGAGAGCCCTCCAGGAAGTCAGAGACTCATCGAGGGAGGCCACATACTACACACACCAGCTATCATACTTATTCTTGAATTCATTCACACTACTTGCACTCACAATATCCAAAGGCAATCCATTCCAACTACGCACCACCCTCTGAGAGAAAAATCTAGCCCTCACACCCTTCTTGGCAGCCTTCATTCTCAGCTTCCAAGGATGCCCTCTTGTCCTTTCCTCACCCTCCATAAATTGAAAAATTCCATCAAGCCAGGGGTATTTGTTTCAAAGATACAGCACTTGAAATGAACTCAGGGACCTTCTGACAGATTTTTTAACTAATGGCTACAGCCTATATAAAATACTGCATATACACCACAACCCTGTCTCTCATGTAACCAACACACAGGATCACAGCAAAATTATTTCCATTCAGTATATTAAATGCATCAGAAAAAGATAGCTCAAGTTCTCTACAAATATGATCTTCATGTCACATTCAAACCGTTCCTTCTGTTTGCTACCTTCATCTGTTCACCAAAAGATCTACTTCATCCTCTTGCACATCCTGGTGTGTATAAAGTTTCTTGTGCCTGCAGTTTAGCATATTTTGGACAGACTAGTAGATCAGTTAACATCTGCAGTTATCTGTGTGGCTAGTCAGGACTTGCAGATCATGCTCTGGATACACCTTTACATAAGATTATTATTGTTATTACACCCTCCATGGAGTCGACATACTCAATGTGGCAGGTTCATTCACTGACAATATATTTATCATATAGAATCTTAAAATCCTTAGCACTTCTTGCATTAACAACACATTCTGGTAATGCATTCTATTGACTGACAATTCTCCATATAAAAAAGTTACTCCTCACACCCCTCTTCACCACATTTTTACGTAAATTCCAGGAATGACCTCAGGTTCTTCCCCTCTCACATTCTGCTCTTTTTATAATCCCCTCTGGATTATATGGGGGGCACGTAGGCTTAAGGGGGTGTCAGGAACTGGCCCACCAGTCCAGAACATATGGGGTTGGGCGCTGTAGGTGCCAGGGGGCAGAACCCCCTTTCGAGTTTTCAAAATTTGAGTCATCAGAATTTAAGGAGAACCGGCCTACCGGTCTGGAACTCGGGGGATTGGGTGCCGTAGGCACCAGGGGGGAATCCCCCCCTTTCAAGTCATTAGAATTCAAGGAGAACCGGCCTACCTGTCTGGAACTCGGGGGGGGACTGTAATCGCCAGGGGGAAGAACCCCCTCTTTCGAGTTTTCAAAATTCGAGTCATCAGAATTCAAGGAGAACCGGCCTACCTGTCTGGAACTCAGGGGGGGGATGCCATAGGCATCGAGGGGGAAGAGTCCCCCTAGTATATATATATATATATATATATATTTATAAAATTATATATCCTTCAAATTCTATTTTCGACATCACATTCTCCTCAGACAACCAAGTTTCACTCATTCCAATTATTTTTGGGCATACTGTCTCAATCAGTGCAACAAACTCAGCTCTCTTGTTTCGAATACTCCTTACATCTGTGTATTTTGTGGTTTGACCACTCCTGTTTCTATGATCCTGACTATGATCACAATGGAATGGAAATCACATCCATTCTCATGATTTCCTGTCTCATCCTCACCTTTATGCATTCCATCACCTTATGCTGCTGCAACCACATCTTCAATCTCATATCCATCTTCCTGCTGTGCAATCTGTTGAATTATGCTACCCTGTTTCACAGGTAGACTGATCATTTTCTACATTAACTACTTGACTCTGTGCCTTCTCAGAAAACAATAGCCTTTCTAAATGCTCAATACTGAACCCATTCAAATGTAATCCATCAGCTATATACCATTTGAACTTCTCTTCAAATTCACTCCACAGATTTACAAATTGAACCCCCTTTGCCTCACATAACTCAGCCATCTCGCTATTCGTTATCTCTGCTCTCCTTCTCGATTCACTGTTTTCATATCTTGGCAATATGCCTATGACTTTCCCAACAACACTATTCTTCTATACCTGCTGCAACAACTTCCTCAAGTTTCTATCAACATTCTTTTTCTCTACAACCAAGTCATTTGTGCCAACAACTACCACTAATTTCGATGCTCGGTATTTCCTTTTCTGCAACCCATCAGCGATTTGCTTATTGCTCCACCAGGAAAGAATGTTTTGTGCACTTTATTAGTAATCACATCTCTAATGATCGAGTCCTGATATATGACTGTCCTTTGACTCTTTCTTTATAATATTAACCACCTCCTCATTATCATCAGCCAGTCTCTCCTTTTAGTTGTTTAACCCCTTAATGCACCAATGAAAAATCAGAAAGCGCTCGTTTTTCTGCCAATTTTTTTATTCTTTATTTTCTTTATACACAAAAGAACATTAACAAATCTTGGAAAAAAACACAAAAAATGTCTCTTTTTGCAAAAAAAGTTAAGTAAACTGCATCTACTTCGCTGAACCGAGTTAACACTCATTACACATATATCTTGTTTCTTTGCGAACCCTTTTATTGTGTTCATTCCTTTTTCTTGAGCAGAGAAAACACTGGCGTGTTGGATTTTCTTTCTTTTCTGTTGGTGCTATGAAAGATGGAAAATGTCGTGCAGATAATCTCAGTGGTGTTGGGATATTTGATGGATGTCCACTTCTTGAAATGCTTGTAGTTTTATATTTTTCAATGGAGAGTTCAATTACTTTGAGGTGAAAATCAAGTGAATCCATCTTACCGCTAGATTTTTGGTAAAGCACGAAAGTGTTCCACAGTGCCAGGTCTAAGAGATGAAAGAAAATCTTTTTATAATACTTCTTGCCTCTCTTTCTGGGTACAACATATGAAGACAGGTGTTGATCAACGCGATCAACACCACCCATGGTATGGTTGTAATCCAACACAAATTGTGTTTTTTTATTCTTCCTTTGTGCGTCTCTATATCTACCATTGATGTAGTGTGAATGGTAGAGATAAGGGAGATATCCTTCTTGTCCTTCCATTTCATTACACACACTTTCCCTCTCTGAAAACCAATTACTTCTCCATTTTTCAATTTTTTATTCTTCAATTCGCTGGGTACTTCTTTTCGTGATATGCATAATGTTCCATAAACATCAGTCTTATTTATTATCAATAGATCTGCTAATTCAGGTGAATTATAGAAATTGTCCATAGTCAAACAATAACCTTTATTCAATAAAGGTTTCATCAAAGTCATCACTACTCGCAAAGACATTGGAAGATTGCTAAAATCTCTGTCCAGAATGGTATTCTTGCCAGTATAGATTATAAAATTATGGACATATCCACTTTGTGATTCACATAATAAGTATGTTTTTATGCCGAATCTGGCCCTTTTGAGAGGAATGTATTGCACCCATCACAGACGACGTTTATAAAGCAATAAACTTTCGTCAGTAGTCACCAATTTCTCTGGCGTAATTGAATTGCCAAATTTTCTATTCAAATCTTCATAAATTGGCCAGATTTTGTTGAGTTTTGGGCAAGAGTGATTGCCGGATCCAATTCATCATTATTTACAAAATGTAGAAATTGTTCCATGGCCTCGAAGCATTTCCCGCTCATACAATCTGGAAAAAATGGTGTATATAATAATAGATTTTTTGTCCAATAATGACGGTATTCTGGTTTTCTTACTATACTTTGTAAAAGTACAACAGCCAAAAATACTCTGATTTCATTTGGATTTGTGTTATACCAAGAAGTCTTTTCTTTACCACGGGTACGACTCCTCGCATATCTATTTGTTTCATCCACAACATGTTGAATCAATTGATCATCAAAAAAAAGCTCGAAGAAATTTAGGCAGTTATAATCGTGGACAAAAAATGTGCAAATGCAAATGAAATAGCTGATACACACCGTTGGCAACTTTTCTTGGCTGAAAGAAAATAGGCACAAAATTGTCTAGCTGTATATTCGGTTGTATTTATATGTGAAACTAAAATTCACGGTCACATGTATTAATTTGGGTGCGCAGAAAAAATTCAGTTTCTTGGACCCGAGTTAACTTGGATGAGTGCAATGAGGGGTTAATATCCTCTTCCAGATGTTTCATTTCACTTTTCATTTTCACTAACTCCTTCCGAAGCTCTTATACTATACTAATTGCTCCAATCTATCAGACACTTTTCACTTATGTTATCACTTTCTTTCTCGTTTATCCAAAGTACACAAATCTTTCACATTTTTCAGTGCATACATATAGCAGTTTTCACAACGCATCCACTTTGAAAAATTGAAGTTAGAGCTAGACTTTCGTACAGCAGCCTTCCGTGCTACCGATGTACATTTCCTTATGGACACTATCTTCAGAAGCTGAAGCAATATAAGAAACAAGTTGCAAAACACAATATAAACAACAACAAAAAATTTCAGCAGCACAACCACTGAAGGACACTTGTATCCAAACTGAAAAAAAAAATGCATCCCAATTTATTACAAAAAAGACACACTATACACTAATTAAAAAACACTTTTTTTAGTACAGCTCAAATCTGCTGCTACGTTCACTCGCAACACTAGCGTCACTTGGGTGCACCACATTAAATGGAGAAATAACTTTGTTATTACATGTCATTCACTATAGGTTTTAGAATGTATTTTATCAATTAGCATCAGCTATGAAGCAACTACTCTCAACCTCAAAAAATGTGTTTGCATTAATTTGCCCAAGATTTTGAAGGCAGTCATTCTGAGAACAGGTAGTTGGAGTTCTCCAAATTAACTTTATAGTTATCTAGGTTACACCATGTTAAGACATTAGTTTTGTTTCAGTTACATTCGAATTGTTTCCAGTGATTTAATTGAGTACCTTGTGCTTGTTACGGTTATAATTTGTGCTCTGAAGATGTGGGTTACAAAATCAGCCAATAAATTAATTTAAGTTTTTCTGCTGTTGGTGCTGTTAATACCCTGAAGCACTAATATGAATAATCAACAACACTATAATGAACCTGTATGGTGTGTGTCCATCCCATATATCACATGCATTTCAGATACAGTTGCAAAGAACCTGAAAAGATACAGTCTAGTCTCTACATTTTTCCCTATCAAGAAAATCTCCTGATTACCATCCACTAAAGATAAGCGGTTTATGCTTTCCCTTCCTGGTGTTTACCAGGTTCAGTGTAAGTGCCTCTTCTCATACTTTGGACAAACAGAACGTTCAGTTGATAAATAATTACAAGAACATCTATCTTATATCAACAAAAATATACCTAGAAAATCTGGCCTTACTCAGCATGGAGTGGACACTGACCACAGTATCCTCTGGTCAAGTACTCACCTTTTACATCAGTGCCATTTCAGGTTTGAGAAGTTATTTAAAGAGAGTGCTGAAGCACTTCTTCACCATCCAGATGTAAACTTGAATGACTGGCCTACCCATTATCATGATTTAGGGTAGTCTCATCCTCATAAATGGCAATAGCAGGCAATAGTGAGCCCTCCCCCCTTTTCTTAAATATAATGATATGCTATCCGGTCATTTTATTTATCTCCATTTTGTTAATTTTGGTATTTCAAATAAATTTAATTTTAGTTTTGGCTTTAATTGTAATTTCATTTGCTCACTCTGCTCTAGTTGCTTCTTGTGATTATGCTGATATACTGGTGATGGCCTGTTAATTTCTGGGCAAAATATTGCAATAATAAAAAAAGATTGTTATTGTTTATTCTTGTGAATACTTGTACCTAATAATCAATCTGCTCAAGTAATCATTAAATATGTATACTGTGTCACCTGTATGAGCAATCAGTTTTTCTCTCCAGCAGGATCATTTTCCCACAATAATTTCTACTCTTCTTTATATAGCAAAATAACTCTTTGGAATTTTTCTTATATCCACTTTTCCTCTCATATTTTATTTGCTGCTTCCTTACTGTATTTTTCCCTTTCTTTATTTGAACCTATTATGCTTCTCTGCAATTTCTGTTTGTCATACTGGCATTTTTAGGAAGTACTAGCAATGTAGATGATATACTAACTAAAATAATTTAATTACTGCTTTCAATATTTCACAAAAATCACATTAATATCATCAAGAAACACTTTGTAGATAAAGATATGTTCATAAGAAAGATTCCGGTAATTGGACCACATGCTTATTAAGATAAATAACAATAAAAAACAAACCCAACAAGTTTCGTAAGTCGTTTGACTTACATCTTCAGGGGTTAAAGGTAACTAAAAGTTTAAACACAAGAAATGAGAAATTACTCAAAATAGTTCATTCTATGCAGTTGTAGCCATCTAACTGTTCATTAAATTGAATATCCAAATGCATATTCAGTGCAATGCTAAGCTTGAACAGTGCTGGATGCTGTCACGTTCTGTTGTTCACGTTCACATTGTCCGAGGTGTGACTTGGGTATATTTTTTATCATTACTGACCAAACTTGGTGTAGAATTAGGCCCTGGTTTTGGTTGCATTGCGTTGGAATTCTAAGCATGTTTGCAGCTTCTTTAAATTTCCTTATGTAATAGTTTTTTTCAATGTAAGACATGTTTGTGTTTTGCCAGAGTACATTATGGCCAGTGGAAGTTGCATGGTATGCTAGGCCTGATTTGTGTTCTCTTCTTTTTTGCATGTCTTTTTGGTGTTCATTCATACAAATTTCCCCTGATCTTCCCATCTAGCCTATGTAGCAGATGCCACAGGAACAATGAATTTTATAAATACCTGTTTTTTTTAAGGAATGATGTGGTGGTTTTGGGGATGTAGAAATCTTGAAATTTTTTCCAGTGGTAGAAAAGCAACTTTGATGTTATGTTTGTTTAGCAATTTGGCCATTTTGTCTGTAACATTCTTGATGTATGGAAGCGTGATTGAGTTCTTGAAATCTTGCTTTTGTGAGATGCTTGTATGAGGTGTGTTGAGGATTTTTTTGATTGCCTTAGGCTCATGACCATTTTTTTTTTGAGGATCTGTGTTAAATATTGTAATTCTTCATTTCTCTGTTTTTCTGTGCTGGAAATATTATAAGCGCTCTCCCTCAAGGTTTTTTTGAAAAAAAAATGGGTTTTATTAAACCCATTTTTTGCGAGGGGTGGTGGTGGTGTGAGGTCGCATTGAGAAATCTTCCTGTGTTGATGGGTTATCTATAGATGGAGAAGGATAATTTATTATCCTTCTCCATCACAATCGAGAACACAAATGAGGTCTAGCATACCATACAACTTCCACCAGCCATAATGGACTCTGGCAAAAAAAACACACGTCTTACATTGAAAAAAACTGTTACATAAGGAAATTTAAAGAAGCTGCAAACATGCTTAGAATTCCAATGCAGTGCAACAAAAACCAGGGCCTAATTCTACACCAAGTTTGATCAGCATTGATAAAAAATATACCCAAGTCAGACCTCGGACAATGTGAACATGAACAACAGAAAGTGACAGCATCTAGCATTGTTCAAACTTAGCATTGCACTGAATCTGCATTTGGATATTTAATTTAATGAACAGTTAGACGGCCACAACTGCATAGAATGAACTATTTTGAGTAATTTCTCATTTCTTGTGTTTAAACTTTTAGTTACTTTTAACCCCTGAAGATGTAAGTCAAATGACTTACGAAACTTGTCAGGTTTGTTTTTTATCTTAATAAACATGTGGTCCAATTACAGAATCTTTTTTATGAACTGCTAAACCACAGAAGCCTACGCCTACAAAGATATGTTCACTTAAGCACTACATAAGTAAATGAGACTGAATTTAAAAAAACAAAGAAAGGCCTGAAGTCCTAAATTACACTATATACTTTACCTGATTAGACATTTTTGGCACTGGAACTGATGATCTGAGGATGACAGTTTCTTATGTATGATTTACTATTATGCATCCACATTCATTAAGGTTAGGACAGTTTTTTTTTTTTGAGGAAGAGGCAGATTCAAGAAAGAAAGTCTGTTGTACTTGTATTTGCTTATATGAAAAAGTTTCCCTTTTTTGTTCAGTTTATTCCATGGTGGATATCAAAGGCATTGTCTTTGAGTCCTTAACAGCCATACCTACAGTACTGGAACTCCTTTTCACATTCGCTTATTCTTATATTGCATGTCCTGCATGTTTGGTCATAGTAAAACTGATTACAGTTGCAGGTTGCTTTTCAGACAATAGGCATATCTAGTGATGACTGTAGCACGTTTTTAGGAGAGAAAATATGGAATGCAGGTTTTTTTTATATTTTTTTTATGTGGTTTAAAGCTGAACATCAGATTGTATTTATTTCAGGATTTTTACTAATTATTCAGAAGTACCACAGATATATGTCATGGTGAGGTATATACTATAGTCTAAGTTTGAGCAGGGGAGAGATATGCGATATCAGCATTTGATCCACTAGGGTTTGTAACCATTGGCTAAGAAGTTACGTATGTGGTTCAGTAGTGAAGCATTGTGATCCGAGCAATTAATTTTTTCCCTATTAACCAACGTTTTTTTTATAATATCATATTTTGGGAGGAATGGTGGATGTGCCTTATCTGTGTTTATGTGTGTGTGTGTGGGGGGGGGGGTGTTTATGGTGGGTCAGTTTGAATTCCAAGGATCTATCTAATATATAATCAAGGCATCTAGAAAGGGCCGACTGTTGTTTTATTTTTCTAGAATGAATTGGATCGTACATTGTTGGATGTTGGAATGTGTTGAGTGTGTCAGGGCTGAGTCGGTAAATGGAGAATACATTATCTGCAGGGTGTAGCCAAACAGTAGGTCTGTGTGAAGTGGTGTTCAAAATGTTCTTCTCAGATGTCTCCATAAACCACTTTACAAAAACAAACACCGTTTCTTTTTATAAAGTGATCCAATTCACTTTACAAAAAGAAACCCAACTAACAGTCTATCTGTCTATCCATATTAGATACCTTAATTACACGTCAGCCTGATGAATTCGTGGTGTTCACTCTCTGCAGAAATCCTTGACACAAATACATGCTCACACACGCATAGATATGTCTGATGCATTTACTAATAGTTACATCACCATCCTCAGTTTGACATTATAAAAAGTTTGGCATTATAAAAGCTGGTTAACACATCTTGTACAGTTGACTCTCACTATAGCAAATGCATCTATAACAAAACTCACTAAATATAGCAAACTACTGAAAGTTCCAACCCAAGCTCCATTGGTAGTACAATGCTACACTAAACAAAAATTCACCATAACAAACTTTCTTTGGTCCTTACAAGTTTACTAAAATGAAAGTCACCTGTAATCTATAATTCCATATAATGTCCTCTCTGAGAGATGCTGCATGCCTTTTCACCTGATGAGACCATATAATCCCTTTCATCAGTTGAAGTAAGGATAATATTTCAGTCACACTCACATCCTCTGACACTCGGATCAAATCCAAAATGCTTGATGTTATTTCCTTCTCCATACAATGTCCAAGATGAGATGATTATTCCTCAAACATCCCAGCAGTTCAATTTCATTATTACTACATGGTGGTTGCTTTATCCAAGTTTATACAGTATTACCATGATTGAAATTCCAACAATAGTTATCTACTTTGTATTTGCAAAGCTAATTTGGCTAAACATTTCTTGCTGATTATCTTCTATCCTTCTCTAGGCTATAGCAACACTTGTATAAATAGTATATACTGAGTACTAGAGTAGTAATATAAATATTACTAGGTACAGTGGTCTGTGGTTATAGGATTAGTGTTAAGCAGCCTAAGCACCTGTGTTATAATCCCTACTGTAGTATAAAAGAATTCATGCTTCTAGTGTGTGTGTGTGTGTGTGTGTGCGCGCGTGCGTGCGTGCGTGCTTGTTCATGTACAATTATGTGGCTCCTACCCACAAAACAATTTTTTTGTAAACATAATATGAGCCTTCATAACATGGGCAAGCTAAGATTTTTTTTCCTATTGATTTTATACATTTTTTGTGTTTTTATTTATTTATTTTTACATAGTCCAGCAATTCTGCTCTGGAGACTCAAAGTGGAACTTTTTCAAGCCATTGAGCCTCCAATAAGTGGGGGGTGGTATCACACCAAGCAGTGAAATTCACCCATCACCTAAAGACACATCACAAACATCCATGCCCAGTGTGGGATTCAAACCCACCTACCCCCCAACCCACAAAACAGGTTTTTTGTAAACATAATATGGGCATTCATAACATGGGTGAGCTAAAAAATTTTTTATTGATTTTATGCATTTTTTGTGTTTTTGTTTATTTATTTTTACATAGTCCAGCAATCCTGCTCTGGAGACCCAAAGCAGAACTTTTTCAAGCCATTGAACCCTCCAATAAGTGGGGGACAGTAGTAACACACCAAGCAATGAAATTCATCCATCACCTAAAGACACATAACAAACATCCGTGCCCAGTATGGGGTTCAAACCCACAGTTGGAGAGCAAATATGCTAACCACTCTGCCAACCAGGCTGAGCGAGTGCTGTTTACAATGTAATTTTGATATCTGGCATAATTATAGGATTTCCACAAATGAATGTTGGTATTTTAAATGTAAATGTTTTTAAATTAAAGTGTTCATAGTTACCTCAATTAAAATATTTATTTACCTACTCAAAGAGTTTTTTGCACATGCTTACCTAATCCCATCTTATTCAGTGGGTCAAGATAGCAACAAGGCAACAAAAATGGTAAGATAGCAATTCTATCTTGATAATGCTAAGTGTATTAATCAATAGTATAATAACTTTAAAGAACCTGGCAGTATTGAAAAACATTCTTTATGAATAGATGTTTAAATAGGAAAAGACCAATTTCATGGTAATTTTGTAATCTTGATCTTACACATGAAAATTCTACTACAGAAGAAGTGCAGAAATTTTTCTAGCCATTAGAAAAAGAAGTTGAAATAAATAAAATGGAAAAATTGTTTCCTGTTGGAGATCTAAACAGCAGAATAGGAAATGAGTACTCTTAGATTTTTTCTTCTGGTGTTAATCAAAGGTTAAAGCATACATATCAGACATAATTTGACCATAGAAAAACTAAAAAACAAAATTAGACATAGCTACAGTTATTGGGAAAATGTTGAAGTGTACATGGCAAGAGATGAGGTAGGTTGGATGTATGTGAAGGTGCACATGGACTCATGTTGTATTATACTTTGTTCATCCCAAATTAGAAAGGTTTGCACTCCAAACTCTCATTCACAATAGTTTTTGCTGCTGTATCTTAATTTAATCAATAAATGTTTGAATTTAAAATACTGAGATTTTGCATACTTGATGTTACTGAAACAAAGAAGACAAATGTGACAAGAGGGACAGGTAAGATACTTCTAATAACAAATATAAAATGTTATATTCAGGCAGAAATGATCAGGAAAAGGAAGAAGTAGCTGAAATATTCAACACTGAACAGGATGATAATCTTACAAAATATAAGACTTATTGTTAAACTGACCATAGATTTTTAATTCGTACGTATGTTCGTACAATATTGCCTACCGGTTTCGCTAGTAACTGACTAGCTTTTTCAATGTTTGCACAGTACAAAAAATGCAAAAAAGATTTAAGGATACAAAAAAACGTTAGTACGTGTTAGGTAGTTAAGGTAACACGTTTGCATGACATTTCTACTCAGTATCACGAACACGTGTTACATGCAAATGCGTAATATGATTATTCGCGTACTGTAGTTCTGTTGAACTGAGGGAATTAATTAGATTTTTCCAAATATCGTTCAGTATGGCCCCTTGATTTCTCTTTAGGTTGCTGCCTGTATGTAGCACTACTGCTGCTTCTTTAAATAAACGATGTCTGTTATCTTCGTCTATGTAGGGCATAGAGCTGTTATTCCAGTCTATAGTATGGTTTGAAGTTGAAAAGTGATGTGCTAACCCAGAGGTGATCGTTCTGTTGTGATTTACATCGCCAACATGTTCTTTCTGTCTTATTTCCAGACCTCCCGAAGTTTGTCCAATGTAGGAAAGACTGAACGTGCATGGAATATTATATACACCTGGATATTTATAAAATGGAACGCTGTCTTTAGGAGATCTTAGAACCTGTCTGATGCTGGTAGTTGGTTTAAATACAACTCTAATGTTATGGACCTTTAACAATCTCACAATTTTGGTGGAAATTGAACCCATAAAGGGGATGACTGCTGTTGAAATTTGCTGGGAGACTGTTCTTTCTTGTTGGTTATCTTGTATAGAAATTTGTTGATGATGTTTCGAGGATAACCATTTTGCGATAGTGTTATGGTGATTTGAGACAGTTCTGTTTGAACTTCTTCATCGTCGGAGATAAAGTTTCTAGCTCGATTTCTCAACATGTGGATGATGCTCTGTTTATGCGACCTATGATGGCTTGAAGAGTAATGTAGATATTGTCCAGTGTCCATAGGTTTTTTGTAAATGAACAGTTTGATATTGTTACCTTGTCTTTTAACTAGTATGTCCAAGAAGTGTAGCTGTTCATTGTTTTCTACTTCTAGAATAAATTTGATTTTATTGTGGAGTGCGTTGATTCTATTGACAAACATATATAGGTTTTCCATGTTTGTTTGTTTTTTTTGCCATGTGTTCTAAGATCTCCTAAAGACAGTGTTCCATTTTATAAATATCCAGGTGTGTATAATATTCCGTGCACGTGCGGTCTTTCCTACATTGGACAAACTTCAAGAAGCCTGGAAATAAGACAGAAAGAACATGTTGGCGATGTAAATCACAACAGAACAATCACCTCCGGGTTAGCACATCACTTTTCAACTTCGAACCGCACTATAGACTGGAATAACAGCTCTATGCCCTACGTAGATGAAGATTACAGACATCGTTTATTTAAAGAAGCAGCAGTAGTGCTATGTACAGGCAATTTGGAAAAATCTAATTAATTCCCTCAGTTCAACAGAACTACAGTATGCGAATAATCATATTACACGTTTGCATGTAACGCATGTTCGTAATACTGAGTAGAAATGTCACACGAACATGTTACCTTAGCTACCTAACAGGTACTAATGTTTTTTTGTATTCTTAAACCTTTTTTGCATTTTTTGTACTGTGCAAGCCTTGAAAAAGCTAGTCAGTTACTAGCGAAACCGGTAGGCAATATTGTACGAATTAAAAATCTATGGTCAGTTTAACAATAGATCTTATATTTTAACATTTTACGACCAAAAACATGTATAATTTAAATAGGATGATAATCTTCTTAAATGGCAGGCAATGTCAAGCAGAGTGATGTGCACAAGCATCATATTGGGAAATTGAGAGTGTGAGACTTATTTGTGCCTATGGTCTCATGAAAATTCTCTAAGGAAGAAGTAGAGGAATTTTTCTAGTCATTAGAGAAAGAAGTTGAAAAAGAAAATGGAAAAATTGTTTCCTGTTGGAGATATAAACCGCAGAATAGGAAATGAATACGAGAAATGTTGTGGGGAAAATTTGCAGAAAAGAGCAAAGCTAATAATAATGGTAATTGCCTTTGTAGAGACAAGATCTTATTTCCAGCAATACATACACACACACACACACACAAAATCTGTAGACCGGTCTTCTACTTTTCTTTCCTCTACTTTCTTCTACTTCTTATTCCTTTCCTTCACCCCCCACCCCCAGTGCTATTAGAGCAATTTGGGGGCAAGGGGCGATTCTGTCCTTCCAAACTTTAGTTTCCACTACATACTAAAAGAGGCAAGCCTAATTACCCTGAGGCAGCAGTCAGTCCACCACTAGGATACCCATTGTCTTGCTATCAACTTGACAATAGGGAAACAAATATTACTTGAAAGTCTCAAAGAAATCTAAACTGGACAGAAAACATAGTAAAAGACTACAAATTGGAAAAGGTTAAGAAACTTTAAAAAAAGAAAAATGCAGTGATATAAAAAAAGAAAAATGCAGTGATATAGGCCACATGGATTGTTAGAGGCATAGCATATAAAGAAGAGGAATTAGATAAAATTTTAAATGGGGAAAACATAGAAATCACAATTCTCAATTCTTACAGAAAAACAAAAAAGAAACAACTATTATATCATATATAGTGGAGTGAATAAATAAATATGTACAAAAGCTGGCATGATGATTGGGATGAATAAATTAATCAAACCTGAAAATCCATTATATCATCATCATCATCATTTGTACCACCATAGATGCCATAGAACAACACACAGTCTGTCATACCACTCCTTAAACCCATTCACTGTCTTCACATTCACCACTCTATTAGGCAATAAATTCCAAGGTTTAACTATCTTCTATGCAAAAAAAGCCAATTCTCATCCTCCTACTCACCACCTCCTTTCACATCTTCCAGTAAATTCTGTAATCCTTCATTCCTGTAAATACCTCTTAACAGTTTAAATGTCTCAGTCACATCACTCCTTTCTCTTCTATCCACCAAACTCTGTAGTTTGCATGCCCCTAATCTATCCTCATAACTAACATTGTAGAGTCCTGATATCATTTTATTATCCACCTTTATACCTCTTCAAGTTTAATTTATTCCCTTCAAATCTCAGTGACCAGATCTAGGCACAGTAGTCCAGATATGGCTTGATCAGGGATTTATACAAAGGATTCACCCCTTTTTTATCTCTGCTGGTCAGAGTCCATCTTAGTATTGCAGCAATCATCTGGGTTGCCTTCACCACCTTTGCAGTATGCCTTAAACTTCATATTTTTATCAACAATCATCCCCAAATCCCTTGCCTCATTTATTTCGTTCTAGTATAATTCCACTAGTAGAGTATGAGCGTCCCATCAGTAAATCCCAGATTTCAAGACCTTACATTTAATTGGAGTAAACTGAAATCCCCATCATTTGTCCACCTTTCCAGCTTATTCAAATCCTCTTGAAGAGCCAAAACATCAGCATCGTTAATGATAACCCTCCCAATCTTCATCATCTGCAAATAACTGCATATCTCCCTGTAAACTAGTGATGACATCATTGACATAAAGGTTCTAGTACTGATCTCTGTAGAACCCCCTTGGTACAGCTCCCCATATGCAACTCTGTGATATCTATTAGATAACCAATTTCCAACCCACTTCACTAATCTAATAACTAATCCTCATGTGTTGTAACTTAAATATCAACTAACTTTGCAAAATAAAAAAAAATAATGATAAAAAAATTGCAGTATATGCCTTTACCTCATCAACTGCTCTTGTCATGTTATTATAAATAGCAAGCAAATTACTGAAACAAGAGCTCCCTTGAACAAATCCATGCTGACTTTCACAGATAATATTACTCTCACTTGTCCAATTTTGTATACAATCCCTTATTAATTGCTCCAAAAATCTTAACAACCACATAAGAAATAAAAACTGGTTTATAGTTTGATGCCTGCATTCTTCCACCACCCTTGTGCAATGCTATTATCTTATTACCTTCCTTCCACTCATTGGGCACTTTCCCAGTAGCTAGGTTTTTCATTGCACAGCCAGATCAATAGAGCTGCCATTTCCTTACCACCTTCTCTCTCAAAATACATAGTAAAATCCCATCCAGTCCCATTTTTTTGACCACAAGAGCACCTAGTATTCAAAACACATTCTCCTCGTGCCCTTCTATGCCATTCCTTCAAAACACATTCTCCTCATGCCATTCCTTCAGGAATAAAGCCTGCTTTTCTAGGATGAAATGTCCTAATCATTAAATATTTCCACATATCATCTACATTGTTACTTTACCTCCTTTTCCATCTAATAAGATTATTTGTTCACAATAATTTCTCTTCTGACTGGCCACAATGAAAGAATTCCTTGGGATTTTCCTTGGACTATAGAGTTGATCTTGCCTCATATTCCATTTTTGTCTTCCTTACTATACTACTTACCCTCCTGGTCTAAGTCTTATGGAATATAAAATGCAATTGCTCTCCACCTCTCTTTTTATACTTTTCCACAACCTCTTTTACATCTTTAGTTCCTGTTTGATTTTGTTAGTTGTCCACTTTATACCAAATTATTTTCTTTTCACTTCAGGAATGTTATTGCCATTACTGTTGATAAATATTTCTTCACTAGCCCTGATGTCCTGCTGACATCTCTCCCTCACAATCATTTTATCCATGGATTGACCTAATCTGATTTTTAAGATTATTATAGTCACCTGCCTTATAATTCCACATAAATTCCTTCCTCCTCAAAAAGTCTGCATGTCCATTCAATCTCCAAGTCATGACTGCATGGTCACTCTCACCATTGTGACATCTCAGTTACAATCCGGTCTTCTGATGCAGGGACCAAATCTAAAGCTCTTGATCTTTGTGTTACCTCTACTACATATTGCCTGAGACTTTTGTCCCTCAAGAATTCCAGAAATTCCATTTCCTTACTGTTGTATGCTGCTTCCTCTGCCCAGTTTATACTGCTATAGTTAAAACCCCCCCATAATGATCACTCACTTCACACTCACCAAACCGATCTGCCTAAACATTTCCTGCTCATCACCCTCTGTATTCCCTGTCATATAGCAGTATCTCATTATCCATTAAGTATCTTGTCCTGTCCACCTCCACCTTACACCATACACTTTCAAAAACTATTAGTGCCATTTCATTTCCTATTACTCTACTCTGATAGGACTTATCTTGCTCCTTCATATCCTGCCCAAATAGTCTATATCTTTCTGCTTCTATTCCTGTCAGAACATCATCTTCAGTCAACCACTTTTCACTTATTCTGATAATCCTAGGACAGGCCACGGTTATCAGTATACTGTCACAATTTCTGTACTTATTCTCTCTAGATTCCACGTAACTCTGCAATATACCATACATTCTCCCATCTCCCAAGTAACTATCCTCACAAGAGGCTGGTCCTGTTATCACCCTGACAACTCTCATTTCCCTGTTCTGACATTTTCACTTGCCCCAAGAACAACAATCTCTTCAGATGCCTATAGCTCTCTTCTCTCCTCAAATGCACTCCAAGCATCTGCATATTCTAGACCTCTCTTTTGACATCCTTGCTATCAAGCCATTCATCATTGCTGCTCTTCTCCTTAATTCTGCATTATCATATCTGGATAAAACACTCACTGTTTTCTCTCTCTCACACTTTGCTGCTGGACAGTTCCTAACAATAACCTTAAATTTCTCCCACTCAATTCACCCTACCTCTCAGATCATTTGTACCAACCATTACTATCATATCATCTTCATTCTCATTTCACTTTGTTGCTATATACACATTCTCTATCATTCCTCCAGACAAGCTTACCATTTTGCTCTACACACTATGAATCATTGAGTCTCCATACATCACACAGATCAGTTTATTTCTTGTTCACCCACCTGCATCCTTCACTTTTTCTTCTCCAATGTTCTCTCTCTTTGCTATCCTAATTATTATCTGCCATTATGCCATCTTGCTTTTCCTTGCTTCTGTACTCTCTCTCTCTTGGCTTTTTCTCATAATTGTTATTATAAGAAATCTATACCAACAGAGGATTAATAACTGTTTAGAAAATATTCAAAAAAATGAATACACAGAGGAAGAATGGAATAATATGCCGGCCTGGTTGGCCGAGTAGTTAGTGTATCCACTCTCCAGCCAAAAGGCTGCGGGTTTGAATCCTGCATGGGCATGGATGTTTGTGATTATCTGTGAAAGTACTAGTGGTGGTAGTCAGCAGTAGATGGCATCAGTGTTAGATGATGAAGGTTGGTGGAGTAGTGAGACGAAGAGTTGTAGAGTAGATGCCCTCCCCGATTAGTCTTTGGACTCCCTGGGGGGTGTGATGTAATAATAATAATAATGTGAAAGAAATCATGGCATTGGCACCATATGAAAGTCTAGAGACATAAAAAATTAGATATATGGGACAATAAAATAAAAACAGTGATTGAAAATAAAAATGCTAGCTAGCCTTTAAAAGATGGTTAAGTAACAAAAAAAAAAAAAAAAAAAAAAAAACTGAGCAAAAAAAGATGAGCAATAGTCAAAAGAGAAATCAGAAAGAGATGCAGAGAAAGCCAGAAAAATGTGTATTACACCAAGAAAATGCAAATAAGACCTAGCGCCCATAAAAACTGAAGCATATGGTGCAGATATAAGAGAAACAAATATACATTATCAAGTACATTTAAAAGAATTTGTAGGTCACTTTGGACAGATAATATTAACATCAAAAAAATTACAGCAAAAACTTGCAAAATGATTTAGATGAAATAATGACAGTGAAAGAATTAAAGGACGACATAAGTAAAATAAAAAAGTATAACTCAATTAGGAGAAAATGGGATAAACTCTGAACTGTATAAATTTGCAAAAAAATTTCATTAGAGATAGCAATAGAATGGGATACAAGTATAGTAGTACCAGTATTTATAAACAGGGATTATCCCATTTGCAAAAAAATTTCATTAAAGTAGACCTGCTAATTGTAATTAGCAGGTATTCTTCTTTTTCATGTAGCTTTCTCAGTGAGAGGGTGCAGCACCATGTCCTTCCAGTTCTCTCTGTTGGTGGCTTTCCTTTTTGTTTCTGCATAACCATGCAATTCTGTCCATGATCTTATATCTTCAAGCCATGTCCTTCATTTTTTGCCTCTTGATCCTTTTCCCATAATTTTTCCTTCTATAACTGTTAGTATCTTCTGTCCTGCTGAACTTCTCAGTACATGTCCTGCCAATCTGATCTTAGCAAGTATTAGAGGTATTAATTTATTGAATACATACTACAAATTATATAGTAGAATAATTAATGAAAAACTGAAAATATGTAGTAAAGAATATTATTAGATTGTCAAAATGGATTTAGAAAAGGACACTGTACAATGGATGCAACATTTTGTTTAAAACTACTTATAGAGAAAAGAAGAGAATTTAATTTTGAAAGTCATCTTTTGCTTATAGATTATGAAAAAGCATTTGATAAAGTAAAAAGACATATATTGTTTGATATATTACGAAGAATAAATACACCTGATATTTTATTACAGGCAATATTGAATATATACAAAGATAATGAAATAAAAATTAAAGAAAAAATATCTCGAAAGCAATCTGTAAACCAAGGTAAGACAGGGATGTCCTCTGTCTCCAACATTTTTTTAATATTTATATTAATGAAATACTAATACAGTGGCTTTAAATAACACAGTCCAACAGAATTTTTGCTGACTTTTATATGAGACTTGCTTTTTACTAATTTGGGTGCGTTGATTTCAAATATCAAACCCATTTTTCTCTATCACGTCAGGTTTTTCCTCTATGGCATTTTCTTTTTGCTAATTTGTAAGTTTTTGATAGTTTTAAGGAGGCAGTACTATTTAGAGGATCAAAAAAAATCGATTTTTTAATATTATTTTCTGAAAGTATGTACTTTTAAAAATGTGTTCCTAACGTTTTATCAAGATATTCGAAAAATTCCCGAAGATATAGCCTATTATTCAAAGCGGTGCGCAGATCAGGATCGGAGCGCTCACCGCTCTTACTTGTTAGTAAACGAATAAATGCGTAAGAACCTGCAACGGCACGTACTGGCGCTTTGAATGCGAGAGAGGCCGATAATTAGATACATAACTACTTAACAATATTCATTAAAAATTACAAGAATATTTATAAAAAAATAACAATTTTACTTACACATGAGTTTCAGGGAATAAATTTTTGTTTGTAGCAATTTCTGCTGTGTGTTCTGTTTTGGCAATCCCTTTGAATACTCCAACAGTAGTCGGCCATCATGTGAGAATCCCATCTTCCTTGGTACCGATCTTCCATAGTTTTTAAGTCTTGATGAAATCTTTCGCCTTGTTCATCGCTTACAGCACCTAAATTCTTGGGAAATCTATCAAGATGACTGTATAGGAAATGAAGCTTTATGCTTATGTTGCAACCTAGGCGCTAATTTTCGAGCATTGTTTCCACTAGATCTTTATAATTGCACGCTTTTTTGTTTCCAAGAAAATTATTCGCAACCATCGTAAACGAAGTCCAGGCCTCTTTCTCAATTTTGTTCATAGAGTTGATGAAATTTGGGTCTCTCATTAAAGTTCTAATTTGCAGTCCATCAAATACACCGGCTTTAATTTTTTCATAACTAAGTCGTGGAAATTTTTCACATATATATTGGAAACAGTCACCTTGTAAATCTAAAGCTTTAACATACTGCTTCATAAGACCTAGTTTGATGTGTAGAGGTGGAAAAATGATTTTTTCTCTGTCGATTAAAGGTTGATTTATAACATTCTGTTCTCCAACATTTAAGGATATTCTAAGAGGCCAATGTTTCTGATTCCAGTGTTGGTTTCTAGCTCAACTATCCCAGAAGCATAGAAAACACAGAAACTTTGTATATCCTCTTTGAAAGCCAAGTAAAAAGTTCACCATTTTAAGATCCACACAGATGATCCAGTTATGGTCTGTATATTTTAATACCTTCAGAACCTTTTTAATGTCCTCATATGTTTCCTTTAAGTGGACTGAATAGCCAATAGGAATTGAGCCATATACATTCCCATTGTGTAGTAAGACACACTTGAGACTTCTGCTTGAACTGTCGTTAAATAAACGCCACTCATTTGGATGATATTGTACAACACTCATTTCAGTTAGTAAACCTGACACATTGTTACAGTAAACAAACCCACACTCGTGTTTAAAATATTGTACAAGAATGCTTTTCCTGCTACGATAAAAAGTTATCTTCATATCTTGCTCCAGTGAGTTTTTTTCATTTAATCTTGAAGCTAGCAATGCCTAATGATTCCTTTGATAGACCCAAATCTCTTACTAAGTCATTCAATTCCGCTTGAGTAAACGTTGCAGTCCAGAACTAGAAATTAAATTTTGTCTAAATCAACATCCGGGTCTTGCTCCTCAAGAACATCTGGCATATCCCGATCATGCTCGTTCTCAAGTAAAGGAAGTCCTTTATAAATTGGCACTGCTATTTCATTGGAATGAGCAACTGGCTGAATTGCTGAGTCGAGATTTGGATACACAATTTTTTCCTTATTCTTCTTATTATAACCAGAAGTCTGAACTAAACAAAAATAATAATCATCTATGTGATTTTTCGGTTCACGACAAATCATTGGAATGCCAAAAGCTAATTTTTGGTGTTTTCCCTTGCTCCACTGTCGTAAATTTTCTACACATGACTTACACACTTTATTTGGATCCATGACTTGTCCTGATCTGCAGTTTTTACATCAAAGTATGCAAAGTACACTTTCTTAACGAAATCAGTGATATTTGTCCTTTGACTGGGAACAGTAAAGCTGCCACAAATGTAGTAGAAGGAATCTACACTATTGACACAATTTCGAGTAGTAGACATGATGTATTTTCTTCACTGCCGACTAACATGCAATTAACAAGACAAAAAAAACCAGATACTTTATTGAAATGTTATAAGCGCTCATCATACTTTCACAATCGATTAACGATTGACTGATTTCGATCGTTCTTTGTCCTCTATGACGCATATAGCATTCATTTGTTTTAGGCAGTTGTCATCATCTAAATGTATTCGGTTATCGGCCTCTCTCGCATTCAAAGCACCAGTACGTGCCATTGCAGGTTCTTACGCATTTATTCATTTACTAACAAACCAGAGCGGTGAGCACTCGGTTTTGATGTGTGCACCGCTTTCAATAATAGGCTATATCTTCGGGAGTTTTACGAATTTCTTGATAAAAAGTTAGGAACAGATTTTTAAAAGTACATACTTTCAGAAAATAATATTAAAAAATCGATTTTTTTGATCCTCTAAATAGTACTGCCTCCTTAAAACTATCAAAAACTTACAAATTAGCAAAAAGAAAATGCCATAGAGGAAAAACCTGACGTGATAGAGAAAAATGGGTTTGATATTTGAAATCAGCGCACCCAAATTAGTAAAAAATGAGTGTCAGATCATAATCAGCAGAAAAAAAAATTTTTTTTTGTTGGCCAGTGTAATCCAAGTTGAGAAATTTCCTGGAATAATAAAATATGTTATTATTTGCAGGCAAGCATTCCTCTAGCATTCTATACCTGAATCATTTTTATTACATATGAATGTAATAATATCAGATAAGGAAGACAATTTGCAAAAAAATCATGTATAGGTTGCCTCTACACAAGCAACATCCCTCCAACAGTCAATTGAAAGTTTATCTATGCTGATGATATTGCAGTTGTCATCCGAGACAAAACCTTCCAAGGCCTTAAAGAAACACTGAACAAAGATCTGAGCTCACTCCAAAACCACCTTAAAAGCTGGTAACTACCCCACCTGATCACAGCAAAATTGTTGTATCAGCTTTCCACCTAAATAACCATAAGGCTCTCTGATAGAAAACTATAAAATAAAATTCTGCAACTGGATTCTAATCCATGAAAGTAATCCTTGCTAAATTAGTGTCACATTTCTCGTAGACAGGCTTATACGTTGGTCATGCATTATTAAATTACTTAAGGAATATAACAACATAGATACAAATATAAATTAAATTACAGTTTAATAAATATTTCCGATATTTCGGCAACGACCCGTTGCCATTTTCAAAAGGAACTTACAAAAAAAGCCACTTGCACGTAGGCACTACAACATAGTAACTGAGAATGAAGAGATGAAGCTGTTATTCTCCTAAAAGTCCTGATGGTGTCCTCTGGAGGGCTAAGTAGGTGTTCTTGGCAGTTGGGCTGAAGGTCTGCTGATGTAAGCCTCCCAAATTTGGGGCAGTCGCATACAACCAAATTTGTCGAGGTTTGGAGAGTTTCTTAGGGCTGAGGTTGATTGCATAAATAGTCTTTCGAATTTGTATTTGCTATGGTGTATTACTGTAGCTTTCTTCCACTGTATTCTGTGGCATATATCCAGAGCATGGTCTGCAAGACCAGAATGGCTGCACTTGTGAAAACGGATGTAGTCCTTGTGTTCAGAAATTCTGATATATGCTGTCCTGCCTGTTTGGCCAAAGTAAGACAGTTTACAACTGCCATGGACCTGGTATACACCAGGTAGATCTAGGGGAAGTGGTTGGTCTTTGGTGGAGCGGATAAGGGATGCCAATTTTCTGTATGGCCTGTAACAGGAGCTCAGGTCATGATTTTTTAAAATTTTAGTAATTTTTTCCGAGGTGCCTCGGATGTAGGGAATAGAGATGGATTTAGAGTAATCCTTGTTGTGGAGGGGGGAGGAGAGTTGTGGTGTGTAGGTTTTAATATTTTTTTTTGGATTTTTTTTGGGGGTAGCCATTGGCTTGAGAAAGTGTTGAGGATGTGATTTAGTTCAGTGTTTAGGGCCATGTCGTTAGAACAGATTAGTTTAGCCCTGTTGCATAGTGTTTTCACCACTCCATATTGTTGTGAGGGGAGGTGGATTGTTGGTGAATGTATCTGACTGTATGGGTGGGTTTTCTATAGACTGAGAAAACCAAGGTTCCATCAGGCTGGCAGGTGACTAGTGTGTCTAGGAAAGGGAGGCTGTTGTTTTCCTCTTTTTCCAGGGTGAACTTGATTCTGGGGTGTTGGTTGTTCAAGTGTGTTAAGAAGAGAGGAGTGTTTCAGAGCCATGTGGCCAAATAGCGAACACATCATCAACGTAGCGAAGCCATATGGTTGGTTTTTGTGGGGCAGAGGCTAAGGCTTTTTCTTCAAAGGTCTCCATAAAGAAATTGGCCATGGGTGGCGAGAGTGGTGAACTCATGGCTGTCCCCTGTATTTGTTTGTAGAATTTTCCCTGCCAAACGAAATAGCTTGAGTTCATTGTGAACTGAAATAGGGCTGCGATATCGGGAGAAAATTTAGCTTGGATTAGCTCTAAAGTTTCCTTGAGTGGGACATTTGTGAATAAGGAGGAGACGTCAAAGCTGACCATTATGTCAGTATGTTGGAATAAGGTTTTCTGTGCTGGCTTTGAAGTGGGCTGAGTTTTTTATGTGTGATGGTATGTTCCCAGTATAGTGTGTGAGCTCTTTGGCCAAATGTTTAGCTAATTTGTATGTGGGGGGAATCAATGCCATCTACTTTGGGATGTAATGGCACATTTTCTTTATGTATTTTTGGGATTCCGTAAATATGGGGGGGGGGGATATAGAGTTAAATGGCTTTAATCTGTTGGTAACTTCTACAGTCCAAGAAGTGACTTTCTTAAGGAACTAATTCTTTATTATTCCTCATTTCCTGTTGATCTTTATATTCCTTGTTGGATATGTTGGTTTTTGGTGGTCTTGCTTTGGAGAGGACACAAGCTTCATCGAGTCTTATACTGTTGGCGATTTGATGTGGAAGGTGGTGGATTCCCCTTTCAATCTGGATCATAATATCCTCATTAGGTATCTTTCTGGGAGCAATGGTGAAGTTGTGGCCATGTGAAAGTGCATTGAGTGCTTCAGGATGACAGAAGAAAGGTTGATTACGGTGTTGGTAGCAAGTTTTGGATTGACGGTAGAGTTCTTCTTTAATTTTTCGAATTTTTTCAGATGTCGACCTTGTATTTATTCAAATTCTTTGTCTGCAGCGGTACATGAGACATCATGTAAAATAGAATTCGTGATTTAAAGTGCACGAAAGCTCATCTTCGAAGGCACGAATAGCTTCGTTAATGTCCACTAAGAGAAACTGCGTAGCGGTGATTTGTTCGTGAAGCAATTCGTAGCTAGCGCGGTTATATATATGGAGAGCTTTTTGTGAAACAAAACGGTGCTTGAATTTTACACAGTTTGGGATTACCTTATTATCCCAGCAGCGTTTCAGGAAAGTTAGATGATTTAATTGTCTAGACAGCTTCAACTTTATTTTACCGTATTGGTGGACCTTCCGTGTGATCGTATCTCCATGATGATGTTGATTCTCATAGAAAGGCTTATACGTTGGTTATGCATTATTAAATTACTTAAGGAATTGAGCAACGTAGATACGAATATAAATTAAATTACACTTTAATAAATTTTCACATGGCTACAACTTCGCCATTTCTCCCAGAAAGATACCTATTGAGGATATTATGATACGGATCGAACAGGAAATCCGCCACCTTCCACATCAAATCACCAACAGTGTAAGACTGGATGTAACTTGTGTCCTTTCCAAAGCAAGACCACCAAAAACCAACATATCCAAAAAGGAATATAAAGCTCTACAGGAAATGAGGAATAATAAAGAATTAGTTATCACCAAAGTAGATAAGGGAAATGCAATTGTAGTACTTAACCAAAAGGACTACACAGGTAAGCTTAATGCTCTTCTTTTAGATTGGGCTACTTACCTCCCTATCGAATACAATCCCACCAACTCACAAATTAGAAAACTTCACAGGCTCCTTAAGAAAGTCACTTCTTGGCAAGTAGAAGTTACCAACAGATTAAAGCCATTTAACTCTATACCTCCCCTTATTTACGGACTCCCAAAAATACATAAAGAAAATGTGCCATTATGTCCCATAATGGATGGCATTGATTCCCCCACATACAAATTAGCTAAACATTTGGCCAAAGAGCTCTCACACTATACTGGCAACACACCATCACACATAAAAAACTCAGCCCACTTCAAAGCCAGCACAGAAAACCTTACACTCCAACATACTGACATAATGGTCAGCTTTGACGTCTCCTCCTTATTCACAAATGTCCCACTCAAGGAAACTTTAGAGCTAATCCAAGATAAATTTTCTCCCGATATCTCAGCCCTATTTCAGTTCACAATGAACTTAGGCTATTTCGTTTGGCAGGGAAAATTCTACAAACAAATAGAGGGAACAGCCATGGGTTCACCACTCTCCCCACCCTTGGCCAATTTCTTTATGGAGACCTTTGAAGAAAAAGCCTTAGCCTCTGCCCCACAAAAACCAACCATATGGCTTCGCTACGTTGATGATGTGTTCACTATTTGGCCACATTGCTCTGAAACACTCCTCTCTTCTTAACACGCTTAAACAACCAACACCCCAGAATCAAGTTCACCCTGGAAAAAGAGTAAAACAACAGCCTCCCTTTCCTAGACACACTAGTCACCCGCCAGCCTGATGGAACCTTGGTTTTCTCAGTCTATAGAAAACCCACCCATACAGGCAGATACATTCACCAACATTCCCCCCCCCTCATAACAATATCGAGTGGTGAAAACACTATACAACAGGGCTAAACTAATCTGTTCTAACGACATGGCCCTAAACATTGAACTAAATCACATCCTCAACACTTTCTCAGACAAAGGCTACCCCCCCTCCACAACAAGGATTACTCTAAATCCATCTCCATTCCCTACATCCGAGGCACCTCAAAAAAATTACCAAAATTTTAAAAATACATGACCTGACCTCCTGTTACAGGCCTTACAAAAAATTGGCATCCCTTATCTGCTCCACCAAAGACCAACCACTTCCCCTAGATCTACCTGGGGAAGTGGTTGGTCCATGGCAGTTGTAAACTGTCTTACTTTGGCCAAACAGGCAGGACAGCAAATATCAGAATTTCTGAACACAAGGACTACATCCGTTTTCACAAGTACAGCCATTCTGGTCTTGCAGACCATGCTCTGGATACATGTGACAGAATACAGTGGAAGAAAGCTACAGTAATACACCATAGCAAATACAAATTTGAAAGACTATTTATGCAATCAACCTCAACCCTAAGAAACTCTCCAAACCTCAACAAATTTGGTTGTATGCGACTGCCCCAAATTTGGGAGGCTTACATCAGCAGACCTTCAGCCCAACGGCCAAGATCACCTACTTAGCTCGCTAGAGTGCACCATCAGGACTTTTAGGAGAATAATAGCTTCATCTCTTCATTCTCAGTTACTGTGTTGTAGTGCCTACATGAACGTGCCTTTTTTTGTAAGTTCCTTTTGAAAATGGCAACGTGACATTACCGAAATATCGGAAATATTTATTAAAGTGTAATTTAATTTTTATTCGTATCTACGTTGTTCAATTCCTTAAGTAATTTAATATTGTCACATTTATTTACAGTCTTGCAGCATACTTAACAATATTTGAAGAAAATTAAGTTAAATACATCTGCCTGGAACAACATCATAAAGAAGCTCACAGGCACAACTTGGGTTGCAATGCTTCGACGCTTAGAACAGCAGCCCTGTCTCTGGTCTTCCCAGTGGAATTGTATTTCTTGCCAGTTTTGAGCTGCAAATCATCTTGTGACTCTTGTGGACACAGTTCAACATAACAATGAGAACCATCTCTGGTACCTTAAGATCTACTCCTTTCCCATGGTTGCCTTTTCTTTCCCACATCATTCATCCATGCTTCAGAAGAGAAGAAACTAGCTACCATCAAAGAAATAAATAAAATTAGGAATATCACAAACTTTCCAATATATCTCTGCCTCCAACTCACCACCTTGCCTGCAGATCTCCCATCTGGCTTATAGAAATACCAGATGATGGTCTCCAGGACTGGTGGAGAAGACTCTGGAATGAATTGCAAACAAGTATCTGATCACTGATCCAACTATCCTCCAGGATTCAGTCTACCTCAACACCTATATGAATGGAGCTAGTTAAACAGATTTAAGACCAGACAAGACTGACATGCCCAATTACTACATCTGTGGGAAATTTCACAGTCACTCTTTTGTGTGTGTTGAGGGGGGGGGGCTGTACAGGCTGTGCATTATATCACTGATGACTACCCCACACACTCCTTCCCTGGAGGGCTCAGGAACTTGCATTTGCTCCCAAATAGTGTCACTGAGTGGTTAACTGAACTGTCAATCTCTATATAGCTTTGTCCATTAATTTCTTGTATTTTTACCCATACACTATATGATAAATGATAAATGGCATTTTGTGGACAAGCTCCAGTTAGAAGTAAAATAGTCATTGATAATAAAAATAATAGAACAGATAAATACTTTTATCTTGAATGTGAAATATCATATGAATTAGAAAAGGACATCAAATGAAAAACTTTAAAATATATACAGGTTATAAGCCTGATAAATAGAACTCTCAGTCTAACTTTGTAAAATAAGAAACCTCCTTAAAAATATACTACAGCACTTTGAAGATATTTTAAAAGAACCAAAAATGAAATCAACAGAAGGTAAATTCAACAAATACAAACAAAATTGGATAGAACATGTAAACCAAATTGTGAACATCCAATATCCTAAACAATTAATAAAATATAAACCATTTGGGAAGAGAAGACTAGATAGACCTCAATGAGACTGGAACAGATCATAAGGTCCATATCCGTATTTAGTTTTATAAAGATATGGTAAGTACCTGCTCGGTTTCTGTTGAGGACATATAATAATCATTGCTAACACCATGTTCCAACATAAAAATGTGCACAAATTTATATGGAGAGATGACAAAGCAATAACAAAAGTCTTATTATGTTATTATTAAAAGTGATATTTTCATATGGGTTCAGGACATGAGTATGCAAGGAATTTGAAATAGGAAGTGATTACCACTTAATTTTAAGCAAGATGAAATTGAATATCATACTGAAAAGAAAAGCATGTAAGAAAGTTTTAAAAAGAATCAAAGTCAGTCTGCTTTCAGAGCTGAACTGTAGACTTAAATGTATAAATATTATTCAAGAAAAATAATGAGAGTCTGAAGAAAATAATCAAATCTTGGAGACTCGGTAAACTCTGAAGAAAACATTGATTGATTCAGCCATGGAAGCATGTGGTGAAGTTGTCTGCAAGGATAGAAAAATCAGAACTGCATGATGCACTCAGTAATATAAGGAGACAGTTATGGAAAAGAAGAAAGCATATTTCTAGCAAGTAAATTAGCATATGTTTTGTTTTAGCTAAACAAAAGTCATGAGAAGACTAACAAGAATATAGAAGGTAATATCACGAAGATACACAAATGTTCTGAAGTCTATTGAAAAGCTTAGACATGGAGGAAAGAGTACTGTAAAAGGAATCAGAGATAATAAAGATTATATGAAAACTACAAATAAAATTACAAATACTAGCTAAGAAATAATATTCTTGTTTACTTTCTGAAGATAAAGATATTCTAGATGGCTAAAGTAATTACATTGAATGATTGTGAAACAAGAAGTGACAGAATAGTGTTAAAATAATCAAGTGGAATGCAGTCAGGAGTACATATGATTACCTGAAGTAGAAAAAGCCATCAAAAACCCGAAATGTGGAAAAATCGTGGGAGTAGATGACATTCAGCCAGAAATGCTCAAATGTGAAAGTAGAAAAGTTTAACAGTGGCTATGCTACTTAATTCGGAAGTTTCATTCTGAATGTGAGTTCAAATTAATCAGTTATTTCTTAGGACGTCAGTATTATCAGATCTTATATTTCACTCTTCTAACTGCATTCCACATATTTCTTGGTCTTTCTCTGAAACATTTTTCTGCTATCCCAGTATTAAACACTAGTTTTGCTAACCTTTCCTCTCCCATTCTGTTTAAAGTCACCATTTCATGTCATTTTTCTCTCCCATTCTGTTAATTAATTTAAGTTACCATAGATCACCTCTACTCAGCTTTCAAATGTTAATAATGTCAGTTTCTTTCATAATATTTTCATTTTGAATATCATTCTGTCATTGATTCCAGTTTTTGCTCCTCTAATTTTTTTAGAAAACTTATATCTGTGGTCATTAGTCTTTAATCAATTGTTTTATTTCTAACCCACCTCTCTGATCCATGAGTTAAAATTTATTTCAACACTGTTGTGTACTTGAAAGATTTCTCTTTTATTCCTTACAGATTTATTCAACTGACTGTTCACTGTATCAGCTTTGCTAATTCTGTTCTATATCTCCACATTTAATTTTCCATATTCATTATAAATTGTGAATAAATAGCTGAAATATTTGTAGTTAAGGTAATGGAAAGGTTGGTTGAGAGTTAGGATAAGGAGTAAGTTGATGACAGCAGTATTCTCTGTGATGATTGGATTGGTTTATTGACGAGAGATCATGTTTTATGTTGTTTGTATACTACAGCAAAGTGATGAATGCATTGCATAAGCGAGATGCATATAAATGATATATTTAGATTTTCAAAGGCTTTTGATAAATTTCCATATAACAGGCTGATAAATGACTGATGGGATTGAATATTAAATTAATGATCAGGATAGACGACTGACTGTCAGATAATTATCAGTATGTTGTGTATGGGGGGGGGGGGCAATATCCAGAAAGAGAAAGTCACTAATGCCTCTATGGGATCTGTTTTGAGGCCATTTTTATTGAAGTTATATATTAATGATATTGGATGGATGAACTTGGAGATATGTAGCTATTTGCAGATAAAGGTTCCTTGCATCACTGACAGGATTTGAACCCAGGTCTTTCCAACCAAGGGGTCCGTCTATACCAACTGAACCAGGGAGGCTCAACAGAACAACAAAGAGTCAAGCAGATCTGTGGTCTTACAAGATGATTTGAATAAACTGCAGGAGGGTGGAGGTGAATGGAACTGCTAGTTTAATGTTGTAAGGGTTGTAAAGTTGTAAAGGTTTTGAAAAATGGTAGGTAAAGATGGGATGCAAAGTGCATATTTGGAAGGAAAATTTTGAAGGAGTAGAGGAGATGAAGATCTAGGAGTGATGGTGGACAAGGATCTGAAGTTTAGTGGTCGCATTGCACAAGTTATGAATTCCTCATTTTGGATTATGGCAGTGATACATGGAACCATGATGCAGAAATAAAGAAGTTGGTTACATTTCAATGTATACAAGTCCTTAATGTGGCCTCATATAGATATACAGGGTGTCCCAGAATTAGCTATCTGTTTCTATGAAATCGGACAAATCCATTAAAAACTGATATAATTTCATGTTTATTACCTAATTATGATACAAAAACAGATAGATTTATAAATCATTTCAAATCTTTTGAGAACTTTCAACATGTGCTCCATTTGAATCCCTGCAAATTTCAAGTCTATCCTTAGCATTGTGAAACACGTTTTGAAGCATTTCAGGAGTTATGTCCTGCACTGCCATCTGAAAACTCAGCTAAACTGTTGATCTTTTGGCGATAAACCTTTGTTTTTATGAAACCCCATGCAAAGAAATCTAGGGATGTCAAATTCGGAGAACGTGGAGGTCAAGGTTGAGGTGTTCCACGTCCAATCCACTGATTCGGAAAGCGTCTGTTGACGTATTCTCAGACAATTAGTGCAAAACGACGTGTTGCTTCATCTTGTTGAAACACAACATTATCAAGAATGCCATCATCAAGAAGCTGTGGTTTGAGAAACTGCTAAAGCATATCAAGGTAGATGATACCTGTTACAGATGCTTCCCAAAAGAAGAATGGGCCATAAATTTTGGAATTTAGTCATTCCAAGCTACACATTAACTTTTGGAGAGTATCTTTACCATTCTATAACTTCAGATGGTTTTTCATCGGATCAGATATGATAATTGTGTTGATTGACTTTACCACATGCGCAGAAAGTCACATCATCACTGAATAAGATGTTATCCAATAAACCTCCATTTTTGATCTGATCCAGAAATTCTGCATGCTTTACTGCTAGATTTGGATAATCCTCTTCATTTAGGACATGCAGTACATTTGCAATTTCAGATCCTGAATGTGATAAGCCTTTTTCATCAGTGTCAATCGAATGCAAAATTCCATGAACGTTGTCTTGGATATGTTATTAGTGTTAGGGTTCTGAAGTGAGATGAAATAAAATTATGAAATAATTTAGAATTTTCTACATTTATAACACATATTAAAAATGATAAACATCAATAAACACTAGTTTTAAAAAAATTAGTCCCATTTCACTTAAACAGATAGCTGATTGTTATTACATAGGAATCTCCATAGACTCAGAAGACTTATTGTAGGAGACCCATTATTCACACCCAATCATTATTATTATTACATCCTCCACGGAGTCAACAGACTCATCGTGGGAGGTTCATCAACTGACAACATATTTATCATATAGATCTTAAACTCCTTGACACTCCTTGCATTAACAACACATTCTGGTAATATGTTTCATTGACTGACAATTCTCCATGTAAAAAATCTATTCCTCACAACCCCTCTTCACTACATTTTTACATAACTTCCAGGAATGACATCTGGTTCTTCCCCTCTCATCTTCTACTCTTTTTATAATCTCCTGGATTAATCTGATAAAACCCTCTCACTAACTTAAATGTCTCTATCATATCACCTCTCTTCCTTCTATCCACCAAAGTCTCAAATCCACATTTCTTCAAACTCTCTCCACAGCCAGCATTCCAAACACCTGATATTGTCTTAGTCATTCATCTCTGGACCCTCTCCAATGTGTCCACATCACATTGAAAACTAGGTGACCAGATCTGAGCACAATAGTGTGTGTTCTGACCAGTGCCTTATACACTGGCACAACCACTTCCTTATCCTTGCATGTTAGAGTACTTCTTATCATAGCAGCACTACGATGTGCAGCCTTTGTAACACTAGCAATACTGTCAACCATCACTCCCAAATCTCTAATCTCATCCATTTCCTGGAGTATGGCACCATCGATATAGAATGCAGTCTTATATTTCTACACTCCAAAATGCAACACCTTGCACTTCTTTATATTAAATCAACAAACCCCACTCCATTGTCCAAGTGAAAAGTCTATTCAAATACTGATACTGCTGATGTTAAATCCCTTCAGGAATTTAACATCAGCAGTGCTAATTATAATTCTTACCAACTTTGAATCATCAGCAAATAATTGAAGATCTCCAGTCAGTCCACATGATATATCATTTACAAACAAGTTAAACAGCATTGGCCCAAGAACAGAACACTGGAGCACACCACTGGTTACCCTCTTTTTTTCAGACACTGTTCCATCACACACACGCAGCCTTTGTTCAGTGTGGAAACATTCAGAGAGCCAATCTCTCCAATTTCCAATCTCTATTTACTCGCTTAACCCTTAGTATGCAGTCATACATTGTTTTGTCAGATACTGCATTGGTCTCAAAGACTCATCTAGGAGGTCCTTTTCATCATACACGTAGCTCATCATAACATGCTTTAAACACACTCAATTTCTCTGCAGACAACACACTCTCAGGCAAGGCATTCCAATCATTCACAACTCAGCATGAAAAAACCTGCTTCTCACTCCCCTACTCACATCCTCTTTATACAGTTTCCAGGGATGACCTATGGTTCTCCCCTGATCTCCCACTCTTTTCTGTAGAACCTCTCCAGCATTGATCCTATAACCCCTTACTAACCATTGACCCCTTACTAACTTGTAGGTCTCTATCATATCTCCCCTCTTTCTCCTGTCCACCAGCCTGCAAGTTGCATCTTCTCAATCATTCCTCATATTCGACATTCCAGAGGTTAGAAAACTACCTTAGTCAGTCTCCTCTGGACCCTTTCCAACATCTCTTCTTCCTTCTGAAAACCAGGTGACCAAATCTGGATGCAGTAGTCCATGTGTGGCCTAATCAAAGCCTTATACAATGGAACAAGAATCTCCCTACTTCTACAAGTCAGTGTCCTCTGCATCATTTCGAGAAGCCTTTGTTTTGTCTTCCTATTTTGGCAATGTCTCTCCTAAATTTCAGATCCTTATCCACTATCACCCCCAAATCTCTTATTTCCTACACCTCTGACAATATATCCTCAACAAGCATAAATTCTGCATCCCATTATTGTTTACCAAATTTTAAAACCTTACATTTTACAACATTGAACTCACATCCCCATTCCTGTGCCCAATCACTCAATTTATTCAAGTCTTCTTGTAAGGCCACAACATCTTCTCCACCCTTCATGGTTTGTCCCAACTTTGCATCATCTGCAAACAACTGAATATCTCCAAACAAATCTTCTCCAATATCATTAATATACAAGTTAAACAGCAATGTCCCTAAAATAGACTCCTGAGGCATACCACTAGTAACTTCCCTTTTCCTGGATATCACTCCACCATACGACACACAACGTTGATACCTATCCGATATCCTGTCTCCAGTCCAATGCACCAATCTAATATCCAAACTCATCCGCTCTAGTTTGACTATCAACTTATCATGTGATAATCATCAAAAGCCTTTGCAAAATCTAAGTATATTACTATGTATACTTCTCCTCTGTCCATGGAAGCAGTCATCTTATTGTAATAAATAAGTAGATTACTAGAACATGACATCCCTTTAGCAAATCCATGCTGTCCATCAAAGATAATACCATTGTTTTCAACCCAATTCTGGATCCTAGTTCTCACAAGCTTCTCCAATAACTTAACTACAACACCTGCACACAGATAGGCCTATAGTCTGATGCTTGAGTTCTATCTCCTCCTTTATGAGGTGACACAATCTTGTCCTCCTTCCACTGCTTAGTAACTTGACCCAGTGCAAGACTCATATCAAAACAATATGTCCAGGCCGACGTCAACTCCCTGCCACATTCTTTCAGAATACGTGTTGATATATTATCAAGTCCAACAGCCTTATTTACATCTAGTTTGCTCAACTCCCCATACACCTCTTGCTCACTTACAGTGAGTCTCTCTTCCCCATCATCAACTGCTCTCAATCTCTCCATGAAGTCGCATTCACAAGATTGAAAGATCTTTATGAACTGCTCATTAAGTATCTCCACCACACCTTTTGCAACAGCTGTCTTTTTTCTCCAATCAATGTGATTCTTCCATAATCATTCTTTCTTTTGCTGGCTACATATTGAAAGAACTGCTTAGGGTTCTTTTTGGCTTCATTAGCTAACTGCTATTCATACCTCACTTTAGCTACCCTCACCAACCAAATCACCTGCCTTGTCTATTTTTGTTGTCCTCATGGAATTGGTTATGCTGCTTCTCTTATGCTGCCTCCATAATGCCCCTTTTCTCTGTATTGCATGCTTAATCTCTTTATTCGTCCATTTCACTCCTACCTTATTTAACCATTCTCACCCTTGAAGTACATTTAGACATTGCATCTACCAGATACATTTTGAAAATCCCCCAAGCTGCATTGTCCTCTTTTCCAGCTAACTCCTCATTCCATGCTTCACCTGCTAGCTATCTCCTAAGCTCTTCATAATCACCACCATTGCAGTTCCATATATACCCTTTTCTCAGAGAGGTCCTCACACTGCTGGCAACCACCCAGGTAATCACTTCATGGTCACTCTCGCCAATTGGTGAGTGATTGTACGCTTCATTTATAATTAATCATCCTCTGGTGAGATGGCCAAATCCAAGACCCTCAATCCTCGTTTGCCCTACGTTACATACTGCCTGAGTAGTTATCCCTCAAAAACTCAAGAAACTCATTTTGTTTGCTTCCAGTTGCTATCTCATCATTCCAGTCTATGTTGCCATGAATAAAATCGACCAATAATGATCACTCTTTTTTTATTTGCTTATCTAATTTGATTATACATTTCATAGTCACTACCATTCACATTACCTAGTCTATAACAACATCCAACCAAGTATTGCATTCCATTCACCTCTATCTTACACCATACTGCCTCAAAACCACTGGCACTATTTCCCCCTTGCATCTCTACTTTGTATAGACATAACTCTTTCTATATCATCAATAGCACTCCCCCTCCCTTTTTACTCCTTCTATCCTCACGAAACACATCACCCTTCCATCTATATTCCTGTCAGGATGTTGTACTCATCTAACCATGTCTTATTTATTCCAACAATTTTTGGGTGAACTGACTCAATTAGTGCAACCATTTTATTTGCCTTGTTTCTTGCACTTCTAGCATTTGTATACAAACACAACAGCTCATTCCTTGATCTACAGCTAGTTCCACTGATACCGCTCATTCGATGTGATCTCTCCATGCTCGACTGGTGCCATTTCCCTTTCTGTTTATTCATTTTAGAACCCCCTTCAATTCCAACCATATCACCCTGATCCCAGGTCATCCCATTCCTTTTCTGTCTGCACATGCTCTCACCTCCTCTTGGAGCATCCACCTTTCTCGCGCTGTGTACCCTTGTTCACCCTGAGCCTACCCGTTTCCCTGCTCCTCTTGCACACCCATTCTCTCATTTTCTATACTCACACCACTCACTTCCCCATTCATAAGCACCTCTTCAATCTCTGCTGTCTTATTCTCCTGCTCTTCCACATCACTTCCCACTTGATCTGATTCATTCTCTGTACTCACTTCTCTACCTTCCAGCAGCAGTCTCTCCAAGCAACTCACACCATAACCACTCAAATGCAGTCCATCGCTCCCATACAGTTCACTTCATCCTTCAAACTCATTCCACTCTTTGACAAACTGTACTCCCTTCTCCTCACATATTTCAGCCAAAATATCATTCATAATCCTTGCTCTCCACCTCATCTCATCACAGTCATACCTAGGCAACATGCTTACTACCCTTCCTGTCACACTATTCTCTTTTATCCATCTGAGCAGCCTCCTGATATCCATTCTGTGCTGTTTGTCCTCTGTCAAATCATTTGTACCTATTAAAACCATCAACTCCTTTGTCCTCTCCCTCCTCTTATCCAATGCCTCAATAACGCTACTCATTTTACTGCCTGGAAAACATATCTTGTGCATCCTCTCATCCAGCACACCTTTAATAATGGAATCGCCATACAACACCACTTGCTCGTCATTCGTTAACTCTTTCATACCTACTTGATTTGTTTTAATCGTTTTCACCTGAATTTTCTTAATTTCACTCCACATCCATTTCATCTCTTGCCTCATCCAACGTAATTCAACTTTCGAATCTCGCGTCACATTCTCATTTTCATTCAATCTTTCTAATTTTCGAATTCTCGACTCCTGCTTCACACTTTCACCCTCATCTTTTTGAGTTTCCATACTCTTGGTCCATGCTTCCAACTTTCGCTTACATTCATTCTTTCCATTTTTCCCACTTTCGAACCTTTCGTCATGCTATTTCCGGTTTCTTTTGTTCTCTCAATTTCATTGCCTTCAGCCACGTTCACCTTGCTTTCATTCTTTTTTACCTTCCATTACTGTTTTCAAATCATTCGTTTTCTTTTTCAATGATTTTTTAACAATTTTTCACCTTTCTTTCACACAGTCTCTTTCAAACAAGCACTCATTCTTCCCGCGACATTCTCGCTATTAACACATTTTATTAACAAATTCGTATTAGCACTCATCAAATCCTTGTTCAGTTCAAACTTCGCACATACCCTCTTTCCATCAGTTCTAAATGTCCACATATCATCTGTGTAATCAAAAGAATACATGTAGCATACCTCACACTTCACAAAACAACTGAAGTCTAAGTTAAAGTCATGCACTGACAAAGTCGACGCCATCTTTCCCCTGCCAATTACTACTCTAATGTCTAATAACAACGAATTTGTAATTAAGTTTAAGCAAAATATCCCCCACACTAATAATACTAGTAGCACACAACATTTATAGCAGCTCTTACTCAATTACTCATATACAATTAATTATTTCAAGAATAACCTATCCGAATGTGGAGCTCTTCTTACACACCGCCGCTACTGTTGCCTCAAGAGCACCCCAATATATACTTCCACATGTATCCATTTTTGGCTGTGACCTTTTCTTGTTTCATCACTTCCCAAACAAGTACCTCATGATCACTCTGACCAACCAGTGGCAGTGTCAACACTTCATTAACAACATCTTGTGAAGTCATCACAAAATCCAAAACATTAAAGCTTCTAGCTGCTTCAATCACATGCTGTTTAAGATACTTATCTCTCAAAAATTCCACAAACCACTCACCTTGTTCCCATACACTATTTCCTCCTTCCAGTCTATATTCCTGTATTAAAAGTCTCACATCAGCATCATGTGTTTTTACATGTCCAACTAATTTGCCTAAACATTTCACAATCAGTATTCTCTGCATTCCCTGGCCTATAATAGCATCCTGTCAGATATACTAACCTGTTTATTTGAACTTCGCACCATACAGATTCAAAATCTACGCATGCACTATCAACTTCCACACTTTGGGAACACAGTTCTTCTGCAATCATTAACAGCACTCCTCCTCCTCTTCTCTTTTCACATCTCTATCTTTCCGTAAAATTATATATTCTTCAAATTCTATTCCCAACATCACATCCTCCTCAGACAACCAAGTTTCACTAATTCCAATTATTTTTGTACATATCGTCTCAATCAGTGGAACAAACTCAGCTCTCTTATTTCGAATACACCTTATATTTGTGTATAAACATAACAGTCCTTATGTGTTTGAGGCCATTGTACCAGCACCAACATTCTCTATTCTAGCTGCTATACTACACTTCTCTCTTCGGTTTGACCACTCCTTTCCCTGATCTTGATTGTGATTTCCATTCCTATCTGTCTCATGCTCACTTTTATACATTCCATCATCTTGTGCCACTGCAACCACATCTTGAACCTTATATCCAACTTCCTCCTGCCATACAATCTGTTGATTTGTGCTATCCTGTTTCACAGATGCACTCTGATCATTTGCTAATTGACTTCTTGACTCTGTGCCTTGTCAGAAAACAATCTTCTTCTTCTGTAGCTTGTCCCACTTAAGTGGGGTTGCTGTTTTTGGTAAGTCTTCTCCACATCCTTCTATCTTGGAGACTGTAACCACATCCAAGTTCTTCATCCTCAAGTCCTCCTCCACTAGCTCCTGCCATCTCTTCTTTGGCCACCCATGCTTCCTCTTCCCCTGCACATTCATCTGCATGACCTTTCTTTCCACATATTCGTCCTCCCGCCTCATCATATGACCAAACCATCTCAATCTTGCCTCCTGTATCTTTGCTCCGAAGTTCATAACTTTCACCGTTCCCCTCACATAGTCATTTCTCAGACGATCCTTTCTGGTCACAGCACACATCCACCTAAGCATTCTCATCTCTGCTACCTCCATCTTGCTGATGTCATTTTTCCTAAGGGTCACAGCTTCCATAGCATACATCATAACTGGTCTCACTGCTGTCCTATAGGTTTTGCATTTTAGGTTGATCGTCACTCTGTTATCGCATAACATTTCAGCCATCTCTCTCTCTCTCTCTCCCTCCAGTTCCTCCATCCTGCTTCCTTCTCAGCCTCTCCATTCTCTTCCACTGTTGAACCTAAGTGTCTAAAGTCCCTAACCTTCCTGATGACATTTCCTTCCAGATCCAGATCTGTCTCCTTGCCGTCATCCACTTTGCAACACATATACTCTGTCTTGCTTCTGCTCAGTCTCATACCTCTCTCTTCCAGTACTTTCCTCCATCTTTCCAGTTTAGCTGCCACTTCTCTTGAATCTGCACACAGCAAGATGTCATCCGCATACAACATTGTCCAAGGCATATCTTCTCTCACCACCTCCATCACAATATTAAACAGGAATGGACTTAATGCTGACCCTTGATGCAAGCCAGCTGTCACTTGAAAACTTTCTGTCGGTACCTTCATCTCCCTCAGACACTTCCAGACGTCTTGCCTTGGCACTGTATCGTACGCTTTCTCCAAATCAAAAAGCACCAAATGTAGCTCCTGTTGTTTCTCTTGAAACTTTTCCATCATCTGCTATAACCCAAAGATAGCATCTGTCTTTGATCGACCAGGCATGAAGCCAAATTGCTCCTTTGCAATCTCCACCTCCTTCCTCAATCTACCATCAAGAATCCTTTCTAGGATTTTCATTGTGTGGAACATTAACTTTATTCCTCTGTAATTCTTACAGTCTTGTGCATCCCATTTACCTTTCCTTCTTGTAGATGGGGACAAAAGTGCTATCCCTCCACTCCTCGGGTATATTTTCCTTTTGGCAAACTTTCATGAACAGGTTCCACAGTAGGTCAATTCCCTTTTCCCCTAGTGCTTTTCATGCCTCCACTGAGATCCTGTCAGGTACCACCGATTTTCCATACTTCACCTCTTCATGGCCTCCTTCACTTCCACTCTACTGATGTTCTGCACCATCCCCATCCCCTCATAAGGCTGCCCATCTTCTCTGTGAGTCCTTGCATTTACCTCATTCAAAAGTCCTTCAGAGTATATTCTCCATCTGTTTCTTATATTCTTATATTCACATCCCTCAATAATACTCTTCTTCCAGAGTCTTTGATCTGCCTTACATGTAAGATGTCCTTTGATGCCTTATTTCTACATTTTGCTAATCGATAAATTTTTCTCTGTCCTTTGTTTCTAATTGATCATAAAGATCTTGATATGCCATGGCCTTCGCCTGCACCACAACTCTCTTGGCTTCTCGCTTTCTCTCTCTCTCGCTTTCTCTCTCTTCCACTCTTGATTCATCCCACTTCTGCTTTGCATTCCTCTTAGTTGTCACTGATTCTTGTACATTATTATTCCACCACCAACCCTCCTTCTGCCCTCTAATCTTTCCAGATGTCTCACCAAGCACCTTGATTGATTGTTTTCTTCTCAGAGAACAATAGCCTTTCTAAATGCTGAACACCAAACCCATTCAAATGTAACCCATCTGCTTTATGCCATTCCAACTTCCCTTCAAATTCACTCCACAGATTTACAAATTGAACATCCTTTGCATCACACAACTCAGCCATCTTATTATTCATTATCTCTTCTCTCCTTATCAATTCACTATTATCATATCTGGGCAACATGTTACGACTTTCCCAATAACACTATTCTTCTCCTGCTGCAAAAACTTCCTCAAGTTTATATCAACATTCTTTTTCTTCCCAAAAGTCATATGTGACCACAATTACCACTAATTTCGATGCCTGGTATATCCTTTTCTGCTGCGCATCGGTTATTTGCTTCATTGTTCCACCAGGAAAGCATGTTTTGTGCACTTTATTAGTAATTGCATCTCTAATGATCGAGTCCTGATATATGACTATCCTTTGACTCTTTCTTTATAATATTAACCTCCTCCTCCTTATCATCAGCCAGTCTCTCCTTTAGTTGTTTAATATCCTCTTCCAGAATGTTTTATTTCACTTTTCATTTTTTCTAACTCTTGCCTAAGCTCTTCTACTATTGTCCTGATATTTGCTCCCATTTCTAATCGCTCCAATTTATCCAGGCACTTTTCATATACATTAATGCTTTCCTTCTTCTCGTTTATTTGCAGTGGATGGTTGTGTAACGCATCCACTGCGAAAAATTCAAGGCAGAGCTAGACTTTCGTACAGAAGCTTTCTGTGCCAAACTGAAAAAAAAATGCAAAACAATCCATCAAAAAGTGAGAGTATATAATTGTGTATAACTGTGCAAATAATGATTTACACAATATCTATCACACCTCTCCTTGAACTCATTCGCTGACAAAGTGCTCACAACCATTTCTGGCCACCCATTCCTGGAAATCCACCCTTTCAAACCACACTTTTTTGCAATTTCCAGGGACCACACGTGTTGTCTATCTACTTTCCTGCCATATACTTCAAAATAAGTCTTCTGTGTCAACCTTATAAATACCTGTTAGTCCGATAATAACTTACATATATATATATATATATATACACTCTTCTATCACGTCCCTTCTTATTTACCTCTTAGATAGTTTTTGAAGCCTACAGACTACGAATCTATTTTGATCATTATCATAATTTTTTATATTGGTACTCCATGGAATCAAAATATAAAGGATATTGTGGTCTCCCAAGACTCATCTTGGGAGACCCACACTATCCTTTTTAACACAATAGCTGTTGTACATCTTCTTAAACTTATTTACTGTTGGAGTACTGCGCTCACAACAATTTATTCCACCATTCTCCAAGTAAAGAACCTAGTCCACATACCTTTCCTAACCACACTCCTAGACAACTTCCAAGTGTAACACCCTTGTTTTCTCCCTGCTCCCTATATATTGAAAAATTTCTTTTGTGTCAGTCTTATAGAATCCCTTTAGTAACATAAGTTTCTATCATATCCCACACACCTTCAATCTATCCTCATAGAGAACTTCCACACCCCTGTCACCAGCTTGGTCACTTGTCTCTGAATCAGTTCCACCATCTCCTGATCCCCAAGAAATGCAGTTGATCAAATCTGAGCACAATAGTCAACATGCAGCTGAATCATAGCCTTATAAAGAGGGATAATAACTTCCGTATCATTACTTGTCAATGTGTTCTTTAACATCCAAGTAATCTTCTGAGATATTTTGCCTACTCTTCTAATATGTCCTCTGAATTTTAAACTTCTCTCCACTGTCACTCTTAAATCCCAGCTTCATCAATTTCCTGTAAACTTGTACCATCAACGTGATACAAAGCATGTGATTTTTTCATGCCAAAGTACATTACCTTTCATTTTACAGCATTAAACTGACAACCATTGTCCTCTTTCCACACTGCTGATTTATTTAGATCATCCTTTAACAAATTTACATCACCTTTATCTACTATTGCCCTCTCCAATTTTGCATCATCAGCGAACAACTGAATTTTCTCCCTCTCAAATCTTCCGCTGTATCGTTAATGTACAAATTAAACAGCAGTGGTCCTAGTACAGAGATTTGGGGCACTCCACTAGTCACTCTCATTTGCCTTGATTCCACTCAATCATATACCATCCTCTGATATCTGTCTATCAGCCACTTCTGTAGCCATTCCACTAGCTACATATCCATTCCCAATTGCTACAACCTATGTAATAGTTTTCCATATGGTCTTCTGTCAAATGCCTTTGCAAAGTCAAGCAATATCATAGTATAACCATTTCCTTTATCTAATTCCACTATCACTGTATAAAACGTGAATAAATTACTGCCGCAGGACCAACCTTTTACAAAGCCATCTGTCCCCTATAAAGTATCATATTCTTATCCACCCATTTCTGAATTTTACTTTTAACCAACTTTTCCAATACTAACTACCACTTCAGAGATACTAATGGTCTGTAATTTGCTACTTCTGTCTTGAAGCCACCTTTATGTAATGAAACTATCTTACCCTCTTTCCACTCCCTTGGAACCGTGCCAGAGCTGAGGCTTAGATTAAACAACTGTCAGAGGCACTACCAGTTCATTTGCACATTCTCATAGCACATGAGCTGACATACCATCCAGGCCCATTGCTGTATTCACATTGATATTTTTCAATATACTTAGTATCTCCAATTCATCTACCTCAATTCTCACATCAGTAACTACAAAGTCACCACCTGGATGATATAACTTGCCTTTCCTGCCATCAGCACTAAGTAAAGTAATCATTCCATAATCATTCTTTATCTTACTTGCTACATAGCAAAAACTCTTTTGGATTTACTTTGACCTGATTAGCTAATTTTCTCTCAAAATTTGATTTAGCCTTCCTTGCTCTTCTTGCTTGTGCTTTATATTGCTTATGAGCATGCTGATTACCCATTTGTTTATATTCCTTCCACAATGCTTTTTTTTTTTTTTTCAATTCCTGCTTTATATTATACTCCTCCACTTAATCACTACTCGGTTTATCCTCCTGAGCCTAGGTATACACTCTGATACTGCCTCACTCAAACAGTCCTTGATCGCTTCCATTGCACAAATAACATTCATTCCATGTAGTTTATTATGCCATATCACTGCTCCAAGTTGCTTCCAAGATTGTCATAATTGCTAGTTTTGTAATTTTGCATAGCAACCTTCCAGGACAAGACTGCATGGTAACTTCTCTGATTGAAGATGAGGTTGCTACTATAGTTATAGATAGATCTTCTGATGTGATTACCAGATCCAACACTTTTAAATCCCTAGTCCACTCCATCACATGCTGTTTCAGTTAATTATACCTTAATAACTGCATAAATTTCATTTCGATTTTGCCATGCACTCTTTCCTCCTTCCAACCTATATCCCAATAGTTGTAGTCTCCCATGATAATTGCTTGGCCTGCACTCATTGTACTAATCTGCTGATGCATGTCATCCACATCTTCTTCTGGACAGCCAGGTCTATAGCTGCAACTAACAATATATTTTGTCATGTTAGAAGTTTAATGGAGTGAAACATCGCTACCAGCCTGGTTGGTCTAGTGCTTAGCATATCCACTCTCCAGCCAAAAGGCTGTGGGTTCGAATCCTGCCATGGGCATGGATGTTTGTGATTGTCTGTGAAAATATAAGTGGTGGTGGTGGACAGTAGATGCAGTTTTGTAGATGATGCGGTTGGTGAATGAGGTTGAGTGGTGGAGATGGAGAGTTGTAGGTGCTCTCCCTCGACGAGTCTTGGACTCCTTGGAGGTGTCTAATAATAATAATAAAAAGGATTAAAATATTATTTAATTCTTCCAATATATTGTCTCAGTCACTGAGACATCATCAGGAAATATAATATGAGACTTGAAACATACACACAGTTCAACACAAAACTAAGTGAAATGTGGACAAAAGACTAGTATCTTAACTAGGTGGGGAACCTTTTATGGGCACCTGTTGGCTGCCTAGGATGTAAACTGGGGTCTCAAAGTATTAGTGTTTCCCATATTTTGGGAAGTTTTATACAATCATATTTATTTAAATTAGACTGATTCCTGAGAGCTGCTGCAGATTCCAAAAATATCCTTTCTCTTCTAAATTTACTATGATGAGCATGGTGGTCTTTTTCCAATTGATTTTATGAGCCATATCTAAAGTGTGGTCCACAAGGCCAGATTCACCATAGTCATGACTACAGATGTATTTTTTTGTGTGTGTGTGTGTTCTGCCATATGCCATATCACATGAGCTGGCCAAGAAGATCAGCCATATCACATGTTGACTGATCTTGTCTGTCCACAGTAGGCCAACTTGCAGGAACAGGGCACTTTTTTTATACTCCAGGCAGAGAGAGAGAGAGAGAGGAGGGAGCTGATCTTTAGTGGAACATGTAGGATTAGCCAGCTTTTGGTGGGGCTTGAAAGCTTTGCAGAGATGGCATTTCTTTAAGACTCTGGCTGTTTTTTCTAGAGTGCCTCAGACATAGAGAACTTGTTCATATCACTCATTACACTTCCTTCTAGCATGACTCTCTTCAGTTGACTCATATAAAATTCATTTACATGCATTGATTATTTTTTTACACTTGCACATTAACAGACTGCATCCCCTTTTTTCTTAGCATAGTTCTGCCGACATACCAGTTATGATTCCTCCTTGTTGTCTCACCTTGTTATTACCATACCTTGGCAGCACTCTGATCTTTCATACCACACTCATGATAACCTTCCTGATATCCATCCTTACATTCTCCTTCTGTCCAACCAACCATTACTAGTTCTCTTCCTTGTAATTTTCATATCCAAAGCATAGTCACTCTGTTCATCACCTTCCCACCCTTCCTAGAAAAAAGATCAAATGGACCCTCTCATTTATCACAGTTTTGATAATAGAATCTCCATACATTGTCATCTTGAATGACTCATCACTTCTTTTTTCACTACTTTCTGTCATTCTGTCCTTTCAAATCTTGCATTCCCAGCAGTTGCAATCTCTTTTGCTACCACAATCTCACTTGCTTTCTTTCCATACACACTTTCATTCTCACAATCATGCCTTCTTTTGTTCTGTTATTCATAATCTCTTCTCTCCTACAACAATGCTTGCTTTTTCCTCATCATGCATACTCTCTCCATACCTACAATTATGCTTACATTTTTTTCCATCTTTCATACTCTCTTTCACACATTTAGTCATGCTCACTTTTATTCCATCAGTCTCTTTTGCAGTCAATATTCTGAACACTTATTTTCTTTTTTACCCTTTTGGTTTATACTAACAACCTAACTCCTCACTACCTTCCATTCTTGGCCCAACATTCCCTTTTCTTTCTCCATTCTCAATTACTGATGCCTCACAGTCCAACAATGTATTCCACTTTCTACAAACTCATACATTCTCACTTTTGTTCTTCACTCTCTCTGTCTCCAAACATATTCTCCACATTGTTTCATGCATACATGCTGCACTCACAACAGTGAACCATTTTCAAGAGGTTAATCACTTATTCAAGCATTTACTCACATTTTATCTTTATGCAGCATGATACGATGATCTTGTTCTTATCACCATTTCACTGTTGTTCCATACATAAATACGCAAATTCACAAAAAAATGTCAACAACAACCCACAGAGCTTCACAATCACTATGCAGTAAAGTTAATCAAGTGATCAGAAATAAATGAAAATTTATCAAAATGCCAATTATTACACAAAATAACACTTATCTTTTCTTATTTCTTGACACCTTTTACCCTCTTTTGACAAATTCATATTTCTCTTCCACATTTTTTCCTAGCCTCTTCTCAAGAAGTATGTTGGCATAAATATTACCTGGAACAATCAGTTGTAGGAAAATTCATTTATAATACTCACATTCAGTTTTATTTCCCTTTTTTTTATAGATGGATTATTATAAGAATTCTGTTCCAGTAATTTACAATTCACCTTTTTCACCAGGTACTTCTAAATTTTATAGTATAGACACGATGAAATATTTATACATTCATATTTGAGCATTTCTGGTTGAATATCATCATCTCCATCTGCCTTTCCATATTTCAGGTTTCTGATGGCTTTTTCCACCTCAAGTACTGATATCTGCTCCTTAACTCTTGAATATTTTCTCCCACAGATCTCTAGCTGATTGTTTCATTTAGCAACTGTTAAACAGATTTACTGTAGTCAGCAAGAATTTCTTCAGTTTTTGTGCCACCTTTTTCATCGCTGATTCCTTTTCCACCATCCTAATATTTGGTTTCTGTATTCTTACCAAATGACTACCTCTTAACTTTTTCAGTCTACCAGGGAATTAATATTTTTTATCAGCGCAAAAACTTCATTTGATCTCTGCTCCATTGAAATATAGTGAGAAGAATAATAATTATATCATACTTGACAAAAAAATTATATTCTTGTTTTAATCCTTTACCCAAGTATATAAGCAAAGTTTGCACATGAAGCATCTTCACAGCTAGTCTACTTATATATAGAGGCTATTGACTTCACGTCAGTTGCCTCATCATCCCATAATGTAAGAACAGTCTGCATGGTTAGCCTAGTGGCTTTACGCTTCACAACCATATGCCTGGGGAAGGCGTACCCTAGGTTAGATTTCCATCGACGATGTGAGGAGCTCAGGGATCTTCCTCAGCCATAGCCAAGTTAGCCGGTCTTGGGCATGGACATCAGGGTTTTTTCTGCCAGTTTATCTGGTGTTTTTCATCCCGCAAGCAGGCAAACCGGTCCGAGGACACACACGGATTACAGTCAGGAATACTGACCCAGCCATAGGTTTGATTCGTCAACCTATGCTAGTTTCGGAGCCCAGATAAAATTTGGGGGGGGGGGCTAGATGGTACTGTGAACTCCCATATAAAGGGGGAATGCTGTATCATCACATGCAATTTATTTATTTAATGTAAGAACATTATGGGAAGGGTTACTATCCAGACCAGTTTCAGCCTCCTATTAAAGTTTGAGAGGGTCATCTCCAAAAACTCTGAGTGATTTAAAAGATCACTCTAAACCTCAGTCTAAGCTTATCACTTCTAACATGAATCACTCCAAGATGCTGAGCAGTGGCTTCATCCAGTGACTGGCAAAAATGACCTTCACATTACTCTGACCTCCCTGAGTGAAGTCAGAGATCTGAATTTTTTATGCAATCATTCTAACTCATTAACTCTTATCACTCCAAGATACTCAGCAGTGGTTCCACTCAGTGACAGGCAAAAATATCACAAATAGAATAACTCATCTCCTAGGATAAGCACTCATTGATGGACTCTGCTCAAGGTCACATTAGTAGAAGCTATGTCATAGGCAAGCATTCATTAGAATTCAGTGATGAAGACCACTTGAGCAGGCAACCCTAATCACCTGAAGTAACATCAGTGGGAGCCAGACACAAAATACTAAATTTAATTTGTCGGCCTGGTTGGTCGAGTGGTTAGTGTATCTGCTCTTCAGTCAAAAGGCTATAGGTTTAAATCCTGCCCTGGGCATTGATGTTTGTGATTGTCTGTGGAAATGCTAGTTGAAGGCAGTAGATGGCTTTAGTGTAATTGGTGGAGACAGTTGTAGAGTAGGCCCCCCCCCCCAACTCAGTGAGTCTTTGGACCCCTGGAGGTGTCACGTAATAATAATAATAATAAAATTAATTCAGAAATTCATGGAAGGGACAGGAAGTAGTATTAGTTAGAATTGTTATTGGTCTGCATGAAATCCAGATTCATCACAGGAAATTCATACTCTCTTCTCTGCAGACTACAATACTTATCATATCGATAAATGGGACAGAAAAATAAGGTGATAGGTAGGCAATAATCAGGGTAATAGGCGGTGGAAGCACAATGTTTCATCTCCAGAAGTTGTGCAAGTATTCTAAATAAAATAATTAATAAATTCCATAATAAATTAACATATTCATTAAAATAATTAATAAATTCCATAACAAATTAACATACATTCTAGTAGCAAGGCTTATACGTTGGTCAGACATAACTGGTAATTAGTTTACGGAATTAACAATGCATATAAAGTATATTAATTAAAGGTAACTTTAATGAATAACTTCTATATTTCGGCAACGTCACATTGCCATCTTCAGGAACATAAAAATATGGTATGTGCACGCAGGCACTAACACAAAGCAAATGAGGAAGAAGAAGTTATTCATTAAAGTTACCTTTAATTAATATACTTTATATGGTTTGTTAATTCCGTAAACTAATTACCAGTTAAATTAACATACACTTTAAAATATTAACAAATTCTTTTACAAATTCATGCATCTTCCAAGTCAGATTTTTTCCTCACTAATATCTCCCTAATTTTCACTACTACTGCAACTGAAATATTAATTTGCTTTTTTTTTGTGGTTAGATTCATTCCACATTGGTGGAAGATCAAGGCTAGAAGCCAGGTCAAAATTAAGTATTTCTTTTAGTATGAAAATTTTTTTTATATTGCTTTCATATATGATTATCATGTTATATCATACCACATAATCGTTTAAGGAATAAATAACTGTTATATGAAACAGTAGTTATGATCTACTGTAATTGGTAACAAATTGTCTATTTTTTATAGTTACTGCAGGTCAGATAATTCATGATATTATAAATGTTAAGCATTTTTTCATATGTGCTAGAGATACTTAAAATGGATATTTAAACTTTCTAAATACTTTAAAAAGTCACATGTAATTTTATATTAGTAATATTTACTGTCTTCAGTTATTTTCCCCCCCTCTACTAGGTTATTCTTGGTAGCATATTTGAAGTAGTGTGGTCCAGTTTCCGGACAGGTTCCTTTGGCCTCTCCGTCCTCAGAGCATTGAGGTTGCTCCGGATATTCAAAGTCACCAAGTATGTTTTTTTGTTCATTGTTTAATATAATTTGATATTAATAGCATGCTGATAGTCTTGTCATAATAACATTGGAACAAAAATAAGTTTGTACTTAAAAACTTAAAAAGTAAATTCTAATATTTATACATTACAAACATAGTTAAAACAAACCTGCCAGTTCACAAGGGTTAGATTTTGTGTAGAAAGTAACTCATGACAGTATCTGTATACCAAGAGTGACAACTTTAATGCTCTGCTAGATGTTTAAGACAGATGAGACTATAAGATAGATTAGACTGTAGGAACATTTCAATTGAATTCAAGATTGAACTGTAGGAACAATCCAGTCCTGCATGGATCTCATCAGTCAACAGGTGGAAATCCTCCAAGATGTTACTAACTCAGAAGCTTAAGCTATTGTTAATATAGAGGAATCAAATGGATAGATACCCAAAAAAAGTTTCTGATCAAGTGAATAGAGAAGCTATTTTTGCATGGCGTGATAGAAATAAATACATATATGGAGAGTGCTTTCTTGAAATTGTTATTATCATTATTATTTTCCTGACTTTCATGGACTCAAGGACTCATTGTGGGAGGCTGACATAAGATTATACAATCTATGATACCTCTCTTTAAACTCATTCACCATTTTCACTTTCAGCACTCTCTCAGGTATTGCATTCTATGTTCCTGCTGCTCTCCATGGAAAAAAAAGTTTCTTTATACTATATTATACTACTGCTTCCTTTTTCAATTTCCAGGGATGGCCCCCTTGTCTTTGTTCTTTCCCCTTTCTACCATAATGAAAAATCTCCCCAGTGTCAATCCAATAATAACCTTTCAACAGCTTAAATGCCTTAATCCTATCCCCCCCCCCACAAACACTTTCCTTCTGTGCACCAAACTCTGTAATTTGCATGTCTTCAGTCTATCCTCATAACCAACGTCCTACAATCCTGATGTCATCTGTTTGTTTACCCTCTCTAAGTTTACTTCATTCCCTTCAAATCTTGGTGACCACATGTGAATGCTAAAATCTAGATGTCATCTGATCAAAGCTTTATGCAATGAGACCACCACGCTTTTATTTCTCATGGTCAATGTCCTCCTCAACAGTGCAGTAATTCTCTGCGATGTTTCACAACTTTTGCAATATGCCCTTAGCACTTCAAATCTCTATCCACAGTCAACCCAAAATCCCTTGCTTTCTCCGCTTCTTCCAATATAACTCCACCAAGTGAGCATGAAGCATCCCATCTGTGGATCCCAAATTTTAAAACTTTGCATTTAGTTGTTTTCTTTTAGGCTTACACGGTGATCCGAATACATTTTGGAAAATTATGGAGACAACTACCGTGTTTGAATAAAACTTTAGTTTAATGTGGATTTTGGTTTATATTAAACTAAAGTTTTACTCAAACACGGTAGTTGTCTCCATAATTTTCCAAAATGTGCTTACGTTTGGTTGCATTAAACTGGCATCCCCCCCCCCCAATAGTTTGGAGGGATGCCAGTTTAATGCAAACTAAACCTACCTTTCCATTTTATTCAAATCCTCTTGAAGAGCCAAAACATCAGCACTATTACAAATAATCCTCCTAAGCATCATATCATCTGCAAACACCGAACATCTCCCTGTAGTCCTGTGACAGTATTTATATATAAAGATTGAACAGTAATAGTACCAGTACTGAACCTTATGGAACTCCACTTGTAACCCTCCTACTCCCTGATACCGCTTCCCAAAATACAACTCTTGGATATCTACCAGAGAGACAATCACCAATCCTTTCAACTAACCTAATATCTAAATCCACACATGAAACTTAAACATCGCTTGTCATGTGGCACTCTGTCAAATGCCTTTGCAAAATCCAAAAACAAGTGACAGCATATGTCTTATCCACATCCACTGCTCTTGCTATTTCAATGTAAAAAGTAACCAGATTACTAAAAGAAGAGTGACCCCTTAACTTATCCATGCTGGCCTGCATAAATAATATTTCCCCCATCTGCCTAATTCTGTATACAAGGTTTTATCAATTTCTCCAAAATATTAACAACTACAGAAGAAATACAAACTGGCCTATAGTTTGATACCGCCTTTCTACCACTCCTTTTATGCAATAGGAATATCTCCCTCCAGGAACTTATCTCAACTTTCATTAAACAGCCAGTTTAATGGATCTGTCAGTTTAACAGCCTATTCCTTTAAAATAAGTGGTGACAGGTGACATTCCCTCTTGTCCCCTTGCCTTGCTGATATCTAGCGTACTTAGTATTTCTAATACATCCTCATCATTCACTTGTAACACTCACCCCTCTAGGAATAAAGCCTTCTTTACCAGGATGGAATACTCTAATAAAGTGACCATTAATTAACTCAACTATGTCAACTGAGTCTCATCTCCATTCAACAAGATAATCTGTCCACAGTCATTTTTTCTCCCACCTGGCTACATGGAAAAAAACTACCTATGATTCTCCTTGGGTTGCAGTATTAGTCTCCTCTCATATTTTTCTCCTTGTTTTTTCCTGTAATTTTTCTCTTCTTAATACATTAGTCACTTATTACTAGACTTTTTTCACTAGACTTACTACCCTAGTCACTTACTATATTACTCACCTTCGAAACCTGAGCCTTATATTCCTCATGCAACTGTTTTCCACCTGTCGGGAATTGTGACGGTCTCCTGGAATCCAGGTGCTTGGAGGCTTGAACTGGAGGATGGTTTGAGGACTGGAATCCTGTTTTGCAATGTTCCTGTGTCAATCCGATGTCTGCACTAAGCATGGCGTCAATATGGTGACTTGGAGGGAGCTCAGAGTTACCAGGTTGACTAATGAGAAGTAAACCGTCCAGGGCGGAAATGTAGCAGACAAAAGCTTTCTTTTTTGCCAGCCTGGTCGACCAAGTGGTTAGTGTATCCACTCTTCAGTCAAAAGTCTGTGGGTTCGAATCCTTCCATGGGCATGGATGTTTGTGACAGTCTGTGAAAGTACTAGAGGTGGTGTGCAGTAGATGGCGTTGGTGTGGTTAGTTGTAGTTGGTGGATTTGAGTGGTTGAGACAGAGTTGTAGAGTAGGTGCCCTCCCTCGTTGAGTCTTTGGACTTTTTTTTGTCGGCCTGGTTGACCGAGTTGTTAGCATATCTGCTCTCCAGCCAAACGGTTGTGGGGGTTCGAATCCCACTGTGGACATGGATGTTTGTGATTGTCTGTGAAAATACAAGTGGTGGTGGTGGTGGACAGTAGATGGCGTTGGTGTAGATGATGCAGTTAGTGAATGAGGTTGAGTGGTGGAGATGGAGAGTTGTAGAGTAGGCGCCCTCCCTCGATGAGTCTTGGACTCCCTGGAGGTGTCACATAATAATGATAATAATAATAATATATCTCTTTATATGCCTTCCACAATCATTTTTTCTTCTGCAATTCCCCTTTTATTTCTCTTGTCATTCATTTGACTCCAAATTGTTTTATCTTGTTCACTCAAGGCATACAATCTGCCACTGATGTCAACAATTTTTTCTTAAGTATCTCCCATGCATTAATGACCTCTCTTCCTTCAAATTCTTTCATCCATTATACTGCTGCAAGCTTATTTCTAAGTCTATGATAGTTACCTACAATTCCACATAAATTCCTTTCATCTTGATACTTCTATATGCCTATTCATCCTATGGGTCAGGAATACATGGTCACTCTCACCACGTGGAGAAAGTATGACATCTTGGTCACAATCAGATCCTCTGATTCTGTGACCAAACCTCTTGATCCTCATGTTGGCTACACTACATGATGCCTAAAAGAGTTGTTCATTAAGAAGTCCAAAAATTCCTTAGTAGTACTGTATGCTGCCTCCTTTGCCCAGTTTATATTGCATTAGTTGAAGTCTCCCGTAATGATTGCCCACTTTGCATTTACCAAGCTATATTTCCTAGTCTATAGCAACATTCCACTAAATATCTCGTCTTATAAATTTCTATCACACCATATATTCTGAAAGCTGTTCATGTCATTTCAATTCTGAATTCCTCACCCTGTGAAAGCGCAATTCAACTCTTATCATGAGTGACACTCCACCACTATATCTGGCTTCCCTATCCTGCTAAAATATGATATACCCTTTGATTTTCTTATTGTTATTACATCGTCCTCAGTTAATCGAGTTCCGTTGATAGCAACAATCTTTGGAGGGACTGAGTCAGTCATTTAAGTACTGAGTTAATGCGACAAACTCATTCAGTTTATTCCTAATGCTCACAGTATTTCTGTACAGAAAAACCAGTTATTCACATAGCTATTATTATTCTCTGCATACTCCCCCTGGCTCTACAATATAGTATACACCCTCTCATTTGTCAAGCCACATGAGGCTCACTTGCCCAGAAAACAACAGTCTCTCCAAATTCCTGTTAACTTCTGCATTCAAAGTTAATCCATCTTATGTATAGAGTTCAATTCTATCCTCAAATGCAATCCATGCATCCACATATTACAGACCTCTGTTCCTACACATTCTCACTCTCATCTCATTCATTATCACTGTTCTTCTCCTGCACTCTGCATTATCAGATTCTGCATTATGTACAGGATTGGGTTGATGGACACAGCATTGTTTATGGTGGAGAGCATGGATTTATAAAGGGTAGGTCATGTTTTAGCAATTTACTTGCATTTTATAATAAGGTAATGAGTGTATTAGATAAGGGAAAATCATATACAGTGATATTCTTGGACTATGTAAAAATGTTTGATGGATTACCACACGATAAGTTGGTAGACAAGCTGTAGAGGATGAGAAATAGATATTATATAGATGGATTGGAGATTAGCTCTCTGAACGATACCAGCAAGTTGTGTGTTTTCATGAAGCAGTGTATCAGAAAAGGAGGGTAACCAGTGGCATGCCCCCAGGATTCTGTTCTTGGGCCCATACTGTTTAACTTGTTTGTAAATGATATATCATATGGACTGACTGGGGATCTTCAATCGTTTGCAGATGATGAAAAGTTGGGGAGAATTATGAGTAGGACTGCTGATGTCATTTTCCTGCAGAAAAATTTGAATAAACTTTTGACTTGGATAAAGGAATGGAGTTGTAGTTTTAATATTAATAAGCGCAAGGTGTTGCATTTTGAAGTGCAGAAATATAAGGCCGTGTACTATATTGATGATACTGTACTGCAGGAGGTGGTGAGATTCAGGATTTGGGAATGTTGGTTGACAGTAGACTGAAGTTTAGAGGGTTTATTGCAAGTGTTGCAAAGACTGCTCATCATAGTGATGCTATGATAAGAAGTACTTTAACATGTAGGGATAAGGAGGTGATTGTGCTACTGTATAAAGCACTGGTCAGAACACACTTGCTCAGATTTGGTCAGCCAGTTTTCAGTGTAATGTGGAATCATTGGAGAGGATCCAGAGATGACTGACTAAGACAATATCAGGACTTTTGAATGCTAGCTATGGAGAGAGGTTGAAGAAATGTGGATTGCAGAGTTTGGTGGATAGGAGGAAAAGAAGTAATATGATACAACATTTAAGTTATTGAGAGAATTTTATCAAATTAATCCAGACGGAATTATAAAAAGAGTATTCATCCTTCTTTCACTGGCATCTCAAACTCTTACTGCTTCCAATCTCTCTCTCTCTCTCTCTCTTCCCTTTCTCTGCCACTTTCTCATCTCTCTATCCATGGCTTCCACAGTCTCTCGACTTTCGTTATAGAATGTCTATAACGAAATTATACAATATCCATGGTTGTAAAGTCCAACAACATGGTTGTTGGACTTTACAACCATGTTATAAATAACCATTTTAATTTCCTGACATTTCGACCTTCATATTAAGGTCATCATCTGGAGTATATACAAATATACAAGGACAAGCTGAGTTACATTTCACACAGTATGCTAAAGAAACAATGATTTGATCAACGGTTATTCTACTGGCATGACCTCTAGTGAAAATATATATATATATATATATATGGGAATAAATTTTTAACTTGGGTATATTGTATATTAGGATAACCAAGCAATTTTATATGCTTGGTTATTTTAGCTCCTAATCCCAAGTGTGCAAACAATTAAGTTTGCGCCTGAAACAAAGTTCAAGTCTAAAGATGGTACAACACCAGGGCAGCTCATTGTAAAGGTGGTTAAAGCTTTGATCACTATTCTTAGTATTTTCCCATAATGTAAAGCACATCTCACTAGAAGATGTATACTGCAATGCATTATGGGTGGGGTCACTACCCAGACCGGTTTCGACCTTTTTTGAGGTCTCCTCAGTGAGTAGCTATTCCCAATTGTTTGCACACTTGGGATTAGGAGCTAAAATAACCAAGCATATAAAATTGCTTGGTTATCCTAATATATATATATATATATATATATAAAATTACAAAAAAAAATACTGATAAAATTAAATTAATTATTTAGAAACTATATCAAAGCTAAATTCTATTTAAGATAACATAAGAGAAACATAAGACTACGAAAAAGCATTTGATTCAGTTAAAACATCTGCAACACTAAAAGCACTTGAAACCATATATTGAAACACTAAAACATATTTACAATAATGCAACTTCTGTAATTAAATTATATAAAAACAGTGAAAAGTTCCCAATATAAAAAGGCATCTGGCAAGGCGACACCATATCTCCCAAATTATTTACAGTTGCACTAGAGGAAGTCTTTAGAAGCCTTGATTGGGAAATAAAAGAAACATAAATGGAGAAAGGCTGCATCATCTGAAATGTGCAGATGATATTGTCCTAATAGCAAATAATCTTGAAGATCTGGAAGAAAGGCTAAATCAGTTAATGAAGCCACCAAAGTAATCAGATTAAAAATAAATAGAGAAAAAAACAAAAATAATGATGAATAAATACATAAACTATAGAACTGTCGAAAATGAAAACCATGAACTAGAACAAGTTACTTCATATGTATACTTGGGCCAATTGTTATCCTTTGAGGATTGCCAAAGAAAAGAGATTGAACGAAGAATTCACCTTGGATGGATGGCTTATGGGAAAATGAGAGACATAATCAGAAGCAACATCCCTATGAGTCTAAAAAGGAAAGCTTTTGACCAGTGCATACTTCCTGTCCTAACATACGGAGGAGACATAGACTTTAACAGAAGCCCTGAACAAAAAGCTGAGGACAATACAACATCACATGGAGAGAAGTATGCTAAAAATAACATTAAGAGATATGAAGACAAATACCTGGATAAGATCTCAAACAGGTGTCATGGATATTGTAAAATACATTAAACAGACTAAGTGGAGATGGGCTGGCCATATTGTCAGATGCAGTGATGGGAGATGGACTAGAAAAACAACAGAGTGGAGACCAATGGATGGAGCAAGACAAAGAGGAAGACCGAGAAGAAGGTGGAGGGATGAACTGGAACAAATTGATGGATGGAAGAGGCAGAAAACCGAGTGGTCTGGAAAATCACAGGGGAGACCTTCGTCCAGCAGTGGACAGAACCAAAAGGTGAAGAAGAAGAGAAACATTCTTTCATAAAGATAGTTTTCTTATAGTAATAATGAAGTCCTATTTTTAATGTGACAATTGTTAAATTAGTTTTAAGATTTTGGATTATCTACAGTCCTGTTCATAGTTAACTCTTAGGGAGAAAGGTTCCGTGGGTAAAATATGTGCCTTCCATATGCTTGGGATTTTTAGACTATCATTATTGTTCAGATTGGGGTGGTTGAGAATTTCACAGGCTTCCTCAAATTTACGTTCATACCATGTTTTTGAGTGATGTAAATAACTGGTGCTTTTCCAATCAATTCTATGTACAGTGTCCAGGGCATGATCAGGAAGGCCAGCTTCACCATAATTATTATATTTAATGTGTCGTTTATGTTCCTTTTGTCTGACAGGAATTGTGCATCCTGTTTCCCCTATATATGGTATTTTACAGGTACAATAAATACGGTATACTCCAGGATGGGCCAGCGGAGGAAGAGTAAGCTTTTTAATTTTGCAGGAGGTTTAAAGGTGGCTTTGAGGTTGTATTTCTGTAGTATTTTGTTTATTTTATCTGATGTCCTTTTAATGTAAGGAATGTTATAGTTTTATTGTTGTCTGGTATATCTTTATTTTTTATTGAGGTCTTGTAAAGAATATTGTTATTAGTGTTTTGGCTGTAACCATTTTTTAGAAAAGTATTGCTGATAACTTTAAATTCCTCTTTCAGCGCTTGTTCATTGGAGCAAATCTTCAAAGCCCTGTTGTTTAGAGTATTAATGACACCTAGTTTTTGTTGAAAGTTTATTTTTCACTTGGTTAGACTATAATAAATTTAATTTAATCCTTTATCTCAGTGTGAGCAAACAAAGATTGCGCCTGAAAGTATCTTCAGGACTGGGGTAAGGTGGTACAACACAGGGCAACTCGTTGCAAAGGTGGAGCAAGCTAACATCACTCCTGTCTCAGTATCTCCCATAATGCAAAACACATCTCCTTGCAGATGTGTCTAATGTTATGCATTAAGGGAAGGGCCACAACCCAGATTAGTTTCGATCTTAATTGAGGTCTCTTCAGTGGGAGCCAGGCCCAAGTGGAGATACCAGGCAAAAGCATTAGCAAGGTCATCTCTACCTATAGGAGTTGCCAAACGGTGTGCCACCTTTTTAATAAATTACTCTCGATTTAGAGAAAGATGTTGAAAGTTTATTTTTCACTTGGTTAGACTATAATAAATTTAGTTTAATCCTTTATCCAAGTGTGAGCAAACAAAGTTTGTGCCTGAAAGTATCTTCAGAACTGGGGTAAGGTGGTACAACACCGGGCAACTCGTTGCAAAGGTGGAGCAAGCTAACATGACTCCTATCTCAGTATCTCGTATAATGCAAAACACATCTCCTTGCTCCCACGAAGAGACCTCAATAAAGGTTGAAACTAGTCTGCGTTGTGGCCCTTCCCTTAATGCATAACATTAGACATATCCGGAAGGAGATGTGTTTTGCATTATGGGAGATACTGAGATAGGAGTGATGTTAGCTTGCTCCACCTTTGCAACGAGTTGCCCGGTGTTGTACCACCTTACCCCTGTCCTGAAGATACTTTCATGCACAAGCTTTGTTTGCTCACACTTGGATAAAGGATTAAACTAAATTTATTATTACCTAGTTTTTGTGTTGGGTGGTGGTAGCAATTTATGGTATATATTGGCCACTATGTATCGGTTTCTGGTAAACAGTGAAGGAAAGACTGCCAGAAGAAAGATGTGTGACAAGTGTATCTAGAAACAGAAGTGTATTCTGTTTTTCAATCTCAATTGTGAACTGTATGCGTTTGTATTGTTTGTCTCTTGACTTTTTGCAGTTTCCTCTCTTCTCCTGTCTCTCTCTCATTTTCTCACTGATGCCCTATGCTCACAGTTACTCTCATACAGTCACTGTCATAAGGGACTTTGTGGCATGCAGTACTTGTGGCATGTATGCGTCTCGGGAATTGGATATGTGGCTTGTGAAAGAGAGCAGAGAGCGTATGTATGCAAAATGCTGCCAGTTGGAGGAAATAAGTGCATTAGAAATATTGATATCTGACCTTGTTGCTCCAGGAACGGGGAATGAATATAGGAAGACAAGTAGTGTGATAGGAGAGAATGAAAAAAATATATGTATGAATGAGAAGATAATAGTTGATAGTTTGGAAGGTGTGAGTGACTGTGAAAGTTTAGGAGATGGTTTTGTTTGGGAGAGTGAATTTAGATTAAGAGTGACTGAACTGCAGAGGGAGATAGATGAGCTGAAAGATGAGGTGGAATGTCTTGTAAATGAGAGCAGAAGTATGAAAGATAAGAATAGGAGAATGGAAGAGATAAATGCAAGGCGAATCAGAGTAGGGGAGAGAGAGAATTTTGGGAGTATGAGTGAGAGGTATGGGGGTGCTAGAAGAGGAGAAAATGGAAACAGTAGAAGAGAGGGAATGAGAGAGAGTTATGTGAATGCTAGCAGACGAGAGGATGGAAAAAGTAGGAAAGATGGAATGAGAGAGATATGGAAGTGCTAGAAGAGGAGAGAATGGAAATGGTAGGAGAGATGGAATGAGAGAGAGGTATGGGAATGCTAGAAGACGAGAGAATGGAAACAGTAGGAGAGACGGAGTGAGAGAGGGATATGGAAGCGCTAGAAGTGGAGAAAATGGAAAGAGTGGGAGAGATATAGGAATGCTAGAAGAGAGAATAGCAGTAGAGGAGAGGAAATGAGAGAGACCTATGGTAATGAAAGAAGAGGAGAGAATGAAAACAATAGGAGAGAGGGAATGGTAAGAGGTATAATGCATGGCGACTCAATGATCCATGGTGTTCAAGATAGGATGCGTGAGGAGTGTTTGCAAGGAGGAACAATAGAAAGGGTGGATGAGATGATTGTGATGGTAGGAACAAATGACTTGAGTGGTAATGTAAGTCAGGCAGTGAGAGATATCAGATTTTTGCTCGAGGCTGTACAGAAGAAGACAGAGAGAGGAAAGATAGTGTGCGTGTTGCCTAGGTATGATAATGATTAGCTGAGCAGAAGAGTGGTGATATTGAATGGCATAATAGCAAGAATGTGACAAGAGAGGACTGGTATATGTGGATGCTTGGAGTGTGTTTGAGGAAAGAGAGGAATTGTATGCGAGAGACCGCTTACATTTGAATGAGGAAGGACGTAAGCATCTGGAGAGATTGCTGTTCTGAACGAGTCAGTGTGTCCCGGGGAGGATGATAGCAGGGGTGGCCTCTTGTGGGAATGGATACTTGGGAGAAGGGAGATGATGTCAGGTAACACTGAGCCCAGTGGAGTCTAGAAGGGATAATGCTGGGTATAGAAACAATGGCATTTATATGCTTTATACTAATGCCAGGAGTATCCGGAATAAGGGAGAGGAATTGGTGGTGCAGATAGCATCAGCCTGGCCAAAAATTATTGGGATCACTGAGACGTGGTTGACAGAAGGGGATATAATAACAGGAATAGAAGTCACTGGGTATAGCATTTTTCATCAGGATAGGAGGGGAAAGCGTGGTGGTGGGGTACTGCTTATGCTAAGTGATGACCTATGTCCTCTAAGAGTGGAGGCTTTGGAAGGAAGTGAGACAAATGATTTTGAGAGTGTATGGTGTGAGGTAGAGGTAGGCAAGACAGGATATTTATTGGGGGGGGGGTGTTGCTACAGACCAAGGGGCACAGAGGATGGGGATCAGGAGATATTTAGACAGCTAAGTTTGGTAAGTGCAAGAAGAATGATTGTTATGGGAGATTTTAACTACAGTAGTATAAATTGAAGAGAAGAAGATGCATGTAGCAATAGGGGAATGGAATTTCTAGAATTCTTGAGGGACAAATGTCTTAGGCAACATGTAGCAGAGGGAACAAGAGGTTCAAGAGTTTTGGATTTGGTTATAGCATCAGAAGAGTTGATATTAACTGAGTTGACATCTCTCCCACCAGTTGGAGAGAGACCATATGGTTTTGACTTGGAAAATGAATAGACATGCAGGAGTATCAAAGAGACGGGAACTTATGTGGAATTATAATGCCGGTGATTATAATAGTCTTAGACGTCAACTTCGGGAAATTTCATGGAGGGAGGAATTAGAAGGCCGGGATATCATTAGTGCGTGGGAAATTGTGAAAGAATATTTGTTAGCAGCAATGGTAAGTTGTATACCACGAGTGAAAAAGAGGACGCAATTTGGAGTAAAGTGGATGACAAACAATATTAAACAGGAATTGCATGCGAAAAAGAGGCTATGGAAGAGATATAAGGAGACAAGTGAAGAGAAGATGCATGTAGAATATAACACACAGACCAGAAGAGTGACTAGTATGGGAAGGAAAGCGAAACTGGAATATGAGAGGAGATTGGCCCTAAGATCCAAAGATAATCCTAGGGAATTTTTTAGCTATGTGACCAGTAGGAGGAGAAATGACTGTGGAAGAATGATATTGTTGGATAAAAATGGGAATGGAGTGACTAATGCAGAGGACATAGTGGAATTGATCAGTGAACACTTTATTGGAGTATTTCATCCTAGAGGAGTCAGTTTTAATGCTAGAGGGATAGAGCTGGTTCGAGGTTTAGAGGTACTGGAGGAGAGTATGTTTCAGATACTGAGTACTCTGGATGTCAGTAAAGCTTTGGGACTGGATGGTATTTCACCACGAGTTTTGAGAGAATGTGCTACAGAACTGACAGTGCCTTTAACCTGGCTTTTCAATGAAAGTCTGGCTTCGGCAAAGGTGCCCAGGGAATGGAAGCAAGGTAAGATAGTGCCATTGCATAAGGGTGGTAACCTACTGGAAGCGTCTAATTATAGGCCAGTCTGTGTAATCAGTAGTTGTTAAGATCTTGGAGAAAGTAGTGAGGGACCGTATACAGTATTGGGCAGATGAGGGTAATGTTACCTGTGAGAGTTAACATGGATTTGTGAATGGGCGCTCTTGTTTTAGCAATATGCTGGCCTTTTATAATAAAGTTACAAGAACATTAGATGAGGGAAAGGCATATACTGCAATTTTCTTAGACTTAGCGAAGGCATTTGACAGGGTGCCACATGATAAGCTGATATTTAAGCTGCAGCACATGGGTATGGATGTCAGATTGGTCAACTGGATTCAGGATTGGCTGTCTGATAGGTATCAGAGAGTTATGTATGGTGGAGCAGTTTCAAGGAGGCAGAGGGTTACAAGTGGGGTCCCACAGGGCTCAGTACTAGGACCTATATTGTTTAACCTTTATATCAATGACATTGCCAGTGGATTGCAAGGGGATATTCAGTTGTTTGCGGATGATGCGAAGCTGGGAAGGATTATTAGTAATAGTGCAGATGTGGTAGCCCTGCAAAAAGATTTGAATAAGCTAGATAGATGGGCAAATGAATGTGGGTGTCAGTTTAATGCAGCAGAATGTAAGGTCTTGAGGTTTGGGAAACATCGATGGGATGCTGCATATTCTATGGGAGGAGTTATACTGGAGGAAGTAGGGGAGACAAGAGATCTGGGGTTGATGATTGATAGAAACCTGAAGTTTAGGGGACATATTGCAAAGGTGATGAAGGTAACACAGAGAATTGCTGCAATTATGAGAAGGACACTGACCTGCAGAGATAAGAGGGTTATCATTCCGTTGTATAAGTCTCTGATTAGACCACACTTGGACTATTGTTCTCAGATTTGTTCCCCAGGATTTGATGGGGATAAATTAACTGTGGAAAAGATACAAAGACGGATGACAAAGATGGTTTCAGGACTGTACAAGGAGAGTTATAAGGATCAGCTGATGGAATGTGGACTGCAGAGTTTGGTGGATAGAAGAAGGAGAGGCGATATGATATGAGACTTTTAAACTTTTCAGAGGTGGTTACAGGGTTGACACTGGGGAGTTCTTTCGCTTGGTCGAACAGCAGGAAGGAGTGATAACAAGAGGCCATCCCTGGAAGTTACGAAAGGAAACTGTGAGCAAGAGGGTGAGGAGTGGTTTCTTTGCATGGAGGGTGGTTGAACCGTGGAATGCATTGCCTGATGGAGTGGTTAAAGCGAGAACGGTCAATGAGTTTAAGGAGTGGTATGATAGACTTTGTGTTTCTTAGGGTCGACCTCCCCTTGATGAATCTTGAGAGTCTTTATGTTCTTAGGAAGGACCTCCCACGATGAGTATTTTGACTCCATGGAGGCCTGAATAATAATAATAAAACTAGCCAACCACTTCAGCCTCCTAATTTCTTCATTAATCCCTCCTCAACTCAGTCTTCATTCCTTCTATTTCCTTCTCAGCTGTTCTATTTCTCTCTCTACACAACTGCTTTCAATCATTCACACACACAATTAGCCATCAGACAAACTATCTTCCTCTCACACTGCCAAAAGTTAAATCCACATGTACATCTTTCACATTCTCTCCATTCTCATACACACTACTGCTATCCACAAATTGAATTTCACTCATTTCTGAAGCACTGTCTCTGCTGCTGCTAAATCTCGAAATCAACATACCCATGTTGATTTCTTTCAGGATTCACTTACATTTCATACATATTCCCATCCTGTCACATTTTTAAACAATGGGATGCATGCAAGCTACAAAATCATCATCTATTCTCTGAATAATGTAACCTTTAAATGGTGGTGTGCTGGGCAACAATGTATTCGAACTGGCAGCTGAAATGTTGCATATATTCAGTACAATTGGATAAAATACTGAGACAATGAAATCCTAACAAATTACTACACAATCATGGGAAAAAAAGAAAAAAATTAAAAACCAGTATTGGTAATAAAATAAAGACAGTAATATCCTTCCATACTACTAATACTTATCTTTTTTAACACCTCACATCCATCAAGTACCTATGTCTTAAAAAGTCATATACAAGAATATTCAGAAACATAAAAAACAAAAGAAGTATGACTAAAACTATCATTAATGTGCTGATCGAATAACAATGAGCCATGTACTGATCCTTGAGGCATACCACTAGTTACCTTGAATCTTGCAGATTTGCACCCACAATATACGACTATTTGATTGTGACAAGAATCGAATTTAGGCTTTTTCCAGTTGAAGGGTGCAACATACCATTGGTGTTCTAATTGTGCTGTGGAGGTGTTTACTATCATATTGTAATTTTCACAATCATCTCTCTAAATATAGATATAATTAAGAACCTTTCTTAATTATATCTATATTTAAGAAAGGGGATAGAGATGATTGTGGAAATTATAGAGGAATAAATTTATTAGGTTACAAAATATGCATTAAAGTTTTGAATAAAATACTTGGAAATATTGCAAACAATCTCCTTTCAGAAGTACAAAATCCTTTCAGACATTGAAGGTCATGTATAGACAATATTTATGTTTTAAAACAAATTATTAATTTGTTTTAAAATAAGTCTCTAAATTAATTTGAAGACTCATTTAGTGTTTATAGATTATTGGAAAGTTTTTGATAAAATACGTGGAGAAAAAATTATGGGGTATAATGAAAAAACAAGGATGTTCCAATAAATTTGGTACATGCTATACAAAGTTTATATAAAAACACAAAAATAACATTACAGTTAGGTAATAAATAACAGAAGAGACTGAAATTAATCAGATGGTGATGTAGTTTATCTCCAACTTCATTCAATATATATATATATATATATATATATATACACACCAATCACATTTCTCAGCTGTGCTTACAAAATATTTACAAGAGTATTACAGAACAGAATAAAGAGCACACATGCGATTATTCTTAGCGAAGAACAGGCAGGCTTCAGAAAGAATCGCTCCACATTGGATCAGATCTTCATAATACAAAGACTAGCAAAATTATATTGGGAACATAACAAAATAATAAATTTAGTTTAATCCTTTATCCAAGTGTAAACAAACAAAGTTTGCGCCTGAAATATCTTCAGGACTGAGGCAACTCGTGGTAAAGGCAGGCCAAGCTCTCATCACTACTTGTCTTAGTATCGCCCATAATGCGAAGCACATCTCCTTGCAGACATGTATAATGCTATGCATTAAGGGAAGGGCCACTGCCCAGACCAGTTTCGACCTTTATTAAGGTCTCATCAGTGGGAGCCAGACCTAGAGGTGGTGACACTAAGGTGGAAGCAATGGAGAGGTCATATTTACTTATTCGAGTTGCAAAAAGGTTTCTCACCTTATTATTAAATTCCTCTGGATTTAGAGAAAGATGTTGGAAGTTTTTTTTACACTTGGTTAGACTATGATAAATTTAGTTTAATCCCGAAGATACTTATACTTCAGACGCAAACTTTGTTTGCTTACAATTGGATAAAGGATTAAACTGAATTTATTATATATTATTAAGGTATTATTATATATATTATTAAGGTTATCACCTAAATGGTTATAACCTTAATAATATAAAATATGCAGAAGACATTGCAATGAAAGCGGACACAAAAGAAAAAATGGTGAACCTAATAACCAAACTAAACAATATGGCTAAAGAATACAGCATGACCATAAATACAGACAAAACAAAAATCTAGATAATTGGAAAAAATGAAGAAAAAGTAAACTTCTCCTTGAATGGATCAACAATTGAACAAGTAAAACAATTCAACTATTTAGGAACAGTAATAACAGAACACTTAGATACCTTGACCACTATTAATCATAGAATATCGACTGCATGGTCATCATTTAATAAGGTAGGAAAAATTTGGAAAAATCATAAAATCTCCAAACTGCTAAAAATAAAATTATATGATGTAATTATGATACCCACTGTGCTATATGCTTCAGAAACTTGGACACTCAAGAAAACAGAGATATGAAAACTGGATGCTTTCAAGATGAAATGTCTCAGAAAAATAAATAAAACAAAATGGACAGAAAAGAAAGCAAATGAAACAGTAAGACAAGACCTAAAATATACAGACTCATTAATAGATCAAAAGAAGACAACTTCAGTGGTATGGACATGTCGAGAGAATGCCATCAAAAAGGTTACCCAACTTTGCTCTGTATGCAAGATTAAAAAAAAAAAAAAAAGAAAGAAAGGAAGACTAAGAACTAAACGGATAACATCAATAAAGGTCAATTCCAGATTACAAGCATATAGATAGCTCACCAGCCACGCAAGAAAATGAGACTCCTAGAAGTTGTTGTGGAAACATGGAAGACTCAACCCATCCCCGATGGAAGAGGACAGTAAGATAACATTCTTAAAATCTTGTTTAAGTAAAGGAGCTGTCAGAGGTGTATTAAGAATTTCGTTGATCATCATGGGCTAATATCCATTGAGGGCAAGAGTGCCTCAGGTAGGACAGTTCTTCATTCATTTTATTGAACAGATAAATGATTTAAATATGGAGTCTTTAGACATCCTAGCAAGTTTAAATGTTTTTCACAAGTGTACCTGGGGATGACAGTAGATTTGTTTCAAAAAATTTTGAAAATTTGTTTCCACTTTAGACTGACTATTCAAACACTGTATGGAAAAAACTTTCTTCATATTCCAAGATAAATATTGGGAACAAAAAGGACTTGCCATGGGTTTCCCCTATCACCAGTCCTAGCTAATCTCTTTATGGAAAATTTTGAAATGAATGGTATTGAAAACTATCACAAGAAACCAAAAACTTGGTTACATTACATTGATGATATTTTCATTGTTTGGTCAGGAAAATCGATGACTTAATTAAATTTAAATATTTTCTGAAAACTTGCAACCTAACATAAATTTCACTCTTGAACTGGAAGATTGTAAAAAATTACCATTCCTTGATATCCTTCTCAAAACAAATGAAGAAGAAAAAAGATTGACCTGTTCAGTATACAAAAAACCTACTGCACCTGGAAAATCTTTACCACTTCACACCATCATCCATTACATAAGATAGGCATGATTAAAACATTATGAGTTAGAGCATACATTTCCTGTATGTCAAAAAACAGACATGAAGAACTGCACTACCTGAGGCATACTCTTTCCCTCAGTGTATATGAGTCCAAGATGAAATTTTTCAACAAAATTTTGAATACACCTCCAACAGTTCTTTTTACTTTAATAAGATTTTAAGAATGCTATCATGCTACCGTACATTAAGAATGTTACAGACAGAGTGGCCATGTTGCTCCATGATTACAATGTTAAAGTGGCTATTTTGCCATTATATAAAATTTCCAAATTCTTCCATCCACCAAAATATCCACATCATCCCATGAAAAAAAAAAACAGGAGTTTTTGATATTCATTGCTCTTGTGGCATTTGCTATGGGAAGGTCAGGAAAGATTCATATGTCTGAACTAGTAAAAGACATTGAAAAAAGAAGACAGCATAAATCAGGTTTGGCATCTCATACAACAAATACAGGCAAGAAATAATAAGAATGTCATATATTGATGATATAGTTTTACAAGAAAGTTTAAGGAAGTCTCTGCAATGCTGTGAATCCCTGCACAATGTAACAATAATCAAGGCTTAATCCTACACCAAGTTTGGTCTGTTTCATTAAAAATCAAACTACCCCAGACCTAGGATATGACATGTGCCATGCTAAAGAACATGATAGCAACAACTAGCATTGTTCCAACGCATATACAGGTTAATTATTTGTATGTGCCAATTGTGGAGTTCTGATAACATCTTCTATGTGTAATTAATTGTTTTTAGTCTTTTTTTGTGTATAACTTTTGCTAGTACCATTGACATTGTAAGTCTGATGACTTACAAAACTTGTAGGATTATATTTATTTTATTAAACAAGTTTAACAATAAAACAAGTATTATATGAATATGTTATTTAATTATTATTAAATATTAATATGTATTAATAATTATTAATATAATATAATAATATATAATAATATATTAATTATAAATAATAATAATAATAATAATAATTTAGTATTGAGGATATATTGTGTTTGGTTTGTGAATTTGGTGTTCCAGTGAAATTGGTGATTTCTGTCTGTTTTTATTGTGTTTTCCATAGAAAATTAGTGTTTTGTAGTATAATAGTTTAGATTTGAGTATTTTTAGTGTATGAAGTATTTTATCACATATTTTTATTAAGATATTTCAATATTTAGTATACGTTTGAAATGGTGCCAAAAAAGGGCAAGAAATGTAATGCTAAAAAAAAGCACCACAGGCAAGAACAAGAAGGTTAGACCTGCTAACGAGGTTATTGAGGAGGTTAATGAAAATGAATTAACCTCCAAAATAGCGAAGTTGAAGCAGATCATCAGAGAGACGATGTGGGAATTGCAAAAAGTCAAGAGGCTTTTAAATGAACAGAGGGAGAAAAAGAAAATTAAACAGGAAAATAAGAAAAAACAACAAAGCAAGGAAACAGGTAAGTCAGGAAATAATGGAAATCAGGTAAGTTAGCAAAAAGAAAGAAGTTATTTGGTATGGTGACTCTATAATAAAACATGCTATAGATGAGTGAGTTATAACATTGAGTTTTCCTGGAGCAAAAATTACAAATATAAAGGAAGCAATTCAGAAACAGAAAGGAAAAGTAAACTAAATCATAGTTGTTGTAGGTATTAACAGTTTTAACTGGTGATAAGTTCAGTATGAGAGAGGACATGAAAGGGTTGTTGGAAGAGGCAAGAGTGAGAAAGTGAAAATCGTGAGTATTTTACCTCGCTATGATAAAAATGAATTAAGAAGAATGGCTATGATAGCAAACGATTAGATGTATGGGCTGTGTAGATAGAAGGGATGCGAGTTCTTGGATGTGTGGAGTGAATTTGAGGGAAGATTGGATTTGTATGAGAGGGACGGCCTACATCAGAATGCATTTGGTATCAGGAGTCTAGAAAAACTTATAACTGGTATGAGACCTAACACACAGAGTCAGGGAAACTAAATTAGAAAGGGAGGAATGGTGTGAATGTGAATGTAAGAGCGGCAATGTTATATAACTGCGTTAATGACAGGAATGGACTTTGTCATGGAAATGTTGACGAGGAGAGAACAATTTCAGGTTTGTGTTCATCCAGTTCGGACCCATCAAATGTATTATTATTATTATGATTCCAGGCAACTCCAAGGAATCGACAGACTCATCGAGGGAGGCCCTAACATCATGTCAAGAACAACTATTTGACATTCACACAGTATCTATCATACCTCGCCTTGAACTCATTTATGGTCGTAGCACCAACAACAGACTCTGGCAGCTTATTCCACTCATTGACCACTCTTCAAGTAAAAAACCTAGCTCTAACACCCCTGCTAACCACATTCTTGCCCAGCTTCCATGTATGGCCCCTAGTCCTCCCACCACCAGTCCTATTCTCAAAAATATCTTCTGGATTAATCTTATAGAAACCCTTCAGTTATTTGAATGTCTCAATCATATCACCCCTTTTCTGCCTATCGACCAATTTTTGCAACCCACAAATCTTCAACCTGTTCTCATAAGGTTCATTCCACAGACCTGCTATCATCTTGGTCACTCGTCTCTGGATCCTCTCCACCTCCTCCCCATCAAGAAGAAACCCTGGTGCCCATATCTGGGCACAGTAGTGTAGATGGGGTCTTATCAAGGCTCGATACAGAGGAACAATAACTTGTTTGTCTCTGCTTGTTAAAGTATTTTTCAGAAGCCAAGTGATTTGATGAGCTGATTTAGCCACTTTTGCAATGTTCCCTAAACTTCAATTCCCTATCCACCAACACTCCCAAATCCCTGGCCTCATCAATCTCCTGGAGTACAGTTCACACCCGTGTGATATACTGCTGCTATTCTTTTCACCCCAAAATGCACCACCTTACACTTTGCCACATTAAATTGACATCCATTTTCCCTAGCCCAGTCCTCCAAACTATCCAAATCATCCTGTAAAATTTTGACATCCTGTGCACTCACAATTGCTCTACCCAACCTTGCATTATCAGCAAACAAGTGAACACTTCCTGTGAGATCCTTTCCTATATCATTGATGAACAAATTGAAAAGTAGTGGTCCAAGAACAGAGCCCTGTGGCACACCACTAGTCACAAGCCGTCTTTTGGACTCAACTCCTGAATAAACCACTCTCTGGTATCTCTCCATCAACCACCCTCCTATCCATTTCACCAACCCTATATCCATCCCCATCTGCTCCAGTTCCATGTGGTATCCTGTCAAAGGCCTTGGCAAGGTACAGTAGAATCACTGTAAACCCAGTTCAGCCGTCACTGTGTTATAAAACGTGAGCAAATTACTGAGGTATGATCTACCCTTCACAAAACCATGTTTTCTCCCATACAATATCCCATTTTTATCTATCCAATCCTGTATTCTTTTCTTGACTAATTTCTCTAAGACCTTGACAGCAATTCCTGATGTGCTAATCGGTCGGTAATTTACAACAGCAGTCTTGGAACCTCCTTTATGCAGCGGAACTATTTTCCCCTCTTTCCACCCCCTCGGGACTAACCCAGACCCAAGACTCAAATTAAACAAAATGGTCAAGGGTACTGACAATTCTTTAGCCGCTTCACGTACGACACGAGCTGGTATACCATCCAATCCCACAGATGTGTTGACATTGAGGTTATGCAATAGACTGCTCACCTCCACTTCATTCACCACAATTCCCATATAATCTATTGGGTTATTCATTTCTGCAATGTCACCATCTGGATTCTTGCAAAGTGCTCACTCAGTAATTTAACTATATCAACTGATTCACTTACCTCCCCACCATTGGCATTCTTTAAAATCATTCTGCCATATACATTTTTTCTTTTACTTGCAACATATCAAAAAAACTGTTGAGGATTCTCTTTAGCCTGCATGGCCAATGTTCTTTCATAATCATTTTTTGCTTTTCTTACCACGCTTGTTACCCTTCTGGCCTGCGCTTTATACCGTTCATGTGTCTGCCGGTCACCTTTCTCGTTAAATTCCTTCCACAGTTGTTTCTTTTTTTGCTGCTCAAGCTTAATGGTGTTATTCATCCATTTAACCCCTACTTGATTTATTATTCGGACTCTAGGTATACAGTCAGCCATTGCTTCATGCAAACACTTCTTAACTGCCTCCCATGAGGTATCAGGAGTCTAGAAAAACTAATAACTGGTATGTGACCTAACACACAGAGTCAGGGAAACTAAATTAGAAAGGGAGGAATGGTGTGAATGTGAATGTAAGAGCGGCAATGTTATATAAATATGCAAAGATGTCTACATGTGTAAGGCATTAGAGAAGAATAGAGATTTGCAAATTGTCCATCTGTGTCAGGCAGACTGCAAACAAGACAATACAAAAGATAAAAAACAACTAGACTATTTTGTCTGAACACGAATGCTGGGAGTATCAGAAACAATGGGGTAGAGTTTGTTGTCTTAGTCAATATGTTGCGACCTCAAATTGTAGGTATTAGTGAGACCTAGCTATGAGAATAAGACCTGCTAACTGGTATCGAGTGTCGAGGCTACAGTATTTTTAGGAAGGATAAAGAGGATAGGAGAGGAGGGAGCTTGCTGCTAATGATATTGGATGACTTGAATCCAGTTAGAGTTGAGACCTATGATTGTAGTACTACTACAAACAATATTTCATGTGGCAGTGAGTTTGAAGCCATCCGGTGTGTATCTAACAAAATGAATTGCATATTACAGACCTGGTTGATCGGTTGCTAGTGATGAAGAAATGCTTCACCAAATGGAAAAGATGAGTGTGAAAAAAGTAATCATAATTGGGAGGCTTTAATTATCCAAATATTGATTGAGTAGCAGTAGAATCTCACAAGAAGAATGAAAATGCATTTATTGGTTGCGCGAGAACTTCCTCAAGCAACATGTGACAGAAGAAACTCGAGGGCAAAGAGTGTTAGAGTTGATTATAGTGTCAGAGGGCGTTTCAGTTAAAGATGTAATTATTCTGCCTCCAGTTGGTGACACTGATCATGCAGTACTCACTTGGGAAGTGACTAAGTTTATGAATGTCCCATTCAGAAAAGGTTACATGCTGAACTACAAAGCAGGAAATTATGAGAACTGAGGAGTATACTGAGTTCAGTGGAATTGGATCGGTTGCTGTATGGAAAGAATATCGACAGTGCATGGGAAGCATTTAAACAATACTTAAATGATATGTCCTAAGAATTCGAAGAATAAATAGAGTAGGAGTCAATGGATGTGTAATCTTATTAAGCAAGAGATTCGTAAGAAAAGGACGATGTGGAAGGAATACTGTGTGCATAAGGATGACGTCCATTATGAACTTTATAAGCAGCAGGCTAGGATAGTCTCAACTGTTGTACAGAAAGCAAAGTCTGAGTATGAAAAGAAACTGGCTCTGTGTGCTAAAGACAACCCACAAGAATTGTATTGATATGCTGCAAGTAAAAGAAAGAATGAATATGAAAGAATAACTCTTTTAAATCCAGATGGCATGAGGGTTATAGATGCAGAAGAGATTGTTCAGTTAATGAGTGCCCATTTTGTTAAAAGCTATCAACCTGGTGTATGCAACATTGAGCTCACTGTTACCTCTTCACTAGATGAAGAAATGCAGGTGTATGAGGGGAGGTTTTAGAGATGTTGCTCAAATTGAATAAGAATGCAGCAATAGGGACTGATGGGATATCAGCAGATGTGCTAAAGCAGTGTTCAGCTGAACTGGCCATTCGCTTGACCAGGCTTTTAAATATGAGTCTCAGAACAGGGAAGATTCCGCAGGAATGGAAGGAATGTATGGTAGATGGAAGTTTTTTCACTTGGCTATGCTACCAATTATATATTTGGTTTAATCCTTTATCCAGGTGTAAGCAAACAAAGTTTGCACCTGAAGTATTTTCAGGACTGGGGAAACTCTTGGCAAAGGTGATATAAGTTCTCATCACTTGCCTTAGTATCCCATAATGCAATGCACATCTCCTTGCAGACATGTATAATGCTATGCATTAAGGGAAGGATCACTACCCAGGCTGGTTATTCCTGTAATAAGTGTGGGGTTATCACTCCAAAAACTCATGAGATCACCCAACAGTGAGCGACCCAAAGGATCAAAAACTCAGCGTTGTTCCCCTCAGTAACAGGCTCGCCCTGTCAGAACTCTCAGCATTTGGCTCTACCCAGTGGCAGGCTCACCCACAATCGAGCAGAACTGCTCATATTTCATCTGAGGGATAACAGCAACAGCCATGCCTCAGTTAACTTCATGGGCTACAGCATTGCATCCATTACCCCTCTACCTGAGTAACAACAACTGCCACCAAGCCTCAGTGAGAGCTTCATTGGCTACAGCATCACTATCCATCACCCAAGCTTCCAACTGGTTTCTAACCTTAGGGGTCTCGTCAGTGGGTGCCAGACCCAGAGGTGGTGATACTAAGGTGGAAGTAATGGAGAAGTCATATTTCCATATACCAGTTGCCAAAAGGTGTCACACCTTATTATTAAAATTCTCTGGATTAGAGATAAGTTGATGGAAGTTTTTTCAGTGGGCTGTGCTACCAATTATATATTCGGTTTAATCCTTTATCCAAGTGTAAGCAAACAAAGTTTGCGCCTGAAGTATTTTCAGGACTGGGGCAACTCGTGGCAAAGATGGTATAAGTTCTAATCACTTGCCTTAGTATCCCATAATGCAAAGCACATCCCCTTGTGGACATATATAATATTATGCATTAAGGGAAGGATCACTACCCAGACCGGTTTCAACCTTTATTGAGGTCTCATCAGTGGGAGACAGACCCAGAAGTGGTGATACTGTGGTGGAAGTAATGGAGAAGTCATATTTCCATATGCCAGTTGCTAAAAGGTGTCACACCTTATTATTAAAATTCTCAGGATTAGAAATAAGTTGATGGAAGTTTTTTCACTTGGCTATGCTACCAGTTATGTATTAGTATCACCATATAATATAATATAATAATAATAATAATAATAATATGTATTAATAATTATTAATATGTATATTAATATATTGGTAGTATTAATATGTTAATAGTTAATATGTTTATTAATAAAATTAATAAAAAAATTAATAAAATATTAATATGTTAATAAAACAAGTAAAACAAAAATAAAACAAGTATTAAACCTATAATAAATTTAGTTTAATCCTTTATCCAAGTGTAGGCAAACGAAGTTTGCACCTGAAAAATCTTCTGGACTGAGGTAAGGTGGTACATCCCTTGGCAACTCACAGCAAAGGTGGACCAAGCTCTCATTACTCCTTGTCTCAGTATCTCCCATAATGCAAAGCACATCTCCTTGCGGACATGTATACTGCTATGCATTAAGGGAAGGGCCACTACCCAGACCTGTTTCGACCTTTATTGAGGTCTCGTCAGTGGGAGACAGACCCAGAGTGGTGATACTAAGGCAGAAGCAATGGACAGGTCATATTTACCTATACGAGTTGCCAACCAGTGTACCACCTTATTATTAAATTACTCTGGATTTAGAGAAAGATGTTGGAAGATTATTTTGCACTTGGTTAGACTATAATAGATTTAGTTTAATCCTTTATCCACGTTTAAGCACAAACTTTTCAGGCGCAAACTTTGTTTGCTTACACTGGGATAAAGGTTTAAACTAAATTTATTATAGTCTAATAATAATAATTGTTATATATCTAAAAACAGGTTATCTTACTACTGGAAATGTCCTACAAAAAGTATCCAGTTAACCAGAAGAACTGTTATCAATACAATGCTGTATGCAGGTGATCAGATTATTTATAAGACAATGAAGATGACCTTCAAAAATTAGTTTATGAATTAAACTAAATAAACCAACAATATAATTTAAACATTTCACAAAAGAAAACAAAGGTCATGGCATTTAAAGGTTGAGATGATATTAGATCAAAAATAATCATAGAAAATAATAATAGAACAGGTAACACAGTTTAATTATTTTGGCCTGTAATAATGTATCTAAATACTAAGCACATAGATGGGGGGGGGGAAGATATTTCAGTAAATTTCTGGAACATTTCATAGGATACTGAATAAAGAAACAAAATACCCAACATAAAGTTTATAAAGTAATGGCCACTCCCACTCTGTTATATGGTTCAGAAATATGGACTGTTAAAAAGAAAGATGAAAGTAAACTGCAAGTAGCAGAAATGAGATTTTTAAGAGCAATTAAAGAAGTAAATAAATATAGACCAAAAGGAAGGAAGGAGAGAGAGAGAGAGAAGAAGATTAGCTGTAAGATGGTAAGACTAGCGAAGCTAGAACAGGCAAATGCCTATTCCTTGATGAAAAGAAGCATGTTATGAATGGGACTTTGTGGTTTGTGGTGCAAGATTATTAGATCTGATAATAGCATCTAAAAATCTGACTGTAAAATTAGGTAACTATTTTTTCTCCAGTTGACAAAAGTGACAAAATATATAAGTGCTTTCACTAAGAAGGGAGATATGTGGAACTATGAGTATGATAAACTGTGTAGTCAGTTTGTATCTGTGCCATGGTGTAAGAAAGTACATGGTAGAGGAATTAGTAGTGCAAGGGATGTTTGAAGGAGGCTATACCTGACCACATTCCCAGAGCCAGTAGAATTAATTGGACAAGTATGAAATGGATGACTATATATAGCTTTCAACCATAAGTTACATACAAATAAAATGTTATGGAACCTGTATAATGCAAAACATAATGATCAGTCATATTAACCATACAAACAGCATGTTACAAGAGTGACAACTATGATGAGGAAAGTAAAGTGGGGCTGTGACAAGAAGCTAGCTAACTGAATACTTGTGTAGAGGCTTAAGTGCTGTGCGGACATTATGTTGGAGGTTTAATGGATTTTTTACAACACTCAGAAAGAATTAAATTAGAATTTAATACTCCTATATTTCGTCCTAGTCACTAGGACATCTACGGGGATTACAAAAACAATTAATGTAACATGCACACAAAAACTTACAATACTAAGCCCAACCACGTGGGTGACACTAAAGTCCTATCTAGGTGGAGCGCCCTCTAAGGGCGGTCGTAGGTGGCCTGGAATGTAAGGTGGGACCTCTGGTGATGAGTGTTTCCCAAATCTTCTGAAGCTTAATGCAACCGTATTTGTTAAGATTTGGTTGGTTTCTGAGAGCTGCTGCTGCTTCTAAGAAAAGTCTCTCTTTCTTGAATTTCCTCTGGTGGAGCATGGTGGTTTTCTTCCATGATACTCTGTGGGTGGTGTCCAAAACATGGTCAGCCAAGCCTGAATGGCCATAGTTGTGTTTAACGATGTACGACTTGTGTTCCTCCAGGCGGATGGATGCTGATCTGCCTGTTTGTCCAAAGTACGCAAGCTAACAGGAACAGGGTACTTTGTAAACTCCAGGCAGAGAGAGAGGGGAGAGCTGATCTTTCGTAGAACGGATAAGGGTAGCAAGTTTGCGGTAGGGCTTATATGTTGTGTGTAGGTTATACTTTTTTAGTATCTTGGCTATTTTTTCCGAAGTGCCTTGGATGTAGGGTATGGTGATGGCATTTTTAAATTCTTGTTGACGAGAGGGATGGGGAATGGGGGAGGAATTGATTATTTTTTTGATACATTATTGATCGTACATCGTTAAACACAACTATGGCCATTCAGGCTTGGCTGACCATGTTTTGGACACCACCGACAGAGTATCATGGAAGAAAACCACCATGCTCCACCACAGCAAATTCAAGAAAGAGAGACTTTTCTTAGAAGCAGCAGCAGCTCTCAGAAACCAACCAAATCTTAACAAATACGGTTGCATTAAGCTTCCGAAGATTGGGGAAACACTCATCACCAGAGATCCCACCTTACATTCCAGGCCACCTACTACCGCCCTTAGAGGGCGCTCCGCCTAGATAGGACTTTAGTGTCACCCACGTGGTTGGGCTTAGTATTGTAAGTTTTTGTGTGCATGTTACATTAATTGTTTTTGTAATCCCCGTAGATGTCCTGGTGACTAGGATGAAATATAGGAGTATTAAATTCTAATTTAATTCTTTCTGAGTGTTGTAAAAAATCCATTAAACCTCCAACATAAAGCTAACTGAATAGGTTAAAGGAAATATGCAGAAATTTTTTTCCGGTGTATGGTGAGTAAAAGGAAGAATGATCATGAATAATAATATTAATAAATATGAATAGCAGTAAGGTGTTGAATATTATTATTATTATCCAGGCCTCCATGGAGTCAAAAGACTCATCGTGGCAGATCGTTTTTAGGAAACACAAAGTTTATCATACCACTCCTTGAACCTATTGACCGTTCTTGCTCCAGCCACTCTCTCAGGCAATGCATTCCAAGGTTCAACCACCCTCCACGCAAAGAAACCACTTGTCATCCTCTTGTGCACAGCCTCCTTTTGTAACTTCCAGGGATGGACCCCTGACATCCCTCCTTCCTGCCGTTATACCAAGTGAAAGAACTCTCCAAAGTCTACCCTGTAACTACCTCTCAACAGTTTAAAAGTCTCGATCATATCACCTCTCCTTCTATCCACCAAACTCTGCAGTCCACATTCCCTCAGTCGATCCTCATAAGTCATATTGTACAGTCCTGAAATCATCTTTGTTATCCACCTCTGTACCCTTTCCATAGCCAATTTATCTGAGAACAATAGTCTGAGTGTGGTCTAATCAGGGTCTTATACAACGGAATGATAACTATTTTATCTCTGCAGGTCAGCATCCTTCTCAATATTGCAGCAATCCTCTGAGTTACCCTCACCACCTTTGCAATATGCTCCCTGAATTTCAGTTTTCTATCAATCATCCCCCCCCAGATCTCTTGTCTCCCCTACCTCCTCTAGTACAGCTCCTCCAATTGAGCATGCATCCTCCCATTGATGGATCCCAAACCTCAAGACTTTACATTTTGCTGCATTGAACAGATACCCCCATTCATTTGCCCATCTGTCTAGTTTATTCAAATCCTCATGCAGGGCTGCCACATCTGCACTATTACTAATAACCCTTCCCAGCTTCACATCATGCACAAACAACTGAATGTCCACTTGCAATCCATTGACAATATCATTGATATAAAGGTTGAACAATATAGTTCGCAGTACTGAGCCCTGTGGAACCTCACTTGTAACCTTCTGCTTCCTTGATATTGCTCCAACATACACAACTCTCTTATACCTATCAGTCAGCAAATCGTGAATCCATTTGACTAACCTGACATTTAAATCCATGTGCTGTAACTAAAATATCAGCTTATCATGTGGCACCCTGTCAAACGCCTTTTCAAAATCCAAAAAAATGGCAGTATATGCCTTTCCCTCATCAACTGCTCTTGTCACTTTATTTTAAAAGGCAATCATGTTACTTGAAAAAGAGCACCCCTTAACAAATCCATGTTGATTCTCACAGATAACATTACCCTCATCTGCCCAATGCTGTATATAGTCCCTCATTAATTTCTCCACCTTTACCACTACTGATGACACACAAACAGTCCTATAATTAGACACTTCCAGTCTGCTACTGCCCTTATGCAGCAGCATTATCTTACCTTTGTCCCATTACCAGGGTACCTTTCCTGCAGTCAGACTTTTATTGAAAAGCCAGGTCAAAAGAGCTGTCAGTTCTTTAGCACATTCTCTCAAAACCCGTGGTGAAATACCATCCAGTCCAACAGCTTTACTGGTATCCAGAGTACTCGGTATTTGAACACACTCTCCTCTTGCTCCTCTAAACCACGAACCTGCCCTATCCCTCTAGTATTAAAACCTCCTCCAGGATGAAATACTCCAATAAAGTGCTCATTGAACAACTCCACTATGTCCTCTGCATCAGTCGCTCTATTCCCATTTTTATCCCGCAATGTCATTCTTTCACAATTCTTTCTCGACCTACAGGCCATATAGCTAAAAAATTCCATAGGATTTTCTTTGGATCTTAGTGCCAATCTCTTCTCATGTTCTAGTTTTGCCTTCCTCACCATTCTGGTCACTCTCCTGGCCTGTGTCTTATATTCTTTGTGTATCTGTCCTCCACCCTTCTCCTTATATCTCTTCCATAATTTCTTTTTGAACTGTAGTTCCTGATTGATATCGTTTGTCGTCCACTTTACACCAAATTGTGTCTGCATCTTCACTCATGGAATACAGCTTACTATTGCTGCTAACAAATATTCCTTCACAATTTCCCAAGCACGAATGATATCCTGGCCTTCCAATTCTGTCCTCCATGAAACTGCCCCCTAGTTGATACCTAAGACTATTTTAATCACCCACCTTGTAATTCCACATACGTTCCCCTTTTCTTTGATACATCTCCATGTCTGTTCATCTGCCAAGTCAAAACCACATGGTCACTCTCTCCAACTGCTGGGAGAGATGTCATCTCACTTATTATCAGCTCTTCTGATGCTATGACCAAATCCAAAACTCTTGAACCTCTTGTTCCTTTATTACATGCTGGTGAAGAAATTTGTCCCTCAAAAATTCCAGAAATTCCTATCCCCTTCTTCTTCTTCTTCTGCAGCTTCTCCCACTTAAGTGGGGTCACTGTTTGTAATGAGTCTCTTCCACACCTTCCTGTCTTGGGCTGTCACCACATCCAAGTTCTTCATCTTCAAGTCCTCTTCTACCAACTCCCTCCATCTCTTCTTTGGCCGCCCACGCTTCCGCCTTCCTTGCACATCCATCTGCATGACCCTTCTTCCTACATATTCGTCCTCCCTCCTCATCACATGACCAAACCATCTCAACCTTGCCTCCTGTATTTTCGCTCCTAAGTTCATAACTTTCACTGCTCCCCTGACATAGTTATTTCTCAGACGATCCTTTCTGGTCATACCGCACATCCAGCTAAGCATTCTCATCTCTGCTACTTCCATCTCCTGCTGATATTATTTTTCCTCAGGGCCACAGTTTCTATAGCATATGTCATAGCTGGCCTCACTACTGTCCTATAAATTTTGTCTTTCAGATTGATCAGCACCCTCTTATCGCATAACACTCCAGCCATCTCCCTCCAGTTCCTCCAACCCGCTTGTATCCTGCATCCCACTTCCTTCTCAGCTCCTCCATCTTCTTCCACTGTTGAATCTAAGTATCTAAAGTCTCTCACCTTCCTGATGACATTTCCTTCCAGCTCCAGATCTGTCTCCTGGCTGCTGCCCACTGTGCAACACATATACTCTGTCTTACTTCTGCTCAGTCTCATACCTCTCTCTTCCTGTACTTTTCTCCATCTTTCCAGTTTAGTTCCCGCTTCTTCTCTTGAATCTACACACAACAAAATGTCATCTGCATACAACATTGTCCAAGGCGCATCTTCTCTCACCTCCTCCGTCACCACCTCCATCACAATGTTAAACAGAAACGGACTTAATGCTGACACTTGATGCAAGCCAACTGTTACTCAAAAACTTTCTGTCTGTCCCAGACAGGTCCGAACACTTGTCTTCACATTTCTGTACATTTCCCACACCAACCTGACATATTTCTCCGGCACCTTCTTCTCCCTCAGACACCTCCAGACTTCTTGCTTTGGCACTCTATCATATGCTTTCTCCAGATCAATAAATACCAGATGTAGCTCCCTTTGTTTCTCTCGATATTTTTCCATCATCTGCCGTAATCCAAAGATAGCATCTGTTGTTGATCTACCAGGCAGGAAGCCAAATTGTTCCTTTGCAATCTCCACCTCCTTCCTCAATCTACCATCAAGAACCCTTTCTAGGATCTTCATTGTGTGGGACATCAACTTTATTCCTCTGTAATTTTTACAGTCTTGTGCATCCCCTTTACCCTTGTAGATGGGGAGAAGAGTACTCTCTCTCCATTCCTCGGGTATATTTTCCTGTTGGCAAACTTTCATGAACAGGTCCCACAGCAAGTCAATTCCCTCTTCTCCCAGTGCCTTCCATGCCTCCACTGGAATTCTGTCGGGGCCCACCGATTTTCCATTCCTCATCCTCTTCATGGCCTCCATCACTTCCACTCTACTAATGTTCTGCACCATCCCCTCAGAAGGCTGCCCATCTCCTCTGAGAGTCTCTGCATTTTCCTCATTCAAAAGTCCCTCAAAGTATATTTTCCATCTGTTTCTTATGTCCACATCCCTCCATAATACTCTTCCTTCAGCATCTTTGATCTGCCTCACATGTAAGATGTCCTTTGCTGCTTTATTTCTACATTTCACTAGTTGGTAAATTTTTCTCTGTCCTTTCTTTGTTTCTAATTGATCATACAGGTCTTGATATGCCTTTGCCTGTGCCACAACTCTCTTGGCTTCTTGCTTTCTCTCTTTGTACACCTCTCTGTCCTCTTCCACTCTTGACTTATCCCACTTCTGCTTTGCCTTCCTCTTAGCTGTCACTGCCACTTGTACATCATTATTCCACCACCAACCCTCCTTCTGCTCTCTAAACTTTCCAGATGTCTCACCAAGCACCTCGATTGTACAGCTCAGGATTACTTTTGAATTATGTTTCCACCAATCCTGTACACTTTCCAGTCCATCCGAAATCCTCTCTAACACCCTCTCCCTAAAACGATTCCTCACACACTCTCCTCTTTTAAGCGAAACCACTTAATGGTCTTCATCCCACGGCATCCAGAAGTTCTTATCTTCGATCTTATTTTAAAGTCTGCGCACAGCAGTCGGTGTTGTTGTGCTACTTGATCTGTTGGAATTACTTTACAATTTGTCACAACCTTAAGATGTTTTCTTCTAGTCAAAATGTAGTCAATTTGTGAGCTGTTGTTACCACTTCTAAATGTTATCAAATGTTGTTCCCTCTTGTAGAAAAACGAGTTCACAATTGCCAGATCAAACGCTACTGCAAAGTCCACAACCCTCTCTCCTTCCTGGTTCATGATTCCCACTTCGTGGCCACCATGCACCCTTTCACAGTCTCTATTCTGTCTTCCTATGTGTCCGTTCAAGTCTCCTCCGACAATCACCATCTCATTTTCTTCCAATTCCCTCATTTCTTCATCTAACACGTTCCAGAACTCATCTTTTTCCTCTGCTGTACAACCAACTTGCGGGGCATATTCACATAATACAACCACCTGCTCTTCTCCAAGACCCAATTTCATTCGCATGATCCTGTCATTCCTTCTACTTACGTCCAGTACTTCACTCTTCATTCTGCCACACACCACAATTCCTACACCATTTCTTCCCTCGTTATTCGCTCCAGAGTAGAACAATTTACATCCATCTCCCAGTTCCTTTGCCTTTCCCCCCTTCCACCTTGTCTCCTGCACACACAAAATGTCCAGCTTCCTCTTTCTCATCATGTCTGCCACCTCTCTTCCCTTTCCAGTCATGCTTCCAACATTCAGTGTTCCCACTCGCAACATCCTGTCTACCTCCTGGGCTCGCTTCTTTAACTGCACCCGCCCTTGATGTGGTAGCCCTCGTCCATTTCTCGCAGCTGTAGGGCGTTGTGGCTGTGCGTCGCTTAAGGGGTATGCCCTAGCCCTTATATCATTTTCTCTTCTACTCATAATCATAGTTTGAGCTGGCATTGAAGTTTTCCGACCGGATGCCCTTCCTGACATCAACCCTCACATTTATCCGGGCTTGGGACCCTCACCTATTGAGGCTAGCTTGCCTCCTATCCCCTTCTTACTACTTGCATTTTCCTCTTCCCAGCTTATACTGCTGTAGTTGAAATCTCCCATAACAATCATTTTTCTTGCACTTGCCAAACTCAACTGCCTAAACATCTCCTGGTCCCCACTCTCTGTGCTCCCTGGTTTATAGCTACACTCCACTAAATATCCTGTCTTGGTCACTTCTACCTCACACCATATGCTTTCAAAACCAATTGTGTCACTGCCTTCCAAAGCCTCCACTCTTAGAGGACATGTTATCACTTATCATAAGCAGTACTCCACCACCACGTTTTCCTTTCCTATCCTGCCGAAAAATGCTGTACCCTGCGACTTCAATTCCGGTTATTATATCATCCTCCGTCAACCACATCTCAGAGATCCCAATAATCTTTGATCAGGTTGATACTATCAGTGCCACCAATTCTTCTCCTTTATTTCGGATACTCCTGGCATTAGTATAGAGCATAAAAATATCACTGCTTCTATACCTATCATTGTCCCCTCTCGACATAATCTCAACATAAACACAATTCCTGATGAGTAGAAAGAGGGCAAGATAAATCCACAACACAATGGAGGAGGTAGAACTGATGTAGCTAATTATAGACCAATCTGTATCTCTAGAGTAGTTATTAAGGTATTGGAGAAGCTAGTGAGGAATCACATCCAGAGGCAGGTATATAATACAAACTTTTATAGATGGCTTTGTGAAAGGTGGTCTTGTTTTACCAATGTACTCACATTTTACTATAGAGTTAAAGCAGAGTTAAACAAGTGGAATAGATGCGCTATGATTCTTTTGGATTTTTCCATGACAGAATACTACAGAGGAGGTTATTATCTTGCATACCAACCTCACAGAGACTGGTATGCAAAATATGACAGGTAATAAAGAATGATGTATGGAAGTGTTGAATCTAAGCAAATGTGGGTGACCAGACCAAGAGGTTCTTTGCTTGGCTATTCCTGTTTAACTTATATATTAGTAACATTGAGGATTGTCTGTAGGGAAACATTTAATTTTATGTAGATAATGCTAAGTTGCATTGGGTGATAAGTGACATTTCTGATAGAATTCTTGTAGATTGGCTAGAACAGATTGATTCTAGAGACAGGCATCAGTGAGCATCAGCTTAATGTTTTTAAATGTAAGGTTAAGCATTTTGGATTGAGTAGACTGAATATTATATTAATGGGATTTTGCTTATGTGTAAATTTAACATAACTTTTTTTTTGTTGTTGTTTCTTCTTTAATTATATATAGCTACTCTATACTATAAAATGATAAGCTGAAATTGGAAATGGATGTGACGTCAGCTTGAAGCGGATGTAGGCTGTAACGTTTTTGTGTGACATTTTTTTTGTGATGTTTTTTGTAACATTTTTTGTGTAACGTTTTTGTGTAATATTTTGGGCAAGTTATTTGAAACATTTTGAAACTCACCCTGAGTGTCGAGTCTTCAAAATTCAAGGAGAACTGGCCTACCAGTCAGGAACAAGGTGGAGTTGGGAAGTTGGGGAGTTGTCGAGTCTTCAAAATTTGAGTCATCAGAATTCAAGGAAAACCGGCCTACCAGTCCAGAACACGGGGGTTGGGCACTGTAGGCATCAGGGGGTAGAGCTCCCCCTAGTGTATATATATATATATATGTTGTTAGTTGAATAAACCTCCCATGATGAGTCTGCTGACTCCATGGAGGGTGTAATAATAATAATAATAATGTGTTTGTGTGTGTGTGTATTTTTATATGGCTTTTTCTCTGGTTATGAACAATTCCATTATCATTTGATGTAGTCTTTATGAGCTCCTGAAATGCTTGATTTTTTTTTATTTATCTTTTCTTTAACACTCTCATTTCACTGTTTCTTTTCTTTTTCTGCTCTCTCTCACACACATACACACGCTCTCTCTCTCCTGCTGTTTCTACTATTGCATCTCAAAATTGTTTTCATTCCACATCTGCATTAATTGTAACTCATGAACCTTTGATGTGATCTGAGACTTAAATTCTTGCCTTCTCCATCTGTTACTATATCCACAGCTTCAACTTTCTGTATAAATTTTTTCTTGCTGTATTTGTTTTTCATCCATACCCTAAAGATGGCTACAAGAATCTTGTGATCGCCTTCTAAGACAACAGAGCGTGACTTCCCAGCTCCATTCTTTAGCAAACACGAAATAATCCGTTATTGATTTTTGTTCACCATCCAAGCTATACCTATTGATTCTATGGCGTTGTCATTTCTCAAGCCAGTTGTTGCCAATTTTAAGATAGTTTCTAATGCAAAATTCTAATCTTTGTCCTTCTTCATTTCTCTGATCAAAAACAAATGTCCCACACATTTTTTTCTACTCCTGTTCTATCTGCTTAAGTGTGTGCATTCAGATCATCTCAGATCATTAGAGTCTTATTTTGAATAATACCCTCTAAATGCGCCTCTAATAATGTCTTTTCCTCCATATCTAAACCTTGTTGTAGTGAATATACTTGGGTGAGCATATGCACCACAACATTCAAATACACTCCTTATTATCATATTACTAATTTCATCACAGTTTAAAGCTCTGTCATTTCATCTGCTTCTTTCAAAAACAAAACATAGTCTCCTCTTAAACTCCTCTTTCTTTGTTTATTCATTTTGTCTCACTCTAACCCAAAATATCTAATTTTCTCTCCATCATAACATCCACTAATTCTTCATCTTTACTTGTAAGTATCAGTATGTTCATTGACACTTACAGTTAAAAAAAATGAGGGATTAGTGATGAGCTAAATTCACTTATGGCTTGCTGCAGCATCATCAGAGTCCTGTTAGCCAAGACATTGAGGATCCCTTACTAATTTCAGTACCCATCTCTTGCATGTGCTTGGACATGAGATTGGACTTTGTGAGGCACAAATATTTGTATTACATTTACAAATGTTATACAAATATATGTTGCATTGTATTTTACAATAATATGCTATGTTTTGTAATTAAGGTTTAATGGAATGAAAACTGCACAAAGAAAGAAATTAATGGTTTAATGGTCTCTCTGGGATACAGTATATAAGAATTCATTCTTTATGATGACTTCATTCCATTAAGCCATACTACAAGCTTCAGCTAGCACTTAAGACTGAATACAATTTTAACACTGTATTTGGTATTTCTTATACTTTTTTTTTTTTTTTTTGGCAGGCTGGGGGGGGACACCTATTTATTTTTCATGTTGCATATTGCATGTTGCATATTTATTTTTTCATTCTCAGGATTTAGTGACTGATGCTAATTTTGCATTAACTAAAAACAGACTAATTAACTAAAATAATTATTTCAATTGAACTTTTTTATATATTGTGTATTATTCATCAGGTACTGGTCGTCCCTTCGTAACTTGGTGATTTCCCTCCTCAGCAGTATGCGTTCCATCATCAGTCTCCTGTTTCTGCTCTTCCTTTTCATACTCATATTTGCACTTTTAGGGATGCAACTCTTTGGTGGAGCGTAAGTATCAGTTAAAAACAGAAAGCATGTTTGTCTAAGGATTCATTGTTTTAATAGTACTTATTTTCTAATATTATTGTTATTATTATTATTATTATTATTATTATCACACTCTCCATGGAGTCAGCAGACATCATGGGATGTTCACTCAACCAGCAGCATATTTATCACATTGAACCTTAAAATCCTTAATACTCCCTGCATTAATAATATATATTCTAGTAATGTGTTTAATTCACCCACAATTCTCCATTTAAAAAATCTGCTCCTCATATCCTTCTTCACGATACTCGTATACAACTTCCAGGGATGACTTTTGGTTCTTCTCCTCTCACTTTCTACTTTTTAATAATCCCCTCTGTATTAATCTGACAAACTCACTAACTTAAGCATCTCTATCATATCATCTATTTTTCTCTTATCCACTAAACTTTGTAATTTACATTCCTTTAACCTCTTTTCATAGTCAACATTCCAGAGTCCTGATACTCCCTTAGTCATTCATCTCTGGAACCTTCTTCATTATTTCCACATCATAATGAAAACTAGGTGACCAAATATATAATTTTATTTTATAATTCACTTTTTTTAAGTGAATTATAAAATAAAGAGTTTGCATGACAAACTCTTTATTTTTATACTATTTTTCACTCTTTATTTAGTTATATGTAGAACTAGTGTTCAGATGGTAAAATTGAATTTCATTAATAAATTAGAGCTCGGTGACTATGACTATGCTACAGATTCCATATAAATAATATTAAGCATATTTGAAAAAAAAAAAAAATACATACAGTGCTGATGATATCTGTCAACAAATGGCTAATAGCACCTACCACTGCAGAAAGTAGTTTAGTACTACAACCTTGAAAATTGCAGTATTATAAAAGGCAAATATACAAAAGTTTTATATTTTACATTATTAATATGATATTATGATAATGAATGAACGATGAAGATCTTAAGCATCAATGATTACTGTTGTTAAAAGTAAAAAAGCTAGATATATTCATAGATGATCTCAGGATCTAAATGATAGATATACTTATTTATGACAGCATGAGACCTATAAAAGGCATAATTTAGCTACTCAGGTATATTTTTTTAATAAATATGGCAATTAAACATGGAAAAAGTTTTCTGTGGAATGAGAACAAGAGACAGAGAGAGAGAGACATCATCCCAAATATTTAACTAGATGCATACAAGATAGTTGAAATCTCATTTTCATATGTCAATCTGAGAGTTAGGATAGAAATAAAATGGTCAAAACTAGAGACTACAGATATGAGAATTCTGAATAAGATTAACATCAGTGGCAGGACTATATGAAAATTAAGATATTGTAAAAGCATTTAGCATTATTACTATTCAAGAATGCATAAACAGAGTTAATCTAAGGTATTAGACTCATTTAAACAGATTTCTTATACAGGTATAAGCTGATGATATTATGTATAAAAGTGATTGGACCTGAGAGAGTGAACAAAGTGTGATGATGCCTGAAAGACAAGTTTGCCATTACTGAAAGTGGGGCAATATGGCAGAGATAAATATGAATTTGTTGATTGATAGTGAAATTGAGGACCTGAAGTGCAGATTTTTTTTTTTTTTTAGCATATTTTTAGCCAGTGGATGCTAATGGCTAATTAATCTGGAAAACCTGCTCAGGCTGAACATTGGTGGTCTACCACTGACCAAGGAAAAACTATCTCTCACACTAATTTCAACCCACATTTTATTGTGTGGTGGAGTGCTGGGTGAATATTGTATACTGAAAGAGAGAGAGAGAGAGAGAGAGAGAGAAAGTGACAGGCAGAAAGATATATATATAATATTAAATGGTGAGAAAAGAACTGTTAGATGACTGGATAGATTAGATGACACTAGAGAGGAAGTTAGCTGATGTGAAGTGAACAAGAGTGAAAGTGCAAGGAAGCTGAGAGAGAGAGAGCAAGTGAAAAATCAGAAGCATAAGGAGATAAGAGAATGGAAATGCAAGTGAAGGAGTGAAGTCAAAGAAATATGAGATAAGAAGAGGAAAGAATGCATATTATCATGGGTTATGAAAAGCATGAGGAACAAGGAGTATAATATATGGAGATTCTACAATTCCAGCTGTATAAAACAATGTTTCAGGAATGTCTCCCTGTAAAACAATAGAGTGTAATGTGCCAGTGAAGAGAGGTTAGATCGTGGATGAGATGACAATGAAGAATGAAAAAAATGACCCAACAGGGAGTATGAAGTGGTTAGCAAAGGATTTTTTTTTTAATGTGTTTCCCATCCACGAAAGGTTATTAGCAAACCTGTAGTCAGAAGAGTGAGTAAGGGAGGATAGTGAAGGTATTGTCTCAGTATGATAAGAGTGTAGTGTGCTGAGGAGAAAAGGGGTGTTAATAAATGAAATGAAAAAAAGGGAGTGGTTTCAACTCCTAAGCAAGCATATGTGTAAATCAGGGAAAAGTAAAGTAGCCAAGATATAATGTTATAGGCATGGCCTGTGATGACTGTGGATCAGATAACTACTTGTATAGCACATAATGGAGCAGAATGGAGAGTGAGGAGACAGCAATAATGTGCAATAAGAGAGCAGCAATAGTGTTGAAATAATTGGGTTACTGAAGTACATTGATTTATCTTAAACAGATATAAGTATTAGGATTAAGGAGAATAAGTTTGTGTCTTTGATAGACATTCTATTCAAAGATTGTTGGTGAAATATGGTTTTTACAGAAGATGATATTCTGCAGGAATAGAAGCAGAAAGTGTTAGTGTATTTCAAAGGCAGACAGGGTTGTGTTCACTCAGGATGGACATCCAAGAGTAAAATGGCAATAGTTGTTATAAGAATGTATGGTATGAGGTAGAGATGTGCAGGATAGGATATTTGTATAATAGTTGTAGCTATAAGTCAGGCCACATAAAGAGTGATGAGCACAAAATGATTAGGCAAATTAGCTTAGAGATTTCAGCTATGGTAATATAGATCGGAAGAAGGAATCAGTATACAGTAATAAGAAAATTGAACTTCTAGAATTCTTGAGGGATAGTTATCATAGGCAACATGTTTATAGAGGATTCAATTGAAAATGAGATTCATCTTCTTTTTACCCTAGTTGGTGAGAAGAGAACAATCATGCGGTTTTGATTTGAGGAGTGAGCAGGCATGAGCAAGTGTCCAGAAGAAAGAAAGAAAGAGTTGTTATGTGAATGGGAGTTAATAATAGAAGTTACAAATATGTTTGGAGTGAAATGAAATGAAATTACTTCTAGAATTCTTGAGGGATAGTTATCACAGGTAACATGTTTATAGAGGATACGTGAGGCAGAAGAGAATGAGATTTGGTCATATAGTATCATAGGATTCAATTGAAAATGAGATTCATCTTTTTAACCTAATTGGTGAGAGCAATCATGTGGTTGTGATTTCAGAAGTGAGCAGGCATGAGCAAGTGTCTAGAAAGAAAGAGTGGTTAGTAGTGAATTGGAGTTAGCTAAGACTTGTTTAATAATAGGAGTTACAAATAGGTTTCGAGTGAAATAGATGACTAAGGAAACCAAATAGGAACTGTAGAGGAAGAATAGGTTATGTGAACAGTAGGAAGAGATAGACAGTGAGTAGTTTCATGAAGAATATAAGCAAACATGGAAAGGGACCCAGCATTGTAAAGATTTCAATTGAAGTGGGCTAGTTGGAATTACGGATGAACTAACTATGCAATGAAAAACCTGAATTTCCAGGACTGAAATCTTTACTGCCCTCCCCCCACACCCATAATGTATAACAGTATACATCTCTTAGTGAGATGTGTTTTACATTATGGGAAATACTAAGAATAGTGATCGGAGCTTTACCCACCTTTACAACGCGTTGGCCTGGTGTTGCACTACCTTTAGACTTGAACTACATTCAGGCACAAACTTAACTGTTTTGCTTACTTGGGAGAAGGAGTAAAAAAACCAAGTTTATAAAATTACTTGGTATCCTTAATATATATATATATATATATTTATTTATTTAGCATATGGATCACACATGAAAAGTTACATTAATCCTTAATATGTATGGACATAGTAATAGACATATGTACAATAAGAAGACATAATACAGTCATAAAAGTGACACTCAAGAATCAAGAATAGGCTACAACTGAATGTCTAGGTTGATTATCCAGTCGACTGCACTTGGTGTAGCATGGATGAAGTCTGACAGGTTTCCACTGTATGCACATAGGACACATTCTCCCAAAATATGATTAATTGTCTGACGGGGTGATCCACAGTCGCACCTAGGTGAGGCAATCATGCCCCATTTGTAAAGGTGGTCTGCACATCTGCCATGGTTGGTGTGGATTCATGGAAGATCCCCATTGAAGTGTTACACCAGGACTCTTTTCACTTCTCCTTCATGTTGAAGCTTGTTTCTGCAAGATTTTTTGCTGTTAAGATTGGAGGGTGCCTTGACTTTAGCCTGTTTATTTCTAGGGGGTGGAATGTCTTCATGGATTGGGAGATTTTGGATTTCCATGATTTTGCTGTATTCATGTAGAAGAATTTTGGATCTGCAGATGTGTGGAGGCGGGATGTTGCTTAGCACTGGGAGCTAGTAGGTTGGGGTTGATTTTACAGTTCCAGAAATAAGGCGCATAGTGAATGGCATTTGTTTGCTATAGGCCTTGGAGCCTCTTGTATGTCGGAGTGATATATCACTTTGACATACAAGAAGCATACATATAGCAAACAAATGCCATCTATGGACTTGAGTCAAGAGCAAAGAAGTAATCTGTTGATGTTCTTCTTGAAGAGCTGGAGGTTGTAGTCCTTGGGAAATACTGGGTAGATGATGTGAGAATAAAAGATGCCTGGGAGCAACAGGTTCATTGAGTCTGCATTCAACTGTAAAAGGATGTTGAACATCTGCTGCTCATGATCCTATAGGTTTAGTAGAAATGGAGGGCATAATGGATATATTAGTTGTGGAAATATCTGTAGAAGAGACATAATGCAGAAACTGATCATCTATAAGACAGTAGCTGAAGAGAGTCTGTGAAAGATGGGCCATCAATCAACCAAACCACCAATAAAAATTTTTTTCTAAGAATTTTTAGAGAAACCTTAGGTTTACTACCCCAAATATGAGGACAGTTGTATGCTTAGTTGTATGTTGGCAAAAAAGTATGTCAAGTTTTCTGGAAGCTGAAAATACTATAGAAGTGATTATGCAGGAAAGACTATGTGTAAGAGTCAGTCCAAGAAGAAGGATCTGGTCTTGACTGTTAAGGCAAGTATTATCAAAAGTAAGTGGAGAATAACTTAATTCTTTTTTTGTGAGAAAACAAGCAAAACTGTGTTTTTGAAGGATTGAAGTTGACATTGTTTCCCCATTACAGGATGGTGTGATCAGTGTTTAGAGAACTTATCATAGGTGATCTTGAAGCTTGAGATGTATGAGTTGAGATTTCACAGTTTTGCTGTCATCAGCAAAACTGTGAGATCAGTGAGAGCAGATCATTTATATATATAAAGAAGAAATTTGTGAATAACAGAGCTCTGAGAAACACCCGAATTAACAGGAACTGAGGAGGGAGGGAAGGAGAGAGAGAGAGAGAAAGCACCTTCTATCATTACATGTAGTGAATGGCCAGAGAGAAAACTGGCAGTCCAATTACAAAGGGACGAGGGTAGATGATGAGATTTAATAAGAAGCCCTTGATGGCAAACTACTCTATCAAATGCCTTGGAAATGTAAAGCATCAGGATTTCTCCAAACTTTTCCATGGCATGTGTTCAGAGGTGGGTATTGTAGGCCAGGAAATCTGCTGCAGATCTTAATTGGCAAAAATCCGTATTTGTGGTCATTGATTAGACTCTCCAGATATTGAAGAAGTTGATTGTTGATTACCTTCTCAGTAACTTTGGAAAACACCAAGGTGAGAGCTATAGGTTGATAGTTGGATGGTAGACATTTATCACATTTGGTTGTATGTGGGCTTGCTTCCACATACAACCAATATATGTAGTACAGATGATAGAGGGAACAGATTTTAGTTCAGAAGCACATCTCTTGAGCATAAATTGTGCAATTCCATCAGGATCAGAAGCCTTATTTGGCATTTAGTTTGTTAGATTCTTTTGTCTTTTTAGTGGAAGGCTACAGGAGACAATAGTGCACTGTTCAAGGTAGAGAAGTTACTATGCAGGAGTTAGAGGAAAAGAATGATACCCAGTGAGCTTAACTCACCTTGTTCAAATGCCTTCTTTTTAAAGATTCTTGCATCCTAGATAGGTTATGAACCTAAGTCTTTTCCAACTGAAGAACAAATATCATGATATTCTTGCTGCTGCTGGTAAAAAAAAAGTAATAGCATTTTTCATTATATGGCTTTTGTTTAATCATTCAGATAACTGAGTATTGAATGGGACTTGATAATGCAGAGATTATAGGAAAAATATTTATTTCAAATAATCATTATCAAATTCCTGCCATGTACAGGATATGATAGTACTACACGAAAAATTTACATAATTACTAACTTCCTATCTATAATTTTCCTCCAAATCAGTCTTTACCTGTCTAGACTCCAACATTATCAGATCTTATATTTCTATCTTCTAAAGCACTTTTTACGGTATCAATCCACCTATATCTTGGTCTTCCTCTGGATCTTTTTCCTGCCAACCTAGCAGAGAACACTTCTTTTGCTAATCTTTCCTCTCTCATTCTGTTTAAGTGACCATACTGCCCTCAGATTAGCTCTGCTAACACATTCCTGGATGCTGACAATGTCAAGTTCTTTCCTAATATCCATGTTTTTAATATGATATTGCTATTGATGCCATCTGTTCATGCCCCTAATCTTTCTCAGAACTCTCATATCTGTGGTCTCTAATCTTTGGTCAAGTATTTTACTTCTGACCCAGCTCTCAGATCCATAAGTTAAAATTCGTTTAAGCACTGTCTTGTATACAGCTAATTTAGTGTTTTGATGAATTTCTCTCTTATTCCATATAAATTCATTCAGTTGACTTGCTACCATACCAGCTTTGTTGATTCTGTTATCTATTTTCATATTTAATTTACCATCTTCACTAAAAATCATGCCTAAGTAGCTGAAATGTTTTACTTGTTCTATAGGTTTTCCATTCACAATGCAGTTAATATTTTCATTGCTTCTGCCTATTTGTATTGTCTTTGTCTTGTTATTGCTGACCTTCATAACATACCTATTACAACAGTTATTCAATTTAATCTACCGGTCTGGGTAGTGGCCCTTCCCTTAATGCATAGCATTATACATGTCCGCAAGAAGATGTGCTTTGCATTATGGGAGATACTAAGACAAGGAGTGATGAAAGCTTGGTCCACCTTTGCCACGAGTTGCCAACAGATGTACCACCTTGCCTCAGTCCTGAAGATATTTTCAGGCACAAACTTGGTGTGCCTAAAGTTTAATCCTTTATCCTTTCTTGGATAAAGGGTTAAACTAAATTTTTTATAGCCTAACCAAGTGCAAAATAAACTTCCAACATCTTTCTCTAAATCCAGAGTAATTTAATAATAAGGTGGTACATCCTCTGGCAACTCATATAGGTAAATATGACCTCTCTCCATTGCTTCTGCCTTAGTATCATATCTTCTGGGTCTGCCTCCCACTGACGAGACCTCAATAAAGGTCGAAACCGGTCTGGGTAGTGGTCCTTCCCTTAATGCATAGCATTATACATGTCTGCAAGTAGATATGCTTTGCATTATGGGAGATACTAAGACAAGGAGTGATGAAAGCTTGGTCCACCTTTGCTACGAGTTGCCAACAGATGTACCACCTTGCCTCGGTCTTGAAGATATTTTGGGCACAAACTTTGTTTGCCTACACTTGGATAAAGGATTAAACTAAATTTATTATAGTCTAACCAAGTGCAAAATAAACTTCCAACATCTTTCTCTAAATCCAGAGTAATTTAATTATAAGGTGGTGCACCCTTTGGTAACTCGTATAGGTAAATATGACCTCTCCATTGTTCCTGCCTTAGTATCACTACTTCTGGGTCTGCCTCCCACTGACGAGACCTCAATAAAGGTTGAAACCAGTCTGGGTAATGGCCCTTCCCCATAGCATTATACATGTCTGCAAGGAGATGTGCTTTGCATTATGGGAGATACTAAGACAAGGAGTGATGAAAGCTTTGTCCACCTTTGCTACGAGTTGCCAACAGATGTACCACCTTGCCTCAGTCCTGAAGATATTTTCAGGTGCAAACTTTGTTTGCCTACACTTGGTTTGTTTAATACTACACTTTAAGACTACACTTTGTTTGCCTAACCATCTGTCATAAAGTGAAGATCTGATCCTGACAGCCTCTATTTGGCCTGAATCCAGCTTATTCTTCACCAAGCTTTTCTTCCACAATCCTTCTGAACCATTTTTCAAGTATACTTGTGTAAATCTTACCAGGAACACTCAGTAGAGAAATACTTCTGTAATTCTCACATTCAGTTTTATTTCTCTTTTTATATATAGGTACTATGAGAGCTCTACTCCAATCATCTGGAATTCGTCCCTCTGCTCAGACCTTCTGAACTATGCAGTGCAGCCACTGTAAGGCTTTTATACCTTCCATACTTGAGCATTTCTGGTCGAATATCATCTACTCCTGCTGCCTTTCCTGCTTGTGGAGTGTTTTTTTACCACTAACACTGCTTAATTCATTTATCAATTTTTCGAAATAATTACTCTATATACTTCAAGGATATCTTTTTCTCCAGTTTTCATGTCACCTTTATTATCTCTAATTCCTTTTACAGCACTCTTTCCTCCATTTATGAACTTCTTCAACAACCTCCAGAATATGTTGCCACCTTGATATTTATTTTCTATGTTCTTGCCAAAGTCTTCCCATGACTTTTGTTTAGCTAGTTTTACACAGTGTTTAGCTTTCTTACATATGTCTCTGTATTCTCTAAGAGTACAAGCTGACTTTTTTGCCAGGAACCTTTGATATGCTTTCTTCTTTTCCTTCACTGCCTGTATAACTTCCTATGTCCACCATGGAGTTCTGATTTTTTCTATCCTTGCGGACAACCTCACCACATGCCTCTCGGGCTGAATCAATTAATGTTTTCTTCCGTTCTTGTTACTGAATCTCCAAGGTTTGGCTCCTGTTCTCAAACTCTTTCATTTTTTCTTGAATAGTGTTTGTGTATTTTAGTCTACAGTTCATATCTGAGAGCTGCTCAACCTTTATTGGCTTTAAAACTTTCTTACAGGTTTTTCTTTTCAGTATGAAATTCAATTTTATCCTGCTTGAGACTAAATGGTGATCACTTCCAATTTCAAATCTTTTGTACACTCTGGTGTCCTGCACCAGTGGGAAAACATCACTATCAACAATAACATAGTCAATGAGACTTTTCTTATTCCTTGCCTCTTCTTTCCATGTGAATTTGTGCACATTTTTATGTTGGAACATTGTGTTAGTAATAACCAGTCCATGTCCTGAGCAGAAATCCAACAGGTATTTGCTATTATTATTAGCTTTGCTCTTTTTGTCCAAATTTTCCCAAAATATTTTTTATGTGTGACAATCATTTCCTGCTCTGCTATTCCCAATCAGGACCAACTTTTCCTTTTTCGTTGTGTCAGTTGCTTTCTCTAAAGCCTAAAAAAACATCCCTCCACTTCTACCTTAGTAGAACCTTCTGTGGGACCATAGGGACATTGTCCAGTTCTCCATTCTGATATTTTCCCACATCACTCTACTTGAGACTGCCTGCCATTCGAGAAGATTAGTCTCATATTTAGTGTTGAATACTATGGCTACTCCTTTTCCTTGATTGTCATTGCCTGAATATAACATTTTGTATTTATTGCTCAGAAGGATCTCACCAGTTTTTTGTCTTTTTTGTTTCAGTCACCCCTATCATGTCAATCTGGTACTTATGTAATTCCTCAGCTTGCTCCATTTCTTTGCCATTCAGGCTTCTTATGTTGATAGTACCAATCTTGAACTCTGGTGATGTTGAATTGGTGCATGTTTTTAAATTTGTTCCAATAGCTGACTTTTCGCTGTTTGCCCTGATTTCCTGCCGAAAACAATGGGGGCCTTACTTAACCGGGTGACGCCCCAGCTGGCGTGAAATTCTGTCATGTTGCACCATCATTTTATGTTTTGGTTTAAGCCAATAAGAATACAATTTGATCATCTAAATCCCAAATTGCCCAGCCCATCCTTGTTCGTTTAGTATCCAGGTAGATACCTAACATTATGCACCATGAGACGGTGAGGATTGGACATTAGGTCATGCAGGGAACAAAAGAATGCAGAGAACCTGGTTGGTTCTTTTCATTCCTTTAAAGGCTGTGTGGAGGCATCCTCTCAGTTATACAGCTTTGACCCTTAAGCACCACATTTCAATAAATTTGATTTTTTAATATCTTTTTAAGAGCTTGCGAAACTCATTTATACTTGTATACTCATTTAGTTTTGCATACTATAATTTTATTTTTATGTACAATATATGCATTTTAATAACTTTTGATAGTAAGACTTTCTATCTATTTCAGCTTCAACTTTAAAGATGGAACACCACCAGAGAATTTCAATACATTTACCATTGCCTTGCTCACAGTGTTTCAGGTATTGGTTTTCTTCATCTCTTGTTGTTGTTTTTTTGTAAACTTATAAAAATTCAGATAATTCATATTCATATAATTAATAGTTGAAGAAAAAGTCTAGAATGCTTCAATTTTGTATTGCAAAGTTATAGAAATAGAAGATATTATAAATTTCTCAGGTATACTCCCAGGCTGTAGTTGTGTCTTTTATGTAGTGCAATATTAAGGCAACTGAATGCCAAAGGTTATATTCTCATAAGCTCTCTGGTCAAGCTCGAAACTTTTTAAGTTTCATATTCATCCTCTTGTTCCATTCATATAATTTTTGCCAGCAAATATAATATTTACCAGCCTTGTTGGTCAAGTGGTTAGCATATCAGTTCTCCAGCCAAAAGGCTGCGGATTCAAATCCTGCTGTGGGCATAGATATTTGTGATCTCTGAAAATACTGGGTGGTGGGGAGTAGATGGCATTGGTGTAGATGATACGGTTCACTGTAGTTGGTGGATTGAGAGGTGGAGTGTAGAGTGGGTGCCCTCTAGATGAGTCTTTGGACTCATCATCATAATAATAATTGTTATTATTAAATATTATTTTATATCCACTGTGAAATATGTTAATTCAAAATTTTGATCATATCTAACCCTTCTTTTTTTATCACCTGTCAAATCAGAAACTTCCTTACCTGTTTTTTTTTCAAATTTGTAGAATCAATGATTACCCTACTTTGTTATCAGATAGCTTATAAAAATGCAGTCTTCCTACAGGCTATTTTATCTCCTTCCCCAAAAATATTCCATACTCCTTCATCAGCTATCTCTGTTTTTTATCCTAGCAAATCAAACTCTCCAGTTCACACTACTGATAATCATATGAGCATTCTATAAATCCAATACGCTATCAACTTGATGATGATTCGTGTGTGTGCTTCAATTCTATTCTCTTCTTATTGTTAATTCAAAAATTTCCATCTGATATTGTGAAATTATTCAAATTTGCTATCACATCCGGATACTTCACATGGAAAGATAAAATTTATAAACAAGAGGAAGGAAAGCAATGGGCTCTCCCTTGTCAATAAACTTAGCCAACCTTTTTCTGGAACACCAGAACATAGAATTTTCACTATTGAACCAAAACCAAAAATATGGCTACGATATGTTGATGACGTCTTTGCAGTCTGGAGTCACTCTGAACAAGAACTATACTCATTTCTAGATAAGATCAACAACCTTCATCCTTGCATCGAATTCACACTAGAAAAAGAATCATCACAAGATATCTCCTTTCTTGATATACACATCCAACGAAATCAAGATGGTTCCATTTCCACTTCTGTCTATCATAAACCAACTTTTTTAGGTCATTACATCCACAATTCATCTACTCACCATCCATCTCAAAAATATTGCATCATAAAATCTTTGGTATCCAGAGCACACAAATTTTGTTCCTCTGAAGAATCTTTAAAACAAGAATTGGAAATTATAAAAGATGCAGCCTTATTAAATGGATACAATCCAAAAACAACTCAAAAAATCATCAGCCACTTCCCTACACACCAACCCAGACAAGAAAAAGCTTATAGGACTCTGATACCATATATCAAAAGCATCTCGGAATGGCTATCAAAAATTATGAAGAAATACAAACTTGCTGCTACCTATGAACCAATCAACCAGATCTAATTTGCTACCTTCTCCAAAAGACAAATTTTCACCTATGATGCTACCTGGGGTATGCAAAGTTCCATGTTCTTGTAAGATGTCTTACTACGGACAAACAAGAAGATCTTTCAGTTAATGCATCTCTGAACATCAAGACCACATCTGTCTTATCAAACCGCAGATATCTGGCTTTGCACAACATGGAGTTGAAAATCCTAACTATAGGATCCAATGGAAAAACACCAAGCTTCTACATAGAACCTTATTTAAATATGACCGTTTATACAAAGAAAGTGCTGAAGCCTTACGTCACGGATCCAATCTGAACTGTATTGACTGTCTCACTATCCCAAAAGTCGGGAAATTATTATCCTCAATTGTATAAAATAAATTTATGAGATATATTTTAATTTAATTTTAAAATTACATCAGATATATTTTTTTTAATTCCTCAAATCACTGCTGTATGCATAGAGGGATTACAATGTAAGCATGCACGCTAACTGTTCCTTAGAATGTAATTCCTAATATTGTTTGTGATAAATGTACTGATGATGTCTTAAGATACTTAAGACGAAATATCTACATATTATTAATATTTAATTACTGTGGTATATGTGTGAATTTTTAGTTATGAATACTCCACAGGTTTCACTATATTATTATTAATATTATTATTATTATTACATAACACCTCCAGGGAGTCCAAAGACTCATCAAGGGAGGGCACCTAGTCTACAACTCTCCGTCTCCACCACTAAATCTACTAACTACAATGGACTGCAACTACCATCATCATCTACACCAATGCTATCTACCGCCCATCATCACCACTAGTATTTTCACAGACAATCACAAACATCCATGCCCATGATGGGATTCGAACCCTCAGCCCTTTGGCTGGAGAGCAGAAACCAACTTAGAATTGCCCTAAACTAAACTTCGACCTTCTTTGGCTGAAGATATCCCTCCCCCACTCAGTCAAATTCATCTGCTGTCTCTATCGCTCTCCTAATACCACCAATCACTCTGAACTCTTCCATTTCCTCTCCTTAAAAGTTGATTTTCTGCAATCCCACTCTCCCAACAACGAAATCATCCTCCTGGGTGACCTCAACGTCCATAACACCAATTGGCTTTCCTCTTCCATTATACAGATCCTGCAGGCAGAGATGCTGAAACATTCGCAGTCACAAATGACCTCACACAAATTGTTCAAAAACTGACCAGAATACCAGATAACCCAAACTACTCCCCCAAATACCCTAGATCTCTTCCTTACTAATGACCCCTCCAAATATGCAGTGAATGTAGTGAGCCCCCTGGGCAATTCTGACCACAACTTAGTGCTCATCTCCTCCCCCATGCAACAACGCCTACACAGTCACCCCTACACAAGAGTAGTTTGGCATTATAACAGTTCCAAAATGGGACAGTTTCCAAGACTACTATGCTTCATTCCCATGGTTAGACTATTGCTTCTGGCCTTCCAGTCCAAACATATACATTGAACGCATCACCAAAGTGATCCTCACTGGCATGAAAACATATATTCCCCAATTCCCCACACTACTCAGACCTGCCATCCCATAACTAAACCCTGGTTCTCTAAAAAATGTGCCAAGGCTGTACAAATGAAAAATCAGGCATACCACAACTGGCTCAAATCAAGAACCCCATCCTCATTCAGTGCCTATATTGAAGCCCGAAACAAATGCAAGAAAATTATCAGTACTTCCAAAACAGAATTTGAACGGGCCAAAAGCAGAAGCTTGCAGCCTGTCCAAACCGCAGCCATGCCTTTTGGTCTCTTGCCAAGACAATTGGCTGTAACTTTTGCCCTACACTATTCCCACCTCTATCATACCCAGATGGCTCAATAGCAACATTACCCATAGAAAAAGCTAATCTCCTGGCATCACACTTTGCCTCCAATGCACACATAACAGACAATGGCAAAAGCCCCCCAGTCATTCCAACTGCCCAACATACAATGCCCCCTGTATCCTTTTGCCAAAAAGACATCACAAACCTGTTGTCTAAATTAGACACAAAAAAGTCTCCTGGCCCTGACGGCATTCCCCCAATTATCCTGAAGGTCTGTGCATCGGAACTGACTCCTATCCTATATCACTGGTATATATCCCAAAACCTGGAAAGTGGCCTATATTCAACCCATTCCTAAAAAGGGTGACAAATCACTACCATCTAACTACTGCCCTATCTCACTCACTTCAGTCCTATCTAAAGTAATCATCATAAAATATTCCATCAAAGCCTTTCAACAGGAGATCTATTCTCCTGTTGAACGTACATCACCCATCACTGGACAAACGCCATGGAGAAATTCGGTGAATCCCAAGTAATTGCACTTGATATCTCCAAAGCCTTTGACCGAGTCTGGCACAAAGGGCTTACTAAGCAAGCTCTCATCATTTGGACTGCCTCAGGACTTCTGCAGATGGATTGCCAGCTTCCTGTCTGGATGCACATTATGTGTGATGGTAGACGGTTTCCTATCCTCTCACCATCCAACAAATGCTGGGATCCCACAAGGCTCAGTTCTCTCACCGACCCTCTTCCTTCTATATATCAATGACCTACTTCAGTTGACCTCAAACCCAATACACAGTTTTGCAGATGACAGCACATTACATTCCTCCCTCTCATTTGACAAACCCTACTCTACACAACTTACCTCAACTCACAGAACATCAACCACCACTGCCCTTAATTCTAACCTCTAAGCCATCTGCCATTGGGGCTCAGATAACCTCGTCAACTTTAATGCAAGTAAAGTCCAGTTCTGTCTTATTTCTCACAAAAAAGAACCATTTTCCCCCAGCATTGTTTTCGGTAACACTCAAATTCTCAGACAAGATGAAATTTCTCTTCTCGGAATTACCTTGACATCAAGCCTCTCCTGGCATAAACACATCACAACCATTGCATCCTCAGCTTCCAAAAAACCAGGCTTCCTCTTTTGCTCAAGATGCTACTTCACCTCCAAACAGCTGTTAACACTATACAAGTCACAAATCCACCCAGCTCTCAAATACTGCTCTCACATATGGTGTGGGGGCTCCAAAAAGCTCCCTCAGAATGCTCGACTCAATATAGAGGAGAGCAATTAGACTATTAAATGACCCATCACTCACCAACTCACTACCCCCACTTTCACATAGATGCCTGGTCTCCGCAGTCTGTATATTCTATAAATATGTTCATTGGAAATGTTCATCTGAAACAGCATCAATAATTCCCCCACCCTGTACTAAGCCCATTGGAACATGTACAGCTGCTGTCCAACATCCTTTCACAGTACACCTCGAAACTGACAGAACAAATTTCTTTTCCTTCTCATTCATCCCTGTTACGGCAGTATTGTGGAACAGTCTTCCTCCAGATGTATTTCCCAAGAAATACAACATACAGGAGTTCAAATCTAATGTAAACAAGTTTCTCCTTTCACAACCCACCACCCATATACGGTATTAACGTACTACAGGTTGACCAGCCAACCTCCTGTATATGGGTCCAACATTAAAAAAAAAAAAATGATACGCTCGCCACTAGGCCTGCCAGGCCAGCATAAAAAACCCTGCTACCTCCATATGAGATTGGCTAACTCACCTTCAGTTGAAAAAATCCATATAAAGATTCCTCCCCTCATGATGAGAATTGAACTTAGGCCTTTTCCAGTCGAAGAATGCATGTACCATCATTCTTCTAATTGCACTAGGGGAGGCTCTAATACTAGGGTGGTCTGAAAAGGTTCTTGGCCTAGCAATGAAAAAGCAAATTTATAATTTCTTAATTATAAATTTGCTTTTTCATTGCTAGGCTAATTTTATTTTTATTTTTATGAAAAATAAAAATAAAATTATTTTTATTTTTCAACATAATCTCCCTTAGGACTAATACATTTTTTCCAGCTCTGCTCCAGCACCATTATCCTGTCCCTGGAGTGGTTCTCAGTAAGATCTGCAAAGTACCTTCTACAGTCACCCCTTGATTCAAAGAAAAACACTGACCACCTAGGAAGAGTTTTAATTTTGGGAAGAGATAGAAGTCAGAGGCAGCCAAATCTGGGGAATAGGGTGGATGTTCCAACAATTCATAGTGTAAATCGCTTAATTTTCCCATTACCAAAACACCTTTGTTGGCAGGTCATTGTCCTCATGAAAGATGATTTTTTCTTCTGCAAACCAGCCTTTTCATCTAGTCTGGTTAAAAGATTGAAATAATATTCCCCGGTTATTGTTTTACCCTTTTCAAGATAATTAATAAACAAAATGCCTTTAGCATCCCAAAACACTGATACCATGACCTTTCCTGTTGATGGAACCGATTTTGTCTTCTTTAGTGCTGAACAACCAGTTTCTGTCCACTGTTTTGACTGCTGTTTGGATTCTGGTGTGTAATGGTGAATCCAAGTTTCATCCATAGTAATAAATTGACACAGACAATCAGCTTTATTCTTGTTAAAATGCTGAAAGCACTGTTCAGAGATTTTAGTGCGAGTGCGTTTTAGATCTGCTGTGAGCAAGCAAGGCACCTATCTTGTGCAATGCTTTTTCATTTGCAATTCTTCATGAAATATATCCTACGCATTCTTTTGAAATACATTTAGGCTCAGCAATTTCACGCACTTTGACTCACTGGTCATCCAATGCCATAAAGTGCACTTCACCTATGATTTCTGGTGTTGTTACACTTTTTGGATGTCCTTCACATGGATCATTTTCAATGTACGGCCATGTTTAAACTCAGCAGCTCATTTCTTAATTGTCGAAAAGAAAGAGAAGAGTGCCCATAAACTTTTATGAACTTCAAATGAATTTCTTTTGGCATTGGACCTTCTTTTATAAAGAATTTTATAACCGCATCATACTCAATTTTATCCATTTTAAGGGATACAAACAACACTTTTGCTTCAGACAGCTGTATAAAACAAACTACTTGATAGAATGACTTGCAATTTCACATTTATGCTTACGACAGATGTACCAACTTAGAAAAAAAAATCTTGCCGATAGTGTTGCAATCTATGGTTGAGGCCGAGAACTTTACAGGTCACCTATGTATATAAGGACTGTTATAGGTTTAATTCCATTCGACACTAGAGGAACTTTTTCCTGTGTGGTTTTTTTAGCTGGTTCTTGAGTTGGTTTATTTTCCTCCTGAAAACTTGATTTCTTAAGCTTGCAACTCAGAAAAATTGACACTAGAATTCACTCTGTCAAACAATAGAAGATAGAGTTTAAGATCTTGAGATGGCAGCAATTTTCTGGCATATACTCTCCCTCCATTGCCTTTAAAGATCATTGGGGTGGAGCCTAGCTACTTACCTATTTCAAGAGGTTTCGATGTTTTCAAACATGTTCTAACCATGTCTTCATTCACTGATAATTCATAGTTATATCATCCACCAAAAAAAAACAGTTAGGTGATAATAATGTCAAATTTTAGTTATTATTATTAGGAATTAATTAATGGTAATATATTCCAAAAACCTGTGCAAATTTTTATTATTTAGACATCCATGGATTCAAAAGATTCATTGCAGGAGGACTCCCACTATCATACAAAAAGATCATCATACTGTACCTTAAATTCATTTATATTTCTGCACTCACCACACTCTCATTCCACTAACCATCCACTCCCAAGGAAAAGATCTGCTCCTCACCCTTGCTCACCTCTTTAAACAACTTCCAGGGATGAAAAACATATGAGGGTGGTCTGAAAAGTTCTTGGCCTCGACCATAGATGGCAAAACTATCGGCAAGATTTTTTTTTTCTAAGTTGTTACATCTGTCGTAAGCATCCATGTGAAATTGCAAGTCATTCTATCAAGTAGTTTGTTTTATACAGCTGTCTGAAGCAAAAGTGTTGTCTCTTTGAAATTCCAAATTCCTTGAAATGGATAAAAGTGAGTATTGTGTCGTTATAAAATTCTTGTAAAAGAAGGTTTAACGGCAGAAGAAATTCATTCAAATTTCACAAAAGTTTATGGGCACTGTTCTCCTTCGTTTTCGACAATTAAGAAATGGGCTGCCAAGTTCAAACATGGCCGTACCAGCCTTGAAGATGATCCACATGAAGTATGTCTAAAAAGTGTAACAACACCAGAAATCATTGAGTAAATGCACGATATGGTATTGGATGACCGGCGAGCCATAGTGCATAAAATTGCTGTGACTATAGGCATTTCAAAAAGAACATGTAGGATATATTTTGCATGAAGAATTGCAAATGAAAAAGCTTTGTGCAAGATGGGTGTTGCACTTGCTCACAGCAGATCAAAACGCACTCGCATGGAAATCTCTGAATATCTTGGAGCATTTTAATAAGAATAAAACTGATTTTGTGCATCAATTTATTACTATGGATGAGATTTGGATTTCCCATTACACACCAGAATCCAAACAACAGTAAAAACAGTGTACAGAAGCTGGTTGTTCAGTGTCAAAGAAGACAAAGTCGGTTCCATCAACAGGAAAAGTCATGGCATCGGTGTTTTTGGAATACTAAAGGCATTTTGTTCGCTAATTATCTTGAAAAGGATAAAACAATAACCGGGGAATATTATTCTGATCTTTTAACCAGACTAGCCAAAAAAATTCCTGAGAAAAGGCTTGGTTTGCAGAAGAAAAAAATCATCTTTCATGAGGACAATTCCCCTGCCTACAAAGATGTTTTGGCAATGGGAAAATTAAGGGATCTGCACTATGAATTGTTGGAACATCCACCCTATTCCCCCAGATTTGGTTCCTTCTGACTTCTATCTCTTCCCAAAATTAAACTCTTCCTCGCTGGTCAGCATTTTTCTTCAAATCAAGAGGTGATTGCAGCTGTAGAGGGGTATTTTGCAACTTTTACTGAGAACCACTATAGGGATGGGATAATGGTGCTGGAGCATCACTGGAATAAATGTATTAGTCTTAAGGGAGATTATGTTGAAAAATAAAAATAATTTTGAAGTTATAAATTTGTTTTTTCATTGTTAGGCTGAGAACTTTTCAGACCTCCCTCGTACATATTTTTAAAAATGAGAAAAAAAAAAAAATTCTTACATGATGGAATTTTTTGGATTGTATATTTTGATTCAACACCTCAAAATGCAGTGTATCTTCTACATTAATTTTAGTTGCAAAAAAAGTTTTCTGACTAGTTTAATTTATTGCTAATATATTACAGGCCTTGTCCTAGTTCCATTTTACTGAGTATTATGTTAAAAAGACATTTAAGCCTCCAAGTTGACATGAAATTTATAGTTATTAGTTTTTAATTTTTTGACCTGATAGGGAACAATAAGTAAATGATTTGTGAGTAAAAATGAGCAAATCAACTATGTATATATTATTGTTATTATTATTATTCCATGGAGTCATAAGAATCATCATGAGCAGGTCATAGCACACAATACAATCTTAAACAGCACCAGTTCTATCATTGCATTCCTTAAACTCATGCACTCACCACTCCATCAGATGATGTATTATGCGATCCATCCTCCATGCAAAAAGAAACCCTTTTCACCCTCTTACTGACCACCCCCATTTGTAACTTCCAGGGATGACCCCCCTTGTTCTGCTACATGAAAAAACTTTCCATTGTCAACCCTGTAATTACCTCTCTTTTTTCCTAATAACTAGACTCAGCAGTCTGCATGCATTCATGGTTTGCCCACATAGCTGACATTGTACAGTCCTGATATCATTCTTGTTTTCTACCTTTGCACTCTCTCCATGGTTAATTTTCCATCTTGACTGGGAAAGATGGGGTTAAGACCCCATCTTGACTATTGTGCCCAGAGCTGGATGCCAGGGTTTTTTCTTGATGGGGAGGAGGTGGAGAGGATCCATAGGCAGGTGACCAAGATGATAGCAGGTCTATGGAATGAACCTTATGAGAATAGGTTGAAGATTTGTGGGTTGCAGAAATTGGTTGATAGGCAGAAAAGGGGTGATATGATTGAGACATTCAAATTACTGAATGGTTTCTATAAGATTAATTCAGAGGATATTTTTCAGAACAGGACTGGTGGTGGGAGGACTAGGGGCTATCCATGGAAACTTGGCAAGAGTGTTAGAACTAGGTTTTTTACTTGGAGAGTAGTGAATGAGTGGAATAAGCTGCCAGAGTCTGTTGTGAGTGCCATGACTGTGAATGAGTTCAAGGCAAAGTATGATAGATACTATATGGATGTTGAATAGTTGTTCTTGACATGATGTTTAGGGCCTCCCCTGATGAGTATAAGGACTCCTTGGAGTTGCCCATAATAATAATGATAATAATTTATACTCTTCAAATCCCAGTGACTCAACCTGAACACAATCATCCAGATGTGTTCTGATCAGGGCTTTTTACAATGGAATCACCACTCTTATAACTTTGTTGGTCAGCATCCCTCTCCATATTTTTATGGCAGTCCTCTTGGTTAGCTTCACTACCTTTGCAATATGTTTCCTAAGCTTGAAGTTTCTATGAATTATGATTCCATGGTCCCTTGCATCCCCCCACTTCTTCTAGTGTGGTTCCTCCAACAGGGTAAGAAGCCTTCCATCAGTGGATCTCAAACTTCAAGACCTTACATTTGGGTGCCATTAAACTAATATACTCATTCATTTGCCCGTTTGTCCAGCTTATTCAAATCTTCCTGAAAGCCTACTACATCAGTACTATTACTTATAACCAGTGATGAGCTCTGAAAATTATAACAAAGGGCTCGCATCGTTGAACAACAACAAAAAAAAAAAACCCGGCTAACTTAGTCCTTATGATTTGTAGAACTTCTGACAGATATGATAATTCCTGTAGGATATCAATTATTAATGCTAAATCTTTTAAAAATTCCAAATTGAGAAGTCGGTTTAAAAAGCTCTTCTATTTATTGTTCGGTGCAAAAATGCTTGCATAAAGCTGGGTAATTTCTTCACAAAGCAAGCTGTTCGTAAACTACAAGCTGCCCATCATGGTCCAAACACAGGGCCGATCTTTAAAATTTTGATACCAAGGTCTTTTGCAATCGTATTTAATTCTCGTTTATTTTTTGATGATTGATGATAAAAAGCATATAATTTATCCATAAACATTTCAAAATGATTTATTTCTCTAATTTTTTTTAAAGAAATAAATAATTTCAAAATGATTTATTTCTTTAATGTTTTCGATAAATTTTAAAATTTATCGAATCGTCTGATGCTAAGTGTAAACGATGAGCGCAATGCCAAATCACAACGTTGGGAAATTTTTGTAGAAGTTTGATTGCAACACCTGATTTGTTTCCTAATATTACACTAGCTCCATCAAAACGAAATGCAATGAAATGATTTTTTATACAGTTATCAGAAAATCCATGTGAATTTAAAGTAGCAATTATAGTAGCATGTATACATTCCACGGTAGTATTTTCTAGTTCTACAAGATTATTAAACAGGAAGAAAAAGAAGCTCGCAAATTTGAGAAAAATTTAACAAAGGGCTCGCATGTGCCCCTTATAGCTCACCACTGCCTTTGACCCTTCCCAGCTCCACATCATCTGAAATAAATTGAATATTTTCTTTCATTCCTTTGACAGTGTCATTGGTATAAATGTTAAATAATATGAGTCCCAGTACTGAGCTCTGATATATAAATACTGGCATTTAGGATTAGGATATTATATTATTTTATTATAATATCCTTGTCTTTACCATGTAATCCACCTACTAAACAGAACACCACTACCATCATCATCTATTTACAATATCATCTACTGCCCATCACCACTGCTGCTAGTATTTTTTATCTGTAAATTTCACGTGTTCTTCTGGCTGATTTGTCTTTATGCAGGATGAAAATCCTGAGTTTCTGTAAGGAAAAACTCTGCTACTTCCATATAAGATCAGCTTACTCAGGTCTTGTCCAATTGAAGAGTGCATATGTCCATCTAGTTGCAAATTTGATTTCAATTGAATTATTTATTACTAGTAAAATGGTTTGAAAAGATGTTAATTCTGTGCTGACTTGATGGAATTGAATAAAATTTGGTATTTGAAATCTTTATTAAAAATTGTCAAATTGTTTCAGCTTTTCTTTCTATCAAACCATTTGTAGCAACAAGAAATAGGTTAGTTTGTGATAAATCAACTAAATAAATAAGCTTTAACTCACTTAACAGATTTTTACAAAAGTAGCACTTGATATAGTTCTTTGAATAACATAAAGTTGTCATGTACCTCTCCATTGTTCTCACAAAAAAAAAAATAAAAATATTGAAAACCAAGAATCTGATTCTGAACAGTTTCAAAGTGTATTGTAAGTAAAAAGCTAAAAGAACTTAAAAGTTTGATGTGCATTTAACTGTGTTGGTATATAAGACATTTTATTTGTAATCCAACTCTAGATTTAAGAGTGATTGTTAAAAAAAAAAACCCACCCCCCACCACTTTCACACATAACACACATTATTTTATTGAGAAAATGATTTAAAATGATAACAGTAATTTCTTCTGGAACTGCTTTAATGGCAGAATTAGGTGAAACAAAATTATGCATGCTGCACATATGTTAAAATGGCTCTATATGCAGTTGCTGTGATAATGAATGGTCTCGCTATACAAGAATATTATTGCGAAATGTATGATTTTTTTTATGATTACCTAGAATCATTATATATATATATATATATATATATAATCAACTTCACACATCAGAGGTTGCAAAAGCTGATATTTTTGCAATAGCTGAGAGAAAAAAAATTGAAAAAAAAAATTAATTGATGAAACTCATGTAATGCTTGTTGGAAGCATAATTTTTTGTTTAGTATTCAGTTGTTCCAAGTAATGATAGATTACATTAAGTAAGTATAAACATAGTGAAGAAGAATGTTTAAATTAATTATTACAAAATTGGAGACATGATGTGATGTATGACATTATAGATATTGAGGTAAACTGATATTAGATTGCAATAGGTTTGGTATAAGAATACATGTAAATACACTAAAAATTAAAACTATGCATTTATTAATAACTTAAACATTAAATATTTCAAAAAAATTAATTAAATAATTTTGTGTTTGTAAATTTTAAGAACACCTTTGATTCTCTATATCAGTCCAAAATAATAGACAGCTTAAAACGACAAGCCATCTCAGCAAAAGTATATCAGATTATTAAAAATTGTATATCAACATGCAACAGCTAGCATAAAGCTAGAACATCACAGGGAAAGGTATTGGAGATGAGTAAGGTAAGTATAGCCTATATTGCCCAAATTATTTTCTGCTACATTAGAAGATATCTGAACATGGAAGGTCATAAGTGATTGAAGAAGTTACTTTTATCTGAAAAAGTTGAAGTAATTGGGCAGGGAACTAAAATTGAAAAAGTTGAGTGTAAGAGGGAGAAACTTATGCAGTGAATGTATATTTGTTGATTCTTATTTGTGGAATAAATTGCAGAATAGAGTGGATAAAATCAGCATGGGACTACTGAAATTAGTGACATATATATCAGATTTAAAGCGGGTACAAGAACTAAAGGGAATCTGTAATTTTTGTATACTAATGCAAGAAGCATTCGAAATAAGAGGGAAGAATTTTTGGCATTAGTCATTGCGATCTCACCAAAAGTTATAGGCATTAGTGAAACTTGGCTGTCAGCAGAAGATGTGGTCACTGGAATTGAATGTGACTGGTACAGTATTTTCAGGGAGGATAGAGAAGATAGAACGGGGGGGGGGGGAGTACTGTTGATGATAGCTGATGAGTTGCAGCCAAAGAAAGTAGTATATCAAGAGGACAGAGGATGATATTGAATTCATGCATCATCATACTTGGTCTCACTCCCACGATACTTGGTGGGATGTTGTTATAGACCTGGTAATGTGGATGATGGTGATAGTGAAATGTATAGTCAAATAAGCCAAGCAAATAAGAAAAGGGTGATCATTATGGGTGATTTTAATTATGGCAATATAGACTGGAATGAAGAGATAGCAACTGGAAGTAAAGAAAATGAGTTTCTTGAGTTTTTGAGGGATAACTACCTCAGACAGTATGTAACAGAGGGCACAAGAGGATTAAGGGTCTTGGATTTGGTCATCTCATCGGAGGATGTAATTATCAATGAGGTATCAAATCATTGATAATTACATTATCAAATGTAATTATGATATAATTACATATGATAATCACCTCACGGTCACTTCCACCAATTGGTGAAAGTGACCATGAGGTAATTACTTGGGTGGTTGCCAGCAGTGCAAGGACCCCTGTGAAAAAAGGGTATATGTGGAACTACAAGGGGGGTGATTATGAAGAGCTCAGGAGACAGCTTGCAGGTGTAGCATGGAATGAGGAGTTAGCTGGAAAAGAGATCAATGCAGCTTGGGGGATTTTCAAAAAATATTTAGTGGATGCAATGTCTAAATGTATACCACGGGTGAGAAGGTTAAATAAGTTAGGTGTGAGATGGATGAATAAAGAGATTAAGCATGTAATACAGAGAAAAAGGGCATTGTGGAGGCAGCATAAGAGAAGTGGAAGTAACCAATTTCATGAGTTCTACAAAGACCAGGCAAGGAGAGTGACTTGGTTGGTGAGAGTAGCTAAAGAGAGGTATGAACAGCAGTTAGCTAATGAAGCTAAAAAGAATCCTAGGGAGTTCTTTCGATATGTAGCCAGCAAAAGAAAGAATGATTATGGAAGGATGACATTGATTGGAGGAAATGGTATAAAGACAGCTGTTGCAGAATGTGTGGTGGAGATACTTAATGAGCAGTTCATAAAGATCTTTCAATCTTGTGAATGTGACTTCATGGAGAGATTAAGAGCAGTTGATGATGGGGAGGAGAGACTGACTGTAAGTGAGCAAGAGGTGTTTGGGGAGTTGAGTAAACTAGATGTAAATAAGGCTGTGGGACTTGATAATATATCACCGCGTATTCTGAAGGAATGTGCCAGAGAGTTGACACCTGCCTTGACATATTTTTTTAATACGAGTCTTGCACTTGGTCAAGTCCCTAAAGAGTGGAAGGAGGGCAAGATTGTGCCACTTCATAAAGGAGGCGATCGAACTCAAGCATCAAACTATAGGCCTATCTGTGTGTCAGGTGTTGTGGTTAAGTTGTTGGAGAAGCTTGTGAGAACTAGGATCCAGAGTTGGGTTGACAACAATGGTATAATCTTTGATGGACAGCATGGATTTGCTAAAGGGAGGTCGTGTTTTAGTAATCTACTTTCTTATTACAATAAAGTGACTGCTTCCTTGGACAGAGGAGAAGGATACACAGTAATATACTTGGATTTTGCAAAAGCTTTTGATAGAGTACCTCATGATAAGTTGACAGTCAAACTAGAGCAGATGGGGTTGGATATTAGAATAGTGCATTGGATTGGAGACTGGCTATCCGATAGGTATCAACAAGTTGTGTATGGGGGTGCAATATCCAGGAAAAGGAAAGTCACTAGTGGAGTGCCTCAGTGATCTGTTTTAGGGCCATTACTATTTAACTTGTATATTAATGATATTGGCGAAGATTTGGATGGAGATATTCAGTTGTTTGCAGATGATGCAAAGCTGGGACGAACCATAAAGAGTAGTGAAGATGTTGTGGCCTTGCAAGAAGACTTGAATAAATGGAGTGATTGGGCAAGCAAATGGGGATGTGAGTTCAATGTTGCAAAATGTAAGGTTTTAAAATTTGGAAAACAAAGATGGGATGCAGAATTTATGCTTGGTGAGAATATATTGTTGGAAGTAGAGGAAATAAGAGATCTGGGAGTGATAGTGGATAAGGATCTAAAATTTAGGGGACACATTGCCAAAATTGTGAAGACAACACAAAGACTTCTGGGAATGATGAGGAGGACACTGACGTGTAGAAGTAGGGAGATTCTTGTTCCATTGTATAAGGCTTTGATTAGGCCACACATGGACTATTGTGCCAAGATTTGGTCACCTGGTTTTCAGAAGGATGAAGAGATGTTGGAAAGGGTCCAAAGGCGACTGACTAAGGTAGTTTCTGACCTCTGGAATGTCGAGTATGAGGAAAGATTGAAAAGATGTAATTTGCAGAGTCTAGTGGAGAGAAGGAAGAGGGGAGATATGATAGAGACCTACAAGTTGGTAAGGGGTTGTTATAGGATCAATGGTGGAGAAGTTCTACAGAGAATAGTGGGAGATCAGGGGAGAACCAGAGGTCATCCCTGGAAACTGTATAAAGAGGGTGTGAGTAGGGGAGTGAGAGGCAGGTTTTTTTCGTGCAGAGTTGTGAATGTTTGGAATGCCTTGCCTGAGAGTGTGGTGTCTGCAAGGAGTTTGAATGTGTTTAAGACCCGGTATGATGAGATGTGTGTGAGATAAAAGGACCTCCTAGATGAGTCTTTGACTCCATGAGGTCTTGTTTAGTAATAATAATAAATTGGTACAATGAGTGCAGGGTTAGTGATTATTATGGGAGATTTTAATTATGGTGATATCAGTTGGAAGGAGGAAATATCATGTGGCTAAAGGAAATGTTATTCATACACCTAAGAGATAATTACTTGAAACAGCACATTACTAAAGGGACTCGTGGTGTGAGAGTGTTGGACCTGGTCATTGGTTAAGAGGACATATGCATAAGTAAGGTGTCCTCGTTACCCCAACTGGTGAGAGCAATCGTGGTATTGACTTGGGAGGTTTCAAAATTTGTGGATTTCTCTCTTAAGAAGGGTTATACACAGAACTACATGTTAGGTAATTATAACATTTTATAATCGGAGTGAGCTTACAGCTGTCCCATGGCAGAACATATTGCAGGTGAAAGATGTTAGCAGTGCATTGGATAAAATCAGCAGGTATCTGAGGAAGGTAATATCAAATTGTATTCCCATGGTCAAGAAGACCAACAAGGTAGGTATTAGATGGCTGATTAGTATCGGGCTTGATCTGCCAAAAAAGAAAATGTTATGGATAATTTACAAGGAGAAAGGCAATCAGTACACCCATGAGCAGTACAAGGCTCAAGCTAGGAAGAAAAGCTAAATCAGATTATGAGAAGACCTTAGCCAAGGAGATCAACAGTAATCCCAAAGAATTCTTCTGCTATGTGGCAATTAAAAGGAAGAATGACTTTGGAAGGATAACCTTAGTGGGTGCTCATGGTATCGAGCTGACCAATCCAGATGTAATAGTTGCGTTACTGCGTGATAACTTTTCAAAAGTCTATTACCCAAGTGAGGATATCTCTGTACCTGTAGCAATAACTAATGTGAGAATTGAAGTTAATAAATCAGAGGTACTTAGTATATTGCAGAATTTAAATGCAAACACTGCTGTAGGTTTAGATGGAATGTCAGCTCAGGTGTTGCGTGAATGTGCAAAGGAATTGTCAACCCCTCTTACTTGGTTATTTAACTTAAAGTTTGAATTCTGGTATGGTCTCTAGGAAGTGGAAGGAAGGCAAAGTAGTTCCTTTGCATAAAGGTGGCTCTAAGACTGTGGTAGTTAATTACAGACCAATCACCATCTCAGGTGTGGTAAAAGTATTAGGAAAGTTGGTTAAAGATAAAATTCAAGAATGAGTGGATCAGAATATGATACTCTATAGGGGCCAACATGGTTTTGTTCAAGGTTGATCTTGCCCTAGCAATTTATTAATTTTTTATAATAGAATGACATCTGAGTTCGACAAAGGAAATGGCTACACAGTGGTACTCCTAGATTTTGCTAAGGCTTTTGACAGGATACCCCATGGAATACTGTTATACAAATTGGAGCAGATGGGGATTTATACTAAACAGGTGATTTGGATAAGAGAATGGCTCAGGGAGAGAGAAAGATACCAGAAAGTGGTGTATGGAGGAGCAGAGTCCAGGTTGATACAGGTGACCAGTGGTGTGCCTCAGGGCTCTGTGCTTGGGCCGTTATTGTTTAATTTGTACATAAATGGCTTGAAGGGAGATATTCAGTCGTTTGCTGATGATGCAAAGTTAGGTAGCACAATAAAAATTCAAGCTGATGTTGAGAGTTTGTAGGATGATTTAAATAAGCTGGAAAAATGTGCAAAAGGTAATGGATGTCAGTTCAACATGGAAAAGTATAAAGTTATGCATTTTAGGATTTAAAGATTACTAGCTGTCTACTACATTGTTGGAACGGTACTCCAAGAGATTGATGAGACTGGGGACTTAAGGGTGTTGGTGGATAGGGAGATGAAGTTCAGAGGACACATTGCTAAGATGTCCAAGATTGCACATAGGATTACTTGGTTGTTGAAGAACACACTAACATCCAGAGATAAAGAGGTTATTATTCCCATTTATAAAGGGTTTGATACTTACACATTTGGATTACTGTGCTCAAGTCTGGTCGCCTGGATTCCTTGGAGATGAAGAGGTTGTGGAGAGGATTCAGAGGAGAATGACTAAGTTGGTGAGTGATGTAAAATATGCTTTATAGATTGAGAGCTTATGGATTGCAGAGGTTGGTTGATAGACAGAGAAAAGGGGGATATGATAGAAACGTTAATTACTAAAAGGTTTTTATGAGATTGATGCTGGGGAAATATTTCAGCTGTGTGATAGTGATGCAAGAACAAGAGGTCATCCCTGAAAATTAAGGAAAAGTGTGGTTATTAATTGTGTGAGAATGAGGTTTTTTGCCTGGATGGTGGTGATTGAATGGAATGCATTGCCTGATTCAGTTGTGTGTTCTTTTTCTGTGAATGAATTCAAGTAGAGGTATGATAGATATTGTTTTGATAGTTTGGGTCTCCTGTGATGAATCTACTGAATCCATGGAGATACCCGTAATAATAATAATAATCTTAAGAATGTCTCATGGGAAAGCTATGGAAATATCATAAATGGAAAATATGTCAATCACTTACATTTTACAAATGACATTGTTCTTTTAGCAAAAAATAAAAAAGAACCTCAGGAGATGCTAAATAACCTTGGCAGAGAAAGCAGTAAAAAAAAGGCTTGAAGATTAACATAACTAAAACTAAACTGATGGCAAATTCAAATCAAATCGAACTAAAATTAACAGATAATTGTATTAAAGTCACGGAAAATCTTGGTCACTTAGTTAGTTTTAAGGAAAAACAAGAGAATGAAATAAATGGAGAATCACCCAAGGAAACAAAATATTTTGGTTGGTTAAAGATTATTTGTTAGGAGATTTATTTATTTACCTAAAAGTAAGTGCTTTAATATATGCATCATTCCGTGTTTACCTATGGAAGTGAGATATGGGCAATAACTAAAAACATAAGACAGGTTATGTGTGGCTCAAATAGTCTTGGAGGGAAGAATGCTTTACATACTGCAAAGGGATAGAATAAGAAATACCAGAATTAGGGAAATGATTAGAGTAGAAGATATTGCAAAGTGTTGTAAAGTGCATAGATGGGGTTGGGCTGGTCATATTAGAAGATTCCCAGACAAAAGGTGGACAAAATTAAGCACTGAGCGGATACCAAGAGCAGGAAAGGTCACCAAAAAACAAGATGGCAGGATGATCTACAAAGGTTTGATATGAGATAGTGGACATTGGCAAAAGACAGACATGACTGGAAAGTTAAGGGGGGGGGGGGTTCGTATGTCCCACAGTGGAAAAGAGGCTAAAGAAGAAGAACATTTAAGACAAAATGCCAACAATGATGAGCCTAACAGCTGGAATCCTTTAAAATGACATATGCTGGCAGAATTACGTGTAACACTGTGCACTAAAAATATGTAAATAAACTAATTACAGCCATTTAGGATCAGAATTTTCACCATTTTTGGCATAGATAATTTGGTCTTTGGATTCAAATTAGAGTGATATAGTAAGTCTTCAGAACTATCCTTAAACAATTATTTATACCTAAAATTTCGTGCTGTGTTGAGTCAAACTGGATATGTATGATGCATCACATTAACAGATATAGTTTGTAGATTAACCATAATAGATATTACTATTATTATTACTATTATTACAGGCAACTCCAGGGAGTCATTAGACTCATCGAGGGAGGCCCCAAATCATATTCATCACAACTATCTGACATTCATACAGTATCTATCATACCTCGCCTTAAACTCATTCACTGTCACAGCATCCACTACAGACTCAGGGAGCGCATTCCACTCATTCACTACTCTAAAAGTAAAGAACCCAGCTCTAACACCTTTACTAACCACACTTTTGCCCAGTTTCCATGGATGTCCCCTAGTCCTCCCACAACCAGCCCTGTTCTCAAAAATATCTTCTGAATTAATTTTATAGAAACCCTTCAGTAATTTGAATGTCTCAATCATATCTCCCCTCCTCCGCCTATCAACCAATTTTTGCAACCCACAAATCCTCAACCTGTTCTCATACGGTTCATTCCACAGACCTGCTATCATCTTGGTCACTCGCCTCTGGATCCTCTCCACATCCTCCCCATCAAGAAGAAACCTAGGTGACCAAATCTGAGCACAGTAGTCTAGATGGGGGTCTTATCAAGGCTCAATAGAGAGGAACAATAACCTGCTTGTCTCTGCTTGTCAACGTATTCTTCAGCAACCAAGTGATTTGATGAGCTGTTTTGGTCACTTTTGCAATGTGTCCCCTAAATTTCAATTCCTTATCCACCAACACTCCTAAATCTCGTGCCTCATCAATTTCCTGGAGCAGGGTTCCACCAATGCAGTAAACTGCCGCCAATCTTTTCACCCCAAAATGCATAACCTTACATTTTGCCACATTAAACTGACATCCATTCTCCTTAGCCCAGACCTCCAATCTATCCAAATCATCCTGCAAAATTTTGACATCATCTGCATTCACTATTGCCCTACCCAACTTCGCATCATCCGCAAACAAATGAACTGTTCCTCTCAGATCCTTTCCTATATCATTTATGAACAAATTAAACAGCAGTGGTCCAAGAACAGATCCTTGTGGTACACTACTAGTCACAGGCCGTCTTGTGGACTCTACTCCCGAGTAAACCACTCTCTGATATCTCTCCGTCAACCACCCTCCTATCCATCTCACCAACCCTATGTCCATTCCCATATGCTGCAATTTACTGATTAGAATTCCATGTGGAATCCTGTCAAAGGCCTTGGCAAGGTCCAGTAGAATCACCGTAAACCCATTGCCCTTATCCAGTTCAGCTTATATTGTTTAATAGATTAACCATACTTGACATAGTCATACTTTATTGAAAATTTAATAATTTTCAATAAAGTAAGCTCTACCAAAATAAGAGAAGTTGCATTCACAGTGACTCTGATACATACAGGATAAAGAAAAAGGAGGTAGTCCATCCTTGGTGGGCGTGAAAAATCCTCAAAGTTTATTGCAATAGGCATTCCTGTTCTGCAATCATTATTTACAATATAATGGGCAGCATCCATATGTGTCTGTGTGTTAGATCAGGAGTTCTGGCATTGAACTTCCCCTCCTTCTGAGAATGAGTCTTGTGCCGTCAAGTTTATTAAGGCTTTCAAGAAGGTTAAATGCATGGTTTGTGCATGTACACTAACAAATAACAGAAATAAAAAAAAAGAACTTCATAGACACCTATAAATATACCATGCTTTCTAATTTCACATTCTACAATTGAACATCTAATTAGGAAAATGTAACTCTTCTTTATCCAAAAGGATTTTGAATGATTTGAAGGATCTCCAAAATAGGTGAAAAAAAAACTTTTCTTTGGATGTGTTCTCATAAACATTTCCCCAGACACATTTGGAGCCATGCATTCATGCAGCATTAGTCAGTGAGACTCCAATCTTAGTAAACTTCAACAAAATTCTTAACTTGTCTTGATGAATAATACCTCAATGGGACTTCCTTGATGTTCCTGAGGAAATTTGCTCCAAATTAGAAGTCTGAGGAACAGCCTTAAGAAAATTTCTCATATGTAGGAATAGTGTCCTAGTACTGAAGGAATACAATCCTTACATTTAATTCTCCTAAACCTCCAACATCATTTAAATTAAGATATCTCAATTGCCCTCTTAGACTCTATATTCTGAACCCTTTATTATTTCAGTAACCTCCATAGAGTCAATAGACTCCTCATGGGAGACTCATTCAACCAGCAACATGCTATCATAATGAACTTGGAGGTTATTTACACTCGCAGCATTCACAACACTCCAGCAATGCATTCCACTCACCAACAACTCTCCATGTAAAACATCTACTCCTAACACTCTTCTTCTTCACCTCATCTTTATACAACCTCCAGGGATGGTCTCTTGTTCTTGCCATCTTACCATTCATGTTTTTATAATTCCTTCTCTATTAATCTGGTAGCATCCCTGAACCAACTTGAAGATTTATATCATATCTCCCCTGTTCTTACTATCCACCAAACTCTGTAATCTACATTCCCTCAATGTTGGAAGTTTTTTCACTTGGTTAGACTATAATAAATTTAGTTTAATCCTTTATCCAAGTGTAAGCAAACAAAGTTTGCGCATGAAGTATCTTCAGGACTGAGGCAACTCATGGTAAAGGTGGACTAAGCTCTCATCACTTGTCTTAGTATCTCCCATAATGCAAAGCATATCTCCTTGCAGACATGTATGATGCTATGCATTAAGGGAAGGGCCAATACCCAGACCGATTTCGACCTTTATTGAGGTCTCGTCAGTGGGAGCCAGAATAAGATGAGAAACCTTTTGGCAACTCGTATACCTAAATATGACTTCTCCATTACTTCCACCTTAGTATCACCACCTCTGGGTCTGGCCCCCACTGATGAGACCTCAATAAAGGTTGAAAACAGTCTGAGTAGTGGCCCTTCCCTTAATGCATAGCATCATACATGTCCGCAAGGAGATGTGCTTTGCATTGTGGGAGATACTAAGACAAGTGATGAGAGCTTAGTCCACCTTTACCACGAGTTGCCTCAGTCCTGATGATACTTCAGGCACAAACTTTGTTTGCTTACACTTGGATCAAGGATTAAGTTTATTACATTTCCTCAAAAACTTTGCATAACCAACACTCAAGAATCCTGATATCACTTTGGTCATTCATCTTTGGACCCTCTCTAGTGTATCGACATCACGTTGAAAGCTAGACTACCATATTTCATGTGTGATCAGGCCAGTGCCTTATATAATGGCACCACCACCACCTTATCCCTACATGTCGGTATACTTTTTATCATAGCAGCAATATAATGTACAGTCTTCACAATGTGCCCTTGGAACTTTAGTTTGCTGGCTACCATCACCCTAAGATCCCAAATCTCATCCATTTCCTGAAGTGCAGCTGCACCAATACAGTACTTAGCCTTATCTCTGTACCCCAAAGTGTAACATTTTGCATATATTAATATTAAAACTACAACATTACTCATCTGTCCAAGATTAAAATCAATTCAAATCTTCTTGTAGAGAATTAACATCAGCGATACTCATAATAAAACTACCTAACTCTTCATCATCAGCAAACGTTTGAGGATCCCCAGTTAATCCACATGAACTATCATTAACAAATATGTTGAAACAATAAGGTCCCCCAAGAATCCCGAGGCACACTTCTGGTTACCTTTCTTTTCTGAGAAACTGCTTCATCATACACAATTTACTGATATCTTTCTGAAAGCCAGTCTTCAGACCATCTAACCAATCTGTTATCATTCTTTCTTCTACTATGGTCACATTTCAAAAAAACTCCCTAGAATTTTCCTTTTGACCTCATTAGCTAATTGCTGCTTATACTGCACTTTTGCTGCCCTTACCAAGTGATTACCAACCTTGCTTGTTCTTCGTACTCCTTGTGCAATTAACTCTTACCACCACTCATCTTATGCGGCCTCTATAATGCTTTCTTCCAAATTGCATGTTTCATCTCTTCATTCATCCATTTCACAACCACCTTATTCGACCTCCTGACCTTCGGAATGCATTCAGACATTTCTTCTGCACAGTTCCTGAACAGATCCCAAGCAGCATTGATCTCCTTTCCTTCCAATTCTTCATTCCATGATACAGATGCAACTGTCTCCTGGGCTTGTCATAATCACCAGCCTTATAGTTCTACATATATTCCTTTCTCATGGAAGTGCTCATAAAACATCCAGGTAATCACCTCATGGTCATGCTCACCAACTGGAGGAGGATTCAACACCTCATTTACAGTAACATCCTCTGATGAGATAATCAAATCCAAGACCCTTTATCCTTGTGTGCTCTCTGTTACATATTGCGTAAGGTAGTTGTCCCTCAAAAATTAAAGAAATTCATTCTCTTCATTGCAATCTATATTACCATAATTAAAATTGTCCATAATGATCACCCTTTTCTTATTAGCTAGATTGTTTAGCCTGTATATTTCCTTCTCATTGCCTTCCACATTACAAGGACTATAGCAACATCTATCTAGATATTTCATTCTGTTCACTTTCACTTCCCACCATACTGCTTCAAACCCACTGCCACTGTTTGCTCCTTTCATCTCCATTTTAGATGGTAATAACTCTTCAGCTACCATGAAGAGAAGGAGGAGAAGTACTCTTCAGTACTTCTCCTCCTCTTACCCTTCTATTTTGCCTGTCCTCGTATAAAACATCATATCCACCCATCTGTATTCCTAGTGCGCCCCAGGCAGCACTTTAAACCTTACCCTATATGTCGTTTTGACTTTTTGTAGTATTTTTAGTGTGTATTGAGAGGGGGTGGCAAACTCATGGACTGCCCTGAGTGACAAAAGTTATAGCAACCCCACTGTCTCCCTGTCTACCCCGATCTTGCCTGTTTGTCTTCTGTTTCTTCTCTTTCATTTTCTTCGTTCATGACACTCATCTCTGCATTCATAAGCTCTCCTGCCCCACTTACTCACTCTTCCATGTCATCCCTAGCACCTATTGCTTCCTCTGGTCTCCCATTCACTTCAGTCGTCACTCTCTTTTTCAGCAACAGTTTCTCTGGCTGATTCAGACCAAATCCATTTAAATGTAGCCCATTTCTTTTATACAGCTCCATCCATTCCTCAAATTCATCTCACACATTAACAAAATGAATTCATCTCTGTTAGCATTCCATTCATAATCCTTGCTCGCCATCTCAATTCATCACTGGGCATACCTAAGCAACATGCTGACTGCCTTTCCTACCACACTGTTATTATTCTTATTATTATTACCCAAAGACCTCATGGAGTCAAAGACTCATCTTGGAGGTCCTTTTATCACACACACATATCATCATACCATGTCTTAAACACACTCAAACTCCTTGCAGACACCACACTCTCAGGCAAGGCATTCCAATCATTCACAACTCTGCTCGGAAAAAACCTGCCTCTCACTCCCCTACTCACTACACACCCTCTTTATATAGTTTCCAGGCATGACCTCTGGTTCTCCCCTGATCTCCCACTATTCTCTGTAGAACTTCTCCACCATTGATCTTATAACAACCCCTTACCAACTTGTAGGTCTCTATCATATCTCCCCTCTTCCTCCTCTTCACCAGACTCTGCAAATTACATCTTCTCAATCTTTCATCATACTCAACATTCCAGAGGTCAGAAACTACCTTAGTCAGTCACCTTTGGACCCTTTCCAACATCTCTTCATCCTTCTGAAAACCTGGTGACCAAATCTGGACACAATAGTCCATGTGTGGACTAATCAAAGCCTTATACAATGGAACAAGAGTCTCGCTACTTCTACACGTCAGTGTCTTCCGCATCATTCCCAAAAGCTTTTGTGTTGTCTTCATAATTTTGGCGATGTGTCCCCTAAATTTTAGATCCTTATCCACTATCACTCCCAGATCTCTTATTTCCTCTACCTCCAACAATATATTCTCACCAAGCAGGTGATATCTGATATCCATCCTTACATTCTCCTTATTGCCATTCAGATCATTTGTGCCTACTACCACTACCATAACTTTTGCTCACTTCTTCCTGATATTTAGCACTTCAATCATCCTGCTCGATCTTTCCCTAGAAAGCAAACCTCATTTACCACAATTTAATTTTTTTTTTTCTTCTTCTAGATGAGCTTAACTATCACCCATGCACAACTAACATCCTTACCCTGCAATGTTTTATGCCATGGCACAGATTTAAGCTTTCTCTTAGGAGAAAGCTTAAATCTGTGCCATAATAATTGAATCCCCATGTATTGGACACCTGTCCTGTTTCACACTGCCATCTTTTGTTCCAGCCTACCTCTTGTGTATGATACAGCCTACCCCTTGTGTATGATGAAAGGATACTGGTGTCCCTTGTGTCATACTGGAGAACACAACACATGTGTTAGAATAATTACTTTACTTATAATTAAGAATGTAATATTCACCATTTAGACCTCTGTATTGAGGCCATCATCATCAGAAAAACATACATATACAGGATACAAGCTATATGACACTACACAAAAGTAAGATAAGTCTAAATGCTTTGTTAAACCTGTGGTGGAAAAAAAAAAACTAGATAAAAATAAAATAAAAATATTATATATAAAAAATGAATTCACAAAATAAAATAAATTTTTCCTACATATCCGTATAATAACAATATACAGATGATAAATAAAAAGTTTTATAGCAAACTACATTAAACAATTTCTATAGGCCTCTCATATTAGAGTTTTCTTCTGTTTGAGGTTGTTCCAGATGCTATATGAATTGAAGGTGGGTCCTCCAAATTCTTGGAATTCTTAATCCATCATTCTTGTTTAGATTAGGATGATGTTTCAGCATTTCACAGGCTTCCTTGAACTTTCTTGCAAACCAACACCGCACCAGGTTTTGGTGCAATGTAATGACTTGGTGCCTTTCCAGTCAATTCTGTGACAAGTTTGAAGTGCGTGATCTGACAGGCCTGTTTTACATAGTGAAGGAAGTAAATGTTACATTTGTTTCCATCTTTTCGTATTGGAAATGGCGTGTTCCATTTTCCCTATATTATTATTACCCCAAGACCTCATGGAGTCAAAGACTCATCTGGGAGAATATAAGCTAGAATTTTGTAAACCCCCCTGGGTGGGCAAGGTATAGAAAAAGAATCCTTGGATGAGCTGAGTAAATTTCTTAATTTTGCAGGAGGTTTGAATATTTTCCTTAATGAGCCTTAATATTTTATATGTGTATTGTTCTATCTATTTTTTCTGTCCCTAATGCAGTGGTCACCAAATCGACCCCTAACAATTATATTGACCCCCAGGGATCGATATAACATTGTTAGGGATCGATTCAGGCTCAGGGGTCGATAGAAAAATATAAGACATCATTGTACGGGTAATATTTAATTCGGTTAACTTGGATTACCTCCATCCTGAATGACAACGCAATTAAGAGTGAATCGTGGGAACAGTGACATGAATAGGACCTGTAAGATGGAGCAAGGTCATGAAAATAGTTACTGAGGCCCATCATGTAGGTCAAAATGATGTATTTACCAATAAACAGATGTCGGTGGTTCCCGCCCGGCGGCACAGCGGGAGCGAGATTGCAATGCGTGCATGGTTGCTTATTTACTTATACTTACACGTATTCGATCCCAGTCTCATTTTTGCGCATCAACATACAAGTGAGCATTAATGTTCTAAAATTCATCAACATACATATTATAATTGAATCGTTATTCATCACGAACTAAACTTCTCTATTTTGAAGTGTTGAGCAGGCCTGTAGTTTTGTACATCCTATATATACCTATAGGAAGATTGTATTATTGTTATTTTCTTATCTAAATTAAATTTTATATTTTATAAATTATTTATCCATCCTATCAAATATGTAATGTTAAGATGGACGTCAAAAAACAAAAATGTATCCCTTTGACGTTAAGCCAATATAATAATATATACTATATTATATACATACAAGAAACACTGTAACTATAAAATAAACCATCTAAAAACTCACATAAGCGTCGTTTCGCTTGTCCTATTATAATTACATAATAGTAAAATAGAGGGGGTCGATAAAAAGTCAAGAAACTCTTGAAGGGGGTCGACGGTCAAAGAAGTTTGGTGACCCCTGCCCTAATGAATTCTTGTAATTTTTTTTTGCTTTTAATGGTATTTTTATTTTTTTTTTATTTTTTTTATTGTAGCCATTTTTTACAAACATTTGGTAATAATTTCTTTCATGTTCTTTGTTCAGTGCCTGCTTATTGGAGCCAGTTGTTAGGGCTCTTGTGTTTTAGGGTGCTAATGACCCCTAGTTTTTGTGTTGGATGGTGGTATGAATTTTTATGTATGTATTGGCTCGTGTGGTGTAGATCAATAGTATCATTGATCGGGACCATTAGTGAAAAGGGCAGTTATGTCAAAACTGACTAATAAATCTTTGTCATTGAGTGTGATGTTTCTAATTTTGTTCATGAAGTGTTGTGTATTTTTTATGTAGGAGGGGGAAAGAGGAACCACCCTCTCTTTATTAAAACTTTATATCTAACCAAATCTTCCTAGTTTAAGTGAGATCAACCCTCTCTTGACTCTTTCTCAAAGGGGTTGGGGGGGGGTGCACAAGGCTTTGTCTTAAGCAGCACACTCTTTACTGTCAAAGTTAACCTGTTCAACTGTAAGTAGTGTCCTCTATTTGGATGACTTTACCATCTTTTATCATTCTTGTAATGAAGAGTCAGAGAGAGAGTTGCCACAAGCTAATGGCCATCTTTCAAGCTTGTTGTGTGTAAGTAGGTTCAAATTTTCACTTTACAAAATATTTGTTGCATATAAGTGTGGTATTCTTCCTGATCCCAACTAAGATGAAGACAAAGGATAATCCCAGTTGCAAGCAAAATTATTGGGATTTATAATCAACAAAAAACCTAACATTTCTACCTCATGTTTGTTAGTTTTGAGATAAGAGCTAAAGAAGGAATGAATTTATTCTTCACATCCTAGCAGACATGTTGCTTGCTCCTTTTACATCAAGCACTTATCAGATCAAGATTTGATTATGGGTTTCTCAAGTCTGCTATGCTTCTGCAAGAAACAGTACTCAATGGCTGAATCCCATCCACCATCAGGCTATCAGAATTGCACCTGACCATTTCAAACATCACCTATTCCTAGTGTTTGTACCAAAGCCAATGAGCCACCTTTGTCACTTCAACTTTAGCTGTTGTCCTTACTATGTGTGATCAAAATAAAATTCTGCTAGACCATCCCACATAGCCAATTATCTTTTGTTTGAATATTTGGCAATACTTGTAAGACTGCTATATTTCATTTTGGTTTGCGAATATAAGATTTACTGCAAACTCTAGACATCATAACCAATACTGCATGGATACCACAAAATGCACTACCATCATGTCACTGTTGCATTCCATCATGCAGCTTTTCCTTGTGCAGATTTAGTAAAGCATTTCATTCCTTCCTCTTTTTACAAACAGCTCTTTCAAACACATTATAACAGATATGCTAATTGTGTACCTGTCTATATAGATGGCTTGGAATCTATTTCTCATGAGGTCTGCAGCTTCCCAGAGAGATTAATATCTAATCATTTCCCTTTAGAATACACCAAATATACTGCTGATCTGCATGCAATAGAGCTCACATTAAATTACATAAAACTGAAATGCTACCAAAGATAAATTATTCATACCAGTTCAAGATCTCTCTTCAGATATTTAGAAGTCAGGTATATCCACAATATCTAACCCTCTTCCAGACTCAACATTTGTTTATCAGATAAGGAGGCTTCATCTGGATTGTTTGTCTGTATTGGAACCCAGATCATGCTGGAATCAACAAAATGAGGCTACAAATGCTGCAGCTAGGTCAGCTTGTTCCCCAAGCTTCCATCATCTGCCCATCCCCCTTTGTCCCCCCTTACAGAGATTAAAGGTAGATTCAAAACATAATTAATATCCCAGTGGCAGACATCAGAGAATAGAGAGAATAAGAAAACTATACTAGATGAAGCCTTAAATTAAACTGTAGCAGTATAGTCTTCACAAAGTTTGTAGAGAGAGAGAGAGAGGTTGGTTTTCCTTAGCCCTGCATAAGCTCTAAATTATCTTAGGCACACCTTTCTATTGAGATGTGATGACATGCCTGAGTACTGTGATTCTGCATTAACCATCATGCATATTTTAATCACATACTCATTTTCAGTAAGTGCAGTCATTATCTTAGTACTTTTAATAATCTCCTTGGGACTTATGCAGATATCTGATTCTTCTAATTCTCATTCCCATTTTGGTTCTAGTTCCTGTTCCTGATAATTGTGATCTCAAAGAACTTGAGGCTACCAACCCTTTCAAAAAATGACCTCCAGAAGCAGCATTTGTTATAATTGAAAACATGACTGATTACAAAATATAGTGAATATCAAGATTTAATGCCAACAGTAGTATTCTTGGTAATTGCCAGCTGCTATAATTTTTAACTAAGCAAATAACTTCTTAATTATTTTCATGTATTTCATATTTTTTAATCAGGAAAGATAAGACTACTTAACATGTTCACTGTGAGCTAGTTGTATGTGTGTTGTTGGGTTGTATTTCAGGTGGGAACTTGCTTTGCTGTTTATCATATATCTGGCAGGCACTTTTTTTATAAATTGTCCATTCTTTATGGTATTTTCAGTTATTGTTGTTGTTGTTTTGTTCAGTGGAATTTTCTTATAAAATTAGTATTTGTCAGCTGTCTTAATGTTATAAAAAAATCTTAAAAGTATTGTTACTCATTTGAAGTAAAAAAAAAAAAATCCTTCTTACTTTTTAAAATATTGTATGTTATGTATAGATTGATTTCTTTGCCTGATAATGTATATATAAGTACCTAGTGATATTTCAGTTTTATGATTATATCATCTATATTATCTAGATAAACAGCAAAACAAAACAATCATTACAGTCAGAATCCCCCCCCCCATTAAAACAGCTATTGCTATATATAATTATGAACTGTTGTGACCACTTATATTTTCTCCAACTGCAGGCGGAATGTAAACTCTACAGAAAGAAAAATTTGCACATGTGTTCTAATTAGCAACAGTTCATTGAATTTATAATGAACTTATATACAGCTAGGAATGCTGAGGTTAGACTGTGGGGTAAAGTTCCCATTACTATCTACCATATAGTCACTAATGCACACACACAAACAAACAAATCACATACTTCGATTTCATTCATCAAAGGAAATTCTGTATTTGTAATATGACATATCCCAAATTCTGTGCCAAAGAAACTCATTTGGCATATGAACAAGTTTTAAATGCAATTTTGTATACAGCATCAGAGTTTTTTATTTCTGCTTTTTTTAACCCATGTGATTCCCAAAAAATAAAAAAAGTTCTTTCTTTTGGTAAAGGAATAGAAGGATAATCTTCAAAAATTCTTAGAGTAAATTTTGCTTATCAGTTATTTTGAAATAAGTTGTTGGTATGCTATAGTTAGTGCTGCATAAACAACAAAATCATCTACTTTTCTTTTGTTGCGATACAGAAGTGGTGTATGTGTATGAGTTAAAAATAAGATATAGAAATAAATATATATATAATGAGCACATAATGATTTGTCACTTTGCTCAATATGCAAATTGGAAGCACAAAATGAATCTCAATCCATGGATAAGTGCGACATGAATCAATTTTCTCACTATCTGGTGTAAACTGTCTTATCATAGTTCATGTTTCAGTGTGTTATCATGTAATTTTTGTGCATATGCACATATTTATGCTCTAATGAGAAATTTAATACATAGGGCAAAACACAAAGTTAGCAATGTTGAAGTAATTAAAGTAATATTACTCAAGAGCTTATTAGTTCTTTATACTTAAGTAACTTATTATTATTATTATTATTACGGGTATCTCCATGGAGTCAGTAGACTCATCGCGGGAGACCCAAACTAGCAAAACAATATCTGTCATATCTCTTCTTGAATTCATTTACAGACGAAGAGCTCATAACTAAGTCAGTCAGGCAATGAATTCCACTCATTCACCACCCTCCAGGCAAAAAACCTTGTTCTGACACCTTTGTTAACCACACTCTTCTTTAATTTCCAGAGATGACCTCTTGTTCTTCCATCACTATCACACAGCTGAAACATTTCCCCTGCATCAATCCTATAAAAACCTTTTAGTAATTTGAATGTTTCTATCATATCCCCTCTTCTTCGCCTATCAACCAATCTCTGCAATCCACAAGCTCTCAATCTATCAATGTAGGGAGCATTTTTTATATCACTCACCAACTTGGTCACTCTTCTCTGAACCCTCTCCACAGCCTCCTCACCTGTTTGGAAAACTCGTTCGCAGAGTACATAAGTTCTTTTCACTATACACTTTGGTATTAGGTCTAGCTACTCACTGATGAAGCCTCAAAAAAGGCTGAAACCGGTCTGGGTAGTGACCTCCCTCCATAATGTAATAACAGCATACATTTCCTAGGAAATGTGTTTTTACATTATGGAAAATACCTAAGAATAGCGATCTGAACTTCCCCACCTTTGCAACGAGTTGCCCGGTATTGTACTACGTACTAGGATCACTTGCATTGGCTAACGCTAGTGTCGCCGATACTTTATAGTTTACTATATTCGGCAAGAAACTCTTTGATTCCAATCTTTGAGTTTCTTATTCGGTTTTAAAACAATGTGGGATTTACTATCCCCTTAATTTAAGTACTGTATGGTACTTTTGCCAATAGGAGACAATGTGGCCACCTTGGTTATGGACAGCTCTTCTGATCTTATGACCAGGTGCAATGCTCTCACTCCCCTAGTCCCCTCCATCACATGCTGCCTGAAGTAATTATCTCTAAGTAGGTTCTGAATAAGTTCTCAGTAGGTTCTCAGTAAGCTCTCAATCAACACAAGAATCTAAGAAATATATGGAAATCACCCTCATTAACTTGAAACAAAAATTAGGCTTTACAAAGCAATCTTTCAGGCTATTATCTTATATGGTGGAGAAACATGAAATGTTTCACCAAAAAGCAATAAAAACCATTAATAGCTTTAATACAACCTGCTTATGACTGTTACTCAGTTACTCTTGGAAGGATCATATTCTTAATTCCACTATTTTAGAAGAGGCAAAACAAAAACCCTTGATTGAAACCCAAAGCAGACATCAACTTGATTGGCTTTGACATATCAACTAAGACATTCTCCTTCTCTATACTTTGACATCTTAGTTTTATATGCCCCCCCCCCCGAAATATACAAAGATGGAGAGAAAGACCAACTAAACGATTCTTGCAGAATATTAGCCACTTTATCAGCACAGATGCTCTCTCTCTCTCTCTCTCCATGAGAATAACTCAACTGGCTGAAAACAGAGAAGCCTGGAAAGCTACATATAATTAACTTTTTATTATTTCTATTTTAGTTCATTTCCCTATTTACAAATTGTAAATAAATCATGATGATTATGAGATGTAGAGGTGTATAAATTCCATTTCCTTCCAGCCATATGATCTTTCTTTCTTCCAGTCTATATCTCGAAAGTTGAGGTCCCCCCCCCCTAAAGAATCACTTGACCTGTACTCATTGTACTAATTTGCTAATGCACATCTTCCAGATCACCTGTGGAACTCCCTAGCGTACAGCAATAACCAAATGAATATTGTCTTACTGGCTTTGATCTCACACTAGACTGCTTCAAATGACCAGCCACCCTCCTTGCCTATCACCTATTCTTTTTGGCTGCAATTCATCTCCAAATATACTAAATCCTTCACATTCTATCTCTGTAACTATATCATTTGCTGTTAGCCAAGTCTCACTAATGCCTATAACTTTTGGCAAGGTTGCACTAACCAATGCCAAAAGCTCCTCCCTCTTGTTCCTGATATTTTTAGCATTAGTATACAGAAACTGCAGCATCCCCTTAGGGTCCCCACCTGCCTTCACTTCCTGAATCGATGACCCTATTCATTATTTTTACTTGAGATACCAGATTCCACACATGGTCATTCTCACACTCTCACATTTGTCTCATGGGTGTCTTCACACAAATTCACCTACTTCCACCCTAACTGTTTAAGTTTTCCTGAATTTGCACTTCAGCATGCTCAGTGAACAAAGCTATCTCCAGACACCTAACACCAATATCCATTTAGATGCAGTCCATCAGCATTATAGAAATCCTTCTTTTCATCAAACAAAGACCATAGATCTACAAATCCTACATCAGTCCTTCTGCACAACCTATGTATTTTTTCATTAGCTTTCCATTTGATTTCTATTTCAATGGAAATCAAATGGAAATCAAATTAATTTTATGTCTTATTATAATAGATATGTGGAATTATCTACCACATTGAGTATCGGCGACACTAACGCTAGTGTCGCCGATACTTTATAGTTTACTATATTCAGCAAGAAACTCTCTGATTCCAATATTTGAGTTTCTTATTCGGTTTTAAAACAATGTGGGATTTAATATCCCTTAATTTAAGTAATGTTTTCATTGCCGAAATGAAGCTTATTAGCTCTTTATACTTAAGTACCATACAGTCTTGATTTGAAGATTGCAAAACATGAGGAATATTCTGTCAAGAAAGAGGTGTTTGTGGAACTATAAGGCAGGTGATTATGACAAGCTTAGGAGAAAGCTTAAATCTGTGCCATGGCATAAAACATTGCAGGGTAAGGATGTTAGTTGTGCATGGGTGATAGTTAAGCTCATCTAGAAGAAGAAAAAAAATATTAAATTGTATACCTAAGGTAAGGAGGATTAATCCAGTAGGAGGTAGATGGATGAGTAATATCAGAAAGTGGACCAGCAAATCCAGGAACAGTACAATGCTCAGGCAAGAGGGGCAAAATCAGATTATGAGAAGAATCTAGCTGAGCAGGCCAAAGGAAATCCCAAAGACTTCTTTCATTATGCGGCAAGTAAGAAGAAGAATGACCATGGAAGATTAACCTTAATGAGTGATGATGATCAAAAGGTGATAGAAGCAGATAAAATAATTGAGTTACCAACTACCACTTTACAAGGGTATAAATCCAAGTGAGGTTACTGCTTTGGCATATGTGACAGACATTAATATGGGAACAGAGGTGAATGAATTTGAAGTTCTTAGTTTGCAGAATCTCAATGTAAATACAGCTGTGAGATTAGATGGATATCAGCTAGGGCTTGGTAAGAATGTGCAATGGAACTGGTAATGGCTCTGACTAGGCTCTTTATTTAAGTCTCAGCTCTGGTAGATTTCCAAGGTAATGGAAAAAGGACAAAATAATTCCTTTGCATAAAGGAGGTTCGAAGACTGCAGTAGCAGATTATTGCCCATTCAGTATCTCAGGAGTGGTGGTGGTAAAAGTACTAGAAAAGGTCATAAAGAGAATTCAAGAATAGATGGATAAATATGATACTGTATGAGGGGAAACATAGCTTTGTGAAGGGTAGGTCATGCCAAAGTAATTTGCTAACTTTTTTTAATCGAGTAACAGCTCCAGCTGGATAAAAGAAATGGCTACACAATGATTCTTCTGGATTTCGCAAAGGCATTTGACAGAATACCACATGGAACTCTATTATGCAAATTAGAACAAATGAGGGCTGCTTGTCGGATATATTAAAAAGTGGTATATCTGACAATCAGCCACCAACAGGTGAAAACAGGTTGCTAGTAGTGTTCCGCAAGGTTCGGTGCTGGGACGACTGCTGCTTAATTTTTACATAATGATATAGGAAATAACCTGAAAGGAAATATTCAGTTGTTTGCTGATGATGCAAAATTAGGTAGAATAATAGTTAATCAAGACAATGTGGAGCGCTTGCAGGACAAATTAAATAGGCTGTCAGTATGGAAAAAGGATAATGGGTATCCATTTAATATGGGGAAATGTAAAGTTATGCATTTTGGGATAAATAGATTACAAGCCATGTATCACATTGATGACACTGTACTCCAGGAAATAGATGAGCACAATAATCCACACCTGGATTATTATGTTCAGATTTTCAGATCTGTCTCCTGGGTTTCTTGGGAATGAGGAAGCTGCAAAGAAGATTCAGAATTAAGTGACCAAGATGGCGAGTGGTGGTCAGTGGAATGTTCCCTATGAGTATAGAATTGAGGGTGTGTGGATTGCAGAAGTTGGTTGATAGGAGAAAGAGTGGGGATATGATAGAAATATTCAAGTTGCTTAAAGGGTTTTATTGGATTGATTCAATGGCTAGAGGAGGCCAAAACAAGGGGTCATCCCTTGAAGTTGAATAAAGATGTGGTTGGTAGGGATGTGAGGATTAGATTTTTTGCTTGGAGAGTTGTGAATAAGTGGAATGAATTTACAGAGTCAAACATCTCAGAACTGACTGTTAATGCGATCAAGGAGAGGTATGATAGATTGTCTGTATAGTTTTGGTCCCTCGATATGAGTCTTTGGATTTCATGGAGGTGTCCGTACAATAATAATAAAAATAATTTGAGTAAGTAATTGATGTAAGCTATGACCGTTATCCTTATCCAAATGAACTTTCTTTCTTTTTTTTTTTTTTATATCAATCTCAAAATAAAGTGGTTGTAGAATGTATACCTCATTTGTACTGTGTGTGTGTTAATCCCTGCTCACACACACACACACACACACACAGTGTGGGCAAGCCGTAATATAGAAAGATCCTATTAATGCTGTTATTTGAACAGTGGTGTGTATATTCCTTAGGGTACTATAAGTGAGGAGGGCTGTTCTCAAGAATATAGATAGAAGGAATGAAAGTATATTGAAGTAGAATTAGTAGATCAACATCCATTTGTAGTCAAGTGCAGATGGATACTGAATAGCAACTGCTCATAAATTAAAGATACCAAGAAATTATATACATGGTTTAATCCTTTATCCAAGTATAAGCAAACAAGTTTGTGCCTGAAGTATTTTCAGAACTGGGGAAACTCATATAAGAAGCTAATGACTTCACATCACTTGCCTTAGTATCCTTTAATACAAAGCATATATCCTTATGGGTATGTATAATGCTATGCATTATGGGAAGGGTCACTACCCAGATCGATTTCAACCTTTATCGAGGTTTCATCAGTGGGTGCCAGACCCAGAGGTGATACCAAGGTTGAAGTAATACAGAAGTTATATTTTCATATAGGAGTTGCCAAAAGGTGTCAAACGTTATTATTAAAATACTCTGGAGTAGAGAAAGTTGTTGGAAAGTCTTGGTATCTTTAATTTATAGTATAAATAAGCGAAAAAACTTCCAACAACTTTCTCTGGCTCCCGCTGATGACACCTCAATAAAGGTCAAAACTGGTGACCCTTCTCATAATGTATAGCATTATACATATCCGTAAGGATATGTGCTTTGTATTATGGGATACTAAGGCAAGTGATGTGAAGTCATTAGCTTCTATACAGAGTTGCCCCAGTCCTGAAAATACTTCAGACGCAAACTTGTTTGCTTACACTTGAATAAAGGATTAAACCAAGTACAGTCGGGTCTCTTTTTTTGTGGTAGATACGTTCCACAGAAAGCCGCATATAAAAAATCGCAAAAAAAGGCCTAACTTGCATTGAAAAATTAAGGATACTTTCCTTAATTTTCTAAAACCGCATAAAATCGAAGCAGTGACTTGAAATAAACCTAAAATTGCATAAAAAAGTTTATGAAAATTCAGGAAAATAAGAATGCCTAAGTTTGTTTTAAAGTTTTATTCATTTAGCTTTACTGAAAAGTAACATTTTTTTTTTCTTTTACATTTTGTCATCTGAATTATCATCACTATTAGACAATATTTGGCAACGTTTTCAATCTGGTGCAAAACGTTACCAAATATTTTCTAATAGTGATGATAATTCAGATGACAAAATGTAAAAAAAAAAAAAAATGTTACTTTTCAGTAAAGCTAAATGAATAAAACTTTAAAACAAACTTAGGCAGCATTCTTATTTTCCTGAATTTTCATAAACTTTTTTTATGCGATTTTAGGTTTATTTTAATTCATTTCTTCGGTTTTATGTGGTTTTAGAAAATTAAGGAACGAATCCTTAATAGAATCGCACAATGTAAGTTAGGCCTTTTTTTGTGCGATTCTATCTACCAAGAGAGGTAGTCAGTGCATCAGATCTGTATGGTAAAGGCAATGGTTCTTCACAAACAGAATTAGCTTCACCCTCGTTCTGTGTTGATTTCTTTCTTCCGACAATGTAATCAGTGATTAAACTTTGCAATTATGATTTTACTAATTTTTTGTACAGTCTCAATCATATCACCTCTCCTTCTTCTATCCACTAATTTTTTGAACGAGCCTTTAAATTCACGTTGGAATTTAAAGGCTCGTTCAGAATTTGTGTCTTTAACAAGAAAATGATTTTCCAATTTATTGCACAGTTCAAGACCTTCTTGAATTATATTTGCAGTGATGGGGAGAGGTTTTTCTTCCGCTTCACTATCGTTTTCTGGATCTTAGACGATATCTAAAGTTAATCGATATCCAATAATATCATCGTCACTTAAGGCATTATCCACATGCTTGTTTCGAATCCATAGTGCCGTGATTTTTTAAAAGTAATAGGCCTACAGATTTAAATTTTAATATGATTAAGAGACAAGGAACTTTGGTTAATTTTGGTGTTAAGAAATCTCTCATTGAAGGTGTTTGTAACGCAACAAATGGTGATTTATCCACCTCCAGCCAACAAAGCAATCTCCAGGATGTACAAAGAGAGGGGAAAACTATCAGCACACAGGAGAAAAAGTCTGCATTCACTCGTAAGTGCTTATTATTATTATTATTATTATTCAGGCCTCCATGGAGTCAATGGAGTCAAAAGACTCATTGTGGGAGGTCCTTCCTAAGAACATAAAGTCTGTCACGACTCATCGAGGGTAGGTCCCCCCCCCCCTAAGAAACACAAAGTCTATCATACTACTCCTTAAACTCACTGACCGTTCTCGCTCTCACCACTCCATTAGGCAATGCATTCCACGGTTCAACCACCCTTTATGCAAAGAAACCACTCCTCACCTTCTTGCTCACAGTTTCCTTTCGTAACTTCCAGGGATGGCCTCTTGTCATCACTCCTTCCCACTGTTCAACCAAGCAAAAGAACTCCCCAGTGTCAACCCTGTAACCACCTCTCAACAGTTTAAAAGTCTCAATCATATCACCTCTCCTTCTTCTATCCACCAAACTCTGCAGTCCACATTCCCTCAGCCGATCCTCATAACCAAAATTGTACAGTCCTGAAACCATCTTTGTTATCTGCCTTTGTACCCCTTCCACAGTTAATTTATCTCCTTCAAATCCTGGGGACCAAATCTGAGAACAATAGTCCAAGTGTGGTCTGATCAGAGACTTATACAATGGAATGATAACCCTTTTATCTCTGCAGGTCAGTATCCTTCTCATAATTGCAGCAACCATCTGTGTTACCTTCACCACCTTTGCAATATGTCCCCTAAATTCCAGGTTTCTATCAATCATCAACCCTAGATCTCTTGTCTCCCCTACTTCCTCCAGTATAACTCCTCCTATATAGTATGCAGCATCCCATTGATGTTTCCCAAACCTGAAGACCTTACATTTTGCTGCATTAAATTGATCCCCCATTCATTTGCCCGTCTATCTAGCTTATTCAAATCCTCTTGCAGGGATACTACATCTGCACTATTACTAATAATCCTTCCCAGCTTCGCATCATCCGCAAACAACTGAATATCCCCTTGCAGTCCACTGGCAATGTCATTGATATAAAAGTTAAACAATATAGGTTCTAGTACTGAGCCCTGTGGGACCCCACTTGTAACCTTCTGCCTCCTTGAAACTGCTCCACCATACACAACTCTCTGATACCTATCAGACAGCCAATCCTGAATCCAGTTGACCAATCTGACATCCAGACCCATGTGCTGCAACTTAAATATCAGCTTATCATGTGGCACCCTGTCAAATGCCTTTGCTAAGTCTAAGAAAATTGCAGTATATCCCTTTCCCTTATCTAATGTTCTTGTAACTTTATTATAAAAGGCTAGCATATTGCTAAAACAAGAGCGCCCTTTCACAAATCCATGTTGACTCTCACATATAACATTACTCTCATCTGCCCAATGCTGTATACGGTCCCTCACTACTTTCTCCAAGATCTTAATAACTACTGATGACACACAAACTGGCCTATAATTAGACACTTCCAGTCTGCTACCGCCCTTATGCAATGGCACTATCTTACCTTCCTTCCATTCCCCGGGCACCTTTCCCGCAGCCAGACTTTCATCAAAAAGCCAAGTTAAAGGCACTATCAGTTCCATAGCACATTCTCTCAAAACTCGTGGTGAAATACCATCCCGTCCCAAAGCTTTACTGACATTCAGAGTACTCAGTATCTGAAACACACTCTCCTCCTGTACCTCTAAACCTCGAACCTGCCCTATCCATCTAGCATTAAAACTGATTCCTCTAGGATGATATACTCCAATAAAGTGTTCATTGAACAATTACACTATGTCCTCTGCATCAGTCACTCTATTCCCATTTTTATCCCACTTCTTCCACAGTCATTTCTCCTCTTACTGGCCGCATAGCTAAAAAATTCCCTAGGATTTTCTTTGGATCTTAGGGCCAATCTTCTGTCATATTCCAGTTTCGCTTTCCTTACCAGACACTCTTCTACCAGTCACTCTTCTGGCCTGTGTCTTATATTCTTCATGCATCTCTCTTCACCTGTCTCCTTATATCTCTTCCATAGCCTCTTTTTTGCATACAATTCCTGTTTAATATTGTTTGTCATCCACTTTACTCCAAATTGTGTCCTCTTTTTCACTCGTGGTATGCAACTTACCATTGCTGCTAACAAATATTCTCTCACAATTTCCCATGCACTAATGATATAATAATATATAATAATAATAACTTATAATAATATTATAAATTTTTGGTGATCAAAATGGGATATGTCAAGGAAAATCAGCACAAATTAATTTCATGTTTATGTTTAATTAATTATTAATTAATGATCGATTATTAATTAATAATAATAAATCAGCTAAATTAACAATTAATTATTAATTAATATATTACAAAATAACCAAGGTGTTCCATGATAATTTCAGGATTCGTGATTCGTAATCCAGGAAGCTGGATTACCCTATTATCGGAATGGATTCTCCTTCTGTTAACATGCGCAGAAGTGTCGAAAGGTCTCGTATCTGTGGGCATACTATACCACATAACTTCAAATCTGCATAAAAAAGATCTGCATTAAAAAAGACCTGAGTGTATATAATTTTTTTAAATTTATAGATAACCACGTGAAAAAACTTCCAAGAGCAACTGCTCATGTTATTATACACTTTAGGAAAGTGAAGGAATGATGGATGCCAGCTTGGTGAAGCAGTGCTCATTGAAGTACATATAATAAGGACATGAGGCAGTAACAGGCCATCTCTGAAAGATCTGGCAGAATGGGAGTCTCTAAAAATAGGGAACATCAGTGAGATGAATTTCTCTCTTATGGAAAGAATTAAGGAAGATTTTTTTATATGTTTTCAATGCATTACCTGAAATATGAAAACATTATTATATGGGTGTTCAGATTTAGGATCTGTATATCATGTTGGTGGCTTAATGGATTTTTTACAACACTCAAAAATAATTAAAATAGAATTTAATACTTCCTATATTTCGTCCTAGTCACTAGGACATCTACGGGGATTACAAAAATACGTTAGACTCCTTCATCAGTCATCTCAATAGTCTACATCCAGGAATCCAGTTTACTATGGAAAAGGAAAAGAACCATTGTTTATCCTTCCTAGACACCTTAGTCACATGCCTGCCTAATGATACACTTGCCTTCACTGTATACAGAAAACCCACACACACAGGCAGATACATTCACAAACTGTCCCACCACCACCCCGCTCAACAATATGGCATTATTAAAACTCTTACCAAGAGAGCCCACAATCTTTGTTCCAGTGGAACCTCCCTCACTACTGAGCTTAACCACATACACAGCACTTTCCTCTCCAATGGCTACAGCGATCACAGTATCAAAAAAATAATCAGTTCCTCCCCCATTCCTCATCCTTATCGTCAACAAGATTTTAAAAATGCCATCACCATACCCTACATCCGTGGCACATCCGAAAAAATAGCCAAGATACTAAAAAAGTACAACCTACACACAGCATATAAGCCTGACCGCAAACTTGCTACCCTTATCTGTTCTACGAAAGATCAGCTCCCTCCTCTCTCTCTGCCTGGAGTTTACAAAGTACCCTCTTCCTGTAAGCTGGCGTACTTTGGACAGACAGGCAGATCAGCATCCATCTGCCTGGAGGAACACAAGTCTTACATCTGTAAACACAACTATGGCCATTCAGGCTTGGCTGACCATGTTTTGGACACCACCCACAGGGTATCATGGAAGAAAACCACCATGCTCCACCACAGCAAATTCAAGAAAGAGCGACTTTTCTTAGAAGCAGCAGCTCTCAGAAACCAACGAAATCTTAAAATATGGTTGCATTAAGCTTCCGAAGATTTGGGAAACACATCACCAGAGGTCCCACCTTACATTTCAGGCCACCTACTACCACCCTTAGAGGGCACTCCACCTAGATAGGACTTTAGTGTCACCCACGTGGTTGGGCTTAGTATTGTATGATATTTGTGTGCATGTTACATTAATTGTTTTTGTAATCCCCGTAGATGTCCTAGTGACTAGGACAAAATATAGGAAGTATTAAATTCTATTTTAATTCTTTTTGAATGTTGTAAAAAATCCATTAAGCCTCCAACATGATGTCCTCACAGCACTTAAGCCTCTACACACAAATAGGATCTGTATAAGTCTAGCAGTTATGCAACTATGCAAGTGAGAAGTTGAATCTCAAGCAGAAAAGAGCTGGATTCTATGTGTATTATACTACTTTCTCTCAGGGTTACACAGTGTCAACATTCATTGTATATAAATTACAGAGACAAAAGAGCAATTAATAGTATTAGAGTAATACTCAACACTAGGATAAAATGACCCTGAATGTTTCAATCTCTATACCAAGGTCATCATCCGGAATATATATGTATGAACTAAAACACAACCTACTTCACAGTACACATATAAGTATGCTATAGCATAACTGCTTTTAACTGTTTAAAATAACCTAACCTCTGGTGAGGGAAAGAGTTAAATTAAAAAAAAAATGTGTGTGTGTGTGTGTGTGTGTGTGTAGGAAGTTTGATTTACTCGGTTGATATACATTTTTTAAAAATATTGAATGACTATAAACCGAGAAAAATGAAAACAAAGTTTAGTAGCGCAACTAGTTTCGGCTTGTATCAGCCTTCTTTAGGTGCACATTAAAAAAGAAATAACCAGTAAAACATAGTGGAAATAACTGTAAACATCATGGAAAGTTAGTGTATATATATATATTCGACGTTGAAACGTTGAAGTCTGCACATTCAAAACTGTTCTCTCGTTGGCTTCATTGTTGTGCCTGTGCATTCGTATAGCATCTCGCAAACACCAGTATTTGATCGTAGCACAATGACAGTCTGAAAGGTTGTAACTCAGGTTGTTGTTGAGATGTAGGGGGGTTGAGAATTATTTCTTTTGATTTTATTATATTTCTTTCTAATTCATCCTGGCAATGGAAAATGCTATTAGACTTGTCCTATAGGACTGTATGGCTAAGGTTTTCTTCATTAGAATCGGCCAAGAACAGAACATGACTAGACAAAGCACTGCCTCGTGTTCTCCTGTAACTGACATCTCTCTTATGTTCTTCAATGCATAACTGGATTGATTTCTCTGTTTGGCCAAAGTGTGGTATATCACAGTTGCACCAAATCTGGTAAACACTGGGATATTTAAGGTTGTGATGTCTAAGTTTAATTGCTTTTTGTGGATAATCATTTCATTGAAAAGTAGACCTGAGAAAATTGAATTCTTTATTAAGTTCTATCTCATCATTAAGAAGAGAGCAAGCATGGTGTCCTAGTTTAGAGATGATTCCAAACTTTTGAGGAGGATAATGATTGGATTGACCATGGGGATATCTGATGGTGTGGGTAGCTTTTCTGTAAATCGAGATTTTTAATTTCTCTGAGGAAAGGATCAGTTTGATGTTCAAAAAAGGAAGAGAACCATTAGTTTCAAACAGCCGTAAACTTTATGTTCGGATGTTGATTATTTAGATGTTCTAGGAAGTTCAGGAGAGATTCACGACCATGGCTCCAAATCAGGAAAATGTCATCAATATATCTTTCCCAAATTCTTGGTTTTAAAGGATAAGAAGAGATGGCTTTAACTTCTAGATCTTCTAAATAGATGTTCGCAAATACAGGTGACAACGGATTACCCATTACAAGGCCAAAATTTTGTTTATAGATGGTGTACTGAAACTTAAAGTATCCTGAGTGGATGCAATGAGTAAGTAAGGCCATGATCTTTTTAGATAATTTATCTTTGAGTAGTACAAGAACTTCATCCATAGCAACATTGGTAAATAAGGAGACTATATCAAAACTAGCCATGATTTGATCTTCCTTAATAATAATACATGATACCGAATCTGCAGAGTTTTTAATAAAAGACGATGATTTACCAGAAAAACATTTGAGAGATTTAGCCAGATATTTTGAAAGGTTATATGTTAGAGAATCAATTCCTTCTATGATAGGTTGAAGTGGAGTATTTTCTTTATGAATTGTAGGAAGTCCATACAATCGTGGAAGAAGCGGATGGAGAGAGAGAGAGAGAGAGAGAGCGAAGAGAAAGGCGTATGTTTCTAGGTGTTGTGGAGTTCATGGGTTGGATCTCTCTCTTGAGGATCGAGTAAGTGTCACTCTGTAACAATTCCATCATCATGTTATGATATTCATCAATGTTAAGAACAACTGTGACGTCGTCTTTATCCGCAGGAAGAATTATTATATTTTTGTTGTTTTGTAACTTCTTAATAGCCTGTTGTGTCATTAGAGAGACAATATCAATTTGTCGTTATTGATGATAAAAATGGATTCAATGTGGTGTAGGTTTGCCTCTTGGGTAGGAAGAAAGAAGTAGCTTTTTCGATCTCTGTAAGTAATAATTCTTTAGAAATAGATCTGGGAGATAAAAAAAATTTAGGCCTTTACCGAGGACACTTTTCTCTGCATTGGAAAGATTATAACTTGATTTGTTAATAACAACTTTGTCGGGATGGAGGTGTGGTTTCGAAGAAGTTGAAGTTCTTTGTATTTGTTTAAGGGCTTTGAATTTTCTAATAAGTTTCAGTTTATTATCATTTTGAATTCTGGTGGCTTGTGATTCACTTCTCACTTTAAGAAGATTTCAACTGTCACTATCTAGAGATTGTACAATTTTTTGAGTTAACGTGGTTTTTTTGCTAAATAAACAAGCCAGAGTGTGTTTAGTATCAAATATCCATAGATTTACCATAGAGCAAAGTTAGATAATAGCTTTCCCGTTGCCATTCATGAAGCGCTGTTGCCATTCATTGTATATTTTGAAGTTTTTGCATATTAGAACTGCAAGGTTAAATGAGTAGGATGTGTGGAATATATAATCATCAGAAAAAACTATGGATATCTTTTCAGGTCAGAGAAAGAGTCATTCCTGTATAAGAGAGTTTAATAATTATGCAGCCGTGAGCATTACAGCATTACTAAAGAAATGTTTCTCAGTTTACAGAAAACCTACACATACAGGTAGATACATTCACCAGCGTTCACACCATCCCCCCTCCCAACAATATGGGATTATATAAACCCTATATAACTGGGCAAAATTAATCAGTTCAGATAACAATGCCCTTACTACTGTTGTGTCAGAAATAGCTGAACCACTATCCGTAGGCCATTTGTTTCCAACCCAACATAGAGAGAATAGAAACTTCAGGAAAGGACATGCTTATACTTCCAAGAACATGGCTGAGGGAGTACTGTACATATTATGATCCAAAGGTATGTCAACTCAACTAAAATTATTGTTATAAAATAAGTAAAGTTAACAGTTAAGTTAGACAGGGTACATGTGGAATTATCGGGTTGGAAAGTATGACAAGCTTAGGAGTTTGATTGGTTCAGTGCCATGGCATGTACAACTGCAAGGACTAGAAGCTGATAGTGCATGGGAGGCAGTTAAGAAGTGTTTGCATGAAGCAATGGCTGACTGTATACCTAGAGTTAGAATAATAAATCAAGTAGGGGTTAAATGGATGAATAACACCATTAAGCTTGAGCTGCAAAAAAAAAAAAAAAAAAAACTATGGAGGGAATTTAAGGAGAAATGTGACTGGCAGGCACATGAATGGTATAAAGCACAGGCCAGAAGGGTAACAAGTGTGGTAAGAAAAGCAAAAAAGGATTACGAAAGAACATTGGCCATGCAGGCTAAAGAGAATCCTAAACAGTTTTTTAGATATGTAGCAAGTAAAAGGAAAAATGTACATGGCAGAATGATTTTAAAGAATGCCAATGGTAGGGAGGTAACTGAATCAGTTGATATAGTTGAGTTACTGAGTGAGCACTTTGCAAGTATATATCATCCAGGTAGTGACATTGCAGAAACGAATAAACCAGTAGATTATATGGGAATTGTGGTGAATGAAGTGGAGGTGAGTAGTCTATTGCATAACCTCAATGTCAATACATCCGTGGGATTGGATGGTATACCAGCTCATGTCGTACGAGAAGCAGCTAAAGAATTGTCAGTACCCTTGACCATTTTGTTTAATTTGAGTGTCGGGTCTGGGTTAGTCCCAAGCGGATGGAAGGAGGGGAAAATAGTTCCACTGCATAAAGGTGGTTTTAAGACTGCTGTTGTAAATTACCGACCGATTAGCATATCAGGAATCATTGTCAAGGTCTTCGAGAAATTAATCAACAAAAGAATACAGGATTGGATAGATGAAAATGGGATATTGTATGGGGGACAACATGGTTTTGTGAAGGGTAGATCATGCCTCAGTAACTTGCTCACGTTTTATAACACAGTGACGGCTGAACTGGATAGGGGTAATGGGTTTACAGTGATACTACCGGACCTTGCCAAGGCCTTTGACAGGTTACCACATGGAACCCTAATCAGTAAACTGGAGCAGATGGGGATAGATATAGGGTTGGTGAGATGGATAGGAGGGTGGTTGAAGGAGAGATACCAGAGAGTGGTTTATTCAGGAGTAGAGTCAAAAAGACGTCTTGCCCCAGGGCTCTGTTCTTGGACCACTGCTTTTCAATTTGTTCATCAGTGATATAGGAAAGGATATGAGAGGAAGTGTTCACTTGTTTGCTGACGATGCGAAGTTGGGTAGAGCAATTGTGAGTGCACAGGATGTCAAAATTTTACAGGATGATTTGGATAGTTTGGAGGACTGGGCTAGGAAAAATGGATGTCAATTTAATGTTGCAAAGTGTAAGGTTATGCACTTTGGGGTGAAAAGAATAGCAGCAGTATATCGCATTGTTGGAACTGTACTCCAGGAGATTTACAAAGCCAGGGATTTGGGAGTGTTGGTGGATAGGGAATTGAAGTTGAGGGGGCACATTGTAAAAGTGACTAAATCAGCTCATCAAATCACGTGGCTTCTGAAAAATACTTTAACATGTAGAGACAAACAAGTTGTTGTTCCTCTGTATCAAGCCTTGATAAGACCCCATCTGGACTACTGTGCCCAGTTATGGGCACCAGAGTTTCTTCGTGATGGGGAGGAAGTGGAGAGGATCCAGAGACAAGTGACCAAGATGATAGCAGGTCTGTGGAATGAACCTTATGAGAACAGGTTGAAGATTTGTGGGTTGCAGAGATTGGACGATAGGTGAAGGAGGGGTGATATGATTGAGACATTCAAATTACTGAAGGGTTTCTATAAGATTGATCCAGAAGATATTTTTGAAAATATGACTGGTGGTGGGAGGACTAGGGGCCATGCATGGAAGTTGGGCAAGAGCGTGGTTGACAAAGGAGTTAGAGCTAGGTTTTTTAACTTGGAGAGTGCTGAATGAGTGGAGTAAGCTTCCAGAGTCTGTTGTGTGTGCTACGACCTTGAATGAGTTCAAGACAAGGTATGATAGATACTGTGTCAATGTCGAATAGTTGTTCTTGACATGATGTTAGGGCCTCCCTCGATGAGTCTGTCCACTCCTTGGAGTTGCCCGGAACAATAACAATAATAATAATAAAATAAGATAAGGAAAACTGTGTTTTAGAACCATGTTAAACAGTTCAGAGTTAAAGTAACCAATCAGCTATAGCCAAGTGCATGACGTAGACAACGAGAGAGGGTGCCCGCAAGGAAGATATAAGGAGCGGCATGCGGTTCAAATGCTCTCTTGTTTTTCTGTTCCTGTGTTCCCATTCGAGCCTGGATAGCTGAGGAATCTTGTTGCCTGTGACCAGCAACAATCTCCCGGTTGCTGTTATAACCGAGTCGGACAAAGCTACCTGTGAAATGAAGCCAGATTTTCAATAAGGAGCCATTGGTGAACCACAGCAATGTAAAGTCAGTGAAGGACACCCTTCGAAGAAGGAATAAGTAAGTCACAGTAGCCATAGAAGCAAGTGGCTAGTGAATACGGAAGTCTTGCCATATCCGAAATGAGAGCGTTGGGGAAAGTCACAGAAACCCCATTAGTAAAGACAAGATGGTAAAGTACAACCTTTTTATCTATCTTATATAATTATAAACATAAAGAAGAAAAGGGGGCAAAGATTTGAAGAGCTCCATGCATTAGTTTGCTCATTGTGCCTTAGTGACTGTGTTTGACTAATTATCTGTGTGAAGAAGACTTGTGCTATTCTAAATTTGTGCCAAAAAACTCTTGAACAGTTTGTTAGGAAGAAGCTAATAGCTGTAGTATTGAATGTTAGTCTGACTTACACTTGAAGTGTTGGACATAGAAACTTTACAGAGTTGAATTTTGTCTTCCATGTTGGAGTTTAAAATAGTGTGAATTTGATATGCCATGTGTAAACCTTACTTACAATTTTTTTCCGCCAGTTTATCTGGCGTTTTTCATCCCACAAACAGGCAAACCGGCCCCGTGAACATACGCCTCTACAGTCAAAAATATATCCCCCCCCCAGCGGCAGACCAGGCGACGGGTCGGTTGGGAGTAGTACTAACAAGAAGTCGCATCTTAAAGTAACACGCGGACCCTGCATAGGAAGCAGGAATAACGCGTAGAAGAAGAAGAAGAAGAAACCTTACTTACAATTGTACATAGAAAATGAGTATTGATTAATTCTGTAAAGATGAATCGAGTTTGAGCTTAATTGTAATGCAGAGATATCTAGTTGAAATACTTAAGCTTAGAGAATGAAATTTTTGGATCACATAATCTAAAAAAAGGGGGGGGGGGAATTGAAAGTGATTCTTGTTCAGAATCAGACTTTCGATTCTGAACAAGCAGGTAATTTAGCAATGAAGTTATTATTTGAAGTATATTTAGAGTGGCTAATCAAATGTGTATCTGTTCTAGTGTCATAATAAATGTATTCTTTTAAACCAAAGTTTAAGTTCTGTTGTTCTGAGACTGACCTACCACTTATAAAAACGTTCAGACCTGTGTGAGTGAGGGGAAACATTTCATGCAAGATAGAGGGGGGGGGACCACGACTGCTCACCACGTGATTCCTATGTTAACAAATGTTACCGAGATAATCAGTTAAGTATCAGGAACTAGTTACTGGCTGGCACAGTCGTTCAAAAAAATAAATTTGTCAGAAACGAAATCTCTGATACACAGGAATATAGGATAAATATAGTAGAAAATAAAGAATAGAGAGAAAGTACAAGTTATAACAAGGGCTAGATAAGAGATATAACAATAGCGCAGGCGACTTAGGAGCAAAAGTAAGGATAATATAAGATAGGGAACTTAAGGGTAGGAGGTATAATAAATAAAATATAGAATATGATAATAATAAGAAAGAGAGAGAAACAGTAGTGAAACAAGGAAACAACAAGACATAACACTACTTTCTCTCAATCTGTCCTCGTACTCTTAACACCTTTTGTAGCCAATGGATACAACCCCCATAAAATCCAAAAAATATTAAAACCAGTTAACCCCCCCATCCACAACAAGGGCTACTCTAAATCTCTCACTATTTCTTATGTTCGTGGTACTTCTGAAAAGTTAACAAAAATCTAGTATGAGGTAAATACCTTTGTTCTCGATGGTAGGAAAACGGAACCTAAATCCCACTTACTAACATTCCATGTCATGGCGGACGGAGGGGACTCCTGACCGTCACTCAGGAAACTGCATAAGGTAACCTCCAAACGAAAACTGACAAAAGACCTCATGGGGGGGGGGGGGTCCTAACCCTTTTATATTATGACTCTACCAGCACCTCCTGCAATTACCCCCCCCCCCCCCCCCCGACATTAGGATATGTTTCTCATAACCTGTTAGGGTGGCGTCTCCCTGCTGAACTTTCCATCTTTGGTGGGCCGTGAAAACAACTGAAGTCAGTCTTAGAGTCTACCACTAGGTGGTAGACTCTAAGACTGACTTCAGTTGTTTTCTTCAACCATTTTTGCTCAGTGTTAGTGCCTGCGTGCACATTTGATTAATTTTTATGTTCCCTGAAGATGGGAATGTAACATTACCGAAATATTGGAAGTATTAATTAAAGTTATTTAGTTAATATAATAATATACGTTGTTCTTTCCTTAAAATTAACAGTTATGTTAAAGAAATGTGAAGAGTCAAAATCATCTACCATGAGATGTATTAAATAGACAGACAGGAAACTGACCATTCATTTAAATAGGATTAACAATTTGTTGTTAGTCTATGCTGTCATAATAGACCTGAACAAATTTCTAGCAATGACAAGAATGACACACGTTCTTGGCATGCATTCAGAGGTACTGATATAGATGGGAGATTTGTTGTGAATCTAGATTGACAGAATCCATACTGGTGGTCAATAATTAATTGGTTGACTTCCAAGCGTATTGTTCATGACCTTATTCATTATTTTAGAAAGGATAGGGGTGAAATTATTAGGTTCTCTCTCTCTCTCTCTCTCTCTCTTATTTCTATTTATTTATTGTTTTTGTTTGGAAAAGTCTGAATATTGGTTCTTCAATGCTTAGGGACAGATATATGTATGAATTAGTGTAGAGATAGCATAGAATAGATGTAATACAACTGTGGTATTACATCTATGGTATTACATATAAGTTGTAGTCCATCAGGACTACAATTTATTTGGATATCTAGATTATACAATATCTATTTTATTTTATTTATTTATTATTTTATTTGTTTATTTATTACTATTTATTTATTTATTTATTTTTTGTGAAAGACCACAGGAGACACACAGTGTAGTGGGAGGGAGGTGATTTGCTTGGTCATATATGCTGAATTTGAAGCTAGAGGAATGATCATATGGCAACATTTGTTAGGTTTGATTGGAATTATAGCTAGTAAGTAATTAACACCATAATGCCAGTATATTATGCCCATTAATTGCAAAAAATCCTGTGCTCACAATAATGGCAAACATTGAATTCACCATCAAAAACTACTTCCAATAGAAGCAGATGTCATTAGGCTAGAAGCTGCTGCTTTACTTAAAAAGTAAAAAACTTCTTGGAGGGGTTTAATTAAAGCCCTCCAAGATGCAGTATCTCTTATGGAGAAAAAGCAGCCCTGAAAACTTTTAAACTAAACCAAAACATAGTAATAGTGAAAGCAGACAAAGGCAATGTTATAGTGATCATGAACACAGGTGACTACAATAATAAATTGAAAGATTTGTTATCTGATGCATCAAATTATTTCCTATAGTAAAGAATCTTACAGTATCAATAAAAAAAAATAAACCTTTGTCTGCTAGATAGCACTAAAAGTTGGCCAACTGAAACTGTGTCTAAACTAAACAGTTTATTATTATTATTATTATTATTATTCGAGGTTATATCGTAGTGTGTAGTGTTCGTGCAAGCTCCTGATAAGATAAGTATTATTTTCAGTTATCGTTGATAAAATTAGTTAATATTGCGTAGTTTTGTTTGCCTTGCGTATTTTAGTGCATCTGTTTGTGTGTGTTTTTGGTGTGTATAACTTATTATTTGATAAAACACGTTGCAATAATTATGGCACCTGTACGAAGGAAAATGGCGGCCAGTAATGATGGTTCGCCATCGTTATCAAAGAACAATAGTATAAAAGAAATGAGTCAGTGTACTAGCTGTGAAATGTACGCTTTACAGAGTGAGTCAGAGTGTGGATAGATGATAGTAAAGAATTGAATGTGTGTAGAAAATGTAGGGAGAATGAGGAATTGAAGTGTATTTCGGATCGTGAGTGTGATATTTTTGTCAAACTTCAGAATGAAGAAAATAGCGATATGACAAGAAACGGCAAGGTTTTACATGAGAATTATGAGAGTGTGAATGTAGATAGTGTGAATGATAGTATTAATGGTTTCTCAGAGAATAAAAAAGATGAGATAGATGCATTGAATGAGATCGCGTTGTTGAGTGGTGCGATAGAAAGGGCAAAACAGCAGCTAGAGTGAATGAACAAAAGTCGACTGAATGAACCAACCAGTAATAAAAGGTATGACAGGAAAAATAGGCGTATGAATGTGAACATGAACAAAATGAAGGATAGAGTGCTGTATGGAGACTCGTTAGTACGAGGTGTGTTAGTAGAGGATTTGACAAAATCGTACCAACCTGGTGCGACCATAAAGGATGTAACTGAGTCTATTAGAGAGCAAAAGGAAAGGGTGAAAGAAATGATTGTTGTGGCAGGTACGAATGATTTGAAAGGAGATAAAATGGAAATGATAGAAGACCTGAATGAATTGTTTGAGGTAGCAAAAGAAAAGAGTGAGAGAGTTAGAATGATTAGTCTTTTGCTGCGGTATGACAGTGAAATGTTTAAAAGGAGGGCCATAATTGCGAATGACTTTATGCGTGGGTTATGTATGACGAGTGGTGTGGAATATGTGGACGTGTGGAGTGAGTTTGATGGGCGAAAGGATCTATATAAGATGGATGGCTTGCATTTGAATGGTTATGGTGTAAGAAGACTTGAGAAAGTGTTGCTGAATGTAGTGGATGTGCAAATTCAGGGAAACTAGATTTGTTAATGGGGGGGGAGTAGATATACAGTCCTTAGGGAGGCAGTTGAATGTCAGAATGAATATAATATGCTAGAGCAAATAAGGACAACAAACCAGAGTGGTATAGTTAATATAAGGCATTAAGGTAGGGTTGGGGCTAATGGGGGTCTTAAATTCATGTACACTAATACTAGGAGTATTAGGAACAAGAAGGAAGAGTTTTTGGCCATGGTTGGCACTTCCAGACCACAGGTTATTGGCATTAGTGAAACATGGCTGACTGTAGATTATATAGCTAGTGGGATTGAATGTGATGAGTATAGTGTGTTCAGGAATGACAGGGAGAATAAAATGGGAGGAGGAGTGTTGTTGATGATAGCTGATGAGCTACAGCCAAGGAGAATAGAAGTTGAATTGCAGGATAGAGAAAAGAGCACATTTGAGGCCATTTGGTGTGAGATTGTGGCTAGCAGAACTAAATATACAATTGGGTGCTGCTATAGACCAGGTGATGGAAAAGATGGTGGTGACAATATGCACAAGCAAATAGAAGAAATGAGTGGAAGGAGGGTGATTATTATGGGAGATTTCAATTATGGTCGCATTGATTGGAGTGAGGAGAGGACACACGGGAGGAAGGAATTGGATTTTATGCAGTTATTAAGGGATAACTATCTGCGACAGCATGTAATGGAAAATACTAGGGGTCAGAGAGTGCTTGACCTAGTAATTACATCTGAGGATTTCGCTGTAACAAATATGACCACATTGCCACCAATCGGTGAGAGTGATCATAGGGTCTTGACTTGGGAGGTGGCTAAAGGTGTAGAATTTTCAATTAAGACCAGGTACATTTGGAATTATCGGGCTGGAAAGTATGACAAGCTTAGGAGTTTGATTGGCTCAGTGCCATGGCATGTACAACTGCAAGGACTAGAAGTTGATAGTGCATGGGAGGTAGTTAAGAAGTGCTTGCATGAAGCAATAGCTGACCGTATACCTAGAGTCCGAATAATAAATCAAGTAGGGGTTAAATGGATGAATAACACCATTAAGCTTGAGCTGCAAAAAAAGAAACAACTATGGAGGGAATTTAAGGAGAAAGGTGACCAGCAGGCACATGAACGGTATAAAGCGCAGGCCAGAAGGGTGACGAGTGTGGTAAGAAAAGCAAAAAAGGATTACAAAAGAACATTGGCCATGCAGGCTAAAGAGAATCCTAAACAGTTTTTTAGATATGTAGCAAGTAAAAGGAAAAATGTACATGGCAGAATGATTTTAAAGAATGCCGATGGTAGGGAGGTAACTGAATCAGTTGAGATGCCGAATTACTTAGTGAGCACTTTGCAAGAATATATCATCCAGGTGGTGACATTGCAGAAACGAATAAACCAGTAGATTATATGGGAATTGTGGTGAATGAAGTGGAGGTGAGTAGTCTATTGCATAACCTCAATGTCAATACATCTGTGGGATTGGATGGTATACCAGCTCGTGTAGTACGAGAAGCAGCTAAAGAATTGTCAGTACCCTTGACCATTTTGTTTAATTTGAGTCTCAGGTCTGGGTTAGTCCCGAGCAGGTGGAAGGAGGGGAAAATAGTTCCACTGCATAAAGGTGGTTCAAAGACTGCTGTTGTAAATTACCGACCAATCAGCATATCAGGAATCGTTGTCAAGGTCTTGGAGAAAATAGTCAAAAGGAAAATACAGGATTGCATAGATGAAAATGGGATACCGTATGGGGGACAGCATGGTTTTGTGAAGGGTAGATCATGCTTCAGTAACTTGCTCACGTTTTATAATACAGTGACGGCTGAACTGGATAGGGGTAATGGGTTTACAGTGATACTACCGTACCTTGCCAAGGCCTTTGACAGGATACCACATGGAACCCTAATCAGTAAACTGGAGCAGATGGGGATAGATATAGGGTTGGTAAGATGGATAGGAGGGTGGTTGAAGGAGAGATTCCAGAGAGTGGTTTATTCAGGAGTAGAGTCAAAAAGACGTCTTGTGACTAGTGGAGTGCCCCAGGGCTCTGTTCTTGGACCACTGCTTTTCAATTTGTTCATCAATGATATTGGAAAGGATTTGAGAGGAAGTGTTCTCTTGTTTGCTGATGATGCAAAGTTGGGTAGAGCAATTGTGAGTGCACAGGATGATTTGGATAGTTTGGAGGACTGGGCTAGGAAAAATGGATGTCAGTTTAATGTGGCAAAGTGTAAGGTTATGCACTTTGGGGTGAAAAGAATAGCAGCAGTATATCGCATAGGTGGAACCGTACTCCAGGAGATTGATGAGGCCAGGGATTTGGGAGTGCTGGTGGATAGGGATTTGAAGTTTAGGGGGCACATTGCAAAAGTAACTAAAACAGCTGACCAAATCACTTGGCTTATGAAAAATACTTTAACATGCAGAGAGAAGCAAGTTGTTGTTCCTCTGTATCGAGCCTTGATAAGACCCCATCTGGACTTCTATGCCCAGTTATGGGCACCAGAGTTTCTTGATGATGGGGAGGAAGTGGAGAGGGTCCAGAGACGAGTGACCAAGATGATAGCAGGTCTGTGGAATGAACGTTATGAGAATAGGTTGAGGATTTGTGGGTTGCAGAAATTGGATGATAGACGAAGGAGGGATGATATGATTGAGACATTCAAATTACTGAAGGGTTTTTATAAGATTGATCCAGAAGATATTTTTGAAAATATGACTGGTGGTGGGAGGACTAGGGGCCATGCATGGAAGCTGGGCAAGAGCGTGGTTGACAAGGTTGTTAGGTTTTTTACTTGGAGAGTGGTGAATGAGTGGAATAAGCTTCCAGAGTCTGTTGTGGGTGCTACGACCGTGAATGAGTTCAAGGCAAGATATGATAGATACTGTGTGAATGTTGAATAGTTGTTCCAGACATGATGTTAGAGCCTCCCTCGATGAGTCTGTCGACTCCTTGGAGTTTCCCGGAACAACAATAATAATAATAATAATAATATTATTATTATTATTATTACCCAAGGCACCCCATGGAGTCAAAGACTCATCTAGGAGTTCCTTTTATCATACACACAGCTCATCATACCGTGCTTTAAACACATCAAATTCTCTGCAGACATCACACTCTCAGACAAGGCATCCAATCATTCACAACTCTGCATGCAAAAAACCTGCTTCTCACTCCCCTGCTCACACCCTCTTTATACAGTTTTCTGTAGAACCTCTCCAACATCCTATAACAACCCCTTCCTGACTTAGAGGATATGATAGGTCTCTATCATATCCTCTTCCTCCTATCCACCAGACTCTCTAAATTGCAACTTCTCAATCTTTCCTGAGGTCAGGAACTACCTTAGTCAGTTGCCTCTTAGTCAGTTGCCACTATTGTGACCAAATCTGGGCACAATAGTCCATGTGTGGCCTAATTAAAGCCTTATACAGTGGAAGAAGAATCTCCCTACTTCTACAATTCAGTGTCCTCTGCATCATTCCCAGAAGCCTTTGTGTTGACTTTACAATTTTGTCTATGTGTCCCCTAAATGTCAGATCCTTATCCACTATCACCTCCAGATCTGTTATTTCCTCCACCTTTGACAATATATCCTCACCAAGCATAAATTATGCATCTCCTTTTTGTTTTCCAAATTTTAAAGCCTTACATTTTGCAACATTGAACTCACATCCCCATTCCCATACCCAATTACTCAATTTATTCAAGTCTTCTTGTAAGGCCACAAAATCTTCTCCACCCTTCATGGTTCGTCCCAACTTTTGTATCATCTGCAAACAACTGAATATCTCTATCCAAATCTTCACCTATATCATTAATATATAAGTTAAACAGTAATGGACCTAAAACAGACCCCTGAGGCACTCCACTAGTGACTTTCCTTTTCCTGGATATCGCTCCCCCATACACAACTTGTTGATGCCTATCAGATAGCCAGTCTCCAATCCAATGCACCAATCTAATATCCAACCCCATCTGCTGTAGTTTGACTGTCAACTTATCATGCAGTAATCTATCAAAAGCCTTTGCGAAATCTAAGTATATTACTGTGTCTCCTTCTCTATCCATGGAAGCAGTAACCTTATTGTAAGTAGATTACTTAAATATGACCTTCCTTTAGCAAATCCATGCCATCCATCAAAGATAATACTATTGTTGTCAACCCAATTCTGGATCCTAATTCTCACAAGCTTCTCCAACAACTTAACTACAACACCTGCACTGATTGGCCTATAGTTTGATGCTTGAGTTCTATCACCTCATTTATGAAATGGTAAAATCTTGCCCTCCTTCCACTCCTTAGGAACTTGACCGAGTGTAAGACTTGTATTAAAAAAATATGTCAAGGCTGGCATCAACTCCCTAGCACATTCCTTCAGAATACGTACTGATATATTATCAAGTCCCACAGCCTGATTTACATTTAGTTTGCTCAACTCCCCATACACCTCTTGCCCACTTACACTCACTTTATCCAACACACCAAAATTTACGGGATGCTTGTGGTTCATAAACCTAGAGTCCCATTGCACCCCATCATGGATGCCAGAAATTGTCACATCAGTAAACTAAACTGCCAAAAAACTTGGCATTTGTTGAAAACCACTATACAGAGTCTTCACCCAGAGGAGAGCGATCACTTAGTAAGCTTCAATGTGTTGTCCCTTTTATGAATCTTCTAGTAGATGATACACAAGTTCTCCTTTCCAAAATTTATCTCCCTGATATTTGTAAACTCTTTAAGCACTGTCTTTGATCAGGATATTTTAACTTTAACAACACACTCGTGAAACAAATTAAAGGTGTGGCAATGGGCTATACCTTTAATTTGTTACACCACCAATTTCTAACTTATACATGGAATTGTTTGAATCTTTTGCACTTAATTCATCCTCCCCATCAAGCCAAAGTATTGTTGAATTATATTATAGATGATGTCTTTGCCATTTGACTGCATGTCCTACAGACTCTCTCTCTCTCTCTCTCTAACTTTTTATAGTTCATCAACAATATTCATTCTTGAATTAGTTTCACTGTGGAAGATGGAAAAGAAGGGGCGTAACCTTCTTGGATACTTTTACAAAGCATATTTCATCATCAGGACCTTGTCCAACTTCTTATAAAGACGCTCCCCCCCCCCCCACAACCAACCAAACTATACATAAGCAATATACCTTTACCTTATATCGAAGGTACAAAAGATTAACTGGGCTCTCTTCTGAAATAACACAGGATCAGAACAGTATACAAATCTCTAAAACAAAATATCTACCTTCCTGAGACAAACCAAGGATCAGCAGAACTCTCTCTCTTCTTCTCTGGTGTCTGCAGCTTCCCCTGCAAGTGTGGAATTCAGTATTTCAATTAGACAGGCCAAGACTACCTTGGTCAGAAAAAAGAACATAAAAACTAGATCTGGAATGGACATCAAAATAGTGGACTCTCACAAAATGCCTTGGAGAGAGATCACTTCATCAGATGGGAAAAAACTGGCCTACTTCACAAATTCCACTTTAAATTGGAGAGATTATTCCTAGAAGTAGCACAAATTCTACAGAATCCAGACAACTGTAATAGAACTGATGGTATGATCTTGAATATATTTTGGTGCTTCCCTATCCATGCCCATAACTGTCCTTATTATCCAGATTTTTGTTGTTGTTTATTTTGTGTCTTGCAAAGTACAAGGGTGTTCTGAAAAGTTCTTAGCCTCGATCATAGATGGCAAACCTATCGACAAGATTTTTTTTTTCTAAGTTGGTATATCTGTCATAAGCATCCATGTGAAAATACAAGTCATTCTATCAAGTAGTTTGTTTTATACAGCTATCTGAAGCAAAAATGTTGTCTGTATCCCTTGAAATAGATAAAACTGAGTATCGTGAGGTTATAAAATTCTTTGTAAAAGAAGGTTTAATGGCAAAAGAAATTCATTCAAATTTCACAAAACTTTCTGGGCACTGTTCTCCTCCAGCTTTGACAATTAAGAAATGGGCTACCGAGTTTAAACGTGGCCGTACCAGCCTTGAAGATGATCCACATGAAGGACATCCAAAAAATGTAACTACACCAGAAATCATTGATCGAGTGCACAATATGGTATTGGATGACCAATGAGTTAAAGTGCATGAAATTGTTGGATTTGAAATGCCTATATGAATATATAGGCATTTCAAAAAAACGTGTAGGATATATTTTGCATGAAGAATTGCAAATGAAAAAGCTTTGTGCAAGATGGGTACCACGCTTACTCATAGCAGATCAGAAATGCACTCGCATGAAAATTTCTGAACAGTGCTTGAAGTGTTTTAACAAGAATAAAACAGATTTTGTACATCGATTTATTACTATGGATGAGACTTGGATTCAACATTACACACCAGAATCCAAACAGCATCAAAATAGTCGACTGAAGCCAGTTGTTCAGCACCAAAGAAGACAAAGTCGGTTCCATCAGCACGAAAGGTCATGGCATTTTGTTTATTAATTATCTTGAAAAGAGTAAAACAATAACCAGGAAATATTATTTTGATTTTTTAACCAGACTAGATGAAAAAGTTCGTGAGAAAAGACCTGGTTTGCAGAAGAAAAAAATCATGTTTCATCAGGACAATGCACCTGTCCACTAAGGTGTTTTGGCAATGTGAAAATTAAGGGATCTGCAATATGAATCGTTGGAACATCCACCCTATTTCCCAGATTTGGCTCCCTCTGACTTCTATCTCTTCTTCATTGATCAGCGTTTTTCTTTCAGTCAAGAGGTGATTGTAGCTGTACAGGGGTATTTTGCATATCTTACTGAGAACCATTTCAGGGACAGGATAATGGTGCTGGAGCATTGTTGGAATAAATGTATTAGTCTTAAGGGAGATTATGTTGAAAAATAAAAATAATTTTGAAATTATAAATTTGTTTTTTCATTGTTAGGTCGAGAACTTTTCAGACTACCCTCGTATGTATTGTTACAGTGTCTCTGATAATGCCAGCCTGAACTAGTAACATGGTGGCTTGTAAATAATTCATTTTAGTCAGTATATTATTTATTTGCATTCCAGTGTCTACATAGTTTTCTGTTCCAAAAACTTCAACATGAATTAATTGCAGTATGCTTTCTTTATTAAATGAAAAACTTGAATTTTTTGAGAAGAAAACTCCAGTTGATTCTATGTGAGACTGACAAACTCAACTTCAGCTGAAAAACCTTATAAAGTTTGTTCACATCCTAGATTTTACTAAATGAAGTCAGATCTCGCAACTCCACTACCGAGAATTTGTGTTACGTAATGTTACAATGATGCCATCTTAGTTTGAGAGAGGAAATTAGAGATGGGCAGATGTTTACTTAATGACCTTCACAGTGAGCAGAAGTTATGACTATAATTTGTATATGAATTCAAATTATTCTTCAGGGATTTTGTATCATGTATGTTCCTTTTCATCCTTCCTAGTTTTGCATCATCAACAAAACTGAGATGTATTCCCAATATTAATATGTGTCAGTTGAACAGCAGTTTTATACACACATGTGGAGAGGAATGAATGAGATGAATAAGAATGTGTGTAAGAAAGTTATAGGAAGTGTAATGCCATAAGGGTTGATACGGGAGTTCTTTCGCTTGGTTGAACAGCGGGAAGGAGTGATGACAAGAGGCCATCCCTGAAGTTACGAAAGGAAACTGTGAGCAAGAGGGTAAGGAGTGGTTTCTTTGTGTGGAGGGTGGTTGAACCGTGGAATGCATTGCCTGATGGAGTGGTGGGAGCGAGAATGGTCAATGAGTTTAAGGAGTGGTATGGTGGACTTTGTGTTTCTTAGTGGGGACCTCCCCTCGATGAGTCTTGACAGACTTTATGTTCTTAGGAAGGACCTCCCATGATGAGTCTTTTGACTCCATGGAGGCCTGAATAATAATAATAATAATAATAATAGATTCTGCTTTTTTTATGAATGGAGTAATGAAAGAGGAGTGAAATACATTATACGGAAGATGAAAGAACAAAACACTTAGAGTGGGCAGCGGCAAAATGGTATGAGTGACATTGAAGAAGAGTATTAGTATGAGAAAAAGTCCAACTGACAAACCACTGAATGCAATTAATTGGATGCCAGAGTAAAAACAGAATTAGTGAAGTTCAGAAATAGGATGAAAATATGCATCATTGCATGAGACAACTGTTATGTAAATGGAAGGATGCAAACAAATTGAGTCAGGTTTAGAGAAAATGGTATTGTATAATTCAAGAGTGGCAATGTGCAGAGATTCCATAATTAGATATGTGTTGAATGTGAGGAAGAGAATATAGGGTTTGTAGGGATGAAGATTTGAGATAAACAGAAGTGGAATGAGAGAATGGATATCAGAAGAGTGAAACATAACAGTGTTGTGAAAAATGTGGTGTGGGCAGTAGCTCACCTGGTATGATGATGATGAGTTGATACAATAAGTAGAGATGATGAATAGTATGTGGATAATGCAGCATGAAAAGAAGTGCATGTAGTGAATGTGGTAGGAATTTCAGAAACAGATGGAAGAATAGTCTCACCAGATAACTTACAGGAAACTCATTCAATTGAATGGGTTTGCTATGAGTCAATTGGAGAGATTTTTTTTTTTTTTAGGGAATAGAGAAACAATGGAATTAAAAGTAAAGGTGAATTCTAAGAAAGTAAGTAGAAATATGAAATACCAAGAGATGTGAGGCTGAAGGTTGCTGGTGGAGAATGAGATAGTTAGAAACCAGTGGAAGGAGTGAGAGATAATAATGACAGAATGGATATGAAAAATGTTATTTTATTCCTTTTATAAGCCTGCAAATAGACTACTGTTTTCAGATTTGATAACCTTGATTTTGCATGGGGTAGTGAAGTGACATAGTGGATTTGAAGTCAGGTAGCTAGTCATTTGAAGTTAGATATCACTGTGAATATTCTGATCTGATAACAGTTGCCACCTATTTTTGAATCTTGATTAAGGTTTGTGGTCTAAAAAGTTTAGTAACTAGGCAGGAAAGATGAGACATGAAAAAAAATACAAAATACTAAATGCATAAGTTTTTAAATACATCAGATGGTGAGAAATCAAGGTGGGGGGATCAACCCTGGAGATTAAGTAGGAAAGTGGCTTGCAAGGGTTTTAGGGCTAGGCTTTGACTTAGCAATTGTGAATGAAGAGAATTGGTGGTCTAAGTTAATGGTGGGTGCAATGTCAATAAATGCACTCAGGGCTCTATTTTATCCCCTACCCTCTTTCTCCAACATATAAATGATCTACTCTTATTCCGCTAATTCTGTCCACAGCTTTGCTGATAATGCACTTTATTGTCCAACTTAATCAACAAACCATGTTGAATAACCATCCCAAGCTCCAAGATCATCTGCTTATCATCTTTTAATGGGACAAATATAATCTGGTCACCTTCGGTACCACCAAAATTCAATCTTGCCTTTTCTCTCACAAAAGGGATCTAAACTCGCCTATCCTTGCCCTCAGTAATACACAAATCATCAGAATGGATCAGAGCTATCTCCTTGAGCTGACATTTACCTCCAACCTTTCCTGCTATAAACATATCACTGTGTCTTAAAAACTATGCATTCTTTTCCCCTCTAGATGGTGCTTTTTTTCTCATCTAGCTGCTAACTCTCTACAAATCCCAGATCTTCCCATCTTTGGCATACTGTTCATATGTTTGGATGGAGAGAGTGATTTGACTAATAGATGACCCCCCTTCTTCACTAACGCATTTCAAACTCTGTCTAACAGATAGACAATAGACTGTATCATTTCAGATTCGTATCTCTTCTACAAGTATTTCCATTTTACAAACACTGCTCACTGAACTTGCAACATCATTCTGTCACTCTCTGTTAGGCCTCTTAAAAGCAGAGCAGAAGCTATAACCTGCTCTTCAATAAAAATGTCAGTCGCTTCCTTCTTTCTCAATCTTCACCTGCCCCCCCCCCTTCCACATCACCCTGATGTGTTGTAGGTTCTTCTACCCTCTTGTATGGGACCGATATTTAAAAAAAAATGAATTTAAAGAAAGTCATGATATGCACTGTGTGGGTTAGTTTGGGTTTCAACATAGATATCTCCAAATCATAATAGCATTACTATTATGATAATAATAATAGTATTAATTATATTATTACTATTATAATTACTAATAATAATAACTGCAGATGAAATAGGATACTCCAATTTGCTTACTTTAATGTTACAATCCATATATGCTATTCTTGTGTAACAGTTCAAGTTTTATTTTTATTAGCTTAGTGATTTGTTCTTTTATGTATCACGTTATGAGTATTGAGGCAGTTTTAGGACATTTTGTTAATTTTAGATTTTAACTGGAGAAGACTGGAATGAAGTCATGTATCGAGGAATCCAGTCACAAGGGGGAATTGACGGAGGCATGATTTATAGCATCTACTTCATCATTCTCACCCTTTTTGGTAATTGTATCCTTAACTTAAATCAAAATCTCTAGTGTCCATAACTTCAATCAAAATGTTCTAAAATCAGTTTTAACATTATTTCCATATTCTTGATCTTAAGATTGTGTGTATTTCTGGTCAGTTATATTTCAGACTACTTAAACATTGTTTAGAATGAGAATATGTAACACAGCATATGTATATATAGACAAATGATTGGTTTTTCTTTATCCTGAATAATTTTTAAATATCACAGACTACTTTCAATTCCCTTTTTTCTTCTTGCATTTAGGATAACTGATAATATAAATTCAATTATTCATATTTAAGAAAAATCTTAAATATATAGATTGTATTCCTAAATATATAACCCTTATGTATAATTGTAATTTCATTAATTATATATATATAATGATGTTGTTTATGGTTACATTGACTGAATGAACATCTAGCTGTTGCATTGATTGTTTTAATTGATTATATTTATAATAATGTTACATATGTCAGTTTGATAAGTTATATTTACAGAATAATCCAGACAGAGCATATAAAATATAGTATAGTAATGTTCGAATAGGTATTATTTCTGGAACAATTCCCATGTTACTCCTCTAAAATAAACTATTATTTTGATGGCTAATATAGCCTACTTTCAGTTTAAGGGGGATAGTAAATCCCGTATTATTCTGCAGCTGGGTACGAAACTCGGATCAAAATCCAAGAGTTTCATGCCGAAGAACTATCGGCGAGTCCAAGCGTAAGTAATCACTTGGGTAGTACAACACTAGGGCAACTCTGAGCAAAGGTGGAGCAAGCTCCATCACTATCCTTAATATTTTCTCATAATGTAAAACGCAGCTCCTAGGAGATGTATTACTGTTTTACATTATGAGGAGAGGTCACTATCCAGACTGGTTTCGACCCTTATTGAGGTCTCATCAGTGAATAGGTAGACTTGGAATATCAAGGTTTAAGTGAACCGAACTTACATATACCCCTACTAACGAATTGCCAAACTGGTGTACTCATATATTATTATTACTATGATAACGAGCCAAGAGGCTATTTTTCCGGCAACATAAATTAAGTTTAAGGGGATAGTAAATCCCTTATTTTTCTATAGCCGGGTACGAAACTCGGAGATCGAAATCTAAGAGTTTCATACCGAAGAACTATCAGTGAGTCCAAGCATAAGTAATCACTTGGGTAGTACAACACTAGGGCAACTCGGAGCAAAGGTGGAGCAAGCTCCGTCACTATCCTTAATATTTTCTCATAATGTAAAACGCAGCTCCTAGGAGATGTATTACTGTTTTACATTATGAAGAGAGGTCACTACCCAGACCGGTTTCGACCCTTATACATCTTCTAGGAGCTGTGCTTTACATTATGAGAAAATATTAAGGATAGTGACGGATCTTGCTCCACCTTTGCTCCGAGTTGCCCTAGTGTTGTACTACCCAAGTGATTACTTATGCTTGGACTTGCCGATAGTTCTTCGGCATGAAACTCTTGGATTTAGATGGATTTTGATCCGAGTTTCATACCCAGCTGTAGAATAATACAGGATTTACTATCCCCCTTAAACTTAATTTATGTCGTCGGAAAAATAGCCTCTTGGCTCATTATCATAACCTGCTTTCGTTTAGGAGTGCCCCTTTTTTTTACAATGTCATTGGCTCTTTACTGAAATCTTAGGGCATTACTGAAGTGCTATAAAACTAATATATGAAGAATAATATAGGAGGAAATTCAGACATTCCTTTTTGGATATACCTTGTTTTGGATGTTATTTTCTGTCTCCTTATCCCAGCTATATGCATTCATTGAATTTTATTTTGACTGCATATTGATATGGGATAAGGAGACAGAAAACAATGACACCGTAAAAAAAAGGGCACTCCTAAACGAAAGTAGGCTATATTAGCCATTAAAATAATAGTAATGTTCTCTTGAGATAGTGCATAATATAAACTGAATGCTCTTAAGAAAAATTCTGGGTTAAATTCTCAGCCATCACATCAGTAAACAATAAGTTTGTGCTTGATTTTTTTTTTTTTTTTTTTTTTTTCATGTTGAGGCCATACATGAGAGGTTAGTTAATCAACCTAAAGTATGCTAGTATATGTATGGGTAATGGATTGAGAAAGGAGAAACTTGTTTACATTTGCTTTAAAAGCCTACGTAGATGTTGTATTCCTGGGAAACACATAGGGGGAATTGTTGAGGTTATACTTTGAAACCCGCAAAACAAGTTTCTTTTCTTCTCCTTCATCCCTGGTATTCTTCCATGATACAGCAGTAGCAGGAATGAAGGAGGAAGAAAAGGAACTTGTTATGTGGGTTTCAAGGTGTACTGTGAAGGGATATGGGGTGGCAGCCACACATGATCCAACAGACTGAGTATTGAGTGGGAGAATTATGGATGTGATTTCATATGAACATTTGCCATGGAAATATATATAACATACACATATTGCAGAAACCAAATGCTTGCATCAAAGTGGGAGGAGTGAGTTGTTAAGAGATGGTTATTAATCACTCTAATTGTCCTCCTCTTTATCGAGTCAAGCATTTTGAGGGAACTTTTATTGGCCCCCAACTCCAAATATGAGAGCAGTATTCAATAGCTAGGTAGGTTTGTGATTTGTATAAGGTTAACAACTGTTCAGAAGTGAAGTAATATCTTGAGATAAACAGAAATCCAAGTTCTTTAGAAGCTGAGGAGGCAATGGTTGTGATGTGTTTATGCCTGGAGAGGCTTGATGTCAGAGTGATTCCAAGAAGAGAAATCTTGTCTGAAATTTGAGTGTTGTCAAAGGTAATACTAGGAGAAAATGTTTCTTTTTTTGTGAGAAATAAGGCAGAACTGGGTTTTGCAAGCATTGAAATTCACGAGGTTATCTAAACCCCATTGGAGGATGGCTTAGAGATCAGAATTGAATGCAGTGGTGGTTGTGTAGGTTGAGGTGATTTGTGTAGAGTAAAGTTTATCAAATGAAAGGGACGAGTGCAATGTGCTGTCATCTGCAAAACTGTGTGTATTGGGTTGGAGGTCAACTGAAGTAGGTCATTGATATATAGTAGGAAGAGGGTTGGTGAGAGAACAGAACCTTGTGAAAACTCTGGCATTAGTTGAATGGTAAGAGGATAAGGAACCATCTACTATCACACATAGTGTGCATCCAGACAGAAAGCTGGCAGTCCAACTGCAGAAGTCCTGGGACAGACCAGTATGTATAGGAATATGTTTAGGAATTTGTTTAGTAAGCCTTTGTGCCAGACCTGGTCAAAAGCTTTGGAAATATCAAGTGCAACTACTTGAGATTCACCACACTTCCCCATGTCATTTGTCCAGAGATGAGTGATATATGTGCGCAGATCTCTTGTACGCATAAATGACCACCAGTATAGTGGTCATTTATTAGCTGGATGCCTTCAAGGTAGTCTAGGAGTTGGGAATCGATGGTTTTCTCCATTACTTTAAACAGGACTGAGGTGAGTGAGATAGGGATAGTTTGATTTGGCACTCTTCTTGGGAATGGGTCACCAATTTCCAGCTGTGGGATAGATACCAGTGAAGTAAGAAAGTACATATATCCTATATACAGGGGACATAGGATAAAAGTCAGTTCTGGTGCACAAACATTCCAGACAATTTTTGAAGAATGCCATCAGGGCAAGGAGACTTTTTTGTGTCAAATTTGGACAATATTTTACTGATCTCTTTCTCGCGAAAGGATATAAGGGGCATTGTATTATGCAGATGGAATGGTTGGAGGATATTTACCATGGTCAATTATGTGTGCATTGGAGGCAAAGTGTGATGCCAGGAGATTGACTTTTTCTGTAGGTGATGATTCAATAGAGCTATTTGGGTATGATAGGGGTGGGAATAGTGTTGGGCAAAGGTTACAATCAATTTCTTTCGCAAGAGACCAAACGGCTCAGCTGCCATTTGGACAGGCTGCAAATTTCTTGCTTTTTTTTGCTCTTTCAAATCTGTTTAGGAAGCATTCATAGTTTTCTTGCACCTATTTTGAGATTGGGTATAAGCACTAAAGGAGGATGGAGTTCTTGGTGTAAGCCAGCTATGTATGCTTGATTTTTTATTTGTACAGCCTTGGCACATCTTTTGAAGAACCATTCCCACTTTCTTACGAGAGGAAAATATTAGGATAAAAAACATGAATACGTTTTCTTTTTAAGTATGTTATACTACTCAATCCAACAAAATAACATGCTAAAGTTGTTATGAAATTATCCATTATCATGAAACCAAATGTTTATTTCTTATCTTATTGAATAAATTGAGTGATTGGGCATGGAAATGGGGATGTGAGTTGAATGTTGCAAAATGTAAGGTTTTAAAATTTGGAAAACAAAGATGGGATGCAAAATTTATGCTTGGCGAGGATATATTGTTGGAGGTGGAGGAAATAAGAGATCTGGGGGTGATAGTGGATAAGGATCTGAAATTTAGGGGACACACAGCCAAAATTGTGAAGACAACACAAAGGCTTCTGGGAATGATGCGCAGGACACTGACTTGTGGAAGTAGGGAGATTCTTGTTCCGTTGTATAAGGCTTTGATTAGGCCACACATGGACTATTGTGCATGTGTGGCCTAATCTCTGGAATGTCAAGTATGAGGAAAGATTGAGAAGATGTAGTTTGCAGAGTCTGGTGGACAGGAGAAAGAGGGGAGATATGATAGAGACCTGCAATTTAGTAAAGGGTTGTTATAGGATCAATGCTGGAGAAGTTCTACAGAAAATAGTCAGAGATCGGGGAGAACCAGAGGTCATCCCTGGAAACGGTATAAAGAGGGTGTGAGTAGGAGAGTGAGAAGCATTTTTTTTCGTGCAGAGTTCTACATGATTGGAATACCTTGCCTGAGAGTGTGGTGTCTGCAAGGAGTTGGAGTGTGTTTAAGACATGGTATGATGAGCTGTATGTGTGATAAAAGGACCTCCCAGATGAGTTTTTGACTCAGTGAGGTTTTTATGGTAATAATAATAATAATCTTAAACTATACAATGACTGGTATAAAATACGAACATGGAGATTGTGACATAAAGAGATAGAGCCTGATATACCCTGATAGAACTCTGTGTATGTGTGTGGTTTAATCAAGGCCTTATGCAGTGGAGCAATGATCTTGTCTCTGGCATCCTCCTCGTCACAGTAGAAATGGGCTATGCAGCCAATTCTTGCAGTACTATCTCAAAATTTCAGGTACCACTTGCAATTTTGTACTCCATAGTACAAAGTAGGTTTTTTTCCCTCTTCTTTCCCTCCATCCATAAAAATTTATAAACCTTTACCACATTAATATTATGGATGGGATAAGGAATAAATGAAAAACCCACTCCACAGATTATACAATAAACTTTTCAAGCCACTTCAGCACTCCAGTAAGCAAAGTAGCAGTCTCACAATGGGCAATGAAATTCATCAACCAGTGTAGCATCCTTAAAACATTAATCCCACTTATCTGTTCATGTCACCAGCCTATTTAAATATTCATGAAGGACTTGATATCAATTCATCTCCTTTATTCTGGATACTCCTGGCATTAGTATAAAGGATAAAAATGTCACTACTTCTATACCTATCTTTATACCCTCCAGACTCCAGTGATCATAGCATTATCTGATGTCATCCCCATCTTCTCCCAACCACCAATTCCCACAAGAGGCCACCCCTGCTACCAACCACCCTGGGAATTCTAGTTTCCCTGCAATAACACACTGACTGGTTCAGAAAACAGCAATCTCTACAGGTGTCTACGTCCTTCCTCATTCAAATGCAAGTGATCTCTCGAATACAGTTCCTTTCTGTCCTCAAATGCCCTCCAAGCAACCACATATTCCAATCCTCTCTTCTGATGCAATATGCTACTCATTATTACTGCTCTTCTGCTCAGCTCATCATTATCATACCTGGGAAACACACACACACTATCTTTCTTCTCTGCATTTGCTTTTGTACAACCTCAAGCAAGAATCTCAGATCTCTTGCCACCCGATTTACACTGCCTCTCAAGTCATTCGTGCCCACCATCGCAATCATCTCATCCACCCTTTCATCCTGCTTAACCACCTTACCGGCCATTATGGATCAAGCACACATCCTCATGCACTTCGTATCCATCATATATTTCAATGTAATATCAATGGTATTACAATTTTAATATGCACTTCGCATCCATGATAACCTTGACATCAACAGATATCTTAGCCGGTAGCGTAGTTAATTGCCATAGCCACACTTTCCATCGTTCCTCCAGGCAAACACTCCTCTGGCATCCTATCTTGCACACCATGGATCATTGAGTCTCCATATATCATACCTCTTACCACTCTGTCCCTTGATTGCTCACCTCCATCCCTCACTATCTCTCTCTCTCTCTCTCTCTCTCCCCCCTCTAACACTTTCTCTCTGTGTTTCCCTAATTAACTGCCATCCTGGCATCACTCTATTCCTGGTTTCAGCACTTCCTCGCATTCTTCTCATTCCCTCTCTCCTACTGTTTCCATTCTCTCCTCTTCTATCATTCCCATAACTTGCTCTCACTCCTACTCTGATTTGCCTTGCATTCATCTCTTCCATTTGCCTAATCTCATCTTTCACACTTCTCATCTCATTTCTGAGACATTCTACCTCCTCTTTCAGCTCATCTATCTCTCTCTGCAAGTTAGCCACTCTTGCTCCATGCATCCTCCCAATTAAGACCATCTCCGAAAACTTCAAATTATTTAAACTTTCCACACTTCCCACTCTTATTTTTTCATTTACATTTTGCTCGTTATTCTCACCCTCTATCACACTACTCGTCTCTCTAGGTTGAGATTCTCCCAATCCTGATGCAACAAGGTCAGTTATGGTAATTTCTAACTCACTAAGTTCTTCATATTGCCTACATTTTGTGCATATATATACTTCCCCTTCTCTCATCCCCCACATATCCAACTGCCGGGACGCACCCATATCACAAGCACTGCATGCCACAAAATCCTGTAGTATGTTATGCAAAATATAGTCCTTAATATAGGGGAGGACTTGGTGATATGATATTTGCAATTGGAGCTGTAGTGGCCACCATCATCCAAATAGTGCATAGGAACTACTACCACTAAATGCTAAATACTAAACACTCTACTATACAATGTTATACATTCTACTATAAGCTAATTTACTTACACAATACTGTAAGTATAAACTATATTTAACTATACTAAATAACTAAATAATGAAAACTTATCTTTTTTTTCTCTTCCACCGTAGATGCGTCCAGCTCTGACATCACCTTCTCGGTAACTAAATATAACACAATATAAACAACTAAACTCCAAAAGCAGCACCACTGAAGGACATTTGTATTACTGAAAAAAAAAAAAAAAGTAGCACAATTCATGACAGAAGTCACTCTATACACCGATTAAAAACACTTTTTTTTTACACAGCTCAAATCTACTTCCGTGTTCATCTCTAGCGCCCTCTAGCGTCCTCCCAATTTTATCCCACAATGTCATTCTTTCACAATTATTTCTCTTCCTACTGGCTACATAGCTAAAAAATTCCTAATAGACTGGTGAGAGCAGAAATGGTCAATGAATTCAAGGAGTGGTATGATAGACTTTGTGTTTCCTAGGAAGGACTTCTCAGAATGAGTCTTTTGAGAGGCCTGAATAATGATAATAATAATAATAATATCACTTCTCATAATTTGCTTCATTTTGGCTTAATCAGTTCAGCTAAACACATTCCTTCAAAAAACATGCAGCACCATTAATAAATAAGGATACAAGGAACATTTAACATGTTCCTGGTTTCCTTTTTTATTAATGGTGCTGCATGTTTCCTTTTTTTTATTAATAATAATAATAATAATAATAATAATAATAATAATAATTATTATTATTATTATTATGTAACACCTCCAGGGAGTCCAAAGACTCATCGAGGGAGGGCACCTCTACAACACTCTGTCTCCACCAATCCTCCAACCAAGGAGTATAAGGAACATCTAACATGTTCCTGGTTTCCTTTTTTATTAATGGTGCTGCATGTTTCCTTTTTTTTTTATTAAGACAATGACATTGCTCTCCTCTTATTTGCTCGTATCTTTCAGATGTTCAAGCTTGTCCACTTCACTCATTCTATTATTATTATTGTTATTATTATTATTATTATTATGTAACACCACCAGGGAGTCCAAAGACTCATTAAGGGAGGGCACCTCAACACTCTGTCTCCACCAATCCTCCAACCGCAACTACCTTCAACATCTACACCAACACTATCTCATGCCAATCACTACCACTAGTATTTCATAAACAATCACAAACATCCATGCACAAGGCGAGATTCGAACCCTTAGCCTTTTGACTGGAGAACGGATATGCTAACCACAGTCAAGTACAGTCATCACGGCCGCATCATTTAAAAGTAAAATACTAAACCAGGATATCTCTTTTACAGACTCATGCGATAGGCCTATATTATTTTGGCTTCCTTCTTTATCTCAAGATAAAAAAGGAAGCCAAATTTCATGAATACCTTATCCTCACATCCCCTGGAACTCTGCAATGATACTTCACTATCTCTATACAACTTTAGAATTATTATTATTATTATTATTATTAACCTCCATGAAGTTAGATTCATCATGGGAGGTACACACTATTGCATACAGTGCTGATCCAACTGTGCCTTAAAATGATTCCGTGTTTACATTCACAGCACACTCAGGCAATGCATTCCGCTCACCAGTCACTCTCCTCACCAAGAACCTGCTCCTCACTTCTCTGCTCACACCCTCTTTATATGATTTCCAGCTATGGTCTTTTGTTCTACCCCCCCCCTCCCATTCTATGAAAAATCTCTTCCATGTCAGCCTAATAAAACCCTTCACTAGCTTATATGTCTCAATCATATCCTCCCTCTTCCTCCTATTCATGAGGCTTTGCAACTTGCATTCTCTCAATCTGTCCTCGTACTCCACATAACAAAGATCACAGAAAACCTTTGTAAATCTTCTCTGGACCCTTTCCCACATATCCTTGTCACCATGAAAACGCAGCAACCAGATCTGTGTATAATAATCCATATGACCTGATCAAAGCCTTATACAATGGCATTATTACCTCTTTGTTTCTTCATGTCAGGGTCTTCTGCATCATTTCCATTTATTTATTTATTTATTCTCATGGATAAAGGAATACAGAACAGCTATAGGTCAATGTCCAGTCTGAAAAGTCAATCCAAGGCTTCATCCATCACCCTGTGGATCTCCTGTAGGTCACCACTGTGAAATTGGTGCCTTGGGTAATCATTCACAGTATGAGTAATCGTCTGAGCCATGGAAGAACAATCACAGTAAGGGTGGTCTAACAGCCTCCATTTATGTAGTAGGTAGCAACACATGGCGTGGTTAGTTCTGATCCTGTTGATAGATTACCAAATCTTCCTAGGAAGAGCAAAACCAGGCTGTGGAGCACAGGGATCTTCTGCCAGAAAGCCGTTTGTTGAAAGAGTGTTGGACCAGTATTCTCTCCACATGTCAGGTGTTGATGGCAGGGCAGCTGAAGAGAGTTCATCCAAGAACCAGAGAGGCTTTCTAGATTTTAGGTGAAGACTAGATGGATTTACGAGAGTCTGGCGCAGGGGAAGGAGTGGGTTGCTCATTGCTTTATTAAATTATTTAATCGAGGCTTGTCTTCTCCTTATGATTGGTGGAGCAATGTTAGATAAGACAGGCAGCCAGGAGAGAGGAGTGCTTCTCACTGTCCCATAATTGTGTGCATGGTAGAGTTTAGCTGGGTGTCTATAATGTTAGTGTGTACACTTCTTTCCCAGACAGGGGCACAATATTCTGCTGCAGAGAATGCTAGGGCTAGTACAGATAACCTTAGGACTTCTGCACCACAATCCCAGGTTGTTCCAGCAAGCCTTGAAATGATATTGTTTCTAGTTTTAATTTTGTTGGACAGGTTGGTGATGTGCCTTTTATAGGTTAAGCTTCTGTCGAGGTTCACCCCAAAGTATTATGGGTGAGGCTTGTTGTTCTACCATTTTTCCACAGAAAGAAAAGTAGGTGTCGATTTGCCTCTGCATTGTTCAAGTGAAATACTGTGGACACAGTTTTTGTTGGATTTGGCTTTAAGTACCACTGCTTGAAGTACTCTTCCAGGATGTTCAGGTCTGTGTTCAAGGTTGATTCTGGGTTGGCAAAGGAGATAGATTGATGTAGGATCGCTAGGTCATCAGCATATATATACTTGCTTGAATTGGTATGTGGTAAGTCACACACATAGACGTTAAAGAGTAAAAGGGATAACACAGAGCCCTGTGGGAGACCGTTGTGAAGGAACCTGGGCCTGCTCTTTTTTCCACCAATATGGACCCAGATCTTCTGTTGGAGGGAATGTATTTAAAAATCTGGAAAGTTTTTTTTGCATCTTATAATATTTCCTAGTTTTAGGAGGAGGCCCCTGATCCAGACTGTGTCATAAGCTGTTAGGTCAATGAAAGTGGCTCCAGATTTAAGTTTCTTCTGGAAGCCTGCTTCAATCTGTGTTGCCAGGGCCTGATCACAGCAACTTCTTCCTGGCCTGAAGCCAGCTTGTTCAATCGGGAGTGCTCTTTCAATGAGCGGTGAAATTCTTTTCAGGAAAATTCTTTCAAAGAGCTTAAAGGTGGAGCAAAGCAAGGAGATAGGTCATAGATATTTGATATCATTTGGATCTTTCCCTGGTTTGGGCACAGCAATTATTTTGACTTCCTGCCACAGATTTGGTAGTTTTCCAGTCATTATAATTTTTGAGAAAAGGGCAGCCAGCCATGTTTGGCCTTGTTGACCAAGATGTTTTAGGAACTCAGGGAGTATACCATCCACTCCTGCAGCTTTGCCATTCTTGGTAAGTTTTATCTATTTGTACCTCTTCCCGAGATACTGGGTGTACAAGTTCAGGAAGCTCGGGGCCCATCTTCAGGATTTGTCTGATGGAAGATTGCACAGTAATTTTTCTGATAGGGCTGGGATATCTTGCAGGTTTTCAATAAATGATTAGCCATTTGATCAGAAGTTATCTCTGTTGGTTTGTGTGTTGTTGGTTCTGCCCCACCTAATTTTCTCAGAAGTGACCAGCTTTTCTGGCTAGATGTGGTGAAATCGAGTTCATGGATGGTTTGAGATCCATCTTTCCTTTCTGTTTTTATCCAGCATTGCTATGAGCTCCTTAGCAACAGTTGCGTCTTCAGTCTCTTCATATTTGGCTAAAAGTTCCTCAGTTTCTCTACTCCAGCATGGGATGTTTTGTTTTCTGTAGCCTCTAGGAATAGCGGCTTTGGCTGCAGTTTTGATTAGTTTAACAAATCTTGGATGGTAATTATGGGTGGGTGGATTTTCTCTAATGGTTTGCTCAATTTTTTTCTCAAATGCATTCCAGTTGGACCTGCGAAGGTTCCATCTAGCGATTGGTGTTCAGCTGATGACTGGGATTGATGTGCCTGTCTCTATTAGTGTAAGACAATGCTGACTATTAGGGAATCTGTTGAGGATGGTTCTGGTTGTTGGCAGAGGGTGGTCTTCAAAGTCTTTAGAGACTATGCACAGATCTGGGGTGTAGGTTCTGTTCATCTGGCTGAGTGGCGAGTGCCTTCTGCTTGGTATTGTAAATCAAATATAGGTTATATATATATCCATCCAGTTAACTAGATTATTACTGGTGTGATGAGAGTTGAAGTCACCAACATGAATACAAGGTGAGGTTGTGCCCGGTCCATCTGTGCAGGCCAAGATTGCGATGGGGGTTTGTATACATTATAGATGGTGGTATTTTGAACTTTAATACCTATGGAATATTTTGCATCAGGTACACATTGAGTTATGTCCTTGAGGCCATGCTGGATGTCGATTGCCAGGCCATGCTTCAGATGGCAATAAGACAGGAGAATTAAGCCTGGGATCTTTAGTCTATCGAGGACTGTGTCAGGCAAATGGGTTTCCTGGAGAGCCAGGACGTTTGTTTGTTTGTCTCTGGCTATTTTGCTGATGACTTTGGATTTAGATAGTCCTTCTATGTGTAAGGAACACAACTTGAGAGAGTGTTGTTTAAAGGACTGTAACTTATTTTTCAAAGCTTGACCTCCACCCAAACAAGCAACGTGATACTTGGATGTCATTGCTTGTTTGGGTGGAGGGCAAGTTCAAATTTAAAATTCCAGGCCCAAATTTCAAAACCTTTTGTATTTATCATAGTTGCTGTAAGTGGTCCAGGAGGCTTGGTACCTTTGGATGCCTTGTTTGAGACATTAGCTTCATGTTTTGTGTGATTCAACTCTGGGACTTCTTTTGTCTAAAGAACCAGCAATGTACCATAGGGTAACACTACTGCTGGGGGGGGTCACATGGAAAGGCTGTCTCAACTCCCCCCCACATTGCCATTATCCAATGTGATGTCTTCACAACTTGCGCAATATGGCCTCTGAATTTCAGGTCCTTGTCCATCACCACCTTAGCTCTTGCATTTCCTCTATCTCCTGTAAAGTTTCCCCACCAAGTGTACACTTTGCATCCCATTGCTGCTTACCAAAACCTTACACTTTGCAACGTTGAACTGACAGTTCTGCTACTTTATTTAAGTCCTCCTGCAATGCCATAACATCTGCTTGACTATGCATTACTCTCCCCAATTTTGCATCATCTACAAACAGCTGCATATCCCTAGTTAAACTCCTCCCAATACCATTAATATACAAATTGAATAACAATGGTCCCAAAACTGACCCATGCGGTACACCACTAGTGACCCTCCTGTTATGGGATACCTCATTCCCATATACAACTTTCTTATACCCTATCTCATACCCCAATTTTTTGATAACCTACCTGACAGCCAGTCACTGATCCAACACAGAAGCCTGTTATCCAATTCTATCTGTTTCAATTTATTTTATAGTTTGTTGTGTGGAAGCCTATCAAAAGCTTTTGCAAAATCCAAGTAAACACTGTATCTGCATCTATCCTGTATAAAGTATTTGTCTCCTTGTTATAGTACATAAGTAAGTTAGTAAAACAGGATCTCCCCTTAACAAACCCATGCTGATAATCACAAAGAATACTGCTGTTTTCAACCCATTTCTATATCCTACTTCTCAGCAATCTCTAGTACCTTCACCACAACTACAGATATATAGTTTAGCCTATAATTTGAAAGCAGCAGCATTATCACCACCTTTATGCAGTGGAACAATTTTACTTTCTTTCAATTTTACCCTCCCTTGAACTTCTGCTATTGTAAGCCTTTTAATACACAAGCATGCCAGTGTTACTGCCAATTCCCTGGAATTTTCCTTAAGATGCATTGGTGATATGTCATCAAATCCTATCACCTTATTGACATCAAGGTTATTTCCTCAAATACCTCCTGCTCACTCACAATTAAGCCATCCTCTCCTATGTCGCCCAAGGTGGATGGTAGCAGGGGTGACCTCTTGTGGGAAAGGGTACTTGGGAGAAGGGGGGTGACATCAGGTAATGCTGAGTCTGGAGAGGATAATGCTGGGTATAGAAATAGTGGCATTTTTATGCTTTATACTAATGCCAGGAGTATCCAAAATAAAGGAGAAGAATTGGTGGGGCCGATAGCATCAGCCTGGCCAAAGATTATTGGGATCACTGAGATGTGGTTGACAGAAGAGGATATAATAACAGAAATAGAAGTAGCAGGGTACAGCATTTTTCAACAGGATAGGAAGGGAAAGTGTGGTGGTGGAGTATTGCTTGTGATAATTGATGACTTATGTCCTCTAAGAGTGGAGGCTTTGGAAGGCAGTGACACTAATGATTTTGAAAGCATATGGTGTGAGGTAGAGATAGGCAAGACGGGGTATTTAGTGGGGGTGTTGCTACAAACCAAGGGGCACAGAGGGTGGGGACCAGAAGACATTTAGACAGTTGAGCTTGGCAAGTGCAAGAAGAATGATTATTATGGGAGATTTTAACTACAGCAGTATAAATTGGGGAGAGGACGATGCATGTAGCAATAAGGGAATGGAATTTCTAGAATTCTTGAGGGACAGATGTCTTAGGCAACATGTAATAGAGGGAACAAGAGGTTCAAGAGTTTTGGATTTGGTCATAACATCAGAAGAGTTGATAAAAACTGAGATGACATCTCTCACACCAGTTGGAGAGAGTGACTATGTAGTTTTGACTTGGAAGATGAATAGTCATGCAGGAGCATCAAAGAGACAGGGACATATGTGGCATTATAAGGCTGGTGATTATAATAGTCTTACACATCAACTTGGGGAAGTTTCATAGAGGAAGGAATTGGAAGGCTGTAATATCATTAGTGCTTGGGAAATTGTGAAGGAATATTTGTTAGCAGCAATAGCAAGCTGTATTCCACAGGTAAAGAAGATGACACAATTTGGTGTAAAGTGGACGACAAACAATATTAAACAGGAACTGCATGTGAAACATAGGCTATGAAAGAGATATAAGGAGACAGGTGAAGAGTAGATGCATGAAGAATATAAGACACAGGCAAAGAGAGTGACTAGTATGGTAAGGAAGGCAAAACTGGAATATGAGAAGAGATTGGCCCTAAGATCCAAAGAAAATCCTAGAGAATTTTTGAGCTATGTGGCCAGTAGGAGGAGAAATTATTGTGGAAGAATGATATTGTGGGATAAAAATGAAAATAGAGTGACTGATGCAGAGGGCATAGTGGAATTGTTCAATGAACTCTTTATTGGTGTATTTCATCCTGGAGGAGTAAATTTTAATACTAGATATTTCTAATACTCTAGATGTCAGTAAAGCTGTGGGATGGATTGTATTTCACCACAAGTTTTGAGAGAATGTGCTAAAGAACTGACAGCTCCTTTTACCTGGCCTTTCAATGAAAGTCTGGCTACAGAATGAAAAGGTGCCCAGGTAATGGAAGGAAGGTAAGATACTGCCATTGCATAAGGGCGGTAGCAGACTGGAAGTGTCTAATTATAGGCCAGTTTGTGTTTCATCAGTAGTTGTTAAGATCTTGGAGAAATTAGTTAGGAACCGTATACAGCATTGGCATATGAGGGTAATGTTATCTGTGAGAAACAACATTGATTTGTTAAGGGGCACTCCTGTTTTAGTAATATGGTAACCTTTTATAATATAGTTACAAGAGCAGTAGATGAGGGAAAGGCATATACTGCAATTTTCTTAGACTTAGCAAAGGCATTTGACAGGGTTCCACATGATAAGCTGATATTTAAGTTGTAGCACACGGGTTTGGATGTCAGGTTGGTCATCTGGATTCAGGATTGGCTGTCCGATAGGTATCAGAGAGTTGTGTATGGTGGGGCAATATCAAGGAGGCAGAGGGTTACAAGTGGGGTCCCACAAGGCTCAATACTATCAGGGATTGCAGGGGGGGGGGGTATTCAGCTATTTGCAGATGATGTTAAGCTGGGAAGGGTTATAAGCAATAGTGCAGATGTGGTAATCCTGCAGGAAGATTTGAATAAGCTAGACAGATGGGCAAATGAATGGGGGTTCAGTTTAATGCAGTAAAATGTAAGGTCTTGAGGTTTAGGACCACATCGATGGGACGCTGCATACTCTATTGGAGGAAGTAGTGGAGACAAGAGATCTGGGGTTGATGATTGATAGAAACCTGAAATTCAGGGGACATATTGCAAAGGTAGTGAAGGTAACACAGAGGATTTCTGCAATAATGAGAAGGACGCTGACCTGCAGAGATAAAAGAGCTATCATTCTGTTGTATAAGACTCTGATCAGACCACACTTAGGCTATTGTTCTCAGATTTGGTCATCAGGATTTGAAGGGGATAAATTAACTGTGGAAAGGGTACAAAGGCAGATAACAAAGATGGTTTCAGGACTATACAATGATAGTTATGAGGATCGGCTGAGGGAATGTGGACTGCAGAGTTTGGTGGATAGAAGAAGGAGAGGTGATATGATTGAGACTTTTAAACTGTTGAGAGGTGGTTACAGGGTTGACACTGGGGAGTTCTTGCACATGGTTGAACAGCAGGAAGGTGTGATGACAAGGAGCCATCCCTGGAAGTTACAAAAGGAAACTGTGAGCAAGAGGGTGAGGAGTGGTTTCTTTGCATGGAGGGTGGTTGAACATTTGAATGGATTGCCTGATAGAGTGGTGAGAGTGAGAACGGTCAATGAGTTTAAGGAGTGGTATGATAGATTTTGTGTTTCCTAGGAGGGACCTCCCACTGATTATGACTATTATTCATCTTGTACTGTCTAAAGTACCTTCTTTTTCCAGATTTCATGCTTAAATGTAAAATGGATGAATGCTCCTCATTCATCCATTTTATACCTTTAGCCTTTTGGCCTTTGAAATACATTCACAAATTGATACTGTTATGTATTTCTTTGTCAATTTTCCAAACAGCATTTATTTCCTTACTGCTCAACTCTTTGTTCCATGCTGTAACCCCAAGCTGTCTCCTTGTCATAATCACCAGCTTTATAATTCCACATATATGCTTTCCTCAGAAATGTCTGCATTTGACTTGCCACAACACAGTTGATCACTTCATGATCACTTTCACCAAGTGAAGGAAAGTGCGAAACCCCACTCACAATTACATCCTCTGATGAAATGATCAGATCTAAAACTCTCGATCTTTCCGAAAGCCTTGTTAAACTGTGTTTCGAAGGACTTCCCTTGGAGGCCTAAATAATAATAATAATGATAATGATTCCACCCTGGAATCATTATTATTTATAATTATGATTTATAAGTTGATCACTGAATACCTCAGCAATGTATTCTGCAGCAGTTACTGTTCTATCATTTTCATCCATTAAAATAATATTACTATGATCATTCTTCCTTCTACTTGCTACATATCTAAAACCTCTCTAGGATTTTTTTTGCCAGATTTGCCAATTTCTGCTCATACTGCACTTTTGTTTCCTTTATAATTGAGTCACTCTCCTGGCTTGTTCTTTATACTCTTCTCGTTGATTATGACCATTATTCATCTTGTACTGTCTAAAGTGCCTTCTTTTTCCAGATTTCATGCTTAAATGTAAAATGGATGAATGCTCCTCATTTATCCATTTTATACCTACCTTATTTAGCCTTTTGGCCTTTGGAATACATTCATAAATTGATACTGTTATGTATTTCTTTGTCAGTTTTCCAAACAGCATTTATTTCCTTACTGCTCAACTCTTTGTTCCATGCTACAACCCCAAGCTGTCTCCTAAGCTTGTCATAATCACCAACCTTATAATTCCACATATATGCTTCCTCAGAAATGTCTGCATATGACTTGCCACAACACAGTTGATCACTTCATGATCACTTTCACCAAGTGAAGGAAAGTGTGAAACCCCACTCACAATTACATCCTCTGATGAAATGATCAGATCTAAAACTCTCGATCTTTGCGAAACTCGTGTGCCCTCCTTTATGTGCTGCCTGAGATAGTTATCTCTCAAGAACTTGAAAATTTTATTTTCCTTATTCTCGAATGCTGTCTCTTCATTCCAATCTATCCTGCAATAATTAAAATCACCCACAATATTTACCTTTTTTTTTGTTCACTAATCAAAGTTTTTGTACATTTCTTCATCATCACCCTCCACATTAACAGGCCAATAACATCCAACTAAATGTCTTCCTGTCAACCTCCACAAAAACAGTTTTACTGAACACACAGAACTGAATGAAAGCTGGACAATTAGCATGGCATTAGTTGGAGAAAATGGTATAGGAACAACTACTGTAGAGGATATAGTTGAGATTATATTGAGCAGTTCATAAAGGTCTTTCATTCTTGTGAATGTGACATCATGGCGAGTTTTAGACCAGTGGATGTTGAAGAGACCAGACTGCCTGTGAATGAGGAAGAAGTATATGGGGAATTAAGCAAACTTGATATTAATAAGGCTGTGGGACTTGATGATAAATGACTGCATATTTTGAAGGAATTTTCCACTGAGTTGACATCTGCTTTGACATATTTGTTTAATATTTTATGAGTCTCATATTGGGTCAAGTTTCAGAGGAGTGGTAGGAAGGCAATATTGAACTGCTTTATATAAAGGAAGTGACAGAATTCAACCATCAAATTATAGGAGAATTCATGTGTCAAGTGATAGAGTTAAACTGTTGGAAAGCTGGTGAGAATCAGGATCCAGAATTTGGTTGACAATAGTAGTATTATATTTGATGGACAGCACAGATTTGCTAAAGGAAGGTCATGTTTTAGTAATCTACTTACTTGTTGCAATAAAGTGAAAGCGACATGGGAGATGGATACACAGTAGTATATTTAGACATTGAAATGGCTTTTGATCGATTCCTGCATGATAAATTGATAGTCAAACTGGCACAGATGTGGTTGGATATTAGACTATTGTATTGGATTTGAGATGGCTGTCTGATAGGTATGGAAAAAATATGTATTGGGAGCAATATCCCAGAAGAGGAAAGTCACTAGTGGTGTACATTAGAAGTCTTCTTTAGAGTGTCATTGCTGTTTATCCTGTATGTCAGTGATATTGGGGAAGATTTGAATGGGGATATACAGTTGTTTGCAGATCAGGGCTGGATTAACCATTAAGTAAGATAAGCACGTGCTTAGGGCATCATGGAAAGGGGGGAGCACCACAAATAGATGACGAATTTAATTTAAATTAACTTTTAATTAGTTTTTCATTGTTTTTATCTTTTCTTACAGTTACCTACTTTTGATTTTTGTTTCAATAAATAATGACATGTAGAAGGCCTAATAAAACTCTAACCACGTGCATGACGGTTCGTTTACACCGTATTATCACTCACAACGCTTTCTGGCACTACCATTGCGTTAAATGAGGTAATTTTTTATAATTAACGTAACCATTTTATTTTTTATTTTCCTGTCTGTTTTAGGTCTTGTTTTAATAAATTATGTCTTATAAAAGGCTCCAGATGCAAATATAAAACAAATCATGTGGTTGCAGAAATGCGCCTCCTGTAAAAGGCCTAGCTGTCGCAGAAGTACGACTCTGGTAAAATAAGAGTTAATTAAAGCACGAAAGCACAAGATTCAGCTGTAAGCCGAAAATTAAATTATGTGAGTATATAAACATACCCCTAATTTAACAAAAATCTTAGGAAGAACACTTGTTGTTGTTGAGTCCATTGAAGAGCTTCTAGATATGACCGTGGATCTGTAGAACTGCTTTGCCAATCTGTTGAACTTTGATGAAGTAGAGCTTTTCTCTAGAGTTATTGTCAATTTTCTGTAGAGCAGCAGCAGTTGCCGGACAAGGATAGATATGGGCAGGTGTTAGTTCAGCTCCTGGACAGTTCTTGCATGTTTCATAGCTCCTACTACTACTACTACTGTCTGACTGTAGTAGTCAGACAATTTAAAATGTCCCATCCTTAGTCTGGTGATGATTGTAGTTATTTCTCTATTTTCATTAATTTCACTGATTTCATTCTACTTCTTCATAGTTTGTTTTACCAATCTTATTTTGGTGACAGAGTTAGCATCAGTTACTGATAGTGGGTGTAATTTTTGAGGTAAGTATCTTCTTCTTTGGCTAGTCTGTCTGCTCTTACTGCCTTCAATATTTACGTGGGCTTGTATCCATTGCAGTGCACAGTTCTTATTTTTCAAATTTAAAGTTGTTATTAGTTCATGAATTTCTTGTGTGAGTTTTGTTTTTCCATTTTTTAATGCATCTAGTGCAGATTTTGAGTTGCTATGGATGGTTGTTCCTTCTGTAAGTTTTATTACTGGATTCGAGAGAGAGAACTTGAGCTGTTTGTATGGCTGTTAGTTCACAAGTGAAATTTGAAGCTATATTGCCAGCTGTGGTTTTGATTTGCTTTTCCTCGCCTCCAAGTACAGTTTGAAAAAACCCTGAACCTCCTTCGTTGAGTGATGGATACTACACTGATGGATTATCTTCATCAGATGATCCATCAGTGTAGGCAATGATATGGTTTAGATTATTTAAGTGATGTATTCAAATTAAGTGGATATTGAATACAACATTATTTTTTTTTTATTTCAAAGCCAAATAGAGAAACTACAAGAGTTTCATGTGGAATATGGAGACTATAAAAGTTTCGGTAGATCCAAGCGTAAGCAAACCTTTCATGATAGGGGCAACTCGTGGTAAAGGTGGAGTAAGTTCTGATCACTTTCCTTAGTATTTCCCATAATGTAAAGCACATCTCCTTGTAGACTTGTATGATGCTATACATTATGGGGGGGGGGGGAGAGTCACTTCCCAGACCGGTTTCGACCTTTGTTGAGGTCTCATCATTGGATAAGTAGCAGATAGGTTATTTCAGTAAGTGATGTATAGTGTCAAGTCCTTTTCTTTTATTTTCTTGCTGTAATCCTTTTTTTGAACAAGGTTTTAGGAGATTTAAGTTGTGTTTTTTGGTAGAATAGTGATAAAGAATGGCTTTTGCTTATTTCAATTGACAGGTGCTCTAAGTCGATCTGTTTTCTAATTTCACAATCGTATTGTAAAGTAAATGATCTCTTTAGTCTAGATTTTCTTGTCCAGGCATGGAAAGTCCTGAGTGAGATGTGTTCCTGTTGTTGACTCCTGATTCTATTAGTGAATTTAGCTGTGGAGAGTTTTCTTCTGTCTTCTAGTATGTGAAGCCCACACTCTTGTTGAGCTTTTAAATTATTTGTGGATGAGACTGCACCTACAATAATTTTTGCTGCCCTTGATTGTACTCTGTCAAGTTTTTCTTTTGAGCTAGTAGAAGCAGGAGCCCAGATTGCTGAGGCATATTCCATAGTGGGTCGTATGAGTGCCATATATGTAGTTTTGAGTGCCTTTGGTTTTGCACCCCACTTTATTCCACAAAGCCTTTTGATGATATTAAGCTTTTTAAGAGCTTTATTAGATATATTTATAATATGAGTTGTAAATCTCAGTTCAGTATCTAGGGTTAGGCCTCCATATTTTGAAGACTGTTTTTTCTATTTTGGTATTATATATTTTGATTTGGAGGTTGTAATTGTGTCTTTTTTTCTATCAATGGAGAAGATGCTCAGTTTTGTTTTTTCTGGGTTTATCTGTAATTTAAGTTCCTTTGCCCATCTTTCAAAGCCTTTTATTGAATTGTTCAAGACTTTTTTAGATTGTTAAGGATTACTGCTTGTGTGCCAGATTGCTATATCATCTGCATAGCATGCTATTTTTATGTCATTTATTATGTGAAGATAGATATTGTTCATATAGATAAGAAATAGGAGTGGGCTTAAAACAGAGCCATATGGAACTCCAGCCCAAGTTTGATGCCTGTTGAAATAAATTCCATTAACTTTTACTTTCATTTTTCTTCCTTTCATGAAATCTGAAATCCAAATTAATGCATTCCTCCTTATTCCAGTGTCGTATGCAATTTTTATTAACTTTTGTCTCCAGATGTGATCGTAGGCAGCTGTGAGATCCAAGAATATTGCTGTTGTCTTCTTTGGTGGTTTTTCTTGAAAGCCATCTATGACTGATTGGCAAAGATAAAATAGTTGATCTTCTGTAGTGTGTTGAGATCTGTACACAGTTTGGTAGAAGTTGATCTTGTTATTTTCTAAGAGCCAATTTATAAGTCTGGTATGTATTAGTCTTTCCTTTAGTTTACAGAGAATCTAGTCAAAACTATTGGTCTGTAGCTTTTACAGTCACTAGGGTTTTGGTCAGGTTTTAGTAAGGATATTTGACAGTAGATTGAAGTTTAGAGGGCATATTGCAAGTGCTGAAAAAAACTGTACATCATATTGCTGCTATGATAAGTAGTATGCTGGCATAGGTATAAGAAGGTAGTTGTGCCACTGTATAAAACACTGAAATATTGTGCTCAGATTTAGTCACCTAGTTTTCATCGTGATGTGGATACATTGGAACTGGCCCGAGTAACTAATACAATATCAGGACTCTGGAGAGAAGTCCGCATGGTGGCTATGGAGAAATGTTAAAGGAATGTAAATTACAGAGTTTACTAGATAGGGGGAAAAGAGGTGATATGATAAAAAGTGTTTAAGTTAGTGACTGGATTTTATTACAGCGAGGATTATATAAAGAGTAGAATCCTCGCTGTAATAATCCATGAAGCCATCAGTAGAAGTTGGGTGAGATTGTAGTGAAGACAGGTATGAGGAGAAGATTTTTAACATGGAGAATTGTGGACGAATGTAACACATTTCTGGAATATGTTGTTAAAGGAGATAGTGTTTAGGATTTTGAGATTAAGTATGATATATATGTTGTCAGTTGAATGAACCTTACATGATCAATTTGCTGAGTCCATGGAGCATGTGGTAATGATAATTACAGAGGTATTGATCTTCTTTCAACCTCCTTGATAATCTGCACAAAACTTGTCCACAAAATTATAAATGAGTTCTTGCATCATAATCATTAAATGATAATCAACAAGATTGAAGATCTTGTACAGATGGAATATCTGCAGGGCAACAAGTGAAAGAAAAATCAATAGAATATAACACTCTGGTTTTTTATATGTTTTATAGAAATACAAATATTTGATAATATAAAATAATTTTAAATAATAGTGGAAAGAAAATTAGAACACAGACACTGAAGCTTATCCGGATATTTATACAGATAATCTGAAATGAAGAATGGAATTAGACAGGGTGACTCATTGAGTCTCTCCTACTGTTAAATATTTTAATGGATAAAATAATAGCAGAACTAAAAGATAAGACATTAAATGGAATAAAAATTGATAATAATGTAGAAAATGTAATCTGCTATGCAGATGACATAGTAATGGTATCAGACACAGAAGATAATATGCTAAAGTATAGGTATGTAAGCTGTCATGTTTCATCATCACGAACTATGAGCTCACTGCATATTGGTGTCTGATGCCTCCTTCACTATCTTCTTCCACCTTTCTTTGTCCAGTGCACAATGTCGCAGTTTCTGTACACCCATTCCACACCAGTCCTTTATTTCTTCTATCCATTCTCTGTATGGTCTACCTCTTCTGTTTACACCATCCATAATACCAAACATGAATGTCTTTATCTTCTGGTCCTCACTCATTCTGCAGATGTATCCAAATAATTTCAGCTTCCATTTTATAATCTTCTGCATTAGATTCTTCTTTGGTTGTATCTTCCAATAGAGCTCTTCATTTGTAATTTTCTGTACCCATCCTATTTTTAGAATCCTCCTGTAACAAGTTCTTTCAAATGCCAAAATTCTTTTTCTTGATTCCTTATTTATTACCCACATTTCAGATCCATACAGTACACCATTAAAGATGTATGTTTCCAGCACTCTTAATTTTGTTTGCAGGATGATCATTTTACTTTTCCAGATGTTATCCATGGCCTTCAGATTTGTTCTTCCCTTTGCAATCCTGATCTTTATTTCTTTTTTAAAGTTCAAACATGTCATTTTACTTCCCAAATATATGCATTGTTCTACATTTTCTATATCAATTCCATCCACTTGTATCTTTTGTTTCTTGTTCTTCTTACCAAATACCATTGTCTTTGTTTTCTTCCAAGTTCATAACAAGTCCAAATCTCTTTCCTTCCTCATTTAACTGTTTCAATGTCTTTTGTAGTTCTCTTTTGTCTTCTTCAGTAATAACAATGTCGTCTGCAAATCTCAGATTGTTAATTCTCATCCCATGTACTGATATTCCTTTTGCATCTTCCTTCATTTTATCCATTGCTCTTTCTAAATGTGCGATGAAAATGCTTGGTGATATTGGGTCTCCTGTCTAGTACAGTACCTCTGCTTGTTCTAAACCATTTCCCCAAATCATCAAATATTCTAACTGCTGCAACTGCATTCTTATACACATCTTTTAATATAGGTTTTCTATCAATTAGTTTTTCTATCTGTTAGTTTTCTATCAATTCTAAAACTAAAAAAGAATTAGAAATCCTGAAAGAAACAAGAAACGGAAAATCACCTGGAGAAGATAAGCTAGGTTCAGAACTATATAAATATGCAGGAACAAGACTCAAAGAATTATTATTTTTAAATAAAATTTATTTAACTGGTATCCCCCAATAGAATGGGAAAAAAAGCAATTGTGATTCTATCTTTAAAAAAGGTAATAGAGATGACCCTAAAAACTATAGAGGTATCAGTATACTAAATTCCTGTTATTCCTGTAATTTATTTCTGTAAAATATATAGCAGAATCTTAAATAGCAAACTAAAGAAATATTCCGAAAACTTTATTTTAGAAGTACAGAATGGATTTAGAAAAGAACAAGCATGTATAGACCTGGCCTTTTGCCTAAAATTAATAATAGAGGAAAAAGAAGAGAATACAATTTAGAAACAGATATTGCATTTATTGACTTTGAAAAAGCATTTGACAAAGTTAAAAGAAACATATTATTTAACATATTAAAAGAAAGACAAATACCAAATAATATCCTAAAAACTATCACAAGTATATATGAAAATAATCAAATACAAATAAGATTAAATCATGAGCTATCATATACGAGAGAGAGATAAACCAAGGGGTCTGACAGGATGTCCCCTCTCAGCAACTGTTTTTAATATTTACTTAAATGAAATAATAATAAAATGGAATAAAAAGTTACATCAAAGTATTAAACTTTCTCCTACTTAAACACTCTCGTTTTTGCCGAGGACCAAATAATAATTACAAATTCTGAAGATAACTTACAGAAAGCTATTTTAGATCTAAATGAGATAGCCAAAGATTATGGTATGATAATATCAACAGAAAAATCAAAAACTATGGCCTTTAAAAGACAAGATCCAGCAAGAACTAAAATAGTAATAGATAACAAGATCTTAGAACAGGTGAATTCATTAAATACCTAGGATGTATGATCACATATAAAAATGAAAAAGATATAAACGTAAAAATTGCAAAATATTTAAAAATAACAGGAGTAATTAACTCTATATTTAAACCAAACCTAGTTCAAAAACAAACCAGGCTAAAAGTATACAATACATTAGCCCTACCGGTCTTAATGTATGGAAGCGAAATCTGGACAATAAAACAAAAAGACAAACAAAGATTAACAACAGCAGAAATGAAGTTTATGAGAAAAACTGCAAAGTATACCCTATTTGATCACAAAAGAAATGAAGAAATTATGAAAGAATTAAACCAAGAACCAGTAATAGAAAAAATTAAAAAATATAAACATAAATGGATGGAATACGTTCAAAGAATGAAAACAGAAACATTACTAAAACAAGTCTTAAAGTACGAGCCATTAGGAAAAAGTAAACCAGGACGTCCTCTTAAAAGATTCAACAATGACTTCTAAGGCCAGAACAGGCCATGCTAGACCTAAATCCTTGATATGCATGATGATGATGATGTTAGTTTCTATCAATTCCAGGATTCTAGCACTGCTAATGTCACTTTCTGGTCGATACTATCAAATGCATTCTGAAAATGAACGAAGCAAGTATATATGTTTTTGTTTTTTCTCCTAGCTTTCTTTACTATTAACTGCATTGTCAAAATTGTTGAATTGTACTTCTATCTATCCCAAATCCTGCTTACTCGTCTGCAAGGTATGCTTCCAATTTTTGCTCAATCTTTTTGTCAGTATCATCATCACCTTACCAAGGTGACTTGTCAAAGCAATTGTTCTATAATTTTTACATCCTAGCTTATTTCCTTTCTTGCATAATGTCACTAATATCGATTTCACCCACTCCTCTGGCATTTTCCCTTCTTTCCATACCATATTACATAGTTGGTGCATTTCTGTAACCATACTTTCACCAATATATTTAATCATTTCTCCAGTGATGTTTCATTACCAGGATTCTTACCGTGTTTTAGCCGTCCTACTGCTCTATCTCTCCTCTTAAAATGTCCATTTATACTCATTACGTGATGGTGATATCTGCTTCAATTCCTCAATTAGTTTCCCAACACTATGTAAATCTAGTTTTTCTTCATATCACTTACTACATTATCTTGTCCACTGCTGTACAATTTTATCTTTATTCATTAATACTTCACCTTTTTCATCTTTAATTATGGTCAGTTTTGGTTGCCACCTTCTATTAATGGTTCTAATCATTTTGTACACATTTTCATAATCATTGGAAGCAATGTCTACATTCATTCCAAGGGTCAGAAGGTTAAATAAGGTAGGTGTGAAATGGATGAAGGAAGATATCAAGCATACGATACAGAGAAAAAGGGCATTATGGAGGCAGCATAAGAGAAGTGGTAATAACCAATTCTGTGAGGATTACAAAGACCAGGAAAGGTTGTGACTTGGTTGGTAAGGGTAGCAAAAGTGAAGTATGAGCAGCAGTTAGCTAATGAAGCCAAAAAAGAATCCTAGGAGTTCTTTCGATATGTAGCCAGCAAAAAAAAAAAAAAAAAAAAGATTATGGAAGGATGGCATTGATTAGAGAAAATGGTGTAAGGACAACTGTTGCGGAAGTTATAGTGGAGATACTTAATGAACAGTTCATAAAAGTCTTTCATTCTTGTGAATGTGACATCATGGAGAGTTTGAGAGCAGTGGATGATGATGAGGAGGAGAGACTGACTGTGAGTGAGGAAGAGGTATATAGGAAATTAAGGAAATTTGATATTAATAAAACTGTGGGACGTGATTATATATGACTGCATATCTTGAAGGAATGTGCCAGGGGATTTGCATCTGCTTTGACATATTTGTTGAATATCAGTCTTACATTTGGTCATGTGTTCCAAAGGAATGGAAGGAAAACAACATTGTACTGCTTCATAAAAGAGGTGACAGAATTCAAGCATCAAATTATAGACTGATCTGTGTGTCAAAGTGTTGGAGAGACTGGTGAGAATCAAGATCCAGGATATGGTGGAAAACAATGGTATTATATTTGATAGGCAGCATGGACTTGCTAAAGGAAGGTCATGTTTCAGTTATCTACTTATTACAATAAGGTGACAGCAGCAGCATTGACAGTATCTTAGACTTTGTAAAGGCTTTTGATCAATTCCTGCATGATAAAGTGATAGTTAAACTGGCACAGATGTGTTGGATATTAGACTATTGTATTGGATTTGAAATGGCTGTCTGATAGGTATGGACAAAATATATATGGGGAGCAATATCCCAGAAGAGGAAAGTCACTAGTGGTGTGCATTAGAGGTCTTCTTTAGAGTGTCATTGCTGTTTATCCTGTATGTCAGTGATATTGGAGAAGATTTGAATGTGGATATACAGTTGTTTGCAGATGATGCAAGTTTGCAAGAACTATGAGGAGTAGACAAGATGCTGTGTCACTCAGTCCATTCAAGCCTTACAAGAAGACTTGAATGGGCTGAGTGATTGGGAATAGGAGTGGGGATAACAGTTCAATGCTGCAAAATGTAAGGTTTGAAAATTTGGAAAACAAAAATGCGATGTAGAATTTACTGTTGGTGGAGATATATTGTTGATGTGGAGGAAATAAGAGATCTTGGGGTGATGGTAGATAAGGATCTAAAATTTAGTGGACATATTACCAAAATTGTTTGGCAACATGTCCAGTAAACACAAGACAATGAATTCTGGCAATGATTTGGAGAACCCTGACTTGTAGAAGTAAGGAGATTCTAGTTCCATTGTATAAGGCTCTGATTAGGCCACATATGGACTGCTGCACCTTGATTTCAAAAGGATGAAGAGATGTCGGAGAGAGTTTCCAGAGGTGAGTGACCAAAATAGTTTCTGTTCTCTGGAATGTGGAATATGAAGAAAGGTTGAGACAATGAACTTTGCATAGTCTAATGGATAAGAGGAAGAGGGGTAATATGATAGAGACACGTAAGTTGGTAAAGGATTGTCATAGGATTAACATTGAAGAGGTTTTTCATAAAATAGTGGGAGATTAGGGGAGAACAAGAGATCATCCCTGTTAGTTGTATAAGGAGTGAGTAGCAGGTTTGTTGCATGGAGAGTTGTGAGTGATTGGAATACATTGCCTTAGAGCATGGTGTCTGCAGAGAATTTGAATGTGTTATCGTATGATGTGTGTATGACAGAATGGATTTGCTATATGAGTCTCTGACTCCATGTGGTCTTAGGATGATGATAATAATAATAATAATAAATTATTATTTATATTTATTATTTACATCTCGTCACGACAAGAAGTAGGTGTATTTGAATGGTGTTACAAAAAAAAATTTTTTTTTCTTTAATTATATTGTGCAGGTTTGTATAATAGTGTTTTTCTGTGATAGCCAGACTGGATATAATCATTGTACTGTGCTATTGTGGTTCTGGACGTGCTTGCTTCAGTTGTTATTTTATTTATGTTTAAGTGCTAGCTAATGTTATAAAATGGCAACAATAAAGAAGCATATTATGCCAGCAGCTTATCAGTCAGTGGTTTTAGAATGACTGTCTCCCAGACAATGGCAAATTAATGCTACCATACTTATTAAAGATAGGGGAGTGCCTCATAGCTGATGCTGATTCTAAATATGCTCTCTCAGATCAGTATCATCTTCTCTGCATCACTTATCTTCTTCCATTTAATCTTGCATGAAAAGACATCCATACCATAGTCTGCCAATCCTAATTTGTCATACAGACGATGACAGATATAGTTTGTATGTTGTGACTGTGACAGATGTAGTCTTGAAAGTGGATATTTACAGATACCAATCTGTCTGTGGTAAGCATGCAGCACTCAATTAGATTGTGATAGAAACATTTCACATTGTAACAGAAAAGGAACTAACCTAAGAAGGCTCCCTCCTTCTATGGACTATTTACTATTTCCCAGATCTTTGGAAAATCATTGCAGCCATACTTATTGAAATTAGGAGAATACTTCATAACCAATGCTGATTCTAAAACTAGTCTCTCAGACTTATAGCAACTTCTGTGCAACACAGCTATTTTCTGTCATTTATTATTATTATAATTATAATAATAATAATAATAATAATAATACTGATTATTATTATTATTATTATTATTATATGGATACCTCCATGGAGTCCAAAGACTCATCACGGGAGACCCAATCTATCCACACATCTACCATACATCTCCTTGAACCCATTAATTCAAAACTCTCCAAGCAAAAAATCTAGTTGTCAGACCTCTACTAACACCTTTATTGAACTTGCAGGGTATGATCCCTTGTTCTGTTCCCTCTAGCCAAGTATTGATACATTTCCCCTGCATCTAACCTATGAAACCCTTTAAGCAACTTAAATGTTTCTATCATATTCCCTCTTTTTCTCCTATCAACCAACTTCTGCAATTCTCACACCTTCAGTCTATCCTCATAGGGAACATTCCACAGTCCACTCACCATCTTGGTCACTCGCATCTGAATCCTCTCCACTGCTTCCTCATCTACAAGAAACCCAATCATTTGAATAACAAGAAACCCATCATCACTTATTAAGGTTAATCTTCCACAGTCATTCTTCCTCCTACTTTCCACATAGCAAAAGAACTCTCTGGGATTTCCTTTGGACTGCTCAATTAGTTTCTTCTTGTAATCTGATTTTGCCTTCCTTCCCATGCTGGTCACCTTTCTTACCTGAGCATTGTACTGTTCATGAACATGCTGGTCACCTTTCTCTTTTTATATATCCTCCTCAGCATTTTCTTCTTCTGCAGCTTGTGCTTAATGATATTATTCATCCATCTAACTCCTACCTGATTAACACTCCTTACCCTAGGTATATAGTTTAATACTGCTTACTCTAGATTACCTTTAACTATATCCCATGCACTACTAACATCTGTACCCTTCAGTGTTTTATGCCATTGTACAGATTTAAGGTTTTTCCTAAGCATATCATAATCACCTGCCTTATAGTTCCACAAATATCCCTTCTTGCTAGAATATTTCTCATGTAAGTCAAGACCACATGGTGACTTTTACCAATTGGAAGTGATCTTTTCACCTTTGTTATGGATAGCTCTTCCGATCCTATGACCAGTCCAGTACCGTCCCACCCCTTGTCCCCCCTCCATCACATGCTGCCTTCGGTAATTATCTCTTAGCAGGTGTATGTATATTTTATTTCCTTCCTGCCGTGTTATCTTTCTTCCTTCCAGTCTATATCTCCATAGTTGAAGTTCCCCATAATAATCACTCAACATGTACTCATTGTACTAATTGGGCGATGCATGTCTTCCAGATCGTTTGTGGAACTCCCACTAACTGGATATTTTGTCTTGAGTGGTCTTAATCTCATACCAGATTGCTTCAAATGAACAGCCACCCTTCCACCTGTCTCTTATTCCTTTTGGCTGCAATTCATCTGCTGTCATCAGCTGTACTTTCCCCCATCCTAGCTTCTCTCTCTCTTCTTCCCTTAAAAATACTAAACCCTTCATATTCAATCTCTGTAACTACATCATCTGCTGTTAGCCAAGTCTCACTAATGACTATAACTTTTAGTGAGGTTGCACTAACTAATGCCAGAAACTCTTCTCTCTTGTTCCTGATGCTTCCTGGCATTAGTATATAAAACTGTAGCATCGCTTTAGTTCTCCACCAAGCTTTACTTTCTGAATTGACTACCCTATTCAATATTTTTGCCTGAGAGACTAGATTCCTCACTTGGTCATTCTGACGCTCACTTGCTTCATGGGTCCCACAAACTTACTTACTTCCACCCTAATTGCTTAAGTCTCCATGAATTTGCACTTCAGCATACTCAGTGAACACAAAGCCCTCTCTCCGGACACCTAACACCAAAACCATTTAGATGCAGTCCACCAGCATTGTACAAATTCTTCTTTCCATCAAACAGAGACCACAGATCCACAAATTCTACATCATTGCTTTTGCACAATCTATGTATGGACTCATTGATTACACAGTCCAACACAATTTTTGCTGACTTTTATATGAGACTTGCTTTTTACTAATTTGGGTGCAACTGATTTCAAATATCAAACCCATTTTTCTCTATCACATCATGGTTTTCCTCTATGGCATTTTCTTTTTGCTAATTTGTAAGTTTTTGATAGTTTTAAGGAGGCAGTACTATTTAGAGGATCAAAAAAATCGATTTTTTAATATTATTTTCTGAAAGTTTGTACTTTTAAAAATCTGTTCCTAACTTTTTATCAAGAAATTCGAAAAATTCCCAAAGATATAGCCTATTATTCAAAGTGGTGCACAGATCAGAATCGGAGCGCTCAATGCTTTCGCTTGTTAGTAAACGAATAAATGTGTAAGAACCCCTGCAACGGCATGTACTGGCGCTTTGAATGCGAGAGAGGCTGATAATTAGATACATAACTACTTAACAATATTCATTAAAAATTACAAGAATATTTATAAAAAAAATAACAATTTTACTTACACATGAGTTTCAGGGAATAAATTTTTGTTTGTAGCAATTTCTGCTGTGTGTTCTGTTTTGGCAATCCCTTTGAATACTCCAACAGTAGTCAGCCATCATGTGAGAATCCCATCTTCCTTGGTACTGATCTTCCATAGTTTTTAAGTCTTGATGAAATCTTTCGCCTTGTTCATCGTTTACGGCACCTAAATTCTCGGGAAATCTATCCAGATGACTGTATAGGAAATGAAGCTTTATGCCTCATGTTGCAACCTAAGCGCTGGAAATTTTCAAGCATTGTTTCCACTAGATCTTTGTAATTGCATGCTTTGTTGTTTCCAAGAAAATTATTTGCAACCATCGTAAATGAAGTCCAGGCCTCTTTCTCAATTTCGTTGATAGAGTTGATGAAATTTGGGTCTCTCATTAAAGTTCTAATTTGCAGTCCATCAAATACACTGGCTTTAATTTTTTCATAACTAAGTCATGGAAATTTTTCACATATGTATTGGAAACAGTCACCTTGTAAATCTAAAGCTTTAACATACTGCTTCATAAGACTTAGTTTGATGTGTAGAGGTGGAAAAATGATTTTTTCTCTGTCGATTAAAGGTTGATTTATAACATTCGGTTCTCCAACATTTAAGGATATTCTAAGAGGCCAATGTTTCTGACTGCAGTGTTGGATTCTAATTTGACTATCCCAGAAGCATAGAAAACATGGAAACTTTGTATATCCTCTTTGAAAGCCAAGTAAAAAGTTCACCATTTTAAGATCCACACAGATGATCCAGTTATGGTCTGTATTAATGTCCTCATATGTTTCCTTTAAGTGGACTGAATAGCCAATAGGAATTGAGCCATATACATTCCCATTGTGTAATAAGACACACTTGAGACTTCTGCTTGAACTGTCGATAAATAAACACCACTCATTTGGATGATATTGTACAACACTCATTTCAGTTAGTAAACCTGACACATTGTTACAGTAAACAAACCCACACTCGTGTTTAAAATATTGTACAAGATTACTTTCCCTGCTACGATAAAAAGTTATCTGCGTATCTTGCTCCAGTAAGTTTTTTTCATTTAATCTTGAAGCTAACAATTCCGATGATTCCTTATCTTTACTAAGTCATTCAATTCCGCTTGAGTAAAACGTTGTGGTCCAGAACTAGAAATTAAATTTTCATTGTCTAAATCAACATCCGGGTCTTGCTCCTCAAGAACATCTGGCATATCCCGATCATGCTCGTTCTCAAGTAAAGGAAGTCCTTTATAAATTGGCACGGCTATTTCATTGGAATGAGCAACTGGCCGAATTGCTGAGTCGAGATTTGGATACACAATTTTTATTTATTCTTCTTATTATAACCAGAAGTCTGAACTAAACAAAAATAGCAATCATCTACATGATTTTTCGGTTTACGCCAAATCATGGGAATGCCAAAAGCTAATTTTTGGCGTTTTCCCTTGCTCCACTGTTGTAAATTTTCTACACGACTTACACACTTTATTTGGAGCCCATGAATTGTCCTGACCTGCAATTTTTACGTCAAAGTATGCAAAGTACACTTTCTTAATGAAATCAGTGATATTTGTCCTTTGACTGGAAACAGTAAAGCTGCCACAAATATAGCAGAAGGAATCTACACTATTGACACATTTTCGAGTAGTAGACATGATGTATTTTCTTCACTGCCAACTAACATGCAATTAACAAGACAAAAAAAACCAGAGACTTTATTGAAACGTTATAAGCGCTCATCATACTTTCACGGTCGATTAACAATTGACTGATTTCGATCATTCTTTGTCCGCTATGATGTATATAGCATTCATTTGTTTTAGGCAGTTGTCATCGCCTACTTTTCATTACCTAAATGTATTAGGTCGGTTATCGGCCTCTCTCGCATTCAAAGCGCCAGTACGTGCTTGCAGGTTCTTACGCATTTATTCGTTTACTAACAGGCGAGAGCGGTGAGTGATCCGATTCTGATTTGCGCACAGCTTTGAATAATAGGCTATATCTTCGGGAATTTTTTGAATTTCTTGATAAAAAGTTAGGAACAGATTTTTAAAAGTACATACTTTCAGAAAATAATATTAAAAAATCGATTTTTTTGATCCTCTAAATAGTACTGCCTCCTTAAAACTATCAAAAACTTATAAATTAGCAAAAAGAAAATGCAATAGAGGAAAAACCTCACTTGATAGAGAAAAATGAGTTTGATATTTGAAATCAGCACACCCAAATTAGTAAAAAACAAGTGTCAGATCATAATCAGCAGAAAAAAAAAATTTTTTTGTTGGCCAGTGTTATCAATGCCCTCCTCCTCAGTTCTCTTCTATCGTAGTTGTAGGAGACATACAATCTTCACCTTCTTGCTCTTCAATTTTGTCTCTTCTAACAACTCCTTTGCATTCTCCCTCACAGAATACTTCTCACATCTGAAATCATTTGTACCAACCCAAACAATCATTTTCTTCTACTTATGATCATAGGTATAGTTTTTATCTTCTGCAAGGCAGATATTTACAGACCGGTCAATACAGGTGAAAGACACTAATACATTACAGGATGTGTAAGAGAGTGAATCAGATCCTGGGAGAATGAATAAATGTAGATAGTGAAATATATGGTTTAAAAGTTTCATGATGATAATTATATTTGTGAAGAACTTTTCAGATTCAGTCTGCATATATAGTATCGGAATCCAGTTGCTGGGATCTTGTCATGTTTGGTTACGGAAGGGATGTGGCCATGCAGTATTTTATCTATTTTGTAGGGATTGTAGCCATTGGATATAAAAGTGTTTCAAAGGTATCTGAGTTCGGTTTAACATTCTGTGTCAATTGAACCAAAAGTTCTATTAAGTGTTTTTAGGATGACATATTGTTGGGATGGATGGATGGTGTGTGATTGCTTGTTTAAGAAGACGCATGTATATGTGAGTTTTCTATAAACAGGAAAGGGTAATGGACCATTTGGTAGTGTCACCAGAGAGTGTCTAGAAGGAGAGACATTTGTTGGTTTATTTTTCTATAGTAAAGTGTATTTTAGAATATTGGCTATTTTGCTGTAGTAAAAATGTGTCTAATATGTCTAGACTATGAGGCCAAATAGCAAATACATCATCTGGAGAGCATAGCTGGATTGTTGTTTTATGTGCAGATGTGTTGCTTGCTCAGTTTTCTAGAAATTGCATATTGAAATTTGCCAGTGTATACGTATGTGGGGGGAACCATTTCAGTCCCTTCTACCTGATTGTATATTTTTCCTTTCCATGAAAAATAACCTAAATAAGTGTCAATTGAAATAACTCAAAAATGTTAAAGGTGAAAATATGGATGAATGAGGTCAATGATCTCTATCACTGGTACATTAGTAAGCAATAAAGTAATATAAGCTGCCCATGATGTCTGAATTTTTCAGGTAAGATTTATTATTATTATAGTTTTAAAGTGAATGAACTTTTAATCAGAGAGAGTGAGTTGTCTATGGAGAAAGTGATTTTTCTAATTGGTAAGTCTGTAGGTGGGGCTGCCTGTGTTACTGTTTGACTAGAGGAGGAAAGGGGGGCAGGTAGCTTGCATTTGTGAATATTTGGACTATATATATCCAATGTAGTGTAACATGGTAAAAGCTTTTTTTTTTTTTTTTTTTGGCAATTTCTTTGAGCCAAAGCATAATTGTTTTTAATGATTTATGCACATTGATTTTCAAGATTTGCTAAGATACCAATCTATAATCTCATATGTAGAGAAATCTTTAAGTGGATTGTTCAGTTTTCTGTTATTATTATTATTATTGAAAGTTTTTTCACTTGGTTGTACTATAAATTAAAGATGCCAAGAAATTATATTCTTAGTTTAATCCTTTATCGAAGTGTAAGCAAACAAAGTTGTGCGTGAAGCAATTTCACAACTGGGCAGCTCAGACTTCACGTCACTTGCCTTAGTATCCCATAATGCAAAGAACATATCCTTACAGGCATATATAATGCTGTGCATTATGGGAAGAGTCACTACCCAAACCAGTTTCGACCTTTATTGAGGTCTCATCAGTGGGAGCCAGACCCAGAAGTGATACCAAGGTTGAAGTAATGTAGACCCTTTCCATAATGCATAGCATTATATATGTCCAGTGGCACACCCAGAGGGGAGGTAAGGGGCCATGCCCCCCCCCCCTCCAAAGAAAAAGGGAAAACACTGCAAAATTTTCCAAAAATCTTTTCCTAATTAAAATTCATTTCTTTTTTATTTATGTTGTGTCGTGTCTTCTATTTCTATACTACTCATGAATTAGCAATCATTGTAGATGCTCAGTCATAGGTCATATTCGATGTGTAATGTGTATTCTCAAATAGTCTACTCAACTCGCCCCCCTTCCTAAGATTAAATCCTGAGTGCACTACTGTACATGTCCATAAGCATATGTGCTTTGCATTATGGGATACTAAGGCAAGTGATGTTCAGTCATTAGCCTCTATATACGAGCTGCCCAGTCACGAAATTACTTCACGTGCAAACTTTGTTTTCTTGCACTTTAATAAAGATGCCAAGAACATAATTTCTTGGCATCTTTAATTTATATTATTATTATTATTATGTTCAGTACCTCCATGGAGTTACAAGACTTGTCACCAGAAGCTCATCTTAGGCAGTACAAAGCCTATGATATCACTCCTTAAACCTGTTCCTTTTCACACATTCATCATCCTCTCAAATTTCGATGAAGCTTGCCAAGAAATTATATTTTACAAGTGTAAGCAAACAAAGTTTGTGCATGAAATATCTTCATGACTAGGCTACTTGTATATAGAGGCAAATGATTTCACATCAGTTGCCTTAGTATCCTAGTATCCCATAATGCAAATCATGCACCCCCTTTTGGATGTGCATGATAGTAAGGGTCATTACTCAGACCAGTTTTGACCCTTAATGAGGTACTCTTAAAGCAAGGGTACCTCTCCAAATACTCTGAATGATCTACAAGATCATTTTAAATCTCACCGAGTGACCCAAAAGGATCACTCTCCTGACCTGAATTACTTCAGGGCAGGAAACTTAACTCAATAGTTGCTCCACCCAGTGACAGGCAAAAACTTACCACTAAGGCAGAATTGCTCTATTACCCAGGAAGAAAATCCATCCTCAGTGGGAGCCAGACCCAAGAGAGTAACATTATTTGTGCATGAATCTGCATGTAATTAACAATTCCATGCAGATTCCATGCACAAATAATGTTACTGTGTTACTGCCAATTTTGTATATGATCTCTCACTCAGTTATCCCAAGTAACACTTCAGTCGATTTGTTCTTTCTGTCCTGTTGAAATATGCTATACCCTTTTACCTTTATTCCTTTATTAGTCATCATGTTCTGTCAAGCATGCTTGACTGACTTTAACAATTTTTGGACAGGCTGAGGCTATCAGTACAACCAATTCATTTTCTTTATTCCTGATACGCCTGGTATTTGTATAAAGACACATCAATGCATTGTCACCATTTCAGTACCTATTATTTTCTCTCCAGACTCCACTTGACTCTGCAATATATCATACATTCTTCCATCTTCCAAGTGATTCTCCCCACAGGAATCCACCCCTGTTACTATCTGGAATAACTCTAGTTTCCTTGTCCTAACACTCTCACTTGCCCAGAGAACAACAGTCTCTCAACTGGCTTCATCCTGTTATGTTGAGATGCAGTCTATTGCCCATATATATATATATATATATATATATAGCTCTTTTCTGTTTCCTCAGATATCTTATCACCTCATTTGCATTTCCTCTAAGATCATCACTGTCATCTCATCTGCATTTTCACCTTGTTTTATTGTCATTGTCATAATCTTTATTATTTCATCAGGCAAGTGCTCTTATTCTGCATGCCATGAATCATTAAATCTGTATACATCACTCACCTCCCATACTCTCTCTTCTTTTTCCATCATTTATCATCTGCCTTTCTCTCATTCCTTCTCTTTTCTAGGTTCTCTCAGTGTCTGTCCTCTCATTTCTGCAACTTTCTGTTGCCTCTCTTTGTTTGTCTCAAATCACCTAGCCTTCCAAGTCCCCTAATCTCTCTCTTCATACAAATCAACCCATTTTTCATACTTTCCACTTCCTCTCTCAGTACCTCTGTCTCCCTCTCTAAGCCTGCAACCCTCACTTTAGATTCACTTACACTGTCAACATCATCCTTCAGATCCTTCATATCATCATTTGCACTACCTAATGTCACATCCATTGCCATCTCATGTCCCCTCCCCAACTCATGATACTTATATTTCTTTGCTGTCAATCACGTATTTTAGCCACACCGCCATTACTGCCATTCTGTTTGATCCATGTTATACTCTGTTATATTCCATCAATATTATAGCTCTTTTTCATCCATAATAACAGTTGCATTATCTTTATCTGCTTTGGTTATAATGACTTTTTTTTTCGGTGTTATTTTAAAGTTTTTAGCACAAATATTTCTTTAGGTGGAATATTGCTTTATGGTGGTTTTGATTTTGTCACAACTTGGAAAACACAGTTTTTTCAAGTTTTTTTGCCCTTTCTAAAATTTGCTTTCATTTTTTCGTTAATTGTATTTCATCATTAGTCTCAACAATGTCGTAAAGAGAAGTAGCAGTATATTTGAATGATGATACAAAAAAGTATTTTCTTTTTTCTTATTTATATCATGTAGATTTTTATATTAGTGCTTTTGTGCGATAGGCAGAATAGATATAATCATTGCACTGTGATATTGCAGTTTCTAAAAGTGTTTGCTCGATTGTTATTTTGATTAATATGGACATGCTAGTTAATGTTACAAAAATGGTGACAGCAAGGGTTTCAACTCTCAAATATTGAGCTTTTCTCTAGACTTTTTTTTTTTTGCAGTTGATACAATGAGACAATTGTTTTATGTATATGCCCAAAAATGTTAAAGAATTATTGAGTGTTAGATTAAATTATAAGAAGGAGCATATCATAGTGTGTGAAAAGTGCAAAGAAAGGTTAGGCATTCCAAAATGCCCTAACCTTTCTCTGATTATTTCCATACCAGGAATAATCAGAGAATTGATGGAAGTGATGTTGAAGAGCTTGGCAAGAGTTAACAAAAATGAAGAGTCAGGTTAAATATATTATTATTATTATTATTATAGTCTATTCCATAGAATCTTTAGACTCATCAAAGGAGGTCCTAAACATCATGCCAAGTTACTAATTAGTGAACGGAGCTCACTCCACCCTTACTATGAGTTGCCTCAGTGTTGCACTACCAAATGGGTTATGTGTTGTACTATCCAGGTATTTTCTTACGCTTGGCTTCGCCGAACTTTATATAGTTTCTATATTCGGCATGAAACTCTTTGAGTTCCTTATTCGGCTATGAACAATATGGGATGTAATATCCCTTAACTTAAATAATTTCACATCACCGAATTGAAGCCTTTGGCTCTTCTTATAATTAGTCATTTATTAGGACACCTTCTTGGTAATTCTTATAGTAGGGTATGTAAGTTCTGTTCGCTACAAACTTGGTATTAACTAGGTCTACCTACTCACTGATGAGACCTCAATAAAGGTTGAAACCGGTCTGGGTAGTGACCTTCTCTCATCTCATAATGTAGAACAGCAATACAGCTCCTAGGAGCTCAGTTTCACATTATGGATAAATACCAAGAATAGTGAATGGAGCTTGCTCCACCCTTACTATGAGTTGCTTCAGTGTTGCACTACCAAATGGGTTAGGTGTTGCACTATCCAGGTATTTGCTTACGCTTGGACTCTGCAAACTTTATATAGTTTCTATATTCGGCTATGAAACAATATGGGATGTAATATCCCTTAACTTAAATAATCATGCCAAGTGCTATCCAACATTTGCACAGTATCTATCATACTTCGCTCTGAACTCATTCCCAGTCATGGCACCCACAACAGACTCTGGGAACCAATTCCACTCATTCACCAATCTTCAAGCAAAATAATCTAGTTCTCACACCCTTGCTAACTACACTCTTGCTCAGTTTCCAAGGATGGCCCTTAGTTCTCCCACCACCAGGCTTGTTCTGAAAATATCCTCTGTATTAATCTGGGAAAAAACCTTCAGTAATTTGTACATCTCAATCATATCACATCTTTTTTGCATGTAAACAAATTTCTGTATCCCACAAATCTTCAACCTGTTCTCATAAGGTTCATTCCATAGACCTGCTACCATCTTGGTCATTCACATCTGGATCCTCTCCACCTCTTCCTCATTACCAAGAAACCTAGTTGACCAGATCTGCATGCTGTAGTCAAGATGGATCTTATGAAAGCTCTATGATGAGGAATAATAACCTGCTCATCAAAGTATTCTTCAGTAACCAAGTAATCCAATGAGCTGCTTTGCCACTTTTGCTATGTACCCTCCAAACTTTAACTCTCTATCCACTAACATTGCAAATCTCTAGCTTCATCAATTTCCTGGAGTACAGTTCCATCAATGTAGTATACAGTTAGTGCCAGCTTTAGGGGTCCTGGCACCCCAATGCAGTTTTAAGTGGAGTATCCATTCCTTTTTTTTTTAAATGTAGTTAAAATTTAAAAGTTAAAAATATCAAAACACATATTTTATGTAAATTTGTGTACTTTTATTCTGAAAAAAAATCTATTGAACAAAAGATTTGGTAAGGCATAAAAAAAATAAATGTAAATAAAAATATAAATAAATACTTTAAAAAATGCATAAATTTTGCTATAATTTGTGAAACCTTAGGTTAAATTTTGAATCTACTTATCTCAGTGTTAATTAACTGTGTGTTTAGCAATCAACAATTCGATGATTTACAAACAACACGTGAGGTCTGTTCCATAAAAAATGCCCAAACCTCACTTCGTAATAGCGGTTAAGCCAGGTACACGTGTGTGTGCCTCACGACCTAACTGGTCATGAGGCACGCACCTGTAACATGATGCCCCAGGTGAGTGCCTGACTCGTCTAGTGCTTCTATGAGCTCTATGGTATACATAGCTAAAAATAACTTGCAGCTTTTGTTAAATGATAATAAAAGTCACAGTATTTATTACAATATAGTTAGTGCATATCCACATTTAATAAATACTAATATTAAAATGTGTTTTTATTTTATTTTTTCTACTCACTTCAAGTGTCCCTTGAAGAAGGCTCCTGAATGCGATGCATTACTTGCCTACTGTGTTAAGCCCGCACTGTATACAGTAAAACACATTAAAAAACTGACATCCATTTTCCTTTGCCCAGACAGCTAGTGTATCTGAATTGTTCTGCAAAATTTTAACATCATCGGTATTAATGAGATCTTTCCAATTTTACATCATTGGCAAACAACTGAACAGTTCCTCTCAGATCCTTTCTTATATCATTAATGTGCAAATTAAACAGAAGCAGGCCAAAAACAGAACCCTATGGCATGCCTCTAGTTACAGGCCTTCTTCTGGACTCTACTCCTGAGTAAACTACTCTCTGATATATCTCCATCAACCACCCTGTTATTCACTTCACGAACTTTATATCCTTTCCCGTGTTTTGCAGTTTATTGACTAGAATTCCATGTGGTGTGCTATCAAAGGCTTTTGCCAAGTGTCCAGCAGTATCACTATAAACCACTATAAACCTTTATCTAACTCAGCTGTCACTGTATTACAAAATGTGAGCAAGTTACTGAGACATTACCTACCATTCACAAAACCATGTTGCCCCCATCCCATTTCTGTCTATCCATTCCTGTATTTTGCTCTTGACCAAGCAAAATTTGCTACATCAGTCTTGTAGCCACTTTTATGCAATGGAACTATTTTCTCCTCTTTCCATTCTCCTTGGGACTAACTCAGAGCTGAGACTTAGATTACACAATGTAATCAAGGGCACTGACAATTCCCTCACTGCTTCACGTAAATCTTGAGCTGGTATACCATCAAATCCCACAGCTTATTCACATTAAGGTTTTGTAATATGCTACGCACCTCCATTTCATTTACCTTAATTCCCATATATGTCTTTGCCTCTCTCATTACTGCAATATCTCCACCTGGATGGTATACTATTCCAAAGTGTTCACTTAGTAATTCAACTATTTCAGCTGATTCAGTTACCTTCCTACCATTGGCATTCATTAAAATTATTCTTACATTCTTCCTTTTATTTGCAACACATCAAAAGAACTATTTGAAAGAACTACTTGCAGCATATTGAAAGCATGTAACCTGCTGGTAACATTTTTCCTTGAATTCCCTCCACACATTTTTTTTTTTTTTCAGCTCCTGCTTAATTATAGTATTCATCCATTTAACTCCGACTTGATTTATTCACCTGACTCTAGGTATGCAGTGTTATATTACTTCTTCAAACACTCTTTTTCACTTCCTATGCACTATCAACATCCAGCCCTTGCAGTTTCACATGGCACTAGTCCAAGCAGTCTGCTGTGTTTTCCATACTTACCAGTCCTGCAATTCCACATATCCCCCCCCTCTTAACTGAAAATTCCACACATTTAGCCAGTTTCCAGGTCATGACCATGTGATCATCCTCACCAATTGTTGGAAATATGGTCATATTGGTTATAGACAAATTCTCTGATGCAATTACTAGATCTAGCATTCTCAAATCCTAAGTATATTCCATCACATGCTGCCTCAAGTCATTATTCCTTGGTAACTCCATACATTTCATTTCCTACCTCCCCTATGTCCTTTCCTCCTGCCAATCTATTCTCCCATATTTGAAGTTCTCCCATAATAATTACCTGCCCTCCACTCATTGAGCTTATTTGCTAATGCATACTATTCCCATCATCCTTTCCATCCTCTGGTCTGTAAAAGCATCCAGCTGTATATTTTGTTCTGCTGGTCTCCATTTCACACCAGATAGCCTCAAATGTGCTATTTTCACTGACCTGAGGTTGAGCTTCTAACCTCTTTGGTTGTAGTTCTTCGAGTAACCAATAACACCCTCCTCCATTCTTTTCTTTCCAACCTTCCTGAAAACACTATACCCTTCACATCCATCCCACTATAGTGGGATAGATGTCAGCTATGTCTCACTAATGCCAACAATCTTGATCCAGATGAACTATCCAATGCCCAAAACTCCTTCCCCTTGTTCTGAATGCTCCTGCCATTAGTGTACATAAAGTGCAAAAGCTTCTTACGTCCACCGTTATCCTGATGCTTTATGCTAACTATCCCATTGTTTTGTTACCAGTGGTACTAACTTAGGGACTTTATGTACATCCTTACACTCAACTGCCTCATTGATATCTTTATACCAACTAAACAGCTCTTGTCCTAAAAGCTCTACTTTCCCTGATTTTGCACACCCATTTTCACTTCATTCGGCAACTTTTTCCAGACTGAACACCAAATCTATTCAGATACAAATCATCTTTCCTTTATAAGTCCTTTTGTCTGTCAAACGGACCCCACACAGCCACAAACCACATCATTCCTCCTGCATAACCTACACCTTGAGTCATTCACTATTATGGCCCTCCTTCTCAGCTCAACTCTGTCATGCTGTGGCAACAGATTCAAAATCTTAACTTTCTCAATGTTTTCTTTTGCTGCTTTAAGGAATTCTTTCATGTCTTCCATTATGCCATACTTTTCTCCTTTCAAATTATTATTACATCGACAACAATCAGTTCTTTCACTTTACTCTTTGGCATGCTAATAGCCTTCTTCTTCATGTAGCTTCTTGAGTGCAGCACCCTGTCCTTCCAGTTCTCTTTGTTGGTCCTCATGTGTAGAGACTTAAGTGCTGTGAGGACATCATGTTGGAGGCTTAATGGATTTTTTACAACACTCAGAAAGGATTAAAACAGAATTTAATACTTCCTATATTTCGTCCTAGTCACTAAAGTCCTATCTAGGTGGAGCACCCTCTAAGGGCAGTTGTAGGTGGCCTGGAATGTAAGGTGGGACCTCTGGTGATGAGTGTTTCCCAAATCTTCGGAAGCTTAATGCAACCGTATTTATTAAGATTTGGTTGATTTCTGAGAGCTGCTGCTGCTTCTAAGAATAGTCTCTCTTTCTTGAATTTGCTGTGGTGAAGCATGGTAGTTTTCTTCCATGATACTCTGTGGGTGGTGTCCAAGCAGGTCAGCCAAGCCTGAATGACCATAGTTGTGTTTACAGATGTAAGACTTGTGTTCCTTCAAGCAGATGGATGCTGATCTGCCTGTCTGTCCAAAGTATGCCAGCTTAAGTAAGCTGGCATACTTTGGACAGACAGGCAGATCAGCATCCATCTGCTTGAAGGAACACAAGTCTTACATCTGTAAACACAACTATGGTCATTCAGGCTTGGCTGACCTGCTTGGACACCACCCACAGAGTATCATGGAAGAAAACTACCATGCTTCACCACAGCAAATTCAAGAAAGAGAGACTATTCTTAGAAGCAGCAGCAGCTCTCAGAAATCAACCGAATCTTAATAAATACAGTTGCATTAAGCTTCTGAAGATTTGGGAAACACTCATCACCAGAGGTCCCACCTTACATTCCAGGCCACCTACAACCGCCCTTAGAGGGAGCTCCACCTAGATAGGACTTTAGTGTCACCCACGTGGTTGGACTTAGTATTGTATGATATTTGTGTTAATGTTCCATTAGTTGTTTTTGTAATCCCCGTAGATGTCCTAGTGACTAGGACGAAATATAGGAAGTATTAAATTCTGTTTTAATCCTTTCTGAGTGTTGTAAAAAATCCATTAAGCCTCCAACATGATCTCTTTGTTGGTGGCTTTCCTTTTTGTTTCTGCATAGCCATGTGATCCTGTCCATGATCTTATATCTTCAAGCCATGTCCTTCTTTTTTTGCCTCTTGATCCTTTTCCCAGAATTTTTCCTTCTAAAACTGTTAGTATCCTCTGTACTGCTGAACCTCTCGGTACATTTCCGCCAATCTCATCTTTCTCTGGATCATGTCCTGCAATAAAGATCTCTGTGTTCTCATTCTCTGTTGGACATCTGTATTTGTCACATGTTCTGTCCATGAGATTTTCAGAGCTCTCCTGTAGCACCACATTTCAAAAGCCATTATATGTTGTCTTACTCTCTTCTTGAATATCCAGGTCTCACTTCCATATGTGAAAACTGGCCACACACTAATGTTCTTATCATTCCTTTCTTTGTCTCAAAACCCACAGAACTTCTGAGCAGATCTTTATTTTTCCCGAAGGCATCTTTAGCTATGGCTGTTCTTATTTTTATTTCTTTATCTTGCTTTCCATCTGCAGTAAAGTAGGTGCCTAAATATTTGTATTCTGTTGTATGTTCAATTTTCATATTGTTTATGAATATTTCTGGCTCGGATCTGTTTTCTTTTGAGATTTTCATAAATTCGGTCTTTTTTGCATTTATATCTAATCCAAATTCTTTACTTTCTTCAACTAGTAGCTGCAGTAATTTGATCAATTTGTTTTTGTTTTCTGCTATTAGGATGGTATCATCGGCATCTCTAAGATTGTTGTATTTTATACCATTGATACTAATTCCTATTTTTTGTTTTTCAATCTTTTTCATCGCTGTCTCACTGTAAATATTAAATAGATTAGGTGAAAGGATATAACCTTGTCTAACTCCCCTTTTTATTTTCACTACAGAAGCCTCAGAGTTAAACAGCCGCATTTTTTGTTTGGTGTAAATCATTTTTATAGCCTTAAGTATATGATTTTCTATGTTTAATTTATCTAATATATCGAACATTTTATTATGTTTTACCTGGTCAAAGGCCTTCTGAAAGTCTATGAAGCATATGTAAATGTTCCTATTTCTTTCAAGCGATCTTTCTATTAGTATTTTTAGTTCCAGGATAGCATTAATGGTTCCCATTCCTCTTCTGAAGCCTTTCTGTTGTTTCACTCAGTTCACCGATTAAGGCTCTTTTGATTTGTTTGTTAACAATAACTAAAATAATTTTAGATGCATAAGACATTAGGCTCACAGTTTAATCCTCGCAATTTTGTGCATTATTTTTCTTTGGAATTGGTATGCAGATAGATGTAAAAATTTTGACATCAGGTAATTCTGTTGTTTTATAGATGTCCTGAATGGATTCCACTAAATAGTTGTTATTATTGCCAGTCAAAGCTTTCAGAAGCTCAGCCGAGATATTATCACACTCAGGGGATTTATTATTAGGAAGATTCTTAATTACATGTTCTATCTCCTTTCTTCTCACTAGAGTGATAGCTGTTGTTACATTTAACTTAAGGTGTCATGAATCATCTATGATGTTACCATTATCATCATCATAGAGACCTGATAAGTACTCCACCTATCTTCCATTTATTATTATATTATTATTATTATTATTATTATTATTATTATTACATAACACCTGCAGGGAGTCCAAAGACTCATCGAGGGAGGGCACCTACTCTACAGCTTTCCATCTCCACTTCTCCACTAGCCGCAACTACCTTCATCATCTACACCAACGCCATCTACTGCCAACCACCACCACTATTTTCACAGACAAACATCCATGCTTACGCCTGGATTTGAACCCGCAGCCTTTTGGGTGGAGAGTGGATATGCTATCCACTCGGCCAATCAGTTCTTTTCCTTATCAATGATTATGTTTCCATCTTTGTCCTTGATCTTATTAGACTGTGTACGTTTTGCTTTTCTATTAAGTTCTTTCACTTTCAGGAATGCTTCTTTGGTTTTGTTCCTATTTTGTAATTCTTCTAACTCAGTGCGCTGCCTATTTATCCAGTTTTCTTTCAATCTTCTGCATAACCGTTTGATTCTTTTATCCAATGTTTTATATCTTAATCTTTCTTCTTCATTTGCTCCCCTTTTCCATGTTCTTCTTTCATCGATAAGGTTGATTACTTCTTGTGTTATCCATGGCTTTTTTCTTTCTTTCTTCTTATTTATTGAAGTGGTTTTTAGCAGATGTTATGATAGTTGCTTGCTGTTTGCACTGCTGTTTGCAGCTGTGCAAACAGCAGTTCTGAAACATTGTCATTAAATTTTGATTTTACTATTGGATTTTGTACCATTTGCAGATCCCATTTTAGGGGTTGACTTCTTTTAATTTTTATTGTTTTCAGGTGAATATTCATCTTCGTGAAGACCAGTCTATGATCAGATCTACAGTCAGCACTTGTCATCACCTTTGAGTTAAACGTTACTTTTCCATTGAAGTAACGTTTACTGATCACAATATAGTCTAATTGATTTTTGTCTGGACTTTCCCACGTGTATCTTTCTGTGGGTTTTTGCTCAAAATAAGTGTTAGTTATGATGAGACTGTGCTTGTTACAGAAATCAACCAGTCTTTGTCCTCTCTCATTCCGAATTCCAAGTCCAAATTGATCCACGTGTGTGTAGATGTTCTCTCAGATCCAACTTTTGCGGTTTAGTTAACCCATAGCACAAATAACTCAATCTTTCTTGCCTTCAACTTCATTTATACACCATTCTATTTCATCATACATGTTATCTATTTCTGCTTCCTCATTCTGTTCTGTAGGAGCATATGTTTGAATGATCAGCGTATCTCTAGGTTTAGAATTCTCTAGAATTGCCATTACTCTATCTGATTTTTGATGACATGGATAATGTTTTTATTAGTTTTCTTCTCTACAATGAATGCTACACCTCTCCTTGACATTTCACCACCTGACGTGTATACTTTATATATCTTGCTATTTGGAAGTTTCGACTCAAAATCTGATGATCCTTTCCAAAAGGTTTTTACTTATTCCTAGTATACTAATATTCAATCTCTCCATCTCTCTCTCATCACATGAGCCAATTTCCCACATTCATTCAATCCTCTTACATTCCAAGTAGCAATATTCAAGCAATTTCTGCGTTGAGTTTCTTTATAGCAGTCATGGACTGACGATACCACAGGGCCTGCTACATCACCCTGACACCACCGTTCTGGGCATGTTGATACTACCTGGGCTTCATTTATTTTCTGTTTAGACATGATTCTTTTACATAGCGGCATTTTTTACAGAATGGGCTGCCAGAACCATCCAACCCCAAGTATAAATGGAGGACCACAGCTGTCGTTGGAAAACAAACTAATAGCCTTACTAACATCATTAATTTTTGCATCTGGGAAGCATGATTTTGGCAATCTCTTGCCAATCACATCTCTTATGATAGAATTGCCATACAAGATGCCCTTTGATTTTTCCTTCTCTCTTAGTGAAGTATTCCTTTCTCCTTTCTCATACTTCTTTCTAATATCAGTTTACCCACTTGTCAAACGTTTCTGCATTCGTTGCAGCTCCCACTTTGTCGTGTGCATCATTCCACATAACTGAGCTCTCCCTCACTACAGCCAATTCTTCATTCTTTACATCCATCATACTGCTATTCTTTCAATCAAAACTTTTGCTCTCGCTCTCTCTCTCTCTCTCTCTCAATCATGTCACTTTTAAGCCCTATTTCAATCATATCTGTTGTTATTCCACCACAGACATTTTCACATGTGTCGAGGAAGATATTGAACATCTAAAGAAGAGATTAACTGATGTAAATGCAAAAGTTAATTAGAAGTAAGTATCTAAAGATATAAATGACAAGTTAATAAAAAGAAGCAGGTATCTAAAGATGTAAATGACAAGTTAATAGAAAGAAGCAGATATCTAAAGATGATGAGGTACCTTTGTATGGCCATTCAATCATTAAAATTGTGGTTAATAATAAGATGTGTTCCAGGTGGTACAATAAAACAAACATCAAATGCTTTGTATAGAAGGAAGTGATCAGCAGTAGTAATGGGCTCCAAACGACTTGAATAGTGAGACAAAGAATGTGAAAAGAATTTGAAGAAGTTGTTGCAGGAGGTGAAGAATAATAGTGTCATTTGAAAAGTGGTTAGCTTGTTGTCCAGATATGACAGTAGTGAACTGAGAAGAGAAGTAATGATACTGAATGACAAGATGGCTAAACTTAGTCAGGAAGAGTATTTAATTTGTAAATGCATGCAATTTCTTTATTTCTTTTCTGTTTAGACATGATTCTTTTACATAGCGGCATTTTTTACAGAATGGGTTGCCAGAACCATCTAACCCATTTGATGGAATTCATTTGAATGGGTTTGGTGATGGTCATTTGGAATGATTATTGTTTACTAAGAGTACACAGGGTTCATACAAAATTGCTATTGCTAAAGATCAGAGAGAAAGGTTGAGAAACAGGTTGTAGAAAGACAGGAAGAATAAGAGGGATACTTAGGTGAGGAAATGATTATGGTAGGGCAGTGTGATGTAGTGCAAAATGTCAGGGATGATCAGGATATGAATGAAAATCAAAGTAAGGATCAGGAAACAGGGATTGTCAGAATGAAGAGTGAGGTCTGTTATTGCAGAGTGAATACAGAGTAATGGTGTTGGATGGCTTCAAAGAGTGGAGAATTATTATGCTTGTATACTAATGTATGGAGTATCATAAATAAATGAGCTGAGTTTGTAGCACTGATCAAATCAGTATGACCAAAGATAATTGGTATGAGTGAACTTGGTTAACTCAGGATCGTTAATTGACAAAAGGATAGGAAGGTAGTGGAGGGTAGTACTGTTAATGATAGCAGAGGAATTGTCCCTGCAAGAATGGAAGTGGAAAATAGTAGTACATGTGAAGATTTTGAAGCTATTTGGTGTGAAGTTGAGATCAATAGAATAGTATATCTAATAGGATGTTGTCATAGGCCAGGCAATGTGGCGAGTACGGATTATGAAATATTTATTATTATTATTAATATTGTATGGGCACCTCTACAGAGTCCAAAGACTCATTGTAGGAGATCCAAACTGTGCACACAATCTGTCATACCTCTCCTTGAACCCATTAACACATAAAGCACTCACAGCTGACTCTGGAAACTCATTCCACTCACTCAGAACTCTCCAAGCAAAACATTTAGTCCTCACACCCCAACTTACTACACTTAAATTCAACTTCCAGGGTTGACCCTTTGTTCTGGTCCCTCTAGCCAGGTGTTGAAACATTTCCCCTGAATCAATCCTATAAATCCCTTTAAGCAACTTAAATGTTTCTAACATATCTCTATCCTCATAGGGAACATTCACCCAGACCACTCACCATCTTAGTGACTCATCTCTGAATCTTTAATCAAGAGACACAGGGGACTAGACTTGAGCGCAGTAATCTAGGTGAGTATTTATAAAGGCCTTATAAAGTGGAATAACAATTTCCTTATCTGTACTTGTTAATGTGTTCTTCATTAGCCGAGTAATCTTATGGGCTACCTTAGCAATATGTCCTCTTAACTTTAACTCTCTGTCTACCGCTACTCCTAAATTTCAAGCTTGATCTATTTCCTGGAGTACAGTGCCATCAGTGTCATACATGACTTGTAATATATTTATCCCAAAATGCATAACTTTACATTTCTTGGCATTAAACTGTTACCCATTATCTTTTTCCTATACTGACAGCTGATTTAAATCATCCTGCAAGCTCTCCACATCACCTTGATTACATATTTCTCTACCTAATTGCTCATCATCAGCAAACAACTAAATATTTCCTTTCAGATTATTTCTTATATCAGTTTATGTACAAATTAAACAGTAGTGGTCATAGCATGGAACTTTGTGGCACACCATTAGTCACATGATTTTTCCTTACTGCCCCCCCCCCCCCCTTTCCAAATCTTATCTACATATCTATCCCTATTTGTTCTAATTTGCATAACAGTGTTACATGTGGTATTCTGTCAAATGCCTTTGGAAAATCCAGCAGAATCATCTTGAGCCATTTCCTTTATCCAACTCAACTGTTACTTTATTATAAGAAAAGTTAATAAATTACTAAGGCATTACTACCTTTCACAAAGCCATGTTACCCCTCATAACAATATCATATCTTTTTCCTCCCATTCTTGAATTATCTTTTTGACAAATTTTTCCAGTACTTTTCCCACCACTCCTGAGATACTGATTGGCTATAATTTACTACTGCAGTCTTAGAACTTCCCTTATACAAGGAAATTATTTTGTCCTCTTTCCACTCCTTTGGAACTCTATAAGAGCTGACTTAAAGAGCCTAGTCAGAGGCATTACTAGTTCACCTTGCACATTCTAGCCCAATCTGAACTGATATCCCATCTAATCCCACAGCTGTATTTACATTGAGATTCTGCAATATTCTAAGAATTTTCGATTCATCCACCTCTGTTTCTATATTAGTGTCTGTCACATATATCAACAATAGCTGCATATGTTAATATGTTCATTTATATTAATGTTCATTATTTTATCTGCTTCTGTCATCTCGTGACCATCAACACCCATTAAGGTTAATCTTCCATGCTCATTCTTCCTCTTACATACCACATAATGAAAGAACTCTTTGGGATTTCCTTTGGCCTGCTTGGATAGATTCCTCTCATAATTTGATTTTGCCTTCCTTGTTATGCTGAATCACCTCTCTTGCCTGAGCCTTGTACTGTTCATGAGTTTGCTGGTCACTTTTCTCCTTATACACCCTCAACAGCATTTTCTTCTTCTGTAACTCACATTTAATAATATTACTCATCCATCTAACTCCTACCTGATTAACCCTCCTTATCTTAGGTATACAATTTAATATTGCTTCCTCTAGATTACCCTTAACTATCTCCCATGCACTGATAACATCCTTACCCTGCAATGTTTTATGTCATGGCACAGATTTAAGATTCCTCCTAAGCTTGTCACAATCACCTGACTTGTAGTTCTACATATACCCCTCTTTGACAGAATATTCCTCATATCACACTCTTCTGATTCTATGAACAGTTGCAATACTCTCACTTAACTAGTCTCCTCCATCACATGCTACCTCAAGTAATTATCTCTCAGTAGGTGTATAAATTCCATTTCCTTCCTACCATGTGATCTTTCTTCCTTCCAGTTTATATCTCCACCATTGAAAACTCCCTGGCCTATAGCAACAACCAACTGTATATTTTGTCTTACTGGCTGCGATCTCACACTAGACTGCTTCAAATGAATGGCCACCCTCCCACCTGTTTTGTATTGTTTTTGGCTTCACTTCATCTGCTATCATTAGCAGTGCCGTGCTGACGGCAGGATTTGAACCAACTACCTGTTGTTGAAGAGTGGATATGCTAGCCATCCCATCAACTAGGGCTGGCAAGGATAGGAAGGTGTGTATGTGTGTGTGTGCGCGCGCACGCGCGCGCATGGGGAGAGAGAACTGTTGATGATAGAATACGAATTATGTCAAGACAAGGTGGAGATGTGAGATGTAAATAGTGGCAATAGTTTTGAGTGAGTATGGTGTTAAAAAGAGAATGCTGCTATAGGCCAGGGGAAGTGCAGAGTGGTGATGAAGAAATCTATAAGCAACTTTGATTAGTGAAAAAGGGAAGGGCAATTATTATGAGATTATTACTGTGTGATAATTTTGGCAATATAGATTGAAATGAAAAGATAGCATTTCGAAATAAGGAAAATGAATTTCTCGAATTCTTGAGAGACAACTATCTTAGCAGCATGGAAATGAGGCAAATAATGATTGAGAGTTTTAGATCTGATCATTTCATTAAATGATGTCAATGTGAGTGAGCATGATCATGAAGTGATCACCTGGGTTGTGGCTAGACATCTGTGAGGAGAGGATATATGTAGAATTACAAAGCTGATATTATTGAAAAGCTTAGGAGACAGCTTGAAGCTATAGTGTATAATGAGGTGTTAAGCTGGAGGGAGAGAAATGCTGTATGGTAGCTGACAAGAACATATTGATATTGTTCAGTATGTTCAAAAACATATTGAACAACATTAATATTCGAATGTATTCTGAAGGTCTTTAAAAGACTGAATAAAATTGTCAAATAGATGAATAAAGGGATTAAGCATGAAATTTAGAAGAAGAGGATACTGTGGTAGCTGCACAAGATGAATAATGGTAGTAGTCAACTGCATAAGGAGTATAAAGAGCGGGAGGAAGGGGACTCAGTTAAAACAGCAAAACTACAGTATGCAGAGGTTATAGTAGAGGTGTTAATGAGTAATTCATTAAAGTATTCCATCCTGAATGCTATTAGAATGCAACAAAGCAAAAGTTCAAATTATTGAGTGCTTTGATGGGTACAAATCACTTGAAAGGTGACAAAATTGAACAAAAGGTGTAAGGATGAAAGCGTTACTGGAAGAAGCAAAAGCAAGAAAGTAAGAGAGATATATATATTAATATTGTAAGTTCATTGCCATAGTATGATAAAACCTAACTGAGAAAAATGGCATTAATTGCAAATAAGTCGATTTGTAGATTGTGCAGAAGGAATGGAGTGCCATTTGTAGATGCATAGAGTGAATTTGATAGATGAAAGGGCTAATATATTATTCATTATACTTGAAAGATTTGAAGTTGGGTGTCTAGAAAAAGTGTTTTGTGAAATTTGGAAATGCAAAATCTTCACAAAGTGAACATGAGAATAGAAATAACAAAATTGCTCAACATATTTTCTTAGTTGTTGAACTTGATTGGGACATTCATTACAAGATTCAAGGATGGTTGTATGTGGATTACAATATTTGCAATTGAAGTTTATATAGCATTCCTTATACACTAATCACAGAAGTATTAAGAATTTTTATTGTGAGGATTTTTGGGCTTTTGTTAGTTTTACTTGGACAGTTTTTTTTTTTTTTTTTTTTTTAAATAACGAAACCTGTGGTGCGTTCATAATTAGAAGAAACACACGTATAAACCACTGTGAAAATTATTTAATTGTAAATATTTCATCCTAAGTATCTTAGGACATCATCAGTACAGTATTTAAACAAAAATTAGGAATAACAAATTTAATGTTAAAGATACCAAGTAATTAAGATGAAAAGCCAAAAGGCTAGTTTTCTGGCAATTTCTGGCAAAATTGCCAGAAAACTAGCCTTTTGGCTTTTCATTTTAATTACAAAATACAAGCTCACCTTTATGGCATTCGTATAGTGAAGGTATGTAAGTTCTTTTCACTAAGCTTGGATATTTTCCTAGGTCTACCTACTCACTGATGAGACCTCAAAAAGGGTTGAAACCGGTCTGGGTAGTGACCTCTCCTCATAATGTAAAACAATAATACATCTCCTAAGAGCTGTGTTTTACATTATGAGAGAATATCAAGAATAGTGAGGGAGCTTGCTCCACCTTTGCTTCGAATTGCCTTCGCCGATAGTTTTTCGGCATTGAAACTCTTAGATCGTAGTTCTCGATCTTGAGTTTCACTTACTGGCTATAAAACAAAATAGGATTCTTATCCATTTAATAGATACCAAGTAATCTTATAGCACAATATACCAGTAATCTTTCTGCATGAGGCATGTTAAGGAAAGTTTAAAATAGCTTGGTATCTTTAACATTTATCATACCCAATGTTATTCCTAATTTTTGTTTAAATACTGTACTGATGATGTCCTAAGATACTTAGGATGAAATATTTACAATTAAATAATTTTCACTGTGGTTTATACGTGTGTTTCCTCTAATTATTTGGACAGGTATCATTGGCATAGAAAGTATTTTACCTTGGGTATGATAAATGTTAAAGATACCGAGCTATTTTAAACCTTCCTTAACATGCCTCATGCAGAAAGATTACTGGTATATTGTGCTATAAGATTACTTGGCTGACAGGTTTAAAATAGCTTGGTATCTTTAACATTTATCATACCCAAGGTAAAATATTTTCTACATTTATATCTCCTCCTGAGATTTTTATTTAATAAGGTTAAAACACCTTATGGTAACTTGTTCTGGTAAAATATTTGGCTAATTATTTGGACAGGTATCATTGGCGTAGAAAGTATTTTACCTTGGGTATGATAAATGTTAAAGATACCGAGCTATTTTAAACCTTCCTTAACATGCCTCATGCAGAAAGATTACTGGTATATTGTGCTATAAGATTACTTGGCTGACAGGTTTAAAATAGCTTGGTATCTTTAACATTTATCATACCCAAGGTAAAATATTTTCTACATTTATATCTCCTCCTGAGATTTTTATTTAATAAGGTTAAAACACCTTATGGTAACTTGTTCTGGTAAAATACTTATAAGCTCTGTATTACTAAAATCTTGGTATTTCTAGCCTGGCTCCCACTGATGAGACCTCAATAAAGGTTGAAACCGGTCTGGGTAGTGGTCCCTTGCCTTTAATACAAAGCATCATACATCTCCTCCAGGAGATGTGCTTTGCATTAAGGGTAAATATTAAGATTAGTGATCAGAGCTTATTCTACTTTTACCATGAGTTGCCTTGGTCTTGCACTACGTGTGGGGTCAGCTAGACTTGCAACACTTGCAGGTGCAAACTTGACTTGTTTGTCTGTTTGTTTACTTGGGAAATGGAGTAAAACTAGGTTTAAAATAGCTTGGTATCTTTAACAGGCATCATTGGCATTATTAAGTCTTGGTTGATGGAGAATAATATAATTATACAGATAGAGCATAAGAATATGCATTTTTAGGGAGAATAGAAAAATGGAATGGGAGGAGATTATATTATTGATGGTAACATAATTGTAATGACATGAGAGGCAGTTCATTTGGGTCTACATGGTGTGAAATAGAGTCCAACAAGAAAAATATATTCTAGATCGATATTGTTGGGACAGGTTGTGCAAGGGAAGATGTAGAGAACATGCATTAACAAATTAGCTCAATTAAAGCTGGGTGAGTAACTACAACGGAGAACCTTAACTATAGATGGAAGGAATTCTCTCACCTGCTAAGAAATAGAGATAAGCAGAGGAATTTTCCATTATCAAGAAATATATGTGAAACTACTATAGAACCAATGATAATGACAAACTTAGGGGATCTTGGAGCAGTACCATGGCATAATTACTACAAGGGATGGATGTCAGCAGTGTATGGAAATTGGTTCAAAGGGGAATGTGTGAAGTGAAAGTATCAGGTTGCTACCTGAGATGAGGAAGATAAATCATGTGGGAGTTTAAATGCATAAATAGGAGTTGCAAAGAAAATGTTATAAAGAGAATAGTGATCAGCAAGACCACAAGAAGTACAAAGCAAAAGAAAGAATGCCAGCAGCATGGTAAAGATACAATGAGCAAAGCTAAACTCAATATACCGTACATAAAAAAACTCATCCAAAACAGTTGCATAAACCATGCAAACAAAAGTAAACTCAAACAACCATATATGAAGGAAGTCAGATTTGCACACAGCAATCCACTCATGACCTAATCAGAGCTTGATTAAGTATTATTCAGATACTTATCGATACAAAATTAATAATGGAAAAAACTCTAGTACAAAGTTTATTTAATAGTATAATTTTTGCCTGTGTGTCACAGGCATCTTCAGTACATTAAGCTCAAATTAAACAATAACTGACAATTCCAAAAAGCACCACCTAAGTAGCTTGTGTAAGATAACTAAAAAGGTCAATAACTTTCCTAAAAATGAAATAAAATAAAAATAAAAAATAAAAAATCAATACAATAAAATGTTAGGAAAGATTAGCTGATTTGTAAAGTATTATCTCCCATAAAGGGGATAGACATAAGTTGTCGGATTATATTCAGATACTTGTATCTGTTATTTGTGTTCATTATCATAGCAGCAGTGCACTGTCTTCTCAATACACATTTGTATTCCAAATTGAAAACATCCCCTTACTATCTCTCCAGCTTATACACTAGCTTCTTATGTGGTAGTCTATCAAATTTATTTTCAAAGTCCAAGAATGTCATTGTATGTATGGATTTGTCTTCCTATCCAGAGCATGCATCACTTTACTTTACCATAAAATGAAGGTACATTTCTGAAACGAAACCTTTTACAACCTATCAGATTTTACAAACCAAATCGGATCATCATTGAGAATCTGATGTCAGTTAAAATCATCCAGTATTCTATTCATAATTTATTATTATGTGACACCTCCAGGGAGTCCAAAGACTTACTCTACAGCTCTCTCTCCACCATTCAATTCCCCAACTACAACGAACCGTAACTACCATCATCATCTAAACCAATGCTATCTACCACCCAGCACTAGTATTTTCACAGACATTTACAAACACCCATGCCCACGGTAGGATTTGAAGCTGCATTCTTTTGGCTGGAGAGCAGATACGCTAACCACTCGGCCAACCATTTTCAACAGCTTAAGTTAGAACTACTGATTACCAGCCCCATCAGTGAGAACTGCCTGCATCAAAATACATGGTCAGTTCTCTGCAGTGTTGGTATTAATATGACCTCTGAGTTTTATAAGCTGTTTCAGATCTCTTACCAGTTATCTAGGTTTGACTCTTAAGCAATCATTGTCTACAAACATTAACCACCTTTATCAGCTATTTTTTTAGTATACCCTATTATGAAATCATTCTTAAAGGTTATTCTATGGGAAACCTACAACACTTTCATTTAAAATATACATTCAGTTCAAACATGCAAATATAATATAATTCTAAAATAAAATTAAATGAGACAAGAGAACAATATTGGCAATCAGTTATTACATTGTAATTATATATACAGTATATATCAATGTCAAATATAAATTTCCAGAAAATTTTTATGCTGCTTTTGTGTACCCAGTTCTGCTGTTGTGGGATGCCACTTGAATTATTACCATGGTTTAATTGTTGTTTGCAGTTTTATAGTTTCATACCTAGTTCATTTTTGTATTATGGAAAAGTTACTTAACCTTTTATAGATACTTTACTCAATGTATTTTTGGCCATTGCCGTTGATAATCTTGCCAATGCCCAGGAACTCACTGCTGCAGAAGAGGAAGAGGCAGAGGAAGACAAACAAGTAGGTATCATTTGAATTATATAAGTCTAATTGTATGGATTGTTTAAGAGGATAATTAATTGAATAATTTAAACAAAAAAGAAAATATTAAAGACTTAGAAAACAAGAGAAAACAGACTATTATGGGTGATATTAATTATTATTATTAATTATTATCCAGGCCTCCATGGAGTCAAAAGACTCATTGTGGGAGGTCCTTTCTAGGAAATACAAAGTCTATCATACCACTCCTTAAACTCATTGACCGTTCTTGCTCTCACCGCTCCATTAGGGAATGCATTCCATGTTTCAACCACCCTCCATGCAAAGAAACCACTCCTGACCCTCTTGCTCACGGTTTAATTTCTTCCAGGGATGGCCTCTTGTCTTCACTCCTTCCCGCTGTTCAACCAAACAAAAGAACTCCCCCAGTATCAACTCTGTAACCACCTTTCAACAGTTTAAAAGTCTCAATCATATCACCTCTCCTTCTAGCCACTAAACTCTGCAGTATAGTCAGAAGATCAGGAGAAGTATCTGGGAATAAGGAAAATGAATGTTCTTCTAAGAGTTTTTGAGCGGCAACTAGTTAAAGCATAATATAATTATGGAAATATATAATTAGCAAATTATAGATCAATCAGTATCTCAGGAGAAGAGGTAAAAGTACTGAAAAAATTAGACAAAAAGAGAATTCAAGAATGGGTGGATAACGATATGATACTCTGTTGGGAGTTTTTTTTTCACTTGGTCAGACTATAAATTATATATTTAGTTTAATCCTTTATCCAAATGTAAGCAAACAAAGTTTGCTCCTGAAGTATTCTGAGGACCAGGGCATTTACTCATGGCAAAGGTGGACTGAGTTCTCATCACTTTCCTTAGTATCCCATAATGCAAAGCACATCTCCTTGCAGACATATACCATGCTATGCACTATGGGAAGGGTCACCACCCAGTCTGGCTCCCACTGAAGGAGCCAGACTGGGTGGTGACTTCTCATCACGTTCCTTAGCATCCCATAGTGCATAGCATTGTACACATCTGCAAGGAGATGTGCTTTGCATTATGGGATGCTAAGGAACGTGATGAGAACTCAGTCCACCTCTGCCACAAGTTGCCTCGGTCCTGAGGATAATTCAGGCACAAACTTTGTTTACTTACACTTGGATAAAGGATTAAACTAAATATATAATTTATAGTCTAACCAAGTGGAAAAAACTTCCAAAAAAAAACAAAATAACTTCTAACATGTTTCTCTAATCCAGAGTAATTTAATAATAAGGTGTGACACCTTTTGGCAACTGGCATGTGGAAATATGACTTCTGCATTGCTTCAACCTTGTATCGCCTCTGGGTCTGGCTCCCACTGAAGAGACCTCAATAAAGGTCGAGAACCGGTCTTGGTGGTGACCCTTTCCATAGTGCATAGCATTGTACATGTCTGCAAGGAGATGTGCTTTGCATTATGGGATACTAAGGAAAGTGATGAGAACTCAGTCCACCTTTGCCATGAGTTGCCCCGGTCCTGAGGATACTTCAGACACAAACTTTGTTTGCTTACACTTGGATAAAGGATTAAACTAAATATATAATTTAATATGATACTCTATTAGGAGCAACATTGCTGTGTGAAGGATCTGTTATGCCTACTAATTTACTCATCATCATCAATATGGGGGAGCTCAGAATAATCACGATAGTACTATATGAAAAAGTTATACCATTACTAATTTCTGATCAACAATTTTCCTCCAAATTAATGTGTTATCTGTCAAGATTACAACTCAGATCTTATATTCCTGTCTTTTATGGCACTTTTTATTGTATCAATTTATCTACATCTTGGTCTTCCTCAGAGTCTTTTTCTTGCCAACCAAGAAAAGAAGTCTTGCTTTGCTAATCTTTTCTCTTCCATTCTATTTAAGTGACCATACCATCTTAGATTAGCTGTAGTAACACATTCCTGAATGATAGCAATAACAAGTTCTTTCCTAATTGTTAATATGATACTCATTGTTAATATGATACTTCCATTGATGCCATCTGCTCAGTCCCCTAATCTTTCTCAGGATTCTCATATCTGTGGTCTTCAGTCTTTAATCAAGAGTTTTATTTCTAGCCCATCTCTCAGATCCAAAAGTTAAAATGGGTTTCAACACTGAATTGTATACAGATAGTTTAGAATTTTGACTAATCTCTCTCTTATTCCATACAAATCTATTCATTTGACTTCCTACTATATCAGCTTTGCTAATTCTACTGTCTATTTCCAAATTTAATTTGCCAACTTCACTAAAAATTATCCCTTGTTCTATAAGTTTTTCATTTAGGATGCAGTTGATGTTTTCATTGTTTCTGCCTATTTTCCTTTTTCCTTTTTTTTTGCCTTTTTAAAGCTGATTTCATACTACGAGGGTGGTCTCAAAAGTTCGCGACCTAACAATGAAAAAATGAATTTATAATTTCAAAATTATTTTTATTTTTCACCATAATCTTTCTTAAGACTAATACATTTATTCCAGCAATGCTCCAGCACCATTATCCCATCCCTATAGTGGTTCTCAATAAGCTCTGTAAAATACCCCTCTACAGCTGCAGTCACCTCTTGATTCGAAGAAAAACACTGACCAGCAAAGAAGAGTTTTAGTTTTGGGAAGAGACAGAAGTCAGAGGGAGCCAAATCTGGGGAATAGGGTGGATGTTCCAACAATTCATGGTGTAAATCGCTTAATTTTCCCATTGCCAAAAAATCTTTGTGGGCAGGTGCATTGTCCTGATGAAAGATAATTTTTTCTTCTGCAAACCAGGTCTTTTCTCACGAATTTTTTCGTCTAGTCTAGTTAAAAGATTAGAATAATATTCCCCAGTTATTGTTTTACCCTTTTCAAGATAATTAATAAACAAAATGCCTTTAGCATCCCCAAACACCAATGCCATGACCTTTCCTGTTGATGGAATTGACTTTGTCTTCTTTGGCTGAACAACCGGTTTCTGTCCACTGTTTTGACTGCTGTTTGGATTCCGGTGTGTAATGGTGATCTTATCCATAGTAATAAATCAGTGCACAAAATCAGTTTTATTCTTGTTAAAACGCTCCAAGCACTGTTCAGAGATTTTTATGCGAGCGCATTTTTGATATGCTTTGAGCAAGCTCGGCACCCATCTTATGCAAAGCTTTTTCATTTGCAATTCTTCGTGCAAAATATATCCTACACATTCTTTTGAAATGCATATAGTCTCAGCAATTTCATGCACTTTTGACTTGCCAGTCATCCAATACCATATCGTGCAATTGATCAATGATTTCTGGTGTTGTTACACTTTTTGGACGCCCTTCACGTGGATCATCTTCAAGGCTGGTGTGGCCATGTTTAAACTCGGCAGCCCATTTCTTAATTGTTGAAAACAAAGGAGAAGAGTTCCCATAAACATTTATGAACTTCAGATGAATTTCTTTTGGCGTTAAACCTTCTTTTACAAAGAATTTTATAACCGCACGATACTCAATTTTATCCATTTCAAGGGATACAGACAACACTTTTGCTTCAGACAGCTGTATAAAACAAACTGCTTGATAAAACGACTTGCAATTTCAAATGGACTTATGACAGATGTATCAACTTTGAAAAAAAAAATCTTTCCGATAGGGTTGTCAATTATGATCGAGGCCGAGAACTTTTCACACCACCCTCGTAAATTAATACAGTTATTCAATTTGGACAGGGAATCCTTCAGACTTGTCCTGGATTTATTTAAGAGTATAACTTCATCTGTATAAAGTAAAGAGCTAAGATTACATTTCAATTTTGATATCAAATTTAATTCCACTTTTGTACATAATTGTGATGCATATAGATAATGAATAACAGTGGAGATAATGTGCACCCTTGTTGCACACCTGATTTAACATCAAACCATCTTCCTTTTACCTCCTTCAATTCAAACTGTTCACTTACATCCTAAATAAAGACTATGTATTGCTTGATATGGTATTTAATTTGCATCATATAACTCTAGCATTTTTGATTTGCTTGCCTCTTGGCACCATGTCATATGCCATTTTCAGATCAGCAAAACTTAAATATAAATCCTTGTTATATTCCCAAGATTTCTCAACTATTTTTCTTAAAGTGAAATTCTGATACTTACAACTCCTATTTGGCCTAAATCCAGCTTGTTCTTCACCAAGCTTCCCTTCTATAATTTTTCTTAGCCATTTTGCAAGTATATTGCATAAATATTACCAGGAACACTCAGTAAGGAAATATCTCTATAATTACATTCAGTTTTATTTCCCTTTTTATAGATGGGTACTATGAGATCAACAGGCAGAGTTCATAATAAGCAAGAGAATAAAAAGTAAAATAAAAAAATTTTAAATTATTTTCAACAGAAACATCACATGTTTTATAATGACCAAAAGATATAAAATTAAATTAATTCAAGTCTATGCTACTATATCCACCCACACAGAGGAAGAGATTGAAATGTTCTCTGACCAATACAATCAGCAGTAAATCAAAATAAAGAGCAATATCTGATCACAATAAGGTACTTCAATGCCAAAATTGGAAAAACAAGAGCTACTTTGGACATAATAGGCAAATTTGGATGGTTAGGAAATAGAAATGAAATCAGGAACTTATTATCAGATTTTTCCTTAGGTAATGGACTTGACATTATGAATACTTACTTTAAAAAAACAGACAAATGCAAATGGACTTGGAGAAACCCCAATTTCATAACAAAAAAATGAAATAGACTATATACTTACCAACAGAAAACATATTATTATTATGACCCCAGACCCGATGGAGTCAAAGACTCATCTAGGAGGTCCTTTTATCATACACACACAGCTCATCATACTGCGCCTTAAACACACTCAAATTCTCTGCAGACACCACACTCTCATGCAGGGCATTCCAATCATCACAACTCTGCATGCAAAAAACCAGCTTCTCACTCACCTGCTCACACCTTCCTTATACAGCTTCCAGAAATGATGACCTGTTCTCCTCTGATCTCCCACTGTTTTCTGTAGTACTTCTCCAACATTGATCCTATAACAGCCCCTTACTAATTGTAGGTCACTATCATATCTTCCCCCTCTTCCTCCCGTCCACCAGACTCTGTAAATTGCATCATCTCAACCTTTTCTCATATTTGACATTCCAAAAGTCAGAAACTACCTTAGTCACCTCTGGACCCTTTTCAACATTTCTTCGTCTTTTGAAAAACAGGTGACCATATCTATGCATAGTAGTCGATGTGTGACCTAATCAAGGCCTTATACGATGGAACAAGAATCTCCCTACTTCTACAAGTCAGTGTCCTCCGCATCATTCCCAGAAGTCTTTGTGTTGTCCTCACAATTTTGTCAATGTGTCCCCTAAATTTCAGATCCTTATCTACTATCACCCCAAGATCTCTTATTTCCTCCACCTCCAACAATATATCCCCACCTTGCATAAATTCTACATCCCATCTTTATTTCCCAAATTTTAAAACCTTACATTTTGCAACATTGAACTTGCATCCCCATCTTCTCTATTCTTCATAGTTTGATTCAACTTTGCATCATATCCAAACAACTGAATACCTGCATCCAAATCTTTGCCAATATCATTAACATACAAGTTAAACAGTAATGGTCCTAAAACAAACCTTTGAAGTACACCACTAGTGACTTTCCACTTCCGAGATATTGCTGCCCCATAAACAACTTGCTGATACCTATTAGATAGCCAGTCTCCAATCCAATCCACTAATCTGATATCCACCCTCATCCACTCTAGTTTGACTTGCAACTTATCATGTGGTAATCTATCAAAAGTCTTTGCAAAATCTAAGTATACTACTGTGTATCCATTTCCTTTGTCCAATGAAGATATCACTTTATTGTATTAATTAAGTAGATTACTAAAACATGACCTGCCTTTAGCAAATCCATGCTATCCATCAAAGATAATTCCATTGTTGTCCACCCAATTCTGGATCCTAGTTCTCACCAGCTTCTGCAACAACTTAACCACAACACCTGACACACACACAGATAGGCCTATAATTTGATGCATGAGTTATATCATCTCCCTTATGAAGTGGCACAATCTTGCCATCCGTCCACTCCTTTGGAACTTGACCCAGTGTAAGACTCATATTAAAAATATATGTTAAGCAGATGTCATCTCCCTGGCACATTCCTTCAGAATATGTGGAGATATATTATCAAGTCCCACAGCCTTATTAGCATTACGTTTGCTCATCTTCCCATACACTTCTCGATCACTTAAGGTCAGTCTCTCCTCCCCATCATCAACTGCTCTCAATCTCTCCATGAAGTCACATTCACAAGAATGAAAGACCTTTATGAACTGCTCATTAAGTATCTCCAGCACACTTTCTGCAACAGCTGTCTTTATACCCTTTTCTCCAATCAGTGTCATTCTTCCATAATCATTCTTTCTTTTGATGGCTGCATATTCAAAAAACTCCCTAGGATTTTTTTTTGGCTTCATTACCTAACTGCTGCTTATACCTCACTTTTGCTACCCTTACCAACCAAGCTACACACCTATCTTTCCTGGTCTTTGTAATCCTCATGGAATTGGTTATTACCACTTCTCTTATGCTGCCTCCATAATGCCCTTTTTTTCTGTATTGCAATGTTAATCTCTTCATTCATCCATTTCACACCTACCTTATTTAATCTTCTGACCCCCTTGGAATACATTTAGACATTACTTCTACTAGATAGTTCTTGAATATCCCTCAAGCTGCATTGATCTCTTTTCCAACTAACTCCTCCTTCCATGCTACACCTGCAAGCTATCTCATGATTTTTAAACAGCAGTGGTCAAAGAACAGAACCCTGTGGCACACCACTAGTCACAGGCCATCTTTTGGACTCTACTCCTAAGTAAACTACTCTCTGGTATCTCTCCATCAACCACCCTCTTATCCATCTCACCAACCCTATATCCATTTCCCATATGTTGCAGTTTACGGATTAAACTTCCATGTGGTATCCTGTCAAAGGCCTTAGCCAGCTCCAGCAGTATCACTGTAAACCCATTACCCTTATCCAGTTCGGCTGTCACTGTGTTATAAAATCTGAGCAAGTTACTGAGGCATGATTTACTCTTCAACAAAACAATGCTGTCCCCCATACAGTATCTCATTTTCATCAATCCATTCCTGTATTTTACCCTTGACTACTTTCTCCAAGACCTTGACAACGACTCCTGATATGCTGATCGGTCGTTAATTTGCAACAGTAGTCTTGGATCCTCCTTTATGCAGTGGAACTATTTTCCCCTCTTTCCACACCTTCGGGACTAAACCAGACCCGAGACTCAGATTAAACAACGTGGTCAAGGGCACTGATAATTCTTTAGCCGCTTCACGTAAGGCCCATATTGTCGAGAGGGGGAGAGTGATGCAAAAGTTTAGGAATGTATCTGCCTGTGTGGGTGGGTTTCGTATATACTGACATGTTACCATTAGGTAGGAGGGTGACCAAGTGCCTAGAAAGGCCAGCCTATTATTAGTTTTCCTTTCCATTGTAAATTGGATTCTAGAGGGAAGACTACTGAGGTGACATAGAAAAGTATCTAATGTGTCCAGCCCATGAGACCAAATAGAAAATATAACATTTACATATCTTAACCAAAAAAAAAAGGTTTGAGAGGGGCTGAATCAAGAGCTTGTTTTTCAAAATCTTCCATAAAAATCTGTTTATAAATTTTGTTCTTCGAAGAGAAATAACCAGAATGAATAACAAAGGAAAAGAGGTCAGTGATATCAAGAGGAAAAACTTTTTTAAAAACAGTAAGATGTCATTTAAGGGAATGTTAGTGAAAAACGAGATGATGTCAAAACTCACTAGGATATCAGTACTGATATCCTAGTGAGTCTAACTTTCCTGAAATGACACCTTAGACAAAACAGACAGTGAATGCATTATCCTCATTCACTGCTCTTGTGAGCCTATTGCATAAGGTTATCAGATTACTGAAAAACAAGGTGCTCTTTAACAAATCCATGCTATCTTACATAAATAATGATTCTCTCATCTTTCCAATTCTGTATATAAGCTCTTACCAATTTCTCCAAAATCTTAACACCTACAAAAGGAATACAAACAGATGTATAGTTCGATACCTCCATACTGGCACCACCCTTATGCAATGGTACTATATTACCCTTCTTCTACTCCCTAGTCTGTCCCATCGCAAGACTTTCATTAAACAGCTAAGTTAATTGCACAGTCAGTTCCATAGCAAATTCCCTTAAAACACATGGTGAAATTCCATCTTGACCTCCTTCCTTATTAACATTTAGCATGCTCAGTATTCGGAATAAATCATCTTTCTTCATTTTTTAACATTCCATTACATATTATCCTTCTAGGAATAAATCCTGTTGTACCAGGATGGAACACACTAATAAAGTGATCATTAAATATCTCAACTATGTCATCTGCTTTGGTCACCCGATTCCTATCTCTATCTAGCAAGGTAATCTGTTCACTATCATATTTCCTCTTAGTTGCCACATAGTGAAAAAGTGCTTGGGATTGTCTTTGGATTGCAGTGCCAGTTGCCTCTCATATTCTATTTTTTCTCTCCTTACAATACTAGTCACTTTGCTAGCCTGAATCCTTTATTATTCATGCAACTGTTCACCTCTCTCTTTTTATCTGCTTTCCATAATCTCTTCTGCAATTACCATTTATTTCTTTTGTAATCCATTTGAGTCCAAATTGTTTTATCTTCTTCACTCAAGGCATACAATCTGCCATTGCTGTCAAAATTTTTTTTTAAGTATCTTCCATGCACTAATGACCCCTCTTCCTTCAAATATTTTCATTCATTATAGTTCTTCAAGCTGGTTTCTAAGTCTGTAATAGAAATGCCTGCTTTGTAATTCCACAAAATTCCTTCTACGTGTTTGGCTTGTGGGGAAGCCAAACACAAATACTTATGTTTGGCTTCCCCAAATGGTACTCACAGGGTGCAGGAATGAGAACCTAGCTAAATTGAATATAATCAATACAGTTGGATACAATAATGAGACAATAAAATCCAAGCAAAATACCACACAATCATACAAATAAAATCATCAAGTTGAACAGCACAAACTTAAAAACCAGTATCGGCAACACAATAAACACACAGTATCTTTCCTTACTACTAATACTTATCTTTTTTTTTTAACAGCTCACATGGCATATTACTTACATATTCATGCACTAGCAGTGCCACACCTGATGATGATGAGTGAGTAGGAGATATTTGTGGAATTAAATAAAGGATAGTAATAAATCAGCAGGATTCTTCTTCTTCATGTAGCTTCCTCAGTGAGAGGGTGCAGCACCATGTCCTTCCAGTTCTCTCTGTTGGTGGCTTTCCTTTTTGTTTCTGCATATCCATGTGATCCTGTCCATGATCTTATATCTTCAAGCCATGTCCTTCGTTTTTTCGATTAAATAACATTATTATTATAATCATTATTTTAACTTCAAAATTACATCAAACTGATAAACTCATTGGGATGTTCACACACTCATTCATTCACAAAGACCATCAAACTCTGCCTTCATAGTTTCTGAACTCACCATACTTTCAGGTGCATTCCAGTCACCAGCCATTCTGCATACAAAGAACTCACTCCCTTGCTCATAACTATTTGTACAGCTTCCAGAGATGGCCTATTTTCCTAAACTACTTTCACTCTTCCCTGTGAAAAATGTCCTCCACACTAATCTAGTAACAGCCACTCACCAAGTTATGTATCTCAGTCATATCTCCTCTCCTTCTAATTAAAAGATTCTGCAAATTGCATTCTCTCAATTGCTCCTCGTCCCACATTACACAGACTGACTGACTTAGTGAACCATCTCTGCACTCCAAGATAATCCTCCTCTTGAAAAACAGACTACCAGATCTTCACACAATAGTCCACATGCAACTTGATCAAGGCCATATAAAAGGAACCATAACCTATTTGTTTCTACATGTCAAGATCCTTCTCATTATTGCCATAATCCATTGTGTTATGTTCTTACAATTTTAGTAGTGTGATCCCTAAATTTCAAGTCTCTCTCTGCTATCACTATCAGATCTCTTCCATCCCTTCAAAATGTACCCATTAATTGCATACTCTGTATCCCAATCTTTCCTACTAAATTCCCAAACCTTTATGATGTTAAAGTGATAGCTCCACTCACTTACCTGCTCACATAGTCATCGAGAACCTCCTAGGCCACAATATCTGCTCTGCCCCCCCTCCCCTCATAGTTCTGTCCAACTTTGCATCAGCAAACAGCTGCATATCTCCAGTAAAGCCTGTCCTAATATCGTTAACATACAAGATAAATAATAATGGTGTCAAACAGACCTATACGATACTCTACTAGTGATCTTCTTTTTTGGGATGTCACTCCTCCATACGCAAACTGATGATACCTGTCTGAGAACCAATCACCAATCCAACTCATAGTCTTTTATTGAACCTCATCTGTTTCAATTAGTTACCAGCGTGTCATGGCAGGCTGGCAAATGCCTTTGAAAAATTCAAGTTGACCACTGATTGCTAAAACATGACCTCAACAGAAATTCATCAGAGAGAATACTACTATCATCAAACCATTTCTGAATCCTAGTTCTCATCAACCTCTCTAACCCACCTTATTTATTACTCCAGACACACACATTGTCCTATAATTTTTAGCCTGAGTTTTATCCCAACCCACCTTTCTTTGTGAAGTGGAACAATTTTTTCCCACTTTCCACTCATTTAGGACTTGCCCTAAATGCAACCACTCATGTTAAACAGGTGTGCTGTTAATTCCCTGGAGCATTCATTCAAGACACATAATGATATGTTGTCAAGTCCTACTGCCTTATAAACATCAAATTTACTTAATTACTCATATACCTCCTGCTAAATCACCATCAGTCCTTCCTCCAACACTCCAGTTTCTCATGATGTTGTATTCATGCCTAAGTTCAACTCTCGTCGCAATGGGAGGAATCTTTTTTTTCAATTGAAGGTGAGTTAGCCAATCTCATATGGGAATAGCGGGTTTTTTCCTCCCAGAAACTTGGGTTTTTCATCCCGCATACAGACAAATTGGCCTTCAGGTCACATGCAATATGCATACAAAAAAAAACTAGTGTGGTGGGCAGTAGATGGTGGTGATGGATGGAAGTGTTAGAGATGGAGAATTGTAGAGTCGGTGCCCTCCCTCGATGAGTCTTTGGACTCATCACAAAATGATAAAATACCCTAATATACTACTTCGCTACTTCGACTATATCTTCTGCATCAGTTACCAGTCTACCATTATCATCAGTTAGCATCATCCTGCCATATAGGCAGGATGATGTTAACTGATGTCTATATATATATATATATATCCCTTCTTCACAGAAGTATTCATGTACTTGCTGCAACTCAGATGATCACCCCATGGTTGCTATCACCAACTGCTCCATTCACAATCACATCCTTTGATGATGTGATCAGATCTAAGACTCAACCATTTTGTGCCTGCCATTACATATTGACTAAGGTAGTTATCCATTAAAAACTCAAGAAATTCATTCTCCTTATTCTCTTATGCTATCTTTTCATTCTGGTCAATATTGCCATAATGAAAATCACCCATAATGATCATCCTGGCCCTCATTCAGTTCTAGTAGCAAGGCTTAGCAAGCAACCATTGTATGTTTCTCTTTTTCCACCTGCCACATTCTCAGTGCAACAGTAATACCCATATAAATATCTTATCTTATCAAACTCCACCTCATGCTATACTTCTTCAAGACCACTCCCACTATTATCCCTTTGTATATCATCCTGTGCAGACATGATTCCCAAGCTGTCATCTGCAGCATTCTCCCTCTCTTCTTTCTCTTCCTTCCATTGCCAAAAACATCATATCTTTCCATTTCTATTCCCATTAGGTTGTCTGTCATTCCTATAAAACCCATGTTTCACTTATTCCAACTATTTTTTGACAGATAAACTCAATGAATGCAGCAGTTTCGTCTGCTTTATTTCTGATGCTCTTAGCTTTCATAAATAATCATAGTAATTCATTTCTTGGGCTGCACTTAGTCCTGCTCATGCAACTCCTCATTTGAACTTCTCTATTCCTGTTCCTTTTTGCTTACATTTATTCTTTGTTCCATATATCTCACCAGACTCATACCTATGCTGACCATTCTCATATACAGTTGGATTCATTACCACTTCCAGAATTCACTCTTGTTTAGACTGTGTCTCCCTGACCTCCTTGTCCCCCCCCCCACTTGTTTACCTGTCCAACTTGCATTCTTGTTCTCACATTGTAATCTGTCACACTACTTATGTCTCAATTTTCAGACACTTCTTCCCCACCTGATACACTCTCCTGCTCATTTACATTACTGCTGCCTTCTTGTGATACCTTGCTCACATCATTCATTACTCTTCCTTCCAGCAATAATCTCTTGAGTTGATTTACACCAGATATATTCAAATGTAATCCATCTCATTTATACAATTCCATTCACCCATCAAATTCATTCCACATAGCACACCATTCATGATTTTTCCTACCTTCTCAATTCATCATTGTCATAACTATGCAACACACTAACTACTCTTCCTATCACATTGTTATCTTTCACCCTCCTGAATAATCCCGTGATATCTAACCTTGCATTTTCCCTGTGCCAAAACCAAATCATTTGTTTTTACCACCACCACAAACTATTGCACACTTATTTCTCTTATCTAAAACATCAATCACCTTGTTCACCCTTCTTCTTGGAAAACAGGCCTTTTGCACTCTCTCATCCACACACTTTTTGTAATAGAATCTCCATATAATGCTGGCCTGGTTGGCTGAGTGGTTAGCATATCCACTCTCCAACCAAAATGCTGCAGATTTGAATCCTGCTATGGCATGCATGCTTGTGATTGTCTGTGAAAATAGTAGTAGTGGGCAGTAGATGGCATTGGTGTAAATGAGGTGATTCGTTCCAGTTGGTGAATTGAGTGGTGGAGATGGAGCGTAGATATCCTCCCTTGAAGAGTCTTTGGACTCCTTGGAGGTGTCACATAATAATAATATATATGCTACTCTATAATAATTTTCTACTTCTTTTTTCTTCACTATCTTTCATTTCATTCTTTCACACTCTTCCATTCATATCCACCAAACATATAATCTCATTCTGCATATGCCTGAAATCATTTCTCGTCTTAATTATTTCATTCTTCAACTCTTGCATTTCATCAGTCATATTGTCTTTCATATCAACAATCTCTATATAAGTTGGTCTCACTTTTGTTCCTACAGTTACCCTCGCTTTTGCTTTTTTTCAGTTACTAACATATTCATGACTAAGTTTAACACACGTGAACCACAGTAGTAGGTTTTTTATTATGTAAATATTTCGTAAATATAAGTATTGTGAATGTAGTGACCTGAAAATGTCGGTTTGCGATAGACAGAGGTGGAGATGGAATCGTCTTCTTTTCTTTGCATGTGTAAATCCAGAAAGTGGATGCCTTGTGGGGATTCTCTTTCTAATGTAAATCTGATGCGAGGATGAAGACGGTTGATTTTTTCTAAAAACTGAAATATCTCTTATTTGGAATGACATTCTCATGCTGCTACATTCACAATACTTCAGCTCATCATCCCTCTCAAAAATTTGGTATCATTAAATCATTGGTAACCAGAGCACACAGATTATGTTCCTCTGAGGATTCTCTAAAACAAGAATTGGAAATAATCAAAAACACAGCCACTCTAACTGGTTATAATCTCAAAACAACTTAAAAAACATTAGCAATTTCTCCGCACTTCAACCTAGACAAGAACAACCCCATAGGATTCTCATACCTTATATCAAAGGCATCTCTGAACAGCTGTCGAAAATTATGAAGAAATACAATCTTGCTGCCACCTACAAACCCATCAACCAGATCCAAAACTTGTTACCCTCGCCTAAAGACAAACTTTCACCTATGCTACTACCTGGTTTATATGAGATTCCATGCTCCTGTAAACTCTCTTATTTTGGACAGACAGGCAGATCAGTTTTTAAATGCATTTCGGAACATCAAGACCATATCTGCCTCATCAAACTACATAAATCAGGCCTCGCTCAACACGGAGTTGAAAACCCAAACCACAAGATCCTTTGGAAAAAGACAAACTTCTACACAGATCTTCATACAACTATGAATGTTTATATAAAGAAAGTGCTGAAGCCTTACTCCACAGACCAAATCTAAACCACAATGATGTTCTTGCCATCCCTAAAGTATGGAAATTGTCATACAAAATTGTGTAAAATAATAACTTAACTGTAATTAATTTTAATTTAATTTAAGTAATTTAGTTCAATTTAATTTAAGTTCAGGCTGCAACACACCACTGCACGCAATTTGGATTCCTTTGTAGATATGCGCCCTTTCTTTTGTCATTCCTAGTATTGCCTTACTGTACTGATGATGTCCAAAGATACCTAGGACGAAATATTTACGTAATAAAAAACCTACTACTGTGGTTCACGTGTGTTAAACATAGTCATGAATTCTCCACAGGTTTCTCTATATAATCAAATAACATATTCACAATCACATTCCTAGCACTTATATTTTCTCACTCAACCCTTCTGCTTTTTATCTAATATTCACTTTTCATTGTTGGCTTTTGTTTAATCCACTGCAGTCTATTAAAATATCCCACTTTTTGCAGACCCTCGGCCTGAAAATATACACTTCTCTTGCTTAATCTCTTAATAAACACATCTTCTACATTTGCCCACACATGCAAATGTAGAAGATGATCCTGACAGTGATCTATCTTAGAAAAATCCACACCACTCACCACATTTGATTATCACAGCAAATGTATGGTTGTTCTAGTTCTAACTGCCATTTTGCCTTTGTTGACTATAACTGTATTCATTATCAAATATGCTAACAACCTTGATAATTACTACCTATTCAGAGTTAGTATCACTATTAAATAAATTTTTAGCAAAATGCATACAATATTTACTAAAATAAAGAGCCAAAAGAGAGAAATAGAGAGAAATAAGAATTAGTCAAAAATTAGTCAAAAAATTAATTAAAATAAAAACTAAATTAGCTGTATACAAGACAGTGTTCAAACCAATTTTAACTTATGGTCTGAGAGCTGGGTCAGAAGTAAAACGCTTGACTAAAGACTAGAGACTGCAACTATGAGTCATGGGAAAGATTAGGGACATGAACAGATGGCATCAATCGCAATATCATATTAAAAACAGGATATTAGGAAAGAACTTGATATTGTCAGCATCCAGGAATGTATTAGCAGAGCTAATCAGGTGGTATTGTCACTTAAACAGAATGGGCAAGGAAAGATTAGCAAAGCGAGTGTTCTCTGCCAGGTTGGCAGGAAAAAGACCCAGAGGAAGACCAAGATATAGGTGGATTGATACAGTAAAAAGTGCCTTAGAAGATAGAAATATAAGATCTGATAATGTTGGAGTCTTGACAAGTAACAGACTGGTTTGGAGGAAAATTGTAGAATGGAAATTAGTAATGATGTAAATTTTTCATGTAGTATTATCATATCCTGTACACCCCTTGAGGGTACATGGCAAGAATTTGGTAATGATGATGAGCCAAAAGTCTTCAGTTCAGTGATGCAAGATTATATAAGTAAATTGGATATTATATCCAGCATTATTTCAAAGCCAAACGTAGAAACTATGAAAGTTTCGTAAAATAAGTTGACCAGAGAGCTTACGGGAATATACTCTCCAGCATTCGTGAGTTGCCTTAGCACAGACTACTTAAAAAACATAAATGCTGCTCAAGCGTCTATATAATCGCTTTCTATTAGTCCATTTTGATAAGGCAACTCATAAATGCCGGTGAGTGTATTTCCATAAGCACTGGCCTGACAGCTGTTATGAACTAGTTGGTTCTCCTCAGAGACCAGGCACTGCTTAAGTAAAGCACCTCTCTAAAAATTAGGTGATCCCTCAGACCACTCTCTACAAGTGGTCGAAAGATCGTCCAACTCAGCGTTGCTCTCTCTCAGTTCAAAACCAACCGAAATCAAGTTTCCCCCCTCAGCGGGAGCGAGAGATGGAAGCAACATAGAAGCAGCTGTTTCAAACTAGTTGGTTCTCCTCAGAGACCAGGCAGAAGCCTTAAGAGAGCAAAACTCTCATTCAGTAATAAGGAACTTGAAGTGTTGGAGAAGTGTATTTTTCATAACCAAATTCTCTGTCAGTGCATAAAGTATTTACTAAAATAAAGAACCAAAAGGCTTCAGTTCGGTGAAACAAGATTATATAAGTAAAGTGGATATTGGATCTAGCATTATTTCAAAGCCGAATGTAGAAACTATGAAAGTTTTGTAAAAATAAGTTGACCAGAGAGCTTACAGGAATACACTCACCGGCATTCATGTCAAACTGAAGCCTTTTGGCTCTTGATTTTAGTAAATACTTTATACACCGAACGAGAGTTCGCTTGTGAAAAATACACCTCTCCAACATTTCAAGTTCCTTATTACTGAAGGAGAGTTTTTGCTCTCTTAAGGCTTCTGCCTGGTCTCTGAGGAGAACCAACCAGTTCGAAACAGCTGTCAGGCCAGTGAAACCTTATCAAAATGGATTAATAGAAAGCAAATATATAGACACCTGGGCATCGTTTATGGCGTTAATGCAACTCATGAATACGATGAGTGTATTCCCATAAACTCTCTGGTCAACTTACTTTTATGAAATTTTCATAGTTTCTACATTCAGCTTTGAAATAATGCTGGATCTAATATCTACTTTACTTATATAATCTTGCATCGCCAAACTGAAGCCTTTTGGGTCTTTACTTTAGTAAATACTTTATGCACCAACCAAGAGTTCGCTAATGAAAAATACACCTCATTTCAAGTTCCTTAGTATTAAAAGAGAGCTTTCAGTACTTAGGTTTCTGCTGTGTCTTTCCCTGCTGAGGGGGGGGGGGGGGGCTTAAGATTTCAGAAGACTTTTGCCTGAGAGAGCATTTTGAGTCTCCGGGGAAAGTGCATTCTGGCATGGTCCATGTGGAGCCTTGTTGGTGGGTGCTTTTCCCTAGAATATGAGCAGTTCTGCTCAGTGGTGGGGTGAGCCTGTCACTGGGTGGAACAAATGCTGAGTTGGATGATCTTTCGGTCCCTCGTAGGAGTTGTCCAGGGGGATTGCCTAAGTCCCCCCCCCCTTGATGAGGGGGGGGACTTAAGATTTCGGTAGGTTTTGCCTTGAGAGAGCGATTTGAGTTTCTGGATACTGGCACTTTCTGGCAGGGCCTCTGGGGCTGTGTCAGTGGGTGCTTTTCCCTGGAATATGAGAGATTCTGCTCAGTGGTAGCAGGAGCCTGTCACTCATAGGGAGTTGTCCAGGGGATCACCTAATTTTTAGGCGATCACCCAGACAACTCTGCGTTGGGTAGCTCATCGGTCACTAATTTTTAGAAAGCTCTTTAACTTACTCAGCTCCCACTGAGGGGAGCAGATTTTGGGGAGAGTTTTCCCTTGAGAGAGCAATTTCAGCAGGCCATGTCGGTGGGTGCTTTTCTCTATGACAACGGTTCTGCTCAGTGGTAGGATCACCGAGTGGAACCAATGCTGAGTTGGATGATGTTTCAGTCACTTGCAGAGAGTGGTCTCTGAGGAGAACCAACGTGAGTGCTAGAAGAGGGGAAAAAGTAGGAGAGAGAGAGGTATGGGAATGCTAGAAGAGTGAATAGCAGTAGAAGAGAGGGAATGAGAGAGACCTATGGCAATAAAAGAAGAGGAGAAAATGGAAACAATAGGAGAGAGAAAATGGTAAGAAGTATAATGTATGGTGACTCAATGATCCATGGTGTTCAAGATAGGATGCATGAGGAGTGTTTGCCAGGAGGAACAATAGAAAGGGTGGCTATGGCAATTAAGAGCGGTGAAAGGGTGGATGAGATGATTGTGATGATAGGAACAAATGATTTGAGTGGTAATGTAAGTCGGGCAACAAGAAATATGAGATTTTTGCTTGAGACTGTACAGAAGAAGACAGAGAGAGGAAAAATAGTGTTTGTGTGTTGCCTAGGTATGATAATGATGAGCTGAGCAGAAGAGCGGTGATATTGAATGGCATAATAACGAGAATGTGTGACAAGAGAGAACTGGTATATGTGGATGCTTGGAGTGCATTTGATGAAAGAGAGGAATTGTATGCGAGAGACCGTTTACATTTGAATGAGGAAGGACGTAGGCATCTGGAGAGATTGCTGTTCTGAACGAGTCAGTGTGTCCCAGGGAGGATGATAGCAGGGGATGGCCTCTTGTGGGAATGGATACTTGGGAGAAGCGAGACGATGTCAGGTAGCACTCAGCCCAGTGGAGTCTAGAATTGATAATGCTGGTTATAGAAACAATGGCATTTATATGTTTTATACTAATGCCAAGAGTATCCGGAATAAGGGAGAGGAATTGGTTGCACAGATAGCATCAGCCTGGCCAAAAATCATTGGGATCACTGAGACGTGGTTGACAGAAGGGGATATAATAACAGGAATAGAAGTCGCTGGGTATAGCATTTTTCATCAGGATAGGAGGGGAAAGCATGGTGGTGGGGTATTGCTTCTGATAAGTGATGACCTATGTCCTCTAAGAGTGGAGGCTCTGGAAGGAAGTGAGACAAATGATTTTGAGAGCATATGGTGTGAGATAGAGGTAGGCAAGACAGGATATTTAATGGGGTGTTGCTACAGACCCAGGAGCACAGAGGATGGGGACCAGGAGATATTTAAACAGCTAAGTTTGGCAAGTGCAAGAAGAATGATTTTATGGGGGATTTTAACCACAGTAGTATAAATTGGAGAGAGGAAGACGCATGTAGCAATAAGGGAATGGAATTTCTAGAATTCTTGAGGGACAAATGTCTTAGGCAACATGTAACAGAGGGAACAACAGGTTCAAGAGTTTTGGATTTGGTTATACCATCAGAAGAGTTGATAATAACAGAGATGACATCACTCCCACCAATTGGAGAGAGTGACCATATGGTTTTGACTTGGAAAATGAATAGACATGCAGGAGTATCAAAGAGACAGGAACATATGCGGAATTATAAAGCAGGTGATTATAATAGTCTTAGACGTCAACTTCGGGAAGTTTCACGGAAGGAAGAATTAGAAGGCCGGGATATCATTAGTGCGTGGGAAATTGCGAAAGAATATTTGTTAGCAGCAATGGTAAGTTGTATACCACGAGTGAAGAAGAGGACACAATTTGGAGTAAAGTGGATGACAAACAATATTAAACAGGAATTGCATGCGAAAAAGAGGCTATGGAAGAGATATAAGGAGACAGGTGAAGAGAAGATGCATGAAGAATATAAGACACAGGCCAGAATAGTGACTAGTGTGGTACGGAAAGCGAAACTGGAATATGAGAGGAGGTTGGCCCTAAGATCCAAAGAAAATCCTAGGGAATTTTTTAGCTATGTGGCCAGTAGGAGGAGAAATGTGGAAGAATGATATTGTGGGATAAAAATGGGAATAGAGTGACTGATGCAGAGGACATAGTGTAATTGTTCAATGAACACTTTATTGGAGTATTTCATCCTAGAGGAGTCAGTTTTAATGCTAGAGGGATAGGGTAGGTTCGAGGTTTGGATGTACAGGAGGAGAGTGTGTTTCAGATACTGAGTACTCTGGATGTCAGTAAAGCTTTGGGACTGGATGGTATTTCACCACAAATTTTGAGAGAATGTGCCAGGGAACTGACAGTGCCTTTAACCTGGCTTTTCAATGAAAGTCTGGCTTTGCAAAGGTGCCCAGGGAATGGAAGGAAGGTAAGATAGTGCCATTGCATAAGGGTGGTAACAGACTGGAAGCGTCTTATTATAGGCCAGTTCGTGTGTTATCAGTAGTTGTTAAGATCTTGGGGAAAGTAGTGAGGGACCGTATACAACATTGGGCAGATGAGGGTAATGTTATCTGTGAGAGACAACATGGATTTGTGAAAGAGTGCTCTTGTTTTAGCAATATGCTAGCCTTTTATAATAAAGTTACAAGAGCATTAGATGAAGGAAAGGTATAATACTGCAATTTTCTTAGACTTAGCAAAGGCATTTGACAGGGTGCCACATGATAAGCTGATATTTATGTTGCAGCACATGGGTCTGGATGTCAGATTGGTCAACTGGATTCAGGATTGGCTGTCTGATAGGTATCAGAGAGTTGTGTATGGTGGAGCAGTTTCAAGGAGGCAGAGGGTTACAAGTGGGGTCCCACAGGGCTCAGTACTAGGACCTATATTGTTTAACCTTTATATAAATGACATTGCCAGTGGATTGCAAGGGGATATTCAGTTGTTTGCAGAGGATTATCAGTAATAGTGCAGATGTGGTAGCCCTTCAAGAGGATTTGAATAAGCTGGATAGATGGGCAAATGAATGCGGGCATCAGTTTAATGCAGCATAATTTAAGGTCTTGAGGTTTGGGAAACATCGATGGGATTCAGCATACTCTATGTGAGGAGTTATGCTGGAGGAAGTAGAGGAGACAAGAGTTCTGGGGTTGATGGTTGATAGAAACCTGAAGTTTAGGGGACATATTGCAAAGGTGGTGAAGGTAACACAGAGGATTGCTGCAATTATGAGAAGGACACTGACCTGCTGAGATAAGAGGGTTAGCAATCCGTTGTATAAGTCTCTGATCAGACCACACTTGGACTATTGTTCTCAGATTTGGTCTCCAGGATTTGAAGGGGATAAATTAACTGTAGAAAGGACACAAAGACCGATGACAAAGATGGTTTCAGGACTGTACAAGGATAGTTATGAGGATGGATCAGCTGAGGGAATGTGGACTGCAGAGTTTGGTGGATAGAAGAAGGAGAGGTGATATGATTGAGACTTTTAAACTGTTGAGAGGTGGTTACAGGATTGACACTGGGGAGTTCTTTCGCTTGGTTGAACAGCAGGAAGGAGTGATGAGAAGAGGCCGTCCCTGGAAGTTACGAAAGGAAACTGTGAGCAAGAGGGTGAGTAGTGGTTTCTTTGCATGGAGGGTGGTTGAACCGTGGAATGCATTGCCTGATGGAGTGGTGAGAGCGAGAACGGTCCATGAGTTTAAGGAGTGCTATGATAGACTTTGTGTTTCTTAGGGGGGGGGGATCTCCCCTTGATGAGTCTTGACAGACTTTATGTTCTTAGGAAGGACCTCCCACGATGAGGCTTTCGACTCCATGGAGGCCTGAGTAATAATAATAACATCTGGCATATCCCGATCATGCTCGTTCTCAAGTAACGGAAGTCCTTTATAAATTGGCACAGCTATTTCATTGGAATGAGCAACTGGCCGAATTGCTGAGTCGAGATTTGGATACACAATTTTTTTGTTATTCTTCTTATTATAACCAGAAGTCTGAACTAAACAAAAATAGCAATCATCTACGTGATTTTTCGGTTCACGCCAAATAATTGGAATGCCAAAAGCTAATTTTTGGCATTTTTCCTTGCTCCACTGTTGTAAATTTTCTGCACATGACTTACACACTTTATTTGGAGCCCATGAATTGTTCTGATCTGCAAGTTTTACGTCAAAGTATGCAAAGTACACTTTCTTAACGAAATCAGTGATATTTGTCCTTTGACTGGAAACAGTAAAGCTGCCACAAATGTAGCAGAAGGAATCTACACTATTGACACATTTTCGAGTAGTAGACATGATGTATTTTCTTCACTGCCAACTAACATGCATTTACCAAGACAAAAAAAACCAGAGACTTTATTTAAACGTTATAAGCGCTCATCATACTTTCACGATCGATTAACGATTGACTGATTTCAATCATTCTTTGTCTGCTATGACACATATAGCATTCATTTGTTTTAGGCAGTTGTCATCACCTACTTTTCATTATCTAAATGTATTAGGTTGGTTATCGGCCTCTCTCACATTCAAAGTGCCAGTACGTGCCGTTACAGGTTCTTACGCATTTATTCATTTACTAACAAGCGAGAGTGATGAGCACTCCAATTCTTATCTCTGCGCCGCTTTGAATAATAGGCTATATCTTCCAGAATTTTTCGAATTTCTTGATAAAAAGTTAGGAACAGATTTTTAAAAGTACATGTTTTCAGAAAATAATATTAAAAAAATCGATTTTTTTGATCCTCTAAATAGTACTGCCTCCTTAAAACTATCAAAAACTTACAAATTAGCAAAAAGAAAATGCCATAGAGGAAAAACCTGATGTGATAGAGAAAAATGGGTTTGATATTTGAAATCAGCGCACCCAAATTAGTAAAAAACAAGTGTCGGATCATAATCAGCAGAAAAATTTTTTTTTTTTGTTGGCCACTGTTATTACATCAGGATGAATATCAGAGGAGTAGAAGAAGATTGAAACTATTTAATTTGCAAAGGAACAATAAGATTAATGCTTTGATTATAGACTGTGTGTGTGTGTGTGTGTGTGTGTGTGTGTGTGTGTGTGTGTGTGTGTGTGTGTGTGTGTGTGTGTGTGTGTGTGTGAAGTTATGGTGAAGGTAAGGATATATTAGAGAATGCCTAGAGAAGGCAATTATTGTGATTATTATTGCAATATTGGCATCTCCGTGTTCTCTGTAGACTCACAAGGTAGGCCATAAACATTTCACCAAGTCCCAATTAGCATTCATACATTATCTACCATACTTGACTTTGAATTTATTTGCTGACAAAGTACTGTCATTTGACTTTGATAATCTATTCAGTTCCAAGCAAAAAATCTAATCCATCATATCCTTGCTAATGTCACTTTTGTTCATTTTCCAGCGATGAGTTCTAATTCTCCCTCATTATTATACTGAAATATTGCCTCTGTATCAGTTCTATAATCACCTTAATAATAAGTATCCACATCTATCACTATTTCTGCCTGCCAACCAATTTCTGCAACTCAAATCTTCAAATTATAAGGAGCACTGTATACAGCTGTCTTATCTCTGGATCCTTTCTCTATCTTCATCATCTGGAAAAAAAAAATGAGTATGGATAGTCCAATATTGAGGCCATATAAAAGAGAGAAGCTGTTAGTTCTATCATTGCAGTACACAGTTGTAACATTTTCATCCCAAAATGCATGAACTTACACTTTGCTACACTAAATTGAATTCCATCTTCTTTAGCCATACTTTCAGTTTATTGAAATCATTCTGCATAATGTATGTATCATCTTTATTAACTATTGCTCTGTCCTATTTTATATCATCAGCAAACAGCCAAATATTTCCCCTAAGGTCATTTCCTACATCACTAATGTATAAATAGCATGGCCTGAGTACAGAGCCCTGTGGCACACTGCTAGTCACAGGCTTTCTCCTGAACCCAACTCTTCTGTTAACTACTCTCTGATATTTATCCATCGACAATGCTCTTATCCACATTACTGTCCATCCCCATTTGCTCCAATTTATGCTACAGAGTTCCTTACTGTATCTTATCAAATGCCTTTACAAAATTCAGCAGTATCATTCTATTGTCATTTCCCTTATCCAATTTGTGAAGGGTAAGTCATGCTTTGTAATTTACTCACCAATTGTTATAAGAATTGAGTAAATTACTAAGAAATCCCATTCCTATGAACTCGTTCCTGAATTTTGCTCTAATTTCTCCAGTACCTTGATTACCAGTCATTAGATGCTGATCAGTCAATAATTCTCAGCCTTGGTTTTGGAACCACCTTTATGCAATAGAACCATTTTCTCCCTCTTTCTATTCCCTTGGGACTCACTAAGAGCTGAAATTGAAACAATCGGGTCAAAGGCACTATCAATTCCCTGGTACGTTATCATAATACATGAGCTAATATACCATCTAATCCCATTGCTGCATTCACATAAAAATTTTATAATATACTGTGTACTTTTAGCCCATCTACCAGTATTTCTACATCAGCTCCTGTCACATCTGTTAGCATTAGCTCCATGGATGATTACATGCCTTTGCAAAATGATTACTCCGTAATTCAACTATTTCACTTACTTCAGTCACCTCCCTGTCTTCAGCATTCATGAAAATTATTCTACCATGATAATTCTTTCTTTTAATTTTCCTATACAGAAAGAGATCTTTGGAATTACCTTGTTGCATAGCTAATTTTCTTTTGTACTTCCTTACCATGCTGGTCACTGTTATTCCTTCTTTGTGATTTATATTGCTCATAACTTTGCTTATCTATAGTTATTTTTCTGTTTCAATTCTCTACATAACTTTTTTTTTCAGCTCTTGCTTGATGATGCTATAAATCCATTGAATTCTCATAAGATTTATCTTCCTATCTAACAGACTGCTATGTAGTCTGACTTCCTTCAAACAACTTTTTACCATTTCCCATGTTCACTATGATCATCCAATTTCTTATACCATGGCACAGCTCTAAGCCAGCTCCTCAGTTTTTTGTAATTACCAGCTTATTTATTCCATTTATAACTTTTTTATATAGAGAAATTAATAACTTAAAATTCCATACATTTAGCCACTTTCTAGGTGGCTAAATGTATGGAATTTTGGTCACCTTGTGGTCACTTTGGTTATAGACAAATCCTCTTGCATTTACTAGCCAGAACTCTCAGTTTCCTGGTACTTTCTCTCACGTGCTGCCTTAGGTAATTATTCCTTATAGTATTTGCATAAATTCCATCTTCTTTCATTCATAGGTCCTCACCTCCTTTCAGTCAGTGTTCCTATAGTTGAAATCTCTCATATTTATTATTCACCCTCCACTCATTGAGCTCATTTACCAATCATACCAGCCAAACGATCTTTTGCATCCTCTGAACAGTAATCAATAGAAATCAACTACCTGTTTTGTAGAAAGTTTTTTCACTTGGTTACATAGTGAATTATATTTGACAAGAAATTATATTCTTCCACTTTACATTAATTGACTTAGTATCCCATAATGCAAAACACATTATGGGAAGGGCCCGCCACCCAGACTAGTTGTTTCATCTTTATTGAGGTGAAAAAGTAAAGGGAGTATTCATCATAGGCTGAGAATAGTTAGTATAGGGGTGCAAGAGAGTGTGATAGTATTAGGAGAAAGAAAAGATAGGTGGATAGCATGAGAGATTGAAAAAAGGTCTCAGCTCGTTTATATTATCATGTAGCCAAAGTTATCCTTTTCCTTTTTCACCAGTTTCATGCAGCTGAACAACCAAAAGAACAATTGAAACTTAAATCCAGAGGTGATTTAGTACCAGCTGGTTAGCCTTATCTAAGGTAACTGCCTTGAATTGGCCTTCTCTGGGAATTGCTCTCCAGTCATCCATACAGCTGACCATAAGACCACAGTAAGTTAAGAGGATTGAACCTTTAAAAAGCCTCTTATAATAAAAATAGACAGAATTTTATCCCTGTTCCTGGTGAATATTGCATAAAGTGTGTGGTCTACACCACCTAGCCAGAAATTTGGTATCTCCTAGAAGGCTTCTTTTTAAATAAAAAAATCATCAGACTGAACCATAAAATTTCCATAATACAATATTGTAAAGTATTTTTATGTCATATTTCTGGTTTTCAAATCAATGCTTTTTCCTAACTTTCCATTAATTTCTTTATCATTTATTTATCTCACCAGAAAAACCTACCTGATATTTACATGCACCCAAGTGACTTCCAAGCTCCAATAGGTCTCTGATAGGTCTCTCTCCAATAGAACTTTCCATAAATGATATTTTAACTTATTAATTATAAAAAATAAAGTTATCTTTGCATTGCTGACAGGTGGAGGTATTGCAAAAAAAAAAAAAACTGTCCTGTTGTAAGTAATAGAATGCCCAACACATTACATTTATAATCTGTTCCAAATATGCAGGGCAAGAGAGCAATCCTATTGTTCTATTGTAACCATATGCAATTCTCTAAGATGCTTTCTGTTTGGGTATCTTGAAATTTCAGTAAGTTATTCGACAATGTGTTATCGTTAGTACCCAACTATGGAAGTTTGCTGCAGAAGAGGTTAAAGATTTTCTTACACCAAGTTCTGCTGTTATTAATGGAAAGAATATCAATACGAGAATGCTGTAGCACTTTTAGAGTTCAGCACAAAATGTTGTAGTGTTCAGGAACAGGCTCATCTTTTGGACCATTATAATCATTTATTTCAAATCGCAGTAAATGAAAACCCAGGTTGTGCTAGAAAAGGTCTACACATGTGTGATTAGTCTGCAATATTTTATGTAAATTTGAAGCTGTATTGCTTAAATAGCAGAATTTTAACACTGTAAAATCAAAGCCTCCATGCTTCTTTGATAGCTAAGAAATTCCTTTTTAACTTATTAGTATCTGCTGGACCAAAAAAATTACATAAGTTTTACTTTGTAATTGTTTTTCTTCAGCTTCTTTTGTGAAGTCTCATCATTGAGAGCCAGACCCAAGTTGATACCAAGGTTGATTGAGTGAAGAAGTTATATATTTTCCACATACAAGTTGTAAAAAAAGTGTATCCCCCTATTACTAAAATATTCCGTATCAGAGATAGTTGTGGAAGTTTTTTTCACTTGGATACATATTTTATAATAATGTTATGACTGAGTTAGATAAAGGAAATGGATATGCTATAAGACTGTTGAACTTTGCTAAGGTATTTGATAGGATTCCAGATGAAAAACTTGGGTAATTGGGTTTCTGAGAAGTATCAGAAAGTCATATTTGGAAGGAGTGAATCTGCCAGGAGTGAATTGTCAGCATCTTACCTCGTTTTTATCATATCGAGGTAATATGCTGACAATTTTCACTTTCCCACTCTTCACTCTCACCTCTTCCAATAACCCATCCATGTTGGCAGCACTTGTGCACCCTCTCTTCACCAGATCTATATAATTAGTGATAGTCAACTATCTCTGATTGGCAACCAATGGGACTAAACTTTCCCCTCAGACTCCAAAAGTTAGATAGGGCTAAAATGGCTTAGCTATAATAGAATAAAAGGCTTTAGCAGACATTACTTATTATAATATGTACTTATAAATTAAATTGAAACATACATTTAACATGATTGTTGGACCTGTTTAGCTGAATACGGTGTAGCAATATTGGATTTGATGGCAAACAGACAAAGCCTCAAATCTGGTTCTGCATTAAGGGTGTACGTTGAAAAAAGCTCTCGTTGAAAAGCTAAAAACTCTGATTTTATTTCAGGTCAAAAATTTATAAAATGTATAATTTATAAGATTTATAAGTATAGAATAAACGTTGGTATTCAGATGTTGTTGATATATCAAAAAGATTTTCTTTTTATGTTAGTTTTTGGTAATCAGCCATTGCCACAAAAGATTTGTCAAATGGATTAAAAATCCAGTTTATATGGTTTTTATAGTTGTGAAAAATATTCTCTAAAAGTAACCTGTAGCAAATGATCTTCAACTTAAACAAACAAAAAAAATTAAGATATTCTTTATTTGTTTACAACTTGGTCCAAAGTTTGTGAACGTGTGAGATGAATTTGAGGGACAAATTGAAGTGAATAACAGTGAGGGATTGCATTTGGATTGTTTGATGTGTCATCTGGAGAGGTTGCTGCTGGAAGGGAGAGTAATGATGGGTCTGAATTATTATGTTCAGACCGTGGAGGTCTGAAGATAATAATAATAGTAATAATAATGATTTTTGATGTGAGTAATAAAGTTCACAAATTATCCTCTCATTGATTTTCCTTCATCTGTATAAATTTAACAACACTGAGACCAATCAATTTGTTTTTCTCAAAATTATGAGTTGATTAAATTAAAGATGTTCTCACTGATTGTATGCTCTGGTAGATGACAAAACAGCATATTTTCCTTTACTTTAACTTCATTCACATAACATGCAAATACAATTAAAATGGCTACATTAGAAAATCCATGATCTCACCTAAGTGCAAAGTACAAAATGTAATTTTTATTGACCTTGTTATAATAATAGATTCAATATTGTCAGATGTTTGGTGTGATGCTGTGCAGTTGTAAAAGGGATATCATATCCAATTTCTTTGCTAAATTCTTACAAAACATACACCTGACAATAGCTTTTGCATGTGGGAAAATCCAGTTTTCTGCACTGGCTTTCCCAAGTTATGCTGTTTCCTATCTTAATAAGTGAAAATGCCTCAAATACATTTTCATTGTCTTAATTTCTAAGTGATTTATAAAAAGCTGTATTAGATGAGTTTTTCCACTTTCTACTTTAAAATATCAACTGGCTTTTATGCATAATCTCTGTGTTTTGTTTCTGTATGATGAGAAAATGGGGTGAGCTTTCAAACTACTACTGCTAATACTGGCAACTTTCCCTGGAAATGACATATTACAGGAACAGATAATCCTCATCTCCAAAATATAAAAAAACAAATTCACTATAATCTTCGCTATATTTATGTTTTTTAATATTCGTTTTTACACCAATATTTTTTGAACAGCTTTATGTGCAAACATTTGAAATTTTGACCAGATGAATGAATTTTATTCATTTTTAAAGGTCATTTTAGGACAGTTTTCAAGGATAAGTTTTATTTTCAGGGATATCAGGAGGTTTTAAGAACAATAAAAGTTAATAGTGTGATAGGAAAGGTAGTCAATGTGTTGCCCAAATGTGACAGTGATGAAATTAGGTAGAGAGCAAAAATTATGAATGATATGTCAGTAGAAATGTGTGAAGAGAAAGAAGTGCAGTTTCTTAATGTGTGGAATGAGTTTGAAGAAAGAAAGAAATGAACTGTATAAGAGTAATGGACTGCATTTGAATGGTTTTAGTGTGAGTCATTTGGAGAGATTGCTCCTGGAAAGGAGAGTAATGAGTGCAGAGAATGAATCAGAGCAAGTAAGAATTGATGTGAAAGAGCAGGAGAGTAAGGAAGGAAGGAAAGATTGAAATGGTGCTTGTGAATGAAGAAGTGGGTAGCATGAATGTAGAGAATGAAAAAACAGTTGTGCAAGACAAACAAGGAAATGGGGAGATTCAGGGTAGACAGGGGAACACAGCATGAGAAAGGTTGAAGCTCAAAGAGGATGTGTGAATGCATGCATAGACAAAAAGGGAAGGGAATGACCTGGGATGTAAAGAAAACCGTTGGATTTGAAGAAGGTTCTGAGATGAGTAAGTAGAAAAAGAAATGGCTTGAGGAAAATATGGAGAAATCACATAAAATAAGTGGTATCATCGAAACTTGTTATAGATCCATCAATGAGCTATTATGTTTGTATACGAATGATAGAAATATCAGAAACAAAGGAAATTATATGGTTGCATTGATTGAGTTTGTTCACCGAAATATCGTTGGCATAAGTGAGATATGGTTGGATAAAGATGGCATCCTGACAGGAATAGAGATGGAAAAATATGATGTATTTCATGTGAAGATAGAAACAGTAAAAAGGAAGGTGGACTGCTACTGATGATAGTAAAAGACCTATCTCCATACAAGGTAGAGATGCAAGGGAAACTAGTGGTAACGGTTTTGAGGCAGTATGGTGTGAGACAGAGATAAATAGAATGAAATACTTCGATGGATGTTTCTATAGACCAGGAAATGTGGAAAGTTGTGACCAGGAAACGTATGAGCAAATGGAAAAAGGGTATTCGATAATGAATACCATCCATAAGGATGGTTTTAATTACAGCAATATTGACTGGAATGATGAGATAGAACTGAAAGTAAAGAAAATTAGCTTCAGTTTTTGAGGGACAACTACCTCAGGCAGTATGTAACAGAGGGCACACAAGGATTGAGGGGTCTTGGATTTCATCACTTCATCAGATGATGTTATTATAAATGAGATGTCAAATCTCTCTCTCTCCAGTTGGTGAGAGTGACCATGAAGTGATTACCTGGGTGGATGTCAGCCATGTGAAGACTTCTGTGAGGAAAGAGTATATGTGGAACTACAAGTCTGGTGATTATGAAAAACTCAGGAGACAGTTTGCAGGTGTTGCATGGAATGAGGAGTTGGGTGGAAAGGAGATCAGTGCTGCTTCTACTAGATAGTTCTTATCCAAGAACTATCTAGTAGAAGCAAAGGTCAGAAGGTTAATTAAGGTAGGTGTGAAATGGATGAATGAAAACATTAAGCATGCAATGCAGAGGGAAAAAAGTCATTATGGAGGCAACATAATCAGAGTAGTAATAATCAATTCCATGAGGAATACAAAGAACAGGTGTAAGGTGACTCAGTCGGTAAGAATAGCAAAAGGTCAGTATGAGCAGCAGTTATAATAAAGCAATAATATTGACTCAGACTAATAAAGCAAAACAAAATTCTACAGAGTTCTTTTGATATGTAGACAGCAAAAATAAGAATGATTATGGTAGGATGGCATTGATTGGAGAAAATGATATTAGGAGAGCTACTGTGGAAGATATAGTTGAGATATTTAATGAGCAGTTCATAGAGGTCTTTTATCCTTGTAAATATGACATCATGGAGAGATTGAGAGAGAACAGTGGATTAGGAAGAAGAGAGACTGACTGTGAGTGAGGAAGGGGGTACATGGGGAATTAAGCAAACTGATATTGATAAGGATGTGAGACTTGATGATATAGCACCATGTATTTTGAAGGATTGTGCCAGGGAGTTGATATCTACAGGGTGTTCGGGATAAATTTGACAGTTTCGTAAGGAAAAAGAAAATCTTCTTTGTATCTATTAAATTTAATGAATTGACAAAAAAACATTACAGGCAGAGTTAATTACAATACTATCAACAAGATTTACTCAAAATAACCACCATTAGCATCGATCACAGCTTCAATTCTGCTTCGGAACCTCGAACAAGCTGATGCTACAGTCTCCCTGGGAAGGGCCGCAAAAACTGTTTTAATTTTATCCATTAACTGGGCTTTTGTATTACTGGAAGTGCGATTGGTGTCTTTTTCAACTGCGCCCTATACAAAATAATCCATGGGGTTAAGGTCTGGGGAGTTTGGAGGCCAAACATTTGGACTGGTGAAGTCGTAGAAATTTTCAGACAACCATTTTTGACTTTTCCCAGAGGTGTGGCAAGGGGCCGAATCCTGCTGCCATACATACGGCCTACCATTGGCTACCCTTGTTATCCAGGGCTTGACTACAGTTAGCAACTCCACGAACAAAGCCCGAATTCCAATGCCAGGGTTCTTCAACACCTGTTCCTGCAGATTTGCGAGGAATTCTGCTGTACGAACGCAATCAGATCGTCTGCTAGGGATCTTTCTTCTTGCTACATCCTCGTAGTCACCATTGCAAGTCTCTAGTTCATGCCTGATTGTTTTTACTGTATTCAGGGAGCATTGGGCAGCAGTCGTAATATCCTTATTTTGATGGCGGGCACAAATCATCATGATACAAGTTATTCTCTTCCATGATTCAGGTGGGTTCCAGCTATCCATCCTTTCTGACATCTTGTATATGAATGAAGAAGGGTCCAAACTTTTAAATGAAGAGAAGTGTGTGTTAATACATGTAACTTACGGAAAAATATAATTAATTATAAATATGTCAAATTTATCCCGAACACCCTGTACCTTGACATATTTGTTTAATATCAGTATTAGGCCTTGGGTCAAGTTCCAAAGGAATGGCAGCAAGGAAAGATTGTACTGTTTCATAAAGGAGGTGACAGAATTCAAGCACCAAATTATAGCACAATCTGTGTATCAGGTTGTATCAGGTTAAACTATTGGAAAGACTAGTGAAAATTAGGAATCCAGAATAGGGTTGACAACAATGGTATTGTCTCTAATGGACAACATGGATTTGCTAAAGGGCAGTCATGTTTTAGTAATCTACTTACTTATTACAATAAGGTAGAAGCAGCATCTGATGTGGGAGATGGATACACAGTAGTATACTTAGACTTTGCAAAGGCTTTTGACAGAATACCACATGATAAGTTCATAGTCAAACTAGAGTGGATGGGGTTGGATATTAGACTAGTGCAGTAGATTGGAGATTGGCTGTCTGATAGTTATCAACAAGTTTTGGATGGGGTTACAATATCCCAGAAGAGGAAAGTCACTAGTGGAGTGCCTCAGGGATCTGTTATAAGGCAGTTACTGTTTAACCTGTATGCTAATGATGGTAGGAAAGATTTGACTGGGAATTTAAAGCTGTTTGTAGATGATGCAAAGTTAGGATGAAGTATGAGCAGTAGAGCAGATGTTGTGGCCTTTACAAGAAGACTTTAATAGACTGAGTGAATGGGCATGGTAGTGGGGATGTCAGTTTATTGTTGGGAAATGTAAGGTTTTAAAATTTGAAAAACAAAGATGGGATGTAGAATTTACTCTTGGTGGGATATATTGTTGGAGGTGGAGGAAATAAGAGATCTTGGGGTGATGGTGCATAATGATCTGAAATTTAGAGGACATATTGCTAAAATTGTGAGGAACCTCAAACCATCTTTCTGTACCGCCTTCAACTCTAACTGCTCACTTACAACTTAAACAGAGACTATGTATTGCTTGATATAATGTCCTATATATACCATATAACTCTAATATGGTGTAAAATGTAATATAACCTCTTCACCTTGTCATATGCCTTTTCCAGATCAACAAAACTTAAATACAAATCCTTGGTATATTCTCAAGATAAAATGATTCCCAAGATCACTTTAAGACAGTTATTTTTCTTAAAGTGAAAATCTGATCCTGACAACTTCTGTTTAGCCTGAATCCAACTTGTTCTTCACCAAGCTTCCCTTCCACAATTTTTCTTAGTCGTTAGTTAACCAAATATACTTAACACTCAGTATGGAAATACCTCTGTAATTCTCGCATTCAGTTTTATTTCCCTTTTGATAGATGGATGCTATGCATGCTCTACTCCAATCATCTGGAATTCAACCCTCTGACCAGGCTTCTGAATTATGCAGTGCAGCCACTGTAAAACTTTGATACCTCTATATTTGAGCATCTCTAGCCGACTTTTATCTACTCCAGTTGCCTTTCCATATTTCAGGTTTTTGATGACTTTTTCTACTTCAAGTCTGGATATGTATTCCTGACTGCATTCCTATTGGGAGTTTTCTACCATCATGCTGACACTGCTTGTTTCATTTAGCAGTCTTTCAAAGTACTCCAGACATGTAGAATATCTTTATCTTCAGTTTTCATTTCACCTTGATCATTTCTGATTCCTTTTACTGTACCCTTTCCTCCATTTCTAAACTTTTTCAATCGCCTCCAGAATATTTTGCTGCCTTACTGATATTTATTTTTTGTCTTCTTATCAAAATCTTCCCATGACTTTGTTTAGCTAGTTTTACACAGTGCTTCATACATTTTTCTCTGTATTCTCTAAAATCAGAAGATGACTTACTTGCCAGGAACTTTCAATATGTTTTCTTCACTCCCTCTTTAACATCCTGAGCCACCATTGAGTTCTGATTTTTCTATCCTTTTCTATCCTACATACCTCTCTGGCTGAATCAATCAATGTTTTCTTCAGGATTTGCCACTGAAACTCCAAGGTTTGGTTCTCGTTTTCAAACTCTTTCATTTTTTTCTTCAGTGATGTTTGTGTATTTCAGTCAATCGCCCACCTCTGAAAGCTGCTCAACCTTGATTCATTTTAAAACTTCTCTACTCACTCTTTTTTTTTTTTTTCAATATGAAATTCAGGTTTTATCCTGCTCAAAACTAAATAGTGATCACTTCCTGTTTCAAATCCTCTGTATATTCTTGTGTCCTGAACCAGTGGGAAGACATTGTTATCAACTATAACATAGTCAGTGAGACTTTTCTTATTTCTTGCATCTTCTCTCCATGTGAATTTGTGCACAGTTTTATGTTGGAACATGGTGTTAGTAATAACTAATCCATGTCTCCCAAACAGAAATCTAGTAGGCATTTACCATTATTATTAGTTTTGCACTTTTCTCCAAATTTTTCCAAAACATTTCTATATGTCTGGTAATCATTTCCTACTCTGATTTTAGATCTCCAATAACAACCAACATTTCCTCTTTTCATTGAGCCAGCTGCATTTTGTAATGCTTCAGAATCCTCCATTTCTTCCTTAGTAGAACCTTCTGTGGGACCTTAAACACAAATAAGTCTGATTTTCCAGTTTCCCATTCTGATGCTTACCTACATTACTCTACTAGATATTGCCTGTGATTCAAAAAAGTTATCCTCATATTTGCTGTTGAATACTATGACAACAACCTCTTTTTCCTTATTTTATTGCCAGAATATAACATTTTGTTATATATCAAATTATAACAAATCAGTGGACAATAATTCATACTAGGCCTTATAAAAGGGGACCAGACCTATTTATTTCTACATATTAAGGTTCTCTACCTCATTGCTATAATCAGATGTGTGTTTCACAACTTATGCCATGTGACATCTGAACTTCAAAACCTTGTCCACCACCACCACTCCAAGGTCTCTTACCTCCTCAACTTCCCCAAAAATTTCCCTGCCAAGTGTACACTTTGCATTCCATTGTTCCCTACCAAATTTCAGAACCTAACACTTGGCAATATTGAATTGACAGTTCTATACTGTTGCCCACTCATGCAATCTATTCAAGTCCTCCTGTAAGGCATCATCAGCTTGATTTCTCATCACTCTCCCCAGTTTTGCATCATCTGCAAACAGTTGTATATCACAAGTTAAACCTCTCTCATTATCATTAACACATTCGCTGCCAACTACGAGTATAATCGTAGTTAGTAAACCAGCTACACAAGCCAGCTACGAGTATACTCGTATGACGCTTACCGCTGGCAACGAGATTACTGTACTGATCTTGAAGAAGTGAAAATGCTTAGCTTGTGGAGCTAGCATCAAAACTGTGTATTCTCATAGATGGTATATGCTCTGCACAAGCCAACTAAGAGTATACTCGTATGACGCTTACCGCCGGCAATGAGGTTACCGTACTGACCTTGAAGAAGTGAAATTGCTCGGCGTACGGGAACAGACTATGCCGAAGTAGTGTGGCAGCGAACATGTTAACATATGAATTAAATAACAATGGTCCCAAAAATGAACCCTGTGGCACACCACTAGTGACTTTCCTCTTTCAAGATAGTGCCCTCCCATACACAACTTGCTGATTCCTATCTGGTAACCATTAACCTATCCAACTCACTAGTGTATCTTCCAATCCCATCTGCTTAAGTTTAGTGACTAATTTGTGATGTGGCAAGCAACTAAAAACCTTTGAAAAATCAAAGTATACCACCGTATATGCATCTTGTCCAATACATTTGTCACCTTGTTATAGTACATAAGCAAGTTTGTAAAACATGACCTCTCTTTAACAAACCCATGTGACAAGCATAAAGAATATCACTGATATCAATCCATTTTTGTATCCTATCTCTTACCAACCTCTCCAATGTCTTAACTACAACTCCAGGTATACAGATCAGCTTATAATTTCTTGACTTAGTCTTATCACCACCTTCGTAAAGTGGAACATTTGTTTTCCTTCTACTGCTTGTGCTTCTGCAAGACTTGTTATATAGATAGGCCAAAGCTAATGCAAATTCCTTGGAAACATTTTCTTAAGACGTATGGTGATATGTCATCAAGTCCTATCACTTTATTGACAGCTTATTTAAATCCTCATATATCATTTGCTTGCCCACCATTAAATCTTGTCTTGTTTCATTCTCTACACTTGAGCTTCTGATTTCACACTGAGAATAAAACTCCCTAATGAACTTCCCACTGAACACCTTGACTATGTCCTCTGCAGCAGTCATCCTTTTATCTATTTTGATCAATCGTCTCTTCAATATTGCAACAATTTTCAGTGTTTCAGTCTTCACAACCTTTTAAATTTAAATACGCCCCCTGAACTTCAAATTTCTATCTACAATACCCCCAAGTTTCCTTGCTATCTCCACTTCTTCTAGTCCAACTCTACCAAGTGAGTAAAGCCATTCCATTGGAATAAAGTTTCAAAACTTTGTTTAGCTGCATTAAATTGAAATCTCCATTCATTTGCTGCCTACCTTTTCATCCGATTCAAATAGCCTTGAGGAGCCAAAACCTCAGCACCATTACTAATAACCCTCCCAAACTTCACATCATGTGCTAACAACTGAATATCTCATTGTAGTCCAGTGATAATGTCATTGACATAAAGATTGAACTTGGTTGAACTCCACGTGTGACCTTTCTACTCCTTGATACTGCTTCCCCATATTCAACTCCCTAATATCTATCAGAAAGACAGTTACCAATCCAATCCACTAATCAATAATTTCCCAAAGTGTGGAATTAATATCCTCAGGGGTATGTGAAATCTCATTAGAAGGTACAAAAGTCTTTTTTTTTTTTTTTTTTTGATGACTTCTTTTTGTATTTTTTCTCACCATATTAGTAATATGGTGAGAAAAAATGCCGGCCTGATTGGCCAAATGGTTAGCGTATCCACTCTCCAACCAAAAGGCTGCAGGTTCGAATCCCGCCGTGGGCATGGATGTTTGTGATTGTCTGTGAAAGTAACAGTGGTGGTCGGCAGTAGATTACGTTGATATCAATGATGAAGGTAGTTGCGGTTGGTGGAGATGGAGAGTTGTAGAGTAGATGTCCTCCCTCGATGAGTCTTTGGATTCGCTGGAGGTGTTACGTAATAATAACAATGATAATTACGTAATAATAAGATTGTCACAGATAAGTACAGGTATGTTCAATAATTAGAGCCTATCTGGTTGATGGCAAATTCAAACTTTTTTGCGTTAAAAGTGTAAATTCATAAAGTTCAAACCATGCAGTCAGAATGTACCCCTAAATTTTGTTGATTGAATTAGATTTCTTTTATTATTCAAAAGTCAGATTTTGTAAGTTTTGTTGTATGTATATTGGATACATACATACATATAATTAAATATGTATATAATAATTAAACAAAAATGATATGCACATTTGTAATTTATTATAATGTAAATGTTAAAAATGAAATATCTTTGCACTTATCTGTATTTGAATGAATTATTATTATAAATTTCTCCCAAATTGCCTGTTCCTGAGAGTGGGTAAGCCACTGTTATTAAAATTTTATAAGGGATATGCAGGTACTGAAAGTTTGGGAAACACTACACTAAATCTGACATCCAAAGACATAAGTTGCAGCTTAAATACCAGTTTGTCTTGTTGCACCCTGTCAAAAATGCCTTTAAAAAATCCAAACAAACAATGGCAGTGATGTCTTACCCTCCTCCACTACTCTTGTTATCTATTATAAAAGATAACCAGATTACTAAAGCAAGAGCATCCCTGAATAATATCCATGATGGCCTGAATAAATAATATTGCTGTCATCTACCCAATTCTGTATACAAGTTTTTAACAATTTCTCCAAAATCTTAACAATTACAGAAGAAATATTACTTTTCTAACATTTAGTGTATTCAGTATTTGGAATTCATTCACTTCTAACGCTCACCCCTCCTTATCCATCTAGGAATTAATTCTGCTTACCAGAATGGAACATTCTAATAAATGACCATTGAATTACAATGTATGGCTTACCTTCATCCACTGCTCTTGTTAATCTCTTGTGAAAGGCAACCAGGATACTAAAACAAGAGCATCTTTTAACAAATCCATGCTGGTCTGTATAAATGATATTGCCCTCATGTCTGATAACCCATTTTTCCAAAATCTTAACAACGATACAAGAAATACAAGCTGGTCTGTAGTTTGAGGAATGGGAAAAGTTCTGTGCAAGGTTTTTATTAAACAATCAGATTAATGGCACAGTCAATTCTGCATCACATTCTCTTAAAATACATGGCAAAATTCCATCCAGTTCCCCTGCCTTATTGAAGTGCTCATGTTCAGAAATGCATCCTCTTCATTCACTTCTAATCCTACATCCCTCCTTATCCCTCTGTGAAGAAAGCTTGCTTTACCAATATAAAACACCCTAATAAATTGATTATTAAATAGCTCAGCTATGTCATCTACTTTGTCACCTTTTTACTATATCTATCCAGCAAGGTAATATGTTCACACTCACTTTTCCTCCTATGGGCCACATAATGGAGAAATTCCCTGGGATGATGGCACTTGTTGAGCCATCTCTTCATTGCAAGCTGCTTAAATTAATAATAGCCTTATGCCAGCTATCTTTGATTGGCTGCCATTGGAGATTGAACTGCCCATTCAGCCTCCAAAAGTTAGATAGGGTTAAATAGCCTCGTCTACTCCCTATACTGGAATAATATGCATTAGTTGATTTTTTTTATTTACTTTTTTATTGCACAGGAACATCCATGGAGATCAAAGACTCATCACAAGAAACCATTCTAATTATTATTGATCCAATACCTGTCATATCTAATTAAAAGAATTAATTAATATCATATCATATCTAATTAATCCAAACCATAGGATCCATTGGGAAAAGTCTAAACTTTTACATAGATCTTTATATAAACATGAACGTTTATGCAAAGAAAGTTCTGAAGCCCTACTACACAGACCAAACTTAAACCGCAACGACGTTCTTACTATTCCTTGAGTGTGGGAAATTGTCATACAAAATTGTGTTAAATAATTATTTTATTTTATTTTTTTTTTTGTAACACGTTATTCACGTTTAATGAGATTCTATTGTAATCATGCACCCTAACTGTATGTTATTCCTATTATTGTTTTAAACTACTTTTTAAACTACTTAGAATGAAATATTTACAATTAAATAATTTTCACTGTGGTTGATACGTGTGTTTTAACTATGATCGCACCACAGGTTTCGTTATTTAAAAAAAAAAAAAACTATCATATCTATTCTTGATACCGTTTCTTTATGGATGTAGAGTACTCAAGATTTTATTAATCACTTTATACTGATTTGTTTTATAAAATATATATTATTCTCTGAAAAACCAAAGAGATTCAGTCTTAGATAAAATTGAAAGAATCTAAAAGTCACTTTTATTTTTTATAAAATATGTTTTATTTATATCTATATACATATATATCTATATCTAATTATTTGTATAGAGAACAAAAGGAGAGCTGAAAAAAGAAATTGCTGATCTCCAGCCCTCAGATCCACCTCGGGTTAATATTTGTCCTCCTTCGCCTCAAAGCAATGCAAATGGGTCAAAAGCCAAAAATTTTAATTAGTAAGTTTTATTTGGTAATAACAGTTATTCATATGTTTTTTTAATGAAAATATTAACTAATTCTATATTCCCTACACACACACACACACACACTTTTTCCTTGACTGTGTGCTTTCAGGGGAAAGGAATCCTTGATTATCTTGATTATTGTTGATATTTACGTAGTTTTTTTTTTCTAGTAATTCTGTGCTTTTTTTGTTGTGTAAAGACCAGATATACTGCATAAACACTATTTCTAAAAGTGTTAGAAAAAATGCAGACAAATCAAATTATGAACTTTTTAATAAGATATATGCCACCTTTGGTTTGAATAATTATTATTATTATTTTTTTTTTTTCATGGTGAACTCATATAAGAGGGTTGAACAACCTATGGAGATGTTTAGACATTTGAGCTTGGCAAGTGCAAGAAGAATGATTGTTATGGGAGATTTTAGATACAGCACTGGGGAGAGGAAGATGCATGTAGCAATAGGGGAATGGAATTTCTAGAATTCTTGAGGGACAAATGTCTTAGCCAACATGTAACAGAGGGAACAAGAGGTTCAAAAGTTTTGGATTTGGTTATAGCATCAGAAGAGTTGATAATAACTGAGTTGACGTCTCTCCCACCAGTTGGAGAGAGTGACCATGTGGTTTTGACTTGGAAGATGAATATACATGCAGGAGTATCAAAGAGATGGGAACATATGTGGAATTATAAGGCAGGTGATAATAATAGTCTTAGACGTCAACTAGGGGAAGTTTTATGGAGGGAGGAATTGGAAGGCCGTGATATCAATAGTGCTTGGGAAATTGTGAAGGAATATGTTAGCAGCAATAGTAAACTGTATTCCACAAGTGAAGAAGAAGACACAATTTGGTGTAAAGTGAATGACAAACAACATTAAACAAGAAACTGTATGTGAAAAAGAGGCTATGGAAGAGATATAAGGAGAGAGGTGAAGAGCAGATGCATGCAGAATATAAGACACAGGCCAGGAGAGTGATTAGTATGGTAAGGAAGGTGAAACTGGAATATGAGAAGAGATTGGCCCTAAGATCCAAAGAAAATCCTAGGGAATTCTTTAGCTATGTGACCAGTAGGAGGAGAAATGATTGTGGAAGAATGACATTGTGGGATAAAAATGGGAATAGAGTGACTGATGCAGAGGACATAGTGGAATTGTTCAATGAACACTTTATTGTTGTATTTCATCCTGAAGGAGTAAATTTTAATACCAGAGGGATAGGGAATGTTCGAGGAGAAGGAGAGTGTGTTCCAAATACTGAGTACTCTGGATATCAGTAAAGCTGTGGGACTGGATGGTCACCACGAGTTTTGAGAGAATGTGCTAAAGATCTGACAGCTCCTGGCTTTTCAATGAAAGTCTGACTGTGGGAAAGATGGCCAGGGAATGGAAGGACGGTAAGATAGTGCCATTGCATAAGGGCAGTAGCAGATTGGAAGTGTCTATTTATAGGCCAGTTTGTGTTTCATCAGTAGTTGTTAAGATCTTGGAGAAATTAGTTAGGGACTGTATACAGCATTTGGCAGATGAGGGTAATGTTATCTGTGAGAGTCAACATGGATTTGTGAAGGGTGCTCTTGTTTTAGTAAAATGCCAGCCTTTTATAATAAAGTTACAAGAGCATTAGATGAGGGAAAGGCATATACTGCCATTTTCTTGAATTTAACAAAGGCATTTGACAGGGTGCCACATGATAAGCTGATATTTAAGTTACAGCACATGGGTTTGGATGGCAGGTTGGTCAACTGGATTCAGAATTGGCTCTCCGATAGGTATCAGAGAGTTGTGTATGGTAGGGCAGTTTCAAGGAGGCAGAAGGTTACAAGTGGGGTCCCACAGGGCTCAGTACTGGGACCTATATTGCTTAACCTTTTTATCAATGACCATGTCAGTGGATTACAGGAGGGTATTCAGTTGTTTGCGGATGATGTGAAGCTGGGAATTGTTATTAGTAATAGTGCAGATGTGGTAGCCCTGCAAGAGGATTTGAATAAGCTAGACAGATGGGCAAATGAATAGGGATATCGGTTTAATGCAGCAAAATGTAAGATCTAGAAATTTGGGACACATCGATGGGACGCTGCATACTCAATTGGAGGAGCTATACTGGAGGAAGTACGGGGAGACAAGAGACCTGAGGTTGATGATTGATAGAAACCTAAAATTTAGGTGACATATTGCAAAAGTGAAGGTAACACAGAGGATTGCTGCAATAATGAGAAGGACACTGACCTGCAGAGATAAAAGAGTTATCATTCCACTGTATAAGACCCTGATCAGACCACACTTAGACTATTGTTCTCAGATTTTTTCCCCAGGATTTGAAGGGAATAAATTAACTGTGGAAATGGTACAAAGGCAGATAAAAGAGATGGTTTCAGGACTGTACAATGTTAGTTATGAGGATCGGCTGAGGGCATGTGGACTGCAGCGTTTGGTGAATAGAAGGAGGAGAGGTGATATCTTTGAGACTTTTAAACTGTTGAGAGGTGGTTACAGGGTTGATACTGGGGAGTTTTTTTGCTTGTTTGAAAAGTGGGAAGGAGTGATGACAAGGGGCCATCCCTGGAAGTTACGAAAGGAAACTGTGAGAAAGTGGATGAGGAGTGGTTTCTTTGCATGGAGGGTGGTTGAACCGTGGAATGCATTGCCTGATAGAGTGGTGAGAGCGAAAATGATCAATGAGTTTAAGGAGTGGTATGATTGACTTTGTGTTTCCTAGGTGGGACCTCCTGCGATGAGTCTTTTGTCTCCTTGGAGGCCTAAATAATAATAATAATAATAAATTATTCAAATTGGATATGAACACCTGCGGGTTGTAATCCACTCCAATAGGCCTTAAACAGGGATACTTTATTTTGGACACCCTGTATGTTTAGTCAGATGCTGCTATACACCAAGCAGTGTGGAAGGTGGTGGTAGTGATGAAGAAATGTATAAGCAATTTCAGTTAGTAAACATGTGAGCAGTATTCTAAACATGGATTTAGGATTTGTGTAGTGAAGAGTTGGTTGGGTGTAAAATAGACTCTTCAACAAAAGAGAATGCCAAGTTTCTGGAATGTGATGCGATGTGTTTATGCCAGGAAAGACTGGAGGTAAACATCACTCCAAAATAGATCTGATCTTGTCTGGTGATTATGTATTACTGAAGATTAGGATAGATGAGCTGGGGTTCTCTTTTGCATGAGAAAAAGCAAGACTGTTTTTGTGGCATTGAACATAAGGTTTTCCTTGCGCAATTAGAGAATAGTATGTAGATCAATGTTTAAGGCAATAGTTGTAGATGATTTTGTAGCCTGGGATGTTAGAATACCGTATCGTTATCGTAAGGAATGTGCATAACAGTTAACTACACCCTTTAACTGGTTATTTAATGAAAGTCTTGGAGTGGATAGGGTTCCTAAGGAGTGGAAAGAAGGCAAAATAGTACCACTGAACAAGCATGGTTCTAGGACAGATGTTTCCAATTATAGACCAGTCTGTATAACTGCAGTTGAGTCAAGGTGTTGGACAGATTAGGAATAGAATACAGAATTGGATTGATGGACATGGCATTCTTTATGTTAGTCAGCATGGATTTGTAAAGGATAGGTCTTTTTAGTAATTTCCTTACATTTTATTACAAGGTAATGAGTGTGTTAGATAAGGGAACATCATAACCAGTGAAATTCTTGGGCTTTGCAAAAAAGATTACTACATGAAAAGGTGGTGCAGAGGATGGGAATAGATGGTATATTGGTTAGAGGGATCAAAGATTGGCTCTCTGTACAATACCAGCAAGTTGTGTATGATGGAGCAGTGTCTTAAAAAAGGAAATTAACCAGTGACGTACCCTGAGGATCTGTTCTTGGGCCTCTACTATTTAAGTTGTTTGTAAATGATATATCATGTGGACTTACTGGGGATCTTCAATTGTTTGCTGAAGATACAAAATTATATGCCAATATAATTCCCTTCAGGAAGATCTGAATAGACTTTTGACTTGGACAGAGGAGTTGGTTTGTAGTTTTAGTATTAATAAGTGCAAGGTGTTGCATTTTGGAGTTCAGAAATATAATGCTGTGTACTATGTTGATGGTACCGTACTGCAGGAAGTGGATGAGATTTGAGATTTTGGAGTGATGGTTGACAGTAGACTAAAGTTTAGAGGGCATATTGCAAGTGTTGCAAAGACTGGACATCATGATATCCTAAGGGAGAATTACCTGAGACAGCATGTGATGGAATATACTAGTGGTTCACGAGCGCTCAATCTAGTAATTGCATCTGAGAATTTGTCTATAATTTCTCACAATAGGTGAGAATAATCATATAGTCTTGAGGTGGGAGATAGCTAATTGTGTGAAATTTTCAGTTAATATGGGGTATATGTGGAAATACAGGACTGGTAAGTATGACAAGCTTAGGGCAAGCCATGGGACTGACAAGCAATAGCATGTAAAACTGCAACTTTCCATGTCGATAGTACATCAAAAGTGGTAAAAGAGTGTTCTTTGAGGAAGATAATGACAAACTGCATACTTCCTTCAAAGGAAAAGAAGTTATGAAAAGAAGGATTGAAAGGAATTATGAAAGAAAGTTAGCAATGCATGCTAAAGATGATCCCAAACCATTCTTTTGATATGCTGCAAGTAAAAGAAAGAATGTTTATGTCAGAATGATTTTCATGATTGCTGATTGTAGGGAGGTAACTGAATCAGTCGGAATAGTAGAATTCCTAAGTAAACACTTTGCAAGAGTATATCATCCAGATGGTGATATTCCAGGAACAAGAGAACCAAAGGCTTATATGGGAACTGAAGTAAATTCAGCGGAGGTGCATAGTACTATATATTATAGAACGTTAATGTGAATACAGCTGTGGGATTGGATGATATACCAGCTTGAGTTTTACATGAAGCAGCGAGGGAATTGTCAGTGCCCTTGATCATATTGTTTAATCTAAGTCTCAGCTCTGGAATAATCCCTAGTGGATGGAAAGAGGAGAAAATAGTTCAATTGTATAAAGGAGGCTCCAAGACTGATGTAGCAAATTACCAACTGATCACCATATCTGGAGTTATTGTCAAAGTATTGGAGAAGTTAGTCAAGAGCAAAATACAGGATTGGATACATGGAAATGGGATACTGTATGGGAGAGAGCATGGTTTTGTGAAGTGTAGGTCATGCTTCAGTAACTTGTACATGTTTTACATGTACAAGTTACAGTGACGGCTGAGTTGGATAAAGGTAATGGGTTTACAGTGATACTGCTATACTTTTAAAGCCATATAGTCTCGGCATTAGTGGATGCATCGACTTTAATCTTAGTTTTAAGTCTGTTGGCCAGCTATCCATATTACATAACAAGTCGTTGGTATCATTGCGATTCTTTAATGTGATATCTGAATCTAAAACACAGTAGGTAGATGTATCAGAGCGTAAGTTAGTGATCTTTTCTTTGTAATCTCTGGTGTTAAAGATCACTGTAGAGTTTCCTTTATCGGCTTTTAAGATGATGATTTCTTTATTTTTCTTCAACCTAAACATAGCACTTTTCCCTAGAGGAGGGATATTTTTGTTGGGAGCGCTTGAAGAAGAGAGAATGATAGTGCTTTTTAGTCTGAGATCATTAGCTATGGGTTCCAGTAATGACGAAACTGCTTTTTCTATGTTGCATATGATGTCAACTTTAGGAATTTGGTCAGGGGTAATAGCAAAGTTGAAACCTTTTTTAAGTATACTAATTTCCGGTTTTGTTAAAACGTGATCGGAGAAATTGAAGATAACTGTGTTATCCGACAGATTAGGTTTTGACTGAAATCTTTTTTCATGAAGAAAGAACTTTTTAATTTAAAAAGTTTTTTAATTTGGCTTTGTTTGCTGATTGAAAAGGCCTTGTCAAAACTATTATTTATCATTCTGTCTAGAAAAGGCAGTTTCGTCGTTACTGGAACTCATAGCTAATGATCTCAGACTAAAAAACACTATCATTCTCTCTTCTTCAAGAGCTCCCAACAAAAATATCACTCCTCTAGAGATAAGAGCTATGTTTAGGATGAAGAAGAATAAAGAAATCATCATCTTAAAAGCCGATAAAGGAAACTCTACAGTGATCTTAAACACCAGAGATTACAAAGAAAAGATCACTAACTTACTCTCTGATACATCTACCTACTGTGTTTTAGATTCAGATATCACATTAAAGAATCACAATGATACCAATGACTTGTTACGTAATATGAATAGCTGGCCAACAGACTTAAAACTAAGATTAAAGTCGATGCATCCACTAACGCCGAGACTATATGGCTCTCCCAAAGTTCACAAAAATGGAATACTGCTCTGCCCTATTATTGATGGAATTAATTCGCCCGCTTATTCATTATCGAAACACCTCGCAGGTCTCCTTAAGGCACACATCCGCAATTCGGATACCTACATACGAAATTCACAACATTTCGTTGAGAAATTAAGTAACATCTTTATTCACCAATATTCCAGTAGATGAAGTAATCGACATTTTAAGAAACCTCTTCCCTCGAGACATTACTTCTCTGTTCCATCATTGCTTAAAATCTAATTTCTTCCTATGGAATAAAACGATTTATCAACAATTAACAGGCCTTGCAATGGGCAGCCCTCTTTCACACCCCTTGTGTGGATCTCTTCATGGAGAAACTTGAAAGTAAAATTTTATCTCAACTAGACCCTAAATCCACAGTGTGGTGGAGATATATGGACGACATATTTATTGTTTGGAAAAACACAGAAAAGGACCTGTTTGATTTTCTCAGCAAGATCAACTCATTGCATCACAAAATTAAATTCACCCTAGAACTTGAGAAAGAAAAACAGTTACCATTTCTGGACACTTTAATTAAGAAACAAATAGATGGCCGCATCAGCCTTACAGTCTATCGCAAACCAACCAACACAGGTCAATACTTGCACTTCACTTCTTCATACCACATTTCTCAGAAACTTTGCATCGTACACATGCTAAAAAATAGAGCCTCTCTCATCACTACAGATGATAAAGATCTAAAAAATGAACTATCCCTGATATCAAATAACCTTATAAACAATGATTATCCTAGAAAATTAATCCACAATATACTTTTCTATGACCCTCCACAAAGACAGCCTGAAGATATACATTATAATTTCACTATCGTGATTCTGTATACGTGGACATTTTCCAATAAAATTGCTACACTCCTCAAGCCACATGGAATACGAGTGGCTTTTAAATCTTCAAAGACCATCTTCCAATTCTTAAGATCTCTAAAAGAGAGTCATCCTTTTTTCAAATATATGCCGGAGTTTACATCCCCTGTTCATGCAGCTTAAACTATATTGGTCAGACCTCTAGAAGTTTTGAAATCAGAAAAAAAAATGAACACATAAGAGACGTAAACAATAATAGAGAAGACAAATTGGGGTTAGCTTTTCATTTCTCCAGGACAAACCATACCATATCATAAAATGGAACAAAAGCTTTATACCAAGGATTAATTCTGCCTGAGATTTGGAAGACCCTCATAAGATCTCTAAGCATGCCAGAATTAAATCTTGCTGCCAATTACAGAACTTTCCTACATAACAACAAGTGAGATCATACACTCTCCATGCAGGTGATGTATGCGTTCTTCTGTTTTTTGTAAAAATACAATTGTATTCGGTTCTTCCTTCATTTATAATTTTAGTGTAACAGTTTTAGTGTTTAAGTTGTCTTACATCAATTTTTTACCCTGATGAAGCCAAACAGCTAAAGTTGGCGAAATTTGTCGGTACTTTTTAACTTAGTTTGAAATAAATTTGACCTACAAATGGAAGTCAATCTCTCCTATAGTTCTTGTGATCAAAAATAACCTTTTTATCATTAAGAAGTTATATCCTTGGTTTCATCCTTTATCCAAGTGTAAGTAAACTTTGTTTTCTTACACTTGAATAAAGGATGTTCTTTCATTCTCTATACTCATGCTACCCATTTCTTCATTCATAAACACCACTTTAATCTCTCACTTGTTTCTCTTTTTCACATTGCTTCTTACTTGCTTAGATTCATTCTCTCCACTTATTACTCTCCTTTCCACGAGCAGTCTCTCCAAATGATTCATACCACAACCATTCAAATGCAGCCCATGACTCTTCTACATTCAGTTCCTCCTTCAAACTCATTCCATGCATTAACAAATTGCACTCCTTTCTCCTCACACATTTTCACTATCATTCACAATATTTGCTCTCTGCCTGATCTCATCACTGTCTTACATGGCAACACACTGACTACTTTTCCTATCACTCTATATCTTTTATCCTTCTCGACAACCTCCTGATATCCAATCTTACGTGTTCTTTGTTCCAAATCATTTGTCCCTATTATCACTATCAACTCTTTTACTCGCTTACTATTCATATCCAGTGCTTCAATTACTGTATTTCTTTTACTTCCAGGAAAAGACACTTAGTGCATCTTCATGTTTATCACACTTCTAATAATTGAATCTCCATATAATGCCACTCATGGATCTTTTTTTTTTCTCTTTCATATCAACATCATTCATTATCATTTTCTTCACTCTTTCTTATATATCTACAATTCTCTTAATTTCACTCTGCATCCATCTCATCTCTTGCCTCATCTTAACCAACTCAGCTTTCAAATGTTGCATCATTTTTTTTTGCTGTCATTCACTCTCTCTCTCTCTTTTATCACCAGTCACACATGGTTGTTCACCATCAGTGCCACTCACTACCTTACTGTTAATTGTACTCTGTTTTTCAACTTCTGCTACATTCATATGTCTTTCATCTTTCTTTACATCGATTGTTAAGTTCATCAGATTTCTTGTTTGCTTTTTCAAAACTTTTTAATACTATTTCGCTGCTCTTTTACAGTGTCTCTCTTTGTTATCAGATGAGCACTTATTATTATTATTATTTTTATTATTATTATTACCCTCAAGACCTCATGGAGTCAAAGACTCATCTGGGAGGTCTTCTCATACTTCTAATACTTCTCATATACTTCTTATTCTTATTCTTCTCACACTTCTCATATACTTCTTATTCTTATTCATATTCTTCTCACACTTCTCATATACTTCTTATTCTTATTCATATTCTTCCTATACTTCTCATATCATTCTCACTAGTAACACATTCAGTTACCATTATATTACCCGACATCAAGTCTGCATTCGGATCACACTTTGTGCACACCTTCCTTCCATTCACTTAAATATCCATAATTTATCGACATAATCTAACAAATACATATAGCACACTTCACATTTCACAAAACGACTAAAATCAAAATTAAATTCTTGTAAAGACAAAACTGCTGCCATCTTTCCTTTGCTGTTTACTATACTCTGTTCTAATGATTTTGTAAACAAACTTAAACAAACTACCCACACACACAATACTGCATGCGCATAATTTCTACTCTTACACATAAACACACACTTATTTACAGTTAATTAGTAAAAAAAAAAAAAAAAAAAAATCTTATTTGAACCGGGAGCCTTCTTTATACAAACCTTCCAGCGAAAAGCGACCTGCCAATTCTATCTAGCAGCCAGCATGTTGAAACTGCTTTACTGCTGTACTGTCAAATGTACTCCCTAATTCATTAATAATAATGTGTTGTGAGTGCTCAGTAATGGATTTAGTTTAATCCTTTATCCCAGTGAGAGCAAACAAAGTTTGCGCCTGAAAATATCTTCAGGACTAAATATATAGTGTTGTACTATCTTATCCAGTAAGTAGTGCAACACCAAGGCAACTCGTGGCAAAGGTGGAGCAAGCTACCAGGCACTTCTCTTGGCTCCCACTGAAGAGACCTCAATAAAGGTCGAAACTAGTCTGGGTAGATGGCCAATCCCTTTAATGCATAACAGTATACATATCCACATAGGAAATGTGTTTTGCATTATGGGAGATACTGGGTTAGAAGTGCCTGGTAGCTTGCTCCACCTTTGCCACGAGTTGCCTTGGTGTTGCACTACTTACTGGATAAGATAGTACAACACTATATATTTAGTCCTGAAGATATTTTCAGGCGCAAACTTTGTTTGCTCTCACTGGGATAAAGGATTAAACTAAATCAATTATAGTCTAACCTAGTGATAAATAAATTTTCAACATCTTTCTCTAAATCCAGAGTAATTTTTAAAAAAAAGGTGATAAACCTTTTGGCAACTCCCATAGGCACAGATGACTTGCTACTGCTTCTGCTTGGTATCTCCAGCTCTGGGCCTGGCTCCCACTGAAGAGACCTCAATAAAGGTCGAAACTAGTCTGGGTAGATGGCCAATCCCTTTAATGCATAACAGTATACATATCCACATAGGAAATGTGTTTTGCATTATGGGAGATACTGGGTTAGAAGTGCCTGGTAGCTTGCTCCACCTTTGCCACGAGTTGCCTTGGTGTTGCACTACTTACTGGATAAGATAGTACAACACTATATATTTAGTCCTGAATCACTGGGATAAAGGATTAAACTAAATCCATTACATTATAGTCTAACCTAGTGATAAATAAATTTTCAACAGTGCTCAGTAAGATCATCTACAGTGCACGTGAGAAGAAAGGAGGAGAACAGGGAGTTTCCTAATGGTAATATAGTAATTTTCTCTCATAATCTGATTTTTACCTCCATGCTAGTGATCCTTCCTGCCTGCACTTAGTATCCATATGCCCATGAGTGTGGAGATAATTTTCTTGATATTCACTCCACAGTGATTTCATTATTTTCAATGTCACTTTCCTCAAGCAACTCATGCATATATTGATATTCTTCCCTTGTAGCTTCTTATGCTTTGGCACTTTTCCACTTCTAAGTATGCTGTAATCACCAACTTCATAATTCCATACATATCTCTTCTTAAGTGAGAATTCCATGTTGGGAATCTCCTAGTTCAAGACTGCATAGTTGGAGTGTTTCCCCACCCAGAGGCAGAGTGACTTCATCTTCTTGATGCTATTACTAGATCAAGAACTCTCAGATACCCTCCATCATATGTTTTTTCAGGTAATTTATCAGTTACCTAAACAATGGTGTTGAAGTCTTCTTCTCATAATAATTTCTCATTTGCACTGATTATGCTAATATGTCAATATACGGCATCCATATCTTTGTGTGCACCTTGAATCTACAGCAGAAGCAACAAGGAACAATACACCGTATATTTGACCTTTATCTCGAGATAGCTTCAAATGAACTGCCTTTCCAAAATCTTCATTAACTATGCCTTTAGCTGCTTGCAGTTTTTCAGTTATTATCTGTAATACTTCTCATCCCAACCATTCTCTATATCCTTCCTGAAAATATAATGTCTCTTACATTTTATCCCTATATCATCTTCTGTCAACTAAGTCTTACAGCTGGCAACAATTTTTTATTTTGCAATTTTGAGTCAACAATGTCAAAAATTCCTCCCTTTTGTTTCTAATACTTCTACCCTTCAGAAACATGCATTTCAGCATATTGCTTTAGCCTCCACTCATCCTTATGAAGATCTAATTACTATCCCATTCAGATTTGAAATCTACGGCTTCCCCAGATTTCAGATTTGAAATCTGGGGAAGCAGTAGTGGTTGTATCATCATTTATGTACTCTCACTCATTTTTCAAAGCAGCGGCTGTATACATACTTGTCTGCACCCCCCCCCCCCCCATCATCTGTAGTCTGCATGATTTTTCTCTTTCCACTTCTCATTACCAACATTTCTTCAAACATTTAACTTCCATACCATTCTTGCTATTATTCTGAAACCATTATTACTATCATTATGTGACCCCTCAGCAGAATCTGACTCATTATTGAAGGGTGCTCTAAACCACTCTGCACTACACTCTACATCTACACTCTGCCATCTGGTAATAGTCTTTTTGTCTGATAATTGCATGTGTTCTCTGGCCAGTTTGCTTGTATTCAGAATGAAAACTGGAGAGTTGGACTCTCTAACATGAATTAAAAAATGCAATGTGTTACAGTCACATAGATATGACTACATACTGTATTGGTGGAACTGTACTTCTGGAAGTAGATGAGAGTCAGGATCTTGTGGTGATGGTAGACAGTGGACTAAAGTTCTGAGGGTACATTGTGTCACAAAGACTGTACATCACATTACTGCTATAATAAAAAGTACAATGACATGTAAGGATAAGGAGGTGGTTTTGGTGTTTCTGTATAAGGCATTGGTCTGACCACACATGTACTATTGTGCTCAGATTTGGTCACCTGGTTTTTATTGTGATGTGTAAACACTACATGTTTCCATGATCTAAAGATGAATGATATCACTTTGGTGATATCAGGACTCTGGAGAGTTGGTTATTAAGAGCATTTGAGGGAATGTGGATTACATAGTTTGGTAAATAGGACACGGTGATGTCATTCTTCGCACATCTTTGGATATTTCCATCTATGACAAATTAATACAGAAGGAATTATTAAAAGAGTGGATGTTAAGATGAGAAGAATGAGAGGGCATGCTTAAAAGTTGTATAAAAATGTGGTGAAGAAGGGTGTGAGGAGTAGATTTTTAATGTGCAGAGTTGTTGGTGAGTGGAATGCATTGTGAATATAGGGAGTGTAAATGACTTCAAAGTTTATTATGACAGACATGCTGCTGGTTGAATGGGTCTCCCACAATGAGTCTGTTGACTCCATAGAGGTTACCAAAGTAATAATAATAATAATAATAATAATAAAATTCATATGAGGCCTGATCAAGGCCTTGTATATGGGTGTCAAAAAGCTAAGGACGAACTACATTTTTATCTGTAAAAATTCGACTGTAGTAGTCATGAAAAAATTTCATGACTACAGCCAAATGGGAACATAAATTTATTGCCAGCATACTAATAAATTATATTACACAAAAAATGTGTTATAAATTTAATACATATTAAATTGCAATATGTTTTTTGTGAAAGTTACTCATTTCTTAAGGACATAGTTAAGGAATTAATGTACAGTGCTTACAGAAAACTATGTAAAGAGATATTTCAGTATGGAATATGTCCACCTTGAACTATTGTTATACTTATGTTCTTTATTCTATTACCCTGCTTTGTCTTTACTTCGTGAATGGATGTGTTAAAGATACCAAGTAATTTTAAACCTGGTTTTACTCCATTTTTTCCAAGTAAGCAAACAGACAAAATGTCAAGTTTGTGCCTGCAATATATGCAAGACTAGCTGATCCCACAGGTAGTGCAAGACCAAGGCAACTCGTGGTAGACGTGGAGCAAGCTCTGATCACTAATCTTAATATTTACCCTTAATGCCAAAACACATCTCCAAGAAGGGGATGTATGATGTTTTGTATTAAAGGCAAGGGGCCACTACCCAGACCGGTTTCAACCTTTATTGAGGTCTCATCAGTGGGAGCCAGGCTAGAAATACTAAGATTTAGTAATGCAGAGCTTGTAAGTATTTTACCAAAACGAGTTACCATAAGGTGTTATAACCTTATTAAATAAAAATCTCAGGAGGAGATATAGATGTAGAAAGTTATTACTAAATCTTACTGCATTACTAAATCTTAGTATTTCTAGCCTGGCTCTCACTGATGAGACCTCAATAAAGGTCGAAACCGGTCTGGGTAGTGGCTCCTTGCCTTTAATACAAAACATCATACATCCCCTTCTTGGAGATGTGTTTTGGTATTAAGGGTAAATATTAAGATTAGTGATCAGAGCTTGCTCCACGTCTACCACGAGTTGCCTTGGTCTTGCACTACCTGTGGGATCAGCTAGTCTTGCATATATTGCAGGCGCAAACTTGACATTTTGTCTGTTTGCTTACTTGGGAAAAAATGGAGTAAAACCAGGTTTAAAATTACTTGGTATCTTTAACATACCCAAGTTAAAAATGCTTTCTACATCTATATCTCCTCCTGAGATTTTTATTTAATAAGGTTATAACACCTTATGGTAACTCGTTTTGGTAAAATACTTACAAGCTCTGCATTACTAAATCTTAGTATTTCTATTTCTAGCCTGGCTCCCACTGATGAGACCTCAATAAAGGTCGAAACCGGTCTGGGTAGTGGCCCCTTGCCTTTAATACAAAACATCATACATCCCCTTCTTGGAGATGTGCTTTGCATTAAGGGTAAATATTAAGATTAGTGATCAGAGCTTGCTCCACATCTACCATGAGTTGCCTTGGTCTTGCACTACCTGTGGGATCAGCTAGTCTTGCATATATCGCAGGCGCAAACTTGACATTTTGTCTGTTTGCTTACTTGGGAAAAAAATGGAGTAAAACCAGGTTTAAAATTACTTGGTATCTTTAACATAACTATACCCAAGTTAAAAATACTTTCGTGAATGGATGACTGCCTAAACTATCAACTGCCACCATCTCTCTATTTCTACTATATCCCATGTTCTTACACTCTATTGCCTAACAAATTTATTTGTTTTACGACTGCGCCAGTTAGACTGTATATATTGAATGTGAGATTATAAGATTTTAATCCAAAGACAAAGCAGATATTGTTTGTATTCTCTGCTTATATCAGTCCTTACCTTAAATTAGTTCTGGCTTAATTATAAATCACATAAACTTCCATCTTATGCAGGTTTGAATTTTTAGGATAGTGCATTGACAGAATCAGTCTGATTTGTTGTTCACAAACCATTTAATTAACTCAAAAGGAAATATTTACAGAATGATTCATATTCACTTATGTATACAGTGTCATTATAATTCTCATGCTAGTCTCAATTCTTTCTAATCTAACCTAAATTCTAAGCTAATTCACAATCTAGCATATCATTAACTGAATATAAGGCATACCTTGTTTAAGCTTAATTCAACATTAATATCTCGTAAACATAAACATTTGACATACATTCTTGTTCAGAATTATAACTACTTACAGTTCTTGTTCAGCACACTGTCTTTCACATTAATCTTTTGTTCACACTTAAGTGTTCTTGTCTTTCTTTCCATCTGCCAGCTTGTTCCTGATTTTCCTGCTAAATTTCTTCCTTCCGTCTATTATCCTTTCCTTGCCACATAGGATCCTTAACTTGGCGGTAGTGTACAGCTCTTTCCTTTTGAGACAATCGACACAATACTTCTCATGTGGTGATGGACCCAGGCAGAAGACTCAGAACCATGACACTTCTCTTTAGATTTCTGACTGTGAACCTAGTGTGACTGTGGACTCAGGTAAAAGAAGGTTTGAGAACCCTATGACAAACATCTTTCTCTTTCAATTGCTGACAACAACCTTATGTGATGATGACCCGGGTAAGAGAAGGCTTATAAAACCCCCAAGACAAATTTCCTTCTCAACGACCTGCCTTACATACACTCTGACTTCCCTTGTGCACATGTGGCTGTCTCTCGAAAATGGTCACGTATTGACCTTTGGACATGATGACGTCATTCTTCGTGCATCTTTGGAAATTTTCATCTATGACAATTCCTGGAATTCTTCACTATTTTTATAATTAGACTTACTGATTAATATGAGTTAATACCATTACATGATGACGTCATGAGTCACATTATTTTAACAAAGGCTCATTAGAAGATTACTACAAAAAATAAGTACATTCTCCTAAACAAAAAACATGTAAAAACGAACATGATAAGTTACATAGTCACATATCATGAGAGATTTTATACTATGATGCATCTCTCACAATGTTCATACAATGCTTACACCAAGTGATTCAGGGGTTCTTGGGGCAAATTGGTCCACTTCCCCTTCACAGCAAGAATGAGGCCTTGTTTGTTTTTTGGAGGAGAATTTCAAGCAACAGTGTGTTTCTTTATTGCATTCCAAATGTGTTCTGTGAGGTTGAGATCTGTGGAGTGTGCTGGCCATGCAATTCGATTAATATCCTTGGTTTCTAAGTATCCTGGCTGCTTGTGAACAATGTGGTGTGGCATTGTCATCTATAAAAATGAATTTCTCACCTACAGCACCATGGAACAATCAAACATGATGTTGAAGAACTTTATTGCAGTATCATTCACCAATCATAGTCCTTTTTTCCAGCACTTGTAGCTTGGTGCATCCATTAAGCATAATGCCTCCCCACATCATGACTACAGCACCACTGTATCTATCACTTTCAAGAACATTCTAATGATGGTAAGCAGCACCACTTTCATGCCAGATAAAGTGTCGTCTGGAATCAGAGGAAAGACTAAAATGACTTTCATATGTAAAGAGTACATTAACCCATTGATGTCTTGTCCAATTTTTATGGATACTACATCACTGAAAGTGTTCTCTACAATGAGTTGCGGATAAAGGGATGCAGACTGCAGGCCTTTGGTGTATAGGCCTACTTGTTTCGGATGTTTTGCTACAGTTCGTCAAGATATCTGCATACCTGTTCTTGAATAGAGCCAACTTGCAATCTGATCGGCTGCAGTGCGTCGATTACTTTTTGCTGTACCAAAATCTGCCTTCATGCTCCATGGTAGAGTGAGGGTGACCTCTTAGTAAACGTCTGGAACACATTCCATTGGTTTGAAACGCTTCCCAGAGCCTGGATGCAATGCTGTGTGAGATTCCAAACTCTTTGGCAATATCAGTAATTTTGCCACCTTCTTCAAGCTTTCCAATAATTCTTCCCTGCATGGAATCATCTAGATGATGTCTTTGAGGCATTACAAGACATCCAAGTTTGCTACTTTATTCCTTCACTAAAAGAGCTTCTTTCAAACACAGTTCGCTTAGTGCAGTCTTTTAACTTGTCTTTTATTTGACTTTTATCCTGGGTGCTACCACTTGTCCCCTTTGCACATAACTTGAAAATTTGAATGTGTACCTGCTTCCTACTCGAAATCGTCAATTATACAAATTGCCACAAGCTGATTTGTCCGAATTTTCAGTTGTAATATTCAGAAATACTGTACATCTTTAGGTTTTGGACAGTGTATAATGGAACCATCATCATCATCATCATCATCATCATCAAATTCCTGCCATGTACCCTCAAGGGGTGTACAGGATATGACAGTACTACATGAAAAAATTACATCATTACTAACTTCCTATCTACAATTTTCCTCCAAATCAGTCTGTTACTTGTCAAGACTCCAACATTATCAGATCTTATATTTCTATCGTCTAAGGCACTTTGTACCGTATCAATCCACCTATATCTTGGTCTTCCTCTGGGTCGTTTTCCTGCCAACCTGGCAGAATACACTTGTTTTGCTAATCTTTCCTCTCCCATTCTATTTAAGTGACCATACCATCTGAGATTAGCTCTGCTAACTCATTCCTGGATGCTGACAATGTCAAGTTCTTTCCTAATATCCTCATTTTTAATATGATATTGCCATTGATGCCATCTGTTCACGCCTCTAATCTTTCTCAGGACTCTCATATCTGCGGTCTCTAGTCTTTGGTCAAGTGTTTTACTTCTGACCCAGCTCTCAGATCCATAAGTTAAAATTGGTTTGAACACAGTCTTGTATACAGCTAATTTAGTGTTCTGACTAATTTCTTTCTTATTCCATATGAATTTATTCAATTGACTTCCCACGATACCAGCATTGCTGATTCTGTTGTCTATTTCTATATTTAGTTTACCATCTTCAGTAAAAATTGTGCGTAAGTAGCTGAAATGTTTTACTTGTTCCACAGGTTCTCCATTCACAACACAGTTGACATTTTCAATGATTCTGCCTATTTTCATTGTCTTTGTCTTTTTATTGCTGACCTTCATACCATATCTATTACAACAGCTATTCAATTTAGTCAGAGAATCTTGTAGACTTGTAGCAGATTTATTTAGAAGTATAACATCATCCGCATAAAGCAAAGAGCTGACATTAACATCTCCAATTTTGATATCAGGTTTAATACCACATTCCTTCATAATGTGATCCATATAGATAATGAATAACAGAGGGGATAATGTACATCCTTGTCTCACACCAGATTTAACATTAAACCATCTTCCTGTACTTCCTTCAATTCTAACTGCTGACTCACAACTCAAATAAAGACTAAGTATTGCTTGATATAATGCCCCATTGACACCATATAACTGCAGCGTATTGAATAGATTCTCTCTTGGCACCTTGTCATATGCCTTTTCCAAATCGACAAAACTTAAATACAGATCTTTGTTATATTCCCATGCTTTCTCGACTATTTGTCGTAAAGTGAAGATCTGATCCTGACAGCCTCTATTTGGCCTGAATCCAGCTTGTTCTTCACCAAGCTTTTCTTCCACAATTCTTCTCAACCGTTTCTCAAGTATACTTGCATAGATCTTGCCAGGAACACTCAGTAGGGAAATACCTCTGTAATTCTCACATTCAGTTTTATTTCCCTTTTTATATATGGGTACTATGAGAGCTCTACTCCAATCATCGGGAATTCGTCCCTCTGTCCAGGCTTTCTGAACTATGCAGTGCAACCACTGTAAGACTCTTATACCACCATACTTCAGCATTTCTGGTCGAATATCATCTACTCCTGCTGCCTTTCCACATTTCAAGCCTTTGATGGCTTTTTCTACTTCAAGTATGGATATGTATTCCTGACTGCATGCCTGGTCAGTGTTTTTTATCACTGTGCTGTCATCACTGCTTGTTTCATTTAGCAGTTTTTCAAAGTAATTACTCCATACTTCAAGGATATCTTTTTCTCCTGTTTTCATTTCACCTTTATCATCTCTAATTCCTTTTACAACACTCTTTCCTCCATTCCTAAGCTTCTTCAACAACCTCCAGAATATTTTGCCACCTTCTTGATATTTATTTTCTATATTCTTGCCAAAGTCCTCCCATGACTTTTGTTTAGCTAGTTTTACACACTGTTTAGCTTTCTTACATTTGTCTCTGTATTCTGTAAGAGTAAAAGCTGACTTATTTGCCAGGAACTTTTGATATGCTTTCTTCTTTTCCTTCACTGCCTCTTTAACTTCCTGTGTCCACCAGGGAGTTCTGATTTTTTTATTTTTGCACACAACCTCACCACATGCCTCTCTGGCAGAATCAATCAATGTTTCCTTCAGAGTTTGCCACTGAATCTCCAAGGTTTGATTCCTGTTCTCAAACTCTTTCATTTTCTTTTCAATAATATTTCTGTATTTTAGTCTACAGTTTACATCTGAGAGCTGCTCAACTTTTATTCGCTTTAAAACTTTCTTACATGTTATTCTTTTCAATATGAAATTCAATTTTATCCTGCTCAAGACTAAATAGTGATCACTTCCAATTTCAAATCCTCTGTACACTCTGGTGTCCTGCACCAGGGAGAAAACATCACTATCAACAATAACATAGTCAATGAGACTTTTCTTATTCCTAGCCTCTTCTCTCCATGTGAATTTGTGCACATTTTTATGTTGGAACATGGTGTTAGTAATAACCAGTCCATGTCCTGAGCAGAAATCCAACAGATATTTGCCATTATTATTAGCTTTGCTCTTTTCTCCAAATTTTCCCAAAATATTTTTGTATGTCTCACAATCATTTCCTACTGTACTATTTAGATCGCCAACAAGGACCAACTTTTCCTTTTTCATTGTGTCAGTTGCTTTTTCTAAAGCCTCAAAAAATTCCTCCACTTCTACCTTAGTAGAACCTTCTGTGGGACCATAGGCACAAATAAGTCTCATTGTCCAGTTCCCCATTCTCATATTTGCCCACATTACTCTACTCGAGACTGACTGCCATTCAAGAAGATTAGCCTCGTATTTTGTGTTGAATACTATGGCTACTCCTTCTTTTCCTTGATTGTTATTGCCTGAATATAACATTTTGTATTTATTGCTCAGAAAGATCTCACCAGTTTTGGTCTTTTTTGTTTCAGTCACCCCTATTATGTCGATCTGGTACTTATCTAATTCCTCAGCTAGCTCCATTTCTTTGCCATTCAGGCTTCTTACGTTGATAGTACCGATCTTTAACTCTGGTGATGTTGAGTTGGGGTTTGTTTTCAGATTTGTTCCAGTAGCTGACTTTTCGCTGTTCGCCCTGGTTCCCTGGCGAAAACAACGGGGGCCTTGTTTAACCGGGCGACGCCCCAGCCGGCATGAAATTTTGTCATGTTGTACCATCATTTTTTATTTTGGTTTAACCAATAAGAATACAATTTGGTCGGCTAAATCCCAAATTGCCAGCCCATCCTCGTTCGTTCAGTATCAAAGTAGATACCCAACAGGGTGCACCACGAGAAGGTGAGGATTGGACATTAGGTCAGAAGCCCTGGTCGGTTCTCCGCATTCCTTTAAAGGCTATGTGGAGGTCTCCTCTCAGTTATACAGCTTTGACCCTTAAGCACCCCATATAATGGAACCATAACCTCTTTATTTCTGCATGTTAACATCCTCTGCATTGTTGCCATAATCTGAGGTGATGATTTCATAACTTATGCAATGTGACCCCTGAACTTCAAGGTGTGTACTTTAGTCTTGAATCAACTGGTTGGCTAAGTGGTTAGCATATCCACTCTCCAGCCAAGAGGCTGCAGGTTTGAATCCTGCCTAGGCATGGATGTTTGTGATTGTTTTTTGCCTTCATACTTTCATTCATACAAGTGAATGAACACTCCCAAGATGGATTGGATCACTTTAGGAGAAGTGGATCCAACCCTCTTGCAATGGGAGAAGCCTTCACTCTATAGTGGATGGAAAATAGACTGATCATCATCATCATCAACCTTTGGTTCAAGAATTTCTTTCCACATTTTATTGCCTTTTATTTGCTGCCTTTACCCCTCTCCTAATTTTGTTGACTATAACTTTTACTTACCTTTTTAATCAATTGCCTGATTATCTGTTCTATCTCTTATGTACAGTGTAATCAACCTAATAGTTGCATGACCTTTCTTGGAGATTTTAGTATCCACAATTTGAACTGCCTTTCTCTAACTTTCACAGAGCAAGCTGAAATAAAGTCAAATTGTTTGCTGTCAGTTATTAGTTAATATACAATTACCATGTCTTCTTTCTTACAGTAAATGTCTCCTTATATTTTTATCTGCAGATCATCTTCATTTAACTCATATAATTCGTTATAGGGATTTTCAGAACAGTTTAACTGTTCATTAGGTATACCAAATACCTTTACCTTCTGCTTGAAACTGCTACTCTTGAATCTAGATGACTTTAGGTGGAGATGTAATTTTGGAAATGTACATTTACTTGCTGTTAATTTTTTTCACATCATTTTGAATTTTTTTTTTCTTTTTTGCCTTATTTGACACTGGTAATGATGCTTTAAATGATAAGGCTTAATGATAAGCCTCAATAAAAATATCATTTAAAAGGCTTTAAATGATAAGACTGTAAGATCACTGACTGACATATGGAACAAAATATAGGAAACTGGACACCTACCAAAAGATTTTAAGCACTTGACATTCCTACCAATACACCATTCCTACCAATACACCCTGGGCCTCCCCTGTCCACCCTGGGGGAGGCCCAGGGTGGACAGGGATACACAGCGTGAGAAAGGTGGATGCTCCAAGAGGAGGTGAGAGCATGTGTAGGCAGGAAAGTAATGGGATGACCAGGGATCAAGAGGACACAGATGTTGTTGCAAAGGGTTCTAAAATGAAGAAGCAGAAAGAGAAATGGCCCCAGTCTAGCATGGAGAGAGCACATCGAGTGAATGGTATCAGTGGAACTAGCTGTAGATCCAGAAATGAGTTGTTGTGTTTGTATACCAATGCTAGAAGCATAAGAAACAAGGCGGATGAAATGGTTGCACTAATTGCGTCTGTGCACCCAGAGATTGTCGGAATAAGTGAGACATGGTTAGATGAGGACGACATCCTGACAGGAATAGAGATGGAAAGGTATGATGTGTTTCGTGAGGATAGAAGGGATAAAAAGGGAGGGGGAGTGCTATTGATGATAGAGAAAGAGTTATGTCCATACAAGGTAGAGATGCAAGAGGGAAATAGGGCCAGTGGTTTTGAGGCAGTATGGTGTGAGATAGAGGTGAATAAAATCAAATACTTGGTGGGATGTTGTTATAGACCTGGTAATGTGGATGGTGGTGATAGTGAAATGTATAGTCAAATAAGCCAAGCAAATAAGAAAAGAGTGATCATTATGGGTGATTTTAATTATGGCAATATAGACTGGAATGAAGAGATAGCGACTGGAAGTAAAGAAAATGAGTTTCTTGAGTTTTTGAGGGATAACTACCTCAGACAGTATGTAACAGAGGGCACACGAGGATTAAGGGTCTTGGATTTGGTCATCTCATCGGAGGATGTAATTATAAATGAGGTGTCAAATCATCCACCAATTGGTGAAAGTGACCATGAGGTGATTACCTGGGTGGTTGCCAGCAGTGCAAGGACCCCTGTGAAAAAAGGGTATATGTGGAACTACAAGGGGGGTGATTATGAAGAGCTCAGGAGACAGCTTGCAGATGTAGCATGGAATGAGGAGTTAGCTGGAAAAGAGATCAATGCAGCTTGGGGGATTTTCAAAAACTATTTAGTAGATGCAGTGTCTAAATGTATACCATGGGTGAGAAGGTTAAATAAGGTAGGTGTGAGATGGATGAATAAAGAGATTAAGCATGCAATACAGAAAAAAAAGGCATTGTGGAGACAGCATAAGAGAAGTGGAAGTAACCAATTTCATGAGGTCTACAAAGACCAGGCAAGGAGGGTGACTTGGTTGGTGAGAGTAGCTAAAGAGAGGTATGAACAGCAGTTAGCTAATGAAGCCAAAAAGAATCCTAGGGAGTTCTTTCGATATGTAGCCAGCAAAAGAAAGAATGATTATGGAAGGATGACATTGATTGGAGGAAATGGTATAAAGACAGCTGTTGCAGAATGTGTTGTGGAGATACTTAATGAGCAATTCATAAAGATCTTTCAATCTTGTGAATGTGACTTCATGGAGAGATTAAGAGCAGTTGATGATGGGGAGGAGAGACTGACTGTAAGTGAGCAAGAGGTGTTTGGGGAGTTGAGTAAACTAGATGTAAATAAGGCTGTGGGACTTGATAATATATCACCACGTATTCTGAAGGAGTGTGCTAGAGAGTTGACACCTGCTTTGACATATTTTTTTAATACGAGTCTTGCACTTGGTCAAGTTCCTAAAGAGTGGAAGGAGGGCAAGATTGTGCCACTTCATAAAGGAGGTGATCGAACTCAAGCATCAAACTATAGGCCTATCTGTGTGTCAGGTGTTGTGGTTAAGTTGTTGGAGAAGCTTGTGAGAACTAGGATCCAGAGTTGGGTTGACAGCAATGGTGTAATTTTTGATGGACAGCATGGATTTGCTAAAGGGAGGTCATGTTTTAGTAATCTACTTACTTATTACAATAAAGTGACTGCTTCCTTGGACAGAGGAGAAGGATACACAGTAATATACTTGGATTTCGCAAAAGCTTTTGATAGAGTACCTCATGATAAGTTGACAGTCAAACTAGAGCAGATGGGGTTGGATATTAGATTAGTGCATTGGATTGGAGACTGGCTATCTGATAGGTATCAACAAGTTGTGTATGGGGGTGCAATATCCAGGAAAAGGAAAGTCACTAGTGGAGTGCCTCAGGGGTCTGTTTTAGGGCCATTACTATTTAACTTATATATTAATGATATTGGTGAAGATTTGGATGGAGATATTCAGTTGTTTGCAGATGATGCAAAGTTGGGACGAACCATAAAGAGTAGTGAAGATGTTGTGGCCTTGCAAGAAGACTTGAATAAATTGAGTGATTGGGCAAGCAAATGGGGATGTGAGTTCAATGTTGCAAAATGTAAGGGTTTTAAAATTTGGAAAACAAAGATGGGATGCAGAATTTATGCTTGGTGAGAATATATTGTTGGAAGTAGAGGAAATAAGAGATCTGGGGGTGATAGTGGATAAGGATCTAAAATTTAGGGGACACATCGCCAAAATTGTGAAGACAACACAAAGACTTCTGGGAATGATGCAGACGACACTGACATGTAGAAGTAGGGAGATACTTGTTCCAATGTATAAGGCTTTGATTAGGCCACACTTGGACTATTGTGCCCAGATTTGGTCACCGGGTTTTCAGAAGGATGAAGAGATGTTGGAAAGGGTCCAAAGGCGAATGACTAAGGTAGTTTCTGACCTCTGGAATGTTGAGTATGAGGAAAGATTGAAAAGATGTAATTTGCAGAGTCTCGTGGAGAGAAGGAAGAGGGGAGATATGATAGAGACCTACAAGTTGGTAAGGGGTTGTTATAGGATCAATGGTGGAGAAGTTCTACAGAGAATAGTGGGAGATCAGGGGAGAACCAGAGGTCATCCCTGGAGACTGTATGGGGAGGGTGTGAGTGGGGGAGTGAGAGGCGGGTTTTTTTTGTGCAGAGTTGTGAGTGATTGGAATGCCCTGCCTGAGAGCGTGGTGTCTGCAGGTAGTTTGAATGTGTTTAAGACACGGTATGATGAGATGTGTGTGGGGGATGTGGGGACCTCCTAGATGAGTCTTTGACTCCATGAGGTCTTGTTTTAATAATAATAATAATAATAAATGTGAAGAGTGTAGAACAATCAGTCAGATAGCAAAAGTTATGTCATATATCATCCTAGAAATAAATAAATCTAAAATCAAATTGTAAATTAATGAAACACAATCTGGTTTTCAGGAAAATAAAGGAACAACTAGAGAAGGACTCTTCAACATTAGAACTATTATAAAAAGATATCTAGAGAAGCAGAAAGAAGTCTACTTATGTTTTATTGATTACACAAAGGCCTTTGACAATATACAACATGAACAGCTAACAGAATGCATCAAAAAATTAGGAGTAGATTTTAAAGATACCAGATTACTGATAAATATATATTGGGAGCAAACTGCCTCTGTTCCTATATTGTTTAACCTCTATACTGAAAATATCTTCCAACAATTAGAAGAATTTAAAGGAGTCAGCATAGGAGGCAGAAATATAAACAGCTTAAGATATGCAGACAATACAGTACTGCTGGCTGAAAATAAAAATAAAAAAAATCTTCAAAAACCTGCTAGAAGAGACACTGAAACTAAGTGAAACATATGGACATAATTTAAACTTCAAAAAAACCAAAACCATGCTGGAAACCAGAGAAAAAAAGGGGAAATACCCAATATAAATATTATCATCATCTCATCTGCTTGGTAACAGGTTGAGTCCACTAAGAAGAAAGGTTCTCCACTTATTGCAATGTTTGGTCATCTCAGTCATAACTCTATAGCTGGGCAAATGGGAATGTTCTTTCAGCAACTTTATCCAAGTACTTCTTGGTCTGCCTCTAGGTCTTATACCTCCTATATATCCATTCAGAGCTAAATATGGCAATCTATGAGGGGCCATTCTCTGGATGTGACCAAACCATCTCAGCTGATGCTTACTGATTGTATCTATTATATCATCTGAGAAGTTTAAATCTATTCTGACTTGATCATTGGTCTTGTGTTGCATCCAGTGGGTGTTATTGATTTTTCTGAGGCATTTCATTTCAAATGCTTGAAGTTTCTTGATTGGTTATTGAGTTAATCTCCAGGCTTCTGAAGCATAGGTAGCCGAGGGGATGATAATTGTTTTATATAATTTTAGTTTTAGACTTTCCATATTTTATTTAGTTTATTTATACTGGTCCAACCAAGGTTTAGCCTGTGTTTTACTGTTTCTATGTTGTTGAGGTTACTGGGACTGCCAAGATAAACACATTTATTAACTTGTTCCAATGGATGATTTTCAAGATTTATAGACATATTTTCTTCTTCTCTACCTATTTTCATTATTTTTGTTTTATGAAGATTTATTTTCATACCATAGGTTTTATAGGAGTCATTTAAGATATTAATAGTTTTTAACTGTGTTTTAGAATCTGCTAGGATAATGATATCATCAGAATATTTGATGTGATTAATGTTGGTGCCATTGATTTTTACACCTGGTTCATCAGTTATGGTTTTATAGACTTCTTCTAGGAGGAAGATTGCCAGCAAAGGTTGGTCAATTGGTAGAGCCTCTGCTACTAATCACTCGTAAAAAGTTAAGCAGTTTTGAGCACGGTTAGTAGTTGGAAGGAAATCAATCGTTCGATGTCGTTGGCACACTCTCCCTCAATGAGTCTTTGGACTCCCTGGAGGTGTCACATAATAATAATAATAATAAGATAATAAAGAGTTGAGGTGAAAGAGGGCAACCCTGCATTACATCTTTCTCAACTCTGAAATCCTTGGTTTTAATATTGTTCGTTTTAACAAAAGTATCTCCATAATAATTTGTAATAAATGTTAAAATATCGGAATCCATTCTTACATTTTTTAAAATGGTGATCACTTTGTTTCTATTAACTGAATCAAAGGCTTGCTTGAAATCTATAAAACAACAGTATATGGGAGGTTGTATTCCCACTATTTTTCTGCTATATTATTAATGGTGAAGATGTGGTATATAGTGGATCTATGTGGCCTGAATCCTGCTTGATTTTCTTCTATGATTTTTTTTCTGTAAGCACCTGTGTTCTCTTTTGAATAATTTGGATGAATAGTTTATAGTTAATATGACTTAAGAGTGTTGTAGATCTGTAATTTTCACATATTCTTTTGTCTCCTTTTTTATGAATTGGTATAATAACTCCTATTTTCCAGTCAGTTGGGATTACTCCAGTATAAAGAATTTGGTTAAATAATTTCATTAAGAAGTTAATGGCTTCCTTGCCACCATATTTCCATAGTTCTATAGATATTTCATCTTTGCCCGTAGCTTTCAAGAGTTTCATTTGGTTCATTGCATTTATAATTTCTACTGCAGTTATGGGTAGTGCCTTTTCATATATCATCTCTTCTGTTATATTTTCCTCCTCATATTCTTTCTGAAAAAATGTTTGATAGTAGTCCTTCCAGATTATTTTAATATTTTGTATTGATCCAGTTTCTAGATTGTTTTTATCTTTCATTGTTAATGGTTTATCTTTATATATCTTAGTTAGTTCTTTTATAATTTTATATACAGTATAAATATTAAGATCAGAGGAAATACCTTAGATCAAGTAGAGAGTTATGTATATTTGGGTCAACTAATTACACAGAATGGAGAGTGTAATAAGGAAATATTAAGAAGGATAGAAATTGCTAGATCAACCTTCATTAGCATGAAAAACATTCTGACCTCAAAGGAAATTCACACAAAAACAAGAAACAGAAACCTGGACAATATCAAAATATTGTGAAAATAAACTAAAAGCCTTTGAAATGTGGATCCTCAGAAGAATCCTTAGAGTCCTATGGACTGCCAAAAAAAATTAACCTCTTAATTTAGAGATGATTGGAGAAGATAGGACTCCGTGGACAACCATTAAGAAAAGGAAAACCATCTACCTTGGTCACATATTAAGGCATGAATCCCTACAAAAAAACACTTCTAGAAGGAATGATCCAAGGAAAAAGAAGAAGAGGAGGAAGACAAAAAACAGATTGGGTGGGAAATATTAAGGACTGGACCTTTTTTTCTTATGAAGAATGTAAAAGAAAAGCACAAAACCGTACATGGCGGAAGCTTATGGTAGTCATCATCCTGGAAGGAAATGACATCTGACACACAGTAATGATGCTTCCCTTTCTGTTAACTACTGCTTCGTTGCACATCCTCCACCCCTTCTTTCCTCTTTGCTTCTTGTTGTCAGCATTATACTCCTGCTACATTTCTGTTTCGGAACTCATCCTCAACCTCTTTTATCTGCATTCTTCTTCCTCTTTACCACTGAATACATTAAACCTGACTATTGTTCATCTTTTCCGCTTTAACACTGGCTACATTATGCTTCGAAACAGTATTTTCCTCTTATAAATTTTCTCTTTTCTTTATCATAGCAGTAATGCTGGTAATAAGATTATCAGTTTTTCTTAGTTTTATTTATTTAATTCATAAATTATTTTTCTAATTAAGTTATAAGAGTTATTTGATGGTTAATATATCTATAAATATAACAGTGACCAGGAAAATACAAAGAATTGGAAAGGTAGCCAAGAAAAGGTGGATATTAATAAGAAGCTCATGTCAGAAGATGAAAAAGAAAATAATGAGTTAGATGAAGAAGGTATTGTTACTTATTTTATAGTTTATATATAAAAATTTTTAATAAATATTTTTTATAAATATTTCTTCACATATCCATGATGCTCCTTAAATATAACTCGTACCCCCCTTAGCTAAACTTAATGTAAACTGTATTAGAGGGTTAGATTATACAATATAGGAACAGCCCCAGTTTCACATCAAGCTTAACTATTGAACACTGTTTCTTCTTCATAAAAATGTAATTCTGTATGCTGTACAAAATGTGATCTATATAATTATTTGTCTCATGTTTGTGTGCCTATGTGCATGTAAATTATTTATAAATGGTATTAGTAGTTTCTCTTTTCTTTATCTTAGCAGTAATACTGGTAATTGTCCCTGTACGTCTAATTCAAAATATTCACATATTTACTTAGACACTAACTACACTGTCCTAATTTTTGGAATGAAAAATGGTTAAATTGTCAAGCAACAAACAGAATAAAGAAAAAATCAACAATGCATGAAATCATGGAAAATAAAATTCCCTTGGATTGTCCAAATAAAATAACCAAGTACCCAGCATTTCTTCCAAATCAAGACAGGAAAAATATAATTATTAATTTTGAAATAGGGAAACATGAGAAAAATTATTCTGTGTAGTTTAATGCTGTTTAATTTTTTATGGAGAGGATAGAGTGTTGTTGTTTCGGATCTAGGACAAATGCTAGATCCGAATAAAATAAGAGGGAATATAAATTAACAGAACAGAGAGGTAGGTAGGCTAAAAGACTGTGCAAGGAAGGTTTACATGAGATAATCAAAGGCAGGAATAGAGAACGTGTGTACAGCATGAGCAGGAAAATGGGGATTGTCAGGGTGGACAAGGAGATACAGTATAAGAGATTTGGAGACTAGAAGCAATAATTTTTATTTTTTTATTTTTATTATCCCATAGTATTATTACACCGGATCATAGAGGTCAAATTCATGTATTTTATACAGCACCTTTTCTGGGTTGTTCACATTTAGAACTATTCATACAATTTAGTAAGTGAATTGGTGATGCTTCCTCAATATTACATTTTTTGCAGATGGGGAAGACTTTTTTGCCATTGCTACACTTGATTGGTCTTGTGTGGCCTGTCTTGAGGCTAGAGATCATGGTAGTGGCACAGCGATTAAACTTGGAGTTGATGGTAGCTCCCGGTTTTTCTGCTGAATACCAGTGGTAAGTCATGTCCTGGGGAATAATTCTTTTTTATGTTTCATTTTTGAGTAGTTTTTAAAAAATCAAAATCTTGGTCTCACTTGCTGTCGCAGCCATTTTTACTACTTCATCTGCAGTTTCATTTCCCTTTAATGATACATGGGATGGAATCCATTGGAAAATTATTTCGGAATCCTTATGTATAGTATGGACAGACTTATGTGTTCATCGAACATGTTGTTTATTTTTAACGGTATATATTAGAACACAGAAACTAAGTAAATAATTAATTTATTAACTTATTGCTGATATTTCGTTGGTGTTATAACCAGCATCTTCAGAGCACAAAAACATAGTTTGTCACAATACACGAGACTATAACAACATGGTGTAATCAACGGACTAGTTAAACAAAATTGTAGCAGCAACACAAAGACTAGAGTCCTGATTTTTGGCGTCCTCCATCTGAAAAAAAAAACTGTAGTAGCTATCACATAAGACTAGAGTCCTAAAAAAAAAAAAAAAAAAAAAAAAAAAAAAAAAAAAAAACACTAGTTTTTTTCTTAAGATGACTGTCTCCCAGATCTTAGGCAAGTTAATACAGCCATATTTGTTGAGATTTGGAGTGTGTTTCAGGGCTTCTGTCGCCTCTAACAATCTCTCCGACTTGTAAGAGCTTCTGCATAGTACTTTTGTGTTTTTCCAGTTGATCCTGTGTGCATGGGTATCGAGAGCATGGTCTGCTAGGCCCCACTTGCTATAGTGATAATTCTGGATGTATCTTTTGTGTTCGCTGATGCGGATGTTCACAGTTCTTCCTGTTTGACTGAAGTAGGCTTGATTACATGAGCAGGGTACTTGGTAGACTCCTGGATGTGATAAAGGGGGAATGCTGTCCTTGGGTGAGTTCTCTGTGGTTAATGGTGGGAGGGGTTTCTTAGGAGCATTTAGTATTTTGTTTATCTTATGTGGATTATAGCCATTGGCCAAGAAAGTGGGGCGTAAGTGAGCCAGTTCAGCAGCAAGAGCATTGTCATTGGAATAGATTGCTCACACTCTATGGGTTAGCGTTTTTAAAATGCCATATTGTTGAGAAGGATGATGGCGTGATTGTTTGTGTAAGTATCTCCCTGTATGTGTGGGTTTTCTAAAAACTGAAAATGATAAGGAACCATCTGGAAGACGTGTGATAAGTGTATCCGGGAAGGGCAGACAGTTATTAGCTTCCAGTTCCATTGTAAAGTGGATATTTGGATGTTGGCTGTTTAAATGCGCTAAGAATGTTTCCAATGTCTCTGGGCCAAATAGTAAGCACATCGTCAACATAGCGTAGCCAAAGTGTTGGTTTGAGAGTGGCTGTATTGATTGCTAGTTTTTCCAGGTCTTCCATGTAAAAGTTGGCTAGAGGGGGAGAAGGGAGGAGCCCATGGCTGTCCCATCTATTTTGGACAGTATAAATTGTTGACAGTAAAAAAAAAAGATAATAATTGTGGACAGTCTAACAGATAAGCTTAGGTGTTGATGGTTATTCATGACTTTTTTTTCACGGTATTAACAACAGTGCAAACACTTTTAACAACAAAGATGTTTTATTAACGCTTATATTTCGCTGATTTTCAACTCAGTATCATCAGAGCTCAACACACATGTAAATGTGACGGTGAGTGAGTGAAACAATATAATTGTAAAAGACAAAAGATCTAAAGTCCTATTTTTTGGCACTCTCTAACGAAAAAAAAAAAAAAAACGCAGTTATCCAGGAGTTTTTCTTAGAATAACTGTGTCCCAAATTTTTGGCAAATTAATGCAACCATATTTGTTAAGGTTGGAAGAATTCTTCAAAGCCATTGCTGACCCAAAAAATAATCTTTCATATCTGTAACGACTCCTAAATAGCACATTTGTTTTCCTCCATCTAATCCTATGTGAAGGCGTGTCCAAAGCATGGTCTGCCATTCCCGACTTGCCATAGTAATAGTAGCGAATGTATCTTTTGTGTTCTTCCAGGCAGATGTTCACTGATCTTCCTGTTTGCCCATAATAGGCCAAGTCACAGTCACACGGAACTTCATATATTCCTGGGTGTGCTAAAGGGTGAAGTTTATCCTTAGGCGAGCGGATCAGAATTGCCAGCTTGACATGAGGTTTGAAAGTGGTGCGAAGGCCATGTTTCGACATTACTTTGGCTATCTTTTCCGATGTACCTCTGATATAGGGAATAGAAATGGTCATGTTGTATTCTTGTGTATTAGGGGAGGGCAAAGTAATGGGCCTATGTAGTATTTTATCTATTTTGTAGGGATTGTAGCCGTTGGCTAGGAACGTATGGTGCAGGTATTGGAGTTCAGTGGTCAGAGCTGTATCGTTGGAACAAATGGCTCTGGCTCTGTGTGTAAGTGTTTTTAAAATGCCATACTGTTGGACTGGATGATAATGTGATTGTTTATGTAGGTATCTTCCTGTGTGTGTGTAGGCTTTCTGTAAATAGAAAAGATAGTGATCCATCTGAAAGGCAGGTGACTAATGTGTCAAGAAATGGTAAACTGTTATTTGATTCTTTTTCTACCTGTGAAGTGAATTTTGGGATGTTGGCTGTTTTGGTAGGTGACAAAAGCATCCAAAGTGTCTTGTCCATGGGGACAGATGGCAAACACATCATCTACATGCGTAACCACACTTGCAGCTTGTATGTTGCTGTGGTAAGTACTTTGTTTTCAAAGTGTTCCATGTAAAAATTTGCTAGCGGGGGAGAGAGGGGGGAACCCATAGCAGTACCATTAATCTGTTTGTAGAATTTCCCCTCCCATATAAAGTAACCTGCATTCATGGTAAATTGAAATAATTCAAAAATATCTGGGGGAAATTTAGACTTGATTAATTCAAGAGTGTCTATAAGTGGTATGTTGGTAAATAAGGAGGTGACATCGAAACTAACCATTATGTCTGATTCTTTTAGGATTAGATTTTTAACCAGTGTTTTGAAATGGATTGAATTTTTTACAAAAGTAGAGGAGTGGCCAGTAAGGGGGGGGGGGGCGAGCAACTTGGCTAAATGCCAGGCCAGTTTATATGTGGGACTATTTATGCTATCCACTATGGGGTGTAGGGGAATATTAGTTTTGTGGATTTTTGGTAATCCATAAATACAGGGTGCTTTAACATGAATTGGTTTTCCTGACGATTTCTTTAGGCCATGATGTCACTTTTTTCAGTAATTTTCGGACTTTTTTCTTTTGAGACATCATAGGGTCTCGATGTATAATTTGATATGTGGAACTGTCACATATGAGATCTTGCATTTTTCTGTTGTACTCTTCTGTATTCATGATAACTGTTGCATTTCCTTTATCGGCTTTTGTAATAATAATATTTTTTTATTATTATATAACTTTTTTAGGGCAGTTATTTGCTTACGTGGCATATTGCTTTTTGGAGGCTTAGCCTTGTTTATAATACTTGCTATATCTAGTTGCATGTTATTAGCCATTGCTGGCAGAAGATTGTGGATACCCCGTTCTACTTTCATAATTTCTAGTTTAGGAATTTGTTTGGGCATGACGGCAAAGTTATGTCCTAGACTGAGAGCTTTCTTGGCTTCTTCAGTGAGTGTTTCCGATGATAGGTTTACAACCACGTGGTCTCGTCGAAGTTGCGGTCGGGACTTCGTATGTTGCCGCTGTTGTAGGAGTTCAAATTTATTTAGGTGTTTGCTTTTTACTTTTGTGAATTCTTTTTTTGCTGCAACTTCGGAGATGTGCTGTAGAACAGTCCATATTTCAGGATTTAACACATTTATTAGTTCTTGTTGTAGAGCTGTGATAGAGCTGTTTAGCTTACTAAGCTCTAGGTAAGTAGAGGAAGAACCGCTAAACTCGCCCATCGATAAATACGATGTGCCTTTGCCGATTGCAACTTTTCTTTGAATTTCAGAAAAGATGGAATTATATCGTTGTCGTGGCATCGTTTAAGGAAGGCTAACCTGTTCAATTTTCTGGACAATTTCAGTTTCGACTTACCGAACCGTCGCGCTTTGTAAACAATATCTTCTCCATGCAGAATCATCAATCTAACAGATAAGCTTAGGTTGTGTTGTGCTCTGATGATGCTGAGTTGAAAATCAGCGAAATATAAGTGTTAATAAAACATCTTTGTTGTTAAAAGTGTTTGTAATGTTGTTAATACCGTGAAAAATAAGTCATGAATAACCATCAACACATAAGCTTATCTGTTAGATTGATGATTCTGCGGAGAAGATATTGTTTACAAAGCCCGACGGTTTGGTAAGTCGAAACTGAAATTGTCCGGAAAATTGAACAGGTTAGCCTTCCTTAACACGTTCGTTGCCAATCACATTGTATCGCGTGATGCGAGTTCTCACCAAACGGCCGATCACTTGTTATCGCGTGGACGTCGCTATCCAGTAAAAAAAATTTGGCCACCACACGAAATTATAATTTTCAGCTTGGCAATGAACGTGTTAAATGATGCCGCGACAACGATATAATTCCATCTTTTCTGAAATTCAAAGAAAAGTTGCAATCGGCAACTTTTCTTTGAATTTGAATTTGAATAACGTGGCCTATTATGGGCAAACAGGAAGATCAGTGAACATCCACCTGTAAGAACATGAAAGATACATTCCCTACTATTACTATGGCAAGTTGGGACTGGCAGACCACGTTTTGGACACTCCTTCACACAGGATTAGATGGAGGAAAACGAATGTGCTATTTAGGAGTCGTTATAGATCTGAAAGATTATTTTTTGAGTCAGCAATGGCTTTGAAGAATTCTCCCAACCTTAACAAATATGGTTGCATTAATTTGCCAAAAATTTGGGAGACAGTTATCCTAAGAAAAACTCCTGGATAACTGCATTTTGTTTTTGTTTTTTTTCGTTAGAGGGTGCCAAAAAATAGGACTTTAGATCTTTTGTTTTTTACAATTATATTGTTTCACTCACTCACTGTCGCGTTTACATGTGTGTTGTGCTCTGATGATGCTGAGTTGAAAATCAGCGAAATATAAGTGTTAATAAAACGTCTTTGTTGTTAAAAGTGTTTGTAGTGTTGTTAATACCGTGAAAAATAAGTCATGAATTGTGGACAGTATAAATAGTCCCACATACAAACAGGCTAGACATTTAGTGAAGCTACTAGCCACTCTCACAAACAATTCTCCCTCCTCTGTCAAAAATTCAGCCCACCTAAAAAGCATCTTACAACACCTTACCTTAAATAGCTCAGACTTAATAGTAAGCTTTGATATCACCTCACTATTCACAAATGTACCACTAATAGAAACCCTTGATCTACTGAAGTCACACTTCCCCCCTGATATATTTGAACTATTCAGATTTACAATACATGCAGGATATTTCACATGGAAAGAGAAAATATACAAACAAATAGATGGGACAGCCATGGGCTCCCCCCTTTCCCCCCTCTAGCCAACTTTTACATGGAACACCTGGAAAAACTAGCAATCAATACAGCCACGCTCAAACCAACACTTTGGCTATGCTATGTTGACGATGTGCTTGCTATTTGGCCACATGGCCCAGAGATATTGGAAACATTCTTAGCGCATTTAAATATCCAACATCCAAAAATCCACTTTACAATGGAACTGGAAGCTAATAACTGTCTGCCCTTCCTGAATACACTTATCACACGTCTTCCAGATGGTTCCTTATCATTTTCAGTTTTTAGAAAACCCACACATACAGGGAGATACTTACACAAACAATCACACCATCATCCTTCTCAACAATATGGCATTTTAAAAACGCTAACCCATAGAGTGAGAGCAATCTATTCCAATGACAATGCTCTTGCTGCTGAACTGGCTCACTTATGCCACACCTTCTTGGCCAATGGCTATAATCCATATAAGATAAACAAAATACTAAACGCTCCTAAGAAACCCCTCCCACCATCTACCACAGAGAACTACAACAAAACAGTCACCATCCCATACATTAAAGGCACATCCGATAAGATTTCAAGAATTCTTAATAAACATAAACTACGCACTACATTCAAACCATGTAGCAAATTAGCAACCCTTATCTGCTCACCCAAGGACAGCATTCCCCCTTTATCACATCCAGGAGTCTACCAAGTACCCTGCTCATGTAATCAAGCCTACTACGGTCAAACAGGAAGACTCTGAACATCCGCCTCAGCGAACACAAAAGATACGTCCGGAATTATCACTATGGCAAGACAGGCCTAGCAGACCATGCTGTCGATACCCCTGCACACAGGATCAACTGGAAAAACACAAAAGTACTACACAGAAGCTATTACAAGTCGGAGAGATTGTTAGAGGCGACAGAAGCCCTGAAACACACTCCAAATCTCAACAAATATGGCTGTATTAACTTGCCTAAGATCTGGGAGACAGTCATCTTAAGAAAAAAACTAGTGTTTTTTTTTTTTTTTTTTTTTTTTTTTATTTTTTTTTAGGACTCTAGTCTTATGTGATAGCTACTACAGTTTTTTTTCAGATAGAGGATAGAGGGCGCCAAAAATCAGGACTGTAGTCTTTGTGTTGCTGCTACAATTTTGTTTAACTAGTCCATTGATTACACCATGTTGTTATAGTCTCATGTATTGTGACAAACTGTGTTTTTTTGCTCTGAAGATGCTGGTTATAACACCAGCGAAATATCAGCAATAAGTTAATAAATTAATTATTTACTTAGTTTCTGTGTTCTAATATATACCGTTAAAAAATAAACAACCTTATGTAGTTTGTTTATGTGTTTTTGCTATATCTCTAAGTATTTCTTGATGGGTAGTGTAGCAGTTTTTAATAGCTTGAAGGGCTGCTAAAGAATCTGAAAAATATAAATTTCTTTGGGTTTTTTTATCCAAATGTTGCAGTGCTGTGCTAATGGCTATTAATTCTGCAAGATATGAGTTCATTCCTATATTGTTGGTTGTTTTTAGTTCTATATTTTGAGAGCCATAGATGAGTATGCCACTCCAGGAATTGCCATTTGGATTTTTGGAGCTATCTGTTTAGATCTTTTTTGAGTGAGGTCCATTTTTCATTATTTTTGAAAGACCTAATGATCTCAATGGTTTTCTAGGCTTCTTTTCTCATGTTTCCCTATTTCAAAATTAATAATTATATTTTTGATGTCTTGATTTGGAAGAAATGCTGGGTAGTTGGTTATTTTATTTGGACAATCCAAGGGAATTTTATTTTCCACGATTTCATGCATTGTTGATTTTTTCTTTATTCTGTTTGTTGGTTGACACATTTTAAAAAGTTGACTAGTTTTATGATGTGCAAGGTTAGCACTTTTTTCGACAAATTGAGTAAGATTTTCTTGCTACCTAATTTTTAAAGGAACCAGGTTGGATTCAAATTCTGCTCTTTTTCCACAAGTTGTATTCCTTAGTCCACATATGATTCTAGCTGCATTTTTCTGAATTTTTATATGTCTAAATTGCATTGTGATGTTTGTATCCAGATGGGGAAGCATATTCCATGGATCGCATAATAGAGATAATTTCCCGACATGGAGAAGAAATGGTGAAATTAGTGAATGGAAATAGGATGGTCTGAAATGTAGAGGTCAGGAGTTCTAAGATTGTGATAATGGAAATGGATTGAGATCTGGTGAGGAGTCACAGCAAAAAAAACAGCTTGGGTACAGCTGTTTATAAATTCCAAAGTGAGTTTACCTACATGATGATAGTGACCACAACCATACCTAGTTTGTGACTGGCCAGCCATGTGAGAACTATCAATTGGAATGTATATGTGAACTCCAGGTGAAAAAGAGGTTATGGAAGAGATATAAGGAGAGGGGTGGAAAGCAGATGCATGAAGAATATAAGACTCAGGCCATGAGAGTGACTAGTATGGTGAGGAAGGAAAAACTATAATATGAGAGGAGTTTGGCACTAAGCTCCAAAGAAAATCCTTGGGAATTTTTTAGCTGTGTGACCAGTAGGAGGAGAAATGATTGTAAATCAATGACATTTGTGGGATAAAAATGGGAATAGAGTGACTGATGCAGAGGAGATGTAGTGGAGTTGTTCAATGAGCACTTTATTGGGGTATTTCATCCTGGAGAAGAAAATTTTAATACTGGAGGGATAAGGCAGTTTGTGTTTTTGCAAGAGCAGAGTGTGTTATAAATACTGAGTACTCTCGATTTCAGTAAAGCTGTGGGACTGAATGGTATTCCACCACAGGTTTTGAGCGAATGTGCTAAAGAACTGATAGCTCCTTTGACCTGGCTATTCAATGAAAGTTTGGCTATGGGAAAGGTACCCAAAGAATGGAAGTAACGTAAGATAGTGACATTGCATAAGGGTGGCAGCAGACTGGAAGTGTCTAATTATAGACCAGTTTGTGTGTCATCGGTAGTTGTTAAAGTCTTGGAGAAATTAGTGAGGGACTGTATACGGTATTGGACAGATGAGGGTAATGTTATCTGTGATAATCAACATGGATTTGTTAAGGGGTTGTCTTGCTTGAGTAAAATGATTGCCTTTTATAATAAAGTGACAAGAGCCGTTGATGAGGGAAAGGCATGCACTGCCATTTTTCTTTGATTTTGCAAAGGCATTTGACAGGGTGCCACATGATAAGCTGATATTTATGTTGCAGCACATGGGTTTAGATGTCGGGTTAGTGAACTGGATTCAGGATTGGCTGTCTGATAGGTATCAGAGAGTTGTGTATGGTAGGGCAATATCAAGGAAGCAGAAGGTTACAAGTGGGGTTCCACAGGGCACAGTACTAGGATCTGTATTGTTTAACCTTTATATCAATGACATTGTCAATGGATTGCAAGAGGATATACAGTTGTTTGCAGGTGATGTGAAGCTAGGAAGGGTTATTAGTAATAGTGCAGATGTGGCTGCCCTGCAAAAGGATTTCAGTAAACTTGACAGATGGACAAATGAATGCTAGTGTCGGTTTAATGCAGGAAAATATAAAGTCTTGAAGGTTGGAATACATCGATTGGAGGAGCTGTACTGGAGGAAGTAGGGGGAGACAGGAGATCTAGTGGTGATGATTGATAGAAAACTGAAATTCAGGGGGCATATTGCAAAGGTTGTGAACATAACCCAGTGGATTGCAGTAATACTGAGAAGGATGCTGACCTGCAGAGATAGATGAGTTATCATTCTGCTGTATATATGACTTGCGCTGCTGCCAAAGCTCAATTGCAGTTTTCGATGACATTCTTCTGCAAAATTATTTGTCCTATCGCATCCAGTTATTGTTCTTTGGTACACAGACCAAACGTTTGAGTGAAAAACAGTGGAGCCCTGGTTCTGTTATTCCTAAGACGACCTATGTATGTGTTCATAAACCATTCTAAAATTGGTTCAAATTCATTGGATAAATGATTCTCAAGTTCAGAAATAGCGTAAATAATATCTTCTTCTGGAACAAAAGCAAGGGAAGTGATCATTTTTGAATTTAAAGCGAATTGCGCATCAGAATTATATCTGGTTAAAAGACTGCATGAAGCTAAATGCTTACAAAGATTTTGTACGAGATGAAAAAAGCAACCATTTATGTTAGCTTGTGTAAATACTATACATAACGCTTGATGAATGGCAATTTCAAAATCAACATTTATATTTTCGGGATCTAGTAATGGCCACATTTCATGTATCATATAAAATAATTTTGTGTATGTTTCAAGAGTCTTATTGGGTAATAAACAATATAAAACAGGGAAAACAGGACCTCCATCCTTTCTAGCTAAAATAACAAAATTTTGAGCAAAACGAGGGGGAGAAAGTAAAAATGTGCCATCCATAAATAATTCATTCATGCTTTGGCTCCACACTGCATGGCTTTCATGACCAAAAATTAATATTCTCATGGGGTCGACCTGTTCTGATCCAGAATCAGCCAATAAAAAATGTTCAACTTGTGATGGACTGAATTCATAATTTAAGTATTCTTCAGGAATAATTATTGTTTCCCTAGAATCAGGATTAATTGGAGCTTTTAAATTTTTTAATCTTCTTCTTTGAATATTTCTGCATAGACTTTAATGATTTGGAAGCATTCCTTCTACTGCAGAAGAAACATTTTGTAGAACTTGAGTTCTGATTTGTGATGGGTTGCTCATTGTAGTATCTGCTAATTTTTTGCCTGTTGTACTAACTTCTTGCATTATTACTCTGGCCGTATTTCCAGAACTGCTACATGTATATTCCTGTTTTTCAGAAATTAGTGATTAATCACTGACACTTGTCCAGATTCTACCTTTGCATCCTTTGTTTTTATTTTCACATCGCCAAAGTTGAATTGAACCTTTCTTATCAATCTTGTCTTTAACATAAAGATACCCATTCCAAGCATATTTTTTCTTGTCTCTTTGACTTAATATTCTTGAATTATCCATTTCTGAAGAATAGAAACAAGAAATATAAATATAAAAATAAAATAAAAAAAAAAGTTTTCACTATTGATATAATTAAGAATTTTTTTAGTACTATTTGAAAAATAGTACTGAAAAAATTCATATCAATACTGATATATTTCTATACTTCTATATAATTGTACTTTAGCAATTTTTTCATTTGAGAGATAATCAAGAGTTTGAAATTTATTTAAATTAATTTAGATGTCACGTATACAATTTAGTATATGATTAAGATTATAAATTTTGAATACATACCTTTTATTTACTGAAACTTGTTCTTTGCATGTGGTAACTGTAACATTGACACAAATATCGGAAATGATGTAATAAACAAATAAACAACTAGTCTTACTGTTTGATAGAAGTCAAAATATCGTGCGAATGTGTATTAAACTAAATAACCGCATACAAAATGCCCAAATGATAAATTGCCAAACAAGACACCTTACGCAGTGAAGTCAGAAATACTTCTTCAGACAATAAAAATAAACTTAATTATAAGCAAGATTTTTCAAATTTTATGTTTATACCGTAATTCTATGGGAAATTTCAATATAACTTCAATACAATTTGTAATTCTACACAATAAAAATAAACTTAAATAAACTTAATTATAAGCAAGATTTTTTAATTTTTTTTGTTTATACCATTCTTTTAACTCATTTTTACCTGGTAATAGATCAACAGAATAGAATTGCATATTTCATCTTTTATTTCATCGCCCAATTGTCCGTTGCCCAGTTGACCATCACCCAGTTGCCGTCGTCCAGTTGTCTGTCACCCAGTTGACAGTGTCCCTAAAAGTAATGGTAATAAGTGGATGATAAAAGTAAAGTAAACCTCTGGATGATAAAGGCCGGCCTGGTTGGCCAAGTGGTTAGCGTATCCACTCTCCAGCGAAAAGGCTGCAGGTTCGAATCCCATTGTGGGCATGGATGTTTGTGATTTTCTGTGAAATCACTAGTGGTGGTAGTCAGTGGTAGATGGTGTTGGTGTTAGATGATGAAAGTTGATGAAGTAGAGAGACGAAGAGTTGTAAAGTTGATTCCCTCCCTCGATGAGTCTTTGGACTCCCTGGAGGTGTGATGTAATGATAATAATAAAAATAATGTTACGTCTACAATCCATTGCAGAAGTACTCTCCACTTATTTGTTTCTTATTGAATTTGTAGTTGTAAGTCTTTATTGATTTCACCCTTTCAATGATTGCAAAAGGGATTTCTAAGCCTGATATTGTCCAGCTGTTTTCGTGTAGCAAAAACATATCATACAACTTTTTCAAAGGCTTATTTCTAGGCGAAAATCCTTCTTGAGCTAAATTGCTTAAGTTTTTGTTATTAGAGTTGCAAAAAATATGACATGGTAGACAATAAAGAGTTTCTTTCAATACACCCCATGTTAACCATTCTCTTGGAAAACATTCTCTTGTTCTTTCATGTTTCGTTTTCATATAGAGCAAAGAATTTTGAAATTTCCTACCATTAAGATTTCGTGGAAATTCCTTATAAATTTTATGGAATTCTTGAAAGCTGATAGTTCGTACTATCTCTTGCTGCATGTTGTTTGAGATTACTCTGGGCTCATATTTTATATAAGATTTTTCAACAGGGCCTGCAACTGAAGCATCAACTGTATCATATTCAGCATCTGTAGCAAACACACCATAGGCACCGGTAAAGTAGTGTGTCGGTAACGTCACCGCGGCGTCGGCATTGAAAGCGAGACAGGTGAACAAAAACCGAAAACTAAAGTAAATCCTTTCGAATTGGAAGTTCAGAAGAGTAACCAGAGTAACCATAAGTCTGAAAAGATGGATAATGGGCTGGAAATGATTGCAAAAGCTAGTAGTTCTTCTTGTCACATATTTATTCATATTTTATAAAGTTTCTTTTTTGTCTTTTGTTAGTCTCACTTAACTGGCTGACCTGACAAGACAGACCCCATTAATTCCATGCCCTCTCAGCCCCCTCCCCTTGTGGGGGACCATGTCTAGCATTCTCAAACCCTTAGTATCCATCACATGCTGTCTCAGGTTATTATCCCTTAGTAACTGCATAAATTCCAATTCCTGCCTCCCATGTGTTTCCAACCTATGTTCCCATAGTCGAAATCCCCCATAATAATTACCTGTCCTCCACTCATTGAGTCTATTTGCCAGTACTTACTATCTCCATCATCTTTTCCATCCCATCCTTACTGAAAATTCCACACATTTAGCCACCTTCCAGGTGACTAAATTTCAGTTAATCCCCTGGTCTATAGCAGCATCCAATTGTATATTTTTTTCTGCTGCCTTCTGTCACTCCAATAGCCCAAATGTGCTATTTTCACTGTCCTGTTGAACAACTACTTTCTTTGGTTGTTCAATAGGACAGTGAAAATAGCTTTTTTTCCACTTTTTCCAGTCTCTAAATTTCATGCCTGGAAAGCACGATTTTGGCAATCTTTCATCGATCACACCTTTTATGATTGAATTGCTGTACAAGACTTGCTTCTTATTTTTCTTTCTCTCTTGGTCAAGTCTTCATTTCTCTTATGGATGTTAATTCTGAGGTAGAGATTTATGGATATCTGGACCAAAAGACTTATTTGCATGTAAGCAAATGATAATTTTTTTCTGATGATTTTCTTGCAATAGGTTGTGGGATGCATGCAGTGAGCTGATTTCTTAAGTAGGAGATTGATTTTCCTTAATGATCTGTGCAAATGCTGTAGATAAAGACTGATTGTAAGAAATCAGTATTATCTTTGGATGATGTGTTGACATCATATTTTGAGCAGAAAGTCAAAAAATTGGAAGCATGGAAGATGTGAAACTGCACTCATTAGTCTGAGTAAAGGATCAGTAAATTCTCAACAACTAGTTTCAAATTTTCTGCATTTGAACTTTTAGAAGATATTATTTATTTATTTATTTTTTAGAGATGTCATTGACTATAATATAAGATGAGGGCAAAGCTGGAGGTGTTCTAGTATGCTTGGTGGAGATTCATGATTCTCTGTTAAGTAGGAAATAAAGGTCCTTATTCCAAAGAGTATTATATTAGTTATTTGATCATAGCAGATATATGGATCAAGAGAGTAAGTAAGCAAACCATGGAAAAGAGCCCTAGACATAATGAAAATGATCCTTTTAAGTAAAGAGTGGGGAGGACATTGATGATCTATAGAAATGCATACATGGACAAGGTTATGGTCTGAGTTTTGAGTTATCAAGAAGTAGTGCTGACATTTCCAGTATATCTGAAGGAAGAGCTGCTTAAGAAAACAAAGCTAGTGATGTTTCATATTCTGTGGTTAAGCAAATTGTTTGACTTCCAGTATGGCGACCACATGATTATCATTAAAAACTTGTTTTATTAGAATATTAGGACCTGTATTGTTCAACCTTTATATCAATGATATTGTCAATGGATTGCAAGAGGCCATTCAGTTGTTTACAGATGATATGAAGCTGGGAAGGGTTATCAGTAATAGTGCAGATCTGGCAGCCCTGTAAGAGAATTTGAATAAGCTAGACAGATGGGCAAATGAATGGGGGTATCTGTTCAATGCAGCAAAATGTAAAGTCTTGAGGTTTGGGATCCATCAATGGGAGGATGCATGCTCAATTGGAGGAGCTGTACTAGAGGAGGTAGGGGAGACAAGAGATCTGGGGGGTGGTGATTGATAGAAAACTGAAATTCAGGGAGCATATTGCAAAGGTGGTGAGGGTAACTCAGAGGATTGCTGCAATACTGAGAATGACGCTGACCTGCAGAGATAAAAGAGTTATCATTTCGTTGTATATGACCCTGATCAGACCACATTTAGACTATTGTTCTCAGATTTAGTCCCCAGGATTTGAAGGGGATAAATTGACTGTTGAAAGAGTACAGAGGTCGATAACAAAGATGGTTTCAGGACTGTGCAATATGAGTTATGAGGATTCAACTGAGGGAATGTGGACTGCAGAGTTTGGTGGATAGAAGAAGAAGAGGTGATATGATCGAGACTTTTAAACTGTTGAGAGGCAGTTACAGGGTAGACATTGGAGAGGTCTTTCACTTGGAACGGCAGGAAGGAGCGATGACAAGGGGCCATCCCTGGAAGTTACGAAAGGAGGCTGTGCACAAGAAGGTGAGAAGTGATTTCTTTGCATGGAGGGTGGTTGAACCTTGGAATGCATTGCCTGAGAGAGTGGTTGGAGCAGGAACGGTCAATGAGTTCAAGGAGTGGTATGATAAACTTTGTGTTTCCTAAAAACGATCTCCCACGATGAGTCTTTTGATTCCATGGAGACCTGGATAATAATAATAACAAAACCCAATAAGTTTTTTGTCATTGAACTTGCATCAATAGAGTATAGGACTTGTATTAAATGGTGAAAAATCTAGAAAGAATAATGAATTTCAACAGCCTAATGCATATCACAGATCAAAAAAAAAAACATTGAATTAAGCAATGTGCCAAAAAAACAAACTAGTTATTGCTGTCACTGTCTGTGGAATAATGCATATTATATCTCAGGTTTGCTGTTGTTAGTTTCTTAATAAATGGAGAACATATAGTGTAGAATTAAACCTTAGTTGTTGTTACTATTTAAGGGTATAGAGCATTTCTGAGGCTTCTGTAAATTTTCATATAATGCACACTATCTAATTAAATATATCCAGACACATGTCATAGTAGTGGATATGGCTATACACATCACAGCCATGTCTCATACAGGTATAAAAAGAAGCATGCAACTTGCACCTCTTCATAGTAAACTGAATGGAAAACTTTATTTAAATTAAGGGGATATTAAATCCCACATTGTTTTAAAACCGAATAAGAAACTCAAAGATCGGAATCAAAAAGTTTCATGCTGAATATAGTAACTATAAAAGTATCGGCAACTACTAGCATAAGCTAAAGCACGTAATTCAAGTATGTAGTACAAACTAGAGCAACTTGCAGTGAAGGTGGAGAAAGTGCTGATTACTATTCTTAGTATTTCACATATGTAAAACCCATCTCCTAGGTGATGTATGATGTTATACATTATGTTATGAGGTCACTACCCAGACCAGTTTCGATCTTTATTGAGATCTCATCAGTGAGTAGCTAGACCAAATATAATACTAAGGGTATAGTGAAAAGAACCTTTGAATAGGAAACATTAATAGTAAAATGGCTGTATCAAAGAGCTCGTGGACTTTTGACATGTTATTACCATAATATTCCACCTTTACAACAACTTAGGTTGGGAAATTTCTGCCCTGCTTCAACTATCCTGATCAACTGTAAGTGATATTATTGGGAAACAGAAATACCTAGGTGCAACAACAATATAGTTGCAAACAGGTAGGCCACTTAAAATCAGAGTGGATCACTGAGTGCTGAAGTCATGGTGCAAAATACTCACCTATCCTCAATTGAAGCCCTTGCGATCAGTTCCAAAATGCCTTTAAGACAACACTAGCACCACAACTGTTTGTTGGAACTGAAAAAAAAAAAAACATGTTTCCATCGCTGTACAGCTGCACTCAAGCCTAACATCAGCAAAGTCAGTGTCAAATGTGTGTCATATGGAGTGTGTAAAGCTTGCTGCTCTTGGATTCTGGAGTAATGGAAATATGTTCTCTAGAGGAATCGTGCTTCACCATCTTTCAGAGTTATGGGATGAGTCTGGGTTTCGTGGATGTGCTATCTGTCCAAATGCGTTGCTCCAAGTGTGAGGTTTGGTGGAAGAGGTATGATGGTCTGGGACCATTTTTCATGGTTTGGGCTGTGTCCCCTAGTTTTAATGATGGGGAATCTTAATGCTATAGCCTATAATGATATTCTAGACAGTTCATCAGAATTAGCATCAATAATACCCATACTCTCTGTCAGATCAGTTCATCAGCACCCCCTCACAGTGCATCTCTAAACTCACAGAACAAATTTCTTCTCCTCTTCATTCATCCTTTCCATTGCTGTCCTCTGGAACAGTCTGCCATCTGATGTATTTCCCAAGGAATACAATCCAAAGCTTTTCAAGATAAATGTGAACAGGTTCCTTCTTGTCCATCCATGGTAGTGTACTAGAGGTTGACTAATCTCCTGTGGATGGGTTCCCCACACAAAAAAAAAAAAAAAAAAAAAAAAAAAAAAAAAAAAAAATTCAATTTTATGGCAAACTGTTACCATAAAATTGGAATGTATCAACATGACAGTGCCCCTGTCCACAAAGGGAGGTCTGTGCAGGGGTAGTTTAATGAGATGAGTACTGATGAACGTCACTAGCCTGCTCTGAACCCTGATCTCAATCCCATCAAACATCTTTGGAATGGATTGCAAAACAGATTGTTGGACAATTTGAGTCGCCAGGCCAAATTGTCCAACATCAGTGACTGACCTCACTAATGCCCTTCTGGATTGGAAGAGAATTACTTCAGCAATATACCAAAATCTAGCGGAATGCCTTCTCATAGGAGTGAAAGTTGTTATAACAGCAGAGGATAGATCAACTCCATATTAATGCCTTTCATATTAGAGTGAGAGTTGGAATGAGCAGGTGGCATAATGCGTTTGGAAATTTTTTGATCTGAGAGTGTGTGATCAATATACAGCATTTCTATTTTTTGCCAAATTATTTGGTGGCCTGTGTTTGTTGTGTGTCCACCTCTTTTATATTTCTAATGTGTGGATCATTCCAGTCATCTCATCTGGCATACATAACAGATACTACAAAAGCAATGAATTTTATAAACTCCTGGTTTCTTTACAGAGGGTGTGGAGGTTTCATCGGATACAGGAAGCTAGAAATCTTCTACATTGGGATTGAATGCACTTTGTAATTATATAGTATTGCTACAATCTTGCCTGTAACATTCTTGATGTTGTTTAAGTTGATTACATTTATTGCAACTGCTTTACACTACACTGCAGTCATCTAACAAGATTAGCAGTGATGATATGTAATTACAATGTCCAGGTGTCTTCCATCCTAATGTATAAGATATCCAGGTTCTTGCATCCACTGAAATCTCCACATACTTAAATAAACCAGCAGTTTATAAAATTCATTGTTCTTGTGACATTTGCTGTGTTGGCCAGATGGGATGATCAGAGAGATCTGCACTACAGAACAAGTAAAAGATGTGGAAAAGGAATCATAGACTGGGATTAGCCTTTCACATAACAAACACAGCCCACCAAGTAATTTGGCAAAAAAAAACAGAATGATGTGTATTGATCATAACTGTTATATAAGAAAACTTAAAGAAGCCTCAGAAATGCTCTCTCTGCTTTACACATATACACACAGTGTAACAAAAATCAAGGTTTAATCCTGCACCAAGTTTGCTCTGCATTTATTAAGAATCTAATGCGTATTATTATTATTATTATTATTCAGGCCTCCATGGAGTCAAAAGACCCATCGTGGGAGGTCCTTTCTAAGAAACACCAGTCTATCAAGACTCATCGAGGGAGGTCCCTCCTAAGAAACACAAAGTCTACCATACCATTCCTTAAATGCATTGACCATTCTCACTCTCACTACTCTATCAGGCAATGCATTCCGTGGTTCAACCACCCTCCATGCAAAGAAACCACTCCTCACCCTCTTTCTCACAGTTTCCTTTCATAACTTCCAGGGATGGCCCCTTGTCATGACTCCTTCCTGCTGTTCAACCAAGCGAAAGAACTCCCCAGTCTCAACCCTGTAACCACCTCTCAACAGTTTAAGTCTCAATCACATCACCTCTCCTCCTTCTTCTATCCACCAAACTCTGCAGTCCACACTCCCTCAGCTGATCCTCATAACTAACATTGTACAGTCCTGAAACCATCTTTGTTATCTGCCTCTGTACCCTTTCCACAGTTAATTTATCCCCTTCAAATCCTGGAGACCAGATCTTAGAACAATACTCTAAGTGTGGTCTGATCAGAGTCTTATACAATGTATTATGCCACAGAATGACAGTAGTGACCAGCTTTGATCCCATGCACACTGTTTAATTCACAGGTTTTTTTTTTTTTCAATTAGTGGTATGTACTAGACTTGAAGTTCACAAAAAATCTATTGTATAATTATTCTTTCTAGTGTATTTATCAATTAAGACAAATCCTGTACCTCCTGATGATTTAAGTCCATTGACTTGCGAAACTTGTTGGGTTTTATTATTGTAATAAAACTAGTTCTTATTGATAATCATGGTCTCTATACCAGAAGTCAAATGAACAAGAAAAGAAGTGTCCACAGCATTTCGAGAATGATTAGAATTATCTGGTATTTTGGTCGGTAGGTGGATAATTTGTATAAAATCGTTATTAACAGCAACACATTTCTTCAGCACCATTTCTGATTTAGTCAGTCTGAACTTGAACATTGAATCCTTCAGGTAAAATGATTTCAACATTTGGTTAAATAGAAAATCGCCATCAGAGATAGATATTAAAAGAGTATTTATTGTTTTTCATCCAGTAAGACCAAACTGACATGTAGAACATATATGGTTTACAGATATGAAGTATTCCACTTGGCATAGGATTAACTATCTTTTCCTGCTAAATTATAATTTTGGAAACCATGGGCACTTGGCCAGCCATGGAGCTTAAAGATCCTAATAAGATTCACAAATCTATTTTCCTTGTCCAACTCTCCTGTCACTTCAACATAAAATGTAATCAGATTGCTAACATAAGACCATGCTGTTCTGTCTAGAAAGTCATATCATCATCTGCCAACATCTGAATATGTGTTAATCTGCCTCTCCTGTAACCTAACCAGTTTCTCCAATTAATGACTATCCTTTATTTATTAACTTAAATCTTTGAGAGATAATAAGTTATCTTTAGTGAAACTTGTAGATGGATTTCATTTTGATTGGTTTTATATTAGTTTTAAAAAGAAAGATGATAGTACTTCTTTTTTTTTTTCTTTTCTTTTAGTGTTGCACGGTGATCAGCATTCATTTTAGAAATTATGGACTTTACAACCGTGTTATAAATAACCCTTTTAATTTCCCGACATTTCAATCTTCATATTAAGATCATCATCTGGAGCATATACAAATATACAGTACAAGTTGAGTTACATTACATACAGTAAGCTAGAGAAACAGTGCTTTGATTATAGATTATTTTACTGGCATGACCTCTAGTGGGAAAAAAAAATTACAAATTCATTCTTATAGATAGTTTTCTTTCAGTAACAATAATGTCCTAATTTTAGCATTACAGTTGTTATTTTTGATTTAGGATCCTGGATTATCTACAGTCCTGTTTATAGAGCAACTAAACAGGACTGTAGATAATCCAAGATCCTAAATCAAAAATAACAATTGTAATGCTAAAAATAATACATCATTGTTACTGAAAGAAAACTATCTATAAGAAAGAATGTTTGCTTATGTTATCATAAATAGAATTTAGCTTGATGTAGTTTCTAAATAATTAATGAATTTGTAATTTTTTTTCCCACTAGAGGTCATGACAGTAAAATAATCTATGATCAAATCATTGTCTCTCTCTAGCTTACTGTATGTAATGTAACTCAGCTTGTACTGTATATTTGTATATGCTCCAGATGATGATCCTAATATGAAGATCGAAATGTCAGGAAATTAAAAGAGTTATTTATAACACGGTTGTCAAGTCCATAATTTCTAAAATGAAAAATGATTGTAAATGGCATTTCTTATCAATATTATTTTTTCAGTGCATTATACTGAATTGTATTGATAGAAATTTAGAGCAGTTGATGCTTTTGACTTTCAGAAGAGAATGAAAATAAGGAAGAAAACAAGAATGAGGAAATTACTGGACCCAAACCAATGCTGCCCTATTCTTCCATGTTTATACTATCACCAACTAATCCGTGAGTTCTAAATGATTATTAATGTCGTTCTTTTTTATTTCATATATACAGTATTGCTCTTTTTTTTTTTTATAAATATTTTGTTTTTCATTGCTAGTAGTGTTTATCCACCACTCACTTTCAGTTACTGTATTTTACTTATAGTTATATCTCTTTCAGAGTTACAATCCATTAATACCTTGCACAGGATCAGATGGAATAAAACTACTATGCTTCATCATAGCAAATACAAACTTGAAGGACTCTTTTTAGAATCAGTAGCAGATTTGTTAAACCAACCTAATTACTCTCAACAAATATTGTGGCGCTAAACTTCCCAAGATTTGGGAAACTTTAATTCTTAGGCCTTCCACCCATCAGCTAAGGCTGGCCTGCAGCACCCATACAAAGCATTGCTGGCTAGTGCCCTCTATGGGTGCTGGTTTCTTCCATTTATTGTTTTGTGTGTGTTATTGCAATTTTAATATTGTATTTCTGAAGATGTCTCTCTCTCTGACAGAAATGAAATATCAGCAATTTGGAATTAGATCTAACCACCCAAATGGCCACATGGATAAAATATATCAAAAATACATGCTTTGTATTCATATTATTTCTATAATATCCAAAGGTATTATTGCTTATATGGACACTTTGTATCCATATAATTATGGAAGTATATACCCATCAACGCTGGTATGGCGATTGAACCTGTTGTTTGATTATTTTTCTTTGAGCACTATTCATTCCATTAAATTTTATTATGACTTCAAGGGAATTGGTAGCTCATATTTTAGTCTCAGTTCAGGTAAGGTGCCTGGAAAGAGAAAAGAGGACAAAATTTTCCATTGCATAATGGAAGCTTCAAGACATGAATAGCAAATTATATGTCAATTAGTATCTCTAGAGTGGTAGTTATTGTATTGGAGAAGCTCTTAAAAGGAAAAATTCAGCAATCGATGGACAGAATATGATGCTGTATAGGGGTAGCATGGTTTTGTGAAGCCTTCCCATAGTAAGTGTCTCACTTTTTATATTCAAGTGATATTTGAGATGCGCAAACAAAATAGCTAAACTGTGATCTTGCTGTACTTTTCAGAGGGATTTCACAGATGATAACATGGAACTCTGTTACATAAATTCAAGCAAATAGTGATGGATATGAAGCTGGTGTTTTGGATTAGAGAGTTGCTGATGGAGGTATCAAAAATTAGTATCTAGGAATTAAATTAAAACAGGTAAGCAGTGGCATACCACAAGACTCATTACTTGATCTACTGCTATGTAATTTGACATCCGTGATATAGGAAATGACTTAAAGGGAAATATTCAGTTATGTGCTGATGATCAAAGCTCGGAAGAGTGATAGCCAGTGAAGAGGTCATTGAGTTCCTACCAGATGACTTAAATAGATCAACTGTAAAGGCCAGAATAATAGTTTCTAGCTTTGTATGATCAAGTATAAGGTAATGTACATTGGATGAAGTGATCATAAGCTGTGTAAACACTGGAAATTAATGAGGCCAGGGATTTAAAGATGATCATGGATATGGAGTTGAAATTTAGAGAACATATTACAAAAGTGGCCAAAATAGTACATTGATTTCTTAAAGCAATAAGCAAGAATATGGAGGTTATTATTTTCCTTTATAAGCCTTTGATAAAGCCACATCTGGCCTACAGCATGAAGATCTCGATACCTGGATTCTTTTGGATATGGACATAGTGGAGAGGATCCACAGCAGAGTGACCAAGAGTGTGGAAATTCTGTGCAATTCTTCTTATGAGTATAGATTAAAGATCTATAATGACTAGTTGATAGGCAAAAAAAGAGAGGATATGACAGATACTTATAGGTTTTTAAAGGAGATTTATAGAATTAACACTTTTTTGGGTCATCCCTAGAAATTATACAAGAGTGTAGTTAACATGGGTGTAAGGACTAGATTATTGCTTGAAAAATGGCGAATAGGTGGAATTCATTGACAAAGATGGTTGTGAGTACTTTATCAGTGAATGAGTTCCAGGAGTGCTGTGATAAATATTATGTGAATAATGGTTAGCATGGATCTCTAGCATGAGTCTTTGACTTCATGAAGGTGCCAAGAAAATAATAATAATTATTATTATAGTAAGCATGGTATTAGCTAATGGAATTAGATCTGAACTTTTTGATATTAAGACAGGATTGAAGCAAGGAGATACCCTTTTGCCATTCCTTTTCAATTTAGCATTAGAAAAATGTACTTGGGAAATTGTAAAAGATAACATAAACAGAACAGTAATATTAGGATATGCAGATGATATATGCCTTGTTGGAGAAAATGCTGAAAACATTAGAACAACATTTAGAAAACCAAACAGAGCAACATTTAAAACACCAAACATTAGAGCAAACATTTTGAAAACTCGCAACTGCTGCTAAAAAACTAAGATTACAAATCAACCAAGATAAAACTGAATATTAATTTTATGGCTATTTAGCCTATTTTTGTTTAGGAGTGCCCCTTTTTTTATAATGTCATTGGCTTTTTATTCAGTTCTAGAGCATTACTGAAGTTTTACATTGATAAATATATGAACAATATAAGAGGGAAAATTCGGACATACCTTTGTAGGATGTTGCTGACTGTCTTCTTATTCAGCAGCATTGTGGCATGTGGCAATATGCATTCATCTGCTGTTTGATGGGAGCATGATTGAAAGGAAGGGGCTTCTGGAAAAAGGTGAGAGTAGAGCAATGTGGGAGAATTATTGTTGAAGTGAGGAGTATGTGAATCTTTTTGAAAAACCTGGGTGGGTTTTTTACATATATTATTATTAAGGGTGGACATAGAATACTTTGAGGGGGGGGGGATAGAAACAATTTTTTGGAGAAGGGGAAGGATATGATGGGATAGGTTCAGGTGTGGGAGTAATGGGGTGTGAGCGTTTTTGACAACATGTTGTCTTCAGAGCTCGTGGGGGAAGTAGAGACTATGTCATGTCGGCTTGGTGTTTCTGTATTTAGTGTAACTGTGTTATTCCTATTGGTCGGAGTTGTGACCTAATTTTTATGTTATGGAGCTTCCAATGCTCGGAGATTATCTAGTGCTGGTGGATGTTTATTGAGTTTATTGAATAGCCATAAAATTAATATTTACTTAGAGTAGTGACATGGGAATTTTCCCAGAAATAAAACCTATTAAACTGAATATTTTTAAATGTATGCAGAAATTATAATCAAAGAGAAAATGGCCATTTTACCATTGATTATGTTCCAAGATATTTGAAGGAAGTGGCACATTGATTACTTGAGATAATAAAATTAGTAGAGAAATAAAAGCTAGAATACATGTCTTCATTAGATCTTATCATTCACTACATCATTTATTATCTTTCAAAATTCTATCAAGCAGAGTTAAAACAGAAATACACAAGACAATCATTAGACCTATTGTTTCATATTGAACAGAAACCTGGAGCATAACAAAACAAGATGCTAAAGCATTGGATCTTTGAAAATAAAATCCTCAGAAAAGTCTATGAACCTGTAAGAGATAACACAACAGGTAAATGGAGGAGACAACATAATCAAGAAATATATGAACTCTATAGATCCCCACTTCTAGTTCATGAGATTTGAGCAAGCAGATTGAGATGACTTGGACATGTGGAAAGAATGGGTGAGGAGAGAATGGCTTGGGTAAAAGTGGTTATAGACCTAAAAGTGAACTGTTTTGTTTAATTACAAATGCCAGGAGTATCAGAAAAAAGAGAGATGAAATAGTTTCACTGCTTGAGTTTATTCACCTAAAAATCGTTGGATTAAGTAAAATGGTTGAATGAAGATGATATCCTAATTGGAATAGAAATGGAAGGGTACAGTGTTTTCATGAGGATAGAAAGGATAAGAAGGGAGGAGGATTGCTGCTGATGATAGCAGGGAAATTATGTCCAAATAAGGTAGACATGAAAGAGGGAAATAGTGGCGATGGTTATTAGGCAGTCTGGTGTGAGATAGAGGTTGACAGGAAGAGAGTGGGTGATGCTGTAGGCCAGGGAATGTGGAGAGGGTGATTAAGAAATATATAAACAACTTTGGTTGGTGAACAAAGGAAAGATGATTATTATGGGCAATTTTAATTTGACAGTAGAAGAGATAGCCTTTGGGAATTAGGGAAATGAATTTCTTGAGAGACAAGAAAGGCAGTATATAAAGGAGGGCATGCAAGGATTGACAGTTTCAGATCTAATAATTTCATCAGAGGATGTAATTGTGAGTGGGATTTCACACTTTCCTCCATTTCATGATCACCCTCATGAAATGATCTCCTGGGTTGTGACTAACTATACGCATACTTCTGTGATGAAAGGATATATGTGGAAATACAAGGCTGGTGATTATGACAAGCTTAGGAGACAGCTTGGAGCTATAGCATGGATTGAAGAGTTGAGCAGTAAGGAAATAAATGCTGCTTGGACACTGACAAAGAAATTCATAACAGCATCATTGTATTCCGAAAGTCAAAAGGCTGAAAAGGTAGGTGTAAAATGGATGAATGAAGGAATTAAGCATGAAATCTGGAAGAAGGGGCACTTTGGAGGCAGTACAAGTTGAATAATGCTAAAAATCAGTTATATGAAGAATATAAAGTGCAAGCCTCAGTAAGAAAGGACAAACAACAAAAGTGCAGCATGAGCAGAAATTAGGAAATCATGCAAAGGAAAACCCTAGAGAGTATATTTAGATATGTGGAAAGTAGAAGGAAGAATAATTATGGTAAGATGATGTTAGTGGATAAAAATGGTAGAATGATAACTATTGTAGAAGACATTGTCGAGGTATTCAATGATCAATTTATAACAGTATTTCATCCTCATCAGGGTGAAATCAAGAGAAGCTTAAGTGTAGAGAACATAGGAGAAGATGACTTAATTGTGATTGAGCAGGAGATATATGAGGAAATAAATAAACTTGATGAAAATAAGGCAATAGCATTTGATTACATATGACCACACATCTTAAGGTGACAGGTGTTGGAAGTTTATTTTGCACCTCAGTCCTGAAGATATTTTCAGGCACAAACTTTGCTTATACTTGGATAAAGGATTAAACTAAATTTATTAAGGTGACAGGATTCTGGAAATTCCCTGGAACATCTTGAATGTTTCAGGGAATTTGCAGTAGCATATGCATACCTGTTTAATAAGTCTTACAACAGCACAGGTTCTAAGAGAATGTGAAGAAGGTAAAATTGTTCCACTGCATAAAGGCGGTAATAAGACTGTGACTGGAAATTATATGCTAGATCTATATATCTGGAGTTGTGGTGAAGGTACTAGAGAGAGAGAGAGAGAGAGATTGGTGATAAGTAGGATTCAGAAATGGATTGATAACAGCAGTATTCTCTGTGGTTGTAAGCATGGGTTTGTTAAAGGGTGATCATATTTTCTAATTTACTTATGTTCTATTCTGTTATGTTCTACAAGGGAGATACATATATACTGATATGCTTAGATTTTGCAAAAGCTTTTGATAAACTGCCACACACAACAAGCTGTTAAATAAATTGAAAGGATGGGATTGGTGACTGGCTGTCGGATAGGTATCATAAAGTTGTATATGGGGTGCAGTCTCCTGAAAGAAGAAGGTTAATAGTGGTGTGCTGCTGGGATCAGTTTTGGGACCATTGTTGTTCAGTTTGTATATTAATGATAATGAGATGCGTTTAACTGGTGATATACAGCTGTTTGCAGATGAGCCAAAATCGGGGAGAGCAGTGTGGAGTCAGGTAAATATTATGGACATACATGAGGACTTGAATAGATTGCATGAATGAGCAGTTTGCATGTTGCAAAGTGTAAGGTTTTGAAATTTGTTAAGCAACAATGGGATGCAGAGTATACACTTGGTGGAGAAACTTTAAAGGCAGTAGGGGAGAGATCTGGGTGATGATGGTGGACAAGGACCTGAAATTCAGGGGCTACACTTGCTCTAGTTGTGAAGACATCACATTAGATAATGGCACTGATGCAGAGGACCCTGACATGCAGAAATAGAGGTTATTATGCATTGTATAAGGCCTTGATCAGGCCTCATATGGATTATTGTGCACAGATTTGGTTATCAGGTTTCAGTGATGAGGATATGTTAAGAAGGGTCAAAAGAAGATTCACAGAGGTGGTGAGTGGTGTTTGGAATGTAGAGTGGGAGGATAGATTGAGAGAATGTAAATTGCAAAGCCTCATGAATAAGAGGAAGGGAAGGTGTATTTATCAAGTCAACATGGAAAGATTTTTCATAAAATGGGAGAGGGTGGATAGTATAAAATGCCATCCCTAGGAACTGTATAAGGAAGGTGTGAGACAAGAAGTGAGGAGTATGTTGTTTACATGGAGAGTGGTTGTTGAGTGGAATGTGTTGCCTAAGTGTGTTATGAATGTAGACACATTGAATCAATTTAAGGCATGTTGGTATGAGCTTTATGTTTGATAATGTGTACTTCCGTGATGATTCTCTGAGTTAGTGGTGATTAGATTTTAATAATAAATTTATTTTAATCCTTTATCGAAGTGTGAACAAACAAACCATGTGAAAAAAATGAACTTTTAGATGTTTAAGATGATGATAATAATAATAATAATAATAATATTATTATTATTATTATTATTATTATTATTATTATTATTCAGGCCTCCATGGAGTCAAAAGACCCATCGTGGGAGGTCCTTCCTAAGAACATAAAGTCTGTCAAGACTCATCGAGGGGAGGTTCCCTCTAAGAAACACAAAGTCTATCATACCACTCCTTAAACTCATTGACCGTTCTCACCCTCACCACTCTATCAGGCAATGCATTCCACGGCTCAACCACCCTCCATTGCAAAGAAACCACTCCTCACCCTCCTGCTCACAGTTTCCTTTTGTAACTTCCAGGGATGGCCTCTTGTCATCACTCCTTCCCGCTGTTCAACCAAGTGAAAGAACTCCCCAGTGTCAACCCTGTAACCACCTCTCAGCAGTTTAAAAATCTCAATCATATCACCTCTCCTTCTTCTATCCACCAAACTCTGCAGTCCACATTCCCTCAGCCGATTCTCATAACTATCCTTGTACAGTCCTGAGACCATCTTTGTCATCCGTCTTTGTATCTTTTCCACAGTTAATTTATCCCCTTCAAATCCTGGCGACCAAATCTGAGAACAATAATCCAAGTGTGGTCTGATCAGAGACTTATACAACGGAATGATAACCCTCTTATCTCTGCAGGTCAGTGTCCTTCTCATAATTGCAGCAATCCTCTGTGTTACCTTCACCACCTTTGCAATATGTCCCCTAAACTTCAGGTTTCTATCAATAATCAACCCCAGATCTCTTGTCTCCCCAACTTCCTCCAGTATAACTCCTCCCATAGAGTATGCAGCATCCCATCGATGTTTCCCAAACCTCAAGACCTTACATTTTGCTGCATTAAATTGATCCTCCATTCATTTGCCCATCTATCTAGCTTATTCAAATCCTCTTGCAGGGCTACCACATCTGCACTAGTACTAATAATCCTTCCCAGCTTCGCATCATCCGCAAACAACTGAATATCCCCTTGCAATCCACTGGCAATGTCATTGATATAAAGGTTAAACAATATAGGTCCTAGTACTGAGCCCTGTGGGACCCCACTTGTAACCTTCTATCTCCTTGAAACTGCTCCACCATACACAACTCTCTGATACCTATCAGACAGCCAATCCTGAATCCAGTTGACCAATCTGACATCCAGACCCATGTGTTACAACTTAAATATCAGCTTATCATGTGGCACCCTGTCAAATGCCTTTGCTAAGTCTAAGAAAATTGCAGTATATACCTTTCCGTCATCTAATGTTCTTGTAACTTTATTATAAAAGGCTAGCATATTGCTAAAACAAGAGCGCCCTGTCACAAATCCATGTTGACTCTCACAGATAACATTACCCTCATCTGCCCAGTGCTGTATACGGTCCCTCATTACTTTCTCCAAGATCTTAACAATTACTGATGACACACAGACTGGTCTATAATTAGACACTTCCAGTCTGTTACCACCCTTATGCAATGGCACTATCTTACCTTCCTTCCATTCCTTGGGCACCTTTGCCGAAGCCAGACTTTCATTGAAAAGCCAGGTTAAAGGCACTGTCAGTTCCCTAGCACATTCTCTCATAATAATATTTACTAATTTAAAGTCTTTGTATTTTTTAAAATTTAATTCAGCATGCTTTGGCTGAATATTCTGTGCTTTGCACAAATTGCAAAATGAAGAAATATTAAAACCTGCATATAATGGTGATGTGGTGAAATGAAGATATGGTGGAGACCTATAGGTTGGTGGGGGGTTGTTGTGGGATCAATGGTGGAGAGGTTCTACAGGGAATAGTGGGAGATCAGGGGAGAACCAGAGGTCGTCCCTGGAAACTGTATAGAGAGGGTGTGAGTAGGGGAGTGAGAGGCAGGTTTTTTTCGTGCAGAGTTGTGAATGATTGGAATGGCTTGCCTGAGAGTGTGGTGTCTGCAGGGAGTTCGAATGTGTTTAAGACCCGGTATGATGAGATGTGCGTGAGATAAAAGGACCTCCTAGATGAGTCTTTGACTCCATGAGGTCTTGTTTAATAATAATAATAATAATAATAATAATAATAATAATAATAATAATAATATATCACCTAGCCATGTAACCATATAATAGAGAGAAACTGTGAAAGTTTGAAAATTGACCAGAGAACTTATGGGAATACTATCCTCATCATCTGAGGTGCCTTAGATAATTCAGATAACTTAGATAAATTGCACCACTTAAAAAAAAAAAAAAAAACTTTTTAAGTTTCTCTCTCCTTCACACATACTTTCTGTATATATACACACACAGAAACTTGAAAATTTTCTCTAGTAGTGCAAGTTAGTTAACTCCGAAGAACTGTATTCTCATCAGCTGTCTTTATTCATATCTTTCCAATTTTCTCTCTCTATATATATATGTGTATGTGTGTGTTATATATATATATATATATATATATATATATATATATATATATATATATGTGTGTGTGTGTGTGTGTGTGTGTGTGTGTGTGGCTATGAAATAAGCATGTATCTTTAATATCTATTTTTTATTTTACATAGCCAAAAGTAAGACTTTTAGACTCTTCTTCGATAAAATATATATATATATATATATATTTTTTTTTAAAACATAGATTTAATGACTTAAAAACCCGAGATAACTTATAAAGATTTTAATGAGAATAATACAACTAGTTTCGGCTTATAACAGCCTTCCTCAGGTATTCATAAAGGAAAAGAATAGTAATAAACATTGAAGTATCTAAAAAAACTGGAAATTACAGATAAAAATTGCCACACATAATTGATACATAAAAAACTTTCTAATTATGTGTAGCAATTTTTACCTGTAATTTCCAGTTTTTTTTAGATACTTCAATGTTTATTACTATTCTTTTCCTTTATGAATATCTGAGGAAGGCTGTTATAAGCCGAAACTAGTTGTATTATTCTCATTAAAATCTTTATAAGTTATCTCAGTTTTTTAAGTCATTAAATGTATGTTTTAAAATGTATCACAACAACCGAGTAAAAAAGCCTATGATCATATATATATATATATATATATATATATATATTGTATCGCTAAATATAATTAATAACTGTCAAATATTGAGAGGCTTCAATTTGGCATAATTGAGATACTCACAATTTAGAATATTATAAATACATCAATATTTTATAGTCTAAGTTAGAAAGAAACTTAATAGTTTCAAAATTTACCAGAGAGTTTATTAGAACATAATCATCTCATATGTTCTTTTGCAAAGTTTTGAAACTTAGAAACTTAAGTTTCTTTTGACATTTAGTTATAAAAAATAGATGGATTCATATTATTCTCTACTTTAGCATCTTACTCATGAAAAATTTAAGCATTTTAGCTCTACACTTTAATATTTTATTATGATGAAATTAACCTTCTTACATGCTTGTGATATAGTATTGAATGAGAATTTTTTTCGTATTTCCCCTTGTAGTTGTAAGATTTTTCTAACTTTGGCAAGTGTATTATCTCATGAGAACTAACAGCTGTCAGGTAAGTGAAACCTAATCGATGCACGAAGAAGGATGAATATATGGACTTCTAGGTAGAGTTCATGTCATTGATATAGTGAAGCCAAGGCACCTCCAATTCAGAGGGTTATTATTATTATTATTATTATTATTATTATTATTCAGGCCTCCATGGAGTCAAAAGACTCATCGTGGGAGGTCCTTCCTAAGAACATAAAGTCTGTCAAGACTCATCGAGGGGAGATCCCCTCCTAAGAAACACAAAGTCTGTCATACCACTCCTTAAACTCATTGACCGTTCTTGCCCTCACCATTCTATCAGGCAATATATGTTCTAATAATCTCTCTGGTAAATTTTCTAATCATTTAAGTTCCTTGCTACATTTCACTATAAAATATAGATGGATCCACCATTCAATATAATAGAATCATTTCATTTTATAAAACAACAGCATAAAAATAATATATATATATATATATATATATATATATATATATATATATATATATAATTCAGAAAGTCAGGGAAACTAGATCATCAGTGAAGGAATAGGAAAAATTCATGTGAAAGTTCAGCTATGGTATGCAAATGTGATGAAGATATGAATAGCTTTGAACATGGTTATCATGGTTATGCATCTGACGACAGGATGGAAATATATGCTTTGGGCTCAGACCCTTGGACTGTGTCTAGGGAGTGAAAAGAGAAAGTTCTATAACAAGGCCAAATAGATTGCATATCTAATTATAAGAATAGACTAGGTTGACATAATTATGTCAACAATACGGTTGAGTTTGTTGCTGTCTTGAATACATTGTGGCCTAAGATTGTCGGCACTAGTGAAACCTGGCTATCAGAATCAGATATGGTAACTGGGATCGAGCGTAATGGGTATACTATTTTTAGGAATGACAGAAGAGATAGGAAAGAATGGGGGAGTACTACTAATGATATCAAACAACTTAAGTTCAGTTAGGGTAAAAATGCAAGGAAACAATGATGGTAACAACGTCCCATGTAGCAGTGAGTTTGAGGCTATCTGGTGTGAAGTTCAGGCTAACAAAATGAAATATATGGGGTGTTGCTACAGACTTGCCGTCTCAGTTGCAGGGGATGAAGAATTGCATCGCCAAGTTAGCCTTATGGATAATAAACGAGTGATCATTATGGATGACTTTAATTTTCCAAACATTCATTGGGTAGAAGAGAAACCTCATGATAAGAATGAAGAGGAATATATTGAATTGTTGTGAGACAACTTTCTCAAGCAACATGTGAAAGAAGGAACTCGAGATAAAAGAGTTTTGGATTTGTTCATAGCATCAGAAGGGGGGGGGAGGAGTCTCTGTTAAGAATATGGCTATTTTACCACCAGTTGGTGACAGTGATTATTTTGTGCTTTCTTGGGAAGTATCTAATTGTATCATCATCATCATCATCAAATTCCTGCCATGTACCCTCAAGGGGTGTACAGGATATGACAGTACTACATGAAAAAATTTACATCATTACTAACTTCCTATCTACAATTTTCCTCCAAATCAGTCTGTTACTTGTCAAGACTCCAACATTATCAGATCTTATATTTCTATCGTCTAAGGCACTTTGTACCGTATCAATCCACCTATATCTTGGTCTTCCTCTGGGTCGTTTTCCTGCCAACCTGGCAGAGAACACTTGTTTTGCTAATCTTTCCTCTCCCATTCTATTTAAGTGGCCATACCACCTGAGATTAGCTCTGCTAACGCATTCCTGGATGCTGACAATGTCAAGTTCTTTCCTAATATCCTCATTTTTAATATGATATTGCCATTGATGCCATCTAATTGTATTGATTCTCCAATTAAAACAGGACATGCTGAACTATAAAGCTGGAAATTATGATCAACTTATGATAATACTATCTTTGGTCCCACAGTATCCGTTACTGGGATCGGAAGGGGTCTCTCTTAAAAGTATAGCCATTTTACCACCAGTTGGTGGCAGTGATTATGCTATGCTTTCTTGGAAAGTATCTAATTGCGTTGATGTTCCCATTAGAACAGGTGACATGCTGAACTACAAAGCTGAAAATTATGATCAACTTAGGATAATATTTAGCCAGCCTGATTGGCCGAGTTGTCAGCATATCTGCTATCCTGCCAAAAAGGCAGTTGGTTTGAATCCCGTCATGGGCATGGATGTTTATGATTGTCTGTGAAAATACTAGTGGTGGTTACTTAAAATTATAATAATGGAATTAACTCATGTAAAATATTATTTATTAATATTTACGTGAGTTAATTCCATTATTATAATTTTAAGTAATATGTCTACTCACTCTATTTTATTACTGAAACTACTGATTATTTTGGGTAGTAGATGGTGTAGATGGGTAGCAGATGGTGTTGGTGTAGATTGATGCAGTGGAGATGGAGAGTTGTAGAGTAAGTGCCCTCCCTCGATGAGTCTTTGAACTCTGTGGAATGTCACGTAATAATAATAATAATAATAATGATGATGATGATGATGATGATGGATGCAGTGGAAATGGAGAGTTGTAGAGTAAGTGCCCTCCCTCGATGAGTCTTTGGACTCCGTGGAATGCCACGTAATAATAATAATAATTTGTCGGCCTAGTTGGCCAAGTGGTTAGCATATCTGCTCTCCAACCAAAAAGTTGCGGGTTCGATTCCATGGGCATGGATATTTGTAATTGTCTGTTAAAATACTAGTGGTGGGCAGTAGATGGCATTGGTGTAATTGATGATGGTAGTTGCGGTTCATTATAATTGGTGGATTAAGTAGTTGAGGTGGAGTTGTACGGTAGGTGCCCTCCCTTGATGAGTCTTTGGACTCCTTGGAGGTATCATGTAATAATAATTTTATCTTTGGTCCCATAGCATCAGTTACTGAATGGGAAAACTGTCAGCAATGCATGGGAATCTTTGAAAAATTGTTTAAAAGGGGTGGTATCTGAATATATCCCTAGTGTTCAAAGAATAAATAGGTTGGGAGTGAAATGGATGTTGAACCTTATTAAGGAAGAGATCCACAAGAAGAAGATGATGTGGAACAAAAATAAGAGTGAGAGGAATTATGAAATATATAAAGCTCAGGTCATAAAAATAATGAGTATTGTGCGAAAGCTAAATCAGAGTATAAAAAGAAATTGGGCATTTAAGCTAAAGGCAATACAAAAAGAATTTTATCGTAATGCTGTAAGCAAAAGAATGAATGTGGAAGAATAACATTCTGAATGTAGATGGTACACTAGTGTCAGAAGCTAATGAGGTTGTTCAATTAATGATTGCTCACTTTGCTAAGATATATCAACGAGGTGTATGTGACATGGTGCACAGTGCTACATCTACATTGGATGAAGAGTTAGAGGTGCATGAAAATGAGGTTGAAGAGCTGTTACATAACCTGTATAAGAATTTGTCAATAGGAACAGATGGAATATCAGCATGTTTGCTAAAGGTATGTTCAGCCGAATTGGCTAGACCTTTTACATGTTTGTATAACATGAATCTCATCTCAAGAATGATAATGCAGGAATGGACAGAATGTGTGATAGTTTAATTTTACAATGGTGGTGCAAAAACTGACGTGTCTAACTACCGACCTATCAGTATCGCTATTGTGGTAGTGAAGCTATACTCTGCAAGGAACAGCAAGGGTTTACTAAAGGAAGGTCATGTTTTAGCAATTTGCTCATATTTTATAACAGTGTCACAGCAAAGGGAATGGATCCACTATTATAGTGTTAGATTTTTCTAAGGCGTTTGATATGATATCACACAAAAGCCTGTTGCACAAACTCTTGAATATGGAATTGGAATATAAACTCTTGGTTTGGATCAGTGGATGATTGATAAACAGATATGAAAAAGTGGTATATCTGCCAGATTTAAGGTGACCAGTGGTGTACCTCAGGGTTCAGTCCTTGGGCCACTGTTGTTCAATATATACATTAATGCCATTAAGGAGAGTCTAACAAGAAATGTGCAATTGTTTGCCAATAAGATAGGCAGGGCGATCAGGGATGCTACTTATAGCCAGCAGTTACAAAATGATTTGAATAGGCTGGTAATTTGGACAAACAAAAATGGCTATCATTTTAATGTTAGTAAGTGTCAAGTTCGCGCGGTCGCGCTTCACAACCATATGCCTGGGGAAGGAGTGTCCTAGGTTCGATCCCCGTCCACGATGTGAGGAGCTTAAGGATCTTCCTCAGCCATAGCCAAGTTAGTCGGTCTTGGGCGTGGGCAGCAGGGTATTTTCCGCCAGTTTATCTGGGGTTTTTCATCCCGCAAGCAGGCAAACTGGCCCCGTGAACACACAGGTTACAGTCATAAATACTTACGGCAAGGAAGGCAACGGGAAACCACCTTGCTCATAATCATCTCTCCCTAGAATGGTAGCATATAGCTACCCTCCCGCGGCCGTATGGCAGATGGGAACCAGAAGAAGTGTCAAGTTAAACACTTTGGCATGATGATGTTTCCAGTGACATTATATTAGTGGATTTATGCTACAAGAAACTAATGAGGCAAAGGATCTAGACATAAGCGGATAGAATTTGAAGTTCAAAAGTCACATAGCAATGCAAATACAGTGCAGAGAATAATTGTGAAGTTGAAGCGAACCTTGACATGTAAGGATGTGGAAGTCATTTTGTCTCTTTATAAGGCCTTGCTAAGACCACACCTGGATTATTTTGCACAGATTTGAACTCTCAGATTCCAATGGAATAAAGAAGCTGTGGAAAGGATGCAAAGAAAGGTTACAAAGATTATATCCTAATTATGGGATTTAGATTATGAGGACAGATTGCGAGTATATGGATTACAGACTCTGGTTAACAGGAGAAAGAGGGATGATATGATGATGATGATGATCATCATCATCATCAAATTCCTGACATGTACCCTCAAGACTCCAATATTATCATTATCAGATTTTATATTTCTATCGTCTAAGACACATTGTACCATATCAATCAACCTATATTTTGGTCTTCCTCTGGGTCGTTTTCCTGCCAACCTGGCAGAGAACACTTGTTTTGTTCTTTTGTTCTTTGTTTTTGATCTTTCCTCGCCCATTCTGTTTAAGTGACCATACCACCTGAGATTAGCTCTGTTAACGCACTCCTGGATGCCGACAATGTCGAGTTCTTTCTTAATATCCTCGTTTTTAATATGATATTGCCATTGATGCCATCTGTTCATGCCTCTAATCTTTCTCAGGACTCTCTTACCTGCGGTCTCTAATCTTTGGTCAAGTGTTTTACTTCTGATCCTGCTCTCAGATCCATAAGTTAAAACTGGTTTGAACACTGTCTTATATACAGCTAATTTAGTGTTCCGACTAATTTCTCTCTTATTCCATATGAATTTATTCAGTTGATTTCCTACTATACCAGCTTTGTTGATTCTATTGCCTATTTCCATATTTAATTTACCATCTTCACTAAAAATCGTACCTAAGTAGCTGAAATGTTTTACTTGTTCCACAGGTAAAACATTTCACAACACAGTTGACATTTTCAACAATTCTACCTATTTTCATTGTCTTTGTCTTTTTAATGCTGACCTTCATACCATATCTATTACAACAGTTATTCAATTTAGTCAGGGAATCTTGCAAACTAGTAGTGGGATTTATTCAGAAGTATAACATCGTCCACATAAAGCAAAGAGCTGACATTAACATCTGCAATTCTGATATCATGTTTAATACCACTTTCCTTCATAATGTGATCCATATAGATAATGAATAACAGAGGGAATGTACATCCTTGTCTCACACCAGATTTAACATTAAACCATCTTCCTGTATATCCTTCAATTCTAACTGCCAACTTACAACTCAAATAAAGACTAAGTATTGCTTGATATAATGCCCCATTGACACCATATAACTGCAGCGTATTGAATAACTTCTCTCTTGGCACCTTGCATATGCCTTTTCCAAATCGACAAAACTTAAATACAGATCTTTGTTATATTCCCATGCTTTCTCAACTATTTGTCGTAAAGTGAAGATCTGATCCTGACAGCCTCTATTTGGCCTGAATCCAGTTTGTTCTTCACCAAGCTTTTCTTCCACAATTCTTCTCAACCATTTCTCAAGTGTACTTGCCTAGATCTTGCCAGGAACACTCAGTAGGGAAATACCTCTGTAATTGTCACATTCAGTTTTATTTCCCTTTTTATATATGGGCACTATTAGAGCTCTACTCCAATCATCGGGAATTCATTCCTCTGTCCAGGCTTTCTGAACTATGCAGTGCAGCCACTGTAAGACTTTTATACCACTATACTTCAGCATTTCTGGTTGAATATCATCCTGCTGCCTTTCAACATTTCAAGCCTTTGGTGGCTTTTTCTACTTCAAGTATGGATATGTATTCCTGACTGTATGCCTGTTGAGTGTTTTTTACCACTGTGCTATCACTGCTTATTTCATTTAGCAATTTTTTGAAGTAATTACTCCATATTTCAAGGATATCTTTTTCTCCTGTTTTCATGTCACCTTTATCATTTCTAACTCCTTTTACAGCACTCTTTCCTCCATTTCTAAGCTTCTTCAACAACCTCCAGAATATCTTACCACCTTCTTGATATTTATTTTCTATGTTCTTGCCAAAGTCCTCCCATGACTTTTGTTTAGCTAGTTTTACACAATATTTCACTTTCCTACATTTGTCTCTGTATTCTCTAAGAGCAAAAGCTGGCTTATTAGCCAGGAACTTTTGATATGATTTCTTCTTTTCCTTCACTGCCTCTTTAACTTCCGGTGTCCACCATGGAGTCCTGATTTTTCTATCCTTGCAGACAACCTCACCACATGCCTCTCTGGCTGAATCAATCAGGGTTTTCTTCAAGACTTGCCAAAATAAGGGTAGGCTTTTACCAACTGGATGTGTTTGTTATGATGCATATAACAGCAATTTTTCTGCCTTGGCTGAAATCTTAAGGTAGGTGAATCCCTACCTTAAGCCTGTTTACAGTTTCTACACTCACCACATTTTCAGGAAATGTATTCCGCTTACCACCCACTCTCCATATAAAGAACCTACTCTTTACTCTCTTGCTGACACCTCCCTTATAAAAATTCCAGGAAAGGCCTTTGTTCCACTCTTATCTCCCTCTACTAGTGGTGGTGATTGGCAGTAGATGGCGCTGGTGTAGTTTCGGTCAGTTGGTGGATTGTGAGTATTGGAAGCAGAGTTGTAGAGTGGATGCCCTCTCTCGATGAGTCTTTGGACTCCCTGGAGGTGACAAATAATAATAATAAATACTCTATGAAAAATCTCCTTCAAATTAATCTGGTAACAACTCTCACCACCTTATATACAAGTTGTATTCCCTCAGTCTGTCCTCATTCCACATTCCATAGACCTGAAACCAAGTTAGCTAGCATTCGCTGGACCTTCTGTAATATATCATCATCCCCTTGATAACATACATCCTGATCAAATACAAGGGAACATAACCTCTTTGCTTCTGTATCTCGTGATCCTCCTCATCATTGCAACAATCTGTCATGATGTTCTTACTATTTTAGCAATGTGGCCACTGAACTTCAAGTCTGTCTGCCTGCTTCAAAATTTCTCCATTAATTGTATACTCTGCATTCCAACCTTGGTTACCACATTTCAAGACCCTACACTTTGCAACTTTAAACTGATAACTGCACTCATTTGTTCATTCACATAGCCTATTGAGATCTTCCTGCAAGGTGACAACATCTACCGTGTTCTTCATAGTTCTTCCCAACTTTACATCATTGGTAACACAACTGCATATCTCCAGTCGAGCCTGTCTCAAAAGGCAAATGATGTGAAGTCATTAGCCTCTATATATGAGTTGCCATCGTGAAGTTACTTCACACACAAACTTTGTTTACTTATACAAAGGGCTAAAGGATTAAACCAAGAATATAATTTTTTGGCATCTTTAATTTATAGTGTAACCAAGTAGAAAAACTTTCAACATCTGTCTCTAATCCAGAGTATTTTAGTAATAAGGTGTGACACCTTTTGGCTACTTTTACATGGAAATATGCCTTCTACATTACTTCAACCTTGGTATCACTTCTGGGTTTGGTTCCCACTGATGAGACCTCAATAATTGTGAAAATTTTATTGTTCAGTCAGACAGTTTTTGTATTTAGAAAGAAGCATTCTAGGAGATATCAAATTGATCACTAGATGTGTAGACTACCCACCTTATGCAATATTCACCAGGGGGGGGGGAGGGGATAAAATTCTGTCAATTCTTGCTATGAGAAGTTTTTTAAATAATTCCATCCACCTAATTCAATGTGGTTTTTATAATCAATTGCAGGGATGACTGGAGAGCAATCCCAGGCAGAGAAGGCCAACTCAAGGCAGCTAACCCAGATGGGGCTAACCACCTGGGTATTAGTCATCTTTGCACTTTAGTTTCAATTGGTCTTTTGGTTGTTCATCTATATGAGATTGGTGAAAAGGGAAAACTGATAACCTTTGGCTATATGATGATATAAAAGAGCTGAGGCCTTTTCTCTATCTCTCATACTATCTATCTGTCTTTCTTTCTCCTAATACTATCAGGCTCTCTTGCACCCCTATACTAACTACTCTAGGCCTATGATGAGCAACCCTTTACTTTTTCACCTCAATAAAGGTTGAAACCATCTGAGTAGTGACCCTTCCCATAATGCATAGCATAATACATGTCTGTAAGGATATGTGCTTTGCATTATGGGATACTAAAGCAAGTGATGTAAAGTCATTAGCCTCTATATATGAGTTGCACAGTCGTAAAGTTACTTCACACGCAAACTTTGTTTACTTTATATATATATATATATATATTAGGCCCATACATGAGAGGTTGGTTGATCAACCTATAGTACCTTAGTACCATGTATGGGTAGTGGGTTAGCAAAAGAGGAGCTTGTTTACGTTTGATTTAAATTACTGTATATTGTATTCCTTGGAAAACACAACTGGAAAAGACTGTTCCACAATACAGCTGTTCAGGAATGAAAGAGGAGAATTATTGATGCTATTTCAGACGAACATTTCCCATGGAAACATTTGTAAAATACACATATTTAGGAAACCAAATGTATGTGCAAAAGTGGGGAGGGGGTGAGTTGGTAAGAGATGGGTCATTAATATGCCTAATCGCTCTCCTCTGTATTGAGTCAAGCACTTTGAGGGAGCTTTTAGGGGATCCCACCCCATATGTGAGAGCAGTATTCACTAGCTGGGTGAATTTAATTTGTATAAGGTTAACAGCTGTTCAGGAGTGAAGTAACATCTTAAGCAAAAGAGAAATCCTAGTTTTTTAAATGCTGTGAGGATGCAATGGTTGATATGTTTATGCTAGGAGAGGCTTGATGTCAGGGTAATTCCAAGAAGAGAAATCTCAAATTGTCTGGAAATTGGTGTTATCATAAATAATACTGAGAGAAAATGGTTCCTTTTTATGAGAAATAAGACAGAACTGGGTTTTATTATCATTTAAATTGACGAGGTTATCTGAATACCATTGGAGGCTTGGAGATCAGAATTGAAGGAGGTGGTGCTTGATGTTCTGTAGGTCGAGGTGAGTTGTTTAGAGTAAGGTTTATCAAATGAAAGGGATGAGTGCAGTGTACTGTCGTCTGCAAAACTGGGTATTGGCTTAGAGGTGAACTGAAGTAGGTCATTAATATATAGCAGGAAGAGGGTTGGGGTGAGGACAGAACCTTGTGGAACTCTGGCATTAGTTGAATGGTGAGATGACAAGGAACATCCCTCACCACACATGTGCGACCAGATAGAAAGCTGTCAATCCAATTATAGAAGTCCTGAGACAGACTAAATGATTTTGGTTTGTTTAGTAAACCTTTGTGCCAGACCTCGTCAAACACTTTGGAGATATCGAGTGCAACCACTTGAGATTCGCCAAAAGTACCCAATGTTGAAATTTCCATTTAGTGATTAATTGAATGAAAAACACTTACAGTAATGATAAAATGCAGAGCACAAATTTAGAGTAGCTTTTTCACAGATGCCACCTGGCAGATTGGATTCACTTGGATAAAGGATTAAACCAACAATATAATTTCTTCACATCTTTAATTTATAGTGTAACCAAGCAGAAAAACTTTAAACATTAACATACATGTTAAACAATAATGGCCCAAAGACAGCCTGTGGTGCTACACTAATGATCTTTCTCTTTTGGATACCACTTACCACTTTTTGAATACCACTTAATTTTTTATATATGGAAAGATCCCAGAGTATTTGTTTTTGGCCTGTGATGAATTTTTAGGTTAAGGCCAAGAACGATACACATTTAGGATATTAGAGTGTAAAAATATTGATTTGCCACCTTTCGCTGTTAGGGAATACAGAGAAAAATGTAAGAAAGGGAAGCATTGTGTAAAATTTGCTAAACAAAAGTCATGCAAATACTTTGCAAGAACATTGAAAATAAATATCAGGAAATCAGTAAAATATCTGGAGTCTATTGAAAAAGCTCAGAAATGGAGGAAAGAGTACTGTAAACGAAATAGAGATGATAAAGATATTATTGATGTATGGAGTGATTGCTAAATGAAACTAGCAATGACAGCATGGTGGTAGAAAACACTCAACAAAAATGAAGGAAAGCAGTATTAAACCTAATATCAGAAGTAGATATGTTAATCTCAGCTTTTTATGTAGATGATGTTATACCCATAAGACTAGTGAGTGTGAGAATGACCAAGTATGGAATCTTGTCTCTCAAGCAAAATTATTAAATAGGATAGTCAATTCAGGAAGTAATAAGAGGATTGGGGGCATAAAGTGATACTTCATTTTCTATATACCAATGCCAGAAGTATCAGGAACAAGAGTGGGAGTTTTTGGCATTGGTTAGTGCCACACCACCAAAAGTTATAGTTATTAGTTGACATTGCAGGAGATGCAGTTACATGGATAGAATATGAAGGGTTTATTATTTTAAGGAAGACAGAGAAGATAGGATGGGGGAGGGATACTGCTAATGAAAGCAGATGAATTGCAGCCAAAAATAATAGGATATAGGCAGGAGGGTAGCTGTTCATTTGAAGCTGTCTGGTATGAGATCATGTTCAGTAAGAAAAATTATGCAATTGTTGCTATAGTTAGGGCAAGGTTTCTCAAAGCGGGCTCTGCGAATCTTGTTTACAAACAAGATATGATAAACAAAAATATGAGAAATACTCAGAAATTGCTGTTAAATCTTTGAAGTTTTTGATACATTTTTCTATAATGTATCTCTGTGAAAAGACGTTCTCACTATATACAGCTACTGAAACTATATGTAGAAATGGGCTAAATACAGAAAATGATATGATGCTACAAGGTACATCCATCATACCAGACTTTGAAAAACTCTGCAGTTCAAAACAACAACTGCACTGTAGTCATTAAAATGAACTTAAATTTTTTAAATTTATGGAGCACTAAATTGTAAAATGGTGAGTGCTTATTGATTTCTTCCTTTTTTTTTATGTTTATTTTTTACAGATTGAATTGTGAGGACTCCGCAGAAGAATTTTGCTTGCTTTAGCACTCCACTTTAGCAAGACGTTTGGGAAACCCTGGGCTAGGGGATTCCACAGATGATCTGGATGACATGCATTGGCAAATTAATACAATGAGTGCAGGTCGAGTGATTATGGGGGACCTCAGCTATGGAGATATAGACAGGAAGGAAGAAAGATCACATGGAAGGAAGGAAATGGAATTTATACACCTACTGAGAGATAATTACTTGAGTTAGCATGTGATGGAGGGGGACTAGGACAGTGAGCGTATTGGACCTAGTCATAGGATCAGAAGAGCTATCCATAACCAATATGGCCACATTGCCTCTGATTGGCAAAAGTGATCATATGGTCTTGACTTGCTAGATTGTAAAACATGAAGAATATTCTACCAAGAAGGAGTATATGTGAAACTACAAGGCGGATGATCATAACATGCCTTGAAAGAAGTTTGAATCTGTACCATGGCATAAACCTTTGCAGGATAAGGATGTTGCAGTTCATGGGATATAGTTAACGGTCATCTAGAGGAAGCAGTATTAAATTGTATACCTAAGGTAAGGAAGGTTAATCAGGTAAGAATTATATGGATGAGTAATATCATTGAACATGAGCTGCAGAAGATGAAAATTATGTGGAGGGGTATAAGGAGAAAGATGACCAGTACAAGCTTAGGTAAGAAAAGTAACCAGCATGGTAAAGAAAGCAAAATCAGATTATGACAAGAATCTAGCCGAGCAGGCCAAGAAAATCCCAAAGAGTTTTTTTGTTACTTGTTAAATAAGAGGAAGAATTACCATGGAAGATTAACTTTAATGAGTGCTGATGGTGATGAGGAGGGACAGAAGAAAAAAGCAGTTAAAATAGTAGAGTTACTGATTTACACTTTGCAAGGGTATCATCAAAGTGAGGTTACTGCTGTAACATATGTTACAGAGACATTGCAAAATCTCAATGTAAATATAGTGGGATTAGATGAAATATCAGCTCAGGTTTTGCAAGAATGTGCAAGGGAAAATATCTCTGACTAGGCTCTTTAATTTAAATCTCAGCTCTGGTAGACTTCCAACAGAGTGGAAAGAGAACCTCTCTTATGCAAAATAATTCCCTTGCATAAGGGAGGTACTAAGACTGCAGTAGCAAATTATAGGCCAATCAGTATTTCAGATGTGGTTGTAAAAGTGTTGAAAAAAATTGGTCATAAAAAAGAACTCTCAAGAATTGCTGAATAACAACATGACTTTCTGAAATGTTGGTAATGCATTAGTAATTTACTAACTTTTTATAATAGAGTAACAACTGAAATTGTTAAAGGAAATGGATATGTGATGATTCTGCTGGATTTTGAAAGGCATTTGACTAAATACCACATCATCTGTTACGCAAATTAGAATAAATGGAGATTGATATGACATTGGTTATGTGGATAAGAGCAAGACTGCTGGACAGATCTGTAAAAGTGATATGTGCAAGGGCAAAATCAAGGCAAAAACAGGTGACTAGTGGTGTGCTGCAAGTTTCAGGCTGGGACCACTACTATTTAATTTGTACATAAATGATGTAGGAAATAATCTGAATGGAAATGTTCAGTTATTTGCTGATGATGTGAAATTGGGTAAAGTAATAGTTAATCAAGGTAATGTTGAGAGCTTCCAGGACTATTTAAATAGGCTGTCAGTATGGGCAAAAGATAATGGCCGTCAGTTTAATGTGGAGAAATGTAAAGTTATGTATCTTAGGACTAATAAAGTCTAGAGGACATATTGCTAAGGTTGCTAAAGTAGCTCATAAGATTACTTGGCTGTTGAAGAACATACTAACAGGAACAGATTAGGAAGTTATTATTCTATTTTATAAGGCCTTGATATATCAACATGTGGAGTGCTATGCTCAGTTCTATTCACCTGGGTTTCTTGGGAATGAGGAAGTAGTAAAGGAGACTCTGAGGCAAGCAACCTAGATAATGAATGGCTTGTTGAATGTTCCCTATGAGGATAGATTGAAGGTATGTGGATTCAGAAGTTGGTAGGGGAAAAAAAGGAGATATGACAGAAACATTTAAGTTGTTTACACTTGGCTAGAGAAACCAGAAAAAGAAGTTGAATAAACTTCTTCAACTTCTTGTTGAATAAGTTTATTCAACAAGAATAAAGTTGAATAAACAAGAATAAAGTTCATGTTCTTAATAAAAAACAACAAGAAGTTGAATAAAGGTGTTTGGTTAGAAGGGGGTGTGAGGACTAAATTTTTTGCTTGGATAGTTCTGAATGAGTGGAATGGATTTCCAGAGTCAGTTGTGAGTATTTTGTCTGTGAATGGGTTCAAGGAGAGGTATGATAGATTGTGTGGATAGTTTGGATCTTCTGTGATGAGCCTTCAGACTCCATGGAGGTACCCATACAATAATAATAATTTTTTTAACACTTTAATGTATCTCAGATAAATTACATGCATATAATTTTTTTTGACAATGGTAAGGTTTATTATCATAAAGTATTTACATATATATATACAGTGAGACATATTATTATATTTTCTGTACATTACAAAGATTCAGTGCAAAATGCAGAGTGCTTAATTTTTTATAAATATAAATATACATTTTTTATATGAGCTAAATATTTATCCATCATTTTTACATATGGATTGGCACAAAATTATTCCATTATAATAATAATGGAATAATTTTATATAAATATACATAATTTTTCTGCATTTTATCATTTGTATTTTTTTTTCAATATTTTTTTATACATTCTGTACTTAATACAGATTTTTTACAACAGATATTTATAATACAGATATTTTTATAACAGTAATTTTTATTATTATTTTACTTCTCTACAAAGATTCAGTATATAAGTTACCGAGTACATTATTTTTTGATATAGCGGTGTCTCGTAGTTCGTATTTAATTCGTTCCAGAAACCCGTTCTAACTATGAATCATTTGAAATCTGAATCAAGATTTTACATAAGAAATAATGGAAAGCGAAATAATCTGTTCCCATATCCAAAAAATTTCAATAATTTTTTTTATTTTATCTATTTTAGATTTTTTTAATGTTACTAACTTAGAAAGAATTAAATAAAATAATCTTGTATTTATTTTATTAATTTTAATTATTACAACATAAAAATAACAGTGAAGAATATTTTTTTAATATAAAAATCACAAAGACAAAAATAATGCTCCCGTTGTCAAGTGTCTTCTTTCTGCTTCTTATTTGGAGTTGAGAATGCTGATTCACATTCTCTTTTTTCTGCAGAGAAGAATCTATCTAATGTTGTTTGGCCTTGACGATTTTCTTTGATATTTTTAAAATAACCCATCACATTGTAATCGAATAAGTTAATATTCCTGGTCACTACCTGTCTTATTAGGGTGCCATTTTTCCACAATAACTTGTGTTCTAACCCAAACAGAGAACAATGTTTAAAGGTCGGCATTGGAAATGCATCCTTTGGTGTCCTTCTCTTCCATAAAAATTTCTTTTTCCACTTCTTTTTGTTGTTGATCGTGAAGATGTTGAAGTTTTTCTGTGCTGAGTTCGGTTTTATGATTATCTATTAACTCCTGTACATCTTCATCACTCACCTCTAATCCCATAGCTTTACCCAAAGACACAATTTCATTTACAACAGACTCTTTTTCACAGCTTACTACTTTACTGACTGAAATACAATCTCACCAGAGTTTTTTCCAAGCAGAAATCATTGTTTTAATGGAAACTTATTTCCATGCCTTATCGACGATCCTTAAGCAATGAAGAATGTTGTAATGCTCTTTCCAAAATTCTTTAAAAGTCAGTTCTGTGGCATTGGTTATTTCAAAGCACTTTTGAAACATAGCCATCATATACAGTTTTTTGAAGTTTGAAATCACTTGTTGGTCTATGGGTTGTATGATAGAAGTGGTACTATGCGGCAAAAACTTTATCTGGATGAAACTGAATTCAGCAACTAAATCCTCCTCTAAATTTGGGGGATGAGCAGGAGCATTGTCCATCACTAGAAAAGCTTTTAATGGTAGATTTTTTTCAGTAAGATAAGCTTTTACAGTGGGAGCAAATTCTTGATAAATCCACTCAGTGAAAAACTCTCTGGTAACCCACGCTTTCATGTTGGCCCTCCACATAATACCGAATTTGCTCTTTATGACATTGTTCTTTTTAAAAACGCATGGATTTTCAGATTATCTTACAGTCTCCACTATCATTACCACAAAGCAGCAAAGTAATTCTATCTTTCATAGGTTTATATCCCAGTGCCGTCTTTTCTTCTTTTGTGATATAGGTCCTTTTGGGAATTTTTTTCCAAAAAATGACCTGTTTCATCACAATTAAAAACCTGTTGAGATACAAATTCCTCACTATCCACGTACTCTTCAAAGGTTTTTACAAATTTGTTCGCTTCTTTTACATCGGCACTCGCAGCCTCTCTGTGCATGACAACACTATGGATCCCAGTTTGTTTTTTGAATTTATCGACCCAGCCTCTACTTCCTTTAAACTCCCCATTTTTAGTACTGGTCTCAGGTGTGCGTTTCTTAAGTTCACTATGCAGATGCTTGGCTTTCTCATAAATAATTCTCTCAGTAATAACATCACCACGTAAACACTTCTTGTTTATCCACACTAAAAGGAGTTTTTCCATCTCTTCAATAACATGTGATCTCCTGTTTTCTTTTGCAAAACTTCAAGCAAGAATCTCAGCTCTCTCACCTCCCAATTTACACTGCCTTTCAAGTTATTCGTGCCCACCATTGCAATCATTTCATCCCTCCTTTTACCCCTCTTAATTGCCATAGCCACATTCTTTATTGTTCCTCCAGTATGGTACACGCTGATAAAGTGCTTGTTCAGTATTTCCAGTGTATACTTTAAAACGGTCAGTCTGCTGCCATGACTATACATCTGTGTTATCCTGCCATAATTATTCTTTTTCATGCTTGCCATATAATAGAAGAATTATGTTTGTTCTCTTGAATTAAGTTTGGCCTGGCACGCAAGCTCATCTCATACTGCACCTTATGTATCAGATCACCACCCACTGTCTTGTACCTCCTCCATAGCATTTTCTTTTTCCAACATAGATTGATTGATTTCACGGTTCATCCATTTCACTCGTTTTCTTTACTCACTTAACCATTGTTATGCAGTTATACATTGATTGTGCCAGATACTGCCTTATGAATTTCCATGCACTGTCAGCATTGTTTCTACACAGCTCATCTACCCAATGTATTGATGCTAGATGATTATAGAGCTTTCTCAGCCACCTTATAGTCTCACATATATCCATTTATATATGTGAGACTATAAGGTGAGACTATATTTAATAGCTCATTAACTACATCTTGTGAAATTATCACCAAATACAAAACATTAAAGCCTCTAGTCCCTCCAGTCACATGCTGCTTAAGATATTTATCCCTCAGAAATCCAACAAACTCATTCTCCTTGTTTCCATATTCTACCTTCTCCTTCCATTCTCTATTCCTGTACTTAAAAGGCTCCCATTTACCTAAACATTTCACAATTCTCTACATTCCCTGATCTATAACAATATCCTGTCAGATATACTAGCTTGTTAATTTCAACATCACACTACACAGATTCCAAATCTGTACATGTACTATCAAATTTCACAATTTGTGGACACAGTTCCTCTACAATCATTAGCAGCATTTACCTCCTCTTTTCACCTTCCTATCCTCCTGGAAATTGTATATCCTACCATTTCTATTCCTGACATCTCATCATCCTCAGACAACCAAGTTTCACTTCTACCAATTTTCTCTGGGCATAGTGATGCAATTAATGTGATATTCTCAGCTCTTTTATTTTGAATCTTCTTACATTTATATACAAACATAACAATCACTGTGTCTTTGAGGTCATTATACCAGCACCAACATTCTCTATTCTAGCTGCTGTACCACACCTCTCTCTTTCGTCTGACCTGCTCCCATTTCCACGATCTAGACTCTGATTGTTAATCATTCCTGTTTCATCCCGTTATGCATTCCATCATCTTGTACTGCACATCTTCAACCTTGTCATCTTCCCCCTGTTGTACAACTAGTTTATCTGTGCTTTACTACTTCACCAGTGGTAAAGCACTTCACCTTAGATTATTTGCTACATTAAGCTTTCCTGATTCTGTGCCTTCTCAGCACACAGTAGCCATTCTAAATGCCCAGCACCAAAACATTTTGAATGTAATCCATCAATTTTAAACCATTCCAACTTTCCTTCAAATTCACTCCATAGATTCTCAAACTGAACCCCCTCTGCTTCACACAACTCAGTCATCTTGCATTCATTATCTCTGCACTCCTCAATTTACTATTGTCATATCTGGGTAACATGCTTGGCTGAGTGGTTAGCGTATCCGCTTTCCAGCCAAAAGGCTGCGGGTTCAAATCCCACTGTGGGCATGGATGTTTGTGACTGTCTGTGAAAATACTAGTGCTCGTGGTTGGTGGTAGATGGCATTGGTGTAGTTGTAGTTCATTGTAGTTGGTAGATTGAATGGTGAAGACAGAGAGTTGTAGAGTACGTACCCTCCCTCCCTATAATAATAATAATAATTATTATTATTATCTGCTGCAACAATTTTCTCTATCAACATACTTTTTTTCACCAACTAAGTCATTTGTGCTCACAACTTTCAGAAAATACAAGGGAATTATTATAACATTACAAATATTACAAGAATAATATTGCTTACTTACTGTCCTGTTCTGTCGGTGATGGGTTGAGTCTTCCGTGTTTCCACAACAACCTCCAGGAGTCTCAGTTTCTTGCATGGCTGGTGAGCTGTCTATAGGTTTATAATCCAGAGTTGACCTTTATTGATGTTATCCATTTAGTTCTTGGTTTTCCTTTTTTTCTTTTTTCTTCTAATCCAGCATACTGAGGTTATGTAGTCTTTCATCAGTTTGAGTCCTATTTATTTCTTCGATTTTCCTAATGTAGTCTTATTTGGTTAATTTTTTAACTTTTCTGTGTGGAGTTTATCAATTTTATTTCTTTTGTTGACTTTGAATTTTATACACATTGTTGCAGAGAGGAGTACATGGTCTTTATCCAGCTCTAGGCTTTTGAATGGTCTTACGTTTTTGATTGAGGTTTTCCATTTATTTCTAATTAGGGTATAATTTATACAATTTTGCATTTCTCTATCCATTGAGGTCCAAGTGTATTTAAAACTAGGTGTATGGTGAAACATTGTATTTGAGATGACAAGGTTGTTTTCTTTGCAAAAATCAACCATAGTTTCTTTCGTTTCATTTTCGTTTCCAATTCCAAATTTCCCCATTACATCTTTTAGCTTTTTTCTGAAAGTTCCGATCTTAGCATTGAAATCTCTGATTATAAATAAGATGTCTCTGGAGTTAGTATTATTATCTATTTATTTTTGAATAACCTTTATGTGTAGTCCTTTATCTTTGGCTTTTAGTCTAATTCCTGTTATTCTGGATGAGATAGGCTTGATATCTGTTTATACTTACAGTAAGATTTTGTTTTATTAGAACTGCAACTCCTTTTCTATGTACATTGTCTCTTCTTCCCGGATAGAATAATTTGCCTTCTGGCATGTTTAGGCATCCTTCTTCTGTCCAGTAAGTTTCTGAGATTCCTATAATATACTACTTTATCCTTTTCCAATTTTCTTGTAGAATTTGGAGTTTTCCTGCTTTGTATAGAGATCTGATATCACGTTTTGCTGACCACATAGAAGATTTCTCACCAACACTATGTGAGGCTCGTGTTGGCTCATCGGTTTCCCTATATGCAGTAGTATGAGATGTATTCGCAGTAGTTGTGTAATCCATTGAAGTTTTTGGCATTTTAGTGTGGCTGGCTTGCCATTCCTTTGCCACACCCTTTGGTCCATGGCTCCTTATTCTTTATTCGGAGCAACCCGTTGGGGCTTCCCTCATCTGTCACCCAAGGGATGCACCTAGTATGAGTCTGGTCTGCCCTAAGAGAATAATATTACAACACCAAAATGTCAAGTATCTAGAATTCAGTGAAAACACACACACACACACACACACACACACACACACACACACACACACACACACACACACACACACACACACACACACACACATTCAACAGTTTATAATGCAAGGCAATAACTGGTAGAAGTATAGAAGTAACCTAGTTTATTCAGAAACACTATTAGTTTTGTACTACTTAACAATAATAATTATTATTATACAGGTATCTCCATGCAGTCAGAAGACTCATTGTGGGAGATCCATTATTCACCCACTAGCCATCATTCACATAATACCTATCATACCTCTTCTTAAACTCATTCACTGATGAAGCACCCACAACTACCTCTGGCAACCCATTCCACCAATTCCCCACCCTCCAAGCAAAAACTATAATCCTAACATCCTTGCTAACTGCACTCTTACACAACTTCAGCTGGTAACCCCTTGTTCTCTCACCTCTTGCCATGTGCTGAAAAAAAGTCTTCATTGTCAATCCTATAAATCCACTTCAATAGCTTAAATGCTTCTATCATGTCTTCTCCTTTTTATCTGTCAGCTAATTTTTGAAGCCTGTAGACTGTCAATCTATTCTCATAGGGAGCATTGCACAGACCTTCCACAATCTTTGTCACTCGCCTCTAGATCCTCTTTACATCTTCATCTGCACGGAATCCTGGAGTTCAGATCTGTGTTCAGTGGTAAGATGTGGCTTTATTAAAGCCTTACATATAAAGTAACAATAACTTCTCTATCCCTGCTTGTTAGTGTGCTCTTCAACAACCGTGTAATCTGATGTGCTGTTTTGGTTACCCTCGCAATAAGTCCCCAAACTTCAACTCACTCTCCACAATCACACCTCTTACCACTCTGTTCCTTGATTGCTCACCTGCATCCCTCACTCTCTTCTCTAACCCATTCTCTCTGCGTTCCCCTGCTTACCTGCTGTCCTGACATCACTTTTTCCCTGATTCCAGCACTCCCTCGCATTCTTCTCATTTTGTCTCTCTGATTGTTTCCATTCTCCCTTCCTCTATCATTCCTATAACTCTGTCTCATTTCCTCTCTTCTACTGATCCTATTCTCTCCTCTTCTAGCATTCCCATACCTCTCTCTCTCATTCCTTCTCTCCTACTGTTTCTATTCTCTCCGCTTCTATCATTCCCAAAACTCTCTCTTACTACTACTCTGATTTGCCTTACATTCGTCTCTTCCATTCTGCTAATCTCATCTTTCATACATCTCATCTCATTCACAAGACTTTTCACCTCCTCTTTCAGCTCATCTATCCTTCTCTCTGCAAGTTAGTCACTCTTACTTGCCATTCATTCTCCCAATCAAGACCATCTCCGAAAACTTCACAGTCATTCAAGCCTTCCACACTCCCAACTCTTATTTTCTCATTCATATTTTGCTCATCATTCTCTCCTATCACACTACTCATCTCCCGACATTCATTTCCCATCCCTGATGAAACTAGGTCGGTTATCGAAATATTTAATTCATTGAATTCCTCCCATCGCGTACAAAATTTGCACATATACGCACTCTCCCTTCTCTTACCTGCCACATATCCAACTCTCAGGACACATACATGCTGCAAGCACTGCATGCCACAAAGTCCTTTATTATGTTACATATAATGGAATTCTTAAATGGCAGAGGACTTGGTAACACACCATTTGTGATTGTAGCTGCGGCTGCCATCATTCCTTACTGCCGAGGAACTACTAAACTTAACACTAAATATATATAAAAATGCTATATAAACACTGTATTATATATATATATATATATATATATATATATATATATATATATCATCATCATCATCATCATCAAATTCCTGCCATGTACCCTCAAGGGGTGTACAGGATATGATAGTACTACATGAAAAAAATTACATCATTACTAACTTCCTATCTACAATTTTCCTCCAAATCAGTCTGTTACTTGTCAAGACTCCAACATTATCAGATCTTATATTTCTATCGTCTAAGGCACCGCATCAATCCACTTATATCTTGGTCTTCCTCTGGGTCGTTTTGCTGCCAACCTGACAGAGAACACTTGTTTTGCTAATCTTTCCTCGCCCATTCTGTTTAAGTGACCATACCACCTGAGATTAGCTCTGCTAACGCATTCCTGGATGCTGACAATTTCAAGTTCTTTCCTAATATCCTCGTTTTTAATATGATATTGCCATTGATGCCATCTGTTTACGCCTATAATCTTTCTCAGGACTCTCATATCTGCCGTCTCTAATCTTTGTTCAAGTGTTTTTCTTCTGATCCAGCTCTCAGATCCATAAGTTAAAACTGGTTTGAACACTGTCTTGTATACAGCTAATTTAGTGTTCCGACTAATCTCTCTCTTATTCCATATGAATTTATTCAATTGACTTCCCACCATACCAGCTTTGCTGATTCTGTTGTCTATTTCTATATTTAATTTACCATCTTCAGTAAAAATCGTACCTAAGTAGCTGAAATGTTTTACTTGTTCCACAGGTTCTCCATTCACAACACAGTTGACATTTTCAATGATTCTGCCTATTTTCATTGTCTTTATCTTTTTATTGCTGACCTTCATACCATATCTATTACAGCAGCTATTCAATTCAGTCAGAGAATCTTTCAGACCTGTAGCGGATTTATTTAGAAGTATAACATCATCCACATAAAGAGCTGACATTAACATCTCCAATTTTGATATCATGTTTAATACCACTTTCCTTCATAATGTGATCCATATAGATAATGAATAACAGAGGGGATAATGTACATCCTTGTCTCACACCAGATTTAACCTTAAACCATCTTCCTGTACTTCCTTCAATTCTAACTGCTGACTTACAACTCAAATAAAACTAAGTATTGCTTGATATAATGCCCCATTGACACCATATAACTGCAGCGTATTGAATAGCTTCTCTCTTGGCACCTTGTCATACGCTTTTTCCAAATCGACAAAACTTAAATACAGATCTTTGTTATATTCCCATGCTTTCTCATCTATTTCTTGTAAAGTGAAGATCTGATCCTGACAGCCTCTATTTGGCCTGAATCCAGCTTGTTCTTCACCAAGCTTTTCTTCCACAATTCTTCTCAGCCGTTTCTCAAGTATACTTGCATAGATCTTGCCAGGAACACTTATTAGGGAAATACCTCTGTAATTCTCACATTCAGTTTTATTTCTCTTTTTATATATTGGTACTATGAGAGCTCTACTCCAATCATCGGGAATTCATTCCTCTGTCCAGGCTTTCTGAACTATGCAGTGCAGCCACTGTAAGACTTTTATACCACTATACTTCAGCATTTCTGGTCGGATATAATCTACTCCTGCTGCCTTTCCACATTTCAAGCCTTTGATGGCTTTTTCTACTTCAAGTATGGATATGCATTCCTGACTGCATGCCTGGTCAGTGTTTTTTACCACTGTGCTATCATCACTGCTTGTTTCATTTAGCAGTTTTTCAAAGTATTTACTCCATACTTCAAGGATATATTTTTCTCCCGTTTTCATATCACCTTTATCATCTCTAACTCCTTTTACAGCACTCTTTCCTCCATTCCTAAGCTTCTTCAACAACCTCCAGAATATTTTGCCACCTTGTTGATATTTATTTTCTATATTCTTGCCAAAGTCCTCCCATTACTTTTGTTTAGCTAGTTTTACACAGTGTGTAGCATTCTTGCATTTGTCTCTATATTCTCTAAGAGCACAAGCTGACTTATTTGACAGAAACGTTTGATATGCTCTCTTCTTTTCCTTCACTGCCTCTTTAACTTCCTGTGTCCACCAAGGAGTTCTGATTTTTTTATCCTTGCAGACAACCTCACCACATGCCTCTCTGGCTGAATCAATCAATATTTTCTTCAGAGTTTGCCACTGAATCTCCAAGGTTTGATTCCTGTTCTCAAACTCTTTCATTTTTTCTTCAATAATCTTTGTGTATTTTAGTCTACAGTTCACATCTGAGAGCTGCTCAACTTTTATTCACTTTAAAACTTTCTTACATGTCATTCTTTTCAATATGAAATTCAATTTTATCCTGCTCAAGACTAAATAGTGATCACTTCCAATTTCAAATCCTCTGTACACTCTGGTGTAATGTACCAGGGAGAAAACATCACTATCAACAATAACATAGTCAATGAGACTTTTCTTATTCCTTGCCTCTTCTCTCCATGTGAATTTGTGCACATTTTTATGTCGGAACATGGTGTTAGTAATAACTAGTGCATGTCCTGAGCAGAAATCCAACAGATATTTGCCATTATTATTAGCTTTGCTCTTTTCTCCAAATTTTCCCAAAATATTTTTTTATGTCTCAAAATCATTTCCTACTCTGCTATTTAGGTCCCCAACAAGGACCAACTTTTCATTTTTCATTGTGTCAGTTGCTTTTTCTAAAGCCTCAAAAAATTTCTCCACTTCTACCTTAGTAGAACCTTCTGTGGGACCATAGGCACAAATAAGTCTCATTGTCCAGTTTCCCATTCTCATATTTGCCCACATTACTCTACTTGAGACTGAGTGCCATTCAAGAAGATTAGCCTCCTATTTTGTATTGAATATTAAGGCTACTCCTTCTTTTCCTTGATATGCATTGCCTGAATATAACATTTTGTATTTATTGCTCAGAAAGATCTCACCAGTTTTGGTCTTTTTTCTTTCACTCACCCCTGTTATGTCGATCTGATACTTATCTAATTCCCTAGCTAGCTCCATTTCTTTGCCATTTAGGCTTCTTATGTTGATAGTACCGATCTTTAACTCTGGTTATGTTGAGTTCGGGTTTGTTTTTGGATTTGTTCCAGTAGTTGACTTTTCGCTGTTTGCCCTAGTTCCCTGGCGAAAACAATGGGCCTTGTTTAACTGGGCAACACCCCAGCTGGCATGAAATTTTGTCATGTTGTACCATCATTTTTTTTTTATTTTGGTTTAACCAATAAGAATACAATTTGGTCGGCTAAATCCCAAATCGCCAGCCCATCCTCGTTCGTTCAGTATCAAAGTAGATACCCAACAGGGTGCACCACGAGAAGGTGAGGATTGGACATTAGGTCAGAAGCCTGTCCTAAAACACTATAAAAATATAGTGTTTATATTTTTATATATATATAAAAATATAAACACTATATTCAGCTATGCTAAATAGCGAAAACTTATCTTCTCTTCCAGGACCGCAAATGCTTCCGCATGTGACCTCGCCTTCTTGGTAACCGAAAAATAACACAATATATAACAATGAAACTCCAAAAGCAGAACCACTAAAGAACACTTGTGTTACTGAGAAAAAAAAAAGTAGCACAATTCACAAAAGTATTCACACTATAGATCGTTTAAAAAACACTTTTTTTTTACCACAGCTCAAACTACCACTGCAGATGACTCCTCAGCTGGTCATAATCGCCTGCTTTGTAACTCCATATATGTCCTTTCTGAAAAGAAAATTATGCATGCCTGGCAATCTCCCAGATCAAGACTACATTATTACTTTCTCCTTGTGGAGGCAATATATCTAAATTGGTTAGTGTTAAGTTCTCTGTTGCAGTAATCAGATCCAGCACTCTTGATCCTCATGTCCCCTCCATTACATGTTGTCTCATATAATTATCTCTGAGTAGCTGTTAAATTTCATTTCCTTCCCAGCTTGTGACCATTTCTCCTTCCAATCTTTATTCCCCTTAATAATTACTCAACCTGCACTCAGGCCCGGCTGGTGGCGTGTGCGAAGCATGCAATATACACAGATATCGCAGAAGAAAAGGCACCTAAAAGATGTCAAAAAATATGAGATAAGAGTTTAAATGAACAACGAATGGTACAGAATGGTACATATAATTATGAATGTACGTCGTCTTCCGTTAGGGCCCCTTCAGATCTTCCCGGAAACAAACAAATAAATTCTGAAATTGTATCCTGGACCCAATTATATCACTACAGTTTTTGATTAAAATTTACGAAAATATACCTAAAATAGTTCTTTATTTTTTGATGTATCATAAACCAACTTATAATTAATTGTTGAGTTCCATGTAAAAAAAAAATTGTATAAGCAGGACTAATCCATAGGTAACATTATACTCTAAAGCGGTTTTCATTTGTTTTTCATTTCCTGTTAGTTTTATTGACACTTTATTCAAAAAAGAACTTTTTTGGAAAGGTGCCGAACATTAATCAGACACACAAGAAAAATACTATGCGTCGGTGCTGCCTGCATTCATCATGTTAATTTGCAAGTGCATATTTTCTACATTCTCCTGTAAACCCCCTGGATTATAGCTACAACCAGTTACACATTTAGTTCTGTTGGCCTCTGTCTCACATCAGATTGCTTCAAATGAACTGCTCTCTGAATCCGTGTTCCTGTGATGTGTACTTCTGCTATTTTTGGCATTAAGTTCTCTGCTATCATTAGCAAAAACCCCTCCTCCTGTCCTGTCCTGTTCCTTCTACCCTCTCTGAGTACACTATATCTCTTGCATACTATTTCTATGGCCATATCATTCTCAGTCAACCACATCTTAGTAATGCCTATAATTTTTGTCAAAGTTGTGCTAATCAATGCCAAAACTCCTCAGTCTAATTTTTTTGATTACTTCTTGCATTAGTATAATAATCTGCAATACCGCCACCTTCATCCCACAACCTACCTTATATCTTGTGTTACTTAGCCCACCAAAGTTAACCTGGGGTGTTATATTTGGCATCATGTGATCACTCACCCACTTACTAAGCTCTAGGTTGCCTGGGTTCACCTGCATCTCTCCTAAACATTCTAATTTCCCTGATTTTGTTTTTCTGAACTTACACTGCATAGCACTTTATTTAAAATCCTGACACCAAATCTATTTAGATGCAAGCCATTCACCTTTATATAAATACTTCCTTCCATCAAATTCAATCCACAAACTCCACACCATTCCTTCTGATGAATAGACACATAGATGTATCAAAACAGAATGGATTTATGTGCAGTTATAAGGCAGGCAACTATCATAGCTTAGAAACCAGCTTGAAGCAGTACAATGCATGAAAGAAGAGGTATTATCAGTGCATAGAAGATACTTACGAAAACGTTATTGACATCAGTGGCAGATTGTACAGCTTGTGTGTGAAGAAGATAAAGCAATTTGGAATCAAATGAATGACAAGAGAAATAAAAGGGAAATCGCAGAAGAAAAAGACTTATGGATGACATAAAGAGAGAGATAGAGAACAGTTGCATGAGGAATATAGGTCTCAGGTTAGGAAAGTGAATGCTGCTGTAAGGAAACAAAATTAAAATATGAGAGGAGACTGGTACTGCAATTTAAGGAGAATCCCAAGGATCTTTATTGTTATGTGGCAAATAATAGGAGAAAAAAATGATAGTGGGCAGATTACCTGCCTTGATGGAGATGAGAATTGGGTGACCAAAGCAGATGACATAGTTGAGCTATTTGATAATTACTGAAGGAAGAGAATGTATTATATTTCAGGGAGGATAGAGAAGATAGAACAGAGGGAGGAGTACTGTTGATGACTGATGATGTGTTGCAGCCAAAGAAAGTAGTATATCAAGATGATAGACATATGAATGAGAGTTCATTTGAGGTGGTCTGGTGCGAAATAGTGATCAATGCAACCAAATATACAGTTGTATGCTGCTATAGGCCAGAGATATTGAATTCATGAATCAGCAAATTAGTGCAACGAGTGCAGATTAAGTGATTATTATGGGAGATTTTAATTATGGTGATACAAATTGGAAGGAGGAAATATCACGTAGCAAAAAGGAAATGGAGTTCATACATCTTCTACGAGATAATTACTTGAAACAGCACATAACTGAAGGGACACGTGGTGTGAGAGTGTTGGACCTGGTTATTGGTTCAGAGGATATATGCATAAGTAAGGTGTCCTCGTTACCTCCAATTGGTGAAAACGATCATGTGGTATTAACTTGGGAGATTGCAAATCTGTGGATTATTCTGTTAAGAAGGGGTATATATGGAACTACAGGTTAGGCAATTATAACAAGCTTCGGAGTGAACTTGCAGCCATCCCATGGCAGAACATATTGCAGGGGAAAGATGTTAGCAGTGAATGGGATAAAATCAGCAGGTCTGAGGAAAGCAATATCAGATTGTGTCCTCATGGTCAGGAAGTCAAACAAGGCAGGCATAGATGAATGAGAAGTGGCATCAAGCTTGACCTGCTAAAAAAGAAAATGTTATGGAGAATTTACAAGGAGAAAGGCGATCAATACACTATGAGTAGTACAAGGCTCAAGCTAGGAAGGTTACCAGCATAGTAAGAAAAGCTAAATCAGATTATGAGAAGACCTTTGAAGAAGGCTTTTGGCAGGATACACCATGGAACACTATTATGCAAATTGGAGCAGATGGGAATGGATACTAAATTGGTGATATGGATAGGAGAATGGCTCAGGGAGAGATACCAGAAGATGGTGTATGGAGGTGCCAAGTCCAAGATGAGGCAGGTGACCAGTGGTGTGCCTCAGGGCTCTGTGCTTGGGCCATTGTTGTTTAATTTGTATATAAATGATATAGGAAATGGCTTGAAGGGAGATATTCAGTTGTTTGCTGATGATGCAAAGTTGGGTAGCACAATAAAAAATCAAGCCGATGTTGAAAGTTTGCAGGATGATTTAAATAAGCTGGTAGAATGGTCAAAAGGTAATGGATGCCAGTTCAATGTGGAGAAGTGTAAAGTCATGCATTATGCATTTTGGGATTAAAAGATTACCAGCTGTGTACTACATTGATGGAATGGTACTCCAAGAGATTGATGAGGCTAGGGACTTAGGGGTGTTGGTAGATAGGGAGATGAAGTTCAGAGGACACATTGCTAAGGTGTCCAAGATTGCACATAGGATTACTTGGTTGTTGAGGAACAACACACTGACATCCAGAGATAAAGAGGTTATTATTCCCCTTTATAAAGCGTTGATACTTCCACATTTGGATTACCGTGCTCAGGTCTGGTCACCTGGATTCCTTGGAGATGAGGAGGCTATGGAGAGGGTTCAGAGAAGAGTGACTAAGTTGGTAAGTGATGTAAAAAATGCTCCCTACATTGATAGATTGAGAGCTTGTGGATTGCAGAGGTTTGTTGATAGGCAGAGAAGAGGGGATATGATATATACATTTAAATTACTGAAAGGTTTTTATAGGATTGATGCAGGGGAAATGTTTCAGCTGTGCGATAGTGATGAAAGAACAAGATGCCATCCCAGGAAATTAAAGAAGAATGTGGTTAACAAGGATGTCAGAACAAGGTTTTTTGCCTGGAAGCTGGTGAATGAGTGGAATTCATTGCCTCACTTAGTTGTGAGCTCTTTGTCTGTAAATGAATTCAAGAAGAGATATGACAGATATTGTTTTGCTAGTTTGGGTCTCCTGCAATGAGTCTACTGACTCCATGGAGATACCTTTAATAATAATAATAATATTCTGAAATACCGAATATGCTTAATTTTAATAAGGCGGGGGGGGGGGGACTAGGTGGAATTTCACCATATGTTTTAATGGAATGTGCCATGGAACTAATTGTGCTATTAAGTTGGCTATTTAATGAACTTCTTATAATCATGTACAAATGGGATAGGTTCCTGGAGAGTGGAAGGAGGGTAAGATAGTATAGCATAAGGATGGTAGTAGAACGAAGGTATCAAACTATAGGCCTGTTTGTATTTCTTCCGTGATTGTTAAGAATTTGGAGAAATTGGTAAGGGCTTGTATACACCATGATGTAGATGAGGGCAGTTTTATTTATATAGGCCAGAATGAAGAAAAGGGCACTCCTGTTTTAGTAATCTTAGTAAGTAAGTAAGTTTTAGTAACCATTTACAATAGTGTAACAGGAGCAATGGATGAGGTATACAATGCCATTTATTTTGGGAATTTGACTTTAGAAAATCCAAACATTAATGGCAATAAATACTGTTCAATCTTTTGTTCAATGTGACAGGGTGTCACATTGCAAGATAATTTTCAAGTTGCATTATATGGGTTAGTGGCTGGATTGGTGATTGGCTCTCTCTGATAGATATCAGAGACTTTTATATGAGGGGAATAGTAACAGGCAGTAGGAAAGTTACAAGTGGAATTCCACAGGCTTCAGTGCTGAGACCATTACTGTTTAATCTTTTGTTCCATGATATTGTCACAGGACTACAGGGAGATGCTCAGTTGTTTGCAGATGATGTGAAGTTTGTGAGGGTTATTTAGTAATAATTTCGCCAAATGTTTTAATGGAATGTGCCATGAAACTAACTGCCAGCTTGGTTAGCAAAGTGGTTAGTGTATCCAGCTGAAAGGCTGCAGGTTCAAATCCTGTCGTGGGTATGGCTCTTTGTAACTGTCTGTGAAAATACTAGTGGTGGTGACAGACAGTAGATGGCATTGGTGTAGTTGATGTGGTTCACTGTAGTTGATTTATGAGTGGTGGAGACAGAGAGTTGTAGAGTGGGTGCCCTCCCTTGATGAGTCTTTGGACTCCTTGAAGGTGTCACGTAATAATAATAACAGTCTGATATTTTGGCTCTTCAAGAGGATTTGAATATGCTGGAAAGGTGGATAGTCAAATAGGGATGTCAGTTTAATGCAACTATTCTCTGTTAATATATGAAATTAGAGATCCACAGGTGGGATACTTCATACCCACTTGGTTTGGTTATGCTGGAAGTAGAGTAATCAAGGAATTTGGGGATGATTTTGGATAGAGATATGAGGTTCCAAGGACACATTGCAAAGGATGTGAAGTCATCTCTGAGAACTGCTTCAATGTTGTAGAGGACATTGATCACCAGAGATAAAGTGTGGTGGTCCTATTGTATAAAGCTTTCATCGACTACATCTGGATTCGTTGCTCAGATCTGTTCAGCAATATTTGAAAGGGATGAAGTGACCTAGGAGAGGGTACAGAGATGGATAACAGAAATGATATCAGGACTGCACAATGTTGATTATCTGGACAGACTGTGGTCATTCAGACTGCAGAGTTTGGCAGATAGAACACAAAAGTGGGGAGGGGGGTGATCAAAAAAGTTGTTGAAGGGTTATTTGCGTGTTAACACTGAAGAGATTTTTCATATGGTAGAAGGAGGGTTTAGCAAATACAAGGGACCTTCCCCGGAAGTTGCAAAAGGGTGTGGTGAGTAGGAGGGTGCGAAGAAAGTTTTTTACATGGAGAATTGTAGGAGCATGGAATGCATTTCCTGAGAGGATAGTGAATGTGCAGACAGTGGATGAGTTCAAGAAGTGGTATGAGAGACTTTGTGTTGACCTCCCACAATGAATTTTGCTACTCTAGGGAAGTCAGAAGGGGGAACAAAGACAGGGGCCGCATCACAGGAAGTTGCAAAAGGGAGTGGTGAGTAAGAGGGTGTGAAGTAAGTTTTTTGCATGGAGAGTTGTAGGAGCATGGACTACATTGCCTGAGAGAGTGGTGAATGTGCAGACAGTGGATAAGTTTAAGGAGTGGTATGATAGAATTTGTGTTGACATCCCATGATAAGTCTTGTGACTTGAAAATAATAATAACAAACATAGTGCTTCTTATTATTAAATTTTTAGATGCAGCCAAATTCTTTCTCTGTTAATATTTGTGTCTTCATGAAAGCTTTTGTTTCCAATATTTTTTATATTATTTATTTTTCGATTTCTTCATTGATATCTCCTAATAAACATTATATCCTGTCATGGAATTTTTTTCAAAGATTGGTTCCAGTTTTTACATAAAATTAATCTTTTATTTCATCTTAAGCAGCCTCTCTTGGGACATTTTTATTAACGTTATCTTGAACCATTTTGCTTGTACTCTTAGCTTATTATCCTTTCAATAAAATGCTTTAAATTCAATCAGAGATGACCATAATTTTTTCCTAACGATGAAACATGTTCCATATTCATGTTTATCACACCTATTTCCACTATAAAGTAGCAAAAGATCCTCTTTAAATTACCTTCTCCTGTCCTTGTATGCTGTCATTTCTTCTACATCTCATGTGTGATTGATATTTTTCTTTTGTTTAAAAAAAAAACTTCATTAAGCAGTGAGGGGGGGGTGGCAAAAGAAAGTGTTATGGAGGAGAATATAAAAAGAAAGGTGTTCAGCACATATTCATGTATAGGAAAGAAGATTGGTTATCAGCATGGAAAGAAAGGTAAAATCTGGTTATATAAAGAAGGTAAAATCATGTTATGCTATGAGTGGAAACTCTCCAAATAGGTCAATTTCTTTCACTACATGGTGAGTAAGGAAAGAGTGATTATGATAGGAAAACTTTAAATCAATGCTGATGAAAGGAAGATGGCAGAAGCGGATTAATAAATAATTGAATTGCAGAGTGATCACCTTTCAAAGATGTATCATTCATGTGGAGATGTTGTAGTCACTGATGTGACCAGGACAGATGTGAAATAAGTAGATCAAGTGAAGGTGCTAATAATACGAAAAATCTCATCTAGAGTCATCATGAATGGTTAGTATTTGGCTCCTACAACTAGTCTTAGGCCTCTGTTAAGGTTTCTGCATTCTAATAATAATAATGATTATTATTATTTTTGAAATTATATTTATTTACAAGTAAATATTTTCTTTCAGAGTCCGTCGCGCCGCCCATTACATAGTTAATCTACGATATTTTGATCTTTTCATCATGATCATCATTTCACTAAGTAGTATAGCTTTAGCTGCAGAAGATCCTGTAGAGGAAGACTCTCCTAGTAACAAAATATTGAATCTTTTTGATTATGCCTTCACAGGAGTGTTCACAGTTGAAATGGTGCTCAAAGTAAGTATACATGTTGTCAACTTTAATGTACAGTTAATCTATACATATTGAAATATTTTGTTGTACTTTTCAGTTTAACATTTTTGCAATATAATAAAGTAAGTGATAACAATATTGAAAGTTTTTCCACTATTTCCTATAAAGTAAAGATGCCAAGAGTTTGCACGTGAAGTCACTTCACGACTGGGCTACTTGTGTATAGAGGCTATTGACTTCACATCAATTACCTTAGTATCCCATAATGCAATGCACATATCCTTACAGACATGTATAATGCTATGCCTTATGGGATGGGCCACTATCCAGACCAGTTTCGACCTTTATTGAGGTCTCATAAGTGGGAGCAAGATCCAGAAGTGATACCAAGGTTGAAGTAATGCACAAGCCATATTTCCATATACAAGTAACCAAAAGGTGTCATACTTTATTACAAAAATACTCTGGATTGAGGATAGATGTTGAAAGTTTTTCCAATTAGTTATACTATAAATTAAAGATGCCAAGAAATATGACTTCTGCATATTTTCAACCTTGGTATCACTTCTAGGTCTGACTCCCACTTACGAGACCTCAATAAAGTTCGAAACCAGTCCGGGCAGTGGCCTATCCCATAATGCATAATACCGTACATCGCCATAAGACTATGTGCATTGCATTACGGGATACTAAGGCAATTGATGTGAAGGCATTAGTCTCTATATACAAGTAGCCCAATCTTGAAGTGACTTCGCATGCAAACTTTGCTTACACTTGGATAAAGGATGAAACCAAGAATATAATTTCTTGGCACCTTTAATTTATAAATTATAACAAAAACATTTCTGTTATCCTCACCACTGATCTGAATTTTACCTTATCAAGTGGCTTTTTTTCATTTTTTTTCTTTTCTGTATACTATAGGCCAGTGATGTTCAACCTTTTTTTTACTATGTGAGCTACTTTTCTATAAAAAGTTATTCGGCAATCTACTCTCTTATATAAAAGTTATTCGGCGATCTACTCTCTTATATAGATCATGTTCCCTCAACTTGATATCTGATTATGCACAAATAAACACTAAAAACTTTATTTGTGTATTTAAAAATTTATTTAGCACTTTTAATTATTTTAATACAACAACAAAAAAAAAAATATATATATATATATATTGGAATAAAATATTTATTTCTTTATTTTGGAAAACCAAAGTTAGAAAAAACAACAGATTGATTACAAACTCACAAGTTACAGGAAATTATTATTATTATTATTATTAAACAAGACCTCATGGAGTCAAAGACTCATCTAGGAGGTCCTTTTATCTCACACACATCTCATCATACCGGGTCTTAAACACATTCAAACTCCTTGCAGACACCACACTCTCAGGCAAGGCATTCCAATCATTCACAACTCTGCACGAAAAAAACCTGCCTCTCACTCCCCTACTCACACCCTCTTTATACAGTTTCCAGGGATGACCTCTGGTTCTCCCCTGATCTCCCACTATTCGCTGTAGAACTTCTCCACCATTGATCCTATAGCAACCCCTTACCAACTTGTAGGTCTCTATCATATCTCCCCTCTTCCTTCTCTCCACTAGTCTCTGCAAATTACATCTTTTCAATCTTTCCTCATACTCGACATTCCAGAGGTCAGAAACTACCTTAGTCAGTCGCCTTTGGACCCTTTCCAACATCTCCTCATCCTTCTGAAAACCAGGTGACCAAATCTGGGCACAATAGTCCATGTGTGGCCTAATCAAAGCCTTATACAATGGAACAAGAATCTCCCTACTTCTACACGTCAGTGTCCTCCTCATCATTCCCAGAAGTCTTTGTGTTGTCTTCACAATTTTGGCGATGTGACCCCTAAATTTTAGATCCTTATCCACTATCACTCCCAGATCTCTTATTTCCTCTACTTCCAACAATATATTCTTACCAAGCATAAATTCTGCATCCCATCTTTGTTTTCCAAATTTTAAAACCTTACATTTTGCAACATTGAACTCACACCCCCATTTGCTTGCCCAATCACTCAATTTATTCAAGTCTTCTTGCAAGGCCACAACATCTTCACTACTCTTTATGGTTCTTCCCAACTTTGCATCATCTGCAAACAACTGAATATCTCCATCCAAATCTTCGCCAATATCATTAATATACAAGTTAAATAGTAATGGCCCTAAAACAGATCCCTGAGGCACTCCACTAGTGACTTTCCTTTTCCTGGATATTGCACCCCCATACACAACTTGTTGATACCTATCAGATAGCCAGTCTCCAATCCAATGCACTAATCTAATATCCAACCCCATCTGCTCTAGTTTGACTGTCAACTTATCATGAGGCACTCTATCAAAAGCTTTTGCGAAATCCAAGTATATTACTGTGTATCCTTCTCCTCTGTCCAAGGAAGCAGTCACTTTATTGTAATAAGTAAGTAGATTACTAAAACACGACCTCCCTTTAGCAAATCCATGCTGTCCATCAAAGATTATACCATTGTTGTCAACCCAACTCTGGATTCTAGCTCTCACAAGCTTCTCCAACAACTTAACCACAACACCCGACACACAGATAGGCCTATAGTTTGATGCTTGAGTTCGATCACCTCCTTTATGAAGTGGCACAATCTTGCCCTCCTTCCACTCTTTAGGGACTTGACCAAGTGCAAGACTCGTATTAAAAAAATATGTCAAGGCAGGTGTCAACTCTCTGGCACATTCCTTCAGAATACGTGGTGATATATTATCAAGTCCCACAGCCTTATTTACATCTAGTTTACTCAACTCCCCAAACACCTCTTGCTCACTTACAGTCAGTCTCTCCTCCCCATCATCAACTGCTCTTAATCTCTCCATGAAGTCACATTCACAAGATTGAAAGATCTTTATGAACTGCTCATTAAGTATCTCCACCACACATTCTGCAACAGCTGTCTTTATACCATTTCCTCCAATCAATGTCATCCTTCCATAATCATTCTTTCTTTTGCTGGCTACATATCGAAAGAACTCCCTAGGATTCTTTTTAGCTTCATTAGCTAACTGCTGTTCATACCTCTCTTTAGCTACTCTCACCAACCAAGTCACTCTCCTTGCCTGGTCTTTGTAGAACTCATGAAATTGGTTACTTCCACTTCTCTTATGCTGCCTCCACAATGCCCTTTTTCTCTGTATTGCATGCTTAATCTCTTTATTCATCCATCTCACACCTAACTTATTTAACCTTCTCACCCGTGGTATACATTTAGACATTGCATCCACTAAATATTTTTTGAAAATCCCCCAAGCTGCATTGATCTCTTTTCCAGCTAACTCCTCATTCCATGCTACACCTGCAAGCTGTCTCCTGAGCTCTTCATAATCACCCCCCTTGTAGTTCCACATATACCCTTTTTTCACAGGGGTCCTTGCACTGCTGGCAACCACCCAAGTAATCACCTCATGGTCACTTTCACCAATTGGTGGATGATTTGATACCTCATTGATAATTACATCCTCCGATGAGATGACCAAATCCAAGACCCTTAATCCTCTTGTGCCCTCTGTTACATACTGTCTGAGGTAGTTATCCCTCAAAAACTCAAGAAACTCATTTTCTTTACTTCCAGTTGCTATCTCTTCATTCCAGTCTATATTGCCATAATTAAAATCACCCATAATGATCACCCTTTTCTTATTTGCTTGGCTTATTTGACTATACATTTCACTATCACCACCATCCACATTACCAGGTCTATAACAACATCCCACCAAGTATTTGATTCTATTCACCTCTATCTCACACCATACTGCCTCAAAACCACTGGCCCCATTTCCCCCTTGCATCTCTACCTTGTATGGACATAACTCTTTCTCTATCATCAATAGCACTCCCCCTCCCTTTTTACCCCTTCTATCCTCACGAAACACATCATACCTTTCCATCTCTATTCCTGTCAGGATGTCATCCTCATCTAACCATGTCTCACTTATTCCGACAATCTCTGGGTGCACAGACGCAATTAGTGCAACCATTTCATCCGCCTTGTTTCTTATACTTCTAGCATTGGTATACAAACACAACAACTCATTTCTGGATCTACAGCTAGTTCCACTGATACCACTCACTCGATGTGATCTCTCCATGCTGGACTGGGGCCATTTCCCTTTCTGCTTCTTCATTTTAGAACCCTTTGCAATTCCATCTGTTTCCTTTTGATCCTTGATCATCCCATTACTTTCCTGCCTACACATTCTCTCACCTCCTCTTGGAGCATCCACCTTTCTCACGCTGTGTATCCCTGTCCACCCTGAGCCTCCCCGTTTCCCTGCTCCTCTTGCACACCCATTCTCTCATTATCTATACTCATACCACTCACTTCCACATTCATTTCCACTCCTTCAATCTCTCCTGTCTTACTCTCCTGCTCTTCCACATCACTCCCCTCTTGATCTGATTCATTCTCTCTATTCACTTCTCTACCTTCCAGCAGCAGTCTCTCCAAGCGACTCACACCATAACCACTCAAATGCAGTCCATCGCTCCCATACAGCTCACTTCGTCCCTCAAACTCATTCCACACATTAACAAACTGTACTCCCATCTCCTCACACATTTCAGCCAGAATATCATTCATAATCCTTGCTCTCCGCCTCATTTCACCACAATCATACCTAGGCAACACACTGACCACCCTTCCTGTCACACTATTCTCCTTTATCTTTCCAAGCAGTCTCCTGACATTCATTTTGACATGCTCTTTGTTCTCTCTCAAATCATTTGTTCCAATTAATACAATTAACTCTTTTGCTCGTTCCCGCCTCATGTTCAATGCCTCAATCACTCTACTCATTTTACCGCCTGGAAAACATACCTTGTGCATTTTATCCTCTAGCACACCTTTAATAATGGAGTCGCCATACAACGCCACTCGCTCATCTTTTGTTAACTCTTTCATGCCATCATGATTTATTTTAATAGTTTTGACCTGCATTCTCTTAATTTCATTCCGCATCCATTTCATTTCTTGCTTCATCCAATCCAATTCACCTTCTGAACCTCGCGACACATTCACTCTATCATTAAATCTTTCTAACTTTCTAACTCTCGACCCTCTCTTCTCACTTTCCCTCTCATTCATCCTTCTTTGTTTCCGTACTTTCGGTCCAACATACGTCCAACTTTCACTGTCATTCTTCTCACTTTCACTCTCACATATCTTTCTTTGTTTCCGTACTTTCGGACTAACATGCGTCCAACTTTCGCTATCATTCTTTTCACTTTTACTGTCATTCATCTTTCTTTGGTTTAGTACTTTCGTTCCAACATGCGTCCAACTTTCGCCATCAGTCATTCTTTTTTCGCTATCATTCATTCTTTCGATTTTTTTTACTTGCGGTTTCTGCACCACGCCATTTCTACTTTCATTCGTTCTCTCAATTTCGTTTCTTTCCGCCTCACTTTCGTCCCTTTTAACATCCGTTACGGTTGTCAAATCGCTCTTTTTCTTTTTTCCTGATTTTTTAACATTTTTTCGCCTGTCTTTCTCGCCATTCTCTTTCAAACGTGCACTCACGACACAATCGGTACTAGCACTTTCTGTCATCAACTTCATATTCGCATTCATCAATTCCTCGTTCAGGTCACATTTCGCACACACCCTTCTTCCATCCGCACTAAACATCCACAAATCATTTATGTAATCGAAGGAATACATATAACAGACCTCACACTTAACGAACCTACTGAAATCCAAATTAAAATCATGGAATGACAATGCAGCCGCCATTTTTTTTTCTCTGCAGGTTACTAGGTCTAATATTAACGTTTTCGTATTTAGTTTAAGCAAGAAAAAAAAAAAAAACCACACTAATACTATCGGTAGCGTACAACGTTTACAGCCGCTCTTACTTAAACAATTACGCATATATACTTAATTATTCCTAGTAAAACTTATCTGAATCAGGAGCTCTTCAAAGCACGTTCGTAGCGCCTGACCCACTAGCGCCCTCCAAATGCTGGTTGATTAAAAAAAAAAAAAAAGTTAATGTGAAATTTGGCATTGTTTGGACCTGGCAATATTTTCATAGGCAAGCTGATATGAAGAAGTGGCCAATCGCAGACAATCATCCAAATGATCATTTGTAATTTGGTTTCTTAATTGATTTTTTATGACAGTCATATTTGAAAAAGTGGATTCTGACAAGTATGTTGATCCAAAACACAACAGAATTTTTCACACAATATCAGTTAATATTGGGAATTTTTCATGTGCATACTTCCAAATGACTTCATTGTGTATTGATTTCAAATGTAAACTATTCTGAATGTTTATTATCTTAAGTTCTACTTCAGCTTGGTTTATATCAAATAGCCCACTAATTTTATTTGAAATTTCTGTGATAGTCAAGTTTTCTTGAAATGGATTATTCATAAAAGATACAATCATTTCAGTTTTATTAAAATCTTTAAATCTTGAATTTATTTCTTCCTCGACTAATTCTATTTCACGAATAAATTCTTTTAAATCATAGCGAAGCATTTCTTGAGTTTGTTCAAAAAATTTAATAAATATGGGAGATGTCTAAATTCATGGTCATTTATATTTTTCTTTAATAAAAGTGAGTATTGTTGAAAAGTTTTTATTGAACTTAACATGTCAATTAAATTTTGATCTCTACCTTGTAACTCTAAATTTCAATTGCTTAATTTCATACAGAAATCTACTAATAATTATAAGTGTAACAACCATCTTTTATCACTCAATTGTGGATAAATATCTCCTTTTTCATCAAGAAAATTTTTTATATCTTTAATTAATCCAAGAAATCTTTCTAAAAATTGACTTCTGCTGAGCCAGCAAACATTATTGTACAACAGAAGTTCCCTATCATCATCTGCCTATAATTCGAATAACCGCCGTTGCATAGCTTTTCCTTGAACAGAATTTGCAATTTTAAATGTAATATCCAAAACATCTTTTTTGTTTGATCTTTTAATACACAGTACTTGTTGGTGAATAATACAGTGGTACGTTAAAAAATCTTTATATTTGTCATCGTTTTTACATAATGAAATGAAGCCTGATTTATTACCTATCATTGCAGGAGCACCATCAGTAGTAATAGACACAAGTTTAAAAAGCGGAAGTTTGTGTTGTTTCACAAATTCATCAAATGCCGTCCTTCCCAATAATGATATAATATTTCAAAAGTTCTTCTTTACTTGAATAATCTTGAAATACCATGCAAATAAATACCATTAAGTGAGCAATATCAGTGAAGTCATTTGATTCATCAAATTGTAATGAAAACGCAACACACTGGTGAATGGCTGACATTAACCTGGCCTGGAAACTTTTCTCTGGCAATTGGAACTCTTCCTTTCGGCAATTTGAAACCTTGTCTGTGGCCTAGAAGTAGTCTCTCTCTAGTGACAGCTTGAACCGAGAAACTCCTTTCTGGAAGCGGGAAATTCCTCTCTCAAGCAACGTGGATCCGGGCAGTCTCTTTGACGGTGACTCTGGACCAGGCATCCTCCTCTTTGACAGCAATTCTGGAACCAGGACCCCTTCTGCTTGCTTCAGTCCCTTTTTATTAGGCCTGCTCTGAGACCTCGCATGAAGTTTGGCAGCCCCCAAAGAATCGGTATGAGTCTTTCATCTTAAGTTTCAAGTTCAGCACACCTTTTATTCACCTCGATTTTCTTTTGATTGTAAGTTGCTGGCCATCGGAAAGTTGTTTGAACTCTTTCTGACTGACTTCGGAGATGTTTACACTTAGAGCCTGCAAGCCTTTCTCATACATACAAGTTTATGTGTGTTGAGGCTTAAGTGCTGTGAAGAATTCATGTTAGACGTTTAATGGAATATTAACAGCACTGAGAAAGGATTAAAACTAATTTTAATGCTTCCAATATTTCGTATCCGTCACAGAGACATCTTCGGGGATTACAAAAACTTTTTGTAACAACACACACACAAATACAATACAAAGTGAAACTAAAGTCCTATCTAACTAAAGTCCTTGCAGACCATGTTTTGGATACATCCCGCATCTCCTGGAAAAAAACAACCATGCTCCACCATAGTAAATTCAAAAAAGAAAGACTGTTCTTTGAATCTGCATCTGCACTCAGGAATCAACCTAATTTAAACAAATACGGTTGCATTAAACTTCCCAAAATTTGGGAAACTTTAATTATCAGAGATCCCTCTTTACATCCCAGGCCACCTGCAAATGCCCATAGAGGGCACACCACCTAGATAGGACTTTAGTTTCACTTTGTATTGTATTTGTGTGTGTGTGTGTGTGTTGTTATGAAAAGTTTTTGTAATCCCTGAAGATGTCTCTGTGATGGAGACGAAATATTGAAAGTATTAAAATTAGTTTAATCCTTTCTCAGTGCTGTTAATATTCCATTAAACCTCTAACATGAACATACAAATTTCAATAACAATCTTTCTAATGCCGCCATGTACAGCTTCAGTGACAAAAACATTGCCTTTGTTTTTAACACTCTAGCATATTCTTATTAAAGTAGTATATACAGTTAGCTTCGAAAGAGTTATTTACAAAAACATCTAATACAAACTATACCGAGACAAACAAAGTTTATTATTTTACAATATTCACATGGGACTTAACCTAAGTAAAAAATCATTATTATTATTATTGTTCCGGGCAACTCCAAGGAGTCGACAGACTCATCGAGGGAGGCCCTAACATCATGTCAAGAACAACTATTCGACATTGACACAGTATCTATCATACCTTGCCTTGAATTCATTCACGGTCGTAGCACCCACAACAGACTCTGGAAGCTTATTCCACTCTTTCACCACTCTACAAGTAAAAAACCTAGCTCTAACACCCTTGTCAACCACGCTCTTGCCCAGCTTCCATGCATGGCCCCTAGTCCTCCCACCACCAGTCATATTTTCAAAAATATCTTCTGGATCAATCTTATAGAAACACCCTTCAGTAATTTGAATGTCTCAATCATATCACCCCTCCTTCACCTATCGTCCAATCTCTGCAACCCACAAAACCTATTCTCATAAGGTTCATTCCAAAGACCTTCTATCATCTTGGTCACTCATCTCTGGATCTCTCCACTTCCTCCCCATCACGAAGAAATCCTGGTGCCCATAACTGGGCACAGTAGTCCAGATGGGGTCTTATCAAGGCTCGATACAGAGGAACAACAACTTGTTTGTCTCTGCATGTTAAAAAGTATTTTTCAGAAGCCAAGTGATTTGGTGAGCTGTTTTAGTCACTTTTGCAATGTGCCCCCTACACTTCAATTCCCTATCCACCAACACTCCCAAATCCCTGGCCTCATCAATCTCCTGGAGTACGGTTCCACCAAAATAATGATAAATAAAATATTATGTTTTCAATTTTAATTAAATTTGTAAGTAACGAGGAATACACAAGAGATTGACCAAAAATCGCTCCATGATCGACGGGTTGAACATCCCTGCTATAGGCTAATGGTACTTTAGCATTAGTACTATGGTTTTATTTGGCTTAGAGTTTGATAATCCTGAAATTCTGATCTCAAGATGTGGAACTTTTTTTTTTTCAAAGAATTCCACACCTTTCATAGTCAGGAGGTGGTCTCATACTATGGGAAGAAATTCCTTGATCACCTGAACATGTTCATCTACCACTTAAGTAATAAGTCAAGAAAAGAATTCAGGCAGATCATTGATTGGACAGAAAGCAAAAGTGAGAATGATTAATGGATATCAGGAGGTTATTGTGAACATAAAAGATTCTAATTTAGTAGGAAGGTAGGCCAGGTGCTGCCCAGGTATAACATCGTGAATGATATGTTGGTAGCATTGTTTGAGAAGAAAGGCAGTTTGTGAACATGGAAGATACATTTAAAGTATAGGTTAGACTACATAAGAGAGATTTATTGCATTTGAAGAATTTGGTGTGAGTCAACTGGAAAAGCATTCCGAGGGGAGAGTAATGATAGAGATGAAAAAGAAATCTAAGGTACAGTAGGAAGTTTTCTCCTTGGTTACAAATTAAATTAACATTTGCAAAGAAATTATATTCTTGTTTAATCCTTTATCCAAGTGTAAGCAAACACATGAAGTATCTTAATGACTAGGCTACTTGGGATGGAGACGGAGAGTTGTAGAGTGGGTGCCTTCCCTCGATAAACTAAGGGGTCCGACAGGGATGCCCTCTCTCAGCAACTCTTTTTAATATCTACTTAAATGAAATAATAATAAAATGGAGTAAAAATTTACATCAAGGAATTAAACTTTCACCTACAGTTAACTTAAACACTCTCCTCTTTGCAGATGACCAAATAATAATTACAAATTCTGAAGATAACTTACAGAAAGCTATTTTAAATCTAAATGAGATATCCAGATTATGGTATGATAATATCAACGGAAAAATCAAAAACTATGGCCTTTAAAGGACAAGATCCAGCAAGAACTAAAATAGTATTAGATAACAAGATCTTAGAACAGGTGAATTCATTTAACTACCTAGGATGTATGATCACTTATGACAATGAAAAAGATATACACATAAAAATTGCAAAATATTTAAAAATAACAGGAGTAATTAACTCTATATTTAAACCAAACCTAGTTCAAAAACAAACCAGGCTAAAAGTATACAATACATTAGCCCTACCGGTCTTAATGTATGGAAGCGAAATCTGGACAATAAAACAAAAAGACAAAGATTAACAACAGCAGAAATGAAGTTTATGAGAAAAACTGCAAAGTATACCCTATTTGATCACAAAAGAAACGAAGATATTATGAAAGAACTAAACCAAGAACCAGTAATAGAAAAAATTAAAAAATATAAACATAGATGGATGGAACACGTTCAAAGAATGAAAACAGAAAGATTACCAAAACAAGCCATTTGGAAAAAGAAAACCAGGACGTCCTCTTAAACGATTCAATGATGACTTCTAAGGCCGGAACAGGCCATACTAGGCCTAAATCCTTGATATGTATGATGATGATGATGATATTGCAAAGGTGGTGAAGGTAACACAGAGGATTGCTGCAATTATGAGAAGGGCACTGACCTGGAAAGATAAGAGGGTTATCATTCCATTGTATAAGTCTCTGATCAGACCACACTTTGACTATTGTTCTCAGATTTGGTCCCCAGGATTTGAAGGGGATAAATTAACTGTGGATAGGATACAAAGATGGATGACAAAGATGGTTTCAGGACTGTACAAGCTTAGTTATGAGGATTGGCTGAGTTAATGTGGACTGCAGAGTTTGGTGGATAGAAGAAGGAGAGGTGATATGATTGAGACTTTTAAACTGTTGAGAGGTGGTTACAGGATAGACACTGGGGAGTTCTTTCGCTTGGTTGAGCAGCAGGAAGGAGTGATGACAAGAGGCCATCCCTGGAAGTTACAAAAGGAAACTGTGAGCAAGAGGGTGAGGAGTGGTTTCTTTGCATGGAGGGTGGTCGAATCATGGAATGCATTGCCTGATGGAGTGGTGAGAGCGAGAACGGTCAGTGAGTTTAAGGAGTGGTTTGATAGACTTTGTGTTTCTTAGGGTGTGACTTCCCCTCGATGAGTCTTGATAGACTTTGTGTTTCTTAGGAAGGACCTCCCACGATGGGTCTTTTGACTCCATGGAGGCCTGAATAATAATAATAATAATAAAAATAATAAATGAATAAATAAAATTATCATTATTACTTTACAAAAAAACGGATACAGCCAAAACACTATTAACAAAATTCTCTACAAAACCTCAATAAAAAACAAAGACAAACCAGACTACAGTAAAACTATAACCATTCCCTACATTAAAGGAACATCAGACATAATAAACAGAGTACTACAAAAATACAACCTGAAAGCCACCTTCAAACCTCCTGCAAAATTAAAAAGCTCGCTTAACTAATCCAAAGACCCACTCCCTCCACTATCCCACCCTGGAGTATACCGGATTTATTGTACTTGCAACATACTATATATGGGAGAAACAGGACGCACAATTCCTATCAGGCAAAAAGAACATAGAAGAGACATTAAATGTAATAATTATGATGAAGCTGGCCTTTCTGATCATGCGCTGAATACCTTACACAGAATTGACTGGAAAATCACTAGCTATCTACATCACACTAAAACATGGTATGAACGGGAATTTAAGGAAGCATGTGAGATTATTATCAACCACCCCAATCTGAACAGTAATGATGGTCTAAAAATCCCAAACATATGGAAAGTATATATTCGACCCATGGAACGTTCCTCACTAAGGAGAACTATAAACAGGACTGTAGAAAATCCACTATCTTAAATGCAAAAATAAGAATTGTAATACTAAAAATAGGACATCATTGTTTCTATAGAAAACCATCTGAAAGAATGTTTATTCCTGTCATTGTAAATGGAATTTAGCTTGATGTAATTTTTTTTGTCACTAGAGGTCATGCCAGTAGAATAACTTGATCAAAGCATTGTTTCTTTAGCTTACAGTTAATAATGTAACTCAGCTTGTCTAGTATATTGATGTATGCTCCAGATGATGATCTTGATGTGAAGATCGAAACGTTGGGATAATAAAAAATTTTTTAACTCGGTTGTAAATTCCATAAATTTTTAAAATGAATAAGGAAGTAATACTTTCACTGTATGAGGCAATACTCAGGCTACATCTATTTCCGTGCACAGATGTGGGCATCCGTGTGGTATTGAAACATTACAGAGACAGTACAGATGATTGACTAAGATTGTCCCAGAACTCCAGATGCCGGATTAAAGAAATGTGCACTGCAGAGATTGTCAGGTGTTGGAGAAGAGGTAATATGATTGACATACAAGTTAGTGAGAGGAGCCTGTCAGTTACATGAAAGAGATATTGCATAAGGTAATTGGTAGTGAGAGAAAGAGAGGCTTCCTGCAAACTGTATAAAAGTTAAGAATGTGAATGGAGATTTTTTTTGCATGGCAAGTGGTGAATGAGTGGAACGCATTGCAGAGTAACAGTGAATACTCTAATGCTGAATGTTTTGAAGGCAATGAATGGTGTGTATTATAATCTTTGAGAGATAAACACAATGACTCTTTTGACTTCCTTCAAAGCTAGAAAGAAGTCAAAGGGAACTAGGATGCAAAAGGCAGTGTGAATAATGGATCAGAAGCTAGTGAGACTAGAGGGGTGAAAGAATGCTACTATTGTGAAATTGTTTTTTATTTTCAAATGAAAAACAATTTCATTTGTTTTTCAATGATGAATGACTTGAGAATAGCAGTGTATGGAGATTCCATTATTAGAGGATCGGATGAAGAGAGAGAGAATCCATAAGGTCTGCTTTCCAGGAGGAAGAATGAACAAGATAATTCATGCTTTGGATATGAGGAGGAAACGAGCAAGTAAGTTAGCGGTGGTAGTGAGAATGAATGATTATTTGGACATAAGGATAATGCAATGGTGGATGTCAAGCAATTATTTAAGAGAGTGAAAGATAACAGTATAGTGGGAAAGGTTGTCAGTGTGTTATCAAGGTATGACACTGGTGAGGTGAGACAGAGAGTAAGAATTGTGAACAATATGCTGGCAGAGCATTGTCAATGGAATGCAGGGAATGAGGAGAATGAAGTGCAGTTTGTAGATGTGTGGCATGGAAAACACAATTGCAAAAAAGTGATGGATTGCAATTGAATGGCTTTGGAGTGAGTGAACTGGAGAAACTGTTGCCAAAATGAAATGCAGTGTGTGATGCAAGCAAAAGATCAGAAGATGAAGTATGAGGTGAAGTGAATGATCAGGAGAGTGGAATGGAAAAGACTGAAGTGCTTGGCAATGGAAAAGGTAGTTGTGTGTGTGTGTGAGAGAGAGAGAGAGAGAGAGAGAGAGAGGAAGACAGAATGGGAATGCAAGAGAAACAGGAAAATGGGAGGAGCCTTGGTGAACAGGGAGAGACACTGCATAGGGAGTGTGGATGTTGAAAGTGTTGGGAATGATCAGCATAGGAATGAAATGGATCAGGATGTGAGGGGGGGGGGTTGCAGTTGAGACTGAGAAGATATATGAAGTAAACAGTGAAAAAGGTGATTGGGCAAAGGCAGGTGGAAATCACAACCACCAGGTAGGTATAGGTAGGTATAGACCTGAAAGTGAACTGCAGCGTTTATTTACAAATGGCAGAAGTATCAAAAGTAAGGGAGATGAAATTGTTTCAATGATTGAGTTTGTTGAAAGTTTTTCCACATGATTATACTATGAATTAAAGATGCCAAGAAATTATATTCCTGGTTTAATCCTTTATCCAAGTGTAAGAAAACAAAGCTTGCATGTGAATTATCTTCACGACTGTGCAACTACTATATAGAGGCTAATGACTTCACATCACTTGCCTCAGTATCTAATAATGCAAAGCACATATCCTTACAGACATATATAATACTATGCATTATGGGAAGGGTCACTACCCAGACCAGTTTCGACCTTTATTGAGGTCTCATCAGTGTGAACCAAATCCAGATGTGATACCAAAGTTGAAGTAATGCAGAAGTGATATTTCCATGTACAAGTGGCCAAGATAGATGTTGAACGTTTTTCCACTTGGTTATACTATGAATTAAAGATGCCAATAAAAAAAACTACTCCTCACACCCTTCACCACACTCTTACACAAATTCCAAAGTTTTAGCTTCAGATTCTTCCCAACACACTTTCTACTCTGTTTATAATTCCCTCTCTATTAATTCATTAAAATTCCCTTACTGACTTAAAGGTTTCTGTCATATTACCTCTTTAGTTGATAGTTGTTCATCAATTATAAAAAAGGCTTTTGATAAAGTCAATTGTAATAAGCTATTTGAAATTTTAAGAGATACCAACATTCCTAACCAGTTAATTAAAGCAATTTTCAGTATATATATTTTGCTTGCAAAGGTTGGTCGATTGGTAGAGCCCCTGCTACTAACCGCTCACAAAGAAAGTTAAGCAAGTTTGAGCATGGTTAGTAGTTGAAAGGGACTCAATAATTCGATGCTGTTAGCACACTCTCCCTCGATGAGTCTTTGGACTCCCTGGAGGTGTCACATAATAATAATAATAATAATAATAATAATAATAATAGGAGGAAACTCCTATCAACGAAACTCTGTAATTTACATTCACCCCCTTCAATGAGAGAAATCTTGAACTTATGCCTACCCCAACAACTTTCTGAAATTCCTTTTAACATTCCTTTTCTCATTATCAAAGTCATTTGTGCCTACAACTGATGCATAGGGGAATGAACGACAGACAGATATCAGAGAATAGTATATGATGGAAGGGAATCAAGGCAAATGAGGGTGGTGAATAGAGTACACGAGAACTCTGTACTAGGACCACTATTTAATTTATATATATTAATGATATAGAGAATGATTTCTTCTTTTTCTTCCTTTCCAAGCAGCCTGTTACAGTTTATTTTCGTCTTTTCAAAGGCCATCCTATATTCCTTCTCCCTAGAGGTCGATATCTCTGTATTCTCTCTGGAGGGTCTTCCTTCACCTATTCTTTATGTTATCTCCATCTCACTCTGTAAAGATCAATGTAGTCTAAAACAGATATCACCTCAAGTTCCTTTAAGATATCACTATTTCTTTTCACGTCTAGTCTATTATATCCAGCTGTTTTGAACATGAATCTCATTTCAGAGCTTATCAGTCTTTTTCTATCTGCTTGAGTTATGCCCCAGGCTTCTAAACCATATGTTAAGATAGGTCTTACTATTGAGTTATGGATTCTTATTCTTGTTTTCTTGCTTAATAAATTTGGATTGAATATCTGATTGATAGTTTTTGTTATTCTTATATAATTGGTTATTTTATGTTGCATGTCTTTCTCTTTTTCATAAGATAAGTGGTAGCCTAAATATTTGAATGTATTAACCTGTTGTATAATATCATTGTTGATGCAAATTTTGTTTCTAATGGGTCTTGGCCTTTAAATATCATGACTTTGGTTTCAGAAGTGGAGATTTCCATATTGTATGGTTTTGCAATTTTATTTAATGAAAAGGCTGCTTGCTGTTATGAATCTTCGTTATCTTCAATTAGAACATGATCGTCAGCGAATATAATTTATCGATGTTGGTGTAATCATATATGTGAATGTCAAAACTGGTGGTTTCCTGCTACTCCTCTTTAATATCAGTATAATATTATTAATACTGATATTAAAGAGGAGTAGTGATAGACTACATCCTTGTCAGACATCTGCATTTATGTTCTATTTTTGTAATTTGTATTTAGTTTGTATTTTTCTATCTTTATTGTAATTTGGTTATTGTTACATATATATATATATATATATATATATATATATATATATATATATTGAAAATTGCTTTAATTAACTGGTTAGGAATATTGTTATCTCTTAAAATTTCAAATAGCTTATTACAATTGACTTTATCAAAAGCCATTTTATAATCGATGAATAATATATTGGTCTCTAAATTGAATTCCCTTCTTTTTTCTATCAGGAGCTTGAGAGTGCAAAAGGCATCATTGCAGGATCTGCCTTTATGGAAACCATTTTGTTCCTCTTCAAAAATATTTCGTTAATTTAGTCTTTAAGAGAATTGAATATATTTTATATCCAGTGTTTAAAAGGTTAATGCCTCTATAGTTTCGACATTAATTTATAGGAGATGAGCATTTTGCCAGTTTTCTGGCCATTTAGGATCTTATTCATGAATTCTGTAATTTTTATCTGAAGTTTTCTCCAGAGAATTTGAAAAGTTCCATATTGGTACCATCTTCTGTGCATCTATGGTTCTTGCATTGTTTAAGTGTTGATTCTAAATCTTCAAGGGCAAAGAAGTCTGGTGAATTATTTGCAGATAATGGTTCTGAGAGTGGATTGTCATCAATTGTCCATATTTTATGGCATTTAAGGCAGTCCTCCAAAGATATGGTATTGATCTTGATTGATTCTCTAAGTTATTATTCATGTGTCTTATAAATGTATGTGTTTGAAGTTTATCAATATTATTTTCTAAATTGGTAACGAAATTGTTCCATTGAACTCCATGTCTTTTACATGTTTCTCTTATGCTATTGCTCTTTTGTGTTTATATTCAGTTTCATCATCCATTTTGTTTGTATTTAACCATTTTTATAGGCCTTCCATTTTCCATCTATGATTTTACTAATTTCTGGGTCCTAGCTATGAAGACCTGTTTTCTTTTCCATTGTTTTTTCATTCCCAAGACTTCTCAGGCTGAATCTCCTAAAATATTGCAGAGATGATTCCACTCTTCAATAATAGATTTATCTGCTCTGGGTAGCTGCTGTAATTTTTCATTTATTTATTGCTGATCTAGGTTTCTTTTATCGAAGTCAGATAATGAGCTAACTTTAAACATAAGTTCTCGGTTTCTAATGGATACTGGCACGTTATCCATCCTGGGGAGGGGGGAGACTGTATTGATGTCACACATATAAATAATGATTGCATTCAATTTCAAAACTTCGGAAGACTCTAACGTCAAGAATGAATCTACTTATTTTATTATTTCTATTGTATAGTCTATAATAGATTTCAATCATCTTGCTGACCATGTGAATTTATAAACGTCTTTGTGTTTGAACATTGTATTCATTATTCCTGGATAGAGATTAGATTCTAGAGAATGATTTAATGAGGGATATTCAGTTGATTGCTGGTGATGCAATAGTTGATAAAGGTGATGTACTTATCCTATAGGATTATTTCGGTGAATAAGGTGAAAGATAATGATCGGCAGTATAATGTTGCAAAATGTATGGTTATGCATTTTGTGCTGAAAAGATTGCATATTTTGTTCATATTGATACTGGATTGCAAGAATTTGACAAGGCTAGGGATTACTACGGATTTGGAGTTAGAATGGAGAGAGAGATTTCATCTCATCATACCGTGTCTTAAACACACTCAAACTCCTTGCAGACACCACACTCCCAGGCAAGTCATTTCAATCATTCACAACTCTGCACGAAAAAAAAACCTGCCTCTCACTCCCCTACTCACACCCTCTTTATACAGTTTCTAGGGATGACCTCTGGTTCTCCCCTGATCTCCCACTATTCTCTGTAGACCTTCTCCACCATTAATCTTATAACAACCCCTTACCAACTTGTAGGTCTCTATCATATCTCCCCTCTTCCTTCTGTCCACCAGACTCTTCAAATTACATCTTCTCAATCTTTCCTCATATTCAACATTCCAGAGGTCAGAAACTACCTTAGTCAGTCGCCTTTGGACCCTTTCCAACATCTCTTCATCTTTCTGAAAACCCGGTGACCAAATCTGGGCACAATAGTCCATGTGTGGCCTAATCAAAGCCTTATACAATGGAACAAGAATCTCCCTACTTCTACACGTCAGTGTCCTCTGCATCATTCCCAGAAGTCTTTGTGTTGTCTTCACAATTTTGGCATGTGTCCCCTAAATTTTAGATCCTTATCCACTATCATCCCCAGGTCTCTTATTTCCTCTACATCCAACAGTATATTTTCACCATGCATAAATTCTGCATCCCAACTTTGTTTTCCAAATTTTAAAACCTTACATTTTGCAACATTGAACTCACATCCCCATTTGCTTGCCCAGTCACTCAATTTATTCGTCTTCTTGCAAGGCCACAACATCTTCACTACTCTTTATGGTTCGTCCCAACTTTGCATCATCTGCAAACAAATGAATATCTCCATCCAAATCTTCGCCAATGTCATTAATATACAAGTTAAATAGTAATGGCCCTAAAACAGACTCCTGAGGCACTCCACTAGTGACTTTCCTTTTCCTGGATATTGCACCCCATACACAATTTGTTGATACCTATCAGATAGCCAGTCTCCAATCCAATGCACTAATCTAATATCCAACCCCATCTGCTATAGTTTGACTGTCAACTAATCATGAGGTACTCTATCAAAAGCTTTTGCAAAATCCAAGTATATTACTGTGTATCCTTCTCCTCTGTCCAAGGAAGCAGTCACTTTATTGTAATAAGTAGATTACTAAAACAAGAACTCCCTTTAGCAAATCCATGTTGTCCATCAAAGATTATACTATTGTTATCAACCCAACTCTGGATCCTAATTCTCACAAGCTTCTCCAACAACTTAACCATAACACCTGACACAGAGATAGGCCTATAGTTTGATGCTTGAGTTCGATCACCTCCTTTATGAAGTGACACAATCTTGCCGTCCTTCCACTCTTTAGGAACTTGACCAAGTGCAAGACTCATATTAAAAAAATATGCCAAGGCAGGTATCAACTCTCTGGCACATTCCTTCAGAATACGCAGTAATATATTATCAAGTCCCACAGCCTTATTTACATCTAGTTTACTCAACTGCCCAAACACCTCTTGCTCACTTACATTCAGTCTCTCCTCCCCATCATCAACTGCTCTCAATCTCTCCACGAAGTCACATTCACAAGATTGAAAGATCTTTATGAACTGCTCATTAAGTATCTCCACCACACATTCTGCAACAGCTGTCTTTATACCATTTCCTCCAATCAATGTCATCCTTCCATAATCATTCTTTCTTTTGCTGGCTACATATCGAAAGAACTCCCTAGGATTCTTTTTGGCTTCATTAGCAAACTGCTGTTCATACCTCTCTTTAGCTACTGTCACCAACCAAATCACCCTCCTTGCCTGGTCTTTGTAGACCTCATGAAATTGGTTACTTCCACTTCTCTTATGCTGCCTCCACAATGCCCTTTTTCTCTGTATCATATGCTTAATCTCTTTATTCATCCATCTCACACCTACCTTATTTAACCTTCTCACCCTTGGAATACATTTAGACATTGCATCTACTAGATAGTTTTTGAAAATCCTCCAAGCTGCATTGATCTCTTTTCCAGCTAACTCCTCATTCCATGCTACACCTGCAAGCTGTCTCCTGAGCTCTTCATAATCACCCCACTCCATTGTAGTTCCACATATACCCTTTTCCCACAGGGGCCCTTGCACTGCTGGCAACCACCCAGGTAATCACCTCATGGTCACTTTCACCAATTGGTGGATGAGATGACCAAATCCAATACCCTTAATCCTCGTGTGTCCTCGGTTACATACTGTCTGAGGTAATTATCCCTCAAATATTCACGAAACTCATTTTCTTTACTTCTAGTTGCTATCTCTTCATTCCAGTCTATATTGCCATAATTAAAATCACCCATAATGATCACCCTTTTCTTATTTGCTTGGCTAATTTGACTTTACATTTCACTATCACCACCATCCACATTACCAGGTCTATGACAACATCCCACCAAGTATTTGATTCCATTCACCTCTTTCTCACACCATACTGCCTCAAAACCACTGGCCCTTTTTCCCTCCTGCATCTCTCTACCTTGTATGGACATAACTCTTTCTCTATCATCAATAGCACTCCCCCTCCCTTTTTACCCCTTTTATTCTCACGCAACATATCATACCCTTCCATCTCTATTCCTGTCAGGATGTCATCCTCATCTAACCATGTCTCACTTATTCCGACAATCTTTGGGTGAACAGACGCAATTAGTGCAACCATTTCATCCACCTTGTTTCTTATACTTCTAGCATTGGTATACAAACACAACAGCTCATTTCTGGATCTACAGCTAGTTCCACTGATACCACTCACTCACTCGATGTGATCTTTCCATGCTGGACTGGGGCCATTTCCCTTTCTGCTTCTTCATTTTAGAACCCTTTTCAATTCCATCTGTTTCCTCTTGATCCCTGGTCATCCCATTTCTTTCCTGCCTACACATGCTCTCACCTCCTCTTGGAGCATCCACCTTTCTCACGCCATGTACCCCTGTCCACCCTGAGCCTCCCCACTTCTCTGCTTTTCTTGCACACCCATTCTCTCGTTTTCTATACCCATACCACTAACTTTCCCATTCATATTCACTTCTTCAATCTCTCCTGTCTTACTCTCCTGCTCTTCCACATCACTCCCCTCTCAATCTGATTCATTCTCTCTATTCATTTCTCTACCTTCCAGCAGCAGTCTCTCCAAGCGACTCACACCATAACCACTCAAATGCAGTCCATCGCTCCCATACAGCTCACCTCATCCCTCAAACTCATTCCACACATTAACAAACTGTACTCCCATCTGCTCACACATTTCAGCCAGAATATCAATCATAATCCTTGCTCTCCACCTCATTTCACTACAGTCATACCTAGGCAACACACTGACTACCCTTCCTGTCACACTATTCTCTTTTATCTTTCCAAGCTGCCTCCTGATATTCATTCTGACATGCTCTTTGTTCTCTCTCAAATCATTTGTACCAATTAATACAATTAACTCTTTTGCTTGCTCCTGCCTCATATCCAATGCCTCAATCACTCTACTCATTTTACCGCCTGGAAAACATACCTTGTGCATTTTATCCTCTAGCACACCTTTAATAATGGAGTCGCCATATAACACCACTCACTCATCTTTCGTTAACTCTTTCATGCCATCATGATTTATTTTAATAGTTTTGACCTGAATTCTTTTAATTTCATTCCGCATCCATTTCATTTCTTGCCTCATCCAATCCAATTCACTTTCCGAATCTCGCGACACATTCTCTCTATCATTAAATCTTTCTAACTCTCACCCCCCTCTTCTCACTTTCCCTCTCATTCATCCTTCTTTGTTTCCATACTTTCAGTCCAATATACGTCCAACTTTCACTATCATTCTTCTCACTCTCACTCTCATTTATCTTTCTTTGTTTCCGTACTTTCAGTCCAACATGCATCCAACTTTTACCATCATTCCTTCTTTTTTCGCTATCATTTATTATTTTGATTTTTTTCACTTGCAATTTCTGCATCACGCCTTTTCTACTTTCATTTGTTCTCTCAATTTCGTTTCTTTCCGCCACTCTTGCCTCACTTTCGTCCCTTTTAACATTCGTTACCGTTTTCAAATCGCTTTTTTTCTTTTTTCCTGTTTTTTTAACATTTTTTCAACTCTCTTTCAAATGTGCACTCACGACACAATCATTACTAACACTTTCTGTCATCAATTTCATATTTGCATTCATCAGTTCCTCATTCAGGTCACACTTCGCACACACCCTTCTTCCATCCGCGCTAAATATCCACAAATCATTTATGTAATTGAAGGAATAGATATAACAGATCTCACACTTAACGAAGTGACTGAAAACTAATCATGGAATGACAATGCCGCCACCATTTTTTTTTCCTCCCTACAGGTTACTAGGTCTAATAATAACAATTTCGTAATTAAGTGCCTAAATATGTGCATAGATTAGAGGTATGTGGGTTGCAGAGTTGAGTTAACAGGTAAAGGATAAGGGACATGATAGAAACTTATAAATTACTGAAGGGGTTCTATTAGAGTGATACAAAAGAAATTTTTAAATGCATGACAAGTAGGGAGCAAACAAGGGATCAACCCAGGAAGATATGTAAGATGGGGTTTGTAAGGGTGTACAGAGTAGATATTTTGCTTGGAGAATGGTGAATGAGTGGATTGCCAGAGGTAGTTATGAGTTCCTTAACAGTGAATGAGTTTAAGGAGAGGTATGATAGGTATTGGATGATATAATGGTTAGCATGGGTCTCCCTCAATGAATCTTTTGACTTATTGAAGATATCCATATAATGACAGTAGTAATAATAATTCTAACTTAGAGTTTCACTAATTAGTGTGCAGTTTATGTTTTATATTTTCCTGTCATTTTATTTAGATTTTTGTTATTTTCATAATTCTGGTTATATCGTTTCTTTAAAGAGTAGCTTTACAGTTTGTAGAACCTTTATTGAAGAAAATTATATCACCAATACACACACACACACACACACACACACACACACACACACACACACACACACACACACACACACACACACACACGCACACACACACACACACACCTGATACCCAAATAAGTGAGCTATTTGGACATAATATATATATACACACCCTCTGTCCAAAAAGAAATCAAGCTTTTTGAAAATAGAAGAAACTAGTGGCGTCACCTGTTGTATCTTTTTGTTGTCGAAAGCGGCAACCTTCATTAGTGTTGTGTCAACTGTTTGTGACATTTCATTAGAAGCCCGAGTTATAGTGCCAAGAGTGACAGTGTGTTTTGACGAACGGTCAGAAAATGAGTTTCAAACAGAGAACTGCGATTGACTTTTGTGTTAAACTTGGTAAAAGTTTTACAGAAACTCATCAAATGCTTCAAAAACCATACGGTGATGAATGCTTATCCCGTACTCAAGTTTAACGAGTGGTTTAAGCGATTTCAAAGTGGTCATGTGACGCTTGAGGACGATGAAAAGCCACGCCGTCCAAAAACTGGACTGAGCGAAGTTAACATCCAAAAAGTGAGTCATTTCATCAAAGTAAACCCCAAATCGTACATGAGATTGATTGAAGATGAATTGGAAATTCCAAAATCAACTGTGCACAACATTTTAACCAAGAGTTTGGAAATTCGTAAATTGAATTCAGGATTTCTTCCCCCATAAGTTGACCGACGACCAAAAAATGTATCGAATTGAACACTGCAAGAACCTCATTAAAACCGCTTGTAAGGACTCAAACTTCCTTTAAATGATCATTACTGGTGACGAAACGTGGTGTTTTGAGTAGCTCAAAACAAAGCACCAGAGTGCTGAGTGGACACCACCAGAAGAGGGGCATCTGAAAAAAAGTCACTTGGAGAAGTCAAAAGCAAAGACAATGCTGATTTATTTCTACAATTCCAAGGGCATTATCCACAAAGAATTCATTGCACCTGGCCAAACAGTCAATGGTGAGTTTTATCTCGAAGTTTTGAAGCGATTAATAGCGAAAATTCGTCACGTATGCATGAATATCGTGATGCAGGCAGCTGGTCACATTTGCACGATAATGCACCATCTTATCGTTCAAACATTGTGAGACAGTTTTTGAGCAAAAACCAAGTTTGTGTGTTAATCACTTGCCATATTCACATGATTTAGCACCCTGTGACTTCTTTCTCTTCCCCTGACTATATTTGCTGATGAAAGGAAAGCTATATGACACCATTGAAAACATTCAAGTGGCAGTAACTATGACCCTCAACAATATCCTAAAAACTGATGTAAAAAACTCATTTAACGAATTAATTGACCATGCCAAATTCTGTATCGAAGCTGAGGGAGAGTATATTGATTGAAATAAATGATTTAAGTAATTATAATTGGCCTGTGTTTTATTTTCTATCAAAAGTTCGGTTTCTTTTTAGACAGAGAGATGTAGGAAATATTTAGATGTATAAGTATATAGGTATATATATCTAGACCTATAGATGTATAGGTATATACATCTATAGGTATATAGGTATATTTATTGAAATAAATGATTTGAATAATTATAATTGGCCTGTGTTTTATTTTCTATCAAAAGTTCAGTTTATTTTTGGACGTAGGAAATATTTAGATGTATAAGTATATAGGTATATATACCTATACCTATAGATGTATAGGTATATACCTAAATCATCATGTATGTAATTATATATACCTAAATCATCATGTATGTAATTATATATACCTAAATCATCATGTATGTAATTATACATACCGAAATCATCATGTATGTAATTGTATATACACCATAATATAGAGATGTGTGTAGTTTTTTATTTTCTTAATTTTAACTTGGTTAAAATAATATATACAATTCTGATTATATAATAAAACAGATTATTTTTAAAAGGAAACACATTTCTGAAGATAAGACGTATACAAAATATTTTTTTTAAATGTTATTTTTATCCAATATTTTATTTATTATTATTATTTTTAATTTTAAAAAATTAATTATTAATGTTAATTAATAAGTTCTGAGCAGAACTAGGTCATCTGCTTTTTGCAGATGACCTAGTTCTGCTTAGCTCTTCCACAGATGACCTCCAGCAGACCCTGGATAGGTTTGTAGCTGTTTGTGCAGATGCCGGAATGAAGATCAGTGTGGCCAAAACTGAAACATTTGGTGGAGAAGTTTAAATATCTTGGCTCCATATTCACGAATGATGGAAAATGGGACATAGAGCTAGATATTCGAATTGGCTTAGCAAGCTCAATATTGCGGGAGCTTGGCCGTTCGGTAGTATTGAAGCGGAAGTTAAGCCAGAAGGCAAAGTTGGCTGTCTTCAATACAGTCTATGTCCCCATCCTCACCTATGGTCATGAGAGTTGGGTAATGACCGAAAGAATGCAGACACGAATCCAAGCAGCTGAAATGAGGTTCCTTCGAGGGGTTGCGGGGCTGATAAAACTCGACAGAGTCAGAAGCTCTGCAATTCGGGAAACCCTCAATACTCAACCGCTGCTTCTCCGTGTTGAGAGATCAAAGTTACGCTGGTATGGGCACCTGTTCAGAATGCCATGAGAGAGGCTCCCTCAGCAGGCCCTCTTTGCCATGCCAGAGAGTGGGAGGCCACGTGGAAGGCCTAGGACTCGCTGGATAGATTATATCCAAAACCTTGGGTGGACACATTTGGGAATCCCACCAGAACACCTGAGCTTGGTGGCAGAGGATCGTGACCATTGGAAGTTCCTCTTGCAGCTGTTGCCCCCACAACCCAATTAGGAAGAGTGGTCCTTGAAGATGTATGTATGTATGTAATTAATAAGTAAGTAATGATGTAAACTCTTCATGTAATAATGTCATAATATCCCGTATGCCCTAGTGAGGGTACATATCAGGAATTTAATGGCCATGATGTTTGTTTGTTTAATTAAATTATAATTTTGATTATAAATGCAACCTGATAAACTTTCATGCTGGCTGGGCCATGATATTATTTTCTGGTTAAACAAGCTCCCAGCTGTTTTTTTCCAGAGAATCAGGGTGAAAATGAAAAGTCAGCTACTGGAACCAACTGCAACTTAGCATCTAGAAGAAGAAGAACAACCCCAGTGCATCAGGACTAAAAATAAGAACTATCAATATGAAGAATACTGATGGAAAGAAAATCTAACTTGCAAAAATTCTGGAAAAGTACTGTGTGGTCGTACTGGCATTACTGAGACAAAGAAGACAAAAGCAGGTGAGATCTCACTAAATAATAAGGTATAGGATGTTATATTTGGGCAATAATGATCAAAGAAAGGAAGGAAGGAGTAGGAATAGCATCTAACACCAAACATCAAGATAAATTCCAAGATTGGAAGGAAGTTTCAAGTAAAGTTATATGGACAAACTTCAAAATTGGAAAATGGACAATGAAACTTATTTGTACTTATGGATCCACAGAAGGTCTCTTAAGGAAGAAGTAGAGGAATATTTTGAGTCATTAGAGCAGAAATATGTAAATTATAGAAACATTTGGGGAAAATTTGGAGAAATGGACAAAACTAATAATAATGATAAGTACCTGCAGGATTTTCTCAAGATATGGGATAAGATTAATGACTCTATCTTCCATCATAAAGACATGCACAAGATCACAAGTTCTATATGCCTGAAAGGATTAATTTCCTATTCTGTTGTTTAGATTTCCAAAGACCACTTTTCCTTCATATTAGTTGCCTTCTCCAATTACTCAAAAAATTCCTGACTTCAGACTCCAGATACAACTAAGTTTCATTGTCCATTTCCCCATTTCTAGTTCTTGTTGTTGCTTGCTACTTAGCCCACATAAGTCTACTTGAAACTGCCTTCAGTTTATGTTTGGTGTTTAGTGTTATCACTACTTCTTTCTTTCCATGATCGTTATTGCCCGAATATAATATCATGTATTTATTATCTTAGTAGAATCTCGCCTGGTGTTTTTTTTTTTTTTTTGTATTTTTTGTCACACCAATATCAATTATGTCTCAATTGTGTCATAGAACTGCTTCTCGATCCCCTGTTCACACCCTCGTTATATAACTTCCAGGAATGACTTTTTGTTCTCCCCGAGTCTCATGCCTTTTATAAAAATCTCTTGAATGTTAATCCTATAACAACCCCTTACTAATTTGTACACCTCTCTCCACTAGATTTTGCAAATTGCATCATCTCAACTTTTCTTCATAATCACCATTACAGAGGTCAGAAACTATTTTGGTCAGTCACCTCTGGACCCTCTCCAACATCTTCATCCTTATGAAAACCAGGTGAACAAATCTGTGCACAGTAATCCATATGTGGCCTAATCAGAGCCTTATAGAATGGAACCAGAACCCTCCTTCTACAAATCAATGTTCTCCACATCATTCCCAGAATTTGTTGTGTTGTCCTCACAAATTTTGGCAATGTGTCCTCTAAATTTTAGATCCTTATCCACCATCACCTCAAAATCTCTTATTTCCTCAACATCCAACAGTATATCCACACCAAGTGTAAATTGTACATCCCATCTTTGTTTTCCAAATTTTAAAATCTTACATTTCAGAACATTAAATTGCAATCCCCACGCATGTGCCCATTCACTCCGTCTATTGAAGTTTTCTTCTAATACCACATCTACTCTACTTCTTATAGTTCATCCCAACTTTGCATTATCTACAAACAGTTTGAATATCAGCATTCAAATCTTCCCCAATATCATTATCATACATGTTAAACAACAATTGCCCTAAAACAGATCCCTGAGTCAGACCACTAGTAACTTCCCTCTTCTGGGATATTGCCCCCCCCCATATACAATTTGTTGATACCTATCACACAGCCACAGCCAATCTCCAATCCATTGCATTAATCTAATATCCAATCCCATCTGCTCTAACTTGACTATCAACTTGTCATGTGGTAATCTATCAAAAGTCTTTACAAAGTCTAAGTACACTACTGTGTATCTGTCTGTCACATCCAATGCTGCTGTCACCTTATTGTAATAAGTAAGTAGATTACCAAAGCATGACCTCCCTTAGCAAATCCATGCTCTCTATCAAAGATAATACCATTGTTGTCAACCAATTCTGGATCTTGATTCTCACCAGTCTAACACTTTAACCACAACACCTGATACATATATAATCCTATTATTTGATGCTTGAGTTCTGTCAACTCTCTTATCGAGTGGCACAATCTTGCCTCCCTTCCACTCCCTTGCAACTTGATCCAATATAAGATTCATATTAAACAAATATGTCAAGGCCAATGTCAACTCCCTGGCACATTCCTACAAAATACATGGTGATGAATCATCAAGTCTGAGAGCCTTATTAATATCAAGTTTACTTAATTGTCCATATACTTTTTCCTCACTCATAGTCAGTCTCTCCTACTCATCATCTGCTGCTTTCAAACTCTCCATGATGTGACATTCACAACGATGAAAGACCTTTATGAACTTCTCATTAAATATCTGAAATATATCCTTCATACCAGTTGTCTTTATACCATTTTTCTCAAAACAATGTTATCCAACCATAATCGTTCTTATTTTTGCTATCTACTTATTGAAAGGACTTCCGGGGAGTTTTTGGCTTCATTAGCTAACTGCAACTCATACAGAACTTTTGCTACCCTTACCAGCGAAGTCACCTTCCTTGGCTGTTCTTTGTATTCCTCATGGAATTGATTATGAAACTCCTCTTAAGTTGCCTCCATTGCATGCTTAATCTCTTCATTCATCCATTTCACACATAACTTATTAATTTCCTGACCGTAAGAATAGATTTAGACATTTCTACTGCTGCTTGATGGTTCTTGAATATCACACAAACATCATTGATCTCCTTTCCACTCAACTCCTCATATGCAAACTGTCTTTTGAACCATCTAGAAGACACCGTGTTCTCTTCCATTCATCCCTGACCCTCTCATTAGCTTCATTATGTTGATGATGTCTTTGCTATTTGGCCTCATTCTGAAAATGAACTTACCACTTTCCTACAACAGATCAATAGCTTTCACCCATGAATTCAGTTCACCATGGAAAAAGAAAAGCTGGTACTTTACCATTCTTGGACATCTGCCTTACATGCACAGCCTCTGGTAATTTATCAACTAGTGTTTATCGAAAACCTACCTTTACGGCAGATAAATTCATCAAAAGTCTGCTCATCACACCCCTCAAAAAATTGGTGTTATCAAATCTTTAATTAATAGAGCACACACGCTACTGTGTGTCCCTCTCTTCTGTCCAAGGAAGCCATCAACTGATTGTAATAAGTAAGTAGATTACTAAACCGTGACCTCTGTTTAGCAAATCCATGCTGTCCATCAAAGGTAATACCATTATTCTCAATCCAATTCTAGATCCTAGTTCTCACAAGCTTCTCCAACAGCCTAACCACAATATCTGATACACAGATAGGCCTATAATTTGATGCTTGAGTTCTTATGAAAGGGACACAACCTTTGCCCTCCTTCACTCTTTGGAACTCGACCCAGTGCAATACTCATATTAAAAAAATATGTCAAGGCAGGGCATATGTCAACTCCATGGCACATTCCTTCAGAATACGTGGTGATATATTATCAAGTCCAACAGCCTTATTAACATCAAGTTTGCTCACTTCCCCATATACCTCTTGCTCACTTAATCTTATGGAACAAATGCAAGTCTGGAGGAGTTCATGATTTTCCACAAGAGGAGATACTTCGCTTTAAACTTGTGGGCTCATACTAATGCTGGTCATTCCATGATATCTGAGTGGGATGAAATTCTTAATCCATTTTGAAATCGTATATTGGCAGAAACAGATAAAGAGCATACGTGAAGATGAAAAGTACTGCATCATCCCACCGCCAAGCAGGTGTGGAGAACGCAATCTTTTGAAATGATCTTTCTGTATGCAGACGAATTTCATTCATTCAGATAATAAACTGTGTCAACTCAATGGCACATTCCATCAGAATACATGGTGATATATTATCAAGTCCAACAGCCTTATTAACATCAAGTTTGCTCACTTCCCCATATACCTCTTGCTCACTTAGTCGGTTTCTCTTCCCCATTATCATCTGCTCTCAATCTCGCCATGATGTCACATTTTCAACAATGAAAGACCTTTATGAACTGCTAATTAAGTATTTCCACTATATCTTCTGCAGTAGTTGTGCTTATACCATTTGCTCCAATCAGTGTCATTTTTCCATAATCATTCTTTTTTTTGCTGGCTACATATTGAAAGAACTCCCTAGGATTCTTTTTGGCTTCATTAGCTAACTGCTGCTCATACTTCACTTTTGCTACCCTTACCAACCAGGTCATCCTCCTTGCCTGGGTTACTTCAGGTCCAGGACAATGTTTAAATGCATATACACAAATGAAGAAGTATCAGAAATAAAGGAGAGGAGTTTTTATCATTGGTCACCTGAACTTGGCCAAAAAATTATTGTCCTTTCTCCATCTTCACATCATAATCACTCGCAAGATGTTCCTCCAATCTCTGAAGTTTATACTTTATTCTGTAAATGTTGCATAAATGTGCCATCTCTGTCATTACAACTGTCTGTTCATTCCCCAGGTTTGATTATACTTGCTATCATTCTTATTCTGGTTACTTTTACTGCCATCTCTCCAACATTAATTTTCATACCATTCTCTGTTACATCTACCACCACTTCATTCTTCTGACATGACCCATACTTCTGGTACTTGCTTTGAAAACACTTCCTGCATACTCTCTCACCACTCTTGCTTTCAAATCACAGATCATTCACTCTCAGTACTTAGTGCATTTTACAGGCATCACCCCACAAAATCACTCGCGTTGAACTCCTTGAACAAAGGCAACTTATTTCTCCAACACAGTAATAGTAGTCTCTATAATCTTACAATAATGAATACCTATCATAATGTAACTATGATGGAAAAGAGTTGCATATCTTTCTTCAAACCTTTTATTATACATGTCTATTATTGAAATAACAATGGCATGAAATAGAATCCCATAACACACAACTTTCTTACTTCCTCAGAGATGTCATTTCCCCATACTATTGCACTAAGCTTGCAGCCTATTTTCTGTTCCAATTCCCATTAATTTCAGTACTAGTATGCATTGTTGTATTCTATCACGTCACCAAAAATCCATAAAAATTGCCATTTGGTCATCCTCTCTCTCTCTCTCTCTCTTATAATGCCATTATGTATTATAGAATGTCACCAGAACAAGGCTGTCCTTAAGACAACTCATGCTATCTGATTATAGATGTTTTTAGTCTTTATTCCTGTATTTTAGTCTAAATCTACTTCTCCAACATCTTTACTGCTATTTGTGAAGCATGCGGTTAGTAGTGTGCACTCAGTGTCGGGGATTTTCCCCCACAGCAATGTTACTGTCTAGATTCCTGTCTAACATAATTATCCTTATATTTGATTTCATCCTCACTCATATTTTGTCTTCCATCAACATTCAATTGCAGGATATTTTTGCTGTCCCCTGCCAGTATCACTTAATTCTCCTTATCAATAATTACAATTCTTCTTCCATTTTCTCATACCCATCTTACTGGTTACACATAACTGAACATACAAGTGGTTAGTGTACCCATTTTTCAACCAACAGGCTGTAGGTTAGAATCCTGCATAGATGTTTGCGATTGTCTTTAGGTGTGAGATAAATTTTATTGCCCAGTCATACCATTGCCCCACTTATTGAAGCCTGATGATGAAAAGTTCCATGTTTTGTCTCTAGAGCAGAGTTTCCAAGCTATGTAACAGAGGTCCAAGGCTAAACTAGGAAAAACAGAACCATACCATCACACTGCCACCTCTGAGTGATATAGATGGGATTATACATTCTAGGAAGAGACATTCACTGGACATCCACCACACTCACATTTGTACATCAACTTGGTAGAGAGTGTGATTTGTTGCTCAATAACACAGCCTTTCAGTCTTCTACATCCCACTGTACATGCTCTTTGCACTACTGAAGATGATGATGCATGTTGGTTCAGGTAATGTAGGGCTTGCATGCCTTTAATACAAGTTCTACATTAACCCATGTTGTGAGCTTTGGTTCTGAATGTTTTTGTGAAGATTCATGTTCTATGAATGATGGTTTTTACATATGATCCTTCATATCCCCCTACTGTCACATGAGTGTGGTGGGTCTATCCACCATGGGCAGCACTTGCTGTTGACTCCCTGCACTTAGATTTGACTATGTTATCACTGATTGTTGACACCTCTTTCAAACTCCGTCAGTTCCCTTCTTGCAGCCATTTCATTCAGACACAGTTACACTCACTTGAGAGCATAAGTTTCCTTTGTGACTGGTTATGTAGCACGACGCACCTTACCCATAGGAGTGTCTGTTGACTTTTCCAAGGAAGTGTATTCCTGACTGCATTCCTGTTGGGAGTTTTTACCACTGTGTTCACACTACTTGATTCATTTAGAAGTCTTTCAAAGTAATTATTCTAAACATCTACAATATATTTATCTTCAGTTTTCATCTCTGATTTTTGTTTACATTACTCTTTCCTCCAAATCTAAGATTTCAGTAGCCTCCAGAATATTTTGCCACCGTTGTATTTGTTTTCTATGTTCTTACCAAAGGTTTCCCATGACTTTCATTTAGCTAATTTTACACAGTACTTCTCTTCTATACATCGTTCTCTGTATTCTGTAAGACGACCACAAGCGGACTTACTTGTCAGCAACTTTCGATATGCTGTCTTCTTTTCCTTCACTGTAACTTCCTGATTCCACCATGGTGTTCTGAAAAATCAGAACAAATTTGCAACTTGACCCATTGTATGATAATATTCAACAAATATTTCAAGGAAGATGTCAACTCCTGGCAAATGCAAAATACTTGGTGATTACCTGGGTGATTTTCAGCAATGTGAGGACTTCTCTGAGGAAAGAGTATATGCAGAATAAACTACAAAGATTGCAAAGCAATTATGAGAAGCTCAGGAGACAGCTTGCTGCTGTAGCATGGAATGAGGAGCTGGCAGGAGAGGAGATCAGTGCTGCTTGGGTGATGTTCAAGAACTATCCAGTAAAAGCAATGTCTAAATGTATTCTAAAAGTCAGGAGATTAAATAAGGTAGGTGTGAAATGGATGAATGAAGAGATTAAGCATGCAATACAGAGGGGAAAAAACATCCTTATGGAGGTAGCATAAGAGCAGTGGTAATAACCCATAACATGAGGAATACAAAGAACAGGCAAGGAAGGTGACTTGGTTGGTAAGGGTAGCCAAAGTTCAGTATGAGCTGCATTTAATTAACGAAGTGTAAAAAATCCTAGGGAGTTCTTTTGATATGTAGTCAGCAAAAAAAAAATGATTATGGTAGCATTCCATTGATTGGATAAAATAGTATAAAGACAACTGGCATGAAGGATATATTTCAGATATTTAATGAGCAGTTCATAGAAGTCTTTCATCTTTGTGAATGTAACATCATAGAGAGTTTGAGAGCAGTGAATGATGAGGAGGAGAGACTCAGTAAGTGAGCAATATGTATATGGGGAATTGAGCAAACTTGATGTTAATAAGGCTGTGAAAGTTGATGATGTATCACCAAGTATTTTGCATTTGCCAGGGAGTTGACATCTGCCTTGAAATATTTGTTGAATATTATCATACATTGGGTCAAGTTGCAAAAGAGTGGAAGGCAGACAAAATTATACTGCTTCATAATGGAGGTGACAGAACTCAATCATCAAATTATAGCCCAATCTGTATGTCAGGTTTTGTGGTTAAAATGTTTCTTGAAGCTGGTAAGAATCAGGTTGTTTTGACAACAATGGTACTACCTTATGTGGATAGCACGGATTTGGAGGGAGGTCATGTTTTATTAATATCCTTACTTATTACAATAAGGTTACAGCAACATTGGTTGTGGGAATGGATACATTTTAGTTTACTTAGACTTTGCAAAGGCTTTTAATAGATTACTGCATGATAGGTTGATAGTAAAACTGCCACAGATGTAGTTGGATATTAGACTAGTACACTGGATTGGGGATTAGCTGTCTGATAGGTATAAACAAGTTTTTTATAGGAGAGCAATATCCTTGAAGAGGAAAGTTAGTAGTGCCATGCTTAAGGGATCTATTTTAAGGCTATTTCCATTTAACTTGTATGTTAGTGATATTGAGGAAGATTTTTTTTCTCATATGTTAGCAGATGATGCAAAGATAGGGCATACTATGAGAAGTAGTGCAGATGTCATTGCTTTTCAAGAAAACTTGAATAGACTGGGTGAATAGGAGTGGTGATGTCAGTTCAATGTTGCAAAATGTAAGGTTTTAAAATTTTGAAAACAAAGATGGGATGTAGATTTTGCTCTTAGTGGGAATATACTGTTGGAATTGGAGGAAATGAGATATCTTAGGGGTGATGGTAGATATGGATCTAAAATTTAGAGCACAAATTGCCAAAATTGTAAGCACATCACAACAAATTCTGGGAATGATGCAGAGCACACTGACTTCTAGAAGTAAGGAGATTTTGGTTCCATGGTATAAGTCTCAGATTAAGCGATATATGGACTACTGTGTAGATTTGGTCACTTGGTTTTCAAAAGGATGAAGAGGTATTGGAGTGTGTGTCCAGAGATGATGATGATGCAATTTGCAAAATCTAGTGGATAGGAGGAAGAGATGTGATATGATAAGGACATACAAGTTGTTATAGCATTAACATTGAGGAGATCTTTCACAAAATTGTGGAAAGCTGAGGTGAATAAGAGGTCATCCCTGGAAGCCATATAATGAGAGTGTGGCAAAGTAGTGAGAAGCCTGTTTTTTTTGTATGGAGAGTTGTGAATGATTGGCATGCATAGCCTGAAAGGATTATGTCCGGAGAGAATTTGAATGTGTTTATTGCACAGTATTATGAGCTGCATGTATGACAAAAGGGATATCCTAGATTAGTCTTTGACTCCAGGGGCCTTAGTATAATAATGTGTATGACAAAAGGGATGTCCTAGATTAGTCTTTGACTCCAGGGGTTTTAGTATAATAATGATAATAATAATAATATAATGTTCTGAACATAAAACCAGGAGGCATTTACATTAACTTTGCTCTTTTCTTGAAAATTTTTCCAAAATATTTCTATATATTTTGGAAAAATTTTGGCTGAGCAGAAGAGCGGTGATATTGAATGGCATGATAGCGAGAATGTGTGACAAGAGAGGACTGGTATATGTGGATGCTTGGAGTACGTTTGAGGAAAGAGAGGAATTGTATGTGAGAGACCGTTTACATTTGAATGAGGAAGGACATAGGCATCTGGAGAGATTGCTGTTCTGAACGAGTCAGTGTGTCCCAGGGAGGATGATAGCAGGGGTGGCCTCTTGTGGGAATGGATACTTGGGAGAAGGAAGACAATGTCAGGTAACACTGAGCCCAGAGGAGTCTAGAAGGGATAATGCTGGGTATAGAAACAATGGCATTTATATGCTTTATACTAATGCCAGCAGTATCCGGAATAAGGGAGAGGAATTGTTGGGCAGATAGCATCAGCCTGGCCAAAAATTATTGGGATCACTGAGACGTGGTTGACAGAAGAGGATATAACAACAGGAATAGAAGTCGCTGGATATAGCATTTTTCGTCAGGATAGGAGGGGAAAGCATGGTGGTGGGGTACTGCTTATGATAAGTGATGACCTATGTCCTCTAAGAGTGGAGAATTTGGAAGGAAGTGAGACAAATGATTTTGAGAGCGTATGGTGTGAGGTAGAGGTAGGCAAGACAGAATATATAGTGGGGTGTTGCAACAGACCCAGGAGCACAGAGGATGGGGACCAGGAGATGTTTAGACAGCTAAGTTTGGCAAGTGCAAGAAGAATGATTGTTATGGACGATTTTAACTTCAGTAGTATAAATTGGAGAGAGGAAGATGCATGTAGCAATAGGGGAATGGAATTTCTAGAATTCTTGAGGGACAAATGTCTTAGGCAACATGTAACAGAGGGAACAAGAGGTTAAAAATGTTTTGGATTTGGTTATAGCATCAGAAGAGTTGATAATAACTGAGTTGACGTCTCTCCCACCAGTTGGAGAGAGTGACCATATGGTGTTGACTTGGAAAATGAATAGACATGCAGGAGTCTCTTTGATACTCCTGCATGTCTATTCATTTTCCAAGGAACTTATGTGGAATTATAAGGCAGGTGATTATAATAGTCTTAGACGTCAACTTTGGGAAATTTCATGGAGGGAGGAATTGGAAGGCCGGGATATCACTAGTGCGTGGGAAATTGTGAAAGAAAATTTGTTATCATCAATGGTAAGTTGTATACCATGAGCAAAGAAGAGGACGCAATTTGGAGTAAAGTGGATGACAAACAATATTAAACAGGAATTGCATGCGAAAAAGAGGCTATGGAAGAGATATAAGGAGACAGGTGAAGGGATGCATGAGGAATATAAGACACAGGCCAGAAGAGTGACTAGTGTGGTAAGGAAAGCGAAACTGGAATATGAGAGGAGATTGGCCCTAAGATCCAAAGAAAATTCTAGGGAATTTTTTAGCTATGTGGCCAGTAGGTGGAGAAATGACTGTGGAAGAATGATATTGTGGGATAAAAATGGGAATAGAGTGACTGATGCAGAGGACATACTGTAATTGTTCAATGAACACTTTATTGGAATATTTCATCCTAGAGGAGTCAGTTTTAATGCTAGAGGGATAGGACTGGTTCGAGGTTTGGAGGTACAAGAGGAGAGTGTGTTTCAGATACTGAGTACTCTGGATGTCAGTAAAGCTGTGGGACTGGATGGTATTTCACCACGAGTTTTGAGAGAATGTGCTAGGGAATTGGCAGTGCCTTTAACGTGGCTTTTCAATGAAAGGTGCCCAGGGAATGGAAGGAAGGTAAGATAGTGCCATTGCATAAGGGTGGTAACAGACTGGAAGTGTCTAATTATAGGCCAGTCTGTGTGTCATCAGTAGTTGTTAAGATCTTGGAGAGAGTAGTTAGGGACGTATACAGCATTGGGAAGATGAGGGTAATGTTATCTGTAAGAGTCAACATGGATTTTTAGGGCGCTCTTGTTTTAGCAATATGCTAGCCTTTTATAATAAAGTTACAAGAACATTAGATGAGGGAAAGGCATATACTGCAATTTTATTAGACTTAGCAAAGGCATTTGACAGGATGCCACATGATAAGCTGATATTTACATTGCAGCACATGGGTCTGGATGTCAGATTGGTCAACTGGATTCAGGATTGGCTGTCTGGTAGGTATTAGAGAGTTGTGTATGGTGGAGCAGTTTCAAGGAGACAGAGTGTTACAAGTGGAGTCCCACAGGGCTCAGTACTAGGACCAATATTGTTTAACCTTTATATTAATGACATAGCCTGTGGATTGCAGGGGGATATTCAGTTGTTTGCGGATGATGCGAAGCTGGGAAGGATTATTAGTAATAGTGCAGATGTGGTAGCCCTGCACGAGGATTTAAATAAGCTCGATAGATGGGAAATGAATGGGGGTGTCAGTTTAATGCAGCAAAATGTAAGGTCTTGAGGTTTGGGAAACATCGATGGGATGCTGCATACTCTATGGGAGGAGTTATACTGGAGGAAGTAGGGGAGACAAGCGATCTGGGGTTGATGATTGATAGAAACCTGAAGTTGAGGGGACATATTGGAAAGGTGGTGAAGGTAACACAGAGGATTGCTGCTATTATGAGAAGGACACTGACCTGCAAAGATAAGAGAGTTATCATTCCGTTGTATAAGTCTCTGATCAGACCACACTTGGACTATTGTTCTCAGATTTGGTCCCCAGGATTTGAAGGGGATAAATTAACTGTGGAAAGGATACAAAGATGGATGACAAAGATGGTTTCAGGACTGTACAAGGATAGTTATGAGGATCGGCTGAGAGAATGTGGACTGCAGAGTTTAGTGGATAGAAGAAGGAGAGGTGATATGATTGAGACTTTTAAACTGTTGAGAGGTGGTTACAGGGTTGACACTGGGGAGTTCTTTCACTTGGTTGAACAGCGGGAAGGAGTGATTTCAAGAGGCCGTCCCTGGAAGTTACGAAAGGAAACTGTGAGCAAGAGGGTAAGGAGTGGTTTCTTTGTGTGGAGGGTGGTTGAGCCGTGTAATGCATTGCCTGATGGAGTGGTGGGAGCGAGAACGGTCAGTGAGTTTAAAGAGTGGTATGATAGACTTTGTGTTTCTCAGGGGTGGGGGGGACCTCCCCTCGATGTGTCTTGACAGACTTTATGTGTTAGGAAGGACCTCCCTCGATGAGTCTTTTGACTCCTTGGAGGCCTGAATAATAATAATAAGAAGAAGAATAATATGTTTGGCAGTCATTTCCCATTTTGTTATCCCTAAAAGGACCAACATTTCCTTTTTTATTGTGTCAGCTGCCTTCTCTAATGCCAATGAAAAATTGCTCACTTTCCTCCTTAGTAGAATTTTCTGTGGGACCATAGGCACAAATATGTCTCATCGTTCCATTCCTAATTCTGATATTTGCCCACATCGCTATACTTGATATTGCTTGCCATTCAAGTTTATCATCGTATATTGTGTTGAATACTATAACTACTCCTTCTTTTCTCTGATTGTTATTGCCTGTTTTTTATTTGCCACTTAGAAAAATCTCACCCCAGTTTCTTTCTTTCTTCTTTTCTTCAGTCATGTTTATTTGGTTCATCTGGTACTTCTCCAATTCTTCTGCTAGTTCCATTTCTTTTCTATTGATGCTATTTACACTGATAGTACCGATCTGGAACTCTGCTATTGTTGAATTGTAATGTGTTCTGGGATTTGTTCCAGTAATTAGCTTTATGAAGTTTGGCTCTGTTTCCTGATGAATAATGGGAACGTGTTTAACCAGGAAACTCCCCAGTCAGCATGAAATTCTGATGTTGTATCATCTTTTTGCATTATTGTTAAGCAATAAGAATACAGTTTGGTTGACTAAATCCTAAATTGCCAGCCCATCCTTATTCATTCAGTGTCCATATAGATTCCTAACAGGTTGCACTATGAGAAAGCGAGGATTGGACATTAGTTCAGAACTCGTCTAGGGCCTCTACATTCCTTAAAGAGGTTGTGTGGAGTTCTTATCCTAGTTATACAGCTTTGACAATTAAGCACCCTAACTTATTATTATTAATATAATAATAATAATAATAATAATAATAATAATAATAATAAGTTGTTATTCATTTTTAAGTATGACTTCCATTTATGTATCATTTCATAAATCCAGTATAAGATGTGATCAACATTCATAATGGTACTTTAATTAAAAATTTGATAGATGGTTTCATATCGAAATACCTGTTGTTTAATAGAAATACTAGACATTTTTCCCAATAGCAAAAAAACAGACTGGACATGGCGCACATAGATAGGTGTTGGAAGTTTTTTCCACTTGGTTAGACTATAATAAATTTAGTTTAATCCTTTATCCAAGTGTAAGCAAACAAAGTTTGCACCTGAAGTTTCTTCAGGACCGAGGCAACTCTTGGTAAAGGTTGACTAAGCTCTCATCACTTGTCTTAGTATCTCCCATAATGCAAAGCACATCTCCTTCTTTACATGTATAATGCTATGCATTAAGGGAAGGGCCACTACCCAGACTGGTTCCAAAGTTTATTGAGGTCTCATTAGTGAGAGCCAGACCCAGAGGTCGTGACCATAACATATTATTATTATTATTATTATTATTATCATTATTCAGGCCTACATGGAGTCAAAAGACTCATCGTGGGAGGTCCTTTCTAAGAAAAACAAGTCTATCAAGACTCATCGAGGGAGGTCCCTCCTAGGAAACACAAAGTCTATCATACCACTCCTTAAACGCATTGACCGTTCTCGCTCCCACCACTCCATCAGGCAATGCATTCCACAGCTCAACCCCCCCTCCACACAAAGAAACCACTCCTTACCCTCTTTCTCACCCACCTCCACCTCACACCATATGCTTTCAAAATCATTAGTGTCACAGCCGTCCAAAGCCTCCCCTCTTTGAGGACATAGATCGTCACTTATCATAAGCCGTACTCCACCACCACACTTTACCCTTCCTATCCTGCCAAAAAATGCTGTACCCAGCAACTTCTATTCCTGTTATTATATCCTCTTCTGTCAACCACGTCTCGGTGATCCCAATAATCTTTGGCGAGGCTGATGCTATCAGTGCCACCAATTCCTCTCCCTTATTCCGAATACTCCTGGCATTAGTGTAAAGCATAAAAATGCCATTGTTTCTATACCCAGCATTATCCCCTCTAGACTCCACTGGGCTCAGCATTACCTGATGTCTTCTCCCTTCTCCCAATTACCCATCCCCTGATACCATCCACACTGGGACACACTGACTCATTCAGAACAGCGATCTCTCCAGATGCCTACGTCCTTCCTCATTCAAATGCAAGCAGTCTCTCACATACAATTCCTCTCTGTTCTCAAATGCACTCCAAGCATCCACATATTCCAATCCTCTCTTCTGACGCATTCTCACTATTATGCCATTCAATATCGCCACTCTTCTACTCAGCTCGTCACTATCATACCTAGACAGCACACACACACACTATCTTTCCTCTCTGTGTCTTCTTTCATACACTCTCGCTGCCCTACTTACATTACCACTCAAGTCATTTGTTCCTACCATCACAAATATCTCCTATTTACCTATTTTCACGACATCTGGGTCGGGCTCCCATTGACGATACCCCAAGAAAGGTTGAAAGGCCTCTACCAGTCTGGGTAGTGGCCCTTCCCTTAATGTATAGCATTAAGGGAAGGGCCACTTGATCATAACAGTCACAATAGTCAGTTACAGTTACATACACTGCTCCTTTTTTTTTTAACCTAATTTTGGTAAATAAGATAGTTAATTCTATCTCTATATAATAAATTTAGTTTAATCCTTTATCCAAGTGTAAGCAAACAAAGTTTGCACCTGAAGTATCTTCAGGACTGAGGTAATTCATGGTAAAGGTGGACTAAGCTCTCATCACTTGCTTTGCATTATGGGAGATACTAAGACAAGTGATGAGAACTTAGTCCACCTTTACCACGAGTTGCCTCAGTCCTGAAGATACTTCAGGTGCAAACTTTCTTTGCTTACGCTTGGATAAAGGATTAAACTAAATTTATTATATAGAGATAGAATTAACTATCTTATTTACCAAAATTAGGTTTAAAAAATAGGAGCAGTGTATGTAACTGTAACTGGCTATTGTGACTGTTATGATCAAGAAACATCTGGGATGTTTATTGATTATTATTATATATATATGTATATATAATTTTTTTTGTGGATGTGTGTGTGTAAGTAATATAAATATTTTATGAGCAATTTACATAAATATATATATATATTTGCATATAAGCAATTACACATGGAGTCCATTCATAAAGATCTGAATTGATGTTGCATAACTTTTTTGATTATATCGTTTTATGCAATATTATTATTATTGTTATGATATAGGACTTCCATGGAATCACAAGACTCATCGTGGAAGGCCCACCTAGAAAACACAAATTCTGTCATACCACTCTTTGAGCTCATTCACCATTTGTACTCTCACCACTCTATCATGCAATGCATTTCACAGTTCAACCATCCTCCACTCAAAGAAAGCACTCCTCACCCTCTTCTTTCAACTTTCTTTCACAACTTCTAGGGAAGCCCTCAGTCTGTCCTCATAACTAACATTGTACAGTCCTGATATCTTTTTTATCTGCCAATGCCCACTTCCGAACGTTAATTTATCCCCTTCCTCCTGATATCGTCTTCATTATCCATCTATGCACTCTTTCCAAGGTTAATTTATTCTTCAAATCCTGAGTTCCAAATTTGAGCACATAAGTGGGGTCTGATCAGGACATTATATAATGGAATGACACCTCTTTTATCTCTGCTGGTACTGTGGGTTATAATCACCACATTTGCAGTAGGTTCCCTGAATTTCAGGATTTCTGTCAATCATCAATCCCAGATGTCTTCCCTCCTTCACTTCCTCCAATGCAGTTCCTCCAACAGATCATGCAGCCTCCAATTGATATATCCTCAACTTCAAGACTTTACATTTAGTTAAATTAAACTGTTATCTCCAATCATTTGCCCATCTGTCCAGTTTATTCAAATCCTCTTGAGGATTTGAAGGGTTCTCTACCACATATGCATTATTATTAATAACCCTTCCCAGCTTCATATTATCTGCAAACAATTGAATATCCCCTTGCTTTATGTCATTGACATAAAGGTTAATCAATACAAGTTACAGTACTGAGCTCTGTAGGACCCCCACTTGTAATCTTCTGCCTCCTTGATACTGCTATCCCCTACAGAAATCTCTGATACCTAAGAGATAGCCAATCCCAAATCCAGTTCACTAACATGACATCTAATCCATGTGCTGCAACTTAAATATCAGCTTATCTTGTGGTACCCTGTCAAATGCCTTTGTAAAATTAAAAAAAAATGATAGATTGCTAAAACAAGAGCACCCCTTAACAAATCCATGATGACTCTCAGAGATAACATTACCCTTATTTGGCCTAATGCTGTAAATGACCATTCACTAATTTCTCCAAAAGCTTAACAACCACTGATGAAATACAAACTAGTCTATAGTTTAACACTTACATTCTATTACCACCTTTATGCAATCGCACTATCTTACCCTCCTTCCACTCCTTGGGCATATTTTCTGTTGCCAGACTCATTGAAAATACAGATCACGGAGCTGTCAGTTCTTAGCACATTTTCTCAAAACCTGTGGCAAAATCCTGTTCGTTCTCATTGCTTTATTGACATCCAAAGAACTCTGTATTTGAAATATTCCTGGACTTCTAAGCCTCAAACCTGCCCTCATCCCTCTAGTATTAAGTTGAAATACTGCAATAAAATGCTCATTGTACAACTCCACAATGTTATTTGCATCAGTTACTCTATTCCCATTTTTATCCAACAATGTCATTCTTCCACAATCATTCTTTCTCCTTCTGGCCACATAATGAAAAATTCCTTAGGATTTTCTTTGGATATCAGGGCTAATCCCATCTAATTAATATTTCAGTTTTGCTTTCTTTACTATGCTAGTCACTCTCTTGGCCTGAGTTTAATATTCTTCATGCATCTGCTCTCAACCCCCCCCCCCATCTTTATATCTCTTCCATAACCTCTTTTTTTACCTGCAGTTCCCATTTCGTATTGTTTGTCATCCACTTTACACCAATTGTATTTCTTTCTTCACTCACGGTATACAACTTGCTATTGCCGCTAATAAATATTCTTTTATAAGTTCCCAAGCACTGATGATATCTTGCCCTTTCAATTCCTCCATCCACGGAACTGCCCTAAGCTGGTTTCTAAGATTACTATAATCACCTGCCTTATAATTCCACATGCATTCCTTTCTCTTTGATACTCTTGCATATCTATTCATCTTCCAAGTCAAAACTACATGGTCACTCTCTCCAACTGGAGACTGAGATGCCATCTCAGTTATAATCAGATCATCTGATGCTATGACCAAATTCAAAACTCTTGATCCTCATGTTACTTCTACTACATGTTGCCTAAGACATTTGTCTCTCAAGAAGTCTTCAAATTCCATTCCCCCAACTACTACATAAAGTTTGCTTTTCCCAATTTATTTAAAAAATAAATAGTAGTTAAAATCTCCCATAACAGTCATTCTTTTTTTTGCACCTGCCAGGTTCAAATGCCTAAAATGTCTACTGTCTTCATCCTCTGTGCTCCCTGGCTTATAGTTACACTAAATATCCTGTCCTATCCACCTCCACCTTATGCCATATGCTCTCAAAATCATTAGTTCCATTGCTCTCCAAATCCTTCACTCTGATGAGAGTATTCAACTCCTCTCTTATCATATGCAATTCTCCAGCACTGCATTTTCCCTTCCTATTCTTCTGAAAAATGCTATACCTTGCATCTTCTATTTCTGTCAGTATATCATCTTCTGTCAACCATGTCTCATTGATTCCAATAATCTTTGGTCAGGCTGAGGCTATCAGTGCCACCAAGAAATCTGAAAATCTGACAACCTCTAATTGGCCTGAATCCAGTTTTTCTTCTCCCTGTTTCTCTTCCACAATTTGTTTTAGCCTCTTTTCAAGTATGCTTGCATATATTTCACCTGGAACACTTACTAGAGAAATTCCTTTGTAGAGAGAAAATGCAATCTTTGATCCATAAGGAAGTTTGAATTATCAGAACGAAATAACAAGCAGTTATTCATTTAACAAGCAAGTCATTTATATAAGATGAAACAAGTGCATTATCAAGAGATTCTGATTTTGTTTTACCCCTTCATGCATACCATACTTAGAAATTATGGTAGGTGTGGGAAAATGCATCTGAGAATCATGCATTGTACAGAACAAGTTAAAGTTTGAAGTTTCCCAAATTCTAAGCAAGATAAATCCTCTCCCTTCTCAGAACTACAAGCTCTTTGTCTCATGCACTGTATCAGTAATATTTTCATCACTAGAGCTAATAAAGGTTTTGCCACTGTTCTGATGATACATAGCTTAATCGTAAACTCAATATTTTGCTCAGGGATTGATCTTCCCATAATGTAACCAGTAGAGACCTGATAGTGTTTATCAAGTACCTTGTTACTGTTGACTTTGTTATTTCAGACAACCTGTCTCTATGAAATAAAAGAAACACGTGTTGAGATTAGAATCCAAGATCATCAGTACTACAGCAAATTTCAGAAATGTGATAAATCTTGCCTTTCTTACCATGTCGTTGACACCAAACACCGAGTTCTGTAGAATTAAACTAAGATTCTACTATCGATTTAAATTTGATTGTTTGCTCCTTGAAACTTCTGAAACTCTACAACACCATCAAACTCTCTGTGCCAATTGCATACTTGTCTTAGTCTAAAAGTTTGGGAAGTAATCATGATTAACTGGATTTTTTTTAATGATATTTATGCAATTCTTTATTTGAATTTCTTCTTCTTCTCCGCCTGTAGTCTATGTTATAAAGGTGACAGTCCTGACATAGCCTCTCTGGGTGTTTCTGTCTTAGGATCTCCCTAACAAGGTGAAGCATGAAAAATTACTTCATTTTCTAATATTATTGTTATGTCGCCACTCCATGGAATATATTTTCTGAGCCTTGTATATGGCCTATTAGTGTGCTTTCCTGTGATCTGGGATCCAAAGTTCCCTCGGATCACGGACTCTAACAAATTTCTTTGTTCTACACCAGTTAGAGTCACTGCTTGAATGTCGCAGGCCCTTCCTGAATCCGACGTTTATCTTACTTGACCCAAGTCAGGTAGAACAGTGTACGGATTCAGGGATTTTGCAGTCGTGCCCTTTCTTAGCCTTGCTAAATTTATTTAGATACACTTCCCCTTTTATCACAGTTCGAGTGTTGGTGAATGGCAATGTCATCCTCAGACACAATTCAGTGATCAGGATTTAACAAGAAACACAATGTTTAATCCTAACAAGATTAGAATACATAGAACATAAATCATTTAATCAGTTAATTGTTATTTCAAAATTTAAGCACTCTACATGGTAATACATGACAATTTCAAACAGGACAAGATTGCTATTTTCTAAGAATGTTATAGACATAAGCATATATTATTAATTATCTGAACATGGATCTCTGGAGAGATCACTAAAGTGACACATATATGCACGATATGAAGATCACATGACACGGTTCTTCGGACTACCAGCCCAAGTTCTCTATAAGTTCCAATACCGACAAATAGTCTCAGCTTCCTTTGCTAATGAAAGGTTTTAGCTGCTTCCCCCTTCAACAGTTAACATAGTTTAGATATAGCAAAGTTTTACATCACCATTTGATGCAGCATATAGTCACACTTCATCACCACGTGCGAGTCACGTGCAAACCCTGGTTAGACCTTACTCACTTCGTGGAGAACTCTCCCATTTGGATCAGTGCGCACTGGAACTTTGCTGGGAATTTTTCGCCATGCATCTCCAGGACTTACGAACCCTTGTAGAAGGACATCACGGTCGAGGTTCCACTTGGTCCTGAGCTTCTTCGTCGTCGGTCTGCACTTAGAGGTTTTCGTCGGACTTCATCCGACCGTCTGCACTGGCACCCCTTTGTTCTACGGCCAATGCTTCCTGTCCTCCGTGCTTCGATCACATTCCTCTTTTTTCCCTCCTTTGTTCTTCACGTTCCCTCCACTCTCCTCTTTTTTTTTTTTCGACCACCCTCTCCTATTGTACTGCAGCTTTCAGTCACGGTCATTTCGATGACGTTGCACTTGAACGAGTGAGAGAGTCCCTCCCAGAGAATTGTCCACATTTATCTCTTTTTGCGAACTTTGCTTGTAAGGATCACTAATGAGTTTGCCAAGATCATGACCTCAGGGCCCTTAGTCACCACTGAAGTATGCACTGTTTCACACAGCCTATTCTTGGGTTGGTCGTCAAATATGTCGCCTCACTACAAATTCATATATCCCTTTTACTTGACACATCACATACAACATAACCTACAGTGTTTTTCCCTCTTTGGGTAAACAGATATGCACTCATTTAATATTTACATGATACACTTTACCCAGAGCCGGTGCTAGGGTCTTTGACGCCTGCATGCAATTTCTATCTAAGTGCCCCTGTAACGATCCGGGTGTGTGTGGTTCTTTTACGATAATAAAAATTTAAATTATTTGAAATTTCTTAAATATATTTTGACAGAACAGTCACACGTTGGTTCGCTAAATGTAACGAACCGGGAGTGTTGACTAGGAAGGATAATCGTTAAAAACCCGTATATTCAAAAAATTCTCAAAAGTTAAAGCAAATTTTGATAAAGCCACTTCACTTTAATCGTTGAATATAATGATACAGGGATTATAGCCTTCTCACTGACCCGAATCACTAACAAAATTAAAATGAATTTTAATTAAAGTTAAAATTTATTTGAACTAAAGTTTAAAAAATTCTTGCATTTTACAAGTTACTAAATTCTTAGTAACATGTAAAATTTTTTAATAATTTTTATAAATGGAACTATCTTTTAGGAAATTAAAAGAAACTCAAGATAGATGAAAAAATAAGAAAAGAATTCAGAAATAATTGGAACATTTAATATAAATATTCAAAAAATAATATCTTTACAGAATAACAGAAAATAAATTAAATTACATAAATATACTTGAAATTTTTTTAATTAAAATTTTAAGGTTTTTGATTTCATATTCACAAAATTAGAAATAATGGTCTTAACATCTAATTCTGCACACATATAATTTTCAATAGCTATTAACGCCAAACTAACAAGCCTTTTTTGTGACATACTTATTCTTAAGTAGGTTTTAATCAATTTCAACTTGGAAAAGGAACGTTCACCGCTCGCTACACTAACAGTTAAGGCTAATAGTATTCTTAAAGCAATTGAAAAGTTAGGGAAAGATAAATTATTGGACACAATAAAATTAAGAATATCGAAAGGGCTTTTGAATATTTAAATTATCCATCCGAAAAATTTCCTGGAAAGCACATAACTCTTCATATAGTTCTATTGCATTTACGTTTTTATTGTCGTAGTCCTTCAAGAGAATCCCTAAAGCGTCACAAATTTTACTTAAATCTTCGTTATTAATTTGTAGTAATCTATATAAGAAATTAAAATTATCATATCTTTTAGTTGTTCTATTAACGAACTATTAACGTTCTATTAACGAACACATTGCAGCATCTATAAGTGTATGAAACACATTCACTCTAAATTTATCTTCTGGCGATTGTGGCATTTCATCATGATGCTCATAGTCAAATTGTCGTGTCTTCTTTTGTTGTCGAACTTCCGTATCAGTTTTAAATTCTTGTTCTCCATCCACCTCTTCACTCAGTTATTTTGCCTTTTTTAAAACTTCTTTAAAATTTGTATCTGATCGATACTCTTGTAAGAATATTTTTAAGTTTTCGATAGATTCTAAAGCAAGTGTAATGTTCATATTTTCGTCTTGAAGCATTTTACTCACAGGGTTTATTCTGTTAAATAAATTATACCAAGTTATAAGAGAGCAAATAAATTTGTAGTCCTTTATTTTAGCACATAATGTTTGTTCTTCATGCTGACTTTCTTTATTAAAATTTTCATTATTTAAAATTTCAAAAAGTGCATCATAAATTTCTCCTAACTGATATCGTAAAGGGTGGATTGCATTAATTTTACTATCCCATCGTGTTTCTGATGGCTGTTTCAATGTTAATTTTTTTTACGAACTTTAAAAGGATTGCCCAACATTTGTAAGAGAATGAAAAGAATTGTATATTTCTTGAATAATTGCAAAGAAACTAATTGTATCTGCATTCACTTTGGCTGCATCATTAATGATTAAATTTAGAGTATGAGCAGCACATGACACGTAAAAAGCTAGAGGATTTTTGTTCAAAAGCAAATTTTGGAGCCCATATTTTCCCCCATTGTCATACCCTTGACCTCGCATGTCTTCAATGGGAATGTTCCATTTTTCCAGTTGTTCCATTATTGTTGCACATAAACCACGTCCTGTGGAATCTGATATATCTGCAAAACCTAAAACGTTTTCCTTGATCTTGACAATTCCATTGTCACAGGAAACAAAGCAAATAATAATGGTCATTTGTTCTGTTTTACTTGCATCAGGTGTGCAGTCTAAAATTATGGAATAATATTTAGATTTTCGAATTGATAATAAAATTATATCCCTGATTGCATTACTTAAAGTTTCCAATATTTCATTTTGATTGTCTTTACTCAAATAGTGTACTCTATTGTTTCGTTGTAGGGCCCTTTCAACATGATTTTCCATAACGGGATCAAACTTCCCAAACAGTTCAACTAATTTTAAAAAATTGCCGTTATTTCTTTCATATAATTTATCAGATGATCCGCGAAAAGCTAAATTTCGGCTACCAAGGAATTTTATAATTTCAATCAAGCATTCTAAAACGCTCGTCCAATGTTTCTTTTCCATTTCATACATGCTTTGAGTCTGGAAATCAATAGTAGTTTTGTTTTTTTAAATTTTTATCAAGTTCCATCCATTTTAAGAAATTTTTCATGTGAGTTAAATTAGTCTCATGTCTATGTAAAGTTGTACTTACATTTCTCCAATCGTTATAACCTTCTACAAGACTCAGTGGGTGATTCAGTTGATTCAGTAGGTGCGACAAGTTTGCAACAAAAGTAAAAAACAGAATTTAAAGTTTTGGAATAAATGAGCCATGTTCTTGGCATGAGCTGCCATGTTTTTGGTGACACGTATTATAATACGTGTCGCCAAATTTATGACCATATGTATCTCTGGGATATATTATATTTTATTTTGAACAGGCCCAATTTCAATTAAAACAACTCATAATTTTTCTTCAATATTTCCCCATTCACCTGGATCTTCTAAATTCACAGAGACTAACAATGCGTTAGTTTCGTTAGAGACTAACAATGTCTTGGTCAACTACAACTAAATCTTGTAGTTGACTAAATCCTAACTATTTTTCACTTAAATCATGTTCAATTATCTTGTTCAATAGTTGCAATAGTATCTTCATGCAAACTGGATGATGTGCATGGTTCTTCAACTCTGATTTCTGATGTATCGAGTTGGTTACAATCTGCATCAGAATATTTTAATGTTTTAACAAATTTATTAAGAGCCCCAGTTTGTTTCTTAATATCTGCTTCTTTCGCAGCGTGACGCTTATGATTTTGTGCACCGGATAACTTTTTTTAAAATTTTTGATTCCATTTCTATTTTATACCCACAAGAAATTATATCACAACACGACACAGAGACAAAATAATAGTCCGCACTGCGCTACCGTCAATAGCCTACTGAGATGTGTACCATATGACTGGTTAACTAGCAACAAATGTTTTGTATGAAAATTCGTTTCTGCACATAAAAACTGTTCACTGTTTCACTTTAGATAGACTGCAGTAGACACAACATTCTGCAGGCAAGCATTTAGCCTGCTCTAGCTGCAAAATTGTAAGCAGCCAGCTGATCAAAGAGGCTGCAATATACATTTTTTTAAATTTTTATTCAGTGTATGGCCTCATTTATTTTAATATTGATCATTCTAAATTATTTTGTTTTTATGATCAAAATTTTGTTTCTTAAAAATTAACTTATGAACCGTTCCCTGGCGGCAGCGTCCCCATCGTAGCGGCATGCGCTGCATGCTCTGCATACCTGCTTCCGCCGGCCCTGACTTTACCCCCCCCCCTTTCTTTTTATTTATAGTACAATTTGCACCAGCAGTACAGGTATCTTTTGATTTAGGCTCTGTTCTTGTTGGATCCTGAATGAAAGTCTGTCTAGTAATGGTAGGCCTCATTCACGATCCAACATTATCTATCCAGATGATTCTAGGCTGTTCAAATTAATTTTGAGTTCTTCTCTGAAAGAGGGTATTCTACTCTACTCACCTACTTGCATCTCGCTCTGTCTCCTACGGAACTCCTAGATGAGTCTTTGACTCCATGGGGTCTTGGAATAATAATAATTCTCCAATTACAACACTACTACCAGCAAGCCATCTATTGCCCACCTCCTCCACTAGTATTTGTTGTTTATAAATTGTATGGCATCTTCATGGAGTCACACAACTCATGACAATAGACCATTCCAGATCACACTAATCTCTACCTAAAATGGCTGCATCATGCTAATCTACCTCACAAATGTATATGTCAGTTGTATATGTTCTCTTGCTGTATTGCTGAAGGAGAAAATGAGTTTCTGGAATTAAAATCCCTGCTAACACCATACAAGAGTGGTTAACTGATCTGCACTTAGAGAAAGTCCTTATAAAGTTTCTGCACATCCTAGATCAGAAATGAAACTCATCTTTCTAACCATTGCCATCCGAACTATTTTGACTAATAAATACAGTGGAACCTCGGTTGTTGTACTTAATTCGTTCCCGAAGGCTGTTCAGAAACCGAATTGTTCAAAAACTGAAACCATTTTCCTATAAGAATTAATGTAAAATGGATTAATCCATTCCCGAACCCCAGATGGTTTACTTAAACCTTTACAACAGTACTTCATTCATAAGATCGTATACGAACATAATGAAAATGCATAAAATTTTACATAAAAAGAATAAACACAATAAATAGATAAAATATAGACGAAAATTGATCGCCTCTTTATTTTTTAGTATTGTACAGATCGTCGATTTCACCATACCGAACTGCACAGCAAGATCCAAGACACGAACGCCGTTTTCATGTTTGGATATGATTTCTTTTTTCATCTCTATCGTGGTTCTAACAACTTTTCTTTTCGCTTTGCTGCTATCACTATTCTTCTGCGGCCCCATGGTGGCTTAATTAATAATAATTTATGAAAAAAAAAATGAAAAAAAGAAAATCAAGAAAACTCACTGCAAAATCGAGCAAGTGTCTGCACTGAATGATGGCTGCTGCATAACTGATGTTTTCCCGCCTTACAGCTCAGCACGTGGTTGCCGTTTGCCTTTTCTAGAACCGAAATTCTGTTCGGAAACTGGGGTGTTTTTTGTTCGGAAAATATGTTCGGGAACCAAATTGTTCGAGAACAGAGGTGTTCGACAACCAAGGTTCCACTGTATTTCTAATAATAGATATCTCCAATGTATATTTCATAATCTAACAGAAGATTCTAGATATTAATCCTGTCTAGTTCTTTCTTAGGCAAATAGTATACATGAATTTCATCACATGAAACTACTTTTCTTTCAAGCTGTGATAAACTTCCATGTTTGGTTTCAGAGTTGCTAGATCTAACTCCTTAGATCATCCATGGTACTGATACTAATATACAACAGACAACCTTTCATGGAGGATAGTTGTAAAAGGTTTCATCACTAGGTTACATTACAAAGTATAGTGTACTTAACAAAAAATTACATTCTTGATTATGTTACATGATTGTTTTATTCACTTAATAATAGTCTAATTTTCTGGGTAAAATAATTTTCTTTTAACACGTGATAAGTAGAATTAATATATATAGTACAAATGATGTTATTCAGGAAAAAAACTTTGCTATTTTATTTATTTTTTTGTTGTTTATGTAGTTTAACATAATGAGTCATATGCAAGAGTGAGTTTGCTGCATTTTAAGGTGAGCCTCTTTTGCAGCAACCTTTATTATTATTATTATTATTACAGGTATCTCCATGGAGTCAGTAAACTCATCGCTTGAGACCCAATCTATCAAAACAATATCTACCATGCCTCTTCTTGAATTCATTTCCAGACGAAGAACTTGCAACTGAGTCAGACAATGTATTCCACTCATTCACCACCCTCCAAGCAAAAAATCTAGTTCTCACACCCTTGTTAACCACACTTTTCCTTAATTTCCAGGGATGACCTCTTGTTCTTCCATCACTATCACACATCTGAAATATTTCCCCTGCATCAATCTTATAAAATCCTTTTAGTAATTTAAATGTTTCTATCACATCCCCTCTTCTCCACCTATCAACCAACATCTGCAATCCACAAGCTCTCAATCTATTAATGTAGGAAGCATTTTTTTTACATCACTCAACAACTTAGTCACTCTCCTTTGAACCCTCTCCACAACCTCCTCATCTCCATTATTAAAACACTTAAGGAATTGAACAACGTAGTTAAGGATATAAATTAAATTATACTTTAATAAATATTTTCCGATATTTCGGCAATGTCACATTGCCATCTTCTAAAGGAACTTACAAAAAAAGCACATGCACATAGCCACTACAAACAAAACACAGTAACTGGGAATGAAGAGATGAAGCTATTGTTCTCTAAAATTCCTGATGGTGCCCTCTAGCGGGCTAAGTAGGTGTTCTTGGCCGTTGGGCTGCAGGTCTGCTGATGTAAGCCTCCCAAATTTGGGGCAGTCGCATACAACCAAATTTGTTGAGGTTTAGAGAATTTCTTAGGGCTGAGGCTGATTCCATAAATAGTCTTTCATATTTGTATTTGCTACGGTGTATTACTGTAGCTTTCTTCCACCGTTTCTGTGGCATGTATCCAGAGCATGGTCCTCCACAAGACCAGAATGGCTGTACTTGTGAAACCGGATGTAGTCCTTGTGTTCAGAAATTCTGATATTCGCTGTCCTGCCTGTTTTGGCGAATATCAGAATTTCTGAACACAAGGACTACATCCGGTACTTCTGCCTGATATCTCCACTTAGGCCTGGCTCCCACTGAAGAGACCTCAATAAAGGTCGAAACTAGTCTGGGTAGTGGCCCTTCCCTTAATGCATAACATTAGACATATCTGCAAGGAGATGTGTTTTGCATTATAGGAGATACCGAAATAGGAGTGTTGGTAGCTTGCTCCACCTTTGCAACGAGTTGCCATGGTGTTGTACCACCTTAACCCAGTCCTGAAGATACTTTCAGGCGCAAACTTTGTTTGCTCACACTTGGATAAAGGATTAAACTAAATTTATTATAATCTATGTACTATCTTTAGTAAATGGCCTTTTTTACTTGCCGTTGCACCAACTTTGAAACCAAATTTAATACACATCATATGTTCCATATTAAATAAAAATTAAATAATTTTTATTTAATTTTCAAATCTTCAAACGCGTTTACCATTTTTTTGCTAGTATGCTAATGTTAGATAGTGACGAGTGTCCATGACATAACTTGTCTAAACCTATAAACATGTGTTTTATGCTTTTGTGATAAAAAGCATGTAGCTGACATTGAAATTTAAATCCATTCCTGATACTAATTGAGAAGACTACATAATTTTTTGCACAACTACAAATTGCTTAATGTAATATTATAATATTCCAAATAATTGTAATTGTTTTTATTTTTGGATTTCTGTGCTAGGTTGTTGACCAGGGTGTCATTTTGCATCCTGGTTCTTACTGCCGAGATCTTTGGAATATCTTAGATGCCATAGTAGTGATCTGTGCTCTTGTTGCCTTTGCCTTTGTGTAAGGAAAGTTTTTTAAATATTTCGTATAATTTTTCATAGTATGCATGAGTTTTATCTATTTTATTATTAGTGATTTACTAAATAATTATCATTATCTGCTTTATTCTTTCTTTCTCTGTCACTCATTACTATGAATTGAGTACCTTCAAATAAATAATGCTTATAAAGTTGGAGTGCACTTTTCAACTTTAAAATCAAGCACAACGACTATATTTATTTCTAAAGTTATAGCATATCATCTTGCATGATATATCATTCACTCCAATTTTACAATTCATTGAAAACTTGTTTGTAATCTCTTTCTAATTGTCATTAGAACTATGCTCCTTAAGTCCTCCAAGGAACAAGCCTCATTGAATCAGTTTAAAATGTTTCCAGAGAAAATTGTTTAGTTGTAAAAAGTGCAAAAAATTAAGCTCTAGAATTAATGATTTCACAAATGTTATAGTTGAGAAATATTTTTAATCATTTGAATAATAGCTTTTTACTGTATAACAACACTGGAACAAAATAATGTATTTTTTTTATCAAGTTGCTAAAATTTTGTTGGATTTCAAATCAGCATTTTCAGACTACAAACATAGCTTATACCTGCAGAAATAATTCACACTGTAACTGATTTAAAGTCTGCATGGCTAGCCTAGTGGATATGCGCTTCACAACCATATAATATGCCTGGGGAAGGAGTGGCCTAGGTTCGATTCCTGTCGGTGATGAGGAGCTTAAGGATCTTGCTCAGCCAAAGCCAAGTTAGCCGGTCTTGGTTGTGGACAGCAAGGTTTTTTCTCCAGTTTATCCTGGGGTTTTTCCTCCCTCAAAGCAGGCAAACCAGCCCTGTGAACACACGCTTCGACAGACATGGAATACCACCGGGAATAAGGAGTAACCAACCTATTACACGGGATTATCAGTTACGGAAGCTTATGTGGTAAAACGTGTAGGCCTGCATGAAAGCATAACATATGATGAACTGATGTCCTATGACTAGTACCATAAAGAAGGTACTAGTGATAGGCAGATGACAATAAATTGATGGGAGGGCCTTGTAGCCAATGCTGATTCTAAAAATAGTCTCTCTGACTTATAGCAGCTTCTATGCTGTATAGAGGTTTACATTATAGTTTAGCCTGTTTAGCCTGTAACAAAGTATCCAAAGTTCTAGCTGCCAATTCTGACTTGTGATAACAATGATTATGAATGTACTCTTTTATGTTCTTTAAGACAAATTTTAATAGATCTACCAATCTGTACAACATGTAAGTTAAGTTGCAGTTTCAGCAAAATTTATACACTTCAGGATGTGTAAGTTGATGAAACTTGTGAAAAATGGATGATGGTAGTTAGTTGGATGTGGTTTAAAAGTTGCATGGAAATTATATTTATAAGCAACTTTAGCTATTGGAAGTTTTTTCCCACTTGGTTAGACTGTAATAAATTTAGTTCAATCCTTTATCCAGGTGTAAGCAAACAAAGTTTGCACCTGAAGTATCTTCAGTGCTAAGGCAACTCATGGTAAAGGTGGATCAAGCTCTCATCACTCCTTGTCTCAGTATCTCCCATAATGCAAAGCACATCTCCTTACAGACATGTATAATGCTATGCATTAAGGGAAGGGCCACTACCCAGACTGGTTTCGACCTTTATTGAGGTCTCATCAGTGGGAGCCAAACCCAGAAGTGGTGATACTAAGGCAGAAGCAATGGAGAAGTCATATTTACCTATACGAGTTGCCAAAAGGTATACCACCTTATTATTAAATTACTCTGGATTTAGAGAATTTTTGTTTGCTCACACTTGGATAAAGGATTAAACAAAATTTATTACAGTCTAACCAAGTGGGAAAAAACTTCCAACATCTTTCTCTAAATCCAGAGTAATTTAATATTAAGGTGGTACTTCTTTTGGCAACTCGTATAGGTAAATATGACTTCTCCATTGTTCCTGCCTTAGTATCACCACTTCTGGGTCTGGCTCCCACTGACAAGACCTCAATAAAGGTCGAAACCGGTTGCAAGCTTGGGTGATGAATGTTGTAGCCCATGAAGTTTTAACTGAGGCTCGGCTGTTGCTGTTACCCCTCAGATGAGAAATGAGCAGCTCTGCTTGGTGGTGGGGTGAGCCTGCCACAGCGTAGAGCCAACCGGTTCTGAGAGTTCTTCTCAGTGGCAGGGTGAGCCTGTTACTGAGGGGAACAGCGCTGAGTTTTTGGAGTTTGACCTGTATTTGAACATTCAATAAAGGTCGAAACCAGTCTGGGTAGTGGCCCCTTCCCTTAATGCATAGCATTATACATGTCCCCAAGAAGAGGTGCTTTGCATTATGGGAAATACTGAGACAAGGAGTGATGAGAGCTTGGTCCACCTTTACCATGAGTTGCCTTAGTCCTGAAGATACTTCAGGTGCAAACTTTGTTTGCTTACACTTGGATAAAGGATTAAACTAAATTTATTACAACTTTAGCTATCTTTTACAACTTTAGCTATCTTTATGCACCTCGGACAGCAGCATTCAGAATAGTTTTGCTGTAATTTTGTGTCAGGTAAGGGGATGGGGGGAACATCTACTATTTTGTATATTCTACAGAGGTTAGTCATTGGCTAAAAAAGATGTGAAGATAATTGAATTCTGTGACAACAGTTATGTCATTAGAACAAATAGCTCTGGAACTATGGGTAAGCATTTTGAGGATGCTGTACTCTTGAGGTGGATAATGGTGTAATTGCTCATATATAGTGTCAAATATTTAGTATTCAGCCAGCTTGGCATGTTTTTCAGATATTTGGTATTTGGCTGGCCAAAGCAGAAAATTCTTGTTACATGCATCATAACAAGTGCATGGAATCAGAAAAAGCTTGTTGCATGTGTTATAGGTAATTCTTTAGTGTTTTTATTTTAGTTTATGTTATGTAATCCTAAAAGTTGTTTATATTATGAAGTACTAAAATTTGTCTTAAATTATCAAAAAAAAAAAAAAAAGTGTTTTGGCCATGTATACTATTTTTGGGAAGATTTAAAATTTGCAAAATGTAAAATTAATCTCTGATTAATCATATAAAAATGCAAGAAAATAGTAATGAATTTATAAAAAAAAATTAAAAGTGAAACTGAAATATCAAACTACAATATGAGAACAAGCAAGCAGTCAGAATCTGAAGTAAATCCACCAAAGCAACAAACATTAGTTGGCATTAACAAAGAAACTAAAAAAAACAGGATGCAGATGACAAACAGGCAAAATCTTTGCATTGCACTATGGCTGAAATAATTCCATTGGATAACAAGCCATACTCAATTGTTCAAAAAAAAATAATAAAAATTTCCCAGGTTAATGAATAAACTTATTTCAAATGTATAAGAAGAGAGGCCTAGATTATGTGGATGCATAGATTACATTTGACAGTAAAATCGAGCTGTATGCAAAAGGTTGATTACATTTGAATACAAAAGGATGCCATCATTTGGAAAGACTGTTGTTTTCTTGGGCAAGTCATTGTGTTGGCACAGGAGTAACTAGAAATGCAAGAATAGAGTATAGCTGGGTTGGCCACATGTGGGGTATTCGCTTGAGAAATGAGGGAGTGTTAACATCAAGTTTGCTCAGTTCCCCATATACCTCTTGCTCACTTACAGTAAGTCTTTCTTCCTCATCATTAACTGCTTTCAAACTCTCCATGATGTCATTCACAAGAATGAAAGACCCTATTAAACTGGTCTTTAAGTATCTCCACTATATCTTCTGCATCAGTTATTCTTATACCATTTTCTCCAATCAATGTCATCCTTCCATGATCATTCTTTTTTTTTTAACTGGCCATATATCGAAAGAACTCCCTAAGTTGGTAGCAGAGTGGAATTGTCAAACTATAGGCCAGTTTGTGTTTCATCAGTAGTAGTTAATATCTTGGATAAACTAATGAGGAATCACTTGCAGTGTTGGACAGATGAGGGTAGTGTTATCTCTAAGAGTCAGCATGGATTTGCTAATTGGCACCCTTGTTTTAGTAATAATATTACCTTTTATAATAAAGTGACAAAAGATGTTGATGAGCGAAAGGCATATTCTGCTTCTTCTTTTTTTTTTTTATTGTTATTTTTTTTTATTACAAAGGTATTTGACAGGGTGCGACATCATAAGCTGATATTTAAGTTGCAACACATTAGTTTAAATGTCAGGTTAGTGAACTGGATTTGGAATTGGCTATCTGATAGGTATTAAAAAGTTGTGTATGGGGGTGCTTTATCAAGGCAGCAGAAGGTTACAAGTGGGGGTCCCACTGGGCTCGGTACTGGGACCTGTATTGTTTAACCTTTATATCAATGACATTGTCAATGGATTGCAATGGGATACTCAGTTGTTATCAGTAATAGTGCGGAAATCAGTTTAATGCAGCAAAATGTAAAGATTTGAAGTTTTGGTATACATCAATGGAAAGCTGCATACTCTGTTTTAGGAACTGTACTGAAAGAGGTAGGGGAAGCAAGGGAGACTGATGATTGATAGAAATCCAAAATTCAGTGAGCATATTGCAAAGGTGGTGAAGGTGACTCAGAGGATTGTTGCAGTACTGAGAAGGACGCTGACCTGCAGAGATAAAACAGTTGTTATTCCATTGTATAAACCCTGATCCGACCACACTTGGACTGTTATTAAGTGTGGAAGAGGAAAAATTAACTATAGAAAGGGTTCAGAGGTGGATAACAAAGATGATATTATGACTGTACAATGTTAGTTATGAATACAGATTGAGGGAATGTGGATTACAGAGTTTGGTGGATAGAAGAAGGAAAGGTGATATGAATGAGACTTTTATACTGTTGTTAGGTGGTTACGGGGTTATCACTGTGGAGTTATTTCACTTGACGGAATAGAGGGAAGGAGCGAGGACAAGAGGCCATCCCTGGAAATTACAAAAGGAATTTGTAAGCAATAGGGTGAGGAGTGATTTCTTTTCATGGAAGGGTGTTGAATCATTGAATGCATTGCCTGATAGAGTAGTGAGAGCATGAATGGTCAGTGAGTTCAAGGAGTGGTATGATAGACTTTGTGTTTTTTAGGATGGGCCTCCCACAATGAGTTTTTGACTCCATAGAGGCCTGAATCATAATAATAATAATAATAACATGAACCACCACAACTAATTGATTTCAACAGTGAGAGAGCATTCCATATTAATGCTTCTTAGCAACCTTCCAAAATTTAAAACCCATAAACAATTACAGAACACTAAAACATGTGGAAGCTATATCAGGTAACTGAGTAGATAACACCTATGTGCACTTCATAAATCACAGAAACTGCAACACCCAATGCATACACTCCAGCCATAAAAAAAGTTCCAAACAGTATAAACAGCATATATAATCTCACTCTCTTCATAAAAGCTAAATTTAGCTCCAAGTTGGTGGGTTTTAACTCTTCAACATGCCTTAATCTACTTGTCCTCTTAACCAACATTATTGTTGTTGTTATTCACATTATTATCATTCACTTCACACCAAATATTTAACTTTTCAGAGATTGCAGTTTGTGAACTGTATAAATGTAAATAGCCCAAATGATAACAATCTCTCTCTTTCTGTCAATTGTATATTTATAAAAAAATTTATACATTCAGCATTGTACACTTTATCTCTGCAGTAAGCAAAAAATATAATTGGGGAAGATTTCAATAGGGATATACAGTTGTTTGCAGATGATGCAAAGTTGGGACAAACTATCTCTGATTATTATATACAGTATTATATTAAGATATTATGATTTGTATATAAATTATGCTATGTATACATGAATATAGTGATGATTTTTGTATTATAGATTATGCATATAACATATGTGTTTGTATGCACATATGTGCACATGTATATTGTAAATAGTGTTTATTAATTATAAAGTTTGAATGACTGATTTTTACAAAAAAAATTATTATTATTAATTTACCTATATTAATACTACTTATTGTAACAAAATGAAAATAGTACTCATTGCTGAAACTTTTGTATCGTTTTTTGTTTATCTCCTTTCTTGTATGTGTAATTTCCCTGAAAGAAGATAAATCATTATTATTATTATCGGTATCCTAAGATCCTATGGAGTCACAGACTCATCTAGGAGGTTCCTTTTGTTATATACACACAACTCAAGAAAGGAAGAATTTGAATGTGCTAAACACATTCAAATTTTCTGCAGAAACCACCCTATCAGCCTATGCATACCAAACACTCATAACTCTCCATGGAAAAAAAAAAAAAAAAAAACTGGTTCTCACTCCCTTGCCACACTCTCATTATACAGCTGCCAGGAATGGCCTCTTGTTCTCCCCCAATCGATATCAACATTCCAGAGATTAGAAACTATTTTGGTAGTTTGGTATATGGACTACTGTGCATATATTAGACCATATATGCACAGTAGTCCATATATGGTCTAATCAGAGCTTTATAGAGTGGAACCAGAATCTTCACATCATTCCCAGATTCGTTGCATTGTCCTTGCAATTTTGACAATATGTCCTTTAAATTTTAGATCCATATCCACCATCAGTCCCCCCCCCTCAAGATCTCTCATTTTCTTCAATTCCAACAATATATTCCCACTAAGAGTAAATTCTACATCCTATCTTTGTTTTCCAAATCTTAAAACCTTACTAGCAACATTGAACTGTAATCCCCACTTCTGTACCCATTCCCTCAGTTTATTCAAGTCTTCTTGTAAGACTACAACATCTGCTCTACTCCTCATAGTTTGTCCCAACTTTGCATCATCTGCAAACAACTGTATATCCCTATTGAAATCTTCTCCAATAAAATAATCCATGAGCACACCACCAGTGATTTACTCTTCTGGGATTTGTTGATAACTATCATAGAGCCAATCTAGTGCACTAGTCTAATATCCAATCTCCTCTGGTATGGTTTGACTATCAACTTATCATGCAGTATCTGTCAAAAGCCTTTGCAAAGTCGAAGTATACTAGTATTTATATATTTCCTATGGCTATTGTAAGTAAATAAGTAAATTACTAAAACATGACCTTCCTTTAGCAAATTCGTGCTGTCCATCAAAGATAATACCATTGTTGCCAAACCAATTCTGGGTCTTGATTCTCACCAGCCTTTCAAACACTTTAACCACAGCACCTGACACACAGATTGACCTATACTTTGATTCTTGAATTCTGTCACCTCCTTTATGAAGTGGTACAGTCTTGTCATCCTTCCACTCCTTTGGAACTTGATCCAATGTAAGACTCATATTAAACAAATATGTCAAGGTATATGTCAACTCCTTTGCACATTCATACAAAATATGTGGTGATATATCATCAAATCCCACAGCCCTATTAATATCAAGTTTGCTTAATTTCCCATATACCTCTTCCTCACTCAAGGTCAGTCTCTCTTCATCATCCACTGCTCTCAAACTCTCCATGATGTAAACTTCACAAGGTTGAAGGACCTCTATTATCTGCTCATTAAATATATGAAATATATCCTCCATACCAGTTGTCTTTATGCCATTTCCTCCAATCAGTGCCATACTATCATAATCAGTCTTTTTTTTTTTTTTTCTTCATTAGCTAACTGCTGCTGATACTGAACTTTTGTTACCCTTACCAACTGAGTCACCCTCCTTGCATGGTCTTCGTGTTTCTCACAGAATTGATTATTACCATTCCTCTTATGTGGCCTCTATAATGCTTTTTTATGTGTATCGCATCCTTAATCTGTTCATGCATCCACTTCACACTTATTTTATTTAACTGCTAGACCTTTGGAATATATTTCGACATTGATTCTACTAGATAGTTCTTGAATATTATCCAAACAACACTGATCTCCTTTCCACCCCAAACTTCATTCCATACTACATTTGCAACCTGTCTCTTGAACTTCTCATTATCACCAACCTTGTGTCTCCACATATTCCCTTTCCTCACCAAAATCCTCGTGTTTGGCAATCACACTGCTATTACTGCATGGTCACTCTCACCAACTGGAGGGAGATTTGCCCTCATTTATAATAACATCTTCTGATTACATGATCATATCCAAGACTTTCGATCCTCATTTCCCCTTTGATACATACTGCCTTAGGTAGTTGTCTCTCAAAAACTCAAGAAACTTATTTTTTCTACTTGGTGACTTGTCATCTAATCAATATTGCCATTATTAAAATTACTGATAACGATCACCATTTTCTCATTTGCTTGGCTAATTTGCATATACATTTCTTGGTCACTACCCTGCACATTACCAGGTCTATAGCAACATACAATGAAGTATACAGCCTCAAAACCATTACTGTTTCCCCCTTTCATTACTACCTTGTGTGGACATAACTCCTTTTTCTATCATTAATAGCACTCTAGCTTCCTTTTTATCGTTTTTATCTTCACAACATACATTTATATTCTTCCATCTCTATTCCTGTCAGGATGTCATCCTCATCCACCAATGTCTTACATATTTCAACAATTTTTGGGTGAATGAACTCAGTTAATGCAACCATTTCATTTCCCTTTTTTTTTTTTTTTTGTTTGATACTTCTAGCATTCATATACAAACACGACAGCTTCTTCCTAGATTGATTAGAAGTTTCACTGATACCATATATTAGATATGATGTCTCCATATTTTCCTCGAGTCATTCTTTTTCTTCTTACTTATCCCAGAACCTTCTTTAAATACAACTATTTTCCCTACATCCCAGGTCATCCCCTTCCCTGTGTGTTTACACATTCATACATCCTCTTGCAGCATTACCCATTCTGATGCTGTGTTCTTCTGTACACCTTGAGTCTCCCTGTTTGTCTTGCACACTTATTCTCTCACTCTCTACATTCATGCTATCTACTTCTTCATTCACACTACTTCAATCTCTCCTTCCTTACTCTCTCACTCTTTCACATTGCTTCTTACTTGGCCAGATTCATTCTCCACATTTATTACTCTCCCTTCCAGTAGCAGTCTCTCCAAATGACTCACACCAATCCATTCACTCTTATACTGCTCAATTCTTCCTTCAAACTCATTCCACACATTAATTAACAAGCTGCTTTTATATTTCTGCACACATGGACAACACACTGCTACCTTTCCTATCACACTATTATCTTTTATCCTTTTCAACAACCTCCTGATATCCAATCTTACATTCTCCTTGTTTCCAGCGAAGTCATTTGTTCCTACTACCACTACCAACTCCTTTGCTTGCTAACTTGCTCCTCATATCCAATGCTTCAGTCACTCTATTCATTTTATGTCCTGGAAACAAACCTGGTGCATCTTTTCATTTACAACACCTCTAATAATCGAATTACCATACGATGCCACTTGTGCATCTTTCGTTACCTTTTTCATACTACCCTTATTTGTTTTGGTCTTCTTCACTCTTCCATACATATCTCCAATTCTCTTTATTTCACTCTGCATTTGCCTCATCTCTTGCCTCATTTTCACCAATGCACAAGTGGCTCAAATTTTGCATCCTTTTTTCGCTATCGTTCACTCCTGCTATTTTATTACCAGTTACACACACACTTGTTTGCCATTAACTCCACTTGCCACCTTACACTCAATTATATTCTGTTTTTTAATGTCATTATTGCCCACTTCATTGTTAATTTCACTCTGTTTTTTAACATCGTTATCTTCCACTTTATCATCAAACGAACTTTTTTTCTTGCTATCACTTCGACACACTCTCTGAACATTTGTACAATTTTCAACTGCAATATCAGTTACAAAGCTATGTCCCATACTCATATTTAAGCAAGCCTTATTGTCCATCAGAATATTGCAATTCCTGCATACCCATCTCTTTCTTTTCTCTTATTCAGACTCTCTACATAAATATCCATGATATCTTCCCACATATACATACTACGTTCATGGCACTGTACCATTTTTGAAAAATCTGTGCTCTTTACTTTGTCTTCCACACAAATATATGCAATGATTTGCCTGAATAATATAAGCACATAAACACAAGAAAGATCGGTCTGGAAATAGCAGACCATCTTCAATGGCACTCCAAGAACAGTTTAAAAAAATAAAATAAAATAAAATACAAGGTGGAATACTAATAATAGATCATTTAAAAATAGAACGAGACGTGTGATGTTATATCACTAAGTATTAAAGGGAATATTTTTAAGCAGAGACATGATTGAAATAAAGATATTAATTAATAATATTAAATAACATAAAATTAATATGAATTAATGAGTTATCCTGATTATACTTTCCCAGATTTTTGATATAGATATACAGTCATTTCGATTCAGGTTAGGACGATGGAGTAAGGCCTCTACGCTTTCTTTGAATAAACGTTCAAATTTATAACGGAATCTATGTAAGAGGTGAGGTTTTGACCAAAGGATGTTGTGGTTAGTTTCAATTCCATGCTGAGCCAATCCAGATTTTTCAGGTTTGTTGTGATGAATAGATAATTGATGTTCTTGGATTCTTTTTTCAAGAGCACGTCCAGTTTGTCCAAAATAGGAGAGATCAAAAATAGATGTTCTCTTGAAAAAAGAATCCAAGAACATCAATCCTCCATTCATCACAATAAACCTGAAAAATCTGGATTGGCTCAGCACAGAATTGAAACTAACCACAACATCCTTTGGTCAAAAATTCACCTCTTACATAGATCTCTTTATAAATTTGAACGTTTATTCAAAGAAAGCATAGAGGCCTTACTCCATCGTCCTAACCTGAATCGGAATGACTGTATATCTATATCAAAAATCTGGTGAAGTCTAATCAGGATAACTCATTAATTCATATTAATTTTATGTTATTTAATATTATTAATTAATATCTTTATTTCAATCATGTCTCTGCTTAAAAATATTCCCTTTAATACTTAGTGATATAACATCCCGTGGCTTGTTCTATTTTTAAATGATCTATTGTTAGTATTCCACCTTGTTTTTTTTTTTAAACTGTTCTTGTAGTGCCACTGAAGATGGTCTGCTATTTCCAGACTGAAAATTTAGTTAATTAAATATCTTTCTTGTGTTTACTTGCTTATATTATTCAGTCTTTATGTCACAAGTATCCTTAAAACATCTTTAAGACCTCCATGGATTCCAAAGGCATTGCAGGAAGTCCACACTCATGCAAAAGATGCTGTGATGTTGCAGAGAATTAAATAGTCAATATTCTATTAGAAGGCTTTTGGGTTTAGTCAGTGAATAATATGTATGAGACAGTTGCCTAATATATTAGGCAACTGTCTCAACAGTAGTATAGCTTTTGTCTTCTCACTTCCTTTAAATTTTTTTGCTGATGTTGATGTTGCTATATTAGATGTTTAAAAATATTTGTAATTTTAATATATTTATTTCATTAAGCTAATTTTCTATTCTGTTACAGTTAATTGTTAATTTTGTTTTTAGTAAGAACAAGTGTTCATCCTGCAGACTGATTAAGAGTGTGGTCAAACAAGAGTATAAGGGCTATATTTTTCTGATAATGTTGGTGAGGAAATGGAATAAGTTGCCCTGTAAGTTGTGGTGTTTCTTCAATGAAAGCATTCACAAAGTGGTATCATAGGTGGTTTGTTGTGTGAGTTAGATTAGACTATTCATAAGGAGTACTTAACTCCCTGGAGGAATCTATGTAATAATAATAATAATAATGCATTAAGAGGTTTCTGTATCAACTAGTACACAATATCTACTACATACACTGCCAGATGTACCTGGAAGGAGCCACATGGTGGTAGATCACTTAGGTTCAGTTGAACTCAAGTTTTGACAGAACTATAATTTCCTATGTTTTTGAAAAGTAGCCTAAAGTTCATTTTCTCATACTCTATGTATCTCAACTGAACTTCCCAACTTTTCCATGATTACAGATAAAACAACTATAAGCGGATCTTCTGAAAATGAGCACTAAACCTCCTAACAAAAAACTCTGGATCTCCTTTTTTTAATAGTTAAAAATTTATTTATCAATATACATATCTGAAATGCTAATCTCAGCAAAGTGGTTTTTATTACTTATTTGGTTTGTCCCAAAATAATTTTAGGAGTGAATGAAATTTGGAAATATGAGAATGATATACTGATATTCAGATAGAAGGATGTTATTATTATTTTTTTTTTGTTGTTGTTGTTTTATCAGGATAGATAAAGTACAAAAGAGAGGGATGTGTCTCCAAGAGGATAAGAAGATACTGTTCTGTGTAGCCAGTTGATTATTGCTGCTAATACACTGTTGTGAAATTTTGAAATTTAGGATGGCAAGGGTTTAATTCAGCTGGTGAAAATTTAAGCAGAATGGCAGACAAAGATCTGAAATTTAAAGGTAGCATATGTCATTGTGAGTACAGCATAAAGAATATGGCAGTGATGAGGAGTACATTGACATATAAGAATAAAGGAAGTTATAGTTATGCTGTACAAGAGGCATCAATCAGGTAATCATTGATGTGTACAAATTTGGTTATTTGGGTTTGAAAACCCAAGTAACAAAATTTGCACCCTCTGTTCCAAAAGAGATTTTGGAAAGAGTCTCAAGTAGAGCAACTGTGCTAACTTTAGGCCTCTGGAACTTTAGACATAAAGACATATTAAAAGATGCACAGCCTGATGGATATTGGGGTGGATGGGAGATGATATGATTAAGATATATAAGTTTGTGAGAGTTTTTACCATATAAAGGACAGTGGAGACAGGGAAAGAACAAGTCATCTTGTTCATCTTGTCATTTCCCTCGATCTTGTCTTGCAGACCATGTACTGAAAAACTGAAAACCACTCACAGAATCTTCTGATTAAAAAAAAAAAAAAAAAAAAAAAAAACATTCTCCATCACAGTAAATTCAGAAAAGAAAAATTGTTTTTGGAACCTGCAGTTGCACTCAGAAATCAAGTGAAATTAAATAAATATGGATACTTCCCAAAGTATGGGAAACTTTAATCCTCAAAGATCCCAAGTGTTACAACCTTGGTCTCCTACTAATGCTTTAACTCCCACAACTTTCCATCCCCCTTCCTCATAAGGTATGAATAACATTCAACACCTCAGCTTGTCTATTAGACCACAGAAGAGTTTCCCAAAACATTTACATAGTTTGTTTCCAAAGGTGGCTATTGTTGGCCAGGAGATTTACTATAGAATGAAGGTGGCCTTCCATATTGTTGATTGCTAATTAATTGGTGGGCCTCCAGGTAGTGAAGGGAAGTGCTGCTTTGGACTTCATTATTTTTGAGCATATTGAATGAGGACAATGGAAAAATAGTTTGATTGACAATTACTGTCTCTGTTTATAGGAAGAGGCTGCATAAAAGCTTGCTTCCATGCTACCCAACAAGCATGGAGGCTTGTAACTTTGTATAGGTAATATAGGATGGGTGTTAATTGTAGAGTACCAGTTTTTAGCACAATTCGAGGGATGCCATCTAGACCTGGAGACATTCTTCTTAGTTATTGATATTTTTTCTGATTTCCTTCTGGTGAAGTGTCAGAGGGGAAGGAGAGCACACTGTGAGTTTTCTGATATAAGTAGAAGGTGATTTTCCTTGGTTGTCCTTGCAAGAGTTGAAAGAGAAGATCAATGATGCCAAAGGTCAGTATTATCTGTACATGATGTTATTAGCACCATCTGAATGTGACAGAGTTGGAAGCATTGAAGTGAAGTTGTACTGAAGTCTTAGCAAGAGATCTGAATGGTGGACTACTATATGAGCAGGAGGCAAGATTTTTGGTATTTTAGTATTTTATAAGTTTTAATTGGATATTGGTCAAGAGATTTGTGTGGAGTGGGTAATGTAGGTCCTCATTCTCACAAGTATTATTTTTGCTATTTAGAGCATGGGTGTGTATTGGAAAAGCAGAAACAGCAATCAGACCTTGGTAAAGACTTAAAAATCCAGGAGGTCAGTCATCTCATTTGGTACCATTGTAGTGCCAAAGGCACAAGACTAAGATTGGCAGGGTGAAGGTCTAGATTTCCTATAAAAAAGGAAATCTAGACAAGATTATAGTCACAGTTGCTAAGAAGAGTACTAATATCTACAAGTATATTTTGAGGAAGAGCTGCTTTAAGAAAACTCCATCATGGTGAAAATGATGAAGGTGAGCAATTTGAATTAATTCATTAATGAGAACAAGTAATCCAACTTCCCTTCTAACTTGATCTGTGAAGTTCTCTTGCCTTCTCCCTTTCTCTCTTCCCCTCTCTCCTTTGCTCTCTGATGCTGTTCTCTTACACCTACTCTTGTTCCTATCACACCTGTCACACTATCCATGCTCTCTATCCTCCCAAAATCTTCATTCATCCTCCTCCGGTTAGTCTTCATCTTCTTTCTCAGCAGCTCTGTTTTTCTCTCTCCGCACATTCTGCTTTCAATTTCCATTCACACATGCAATCATGGCCATCAGACAAACCATCTCCATCTGCTAAACTATCCAAAGCTAAATCCATGTGTAGGTCTTTAACATTCTCTCCATCCTCCAACACACTCCTGGCATCCACAAACTAAAAATCACTGGTTTCTAAAGCACTGTCTCCACCACTGCTAAATCCTGAGATCAAGACACGTCTCCCAGCACTTCCCACTGTCTGCTGCACATATACACATTCCTGACTCACACCCACCACATTCTTAAACAACGGGTTGCATACATACCACATGCATAGCAAGCTACAAAATCCTCAACCAGGTTATGAATAACATAGTATTTAAATGGTAAGAGACTAGGGCTAGTAATAATATTACTAATAATAATAGCGTATTGAATATAGTCAATAAACGTGGAGACTATATGGAATTATAAGGTAGGAGACTGTTATAAACTTAGAAACCAGCTTGCATACAATGGATGAAAGAATTTAAAGGAAGTGGGGGGGGAGTTGTTAGTGGATGGAAGATACTTAAGAAAAATTTGTTAACAGCAATGACAGATTGTATACCTCAAGTGAAGAAGATAAAGCAATTTAGAGTCATATGGATCATAAAAGGAATAAAAGGGGAATTTAAGAAGAAAAAGAGATTATGGAAGGCATATAAAGAGAGAGAGGGGTGGAGAACAGTTGCATGAGGAAAATAAGGCTCAGGACCATTAGAAGTAAAGGGAATGAGTTTGTGGCATTGATTGACTTAAACACTTCCCAAGGTTGTTGGTGTCAGTGAAACTTGGTTAAGTGAGGAGGATCTTCTAACAGTGATAGAAATTGAATGATAAAACATATTTTGGCAGGACCGGGAGGATAAATGTGATGGTGGAGTGTTACTCATGATAAGAGATCAATTGTGCCTCCTCAGGGTGGAGAATGACAGTGGAAGTAACACTAATATCTTCAGAGTATATGGTATAATATAGATGTTTATACAACAAGATATTTAGTGTGATATTGTTACAGACCAGGGAATACAATTGGTGATGAGCAGGAAATATTTAGACAAATTAATTTGGCAAGTGAAAAGAAAGCAATCATTATGGGGAACTTCAATTATAGCAATATAAACTGGGCAGAGGAGACGGCATTCAATAACAAGGGAACAGAATTCTTGGATTTCTTGAGGCACAACTGTCTTAGGCAGCATGTGGTGAACATGCTGCTCTGCTTTGAATGAGCTGCCATACTTGCACCCTCCCTCCCGTTTCTGAGAATGACCACATAGTGTTCACTTGGAGGATGAATAGATGCTTAGGGGTATCAAAACAGGAAGAATTTATCTGTGCAACTGTAAAGCAGGCAGCTATCATAGACTTAGAAAGCAGTTTGATGCAGTCCAATGGATGAAAGAAGAGGAGTTATTAGTGTTTAGAAGATACTTAAGAAAACGTTATCAACAGCAATGGCAGATTGTATAGCTTGAGTGAAGAATATAAAGCAATTTGGAGTTACATGACAAGAGAAATAAAAGGGAAATTGCAGAAGAAAAAGAGATTATGGAACATATTATTATTATTATTATTATTAAACAAGACCTCATTGAGTCAAAGACTCATCTAGGAGGTCCTTTTATCTCACACACATCTCATCATACCGCATCTTAAACACATTCAAACTCCTTCCAGACACCATACTCTCAGGCAAGGCATTCCAATTACTCACAACTCTGCACGAAAAAAACCTGCCTCTCACTCCGCTACTCACACCCTCTTTATACAGTTTCCAGGGATGACCTCTGGTTCTCCCACTATTCTCTGTAGAACTTCTCCACCATTGATCCTATAACAACCCCTTACCAACTTGTAGGTCTCTATCATATCTCCCCTCTTCCTTCTCTCCACTAGACTCTGCAGATTACATCTTTTCAATCTTTCCTCATACTCGACATTCCAGAGGTCAGAAACTACCTTAGTCAGTCGCCTTTGGACCCTTTCCAACATCTCTTCATCCTTCTGAAAACCCGGTGACCAAATCTGGGCACAATAGTCCATGTGTGGCCGAATCAAAGCCTTATACAATGGAACAAGAATCTCCCTACTTCTACACATCAGTGTCCTCCGCATCATTCCCAGAAGTCTTTGTGTTGTCTTCACAATTTTGGCGATGTGTCCCCTAAATTTTAGATCCTTATCCACTATCACCCCCAGATCTCTTACTTCCTCAACTTCCAACAATATATTCTCACCAAGCATAAATTCTGCATCCCATCTTTGTTTTCCAAATTTTAAAACCTTACATTTTGCAACATTGAACTCATATCCCCATTTGCTTGCCCAATCACACAATTTATTCAAGTCTTCTTGCAAGGCCACAACATCTTCACTACTCTTTATGGTTCGTCCCAACTTTGCATCATCTGCAAACGACTGAATATCACCATCCAAATCTTTGCCAATATCATTAATATACAAGTTAAATAGTAATGGCCCTAAAACAGATCCCTGAGGCACTCCACTAGTTACTTTCCTTTTCCTGGATATTGCACCCCCATACACAACTGGTTGATACCTATCAGATAGCCAGTCTCCAATCCAATGCACTAATCTAGTATCCAACCCCATCTGCTCTAGTTTGACTGTCAACTTATCATGAGGTACTCTATCAAAAGCTTTTGAAAAATCCAAGTATATTACTGTGTATCCTTCTCCTCTGTCCAAGGAAGCAGTCACTTTATTGTAATAAGTAAGTAGATTACTAAAACACGACCTCCCTTTAGCAAATCCATGCTGCCCATTATTCATCTTTATGAATGTGCCACTTCATAAAGTTCGATCACCTCCTTTATGAAGTGGCACAATCTTGCCCTCCTTCCACTCTTTAGGGATTTGACCAAATGCAAGACTTGTATTAAAAAAATATGCCAAGGCAGGTGTCAACTCTCTGGCACATTCCCTCAGAATATGCGGTGATATATTATCAAGTCCCGCGAACTGCTGTTCATACCTCTCTTTAGCTACTCTCACCAACCAAGTCACCCTCCTTGCCTGGTCTTTGTAGACCTCATGAAATTGGTTACTTCCACTTCTCTTATGCTGCCTCCACAATGCCCTTTTTCTCTGTATTGCATGCTTAAACTCTTTATTCATCCATCTCACACCTACCTTATTTAACCTTCTCACCCATGGTATACATTTAGACATTGCATCTACTAAATATTTTTTGAAAATCCCCCAAGCTGCATTGATCTCTTTTCCAGCTAACTCCTCATTCCATGCTACACCTGCAAGCTGTCTCCTGAGCTCTTCATAATCACCCCCCTTGTAGTTCCACATATACCCTTTTTTCACAGGGGTCCTGGCACTGCTGGCAACCACCCAAGTAATCACCTCATAGTCACTTTCAGCAATTGGTGGATGATTTGATACCTCATTGATAATTACATCCTCCGATGAGATGACCAAATCCAAAACCCTTAATCCTCGTGTGCTCTCTGTTACATACTGTCTGAGGTAGTTATCCCTCAAAAACACAAGAAACTCATTTTCTTTACTTCCAGTTGCTATCTCTTCATTCCAGTCTATATTGCCATAATTAAAATCACCCATAATGATCACCCTTTTCTTATTTGCTTGGCTTATTTGACTATACATTTCACTATCACCGCCATCCACATTACCAGGTCTATAACAACATCCCACCAAGTATTTGATTCTATTCACCTCTATCTCACACCATACTCCCTCAAAACCAGTGGCCCCATTTCCTTCTTGCATCTCTACCTTGTATGGACATAACTCTTTCTCTATCATCAATAGCATTCCCCCTCCCTTTTTACCCCTTCTATCCCTACGAAACACATCATATCTTTCCATCTCTATTCCTGTCAGGATGTCATCCTCATCTAACCATGTCTCACTTATTCCGACAATTTATGGGTGTACAGACGCAATTAGTGCAACCATTTCATTCGCCTTGTTTCTTATACTTCTAGCATTGGTATACAAACACAACAACTTATTTCTGGATCTACAGCTAGTTCCACTAATACCACTCACTCGATGTGATCTCTCCATGCTGGACTGGGGCCATTTTCCTTTCTGCTTCTTCATTTTAGAACCCTTTGCAATTCCATCTGTTTCCTTTTGATCCCTGATCATCCCATTACTTTCCTGCCTACACATGCTCTCACCTCCTCTTGGAGCATCCACCTTTCTCACGCTGTGTATCCCTGTCCACCCTGAGCCTCCCCGTTTCCCTGCTCCTCTTGCACATCCATTCTCTCATTTTCTATACTCATACCACTCACTTCCCCATTTATTTCCACTTCTTCAATCTCTCCTGTCTTACTCCCCTCTCGATCTGATTCATTCTCTCTATTCACTTCTCCACTTTCCAGCAGCAGTCTCTCCAAGTGACTCACACCATAACCACTCAAATGCAGTCCATCGCTCCCATACAGCTCACTTCATCCCTCAAATTCATTCCACACATTAACAAACTGTACTCCCATCTCCTTGCACATTTTAGCCAGAATATCATTCATAAACCTTGCTCTCTGCCTCATTTCACCACAATCATACTTTGGCAACACACTGACTACCCTTCCTGTCATACTATTCTCTTTTATCTTTCCAAGCAGTCTCCTGACATTCATTTTGACATGATCTTTGTTCTCTCTCAAATCATTTGTACCAATTAATACTATTAACTCTTTTGCTCGTTCCCGCCTCATATTCAATGCCTCAATCACTCTACACATTTTACCGCCTGGAAAACATACCTTGTGCATTTTATCCTCTACCACACCTTTAATAATGGAGTCACCATACAACAACACTCGCTCATCTTTTGTTAACTCTTTCATGCCATCATGATTTATTTTAATAGTTTTGACCTGAATTCTCTTAATTTCATTCTGCATCCATTTCATTTCTTGCTTCATCCAATCCGATTCACCTTCCGAACCTCGCGACACATTCTCTCTATCATTAAATCTTTCTAACTTTCTAACTCTCGACCCCCTCTTCTCACTTTTCCTCTCATTCGTCCTTCTTTGTTTCCGTACTTTCGGTCCAACATACGTCCAACTTTCACTATCATTCTTCTCACTTTCACTCTCACATATCTTTCTTTGTTTCTGTACATTCGGACTAACATGCGTCCAACTTTCGCTATCATTCTTCTCACTTTTACTGTCATTCATCTTTCTTTATTTCAGTACTTTCGTTCCAACATGCGTCCAACTTTCGCCATCATTCATTCTTTTTTCACTATCATTCATTCTTTCGATTTTTTTTACTTGCGATTTCTGCATCACGCCATTTCTACTTTAATTCGTTCTCTCAATTTCGTTTCTTTCCACCTCACTTTCGTCCCTTTTAACATCCGTTATGGTTGACAAATCGCTCTTTTTCTTTTTTCCTGATTTTTTAACATTTTTTCACCTCTCCTTCGCACCATCCTTCTGTTTCAAACGTGCACTCGCGACACAATCGGTATTAGCACTTTCTGTCATCAATTTCATATTCGCATTCATTCATCAATTCCTCGTTCAGGTCACATTTCGCACACACCCTTCTTCCATCCGCACTAAACATCCACAAATCATTTATGTAATCAAAGGAATACATATAACAGACCTCACACTTAACGAAACGACTGAAATCTAAATTAAAATCATGGAATGACAATGCCGCCGCCATTTTTTTTTTTTTTTGACTCACAACTCTGCACGAAAAAAACCTGCCTCTCACTCCCCTACTCACACCCTCTTTATACAGTTTCTAGGGATGACCTCTGGTTCTCCCCTGATCTCCCACTATTCTCTGTAGAACTTCTCCACCATTGATCTTATAACAACCCCTTACCAACTTGTAGGTCTCTATCATATCTCCCCTGTTCCTTCTCTCCACCAGACTGCAAATTACATCTTCTCAATCTTTCCTCATACTCAACATTCCAGAAGTCAGAAACTACCTTAGTCAGTTGCCTTTGGATCCTTTCCAACATCTCTTCATCCTTCTGAAAACCCGGTGACCAAATCTGGGCACAATAGTCCATGTGTATCCTAATCAAAGTCTTATACAATGGTACAAGAATCTCCCTACTTCTACACATCAGTGTCCTCTGCATCATTCCCAGAAGTCTTTGTGTTGTCTTCACAATTTTGATGATGTGTCCTCTAAATTTTAGATCCTTATCCACTATCACCCCCAGATCTTTTATTTCCTCTACCTCCAACAATATATTCTCACCAAGCATAAATTCTGCATCGCATCTTTGTTTTCCAAATTTTAAAACCTTACATTTTGCAACATTGAACTCACATCCCCATTTGCTTGCCCAATCACTCAATTTATTCAAGTCTTCTTGCAAGGCCACAACATCTTCTCTACTATTTATGGTTCATCCCAACTTTGCATCATCTACAAACAACTGAATATCTCCATCCAAATCTTCACTAATGTCATTAATGGAGAACATTTGCATGGGAACTTAGGCTAGGAAAGTGATTGGTATTGTAAGGAGACAAAAATTAGAATATTTAAAGGATATTACAGTCCAAGGAGAATCTCAAGGAGCTTTATTGCTATGTAGCAAGTAGGAGACAGCTTGGAACTATAACATGGAACGAGGAGTTGAGTGGTAAGGAAATAAATGCTGCATGGGAACCGACAAAGAAATACATAACAGCATCAATGTGTGAATGTATTCTGAAGGACAAAAGATTGAATAAGGTAGGTGTAAAATGGATGAATGTGGATCTTATGCATGAAATCTAGAAAAAGAAGGTACTTTGGTGGAAGTACAAGATGAATAATGGTAATAACCAGTTACATGAAGAATATAAATAACAAGCCACGAGAGTGACTCAGTTAGTAAGGAAAGCAAAAGTGCACTATGAGCAGAAATTGGCAAATCAGGTGAAGAAAAACTAGAGAGTTTTTTTAGATATATGGCAAGTAGAAGGAAGAATAATCATGGTAAGATTATGTTAATGGATGAAAGTGGTAGAATGGTAACTGACATTGTTGAAGTATTCAGTGATCAATTTGTAAGGATAATTCATCCTTAGAGTAGTGTAGAGGACATAGGAGAAGATGGTCTAATTGTGAATGAACTGGAGGTATTTGAGGGAATAAACAAACTTGATGTCAATAAGATTTGATGACATATCACCATGCATCTTAAGGGAATGTTCCAGGGAATTGGCATGCCTGTTTAATAAGAGTCTTGCAACAGCACAGGTTCCAAGGATTGTTACACTACATAAAGAAGGTGATAAGGCTGTAGCTTCTAATTATAGGCCAGTCTGTATATCAGGAGTTGTGGTGAAGGTACTGGAGAGATTGGTGAGAAGTAGGATACAGAAATAGATTGATAACATCAGTATTCTTCATGGTTATCATCGTGTGTTTGTTAAAGGGAGATTATGTTTCACTAACTTACTTATTTGCTATAACAAGGTGACAAATACCTTGTACAGGGGAGATGCATATACAATGGTGTATTAGTGGTCAGTTTTGGGACCATTGTTGTTCAATTTGTATGTTAATGATATTGAGATAGGTCTAACTAGTGATATGCATCTGTTTGCAGATGATGCAAAGTGCAGAGAGAAAGCAGAGTCAATTGGATGTTATGGCCTTACAAGAGGACTTGAATAGATTGCATGAATGAGTAGATAAGTGGAACTATAAGTTCAGCGTTGCAAAATGTAAGGCTTTGAACTTGAAACTTTCACCACCAAGCGTAAATGCTTGGTGGGGAAACTTTAAAGGAAGTAGAGGAGATGAGAAATCTGGGAGTGATGGTGGACAAAGGCCTGAAATTCACAGGTTGCAGAAGTTGTGAAGACCTCACATCATGTAATGGCAATGATGTGGAGGACATTGATGTGCAGAAATAGAGAGGTTATGATGCCATTGTATAAGGCCTCATATGGATTACTGTGCACAGATTTGGTTGCTGAGTTTTCATAGTGACAAGGATATGTTGGAATGGGTCCAGAGAAGATTCACAAAGGTAGTCAGTGGTCTTTGGAATGTGGAGTACGAGGCCAGATTGAGAGAATGTAAGTTTCAAAGACTCGTGAATCGGAAGAAGAGGGATTATATGATTGAGCCATACAAGCTAGTCTGGGGTTGTTATCAGGTTGACATGGAAGAGATTTTTCATAGAATGGAAGGGGAGGGAGGTAGAACAAGATAAGATAGCTGGAAATTGTATAAAGAGGGTATGAGCATAGGAGTGAGGAGCAGGTTCTTTGCATGGAGAGTGGTTGGTGAATGGAATGTATTGCCTGAGTGTGTTGTGAATATAGGCACGTTGAATCAGTTAAAGCATGGTTGGATGAGCATTGTGTGCAATACCGCCCACGATTAGTTTCTGACTCCATGGAAGTCAGATGTTAATAATAATAATAATAACAGTATGGATGGTGGCCAATAAAAGCTGAAATAATTGCTTCGAGTCCTAAAGTCAGGATTTGCTGTAAAAAACTTGAAGACCTAAGTAGGCTGAATGTGTGCCATCCAACTTCTTGGAATTTTTATGCTACCATTATTGTTAAGATTGTTAAGAAAATTTTGATTAATCATCCTAATCTTTATAATAAGTGTGTCATAAAAATCCCACAAATTTGGATCTCACACATTTAGCCCATTTAGTTCTTCAAGTTTTCCAGCAAACCCTGACTTCAGAACTCTGAACAATTATTTGAGCTTTTATTGGCCATAGTGTTTTGTTTTAATTTATATGTATACTTATATGAGTATCTTTCTGTTGCTCTCTAGCGTCATTTATTTTTGTAACCAAATAGATAATAATTATAACAGGATTCTAGCATTGATGTAGTAAGTTTTTTTTTTAACTAGAGGTCAGCCAGTAGTTTTAACAGTTGACCAAATCAATGTAACTTTATCATGCCATGTAGATTGTAGCACAGCTTGTTTCTTTTGTATATATATATTAGTATACTCGAGATGATTATCCTTAATGAGATGATCGACCTTAATGTGAAGGTTGAAACGTCGAGTGATTATTTTGGTTTAAATTAAACTGAAGTTTTACTCTAATACGGTAGTTGTTTCCATAATTTTTATAAGGAAGGAAGGTAAGATATTACTATTGCATTGTATTTCTTCTGTAGTTGTTAAGATTTGAGAGAAATTGATAAGAACTCATATGCAGAATTGGGCTAATGTGGATAATATTATTTATGCATGCTATCATGGATATGTTAAAGGTTGCTCCTGTATTTAGTAACCTAGTTACCCATTCATTTTTGAAATTATGGATTCTACAACTGTGTTAAAATTACTCTTTTTATTATCCCGACGTTTCGATCTTCATATCAAGATCATCATATGGAGCATACATAAATATACAAGACAAGCTGCGTTACATTTCAAACCGTAAGCTAGAGAAACAATGATTTGATCACATGCTACTCACTGGCATGACCTCTAGTGAAAAAAAAAATACATCAAGCCAGATTTAATTTATGATTACATAAATGAATATTCTTGCTTACAGATGGTTTGCCTTCCAGTAACAGTGATGTCCTATTTCTATTATTACAATTGTTATTTTTGATTAAAAAAAAAAATATTTATAACTTACAACATGAATAAACATTTTTTCTTATAGATTTTTTTCTTTAACAGTGATGTCCTATTTTTTAGTATTAAAGTTGTTATTTTAGACTCAGGAACCTGGATTTTCTACAGTCCTGTTTATAGTTGTTCTTAGAGAGGAAGGATTCGTGGGACGAATATATGCCTTCCATATGTATGGGAGTTTTAGACCATCGTTGTTGTTTAGATTGGGGTGGTTGATAATGATCTCACAAGCTTCCCTTTGGTGTGATGTAGACAACTAGTGCTTTTCCAGTCTATGTAAGGTGTTCAGGGCATGATCAGAAAGGCCAGCTTCACCAAAATTATTATATTTGATGTGTCGTTTATGTTCTTTTTGTCTGATCAGAATTGTGTGTCCTGTTTCTCCTATGTATGGTATGTTGCAGGTACAGTAAATACGGTATACTCCAGGGTGGGCCAGCGGAGGGAGTTGGTCTTTGGATGAGTTGAATAAGCTTTTTAATTTTGCAGAGGGTTTAAAAGTGGCTTTGAGGTTGTATTTTTGTAGTACTCTGTTTATTTTGTCTGATGTCCCTTTAATGTAGAGAATGGTTATAGTTTTACTGTAGTCTGGTTTGTCTTTGTTTTTTATTGAGGTCCTGTAGAGAATTTTGTTAATAGTTTTTGGCTGTAGCCATTTTTTTGAAAAGTATTGCTGATCACTTTAAATTCGTTTTTCCGTGCCTGTTCACTAGAGCAGATCTTGAGAGCCGTTTTTTAGGGTATTGATGACACCTAGTTTTTGTGTTGGGTGGTGGCAGGAGTTTATGTGTATATATTGGCCACTATGTGTCGGTTTCCAGTAAACAGTGAAGGAAAGATTGCCCGAGGGAAGATGTGTGACAAGTGTATTTAGAAATGGCAGTGTGTTATGTTTTTCAATCTCATTTGTGAACTGTATTCATTTGTGTTGCTTGTTTAGGTGGCTAAGGAATGTGTCTAGTGTCTGGCGACCAGGAGACCAGATTCTAATCATGACCTGAACACCTTACATAGAATTGACTGGAAAAGCACTAGTTGTCTACATCACACCAAAACATGGTATGAATGCAAATATAAGGAAGCTTGTGAGATCATTATCAACCATCCCAACTAAAGAATAATGATGGTCTAAAAATCCCATACATATGGAAAGCATATATTCGTCCCATGAATCCTTCCTCTCTAAGAACAACTATAAACAGGACTGTAGAAAATCCAGGATCCTAAGTCTAAAATAACAACTTTAATACTAAAAAATAGGACATCACTGTTAAAGAAAAAAATCTATAAGAAAGAATGTTTATTCATGTTGTAAGTTATAAATATATATATATATATTTTTTTTTTAAAATAAAAAATAACAATTGTAATAATAGAAATAGGACATCGCTGTTACTGGAAGGAAAACCATCTGTAAGCAAGAATGTTTATTCACGTAATCATAAATTAAATCTAGCTTGATGTATTTTTTTTTTTCACTAGAGGTCATGCCAGTGAGTAGCATGTGATCAAATCATTGTTTCTCTAGCTTACAGTTTGAAATGTAACACAGCTTGTCTTGTATATTTATGTATGCTCCAGATGATGATCTTGATATGAAGATCGAAACATTGGGATAATAAAAGAGTTATTTTAACACAGTTGTAGAATCGATAATTTCAAAAATGAATGCTGATCACCATGTAACACTAAAAGAAAGGAATAACCTTTTACAATAGAGTAACAAGAGTAGTGGATGAAGGAAAGGCATAGGCATACAATGTAATTTTTTTGGATTTTTCCAATACATTTGACAGGGTGCCAAATGATAAGTTGATTTTGAAGTTGTAACATATAGGTTTGGATATCAGGTGTTAGTGGATTGGATTGGTCATTGGCTCTCTGATGGATATCAGAGAGTTGTATATGGGGAGCAGTAGCAAGGATTCGAAAAGTTACAATAGGAGTTCCATAGGGTTTAGTTGTAGGACCATTGCTATTCAATTGATATATCAATGATATTGTCCCAGGACTACAGGGAGATGTTCGTTTTTTGATGATGTGAGAGTTATTAGTAATAGTGTTGATATCTTGGCTTGTCAAGAGGATTTGAATAATCTGGAAGGATGGGCAAAGGCAAGGGGTGTCAGTTTAATGCAACTAAATGTAAGGTTTTAAAATTTGTGTTTTACAGATGGGATGCTTCGTACTCACTTAGATGGAGTTATACTGGAACAAGTGGGAGGAAGTAAAGGATCTTGGGATGATTGGGGATAGAGATTTAAAGTTCTAATTTAAAGTACATACTGCAAAGATTGTGAAGACATCTCAAAAAAATTGTGGCAATGTTGAGGAGAACATTGACCATATGGGATAAAAGTGTGCTGGTCCCATTTTATGAAGCTTTGATCAGACCATATCTGGATTTCTGTGCTCAGATCTGGTCACCGTGATTTGAAAGTGATGAAGCAACCTTGGAGAGGATGCAGAGATGGGTAAGAAAAATTATGTCAGAACTGTACAACATCGATTATGAGGATAGACTGAGGGCATGCAGACTGCATGGTTTGGTGGATAGAAGGCAAAGAGGGGATATGATCGAGGCATTCAAACCATTGAAGGGGTATTATCATATTAACACTGAGGTAATTTTCATATGGTACAACAAGGAAAACAGAGGATTGCTGGAAGTAATTGCAGCATTGTTCAAAATTGCACCTTAAACGTTGTTCCTAGATACATGGATCAGATGTCTCACTCTGTGGTATCCCAGAGAGATTTGATCAGATTTAAATCCAGAGACCTTGGGGACCACTGGATGGTTCCAAACTCAGATGAATGTTCCTCAAGCTATGCCTGGGTGGTTGCAGCCCAGTTGGGCAGTGCATTGTCCAGCTGAAACAGACCATTGGGTGCAGGATGTGCAAAGTCCCTGAAAGTGTGTAGATGATCAACCAGCACATTCTGATAGCTAACAGCATTTAAGGACCTATCCAGACATGCTAAGTGACCTAATGTGTCACATGAGAAGGTTTCCCAAACCATCTCCTTGAACAGTGCCAACATGGCATAATGGGGTCATGGCCTCATGCTGTCTATGCCACACATGAACCTTCCCGTCTGCTCAGTGAAACTGACAACAATATTCATCACCAACTCAGATGAATGTTCCTCAAGCTATGCCTGGGTGGTTGCAGCCCAGTTGGGCAGTACATTGTCCAGCTGAAACAGACCATTGGGTGCAGGATGTGCAAAGTCCCTGAAAGTGTGTAGATGATCAACCAGCACATTCTGATAGCTAACAGCATTTAAGGACCTATCCAGACACGCTAAGTGACCTAATGTGTCACATGAGAAGGTTTCCCAAACCATCTCCTTGAACAGTGCCAACATGGCATAATGGGGTCATGGCCTCATGCTGTCTATGCCACACATGAACCTTCCCGTCTGCTCAATGAAACTGACAACAATATTCATCGACCGCATGACTCTGGTCCATTCTACTAAGGTTCAATTTTGATCGTCCCAACACCAGGTGAGGTGCAATGCCCAATGATGTGCTGTCAACAGTGATTTTGGCATCAGCTCCTATAGCCCATGGTATGCAGGGGTATGAGAGCTGATGCCATACTGTTTGCTCGCTGACACTGCTTGAACCTCCAGCATTGAAACTGGATGTGATGTGTGCTTCCATTGCCCTGTGGTTAGTCTGTATAAACCTAGACAGTCTATGTCAACCCACAGTCATCAGTAGTATATAATTACCCACCACTTGACTGATTATACGCTGGGCCTAGTACGTTCATTGATGGTATACTGTCAGTAGACGCTTGATACACTTACACTCAAGAACCCTGGTTTCTTACCACTCGGGCGATAGAATTGATCCATCTGTCTTGTGCCAATAATATATACACAATAAAAGTCGCTATGATTTCCACATTTACCCATGTTCGTTGATTGCGATACACTGTTGGGAAGCCCCGATGTCTCCTTATTTACCACCTGTGTTTGGTTTGGGTGCATTTCACTCTGCATGGGGTTATGACAGTGTCAACTTCCTATCACCCCTATCTATAATTAATGTTTTGTCCATTGAGTATATTTTGGGATTTATCTGTTGGGAGCATGTTTTTTTTTTTAAAAAAAAAAAAAAAAAAAAAACTAGTGTAGGTATTTTTTTTTAATAAAAAAGGTATGCATATTATTATTTATTTATTTATGATTTCTCATGGTTGAGTAACTTTTCTTCATAGCAACCATAGTAGGAGGATTAATTCTGCTATGTCTGATTCTGCTGTTAACCATTGTCTTTTCTTTTTTGTATTAAATACTGTGACAAGAGATATAAAAGGAGAAGGTGCCATGAATTTGCTGAGAGTGTTATATATAGCTAAATTCAGAGTAAAAGTGCAATGGCCATTAAAAGTATGGTGGAACAGAAATGAGAGAAAATGATTGAGTATTATTAGCTAGATGGCATAATATATGGTTTGTGGTTACATGCAGTGAAGGATACAGTTTTGCTGGGATGTTAATAAGAGCCTTGAAGTATGTATTATATTGGAAACATTTGGATATACACTTGAGTCTCTTTTTTATACGGTTTTGAAGTTATGTGGTGCATATTTCATGCAAATTCAGGATTTCCCCATTGTACATAATGAAAAACGTGTTGCAGGACATTCTGGCATATCACGAGTAACGTGTAAGCAGTAAGTGTCTGTGATTTTACATGTGAGTAAGTATGTGTCTTTTCATTATCGTAAGTCTACATTTTGCTAATTTTTATTAAAGATTTTATTTGACATAGTGGAGAAAAAAAAAAGCACCAAAGAAAAGCAATTTCTTTAGAAATGAAAATTGCAATTATAGATCACTTAGCAAAAGGAGAGGGATCTGTGGTGATTGGTAAACATTTTAATTTAGGTGAATCTACTATGAGAGCAATTAAAAAGGATGAAGTAGCAATAAGAAAATCTGTCATTTCTGGCACAAATCTAAGTGCCAAATTATCATCGTACCCAAAGGATGCTTTATTAGAAAAAACGGAATAAGTGCTCGTAATTTGGATTGAAGAATTAACTCAAAGAAGAATTCCTATAAGTGGTTATTTAATTAAGCAAAAACTCTTCAGTTTTATGAACAGATGAAGCAATTGGAGCCATCTACTTTCGCTTCCCAGGCTGATAAAAAATTTTTGGCTAGCAAAGGATGGTTAACCTGGTTTTTAAAAAGGAATGCACTTCATAACTTGAAGATTACAGGCAAGGTTGCAGCAGCAGATGAAGAAGCAGCCAAAAATTTTCAAGAGAAGTTAGCCGAATTTGTTGAAGATGGTGGATATTGTCCCAATCAAGTGTTTAACACTCATGAAACAGGATTGTTTTGGAAGAAAATGCCTAGTCAAAATTACATCGCAAAGTCTGAGAAAAAAGCAAGTAGGTTTAAAGTAAACAAAGATCGAGTAACTTTGTTACTTTGTAGCAATGCATTAGGAGATCGAATGTTGAAACCCCTCCTAGTAAATTGATCTCTAAGACCACGTGCTCTAAAAGGCAAAGATCTAAAACAGCTGCCGGTACATTGGATGGCTAATACAAAGGCCTGGGTAACACTGCTGTATTTACTGAATGGTTCAATAATTGCTTTGTATCAGAAGTGGAAACATATATGAAGCAAAAAGCTCTTGATTTTAAAGTTTTATTAATTGTTGACAATGCACCAAGTCATCTGCATTTAGAACATCCAAATGTACAGGTAGTGTTTTTTCCACCCAATACAACAAGCATTATTCAGCCATTAGATCAAGGCATAATTGCTACTTTTAAAAAATATTACTAAGCACACTTTTCAGTTTATATTGTATAAACTAGAAAATGAATCATTAAAAGTAACTGATGTTCAGAAAAAAAATTCATTTTGGACTGTTTAAATCATGTTGCATCTGCTATCGCTGAAATAAGACCACAAACTTTAAATGCCTGCTGGAAAGCAGTTGGCCTGGATGTGTTGCAAAACAGTGCAACCATTCAAACATCTATATTATCAGCTGAAATCATTAGTTTGGCACATGAAATTGGTGGAGAAGATTTTGATACATTTAGCCAGAATGATGTAGACGAATTGCTTGTGGATAAATGCCTTAAATGACGATGATATTATTGGATATCGATTAACTTTAGATATCATCAAAGATTCAGAAAACGATAGTGAAGCAAAAGAAAAACCTGCCCCCCCCTCACTGCAAATATAATTCGAGAAGGTCATGAACTCTACTATAATAAATTGGAAAATCATTTTCTTGTTAATGACACAAATTCTGAATGAGCCTTTAAATTCCAATGTGAGCTGAAGAACTGTATATCTGGATATCGCGAGCTGTATAAAAAAATAGTAAAATCATCATCACAAAGTTTAATCACTGATTACATTGTTAGAAGAAAAAGATCAGCACAGAACGAGGGTCAATCTAATTCTGTTTGTGAAGAATCATTGCCTTTACCATACAGATCTGATGCACTGACTATCTCTTCTAGTGATGAAAGTGATTTTGCATCAGTTTGCAAACATTGCCGAATATTATCTAATAACAATGATAATTCTGATGAAAAAATGTAAAAAAAAATTGTTACTTTTCAATAATGTTGAATGAATAAAGCTTTAAAACAAACTTAGACATTCTTATTTTCCTGAATTTTTATAAACTTTTTTATGCAATTTTAGGTTTATTTTAATTCATTGCTTCTCTTTTATGTGGTTTTAGAAAATTATGGAATGTATCCCTAATTTTTCAATGTAAGTTAGGTTTTTTTTTTTTGTGCAGTTTTTATATGCAATTTTCTGTGGAACATATCTACTGCATAAAAAGAGACCTGACTGTATATAGAATTGGTGTCTTGGAAGAAAGAATAATACAGACATTGTTAATAGAATTGGATGTGTGAAATGGAGACAGGGAAGTTTTATTGTGTAATAATGCCAGTTGCCAATTGTGTGAGTATGAGTGAGAGGTATGGGGGTGCTAGAAGAGGAGAGAATGGAAACAGTAGAAGAGAGGGAATGAGAGAGAGGTATGGGAATGCTAGCAGACGAGAGGATGGAAACAGTAGGAGAGACGGAATGAGAGAGAGATATGGAAGTGCTAGAAGAGGAGAGAATGGAAACGGTAGGAGAGATGGAATGAGAGAGAGGTATGGGAATGCTAGAAGACGAGCGGATGGAAACAGTAGTAGGAGAGACAGAATGAGAGAGGGATATGGAAGTGCTAGAAGTGGAGAAAATGGAAACAGTAGGAGAGAGGGAATGAGAGAGATGTATGGGAGTGCTAGAAGAGGAGAGAATGGAAACAGTAGAAGAGAGAGGTATGGGAATGCTAGAAGAGAGAATAGCAGTAGAGGAGAGGGAATGAGAGAGACCTATGGGAATGAAAGAAGAGGAGAGAATGGAAACAATAGGAGAGAGGGAATGGTAAGAGGTATAATGTATGGTGACTCAATGATCCGTGGTGTTCAATATAGGATGTGTGAGGAGTGTTTGCCAGGAGGAACAATACAAAGGGTGACTATGGCAATTAAGAGAGGTGAAAGGGTGGATGAGATGATTGTGATGGTAGGAACGAATGACTTGAGTGGTAATGTAAGTCGGGCAGTGAGAGATATGAGATTTTTGCTTGAGACTGTACGGAAGAAGACAGAGAGAGGAAAAATAGTGTGTGTGTTGCCTAGGTATGATAATGATGAGCTGAGCAGAAGAGCAGTGATATTGAATGGCATAATAGCAAGAATGTGTGACAAGAGAGGACTGGTATATGTGGATGCTTGGAGTGTGTTTGAGGAAAGAGAGGAATTGTATGCAAGAGACCATTTACATTTGAATGAGGAAGGACATAGGCATCTGGAGAGATTGCTGTTCTGAAAGAGTCAGTGTGTCCCAGGGAGGATGATAGCAGGGGTGGCCTCTTGTGGGAATGGATACTTGGGAGAAGGGAGACAATGTCAGGTAACACTGAGCCCAGCGGAATCTAGAAAGGATAATGCTGGGTATAGAAACAATGGAATTTTTATGCTGTATACTAATGCCAGGAGTATCCGGAATAAGGGAGAGGAATTGGTGGCGCAGATAGCATCAGCCTGGCCAAAAATTATTGCGATCACTGAGACGTGGTTGACAGAAGAGGATATAAAAACAGGAATAGAAGTCGCTGGGTATAGCATTTTTCGTCAGGATAGGAGGGGAAAGCGTGGTGGTGGGGTGCTGCTTATGATAAGTGATGACCTATGTCCTCTAAGAGTGGAGAATTTGGAAGGAAGTGAGACAAATGATTTTGAGAGCGTATGGTGTGAGGTAGAGGTAGGCAAGACAGGATATTTAGTAGGGTGTTGCTACAGACCCAGGAGCACAGAGGATGGGGACCAGGAGATGTTTAGACAGCTAAGTTTGGCAAGTGCAAGAAGAATGATTGTTATGGGATATTTTAACTTCAGTAGTATAAATTGGAGAGAGGAAGATGCATGTAACAATAGGGGAATGGAATTTCTAGAATTCTTGAGGGATAAATGTCTTAGACAACATGTAACAGAGGGAACAAGAGGTTCAAAAATTTTGGATTTGCTTATAGCATCAGAAGAGTTGATAATAAATGAGTTGACGTCTCTCTCACCAGTTGGAGAGAGTGACCATATGGTGTTGACTTGTAAAATGAATAGTCATGCAGGAGTATCAAAGAGACGGGAACTTATGTGGAATTATAAGGCAGGTGATTATAATAGTCTTAGACGTCAACTTCGGGAAGTTTCATGGAGGGAGGAATTGGAAGGCCGGGATATCACCAGTGCGTGGGAAATTGTGAAAGAATATTTGTTATCAGCAATGGTAAGTTGTATACCACGAGTGAAGAAGAGGACGCAATTTGGAGTAAAGTGGATGACAAACAATATTAAACAGGAATTGCATGCGAAAAAGAGGCTATGGAAGAGATATAAGGAGACAGGTGAAGAGATGCATGAGGAATATAAGACACAGGCCAGAAGAGTGACTAGTGTGGTAAGGAAAGCGAAACTGGAATATGAGAGGAGATTGGCCCTACGATCCAAAGAAAATCCTAGGGAATTTTTTAGCTATGTGGCCAGTAGGAGGAGAAATGACTGTGGAAGAATGATATTGTGGGATAAAAATGGGAATAGAGTGACTGATGCAGAGGACATAGTGGAATTGTTCAATGAACACTTTATTGGTGTATTTCATCCTAGAGGAGTCAGTTTTAATGTTAGAGGGATAGGACTGGTACGAGGTCTGGAGGTACAGGAGGAGAGTGTGTTTAAGATACTGAGTACTCTGGATGTCAGTAAAGCTGTGGGACTGGATGGTATTTCGCCACGAGTTTTGAGAGAATGTGCTAGGGAATTGACAGTACCTTTAACGTGGCTTTTCAATGAAAGTCTAGCTTTGTCAAAGGTGCCCAGGGAATGGAAGGAAGGTAAGATAGTGCCATTGCATAAGGGTGGTAACAGACTAGAAGTGTCTAATTATAGGCCAGTCTGTGTGTCATCAGTAGTTGTTAAAATCTTGGAGAAAGTAGTGAGGACCGTGTACAGCATTGGGCAGATGAGGGTAATGTTATCTGTGAGAATCAACATGGATTTGTGAAAGGACGCTCTTGTTTTCGCAATATGCTAGCCTTTTATAATAAAGTTACAAGAACATTAGATGAGGGAAAGGCATATACTGCAATTTTCTTAGACTTTGCGAAGGCATTTGACAGGGTGCCACATGATAAGCTGATATTTAAGTTGCAGCACATGGGTCTGGATGTCAGATTGGTCAACTGGATTCAGGATTGGCTGTCTGATAGGTATCAGAGAGTTGTGTATGGTGGAGCAGTTTCCAGGAGGCAGAGAGTTACAAGATAGGTATCAGAGAGTTGTGTATGGTGGAGCAGTTTCCAGGAGGCAGAGAGTTACAAGTGGGGTCCCACAGGGCTCAGTACTTGGACCTATATTGTTTAACCTTTATATCAATGACATAGCCAGTGGATTGCAGGGGGATATTCAGTTGTTTGCGGATGATGCGAAGCTGGGAAGGATTATTAGTAATAGTGCAGATGCGGTAGCCCTGCAAGAGGATTTAAATAAGCTAGATAGATGGGCAAATGAATGGGGGTGTCAGTTTAATGCAGCAAAATGTAAGGTCTTGAGGTTTGGGAAACATCGATGGGATGCTGCATACTCTATGGGAGGAGTTATACTGGAGGAAGTAGGGGAGACAAGAGATCTGGGGTTGATGATTGATAGAAACCTGAAGTTTAGGGGACATATTGCAAAGGTGGTGAAGGTAACACAGAGGATTGCTGCTATTATGAGAAGGACACTGACCTGCAGAGATAAGAGGGTTATCATTCCGTTGTATAAGTCTCTGATCAGACCACACTTGGACTATTGTTCTCAGATTTGGTCCCCAGGATTTGAAGGGGATAAATTAACTGTGGAAAGGATACAAAGACGGATGGCAAAGATGGTTTCAGGACTGTACAAGGATAGTCATGAGGATCGGCTGAGAGAATGTGGACTGCAGAGTTTGGTGGATAGAAGAATGAGAGGTGATATGATTGAGAATTTTAAACTGTTGAGAGGTGGTTACCGGGTTGACACTGGGGAGTTGTTTCGCTTGGTTGATCAGCGGGAAGGAGTGATGACAAGAGGCCATCCCTGGAAGTTACGAAAGGTAACTGTGAGCAAGAGGGTAAGGAGTGGTTTCTTTGTGTGGAGGGTGGTTGAGCCGTGGAATGCATTGTCTGATGGAGTGGTGGGAGTGAGAACGGTCAGTGAGTTTAAAGAGTGGTATGATAAACTTTGCGTTTCTCATGGGGGGACCTCCCCTCGATGAGTCTTGACAGACTTTATGTCTTAGGAAGGACCTCCCTCGATGAGTCTTTTGACTCCTTGGAGCCCTGAATAATAAAATAATAATAAACATTTTCAAATGGATATTGGAAAGGTGAAAATGGTTCACTACCCAACATTCATTGTATTGTAGTCCTGCTGTATTATAAATCAAATGCAATTATTGTATAAACTGAACTGCAGTATATAGTCTTTCAATACTGTGTGGAACAGAATATCAGGCAATGATAAAAGAAGCATCTACTATTTCTACAGTCTGTAGAAATATGTATATTTCAGTTGATGTTTCAGATTTGTAGAAGAGATTGAATAAGGATTGAAAAAAAATCAGTAAATGGTTTCATTTCTTATGTGTTATGCTTTTGAAAGGATGGGAAGGGTGGGGGGAGGAGGAAGGAGAGATGCTCAGGAATAGTTTGGACCTTTAAAGAGATGGCTCAAAGGAATTAGTGGTGTAAAAAAAGTTGGCAAATTGTTAATGAGTGTATGTATTCTGTGAAGGAAGAGAGAGAAAAAGGTAGAAGAGATTAATAAAAAAAATATGAGAAAATTCAATCTTTATTATTATTAATATTAACAGACTTCCACGGAGTTAATAGAATCTTCACATACGTCTCACTCAATCAATAGCATATCTTTCAATACTATGTCTTCATCTCATTCACACTATTCAATTCACATACCTCAGGTGACAATGCATTATACTCCCCCACAACTCTCCAGATGCCTTTGTTCATCAAGCTGTTGCATAACTTCCAGGAATGGTTTCTTATTCTTCATCTGTCTGCCACTTAATGAATAATTCCTTTTGAAGATGTTGAAAGTTTATTTTTCACTTGGTTAGATTATAATAAATTTAGTTTAATCCTTTATCCAAGTGTGAGCAAATAAAGTTTGATCACACTTGGATAAACTTTCAACATCTTTCTCTAAATCCAGAGTAATTTAATATAAAAGGTGGCACACCTTTTGGCAACTCCTATAGTTAGAGATGACCTTGCTATTGCTTCTACCTGGTATCTCCACATCTGGGCCTGGCTCCCACTAAAGAGACATCAATAATGGTCGAAACTAGTCTGGGTAGTGTCCCTTCCCTTAATGCATAACATTATACATATCTGCAAGAAGATGTGTTTTGCATTATGGGAGATACTGAGATAGGAGTGATGTAAGCTTGCTCCACCTTTGCAACAATTTCCCGGTGTTGTACTACCTTATCTGAATTTATTTTAGAATAATTCATTTTATATTAACAACATAAAAAATTCTTATTCTGAAATTTTCCTCTGCCTGTGTACCAAATTCTACAGTTTACAAAGTTTTCAGTTACGGTTTAGAAAGATCAAATTATATCAGCACCAAAGAAAGTAAGTTACCAAATGTATGCATGATAGTCCAGATCTGATCTGATAAAAGAGGGGGGGGAGCAAAACTACTCCAGGTCTTTGTTGAGCGTCACCTCTAGATCTTAAATATTATTCACTTCCAGAGCACATATAGTGCACCATCATACTTCTGCATACTGAAGGGCAAAAATGTGCGCTGAGTAACAGTAGCCTAGAATTTAAATGTTCAGAGGTTGATATCTGTATTACTTCTTTAACTCCACTCATGTTTCAGGAAATTGAATATTGTTATTATCTGAGCCTTCACACCTCACTCACAAGGATGTTGCGGTTATTATTTTTAATACCAGATCTCCATGAAATCAAAAGACTCATTGTGGGATGTACTCACTGTCACATAGAAAGCTCATCAAACTGCTTTAAATGTTTATGTCAGCATTCACAACACTATCAGATAGTGCATTCCACTCACCAACCTCCATACAAAGAGCTCACTACTTACTCCCTTGCTCACACTCATCTTATATTCTGTATAAGGTGTAACCTCTTAGTACCCTTGTCTCCCATTATCTGAAAAATTTCTTTCACATTAACTTTTCCATTCCTTCAATCCTTCTTAATAGCTCTCATTCCAAAGACCAGATAAGATACCACCTTAATCAATCTTCTCTGGACCCTTTGTAATATACACATCTGCAATGAAAATAACCAGATGACGAAATCTGCACACAGTAAAGTTATGGTTCCATTGTATAAGGCCTTATACAATGGAACCATAACTTCTTTATGCATGTTCATGTCTAGTTAATAGTTAAATAAAATATAAATGCTATAATCCAATGTGATGACTTCACACCCTGTGCAATGTAACTCCTAAACTTCAGGTCCCTGTTCTACAACCACTCCAACATCTCTCATTTCACTTAACTTCTTCTTCTTCAGAATTTTTCCACCAAGCATGTACCTTGCATTCCATCCTTGCCTACCAAATTGCAGAACCTTATACTTTGCAACATTGAACTGACAGTTCCACTGTCTTGACTGCTCTACAATTTCTATATGTTGTAATATTTCCCCTTCAGTTGAAAAGATCTTAATTTGAATTCAATAGATGATGCAAAGCCTTTCTATAGTACTTCTTTTAACTGAAAGCCTGTTTTCTATCCATCTGACCAACTTATTATCCTCCCATATTTTCTTCTACTTCTACTCTATAATCATTTGGTATGTGACATTTTGTCAAATGTCTTTGTATAGTCCAAAAATATTACTTAGTGTGAATTTCCCACTTATTCAGTGCATTGCTCATTTTAGCATAAATAGATGTAAGATAGTAGATACTAAATAGATAAAAGATGGAAATAGATTTCTAAAGTAAAGCTTCTTTTTTACAAGCCTCTCTGCCACTCATAGAGAAGCTTATACCTATTTGAAAGCTCTGTGTCGATGCCATATGCCTTCTATTAATGCATAATGCTGATTATTTCCAATAGAATATATTATTATTATTATTCAGGCCTCCATGGAGTCAAAAGACTCATCGCTGGAGGTCCTTTCTAGGAAACACAAAGTCTATCAAGACTCATCGTGGGAGGTCCCTCCTAGGAAACACAAAGTCTATCATACCATTCCTTAAACTCATTGACCAGTCTCACTCTCACCACTCTATCAGGCACTGCATTCCATAGTTCAACCACACTCCATGAAACCCAGTGCCAACCCTGCAACCACCTCTCAACAGTTTAAAAATCACAATCATATCACCTGTCCTTCTTCTATTCACCAAACTCTGCAGTCCACATTCCCTCAGCCAATTCTCATAACTAACCTTGTACAGTCCTGCAACCATCTTTGTTATCTGCCTTTGTACCCTTTCCACAGTTAATTTATCCCCTTCAAATCCTGGGGACCAAATCTGAGAACAATAGTCTAAGTGTGGTCTGATCAGGGTCTTATACAATGGAATGATAACTCTTTTATCATTCCATTGTATAAGACCCTGATCAGACCACACTATAAATATGCCTTCACTAAATTCAAGAAAATGGCAGTATATGCCTTTCCCTCATCTACTGCTCCTGTAACTTTATTATAAAAGGCTAGCATATTACCAACAAATCAGCGTTCTTCTTATTATTGAAGCAATCCTCTGTGTTATCTTCACCACGTTTGCAACACGTCCCCTAAATTTCAGGTTTCTATTCATCTCAACCCCAGATCTCTTGTCTCACCCTACTTCCTCCAGTATAGCTCCTCCCATAGAGTATGCAGCATCCCATCGATGTTTCCCAAACCTCAAGACCTTACATTTTGCTGCATTAAACTGACCCCCATTCATTTTCCCATCTGTCTAGCTTATTCAAATCCTTTTGCAGGGCTACCAAATCTGCACTATTACTAATAATCCTTCCCAGCTTCACATCATCTGCAAACAACTGAATATCCCCCTGCAATCCACTGACAATGTCATTGATATAAAGGTTAAACAATATAGGTCCTAGTATACTGAGCCCTGTGGAACCTCACTTATAACCCTCTGCCTCCTTGATACTGTCCTACCATACACAACTCTCTGATACCAATTGGACAGCCAATCCTGAATCCAGTTGACCAACCCGATATCCAAACCCTCGTGCTGCAACTTAAATATCAGCTTATCATGTGGCACCCTGTCAAATGCCTTCACTAAATTCAAGAAAATGGCAGTATATGCCTTTCCCTCATCTACTGCTCCTGTAACTTTATTATAAAAGGCTAGCATATTACCAACAAATCCATGTTGATTCTCACAGATAACATTACCCTCATCTGCCCAATTCTATATATGGTCCCTCACAAATTTCTCCAAGATCTTTACAACACTCTGATGAAACACAAACTGGTCTATAGTTAGACACATGCAGTCTACTACTGCCCTTATGCAATGGCACTATGTTACCTTCCTTCCATTGCTTGGGCACCTTTGCTGAAGCTAGACTTTCATTGAAAAGCCAGATCAAAGGAGCTGTCAGTTCTTTAGATTCTCTCAAAACTCGTAGTGAAATACCATCTAGTCCCACAGCTTTGCTGACATCCAGAGTACTCAGTATTTGGAACACACTCTCCTCCTGTACCTCTAAACCTCGAACCTGCCCTATCCCTCTAGTATTAAAATTTACTCCTCCAGGATGAAATACTCCAATAAAGTGTTCATTGAACAATTCCACTATGTCCTCTGCATCAGTCACTCTATTCTCTTCATTTCCTTTCTCCTTATATCTCTCTCATAGCCTCTTTTCGCATGCAGTTCCTGTTTAATATTCTTTGATTTTCATATGTTAGATTTTTTTGATCACCACATTTTCTAGTAAATTAGTATTAATTTTACAACTATATATTAGATGAAATGACTGAGACATGAATTGTTGATAGAAGTTATAGTATGCTGAATAAATAAAGAGTGCACTTTATTTATTTATTTTTACATGATAATTCCACCTACAAAAGGCAAGAAAAAATCCACAGCACACATTAGTTCTGTGGAATGGATAAGAGTTTTGAATATTATGAAAACTCAATTCCAAAATCAAGCATGGTCTTTTTCAAACCACTTCAGAATTTAAATATGTGGATGTATCATTCTAGGAATTAAAATTCATCTTCCATGCAAAGATTTCAGAAAAGTTTTTGGGTGGGAGATGTCTTAATCCACAACCCCTTGTTTGTAAGGTGGAAGTGCTATTTACTTGGCTGTCCAGACCCACATAAGTACATGTATAACCTAATGTAGATGTAAGGTCCTTTGAGTCATGCCTTTATTTTTATTGCCTGAATAATCATGTTTTTCTATTAGTAATATCTTTAAAAAAGAAAAAAGAAAAAAGCCTTCATTGTCATTGATGTGTCTGTAGATATGTCATTGAGGTATGTCAGTGACAGTAATCCCATAGATATGTCAATGAGTCCATATACAGAATTCCATATTATGGAAGCGTTTTATGAATGGATCCTTCTAGATATTGAGGAATAGGTGTATTTCATTATCTTTCAGTATATATGTAAAATATATATGTATATATATATATGTGTGTATGTATATTTTTTTTTTTTTTTTTGCTTTTCTCTTCAGGTGAGTTTAATAGTAACTGCTTTTACACAAGTTTTAAATTATTTCATACAGTGACAGTAGTGCAGGTCAGAACCTTAGCACTATCAAGTCGTTGAGAGTTCTCAGAGTTCTCAGGCCACTCAAAACAATTAAAAGGGTGCCTAAGTTAAAGGTAAATGTTTGTTTATAAAAAAAATAGTGATCCTATAAATATCTTGGAAATTCTTTTGCTGCATGATTCTTTATAGTATTCTTAAAAATTAATGTTTTATCCATTATTTTTTTGATAAAAAAATCTTATAGTACCTGGTACTTTTTTTAAGAACTTTTCCAGTCTCACCTCTTGACTGGACATTATTGAATTAACAATATACTGATCTCATGACATTAATGCCTGGTTATATCATCATGTATCAGAGACCATAGTACAAACACTGAGAAATGTTGAATGAAGATGGGTAAACACTCCATTAAACAAAGGAGATTAAGCAAAGCATTGGACAATGTATGACTGTAGGCTTCAGTAGATGCCATTCAGGGAAGATTGAGTAAGGCTCTGTGATGTTGATTGGTAAATGATGAAAATATAATTTCTGAGCTAGAGAAAAGCAAAGTGTTTTCTTTTGTCCACTTTGCTGAATTTATTTACAGAGTCTGTGATCAAATATAGTAATGGACAAAATTGAGTGGTGGAGACCAAGAGTGGTAGACTAGGTGGCCTCCTTTGATGAGTCTTTAGACTCCCTGGAGGTGTCACGTAATAATAATAATAATAATAACTTTACTGTATGCAGTAAAGTCTGCTTGCATCTGCTTATGTTTGATGCAGGTGTGTGATTGTTCATATAATGAGTGCTCACTTGCTAAGAAATATCAATCTGGCATATTCATGTTCAATGTTGCAAAATGTAAGGTTTTAAAATTTGGAAAACAAAGATCGGATGCAGTATTTATGCTTGGTGAGGATATATTGTTGGAGGTGGAGGAAATAAGAGATCTGGGGGATGATAGTGGATAAGGATCTGAAATTTAGGGGACACGTAGCCAAAATTGTGAAGACAACACAAAGGCATAGGATAAGGATAAAGGATAAGGATCTGACTTGTAGAAGTGGGGAGATTCTTGTTCCATTATATAAGGCTTTGATTAGGCCACACATGGACTATTGTGCCCAGATTTGGTCACCTGCTTTTCAGAAGGATGTTGGAAAGGGTCCAAAGGCGACTGACTAAAGTAGTTTCTAGGAATGTCGAGCATGAGGAAAGATTGAGAAGATGCAATTTGCAGATTATGGTGGACAGGAGGAAGAGGGGAGATATGATAGAGACCTACAAGTTAGTAAGGGGTTGTTGTAGGATCAATGCTTGAGAAGTTCTACAGAAAATAGTGGGAGATCAGGAGAGAACCAGAGGTCATCCCTGGAAACTGTACAAAGAAGGTGTGAGTAGGGGAGTGAGAGGCAGGTTTTTTTTCATGCAGAGTTGTGAATGATTGAAATGACTTGCCTGGGAGTGTGGTGTCTGCAAGGAGTTTGAGTGTGTTTAAGACACGGTATGATGAGCTGTGTGTGTGTGTGTGTGTGATAAAAAGACCTCCCAGATGAGTCTTTGACTCCATGAGGTCTTGTGGTAATAATAATAATAATATGCAACATGGAGCACAGTGCTACTACTACACTGGATGATTTGAGCAGGGTGTATAAGAAGAATGATGTAGAGCTCTTGCATAATCTGGACAAAAAATTTGGCAATACGAACAGACAGGATATCAACACTGTATGCTAAAAGAATGTTCAGTAGAATTGGTTATGTCCTTGACGTGATTGTATAATTTGAATTTCAGCAATGGAAAGAATGCATACCAAAACCTATAGGCACAAGAGATTAATAACATTTCATTAAAATACTTTATTATCCTACCTTGAAAGATATTTCAACAAGGTAGATTAATATTGGTAGATTTCAAAAGATACAAAAGATTAGGAAGGAAATTCCTTCCTTTGCTAATGGATGATCATGTTTTAGCAAGGTGATAATTATTGTAACAAGGTGACGAATATATTGAACACAGGGAGATGTATATACGATAATATATGGATTATTTAAATTATACATGTTTTTGGTCGTAAACCAACTACTAGCATCAGACAGGTTCTAAGATCTCCTAAAGACAGTGTTCCATTTTATAAATATCCAGGTGTGTATAATATTCTGTGCACGTGCGGTCTTTCCTACATTGAACAAACTGCGAAAAGCCTGGAAATAAGACAGAAAGAACATGTTGGCGATGTAAATCACAACAGAACGATCACCTCCAGGTTAGCACATCACTTTTCAACTTCGAACCACACTATAGACTAGAATAACAGCTATATGCCCTATGTAGACGAAGATTACATACATCGATTATTTAAAGAAGCAGCAGCAGTAGTGCTACGTACAGGCAGCAACCTAAATAGAAATCAAGGGACCATACTGAATGATACTTTGAAAAATCTAATTAATTCCCTCAGTTCAATTGAACTACAGTATGCAAATAATCATATTTCGCATTTGCATGTAACGCGTGTTCATGATACTGAGTAGAAATGTCACGCGAACGTGTTACCTTAGCTCCTTAACAGGTACTAACATTTTTTTGTATTCTTAAACCTTTTTTGCATTTTTTATACTGTGCAAGCCTTGAAAAAGCTAGTCGGTTACTAGCGAAACCTGCAGGCAATATTGTACAAACATACGTACGAATTAAAAATCTATGGTCAGTTTAACAGTGTCTTATATTTTGTAATATATGTAGATTTTGAAAAGGCTTTCAGCAGAATGCCACATGACAAACTTCGAGAGTTAAATTGAAACAGATGGGGTTTGAATGGATTAGTGCATTGGATTGGAGATTGGCTATCTAATAGGTATCACCAGGTTGTATATGGGGAAGTGATATCTCAGAAGAGTAAAGTCACTAGTGGTATGCCCCAGTGGTATATTTTGGGTCCATTGTTGTTCAATTTGTACACAAATGATATTAGAAAATATTATTTGCATAAATTTGCTTAAATAGTGATATACAGTTGTTTGCAGATGATGCAAAGTTGTTATGAGAAGTAGAGCAGATGTTGTAGCCTTGCAAGAGGACCTAAATAGACTGAGTGAATGAGTGTGTGTGTGTGTGTGTGTCAGTTTAATGACATACACACACACACACACACAAGGAATTGTGGAGGATAGGGACTTGAAATTTTGCAGACATTTTGCAAAAATTGTGAGGAATTTAGAAGTAAGGATGTTTTGATTCCATTGTACAAGACTGATCAGGCGGCTGGATTACTGTGCACAGATTTGGTCGTCAGGTTTTCAAAAGGATGATGAGATGTTGGAAAGTGTTGAGAGATTATTGACTAAGTTGGTTTCTGGTTTCTAGAATGTGGAATTAAGGGACAGATTGAGAGAATGCATATTAAAGAGTCTAGTGGATAGAAGAAAGCAGGGAGACATCATCAAGACGTGTAAGTTGGTAATGGGGTAATAACCAGATTAAAGTGGATGAGATTTTTCATAGTATATATGGATACATGGGAAGAATGAGATGCCATTCCTGGAAGCTGTATAAGGTGTATTTGAGCAAGGGGGTGAGGAGCAGATTTTTTGCATCGAGAGGAGTAAGTGATCGAATGCATTACCTGAAAGTGTGGTGAGTGCAGTGACAGTGAATCCATTTAAGTCTAGGTATGATGAACTGTGCATGTGAGAGTGGAACCTCCTGCAATGAGTCTCTTGACTCCATGGATGTCTGTCGATAATAATAATAAATCAGTACTGCATGAGAAAGAGTGAAAAGATATTTAAATGATACAGTGAAAAAACTTAATAAAAACTTAATAATTTTGCACATGCATTTCATTCACACCTTATTTATTCTTCAAACTCTAGAGGCACAAATGAGATTGGAGTGAAATGAATGTTCACCTTATTTAGCAGGAAATCCATAAGAAGAGAAGATGATTACGTGTAAGGAATATTATTATTATTATTATTATTATTATTATTATTATTATTATTACGGGCAACTCCAGGTAGTCCTTAGACTCATCGAGGAGGCCCCAAATCATGTTCATCACAACTATTCGACATTCATACAGTATCTATCATACCTCGCCTTAAACTCATTCACTGTCACAGCATCCACCACAGACTCTGGCAGCCCATTCCCCTCATTCACCACTCTCAAAGTAAAGAACCCAGCTCGAACACCCTTACTGACCACACTCTTGCCCAGCTTCCATGGATGTCCCCTAGTCCTCCCACAACCAGCCCTGTTCTCAAAAATATCTTCTGAATTAATTTTATAGAAACCCTTCAGTAATTTGAATGTCTCAATCATATCTCCCCTCCTCCGCCTATCAACCAATTTTTGCATCCCACAAATCCTCAACCTGTTCTCATAAGGTTCATTCCACAGTCCTGCTATCATCTTGGTCACTCGCCTCTGGATCCTCTCAACCTCTTCCCCATTAAGAAGAAACCTAGGTGACCAAATCTGGACACGGTAGTCGAGGTGGGGTCTTATCAAGGCTCGATACAGAGGAACAATAACATGCTTGTCTCTGCTTGTCAACATATTCTTCAGCAACCAAGTGATTTGATGAGCTGATTTAGCCACTTTTGCAATGTGTCCCCCTAAACTTCAGCTCCTTATCCACCAACACTCCTAAATCTCGTGCCTCATCAATTTCCTGGAGTACAGTTCCACCAATGTAGTAAACTGCTGCTAATCTTTTCACCCCAAAATGTATAACCTTACATTTTGCCACATTAAATTGACATCCATTCTCCTTAGCCCAGACCTCCAATCTATCCAAATCATCCTGCAAAATTTTGGCATCATCTGCATTCACTATTGCCCTACCCAACTTTGCATCATCAGCAAACAAATGAACTGTTCCTCTTAGATCCTTTCCTATATCATTAATGAACAAATTAAACAGCAGTGGTCCAAGAACAGATCCTTGTGGCAAACCACTAGTCACAGGCCGTCTTGTGGACTTTACTCCTGAATAAATCACTCTCTGATATCTCTCCATCAACCACCCTTCTATCCATCTCACCAACCCTATATCCATCCCCATATGCTGCATTTTACTGATTAGAATTCCATGTGGTATCCTGTCAAAGGCCTTAGCAAGGTCCAGTAGAATCACTGTAAACCCATTACCCTTATCCAGTTCAGTCATCGCTTTGTTATAATACGTGAGCAAGTTACTGAGGCATGACCTACCCTTCACATAACCATGCTGTCCCCAATACAGTATCCCATTTTCATCTATCCATCTTGTATTTTCCTCTTGACTATTTTCTCCAAGACCTTGATAACGATTCCTGTTATGCTGATTGGCCGGTAATTTTCAACAGCAGCGTTGGAACCACCTTTATGCAGCAGAACTATTTTCCCCTCTTTCCACCCCCTTGGGACTGACCCAGACCCAAGGCTCAAATTAAACAAAATGGTCAATGGCACTGACAATTCTTTAGCCGCTTCACGTACGACACGAGCTGGTATACCATCCAATCCCACAGATGTATTGACATTGAGGTTCTGTAATAGACTATTTACCTCTACTTCATTCATCACAATTCCAGTATAAGCTGTTGGTTCTTCCATTCCTGCAATGTCACCACCTGGATTATATACTCTTGCAAAGTGCTCACTCGGTAATTCCACTATATCGACTGATTCGGTTACCTCCCTACCCTCAGCATTTTTTAAAATTATTTTGCCATGAACATTTTTCCTTTTACTGGCAACATATTGAAAACACTGTTTGGGATTCTCTTTAGCCTGCATGGCCAATTTTATTTCAATGAGAATAATATAATGATTTCAATTTCAATATAATGAGAATAAGGATGAGAGAATTTATGAAATATATAAAGAACAGGCGAGAAACATTAAGAGTATTGTATTCAAAGCAAAGTTAGATTGTCAGTCTGAATATTATTATTATTATTATTATTATTACAGGTAGTTCCTTCTTTTGCGAATTAATTGGTTCCTGGTAACTGTTCGTAAAGCGGGAGTTTATTTGTCTTAGAACTAATGCTATAAGTGAGAGTTACGTTTGTAAGAAGGAATATATAACATATAAAATTAATATTAAATTATAAGAAAATACTTTACTGCCTAAAGATTTACATATTTAAAAAATAACTTAAGAAAAATTTTAATTAAAACTTTAATTAAAAAAATTAAAATTCTTTTTTTTTTCTTTCAAAGAAGGCCTTGAGTGTCATCAGCTTCGTTGACTTTCACTTCTTTTTAAAATAGCTCAATAGTAAGCAGAAGCATTATTCATTTCCGGGAAAATTTACTAAATTGTTCAAAGTCTGAATCTTTTGATTCAAAGATTGCTTGAGCATTTTTGAGAAGTTTAAATGCTTCTTCTAGGGCTTTTAAAGTGAAAAACAGAGTTGGAGTTTCATATTCGTTATCATATTCATATCCAGGAAAATTTACTAAATTGTTCAAAGTCTGAATCTTTTGATTCAAAGATTGCTTGAGCTTTTTTGAGAAGTTTAAATGCTTCTTCTAGGGCTTTTAAAGTGAAAAACAGAGTTGGAGTTTCATATTTGTTATCTTCTTTATCTTTATCTTCTTCTTCATTTCTTTCTTGTTCCTTTAATTCAAGCAGATCATTGGGTACGAGTTCCATAGTGTGAGATTGAAGCAGCTCATTAACATTATCTTCTAAAACTTCCATTTGCAACTTGTTAGCCATGCCTAAGATCTCTTGAGTTTCAGAATTCACAATCTTTGTTGGGTTTTCAAAGCCTTCAAAATTATCATTAAACTGAGGACAAAGTTTATGCCATACTCCTTTCATAGTTTTTTTGGAAGCTTTATGCAGGCGCTCTGTGTTAACCAAATTGCATCTAAAATGTTGAATCTCTTCCAAAACTCTTTGAAAGAAAAGTTTCCATCTTTATCAGTTGCTTCTATTAACATTTCAAAATCTCTTTGAGATAATGTGCTTTTAATATTGCAATCACAGTGAAAGGGTTATTGTTAAAAATTAAAAAAAAATAAAAAATTAGATGTAATTGAAGAAAACTACGAATAACACGCTCACGTCTCCAAGGCTCGTGAGTGACTGAGGCTCGTTCTAACTGATCATTACCCTCATACAGTCTTTACGTCCTTTGCCGCGTACAATTTAAAATAAAAATTCTGATCCAAAAAATTTGTAAAGTAGGAATTCGTAAAATGAGAACTACCTGTATTTACAGCATCTCTATGGAGTCCAGATACTCATCCCAGGTTGCCCAAATCAACCATCATACACAAATCCTATCATACCTCTCCTTGAATCCATTCACCATCAGGGAACTCAACCAATTCTGGCAATCCATTCCAGTCACTCTTCACTCTCATCAAAAAATCTGGTCTGCACACCCCTACTAACCACACCCTTACACAACTTCCATGGATGACTCCTAGTTCTCTGAGTATTTGTCGTATATTGAAAATTTTCACTTGCATTAATTTTATAAAACCCTTTAATATCTTAAAAGTTTTGATCATGTCCCATCTTCTCCATCATCTAAACTTCTTAACCCACAAACCTTCACCTATCCTAAAAAGGAGTATTCTGCAGGCCTTTCACCATCTTGATTACTTGTCTATGAATCCTCTCTTTCTCCCCAAGAAACAACAATGACCAAATCTGTGTGCAGTAGTCAAGATGTGGCTGAATCATAGCCTTATAAAGAAGGATAATAACTTCCTTATCTTTACTTGTTAGTATGTTTTTCAACATCCAAGTAATTCGTTGAGCTATTTTACCAACTTTTGCAATATGCCCTCTGAACTTTAACTCATTGTCTGCCAAGTCTCTAGCCTTGTCACTTTCTTGCAAACCAATATTATCAATATGATAGACATACAATCTTTTCAACCCAAAGTGCATGACCTTGCATTTTGTGACATTAAATTAAAAATCATTATCCTTTGTCCACAATGCTAGTTTATTTAAATCATCCTGCAAGATATATATTTCACCTTTATAACTATTGCTCTCCCCAGTTTTGTACCATACTCTGAGGTAATCAACTAGTTACCATCATTCTCCTAGACTCCACTACACCATATACTACTCTCTAGTGTGTCTGTCTGTCAGCCATTCCCCTATCCATATTACTAACCTCATATCCATTCCCATTCTCTCCAGTTTTTGTGGTGGTGATTATGAAGAGCTCAGGAGACAGCTTGCAGGTGTAGTAAGGAATGAGAAGTTAGCTGCTAAAGAGATCAATGCAGCTTGGATGATTTTCAAAAAAAAATCTAGTAGATGCAATGTCTAAATACAGGGTGCTCGGGATAAATTTGACAGTTTCGTAAGGAAAAAGAAAATCTTCTTTGTATCTATTAAATTTAATGAATTGACAAAAAAACATTACAGGCAGAGTTAATTACAATACTATCAACAAGATTTACTCAAAATAACCACCATTAGCATCGATCACAGCTTCAATTCTGCTTCGGAACCTCGAACAAGCTGATGCTACAGTCTCCCTGGGAAGGGCCGCAAAAACTGTTTTAATTTTATCCATTAACTGGGCTTTTGTATTACTAGAAGTGCGATTGGTGTCTTTTTCAACTGCGCCCCATACAAAATAATCCATGGGGTTAAGGTCTGGGGAGTTTGGAGGCCAAACATTTGGACTGGTGAAGTCGTAGAAATTTTCAGACAACCATTTTTGACTTTTCCCAGAGGTGTGGCAAGGGGCCGAATCCTGCTGCCATACATACGGCCTACCATTGGCTACCCTTGTTATCCAGGGCTTGACTACAGTTAGCAACTCCACGAACAAAGCCCGAATTCCAATGCCAGGGTTCTTCAACACCTGTTCCTGCAGATTTGCGAGGAATTCTGCTGTACGAACGCAATCAGATCGTCTGCTAGGGATCTTTCTTCTTGCTACATCCTCGTAGTCACCATTGCAAGTCTCTAGTTCATGCCTGATTGTTTTTACTGTATTCAGGGAGCATTGGGCAGCAGTCGTAATATCCTTATTTTGATGGCGGGCACGAATCATCATGATACAAGTTATTTTCTTCCATGATTCAGGTGGGTTCCAGCTATCCATCCTTTCTGACATCTTGTATATGAATGAAGAAGGGTCCAAACTTTTAAATGAAGAGAAATGTGTGTTAATACATGTAACTTACGGAAAAATATAATTAATTATAAATATGTCAAATTTATCCCGAACACCCTGTATATTCCAAGGGTGAGAAGGTTAAATAAGGTAGGTGTGAGATGGATGAATAAAGAGATTAAGCATGCGATACAGAGAAAAAGGGCATTGTGGAAGCAGCATAAGAGAAGTGGAAGTAACCAATTTCATGAGGTCTACAAAGACCAGGCAAGGAGGGTGACTTGGTTGGTGAAAGTAGCTAAAGAGAGGTAAGAACAGCAGTTTGCTAATGAAGCCAAAAAGAATCCTAGGGAGTTCTTTCGATATGTAGCCAGCAAACGAAAGAATGACTATCGAAGGATGACATTGATTGGAGGAAATAGTATAAAGACAGCTGTTGCAGAATGTGTGGTGGAGATACTTAACGAGCAGTTCATAAAGATCTTTCACTCTTGTGAATGTGACTTCATAAAGAGATTGAGAGCAGTTGATGATGGGGAAGAGAGACTGACTGTAGGTGAGCAAGAGGTGTTTGGGGAGTTGAGTAAACTAAATGTAAATAAGGCTGTGGGACTTGATAATATATCACTGCATATTCTGAAGGAATGTGCCAGAGAGTTGACACCTGCCTTGACATATTTTTTTAATATGAGTCTTGCACTTGGTCAAGTTTCTATAGAGTGGAAGGAGGGCAAGATTGTGCCACTACATAAAGGAGGTGATCGAACTCAAGCATCAAACTATAGGCCTATCTCTATGTCAGGTGTCATGGTTAAGTTGTTGGAGAAGCTTGTGAGAACTAGGATCCAGAGTTGGGTTAACAACAATGGTATAATCTTTGATGGACAGCATGGATTTGCTAAAGGGAGGTCATGTTTTAGTAATCTACTTACTTATTACAATAAAGTGACTACTTCCTTGGACAGAGGAGAAGGATACACAGTAATATACTTGAATTTCGCAAAAGCTTTTGATAGAGTACCTCATGATAAGTTGACAGTCAAGCTAGAGCAGATGGGGTTGGATATTAGATTAGTGCATTGGATTGGAGACTGGCTATCTGATAGGTATCAACAAGTTGTGTATGGGGGAGTGATATCCAGGAAAAGGAAAGTCACTAGTGGAGTTCCTCAGGGGTCTGGTTTGGGGCCATTACTGTTTAACTTGTATATTAATGATATCGGCAAACACTTGGATGGAGATATTCAGTTGTTTGCAGATGATGCAAAGTTGAGACGAACCATAAAGAGTAGTGAAGATGTTGTGGCCTTGCAAGAAGACTTGAATAAATTGAGTGATTGGGCAAGCAAATGGGGATGTGAGTTCAGTGTTGCAAAATATAAGGTTTTAAAATTTGGAAAACAAAGATGGGATGCAGAATTTATGCTTGGTGAGAATATATTGTTGGAGATAGAGGAAATAAGAGATCTGGGGGTGATAGTGGATAAGGATCTGAAATTTAGGGGAAACATCGCCAAAATTGTGAAGACAACACAAAGACTTCTGGGAATGATGCGGAGGACACTGACGTTTAGAAGTAGGGAGATTCTTGTTCCATTGTATAAGGCTTTGATTAGGCCACACATGGACTATTGTGCCCAGATTTGGTCACTGGGTTTTCAGAAGGACGAAGAGATGTTGGAAAGGGTCCAAAGGCGAACTGACTAAGGTAGTTTCTGACCTCTGGAATGTCAAGTATGAGGAAAGTTTGAGAAGATGTAATTTGCAGAGTCTATTGGAGAGAAGGAAGAGGGGAGATATGATAGAGACCTACAAGTTGGTAAGGGGGTTGTTATAAGATTAATGGTGGAGAAGTTCTACAGAGAATAGTGGGAGATCAGGGGAGAACCAGATGTCATCCCTGGAAACTGTATAAAGAGGGTGTGAGTAGCGGAGTGAGAGGCATGTTTTTTTAGTGTAGAGTTGTGAATGATTGGAATGCATTGCCTGAGAGTGTGGTGTCTGCAAGGAGTTTGAGTGTGTTTAAGACACAGTATGATGAGATGTGTGTGTGATAAAAGGACCTCCCAGATGAGTCTTTGACTCCATGAGGTCTTGGGTAATAATAATAATAATAATAATAATAATATTGGTTAGATGAATTGGATATTGACTCTCTGAACAATACCAGCAAGTTGTGTATGATGGTGCTGTGTTTCAGAAAAGGAAGTTGACCGGTGGTGTGCCTCAGGATTCTATTCTTGGGCCCCTTCTGCTTAACTTGTTTGTTAATGATATTTAATGTTGATTGACTGGGGATCTTGAAATTTGCCGATGATGCAAAGTTAGGTAGAATTATCAGGAGTGGTGCTGATGTTAATTCTGTACAGGAAGATTTGAATAGACTTTTAGCTTGGAAAAATGAGTTGGGTTGCAGTTTTAATGTTAATAAATGCAAGGTGTTACACTTTGGGATACAGACATATAAGGCTATGTACTGTATTGGTGGAGCTGTACTTCAGGAAGTGAATGAGATTCTGGATCTTGGAGTGATGGTGTAGTTCATGGGGGACATTGCATGCGTTGCAAAAGCACATCATATTGCTGCTATGATGAAAAGTGTATTAACATGTAAGAATAAGGAGGTGGTGATGTATCAATATAAGGCAGACCACATATGGACTTTTGTGCTCTAGATTTGGTCACCTTGTTTTCATTGTGATGTAGAAACACTAGAGAGGATCCAAAGTGATATCAAGACTCTGGTGTGTTGGTTATGAAAACGTTTGAGAGAATGTGGATTATAGAGGTTGGTGGATAGAAGGAAATGAGGAGATATGATGGAGACTTTTAAGTTAGTTAAGGTATTCTATCAGATTAATATAGAAGAAATTATAAAAAAAATTGGATGTTAAGATGGGAAGAATGAGTGGCCATCCCTGGAAGTTGTATAGAGATGTGGTGAAGAATCGAGTGAGGAGTAGAATTTTTACATGGAGAATTGTTAGTAAGTAGAATGCATTTCCTGAGTGCAATCTAAGTAGGTAGTGTAAATAACTTCAAAACTCATTATGATAGATATGTTGTTGGATGAGTCATATCACAATGAGTCTTTTGACTCCATGTATTTTACCAAATAATAATAATACTAACAACTGAGGATGATTCTGCAAGCTGTACCTTTTGCAAATAAGGACTAAATATAAAAAACTAGCATTTATTTCCTTTCCTCTGAGTGGCTCAACTAATTTCTCTTATAATCTAATTTTGCCTTCCTTGCTGTGCTAGCTGTTCAGTCTAACACTGCTTCCCTCAAACGCTCGTTGATTTCCCCTGCAAAGTTGACATCCGTCCCCTTGTAGTTTGACATTGTCAGAAAGGCCACTGAAGCACGTCATTTTCTAAACTCCTACCTATTAAAATGAATTGAGTTTATTCTTTAGAAGCTATAAAAAAGAAATAATTCAAATTGGATACTTGTTTGATAAGTATAGTTTGTTATCAGGAATCCTACAAGTTCAGTTTTGCTTCATCATATCTTTTTCCAGTCATAGTCCATTGAACAATAGTTCTCCATTTTGAAAGCTGTTTTGATACCAGAAAATGACTTATTAAAGAAAGCTGTGGAAATGCATTTAAATTAAAATAACCCTCTCAGACTTTGAAATCAATTTTATTAAATATGATAATTTTAAAATTTATTAGTGTTTTCCATAATGATGTAATTATACTTCCTTTCTTAATCTGCTCTTATGGATTTCATTGAATTTTAATTTGAGGTAGTTCAGTTTCACATATTATTATTGTTATTATTATGTGACACCTCCAGGGAGTACAAAGACTCGTTGAGGGAGGGCACCTACTCTACAACTCTCTGTCTACAACTCAGTGAAACCATTGAATCCACCAACTACAATGATGCACAACTACACCAACCCCATCTACTGCCCACCACCATCATTAGTATTTTTACAGACAATCACAAACATCCATTCCCACAGTTGATTCGAACCTGCAGCCTTTTGGCTGGAGAGCGGATACGCTAACCACACAGTCAACCAGGCCGGCATATTATTATTATTATTATTATTATTATTATTATTTCGGGCAACTCCAGGAAGTCCTTAGACTCATTGAGGGAGACCCTAAACATCATGTCCACACAACTATACAACCATCTCACAGTATCTATCATACCTTGCCTTGAACTCGCTCACCGTCATAGCACCCACAACAGACTCTGGCAACTTATTCCACTCATTTACCACTCTAAAAGTAAAGAACCCAGCTCTAACACCCCTGCTAACCACACTCTTGCCCAACTTCCATAGGTGTCCCCTAGTTCTCCCACCAACAGTCCTGATCTCAAAAATATCCTCTGAATTAATCCTATAAAATCCCTTTAGCAATTTAAATGTCTCAAGCATATCTCCTCTTTTCCGCCTATCAACTAGTTTCTGCAACCCACAAATCTTCAACCTGTTCTCATATGGTTCATTCCATAGACTTGCTATCATCTTAGTCACTCGCCTCTGGATCCTCTCCACCTCCTCCCCATCAAGAAGGAACCGAGGTGACCAAATCTGGGCACAGTTGTCGAGATGAGGTCTTATCAAGGCTCGGTACAGAGGTACAATAATTTGCTTGTCTCTGCTCATCGAGGTATTTTTTGAGATAATGATATATTACATCATTATTGTATAAACCTAACTTGACATTCTGTCTCCCTGCCTGTTAACCTTACATGACTGTTACATTGAAGGTGACCATGAAAAGCTGATCAAAATTATGCTGGGGAGAAAAAAATCATAAGTTTTATCTTAAGTAATGTCACTATTAGTTAAGCTAGTATCTCATGTATCCGTTTGCTTGCATGTATTTTTATTTGGCAGAATGCTAGAAGAACATACACACACACACACACACACACACAAAGATTTCACATTATATATGTTAGGTTATGCATTTAGGACTTCCGACAGGCATGCTGAATACCATATGATAGATTATTTTTATTATTATTACCTGGTTTCAGTATAATTTACTAATTTAATTTACTGATAATGAAACTCAGTATAATTTACTGATCAATGCAGTGTTGATCTACCTTGGAAACCAGGTTGATTTTGTTTTTACTTATCAAATATATTAAATATTACTGTATTACAAAGTGTAAGCATACAGTACAATATTCAGATGTACATTCAGCAATAATATATTATTATTATTATTATTATTATTATCTGACCTTCATGGAGTCAGAGACTCATTGTGGGAGGTATACACTATTGCACACAATGCTCACCCAACCATGCTTCAAACTGATTCATTGTGTCTCTATTCACAATACACTCAGCCAATGCATTCCAATCAACAGCCACTCTCTATGCAAAGAACCTGCTCCTCACTCCTCAAATGATGGTGATTTTTCAGCTCCTCAAATGATGACAATATTTATGGCACTTGAAATGCATATTGTCTGTGCAATTAGCCTAGTGGCTGTGCACTTTGCAACCATATGCCTGGGGAAGAGATGTCCTAGGTGCGATTCCTGTCAGTGACGTGTGGAGCTGAAGGATCTTCCTCAGCCATAATCAAGTTAGCCGGTCTTGGACATGGACAGGAAAGTTTTTCCCCAGTTTATCTTGGGGTTTTTCATCCCACAAAGCAGGCAAACCAGCCTTAAGAACTCAACACTACAGAACATAGGATACACCAGGGCGTAGGACTTGACCACCTTATCCTGTGAATGGTTTGAGGTTCGATTATTAATATAAAACCCTCAACACCACAAGGTAAAAGAGGACAAAAAAGGAAGATGAGAATGGGAAATGCATATTTTAGTTTATGAAAATGAAAGTAATATTAAATGTAAAGAAAAAACTGAGTATAATTTACTGATAGAAAATCAAGGAGCCAAGTTGTTCATTGTCATACCCTCCTTTCTTAATCAAGTAGATCCCAATTTCTCAAAAAAAAAAAAAAAAAAAAAATCGCTATGGATTTTTCAGATTCTTTAATGAAATTTTGGAATCCTCCAAAATCCATTAAATCTCACTTCCTGAAAGGAGTGAGATTTAATGTTTAAAAAAAAAATTACCAGTTAACTAAATAAAGAATAAATTACCAGAATATCAATTTAGCCCTTTTAATAATGATGTAGATTCTCTTCTTTCATAAGAATCACTGGCCAATAACATGATCCAAATATTCATATTAGTGCTTCACAGCATTAAGTCTTTCATAGCTGACTGATTCCAAAAATAGTTTCTCAGACCTATAGTAGCTTCTATGTAATAGCAATATCTTATTTCATTTAATCCTATGTGATGGAGTATCTAGAGCATGGTCTGTTAGTCCTGACTTGCCACACAGTTGACCATAGATGTAACCTTTTATGTTCTTCAATGCAGGAGATGAAAAAATTGAATTAATTTTGTCACAGCTTACTCATATTTTGCATCTTCAGAGCAAAAATAATAACTGTGGTAAGTAGAAGGCACTTATCTAAAGCATCTTACAATTCACATGTATTATGAAACAACAACAAAAATCCTAACAAGATGACTCTCTGGGCTGGATAACTATAAAGTTAATCATTTGGAGAAGTACAATTACCTGGTCTTAGAATTGACTCTCTTCCATAAGTTTTGTAGTTTAATATAACCATGTTTGTTGTAGTTGGAAAAGTCTTTCATAGCTGACTGATTCCAAAAATAGTTTCTCAGACCTATAGTAGCTTCTATGTAATAGCAATGTCTTATTTCATTTAATCTTATGTGATGGAGTATCCAGAGCATGGTCCGTTAGTCCTGACTTACCACACAGTTGATCATAGATGTAACTTTTATGTTCTTCAATGAAGATGTTGACTGGTATACCAGTCTGTCCAAAATAGGCTAAACTGCAGTCACAAGGAACATTTTACATTCCAGAATGAATAAGAGAATGAAGTTTGGAAGAGTGGATTTATTTATTTATTCATATGGAGTTTCCTCCCTATTCTCCCCCGTCCCTATTGGAGCGAGTTGAGCCCCCTCATGGGGGGTTAAGTATTTATAGCTGTAGATCCGTGTGTGTTCACTGGTTCAGTTTGCCTGTTTGTGGGATGAAAAACCCCAGATAAACTGGGGGGGGGAGAACCCTGTTGTCCACACCCAAGACCAGCTAATTTGCCTATGGCTGATGAAGATCCTTAAGCTCCTCACGTCGGCAATGAGAATCGAACTCAGGACACTAATTCCTTAGGCATATGGTTGTGAAGCACAAAGCCACTAGGCTAACTGTGCGGACCGGAAGAATGGATGAAAGCAACAAACTGAAGGAATGGCATGAAAATCACATTTATAGAGAACTTTTACTATCTTTTCTGATGTACCTTTAATCTATGGGATGGGAATAGTTTTGTTGTGGTCATGTTTGTTGGTTGCAGGAGAGATGGGAAACATATAGTATTTTATCTAATTAATATGGGCTATAGCCATTGACTAAAAAGATTTACAAAGGACCTTGAGCTCTGTTTCAAAGGCTGTATCATTGGAATAAATATCCCTGGTTCTGTGAGTTAGTGTTTTGAGGATGCCCATACTACTGGAATGGGTGACGGTATGACTGTTTATGTAAATACTTTTATATGTATGTGTGGGTTTTCTATAAATAGAAAAGGATAATGAGCCATTTGGAAATCATGTCACTAGTTATATCTAGAAAGACAGTTTCTTTTAAGGTTACACGATGATCAGCATTCATATTTAAGAATTTAGGAACACAAAACACACGTGTCGATATGATTATTTTACTAATTATTAATAAAATAACACTTGACATTTCGACCCCTGTATCGAGATCATCATCAGAAGGATATATGTGTATAGGAACCGAACTACATGCTGTTATTATTATTAGTATTATTACCCCAAGACCTCATGGAGCCAAAGACTCATCTGGGAGGTCCTTTTACACACAGCTCATCATACCATGCCTTGAACACATTCAAACTCCTTGCAGACACCACACTCTCAGGCAAGGCATTCCAATCATTTACAACTCTGCACGAAAAAAACCTGCCTCTCACTCCCCTACTCACACCCTCTTTATGCACTTTCCAGGGATGACCTCTGGTTCTCCCCCAATCTCCCACTATTTTCTGTAGAACTTCTCCAGCATTGTTCCTGTAACAACCCATTTCCAACTTGTAGGTCTCTATCATATCTCCCCTCTTCCTCCTGTCCACCAGACTCTACAAATTACATCTTCTCAATCTTTCCTCATACTCGACATTCCAGAGGTCAGAAACTACCTTAGTCAATTGCCTTTGGACCCTTTTCAACATCTCTTCATCCTTCTGAAAACCAGGTGACCAAATCTGGGCACAATAGTCAATGTGTGGCCCAATCAAAGCCTTATACAACAGAACAAGAATCTCCCTACTTCTACACGTCAGTGTCCTCTGATCATTCCCAGAAGCCTTGTTGTCTTCACAATTTTGTCTATGTGTCCCCTAAATTTCAGATCCTTATCTTATTTCTTCCACCTCCAACAATATATCCTCACTAAGCATAAATTCTGCAACCCATCTTTGTTTTCCAAATTTTAAAACCTTACATTTTGCAAGATTGAATTCACATTCCCGATTTCCGTGCCCAAGCACTCAATTTATTCAAGTCTTCTTTTAAGGCCATAACATCTTCACAACTGTTCATGGTTCGTCCCAACTTTGCATCATCTGCAAACAACTTAATATCTCCATCCAGATCTTCACCTATATCATTAATATACAAGTTAAACAGTAATGGCCCCAAAATAGACCCCTGAGGCACTCCACTAGTGACTTTCCTTTTCCTGGATATCACTCCCCCATACACAACTTGTTGATACCTATCAGATAGCCAGTCTCCAATCCAATTCACTAGTCCAATATCCAATCTGCTCCACTATCAGATTATCATACAATTATTTATCAAAAGTCTTTGCAAAATCTAAGTATACTACTGTGTATCCATTTCCTTTGTTCATTGAAGCTATCACCTTATTGTATTAATTAAGTAGATTATTAAAACATGACCTCCCTTTAGCAAATCCATGCTGTCCATCAAAGATAATACCATTTTTATCAACCTAACTCTGGATCCTAGTTCTCACAAGCTTCTACAAAAACCTAACCACAACACCTGACACACAAATAGGCCTATAGTTTGATGCTCGAGTTCGATTGCCTGCTTTATGAAGTGACACAGTCTTGCCCTCCTTCTACTCATTAGGGACTTGACCGAGTGCAAGACTCGTATTAAAACAATATGTCAAGACAGGTGTCAACTCCCTGGCACATTCCTGCAGAAGACATGGTGATATATTATCTAGCCCACAGCCTTATTAATATCTAGTTTACTCAACTCCCTATACACCTCTTGCTCACTTACAGTCAGTCTCTCTTCCCCATCATCTACTGCTCTCAATCTCTCCATGAAGTCACATTCACAAGATTGAAAGAACTTTATTAATTGCTCATTAAGTATCTCCACCACACATTCTGCAACAGCTGTCTTTATACCATTTTCTCCTATCAAAGAAACCATTCTTTCTTTTGCTGGCTACATATCGAAAGAACTCCTTAGGATTCTTTTTGGCTTCATTAGCTAACTGCTGTTCATACATCTCACTAACTACCCTCACCAACCAAGTCACCCTCCTTGCCTGGTCTTTGTAGACCTCATGGAATTGGTTATTTTCACTTCTCTTATTCTGCCTCCACAATTACATCCTCTGATGAGATGACCAAATCCCAGCCCTTCAATCCTCATGTACCCTCTGTTACATACTGTCTGAGGTAGTTATCCCTCAAAAACTCAAGAAACTAATTTTCTTTACTTCCAGTTGCGATCTCATCATTCCAGTCTATATTGCCATAATTAAAATCACCCATAATGATCACTCATTTCTTATTTGCTTGGCTAATTTGATTATACATTTCATAGTCACTACCATCCACATTTCCTGGTCTATAACAACATCCAACCAAGTATTTCATTCTATTCACCTCTATCTCACACCATACACAGCCTCAATACCACTGGCATTATTTCCCTCTTGCATCTCTACTTTATATGGCCATAACATTTTTTCTATCATCAATAGCACTCCTTCTTCCTTTTTACCCCTTCTCTCCTCACGAAACATATCATACTATTCCATCTCTATTCCTGTCAGGATGTCGTCCTCTTCCAACCATGTCTCACTTATTCCGACAATCTTTGGGTACACAGACGAAATTAATGCAACCATTTCATCTGCCTTGTTTCTTATACTTATAGCATTTGTATACAGACACAACAGCTGATTTCTGGATCTACAGCTAGTTCCACTGATACCACTCACTGAATGTGATCTTTCCATGCTCAACTAGGGCTATTTGTCTTTCTGCTTATTCATTTTAAAACCCTTTTCAATTCCAACTGTTTCCTCTTGATCCCAGCTCATCCCATTTTTTTCTTGTCTACACATGCTCTCACCTCCTCTTGGAGCATCCACCTTTCTCACGTTGTGTACTCCTGTCCACTCTGAGCCTCCCTGGTTTCCTGCTCCTCTTGCACAGCCATTCTCTCATTTTCTATACTCATGCCACTCACTTCTTCATTCATAACCACCTCTTCAATCTCTCCTGTCTTACTCGGGTGTTGCGTGAATGTGCAAATGAATTGTCAACCCCTCTTACCTGGAAATTTAATTTAAGTTTGAACTCTGGTATGGTCCCTAGGGAGTGGAAGTTAGGCAAAGTGGTTCCTTTGCATAAGGGTGGCTCTAAAACTGCGGTAGTTAATTACAGACCAATCACCATCTCAGGAGTAGTGGTAAAAGTATTGGAAAAGTTGGTTAAAGACAAAATTCAAGAATGGGTGGATCAGGAATATGATACTCTATAGAGGCGAACATGGTTTTGTTAAAGGTAGATCCTGCCTTAGCAATCTATTAACTATTCATAATAGAATAACATCCGAGTTGGACAAAGGAACTGGCTACACAGTGGTACTTCTGGATTTTGCTAAGGCTTTTGACAGGATACCCCATAGAACACTGTTACGCAAATTGGAGCAGATGGGAATGGATATTAAATTGGTGATATGGATAGGAGAATGGCTCAGGGAGAGATACCATAAGGTGGTGTATGGAGGAGCCGAGTCCAGAATGAGGCAGGTGACCAGTGGTGTACCTCAGTGCTCTGTGCTTGTGCCAATGTTGTTTAATTTGTATATAAATGATATAGGAAAAGGCTTAAAGGGAGATATTCAGTTGTTTGCTGATGATGCAAAGTTGTGTAGTGCAATAAAAAATCAAGCTGATGTTGAAAGTTTGCAGGAGGATTTAAATAAGCTGGTAAAATGGGCAAAAGAAAATGGATGTCAGTTCAATGTGGAAAAGTGTAAAGTCATGCATTTTGGGATTAAAAGATTACCAGCTGTGTACTACATCGATGGAAAGGTACTCCAAGAGATTGATGAGGCTAGGGACTTAGGGGTATTGGTAGATAGGGAGATGAAGTTCAGAGGACACATTGCTAAGGTGTCCAAGATTGCACATAGGATTACTTGGTTGTTGAGAAACACACTGACATCCAGAGATAAAGAGGTTATTATTCCCCTTTATAAAGCATTGATACTTCCACATTTGGATTACTGTGCTCAGGTCTGGTCACCTGGATTCCTTGGAGATGAGGAGGCTGTGGAGAGGGTTCAGAGAAGAGTGACCAAGTTGGTGAGTGATATAAAAAATGCTCCCTACATTGATAGATTGAGAGCTTGTGGATTGCAGAGATTGGTTGATAGGCGAAGAAGAGGGGATATGATAGAAACATTCAAATTACTAAAAGGTTTTTATAGGATTGATGCAGGGGAAATGTTTCAGCTGTGTGATAGTGATGGAAGAACAAGAGGTCATCTCTGGAAATTAAAGAAGAGTGTGGTTAACAAAGGTGTCAGAACAAGGTTTTTTGCCTGGAGAGTGGTGAATGAGTGAAATTCATTGCCTGACTTAGTTGTGAGATCTTCGTCTGTAAATGAATTCAAGAAGAGATATGACAGATATTGTTTTGCTAGTTTGGGTCTCCCGCGATGAATCTACTGACTCCATGGAGATACCCGTAATAATAATAATAATAATAATACTCTCCTGCTCTTCCACATCACTTCCCACTTGATCTGATTCATTTTCTAAACTCACTTCTCTACCTTCCAGCAGCAGTCTCTCTAAGTGACTCACACCATAACCACTCGAATGCAGTCCATCGCTCCCATACAGTTCACTTCTTCCTTCAAACTCATTTCACACATTAACAAACTGTACTCCCATCTCCTCACACATTTCAGCCAGCATATCATTCATAATCTTTGCTCTCCGCCTCATCTCACCACAGTCATTCCTAGGCAACACACTGGGGCTCTTCTTACACGCATCCGCCATGCTCGACTTACGAGCCATCTCATTCTGTTGCACTCTATAAAGGTAAATTAAATCTACGTTGTTGACTAATCTTTTTCTTAGCCTTACCTCTAGTGGTAAAAAAAAAAAAATTAAAAAAAATTATATATATATATATATATGTAAACATTAAAATAAATAAATGAAAACTACAATAGACTCTGCTAAAGTCCTCATGTACTAAGATTTTTCTGATATTGTACAGTTCATATTGTTATGCTAAGATTTCTTCTGGATTTGTATAGTTCAGGTTGCTATTGAATGTTCCGAAAAGAAAAAAAATTCTCCAAGTCTTCTTGCATTGAAATTTTTCTTTGTGCTTGCTATAAAGGTTTCAGATGGGTCCTCCACATTCTTGGAATGGTTAGACCATCATTTTTATTCAGATTTGGATTATTATTATTCAGACCTCCATGGAGTCAAAAGACTCATTGTGGGAGGTCCTTCCTAAGAACATAAAGTCTGTCAAGACTCATCGAGGGGAGGTCCCTACTAAGAAACACAAAGTCTATCATACCACTCCTTAAACTCATTGACCGTTCTCGCTCTCACCACTCCATCACGCAACGCATTCCACGGTTCAACCACCCTCCATGAAAAGAAACCACTCCTCACCCTCTTGCTCACAGTTTCCTTTCGTAACTTCCAGGGATGGCCTCTTGTCATCACTCCTTCCTGCTGCTCAACCAAGCGAAAGAACTCCCCAGTGTCTATTCTGTAACCACCTCTCAACAGTTTAAAAGTCTCAATCGTATCACCTCTCCTTCTTCTATCCACCAAACTCTGCAGTCCACATTCCCTCAGCCGATCCTCATAACCAAAATTGTACAGTCCTGAAACCATCTTTGTCATCCGTCTTTGTACCCTTTCCACAGTTAATTTATCCCCTTCAAATCCTGGGGACCAAATCTGAGAACAATAGTCCAAGTGTGGTGTGATCAGAGACTTATACAACGGAATGATAACCCTCTTATCTCTGCAGGTCAGTGTCCTTCTCATAATTGCAGCAATCCTCTGTGTTACCTTCACCATCTTTGCAATATGTCCCCTAAATTTCAGGTTTCTATCAATCATCAACTCCAGATCTCTTGTCTCCCCTACTTCCTCCAGTATAACTCCTCCCATAGAGTATGCAGCATCCCATCGATGTTTTTCCAAACCTCAAGACCTTACATTTTGCTGCATTAAACTGATACACCCATTCATTTGCCCATCTATCTATCTTATTCAAATCCTCTTGCAGGCCTACCACATCTGCACTATTACTAATAATCCTTCCCAGCTTCACATCATCCGCAAACAATTGAATATCCCCTTGCAATCGACTGGCAATGTCATTGATATAAAGGTTAAACAATATAGGTCCTAGTACTGAGCCCTGTGGGACTCCACTTGTAACACTCTACCTCCTTGAAACTGCTCCACCATACACAACTCTCTGATACCTATCAGACAGCCAATCCTGAATCCAGTTGACCAATCTGACATCTAGACCCATGTGCTGCAACGTAAATATCAGCTTATCATGTGGCACCCTGTCAAATGCCTTTGCTAAGTCTAATAAAATTGCAGTATATGCCTTTCCCTCATCTAATGTTCTTGTAACTTTATTATAAAAGGCTAGCATATTGCTAAAACAAGAGCGCCCTAAAAATCTATGTTGACTCTTACAGATAACATTACCCTCATCTTCCCAATGCTGTATACGTCCCTCACTACTCTCTCCAAGATCTTAATAACTACTGATGACACACAAACTGGCCTATAATTAGACACTTCCAGTCTGTTACCACCCTTATGCAATGGAGCTATCTTACCTTCCTTCCATTCCCTGGATACCTTTTCTGCAGCCAGACTTTTATTGAAAAGCCAGGTTAAAGGCACTGTCAGTTCCCTAGCATGTTTGAGCATTTCACATGCCTCTTTGAATTTCCTTTTGAACCAGGTTTTGGTGCGGTGTAGGGACTTACTGCACCGGCATATTGAGGTATTAGGTTTTTAATTGTTTCTTCTGGCCACGTATTAATGGATTTAATTAATTCAGTTGTGTGTTTTTTGTAGGTGTTGTGGTCCAATACCAAATGGTTCATGAACCATTTGGTATCGGACCCCAACACCTACCAAATGGTAAATTACAACCCAACATAACGCAACAAAAAGAAAACAACTGAATTAATTAAATCCGTTAACACTTGGCAGGAAGAAACGATTAAAAAACTAATACCTCAGTATGCCTGCGCACCCAGAATTTATGGCCTGTCAAAAGTATGCAAAACAGACACACCATAGTCTGATTATGGAAGGAATCGACAGCCCAAATTACCACTTAGCCAAAAAAATTAACAGCCACACTCATGGAATTGTAGGTCATTCCCCTTCCTACATAAAAAGTACCCAATCAATGATACTATCTTGCTCTTACAGAACATATTTCCACACGACATCACGAACCTCTTTGCCCACGTACTCCACTCCGGGTATTTCATGTGTAAAAAATTTTTACACACGAAATTTTTACCTTCAAAAAGAGGGTACAGCCATGGGCTCACCACTTTCCTCCCCAATAGATAACTTTTATATGAAAGACTTTGAGCAACGAGCACTAGAGTCTGTGTGCCTAAAGCCGAAAATTTGGCTCAGATACGTCGACGATATTTTTGCCATTTGGCACCACGGCCGCAAAGCACTAAATACATTCCTTAGCCACCTGAACAAACAACACATGCACATCCAATTCACCATTGAAATAGAAAAAAACAACTCTCTTCCATTCCTAGATACACTCGTCACACATCTTCCTCAGGCTGTCTCTCCTTCTCAGTCTACTGCAAACCTACACACACAGGCCAGTACATACACAAAACTATTATCACCACCCAACACAAAAACTAAGGGTCATAAGCACCCTTAAACACAGAGCTCAAACCATCTGTTCAAATGAACAAGCTCTTAACCAGAAATACGAGATCATCAACTATACCTTTATAAAAAATGGATGCAGTAAAAAAACCATCCACAAGATCCTCCACAGAGATACCACTAAAAACAAAAAAAGATTTCATGAATGCTATTGCCATACCACATATTAGAGGCATTTCTGAAAAAATAGACAGAACACTACAACAAATACAACATCAAAACCACCTTTAAACCCCCCGACAAAATTAAGACACCTACTCAGTTCTTCCAAGGATCTTCTGCCACACCTAGCCCACTCAGGGGTTTACAAAATGCAGTGCACATGTAACATACCATACATAGGAGAAACAGGACGAACCATCCGAATCAGGAAGGATGAACACAAACGACATATTAAATACCTCCATTTTGGAAAAACCGCCTTTCTGACCACGCACTCCAAACATACCAGAGAATTGATTGGAAAGGTACTAAGTCCCTACACTGCACGAAAACCTGGTTCGAGAGGAAATTCAAAGAGGCATGTGAAATGCTCAAACATAATCCAAATCTGAATAAAAACAATGGTCTAACCATTCCAAGAATGTGGAGGATCCATCTTCAAGCTTTATAGCAACTACAAAGAAAAATCTCAATACAAGAAGACTTGGTGAATTTTTATTTTTTATTTTATTTTTTTTGGAACATTCAATAGCAACCTGAACTGTACAAATCCTGAAGAAAATCTTAGTATAACAATGTGAACTGTACAATTACAGAAGAATTTTAGTACATGAGGACTTTAGCAGAGTTTATTGTAGTTTTCATTTATTTATTTATTTAATTTTTTTTTATCACTAGAGGTCAGGCTAAGAAAAAGATTAGTTAACAACGTAGATTTAATTTACCTTTATAGAGTGCAACAGCATGTAGCTTGGTTCCTATACACATGCATCCTTCTGATGATGACCTCGATACAAGGGTCAAAACTTCAAATGTTATTTTATTAATAATTAGTAAAATAATCATTTCAACACGTGTGTTTTGTGTCTCTAAATTCTTAAATATGAATAGAAAGTCAGTTGTTTTCTTTTTCTATTGTGAAATTTATTTTAGGATGTTGGCTGTTAAGATGCACTAAAAACATGTCCAGCATGTTTGGGCCATGAAGCCAAATTCCAAACATATCATCAACATAATGCAGCCAGACAATTCTTTTAAGTGTAGCTATATTGAGTGCTTGGTTTTTTTTCAAAATGTTGCATATAGAAGTTGGGTGTGGGAGGGAGAGGGGAAAGAGATGAACCCATAGTAGTCCTATTAAGCTGTTTATATATTTTTCCTTTTCAAATGAAATAACCAGAATAAATGGTGAAATTGAAGTTCAATATGTATGATCCAAATAATCGGCATCTATTTTTAATTTCCATGAAGATGAATTTGAAAAGTATGTTGCTTCATAATGTAAATGAATTCTATTCAGTTATATTAGTCAGGAGATCCAAAACATCATTAATAAACATACATTCATTTGCTAGAGATCCACATCTCAAACTGTTCCTGGAAAATTCACAAGATGTTTGTGAAGAATGTAGGAAATGCTTATCACATCTTTGAAACTGGTAAGAGACGCAGGTGTGGTAAGCATGTTACTGGTTGAGTGAGACTTCCTTTCGTGAGTCTACTGACTTTATGAAGGTCTGGATATAACACAGAAATAAATTTGCAGTAAATTTCAAAAATATTTTTTGTAGCAAAGCTGACATAGAGAAAGGTTCAGAAACTGTGATGCTTTGTGACAGGATTAGTGTATGTGTGAGGATTCAGAAGTATTGAATGGGGAGAAAAAAGTTATTTTTAAGTATTTTCACTTCCCCACCCCTTCAGGACTACTGATTCCTTGCCCACACACATGCATGGACCTAAACATGCTCTAGCACTTTCACAAAGTGTCTGAAAGGAACTGATTATCACTTAAGAATGATGCTTAACGACTGTTTTATCAGTATGTTTCATTTCAGACAAAACAGGACATATGATTGTTACAGTAGCATATGGATTATCTCATCTTGTCTTTTGTGCTAGTAGGCATATATCTTTCCATATTAAATTGTATTGTGCTTAGTTTTTGAGTTTCTATTCCATGTAATGTTCATGTTTTAGATCCATTTGTCAATATAGAGAAAATGCACCAGTTTAAAACTTCTTAAGCATCATGGTAATTGGCTTTTGATTATCTATAATATCGAACCTTAATTAAATTCATTAATTGATATCCTTAACATTGACAACACGTTCTAGCAATACATTCTTCTCACCCACCAACCTTAGTGTACAAAATCTCTTTCTTACTTCCTGTTTGCCACACCTCTACACTACTTTTAGGATGACCTCTTGTCTACCTCATATTTCTGAAAATTAGCCTGGTTTGAACAAAAATGGTTTGTGAGAGGTTTCACCAATGTTTGTTACAGTGACACACAACCAGCTTCTTATCTTTAAAATATCATAAAAGAAATGTGACATGTACTCTTTACTTGCAATATAACTCCAAAACTTTAAATCGCCTTTGATGATCACTGACAAACCTTTAGTTTTAGTCATTTTCTGAAGCACGTTTCTACCAATATAATACATCTTTTATCTCTACCCTCCAAAATATGCCTTGCACAAGCTAAAGTCTATTTAAATCTTCGTGAAGGAAATTAATATCAGCATCACTCCTTATAACTAACTCTTCACAAATTTGCATCATCAGCAAATGACTGAAGATCAGTTCACATGACCCATCATTAACAAATAAGTTAAACAGCAGGAACCAAAAACAGAACCCAGCACACTACTGGTTCCTACTGATACACTAACCTATCCTTTCTGAGACATTGCTTTTTTCATACACAACTTCATGGTACCATTAGGGAAACCATTCTCCAAACTGCTAGCCAGTATATTAAGATTCACACCTTTCCCAGCTTGTACAACTTGTCATGTAACATTCCATCAAATGAGTCTCAAGAATCCAAGATTATCAGTGTGTAAGTCTCTCTTATCCAGTTTCATCACCATATCATATTATTATTATTATTATTATTATCCTCATGACCCCATAGAGTCAGAGACTCATCTAGGAGGTCTCTTTTGTCATACACAGCTCATCATACTGTGCCTTAAACATATTCAAATTCACTGCAGATACCATGCTCTCAGGCAATTTCAATCATTTCACAACTCTCCATATATTGAAATAATCTTCAAATATTTCAATCATTCACAACTCTCCATACAAAAAACCTGATTCTCATTCCCTTGCTCACACCCTCCTTGTAGAGCTTCCAGAGATAACCTCTTGTTCTCCCCCAATCTCCTATCTTATGAAAAATCTCCTCAACATTAATCCTATAACAACTCCCTTACCAGCTTGTACAATTCTATCATATCACTCCTTTTCCTCCTGTTAGTGCAAATTACATCATCTCAACCTTTCTTCATATTCAACATTCAAGAGATCAAAAACTATTTTGGTCAATTGCCTCTGGACCTTTTCCAAAATCTCTTCATCCTTTTTAAAATCAAGTGACTAAATCTGTGCACAGTTATCCATGTATGGCCTAATCAAGGCCTTATACAGTGGAACTTCTACAAGCCAGTATCCTCGACATCATTGCCAGATTTTTTTGTGTTTCCTCGCAATTTTGGTAGTATGCCCTCTAAAATATAGATCCTTATCCACTACCACACCAAGATCTCTTATTTCCTCCATCTCCAACAATAAATCCCCCCCACCACCAAGAGTAAATTTTATATCCCATCTTTGCTTTCCAAATTTTAAAACCTTACATTTTGCAACATTGAACTATATCCTCACTCACATTCCCATTCACTCAGTCTGTTCAAGTCTTCTTGTAAGACAATATCTGCTTCTCTTCCTCATAGATCCCAACTTTGCATCTGCTACAAACAACTGTTGGATTCTGAATGAAGAGAAATTAAAATTATTAATACTCCTTTCAGAATCCAACATAATCCACTATATCAAAGGCTACATTTGTAGATATTATTTAATGTAAATTTCTTGTTATAAACTATTATTCATGTAATTACCTTTGAGTTTTTTTTTTATTTAATTATTTAATCTAGGATATGTATTAATAAAGTGAAAGAACTCTGTATAAAAATAACGTTCAGATTATTTTATTTATTCCTATATTAATAATAGAAGAATTTGTGTTCATCATATTTAATTATATTATTTGAATTGAAAAATAACCTTTTATTTTATTTCTGTATGTAAAAGTATAATGTTATGTAATGCTTATGCTTATCTACTGCTCTAATTGTTGTCATGGAGACGGAGTTAAAAGTAGAAAGCGCGAGCGTAGTAGTGCGTGAGTTATCGATATGAGATGGAATTGATATGAGCTAGATGGTGAGAACAAGTTTTGGTGGGAAAAAGCAGTGAAGGTATATAAACGGAAAGCGAGAGTAAACGAGAGGAAAAACAGGAGCAGTTGGTCGGCAGTCAGTCAGCACTAGAACTAGGGAACTAGGGACTGAGTACAGTTGGGGCACTCAGCATAGTAACGGCACTGAGAACAGTACAATAGAGATGAGGAAATAATTTATTAGCAGCACGGAGTTAAGTAAGAGGCTGTAGTACAAAGAATTAAGCTGTAATCAGATTACGAAGGATCGAAATGTAAATTGACAACTCAGAATATCGACATAGAATTCTGAAGTTAATGTTGTTTGTATTCCAGAGCTTTCAAGGAAGATTAGTAGGAAGCTGATTCTATTGCAAAGTAATAAGTGAGGAATAAGTGAATTATCTAGTGCAAGTGTGTCTGCATTTGTGATGTGCTGAAATTAAAGATTAAGTTAATTTAAAGAAAATTACTTTTGAAATGTGTAGCTCCAGTGTGATAATTAACTAAAGTTTTAAGTGTGCCTCAGTGAATAATATGTGCAAAGATTTATTCCGGTAAGAACAGTTGTACTTTATAGTATTTTAGAGTGAAGTTATAAGAGTTATCTCCTTCTGTTAAATCCTAACATTAACTGTGTTTATGCTGAAATTAGCCGAAGCTAGAAGATTAATAGTCTTCCCCCCTTAAAGTGATAGCTATCTCTTGACTGAGCTATGTGATTTCTGACTAAGGGATAGATAAAGAATACAATTGTTAAAATATTTGCTGTGAATTTCAGTGATATTGAACTTTAGAGCCATCTTTGGTTATTAGGAAGAAATTAAATTTTAAAGACTCAATGTTTAATACCAAGAGTTGAGTGAATGTTATGAGTTGTTGAACAGAGTTAATTTTGCATTATCTTGTATCCAATGTATGCTTATGTATATATTATATAACCTTGCAGTAAATGTTTTGTTTTATTGATTTTAATTTGTTGTTAGCCTGATTCTTTTCCACTGCACTGTTCATAAAATTATTACCTAGCGGGAACCTAAAATGTTAATGTAAAATTCGGCCTATATATAAACATTAGACTCTTAAAGTTAATTAATATTTGATTAACTATTTTACATAGCCTAATCTGAATCTAGGGTGGTGCCGTATAATAGAAATTTCCCTATATTTGGATTAGTAATCAACATACAATTAATTAACCTTAATAAGAACAATGTTAAAACAAGATGGCGGATCAAAAGACAGGAAGGACGATCCAACACAACTGAATATCCTCATCCAAATCTTCCTCAATATCAGTAACATATAGGTTAAACATGAATGGCCCATAAACAGAGTCCAGAGGCACACCACTAGTGACTTTCCTCTTTTGGGATATTGCTCTCCTGTACACACAACTTGTTAATACCTAAGAGACAGCCAATCTCCAATCCAGTGCACAAGTCTAATGTCCATTTGCTCCAGTTTGACTATTAACTTATCATGCATTAATCCTTCAAAAGCCTGAATTTTCTTTGATTATTTTCACTTCCAAAATTCTCTATCATTTGCTTCCATTTTAGTAATTACACAATATCATTTATATTATTATTACTATTATTTTTATTATCATTGTACCGGCACTTCCATGGATTCTGAAGACTCATCGCAGGAGATCCAAACCATCCACACCATCTATCATACCTCTTCTTGAACCCATTAACAGACAAAATACTGACAACTGAGTCTGGCAACCCATTCCACTAATTCACAAATCTGCAAGAAAAAATCTAATCCTCACACCCATACTAACCACACCTTAATTCAACTTCCAAGGATAACCCATTGTTCTGGTGCCTGTAGCCAATTGCTGAAACATTTCCCCTGCATCAATCCTATAAAACCTTTTAAGCAACTTAAATGTTTCTCTCTTATTCCCCCTCTTTTTCTACTAACAGCCAATTTCTGCAATCCACACACCTTCAATCTATCCTCATAGGGAATATTCCACAGACCTCTCATCATCTTGCACTTTCCTCTGTATCTTCTCCACAGCTTCCTCATTCCCCACGAAACTCAGGAGAACAGATCTGAGCCCAGTAATCCTGATGTGAGCGTATCAAGGCCTTATAAAGAGAAATAACTTCCTCATCTCTACATCATAACGTTTTCTTGAATAGTCAAATAATCTTATGGGCTACCTTAGCAGTCTTAGATATATGTCCTCTAAACTTTAATTCTCTGTCTACTACCACCTCTAAATCTCTAGCTTCATCTGTTTCCTGGAGTACAGTTCCGTGAATGTGATACACAGCTTGTAATCTATTTATCCCAAAATGTATAACTTTACATTTCTCCACATTAAATTGATACCCATCATCTTTTGCCCATTCTGACAGCATATTTAAATTGTCCTGCAAGTCTCCACATTCCCCTTGATTAACTATCACTCTAACTAATTTTGCATCATCAGTAAACAACTGAATACTTCCTTTCGGGTTATTTCCCATATCACTTTTATGCAAATTAAACAGCAATGGTCCCAGCCCTGAACCTTGCTGCACATCACTTGCACATCAAAAACAGTCACCTGTTTTTGCCTCAATTCTTCCCCTCCATATACCACGTTTTGATATATGTCCAATAGCGACCCTCCTATCCACAACCAGTATTCATATCCATCCCAATTTGTTATAATTTGCATAACAGAGTTCCATGTGGCATTCGGTTAAATGCTTTGCAAAATCCAGCAGAATCATCATGTAAATATTTCTCTTATCCAACTTAGCTGTTACTCCACTATAAAAAGTTAGTAAATTACTAAGTCATGATCAACTCTTCACATATCTCTGTGGCCACTCATAGAATACCATATTCCTATTCATCCAATCCTGGATTTGCTTTTTGACCAATTTATTCAGTCTTGAAATACTGATTAGTCTGTAATTTGCCACTGCAGTCTTAGACTTATGCAAGGGAATTATTTTCCCCTCTTTCCACTCCCTTTGTACTCACCAGAGCTGAGACTTAAAGAGCTTAGTCAGAGGCATTGCCAGTTCGTTTGCACATTCTCAAAAAATCCAAGCTGATCTTCTTCTTCTACAGCTTCTCCCACTTAATTGGGGTCACTGTTTGTTATGAGTCTCCTCCACACCTTCCTGTCTTGGGCTGTCACCACATCCAAGTTCTTCATCTTCAAGTCCTCTTCTACCAGCTCCCTCCATCCAAAAAACCCAAGCTGATACCCCATCTAATTTCACAGCTGTATTAACATTGAAATTCCACAATATCCTAAGAACCTCCAATTCGTCTACCTCTGATCCCACATTAGTGTCTCTCACATGTGTTAAAGCAGTAACCTCACTGGGATGATATATCCTTGCAAAGTGGTCACTCAGTAACTCAACTATTTCATCTGCTTCTCTCACCTAATGACTGTCATCACTCATTAAGGTCATTCTTCCTCTTACTTGCCATGTAACAAAAGAACTCTTTTGGATTTTCTTTGTCCTGCTCAGCAAAATTCTGCTCGTAAACTGATTTTGCCTTCCTTGCCATGCTCTTCACCTTTCTTGCCAAAGCCCAGTACTGTTCATGAGTTTGTTGATCACCTTTCTCCTTATATACCCTCCACAGCATTTTCCTTTTTTTTTTTTTTAATTTGATGCTTAATGATATTATTCATCCATCTAACTCCTACCTGATTAATCCTCCTTACCTTAGGTATACAGTTTAACATATCTTCCTCAAGATGCCCCCTGAACCATCTCCCATGCACTCTAACATCCTTCCCTTGCAGGGTTTTATGCCATGGCTCAGCCTCGAGCTTCCTCCTAAGCTTGTCATAATCACCTACTTTGTTATTCCATGTATACCCCCCCCCCCTTCTTGACAGAATATTCCTCATGTTTTATAATCTCCCTAGTTAAGACTGCATGGTCACTTTCCCCAATCAGAAGCAATGTGGTCACTTTGATTATAGCTATCTCTTCTGATCCTATGACCAGGTCCAATTCACTCATACCCCTAGTCCTCTCTATCACATGCTGCCTCAAGTAATTATCTCTCAGTAGATGTATAAATTTCTATTTCTTTTCTGCCATGTGATCTTTCTTCCTTCCAGTCTGTATCTCCATAATAATCACTCGACCTCCATTTCTTATACTAATTTGCCAATGCATATCTTCCAAATCATCCATGGAATCCCTTAGCCTGTAGCAACAACCAACTGTATATTTTTTCTTACTGGCCTTGATCTTACACCAGACTTCTTCAAATAAACAACCACTCTCCTGCCTATCTCCCATTTTTTTGGCTGCAATTCATCTGCTATTATCAGCAGTTCCTCTCCCCCCATATTTTCTCTATTTTCCATAGAAATACTAAACTCTTCACATTCTATCCCTATAACCACATCATCTGCTGTTAGCTATGTCTCACTGATGCTTTTACTTTTGGCAAGGTTGCGCTAACTAATACCACCCCCCCCCCTCTTGTTCCTGATAATTCTGGCATTACTATATGAAAACTGCATCATCCCTTTAGTCCCCCACCTTTACTTTCTGAATTGACAACCCTATTGAATATTTTTGCTTGAGAGACTAGATTCTGCACTTGGTCATTCTCGCTTCATGGGTGCCTTCATACAAACTCAACAGCTCCCATATTAATTGCTTAAGTTTACTTGAATTTGTGCTTCAGCATGCTCGGTGAACAAAGCTCTCTCTAGACACCTAACACCACAACCATTTAGATGTAGTCCATCAGCATTATACAAATCCTTCTTTCCATCCAATACTGACTACAGATCCATAAATCGTACATCATTCCCTCTATACAACATATTTATTGATTTATTAGCTACAAATGCCCTCCTTCCCAGTTTGCCTCTATCATAGCATGGAAGGAGACTTACAATCTCCACCTTCTTGCTTGTCATTTTTGCCTCTTCTAGCAACTCATTTACAACCTCCCTCATAGGATGCTTCTCACCTCTCAAATCATTTGTGCCAACCAAGACAATCAGTTCCTTCACCTTATCTTTTTGCATCCGGATAGCATGACTAATATCATGAATTTTTGCACTAGGGAAACACGATTTTGTCACACTTTCAGTTGGGAAGAATTATAAGTAGCACTGCTGATGTTAATTCTCTTCAGGAAGATTTGAATAGAATTATTAGTTGGACAAAGGAGTGGAGTTGTAGTTTTAATATCAGTAAGTGCAGAGTGTTATATTTCAGAGTGCTGAAATATAAGGCTCTGTACTATATCAATGGTGCTGTACTGCAGGAAGTGGATGAGATTAGAGATTTTTAAGTGATGATTGATAGTGGACTGAATTTTAGAGGGTGTATTGCTAGTGTTTGCAAAGGCTTCACATTGTAGTGTTACTATGACAAGAAGTGCTTTAACATGTAGGGATAAGGAAGTGATTGTGCCACTGTATAAGGCACTGGTCAGACCACATTTGGACTATTGTGCTCAAATCTGGTCACCTTGTTTTTGCTGTGGTGTGGAGACATTGGAGAGGGTCCTGAGGCAAGTGACTATGACAATGTCAGGACTTGGGAATGCTGGCTGTGGAGAGAGGTTAAAGAAATGTGGATTACAGTTTGGTGGTTAAGAGAAAAGGAGGTGATATAATAGAGACATTTAAGTTAATGAGAGGATTTTATCAGATTAATTCAGAGGGGATTATAAAAAAAAGTAGTAGGTGAGAGAGGAAGAATCAGAGGTTATCCCTGGAAGTTACTTAAAAGTGTGCTGAAGAGGGGGTGTCAGGAGTAGATTTTTTACATGGAGAATTGTCAGTAAATGGAAAGCATTACCGGAATGTGTTGTTAATGCAAGGAGAGGAGTGTTAAGGAGTGTAAGATTCTATATGATAAATATGTTGTCAGTTGAATGAGCCTCCCACATTGAGTCTGCCAACTCCATTGAGGGTGTAATAATATTAATAATAATAATTAAGTACTCCCCTCTTCATTGCATTTCCATACATTATTTTCTCCTTAACGTGATTTTCTTGTTTATTTGCTTTGTCTTTATTATTAATCTGCTTCATCCTGTTGCAGCTCTGCTAATCTCTTGCTGCTTCTGCAATTTTTAAATTTTGCTTTATATTATTTATACATTTTATACCATTATGATATATTGTAAAGTGCTTGTTAAATAATTTCACTGTATCTTTTGCTGCAATCTCTATTGCCATAATCCTTGTTACCTTTCTTCAATTATTCTTTCTCTTGCTTGTCACATAGTGGAAGAATTCCTCTTAATTTTCTTTGTCTTGACTGACCAATCTCCTCTCATGCTGTTCTTTCTTATTCTTTACTGCTTGTCACATTTCTAGCCTGCATTTTATAATTCTCATTCATCTGATAACTACTGAATGTCTTGTAAATCCTCCATAATATCTTTTTTTGCATGCTGCTTGCCTGATTTTTCTGTTTATCTATTAGACTCCTACCCTATTTATGGATATAACTCTTGGTATACATTTATGCATTGATTGTGTCATATGTATCCTAATCAGATCCTATATGCTATTAACCAATTTTCTTTCCCCTAGCTAATCAACTCATGGTATTGATACTTGTTGACTACAGAGTTCCCCATAATTGCTCCCATTATGCCATCTATTCCATTTTGTTTAATTTGAGTCTCGGGTCTGGGTTAGTCCCGAGGGGGTGGAAAGAGGGGAAAATAGTTCCACTGCATAAAGGTGGTTCCAAGACTGCTGTTGTAAATTACCGACCGATTAGCATATCAGGAATCATTGTCAAGGTCTTAGAGAAATTAGTCAAGAAAAGAATACAGGATTGGATAGATGAAAATGGGATATTGTATGGGGGACAACATGGTTTTGTGAAGAGTAGATCTTGCCTCAGTAACTTGCTCACGTTTTATAACACAGTGACGGCTGAACTGCATAGGAGTAATGGGTTTACAGTAATACTACTGGACCTTTCCAAGACTTTTGATAGGATACCACATATCACCCTAATCAGTAAACTGGAGCAGATGGGGATAGATATAGGATTGGTGAGATGGATAGGAGGGTGGTTGAAGGAGAGATACCAGAGAGTGGTTTATTCAGGAGTGGAGTCTAAAAGATGGCTTGTGACTAGTGGAGTGCCACAGGGCTCTGTTCTTGGACCACTGCTTTTCAATTTGTTCATCAATGATATAGGAAAGGATTTGAGAGGAAGTGTTCACTTGTTTGCTGATGAACAAAGTTGGGTAGAGCAATTATGAGTGCACAGGATGTCAAAATTTTACAGGATGATTTGGATAGTTTGGAGGACTGGGCTAGGAAAAATGGATGTCAATTTAATGTGCCAAAGTGTAAGGTTATGCACTTTGGGGTGAAAAGAATAGCAGCAGTATATCACATTGGTGGAACCGTACTCCAGGAGATTGATGAGGCCAGGGATTTGGGAGTGTTGGTGGATAGGGAATTGAAGTGTAGGGGGGCACATTGCAAAAGTGACTAAAACAGCTCACCAAATCACTTGGCTTCTGAAAAATACTTTTTAACATGCAGAGACAAACAAGTTGTTGTTCCTCTGTATCGAGCCTTGATAAGACCCCATCTGGACTACTGTGCCCAGTTATGGGCACCAGGGTTTCTTCGTGATGGGGAGGAAGTGGAGAGGATCCAGAGACAAGTGACCAAGATGGTGGCAGGTCTGTGGAATGAACCTTATGAGAATAGGTTGAAGATTTGTGGGTTGCAGAAATTGGTCGATAGGCGAAGGAGGGGTGAATGATTGAGACATTCAAATTACTGAAGGGTTTCTATAAGATTGATCCAGAAGATATTTTTGAAAATATGACTGGTGGTGGGAGGACTAGGGGCCATGAATGGAAGCTGGTCAAGAGCGTGGTTGACAAGGGTGTTAGAGCTAGGTTTTTTACTTGGAGAGTAGTGAATGAGTGGAATAAGCTTCCAGAGTCTGTTGTGGGTGCTATGACCGTAAATGAGTTCAAGGCAAGGTATGATAGATACTGTGTGAATGTCGAATAGTTGTTCTTGACATGATGTTAGGGCCTCCCTCGATGAGTCTGTCGACTCCTTGGAGTTGCCCGGAACAACAACAATAATAATAATAATAATAATATTCTTGACGAACTCTTCCCTTTTTGACTTTCCAAGCTAGTGTCATGTAATCATTCTCACAAACTATTGACAGCATTGTAACCTCATTCCTGTGAGAATATCAGGATATCACCAAATCTAGCACTCTAAACCTTGTGTTTCTTTCATCACATGCTGCTTATAACAGTTATGTCTCGGGAACTCAGCAATTTCTTTCATTTTATTTCTGTGCACTATCTACTTCTCTCTCTCTCCATTCTTCATTCCTATAATTAAATTCTTCCAATTAGGATTACTTTCCTTTTCTATGGCTATTGAATTTGCTTAAATTTAAGTGTCTTTGATGATTCATAATAATGCTTTTACAGTATAAACAACACTAGTAGAGCAAAAGAATGCATTTATTAAACTCATTCTTATTACTCCTTCACATAGGATCAGTGGTCCATTACATAGAGGTTTATATAGAAGTTGTTATAGATTTGAGAGACTATATTTAGAATCAGCATTAGTGATGAAGTACCCTCTCAGCCTCAACAAGTATGGTTGCATTAATTTACCAAAAATCTAGGAGACTCATTTTAAGATCTGATGGCCTGACATCTCTAAATTAACGTTATGGTTGCTGACCTGTAGAGAGTGCTATGTAAGGACATTAGTTCTGTTGTCAATTACAATTTAGATTGTTTTCCTCAGTTATGTAGTTTCGTGCTGTGTGTCTATCACAGTTATAATTGTGTTCTGATGAAACTCTTTAGAAAATCAGCAAAATAATACATTTAATAAATGTATTTTTTTCTTCTCTTGGTGTTGTTTATACTGTAAGACATTATTATGAATGCTGTCTATATTATTCTTTCTGTAATAACATCATGTTAGATATACTGTTCTATTAATTTCAACCTCACACCAAAAATCTAAAAATCTTTCCAGTAGGATAGGATAAGATGGAGAAAAGAGAAGAGGAAGTACTATTAATATTATTCTATATCCATCTTTAGCCAACCAAGTTTCACACACATTCCAATTATCTTTGGGTGCAGGGACTCTGAATTACAATATAAACCTAATTTATTTATTTATTTTATTTATTCTTATGGCAAAAGCAGCTACAGGTCAATGTCCAGACCAGAAAGCCAATGCAGGGCCTCATCTGTCACCTCATGGTTGTCTTGGAGGCCACCACCATGAAATTGGCACCTTGGGCAGTCATTCACAATATAAGTGATCGTCTGGGCCACAGGGGAACAGTCACAATAAGGGTGGTCTGATAATCTCCATTTATGCAGTAGGCAGCCACATTTGCCCTGGTTAGTTCTGATCCTGTTGATAGATGACCAAATCTTCTTAGGAAGGGCAAAACCAGGCTGCGGAGCACAGGGATCTTCAACCAGGAAACCATTTGTTGGAAGATTGTTGGACCAGTGTTCTCTCCACATGTCAGGTGTTGATGGTAAGGCAGCTGAAGAGAGCTTGTCCATGGACCAGAAAGGATTTCATGATTTTAGAATTAGAATATAAACCTAATGATCCTGTCCTACTATCTTTGTGATTATCACCAACACTATTGTAGTACAACTTTCTCCCCACTCTGACAAACTGTTTCCCTGTTCCTTACTTTGGTTTTCATTCTTATCCCTCTCATCCTCACCATACATTCCATCTTCTATCTGTCCTTCCACAACGTGCTTTTCAATCTCTTTCTTCGATCCTTAATCACTCTCACTTTATCCTGACTGTGTGCACTCACTCACTACAATCAGCAGTTGCTCCAAATGTGCCACATGAAACTCATTTAAATGCACTCAAACTGCCTTAAACCTTTCCAACTTCCCATCAAAGTCACTCCACACATTTGAGGCGTCTTTTTGCCTCAGCTTTGCCATCTTATCAGTATTATCTCTGCTCTGCTTCTCATCTTACTTTTATGATACTTGAGTGCTATGTTAACCATGTATCCCAAGAATGTTGTTATTCTTCACATCTCACAACAATTTTCTCAAATCCCTTTGCACATTCTTCTTTTCACCTTGCAAGTCATTTGAGCCACAACCTCCACTAGCCCTGATTCCTGTTCCTTCCTTGTGAAGCCTCAGTTATTTGATTTATTGTGCTACCTGGAAAACAAGTTTTATTCATACTGTTATCCATTATCTCTAATGATTGAATTCCATACAGTGCCACATGATTATCCTTTGCTTCATTTTACTAACTGTCTCCCTCTCATTTCCATCAGCCAAATTCTTACCTTAACGTTTTGACTTATATTTGTTAATGATATTTTCATTGTAATATTAATAAGTGTTTAGTTTGCACTCTCGAGTGCAGAGGTTAGATTTGTGATCTATATTGGTCAACTGTCCTCCATAAATTGGTTGAGATTCAGGAGCTGGGTATGGTGGTAACTTTTACAAATAGTGTGCAGAATACACAGCTCATTGCTGATGTGATGACTTGCATAGTGAGAAGTTGATGCAAGGATGTACACCAGCATAGTTGGCTGAGATGATGAATGATTTTAAGGCATGATATGCAAGGCTTTTTGGCACCTCTTTCATTTGTTTTTACTCTGTTTTTGAAACATTCTTCTTCACACAATTTTCCCCAAGACCCAACCTTCAGTTGGTGAAGAGAATATCAGTTTGTTCCTTCTTTGTTTTTAACTACTTGTTCACACACACACACACACACACACACACACACACACACACACACACACACACACACACACACACACACACACACACACAGTACTGGTATGTAATAAGTTTCACAACCTATTTAGTGGGGAGATGAATTTGGTTGTCCCATGTTAGACCACTGTCCTGCCTAGTGGAGGTCTGAAGTGGTTTGAAAAGTTCCATGTTTGGTCTCCTTAAAAATCCTTAACCTACCCATGGTATGAATGTACTATAGATTCACAAATAAACCTTTCATGGGTAAGATCCACATAAAAAAAATAAATAAATAAAAAGAGTTTCCTAAGATGACTTTCCTGAATCCAGTGATGTCCTGATAAAATAATAATAATAAGAAGAAGACTCTCACTGGTGTTTGTTGATAAGAATATTTCTTTATCACAGTAGATTTGAGCAAAGAATCAATTGTAGCATTACTACTTTTTTTTATCTAATTTTTATACACCTGTGTTCTTTTCAACTGACATAGGGACTTGGAAATGCAGTGAATAATGTATATACTCTATAATCAATACTCAAATTTCACTTTGTAATTTAATGACAGAGTTATTATGAAATAATGCTACAGAATATTGAAAAGATTTTAATATAAGCATTTTTTTATTTAGAAAAAGTATCATATTTATTTTCAAATTAGAATTTGCTTTCTTTTACAGGCTGTCTTTGATTGTGTAGTTACTTCCTTGAAAAATGTCTTCAACATTCTTATTGTGTACATCCTGTTTCAGTTTATCTTTGCTGTGATAGCTGTGCAGTTATTTAATGGCAAGTTTTATTACTGTACAGATACGTCTAAATTGACGAAGGATCTTTGTCAGTAAGTAATGTTGTAAACAAGAAAAAAAAAAATTTATTACTGTTTTATTGCTGCAATGATTGTTCCAATAGAAAAGAATATAACCAAAAGAAAGTGTTTATATCCAGTAGTTTGCAGTTCGAATGATTCAGTTATTAAGATATGAGAGTCTAACACCATTACTGCATCATTACCAATTCACAATCCACAATTTTCTTCCCAGTTATTCTACTACCATATGTTTTAGATCTTTGAGTTTTTACTTTTCAAATTTCTAAAGCCATTGTGCTAGACACATTTGTTAAAGGGCTTAGTGAACAAGTTTGCTGTTCTGAAGGTTAGTAGTGGCTAATGCCTCAGAACAGCAAACTTGAGCATATGCCTAAAAGGGGAATGAAGAATAATAAGACTCTTCTTCTTGGGATTTCCAAGTATATTACATGATTGTAATGCTTAGGCAAAACATATTTTGTGATCAGCATACTACACATTGCATCAAAGATTAGCACCAACAAAAATAGCATACTCCACATTGCAGTGGCCAGAACATTAGTTCTGCAGTGGAGTATGCTGATCTTTCAGTCAGCAGAAACATCTGACTACACCTTCATATTGGTGGGCCTGTTAATAGCCCTGGTTATGTATCCTAGCAACAAGCATTAGGTCATCAGACTGGAGAAAACGGTCCAGGAATGAACTAAATCAATTTAGTTTTTCAACAGCTTCTTAATTAGATTAAAAGTATATAATATTAAGGATATTTTTTTCCCTCTGATAACATTTTAGTTTCCCTTAATGCTATTTCTCTGTCAGTGTCTATGTGGATTTCCCAAAGCCATTAGACATTATCCACACTCAGCTTACTATTATTATGGAGTCACTATGAAGTCAAAAGACTCATAGCAGAAAGTAATACACACACACACACAAACACACACACACACACGCACACACACACACACACACACGCACACACACAAAGCTCGACAAAACATACTTTAAACTCATTCTGCATTCACCACACTCTCAGGCACTGCATATCTCTCACAACTCATTTTCATGCACAAAACCTGCTCTTCACTCCCTTACTCAATACCCTTTTTATACAGTTTCCAAGTATAACCTCTTATTTGACTATTACTCCCATTCTGTGAAAACTTCCATCCATATTAATCCAGTATCAATTTATCTGGTTTTACTGGTCTTCCCTCTCATCCTCCTTGCCAGCCTAGTGGTTAGTGTATCCACTCTCCAGGCAAAAGGCTGCGGGTTCAAACCATTCGGAATCACAAACATCCATGCTGTGGGCATGGATGTTTGTGATTGTCTGTGAAAACACTAGTGGTGGTAGTCGGCAGTAGATGGCATTGGTGTTAGATGATGAAGGTTGGTGGAGTAGTCAGACGTAGAGTTGTATAGTTGATGCCCTCCCTCGATGAGTCTTTGGACTCCCTGGAGGTGTGATATAATAATAATAATTATTATTCATGAGGCTTTGCAATTTGCATTCCGAATGATATAAGGCATGACGGTGAAAGTGTTTTAGAGGTGGTAGAAGGAGTGAGTGATGGTGGATAATATATGAATGAGCGTATAAAAATAATTGTTGAAGGGAATGTGGATGATGTGCAATGGCAGTAAGGAGAAAAGTAGACTAATGCAGAATCTAATAGATAAGCTTAAGGGATGAATGTTATTCATAACTTATTTTAAAGTAAAATAAGTAAATAAATAAAATATAACAACACCAAATGAACTATTGCTGGCTTATATTTTGCTGGATTTCAAACCAGCATCTTCAGAGCACAAAGTGGCAGCATGTTATAGTTTACACTCAATAATGAGTAAGTGAAACAATTCAAAATGTAATGGGATCTAAAGTCCTAATTTGTGCCTTCAAATGCTGAAAAAAAGAAGTATTACAACTATGTAAGGAGTTGATCTTAAGATAAGAGTCTTCCAAATTTCTGGCAAATTAATGCAGCCATACTTGTTCAGGTTAGGAAAATTCTTCATAGCTATGGCTGACCCTAAAAATAATCTTTCTGACCTGTAATGACTTCTAAATAGTATTTAGAAGTCATTGAAGTGTGTGAAGGGATGTTGAAATCATGATCTGTGTCCTGACTTGCCATAATAATGATGGTAGCAAATGTAATTTTTTATGTTCTCCAAGGCAAATGTTAATAGATTTTCCTGTCTGCTGATAGTAGGCCAAGTCACAGTCATGAGAAACTTCATACACTTCAGGATATGCTAGAGGATGGAATTTTTCCTTAGGAGAGTGCATCAGAGTTGCTAATTTAGCATGCAATTTAAATGTGGTACAAAGGCCATGTTTTCTTAATAATACTATTCGACCACAGATGCTAGACCTGCAGCTGGCAATGTGCTAAGAAGAGTCAATTCATGTTGAAGAAAGGAATAAGGTGATGTATGAATTCGTAACCAACATGCGAAATCGCATGCTTTATACATAAAATTTTCCAACTGTCATACAAGCAAAATAGTTCCCACTTTAAAAACTAGAATTTTCATAAAAGAAAAGCTAATTTTCTGACATATAATAATAAACACTCATCCCACGAAAGAATTGATTATCCTATTATTGGAAAGGATTCGCCTTCTTCTGCCATGTGCAGAAGTGTCGAGGGGGGGGGGTCTCGCATCTGTGGTCACACAGTACTTTGGCTCTCTTTTCTGATGTAATCTGACATAGGGAATATGAATAGTGATGTTTTATTCTTGTGTGTTAGAGGAGAGAGAGAGAGAGAGAAAAGTAATTGACTGTGTAGTATTTTATCTATTTTGTGGGAATTGTAGCATTGTCTGAGAAAATATGGTGAAGATATTTAAGTTAAGTTAATTTAAGGAAGGAGCTGTATCATTAATACAAATCACTCTGGCTCTGTGTGTAAGTGTTTATAGAATACCATACTGTTAGCTAGATGATGTCATTGTATCTTCCTGTGTGTGTGTGTGTGTGTGTGTGTGTGTGTGTGTGTGTGTGTGTGTGTGTGTGTGTGTGTGTGTGTGTGTGTGTGTGTGTTGGCTTTCTATAAATAGAAAAAGATAGCAAACTATTTGAATGGCAGGTGACAAATGTGTCAAGAAAAGGCAAACAGTTATTAGATTATTTTTCTATTGTGAAGTGAATTTTGGGATGTTGGCTGAAAAAAGCATCCAATGTGTCTTGTTCATGAGGCCAAATTGCAAACATATTGTTGTGTGTAAACTATAACATCTGCTTTGTTCTCTAAAGATGCTGATTTGAAATCCAGTGAAATATAATAAGTTATTATATTTTGCCATTAAAGTAAGTTATGAACACTAATACAGAGTCCTACACAGGACATAACTTAAGCTTGAGCAACTGAAAAACATTTGTGATACAGTAGATGGGGGATAATGAAAGAAAAAGTGAATGTCAAGAGAATAAAAGAGAGAAACTAAGAGTAAAGAGAAGGTATTGTACAGAGATTCTGCGATAAGATATTTGATGAGAATATGAAGAAAGAATATCTCCCAGGTGCAGATATCATGGATGTCAGTGAAATGGTTAGTTTACAAAGAGGACAGATAAAAGAATAGATTATTTTGGAAAGCACAAATGATTTGAAAGGTGGTAAATATACAAATACAGAAGATATGAAAGGTTTTCTGGAAGAGATGGAAAAGAAGAGTTAGAAAGTAAGGACTATAAGTCTGATGCCGTAGCATAATAGGACTGAATTAGAAAGAAGTGTTATGATTGTGAATGAGTCACTGAAAAGAATGTGTTGGTGGAATGATGTGCAGTTTATAGATATACAGAGTGAACTGATGGATAGAAAGACTTGTAATGCCTGAGGGACAACATGAATGGTTATGGAGTTAGATGCTTCAATAAAGTGTTGTTTAGTGAGAGATTGGAAGTGCAAAATCAGGGAAGCTAGAGGTTACTGGCAAGCAAGTAAGCTATGCTCTTAGAGAATACAGAGGAAAATGAAAGAAAGTGAAACTGTGTAAAACTAATTAAACAAAAGTCATGAGAAGATTTTGGTATGAACATAGAAAATAAATATCAGGAGGGTGGCAAAATATTCTGGAGTTTATTGAAAAATGCTTAGAAATGGAGGAAATGAATAGTACATTAAAAGAAATCAGAGATGATAAAGGTGACATGAAAACTGAGGATAAAGATATTCTAGATGTCTGGAGTAATTACTTTGAAAAATTAAATGGAACAAGCAATGACAGCATGGTGGTAGAAAACACTCAACAGGAATGCAATCAGGAATACATATCCATATTTTAAGTATAAAGTATGGGTGAAATTCTTCTGTTGCCTGAAATGCAGAAGGGCAGCTGGAGTGGATGATATTTGACTAGAAGTGCTGAAATGTGGAGATTTTGCAGCAGTTGCATTGTATAATTCACAAGGTGAACAGAGGGTCAAGTTCCGGATGATTAGAGTGTAGCTCTCATTGTGCTCACCTATAAAAGGGTAAATGAAACTGAATATGAAAATTACAGAGATATTTCTCTGGTGATTGCTCCTGGTGAGATTTATGCAAGTATATTTGAAAAATGGCTAAGAAAAACTGTGGATGAAGAACAAGCTGGATTCAGGCCAAATAGAGGATGTCAAGATCTGATTTCACTTCAGGACAAATGATTGGGAAATCTTGGGAATATAACAGAGATCTGTATTTAAGTTTCTTACATCTGGAAAGGGCATATGACAACTTGCCAGGAGGAAAGCTTTTCAAAATGCTACAGTTATTTGGTGAAAATGGGACATCATATCGAGCAATATATAGTCTCTATTTGAGTTATAATCAGCAGTTAAAATTTAAGGAAGGGCAGGAAGATGGTTTGATGTTAAATAAAGGATATGCATTATCTCCTCTGTTATTCATTATCTATATGGATCACATTATGAAGTAAAGTGGTATTAAACCTGATATCAAAATTCATTATATTAATCTCAGCTCTGTACTTTATTCTCCAGATTGCATACTTAACCTCTTTATTTATTCATTTCAAACTTTTAACCTGACTCTTAGAAAACATGGATGTTGCTTCTACTAGATAGGTCGTGAATATTAACCAAGTCACATTGATCCCCTTTTCACTCAATTACTTATTTCATGATATAGATGCAAGCTGTCTCCTGTGCTTTTTATATTCACTAGCATTGTAGCTTTACATATATTCTTTCCTTACAGAAATCCTCATAATCACTCTCACCAACCAGAGGGAGATTTGACACCTAATTTACAATGACATCCTCTCAGGAGATGATCAGATTCAAGTCCCTTGATCCTTGTATGTTGGTACTCAAAAACTTAAGAAATTCAATTTCTTTAGTCCTAGATACTATTTCTTCATCTCAGTCTGTATTAGTACATTATTATTATTATTTGTCACCTCCAGGGAGTCCAAAGTCTCATCAAGGGAGAGCATCTACAACTCTGCTTCCACCACTCACAATCCACCAACTGACCGCAACTGCAATACATCAATGCCATCTACTGCCAACCACTAGTGTATCAACAGACAATCACAAACATCCATGCTCATGGTGGAATTCGAACCTGCAGCCTCTTGACTGGAGAGGGACACGTTAGCGTGTCCCTCTCCAGTCAAGAGGGACTGGAATGGTCTAACCATTCCAAGAATGATGGTCTATCCTCCACATTCTTGGAATGGTTAGACCATCATTTTTATTCAGATTCAGATCATGTTGAGCATTTCACATGCTTCCTTGAATTTCCACTCGAACCAGGTTTTGGTGCATTGTAAGGACTTGGTACCTTTCCTATCAATTCTGTGGTATGTTTGGAGTACGTGGTCAGAAAGGCCGGTTTTTCCAAAATGGAGGTATTTTATGTGTCGTCGGTTCTTATACACATGTATCCTTCTGATGATGACCTCAATACAGGGGTCAAAACGTCAAGTTATTATTTTATTATTAATCAGTAAAATAATCTTTTCAACACGTGTGTTTTGTGTCCCTAAATTCATAAATATGAATATATATATATGTTTGGCTAAGTTACTAATACATTTCATTGTCACTGCCCTCAACATATCTCTAGCGACATCCAATGAAATATTTCATTCTATCCATGTCCATTCTTTGTTTATTATTCTTTATACTTATTAGTCTTGAAGATTCTAGAAAATGAATTACCCTATTTTTCAGATGATACGATGCACCAGACTATAAGACACACCCCAAATTTATGAGACAATTTTTAGAAAAATATATTATTATATAAAAATATTCAGAAACCTTAAATTTCATTTATTATTACAATAACTTGTACCAGCAGCATTCAGTCCATCTTCACTTGTCTCATTACCTTCACTTTTTGTATTATTGTCTAAACTATTGTTATCACTCTCTTCGAAAACTAAGTCATCTTCAGTACCATCCATCGCGTTACTTATGCTGCATTTTTTAAAAGACTTAATAATCGTCTTGTCCATTCAAAACTGCATACACTCTCCCACTAACTATTATTTATGCCAATAAAGTTTTCCTATATGAATCCAAGACTTCCTACCTTCAGACCATAAAATATGCCCCAATTCTAAGTCGATTTCTCTAAGTAAAAAGGTGCATCTTATGGTCCGAAAAATACAGTGCATAAAATAAATAGAACGATTCTGAAATGCATTTATAGGTTGGAGGATTCAAAAAATGAGATTAGCAACAGCAAATATAGTCAGAAAATTCATATGGAATTTTCTGGAATAATTTATTCAGTTGCTGCTTTGCTTGCTTCCCAACTAATATCTTCAGACCATAAATTGCAACTGTGATAAGACACACAGAACTCAGGCAAATTGTCGTAGCAGTTCAATCTGTAGCCAAAGAAAGACTAATGTCTTATCAAAACACCTTTAAATGCTACAACAAATCAAATTGATTCAGAAAAGTCAAGCTATATTTGGTCTCAGAATGATTGGCTCCCAGATTTTAGGCAAAATAATGCAACCATGCTTATTGATAGAGCACTGATTTATAGCTGGAGGTAATGGATATGAGGAGTATGCTAACAGTTGGCAGTGGTAGTAAGAACAAATGACTTCAATGTAAATAAGGAGAATGTAAGATTGGATATCAGGAGGTTGTTGAGAAGGATCAAATATAATAGTGTATATGAAAAATAGTCTAGTGTGTTGCCCAGGTATAACAGTGGTAAGATGAGGCAGTGAGCAAGAAATGGGTGAAGAGAAAAGAAAGGAGCTTGTTAATGTGTGTGGAAGGAATTTGAAGGAAGAATTAAACTGTAGAAGAGTGATTGACTGCGTTTGAATCATTTTGATTCGAGTCATTTGGAGAGGCTCCTATTGAAAGGAAGAATTATGAAGAGAATATATCTGAGCTAGAAACAAGCAATGTGAAAGAGCAGGAGATTAAGGAAGGAGAGATTGAAGTGGTGGTTATGGATTAAGATGTGGGTAGCATGAGTGCAAAGAATGAGAGAACAACTGTGCAAGACAAAAAACAGGGAGACTCAGGATGGACAGGAGAACACAGCATCACAAAGTGTAATGTTGCAAGAGGATGTGATTGCATGTGTAGACAAAAAGAGAAGGGAATAACCTGGGATGTAGGGAAAAACAGTTGGATTTGAAGAAGTGAGATACTTCATACTTTCACGCAGATAGAATGAAATACTTCATTGCATTGAAAGTTTATTTTTCACTTGGTTAGACTATAATAAATTTAGTTTAATCCGTTATCCAAGTGTGAGCAAACAAAGTTTGCACCTGAAAATATCTATAGGACTGGGGTAAGGTGGTAACAACACCAGGGCAACTCCTTGCAAAGGTGGAGCAAGATACCATCACTCCTATCTCAGTATCTCCCATAATGCAAAACACATCTCCTTGTGGGGTGTTGTTACCACCTTACGCCAGTCCTGAAGATACTTTCAGGTGCAAACTTTGTTTGCTCACACTTGGATAAAGGATTAAACTAAATTTATTATACTTCATTGCATGTTGCTGTGACCTAGCAATGAGGAGGGTGGTGACCAATAAATGTATAATCAAATTCACCAAGCAAATAGGTTAATGTTGGATGATTTTAATTATCCAACATTATAGATTGAGCAATATAGATTGAGAAGACGAGATAGCAACTGGAAGTAAAGAAATTCAGTTTCTTGAGTTTTTGAGCAACAACTACCTCACACAATATGTAACAGAGGGCACACAAGCTTTGATGGTCTTGGGTTTAATCATCACATCAAGGGATGCTATTATAAATGAGATAGCAAATGTTGGTGAGAGTAACCATGAAGGGATGACCTGACTGATTGCCATCCATGTGAGGACTTCCATGAAGAAAGGATGTATATGGAACTACAAGGCTGGTGATTATGAGAAACTCAGCAAATAGCTTGCAGCTGTAGCATGGAATGAGAAGTTGGTTGAAAAGGTGATCAATGCTGCTTGAGTGATATTCAAGAACTGTCTAGTAGAAGAAATGTTTAAATGTATTCCAAAGGTCAGAAAGTTAATTAAGGTAGGTGTGAAATGTATGAATGAAGATACTAAGCATGCAATATAGCGAAAAAGGCATTATAGAGGCAACATAAGAGGAGTGGTAATAATCAACTTTGTGATAAATACAGAGAACAGGCAAGGAGAGTGACTTGGTGGGTAAGGGTAGCAAAAGTACAGTATGAGCAGCAGTTAGTTAATGAAGCCAAAAAAATCCTAGGGAGTTCTTTGGATATGTAGCCAGGAAAAATAAGAATGATTATGGTAGGATGGATTTGATTGATTAAAATGGTATAAGGACAACTGCTGTGAAGGATATATTTCAGATATTTAATGAGCAGTTCATAGAGGTCTTTCATCCTTGTGAATGTGACATTATGGAGAGTTTGAGAGCAATGGATGATGAGAAGATAATGACTGTGAGTGAGGAAGAGGTATATGGGGAATTAAGCAAATTTGATATATGGGACTGGATGGTATTTCACCACGAGTTTTGAGAGAATGTGCTAGGGAACTGACAGTGCCTTTAACCTGGCTTTTCAATGAAAGTCTGGCTTCAGCAAAGGTGCCCAGGGAATGGAAGGAAGGTAAGATAGTGCCATTGCATAAGGGTGGTAACAGACTGGAAGTGCCTAATTATAGGCCAGTCTGTGTGTCATCACTAGTTGTTAAGATCTTACATAAAGTAGTGAGGGACCTTATACAGCATTGGACAGATGAGGGTAATGTTATCTGTGAGAATCAACATGGATTTGTGAAAGGGCGCTCTTGTTTTAGCAATATGCTAGCCTTTTATAATAAAGTTACAAGAACATTAGATGAGGGAAAGGCATATACTGCAATTTTATTAGACTTAGCAAAGGCATTTGACAGGGTGCCACATGATAAGCTGATATTTACGTTGCAGCACATGGGTCTAGATGTCAGAATGGTCAACTGGATTCAGGATTGGCTGTCTGATAGGTATCAGAGAGTTGTGTATGGTGGGGCAATTTCAAGGAGACAGAAGGTTACAAGTAGGGTCCCACAGGGCTCAATACTGGGACCTATATTGTTTAACCTTTATATCAATGACATAATCAGTGCATTGCAGGGGGATATTCAGTTGTTTGCAGATGATGCGAAGCTAGGAAGGATTATTAGTAATAGTGCAGATGTGGTAGGCCTGCAAGAGGATTTGAATAAGATAGATAGATGGGCAAATGAATGGGTGTGTCAGTTTAATGCAGCAAAATGTAAGGTCTTGAGGTTTGGGAAACATCGATGGGATGCTGCATACTCTATGGGAGGAGTTATACTGGAGGAAGTAGGGGAGACAAGAGATCTGGAGTTGATGATTGATAGAAACCTGAAGTTTAGGGGACATATTGCAAAGGTGGTGAAGGTAACACAGAAGATTGCTGCAATTTTGATAAGGACACTGACCTGCAGAGATAAGAGGGTTATCATTCTGTTGTACAAGTCTCTGATCACACCACACTTGGACTATTGTTCTCAGATTTGGTCCCCAGGATTTGAAGGGGATAAATTAACTGTGGAAAGGATACGAAGACGGATGGCAAAGATGGTTTCAGGACTGTACAATGATAGTTATGAGGATCGGCTGAGGGAATGTGGACTGCAGAGTTTGGTGGATAGAAGAAGGAGGAGAGGTGATATGATTGAGACTTTTAAACTGTTGAGAGGTGGTTACAGGATAGACACTGGGGAGTTCTTTCACTTGGTTGAGCAGCGGGAAGGAGTGATGACAAGAGGCCATCCCTGGAAGTTACGAAAGGGAACTGTGAGCAAGAGGGTGAGGAGTGGTTTCTTTGCGTGGAGGGTGGTTGAACCGTGGAATGTGTTGCCTGATGGAGTGGTGAGAGCGAGAACGGTCAGTGAGTTTAAGGAGTGGTATGATAGACTTTGTGTTTATGATAGACTTAGGGGGGGGGGAACCTCCCCTCGATGAGTCTTGACAGACTTTAGGTTCTTAGGAAGGACCTCCCACGATGAGTCTTTTGACTCCATGGAGGCCTGAATAATAATAATAATATAGCTGTTGGAGTTGACATTTGCCTTGACATATTGGTTTAATATGAGTCTTATATTGCATTAAGTTCCAAAGGAGTGGAAGGAAGGCAAAATCGTACTGCTTCATAAATGAAGTGAAGAATTTAAGCATCAAATTATAGGCCAATCCGTGTGTCAGGTGTTTTGGTTAAAATGTTGGAAAGGCTGGTGAGAATCAGGATCCAGAATTGGGTTGACAACAATGATGTTTTCTTTGATGGACAGCACGAATTTGCTAAAGGGAGGTTATGTTATAGTAATCTATTTACTTATTACCATAAGGTGACAGCAGCATGCGATTAGGGTGATGAATACACACTAGAATAGTTAGACCTTGAAAAGATTTTGATTGATTACCACCTGATAAGTTGATAGTCAAAATAGTGGTTGGAGTTGGACATTAAACTAGTGAATTGGATTGGAGAATGGCTGTCTGATAGGAATCAACAAATTGTGTATGATGGAGAAATATCCCAGAAGTGAAAAGTCACTAATAATGTGCTTCATTATTATTATTATTATTATTTGACACCTCCAGGGAGTCCAAAGACTCTTTGTTCCCTTCCAACTACTAACTGTGCTCAAACTTACTTAACTGAGCCATTAGTAGCAGAGGCTCTACCAATCGGCCAACCTTTGCCGGCATAGGTTTGTATTAGGGCCATTGCTGTTTAACCTGTATTTTAATTATATTTGGGAAGTTCAAATGTCAATATACAGTTGTTTGCACACAATGCAAAAGATATGGGTGACTGAGTAAATAGACTGAGTGAATGGGCAAGAGAGTGGGGATAGCAGTAAAATATAAGGTATTATAATGTGGAGAACAATTTATCCACTATCACCGAAAGATCTCTTATTTCCTCCACCACCAATAGTTTATCCCCCACCAAGTGTAAATTCTACATCCCATCTTTCTTTTCCAAAATTTAAAACCTTACATTTTGCAACATTGAAATTGCATCCCATCCCCATTCTTGTAACCATTCACTCAATGTATTCCAGTCTTCTACTAAGGCCACATATTCTCTACACTTCATTGTTCGTTCCAAATTTGCATCATCTGCAAACAACTGAATATCCCCATCAAATCCTCATCAATATCATTAACATACAGGTTAAACAGCAATAGCCCGAAAACACCACTGAGGCACACCACTAGTGACTTTCTTCTTTCAGAATATTGCTCCCCCATACATAACCAGTCTTCGATCCAATGCACTAATCTAATATCTAACCCCATCCATTCTAGTTTGACTATCAAGTTATCATGTGTTAATAAAAAGTTATCAAGCCATTGCAAAATCTAAGTATACTACATTGTGTTCCTCTCCTCTGTCTAATGAAGCTGTCAACTTATTCTAATAATAAGTAAGTAGATTACTAAAACATGACCTCCCTTTAGCAAATCCATGTTGTACATCAAAAGTAATACCATTGTTGTCAAGCCAATTCTGGATCCTAGTTCTCACCAGCTTTTCCAACACCTTAAGCACAACATCTGACACACAAATAAGCCTATAATTTGATGCTTGAGATCTATTATCCCCCTTAGGAAGGGACACAATCTTGCTCTCATTCCACTCCTTTGTAACTCGATCCAGTGCAAGACTCATTAATGGTGCCTCGAAAATGCCCTTTCCTCTGTAACGCATGCTTAATCTCTTCATTCATCTATTTCACACCTACTGTATTTAACCTTCTGCCCCCCCCCCCCAGAAATACATTTAGACATTGCTTCTACTATGTAGTTCTTGAATATTCCAAAAGATGCATTGATCTCTTTTCCAGCTAACACCTCATTCCATGCTACACCTGCAATCTGTCACCTGAGCTCCTCATGATCACCAGCCTTTTAGTTCCACATATACCTTTTTCTCACAGAGATCCTCACATTGCTGGCAACCACCAAGGAAAGCACTTCATCGTCACTCTCACCAACTGGAGGGTGATATGACATCACATTTATAATTACATTCTCTGATGAGAAAATCTAATCCAAGACCCTCAATCCTCATGTGTCCTCTGTTACATACTGTCTGAGGTAGCTGTCTCTCAAAAACTCAAGAAAGTCATTTTCTTTACTTTCAGTTGCTATCTAATCATCCCAGTTTATATTGCTATAATTAAAATCACCCATAGTGATCATCCTTTTCTTATTTGCTTGGCTAATTTAATTATACATTTCATATCACTATCATCCACATTACCAGGATGGTAGTGATATGAAATATCGCTGCCACTATTTCATTCTCAGCTTCTCTCTTTGTATGGACTTAACTCTTTCTCTATCTTCAGTAGCACTCACCCTCCCTTTTTACCCCTTCTATCTTCACAAAACATATCATACCTTCCATCTCTATTCCTGTCAGGTTGTCATCCTATCCAACCATATCCCACTTATTCCAACAATTTTTGAGTGAACAGATTCAACTAATGCAACCATTTGATTTGTGAAAAGTTTTTCTTACATTTCTAGCATTTGTATATAAACACAGCAGTATTCTGTCAAATGCCTTTTGCAAAATCCAGCAGAATCATTGTGTAGCCATTTCCTATATCGAACTAAGCTGTAACTACATTATAAAAAGTTAGTAAATTACTAAGGCATGACAGACACTTCACACAATCAAAATCCCTTCAAAATCATTGTCTCCTCAGCATACTATGTGAAATGTAATTTAGCTTTAGCTTATCTCTTATATGATTATGATTCTTCATATGATTCTAATATGAAGGTCGAAACGTTGAGAAATTAAAATAATTATTTATAACATGGTTGTCGAGTCCATAATTTGTGCAAAATGAATGCTGATCACATAGTAACACTAAAGGAAAAAACACAGCAGCTTATTCCTGGATCTGTAGCTAGTTCCACTGACACCACTTATTTGATGTGACTTCTCCATGCTTAACTCGAGCCATTTTTTTTCTCCTTATTCATCTTAGAACCTTCTTCTTCTTAGAACTAGCTGTTTTCCCCCTTGATCCCGGGTCATCCCCTGCCCTTTTTTTTTGTCTACACATGCATTCACATCCTCTTGACACATCTACCTTTCTCACACTATGTTCCTTTGTCCACTCTGAGCCTCCTCGTTCCTTATCATTCTCAGTTTATAGAAAATCCACACATACAGGGAGATATTGTTGAGATGGGTGATGGTGTGATTGTTTGTGTAAATATCTCCCTGTATGTGTGGATTTTCTATAAACTGAGAATGATAAGAAACCATCTGAAAGATGTGTGAGTAGTGTATCCAGGAAGGACAGACAATCATTAGCTTTCAGTTCCATTGTAAAGTGGATTTTTGGGTGCTGGCTATTTAAATGCACTAAGAATGTTTCGAATGTGTCTGGGCTATGTGTCCAAATAGCAAACACATCATCAACCTAGCATAGCCAAAGCCTTGGTTTGAGCATGGCTATATTTATAGCTAGCTTTTCCAAGTGTTCTATGTAGAAGCTGGCTAAGGGGAAGGAGAGAAATGGGGAAGCCCATAGCTGTCCCATCTAATTGTTTGTATATTTTTCTTTACATATAAAATGACCTGCCTGTACTGTGAATTTAAATAGTTGAAATATATCAAGGGGGAAATTGCGACTTTAGTAAATCAAGGATTTCAATTAAATGGTACATTTGTGAATAGTGAGGTGATATCAAAACTCACCATTATGTCTGAACTTTATAAGGTATGGTTTTCTAAAATACTTTTTAGGTGGGTAGAATTTTTAACAAAAGAGGGAGAATTGATTGTGAGAGTGGCTAGTAGTTTGGCTAAATGTCTAGCAAATTTATATGTGGAACTGTTTATATTATCCACAATAGGGCATAAGGGTACCTTGTTTGTCAAATTTTGGTACTCCATATATCCTGGGTGTTTTAACATGGAAGGCCTTCAGGTTGTTAACTCTTTCTTTAGAAGGAAGTGACTTTGTTCAATAATTTGCATGCCTTATTCTTTTGCGAGTTTTTGGGATCCCAATCTATAATTTGGTATGTTGGCTGATCTTGGAGAAGTGTGTGTATTTTGCTTTCATATTCTGTTGAAATCATTATCACAGTTGTGTTCCCTTTGTTTGCTTTGGTTATGATAATGTGGTTATTATTGTGTAGCTCTTTTAGAGCAATGATTTCTTTATGTGGGATATTATTTTTGGGAGGGTTAGAATGGATTAGAATGTTGGCTACATCTAACCGAATGTTATTGGCTGTTGCTGGAGGCAGGTTGTATATTCCACATTCAGCAGAAGCCATTATTTTGCCATTACTCCCAAGTCAAGTGACTTTGTTCAATTTGCCAAATTGAACAAAATCACTTCCTGGCCTAAAGAAACAGTTAACAAACCCAAGCTCTTCCATGTTTAAACACCCCTGATATGGAGCACCAAAAATTCACAACAAGGTATACCCCTACGCTCTATTTTGAATAGGGCATATTTTCTTATCAGTCTGTGTTTTCTCATCTATACTGTTAAAATGTATGACGACCACGTAAGCCTTCCCGCACGTGTGTCTTCCCAGACACCACATTTATAATTACATCCTCTGATGAGATGACCAAATCCAAGACCCTCAGTCCTCGTGTGCCCTCTGTTACATACTGTCTGAGGTAGTTATCCCTCGAAAACTCAAGACTCATTTTCTTTACTTCCAGTTGCTATCTCATCATTCCAGTCTATATTGCCATAATTAAAATTGCCCATAATAATCACTCTTTTCTTACTTGCTTGGCTAATTTGATTATATATTTCATAGTCACTACCATCCAGATTTCCTGGTCTATAACAACATCCAACCAAGTATTTCATTCCATTTACCTCTATCTCACACCATACTGCCTCAAAACCACTGCTATTTCCCTCTTGCATCTCTACTATGGGCATAACTCTTTCTCTATTATCAGTAGCACTTCCCCTCCCTTTTTACCCTTCTATCCTCACAAAACACATCAAATACCCTTCCATCTCTATTCCTGTCAGGATGTCGTCCTCATCTAACTGTTTCATTTATTCCAACAATTTTTGAGTGAACAGACTCAATTAGTGCAACCATTTCATCTGCCTTGTTTCTTACACTTCTAGCATTGTATACAAACACAACAGCTCACTCCTGGATCTAAAGCCAGTTCCACTGATACGACTCATTTGATGTGATCTCTCTATGCTCGACTGGGGATATTTCTCTTTCTGCTTATTCATTTTATAATCCTATTCAATTCCAACTGTTTCCTCTTGATCCCAGGTCTTCTGATTCCTTTCCTTTCTACACATACTCTCACATCCTCTTGGAGATTCAAGGTCTGTGACAAACATGCACACTAAAATAAATCATTAGAAACAATTCAAATTGTAACTGAAACAGAACTAATGTTCTAACATGGCACTCTATTGGCCATATAATCATAAAGTTCATTTGGAAAAGTCAGTCTATCCTATCCTATAGTCACTATAGGCAGACCTATAGTGACGTATGTGTAGTAACAGTGTCTTCTTCCACATAATCCTATGTGGAAGCATATCCAGAGACTTGTCTACTAGTTGCAACTTGCCATATAAATCACCATGGATGTAATTTTGGTGTTTTTCTAAGCAGATGTTAACTGATCTACCAGTCTGCTCAAAGTTGGCAAAATTACACAAGAAACTTTATACACTCCAGGATGTGCAATAGAAGGAAGATAATGTTCAGCAGAATGGATGGACATAGCTAGCAGAATAAGTAGTTTGAAAGGTATCATGGAGATCATATTGCAGAGAACTTAGCTATCTTTTCTGATGTACTTTTAATATATGGGATGGGAATATTTTTGCTGTGATTGTGTGTTTTGGTTGTAGGAGAGATGGGAGGGGGGTGCATACGGTATTTTTTCTATTTTATATGGGCTGTAGCCATTAGATAGAAAGGTGTTGCAAAGGTCCCTGAGCTCAGTTTTAAGGTCTGTGTCATGAACAAATACTCCTGGCTCAGTGAGTAAATGTTTTGAGGATGCCAAACGTTTGGGAAGGGGATTTGGTGTGATTCCCTATTTAAATAGCTTCATATACCATCTACATTTACAGAAAAGTCCACACACACATTGTATGTGTGTGTGGACTTTTCTGTAAATGACAAAAAAGAAAATGAGCCATCCAGAAAGGGAAAATAATTCTTACTTTATTTTTCTGTTGTGAAGTTTAATTTAGGATGCTGGCTATTGAGATCTGCTAAAATATATATAATGCTTTAGGGCTATGAGGCCAAATAACAAACACATCATCAGAATAGTACAGACAGATCACTAGTTTGAGTGTAGTTGTGTTAAGTGTTTGGTTTTAAAAATGTTCCATGTAGAATTTGGCTATTGGGGGAGGGTGGGGGGGGACCCATAGCAGTAACTTCGAGCTGTCTATATATTTCTCCTTTTCATAAGATTTAACCAGAATAAATAGTGAATATGAATAATTCATTTATATCAGAGGGGATTTGTTACTTAATGAGGTCAAGGGTCTTTGCCAAAGGTACATTAGTGAAAAGTGAAGTAATGTCAAGGCTGACTATGATATCAGAATCTGTCAAAGTTAAATTTTTTATGAATGTTATAAAGCAGTGCAATGAACTTTTAATAAAAGAGCGAGAGTTTCTTTTGAGGGGGAAAAGTAATTTAGGTAAATATTTGGCTAGTTCTAAGGTGGGGCTGTGTCTACTGTCAAAACTATTCCCATCCAATATATTAAGGGTATATTACAAAAGATAGCTAAAGTTCTGTGCAAATATGATCTCCATGCCACTTTCAAATCATTCATTCATCTAATGACCTTCATCCATTTTTCTAAAGATCAACTTCATACTCTTGTATATCCTGGAGTGTATAAAGTTTCTTGTGCCTGTAATGTAATGTAATTTGAACAGAACGTTAGTTCAGCTAACATCAACCTTGAAGAACACAAAAATTACATTCATAGTCATCTGTGTAGTAATTCCATATACTAGCAGACCAAGTGGAAAAAGACCTTGATATTACATAATAGTCACTGTAGATCTTAGTTTTTTGTGTTTTTTTTAGAATTAGCATCTGCTATGAAGCACTCGCCAACTTTAACAAATATGGTTCCATTATTAAAGGAGTCTGAGACGAGAGGATGGAGAAAGTGTGTTTTACTAGAGATAGAATGAGTAGAGTGATTGAGGCATTAGATATGAGAAGTAAGAAAGCAAAAGAATTGGTAGCTGTATTGGGTACAAATTACTTGACTCTGAACAAAGAATATGTCAATTTGGATAGCAGGAGGTTATTGAGATGGATAAAAGAGCATTGTGTGATAAGAATGATATTAAGCATGTTGTTCAGATATGACAGAGTGAGATGAGATGAAGAGCAAGGATTATGAATGATATATTAGTGGCAATGTGTGAGGAGAAAGGATGAAGTGAACTGTATAGGAGCAATGGACTGTATTTGAGGGGTTTTGCTGTGAGTCACTTGGAGAGACTGCTGTTGCTGGATGGTAGAGAAGCGAGTGCAGAGAATAAATCTGATCAAGTGGGAAGCAATGTGAAGGAACAGGAGGTTAAGACAGGAGAGATTGAAGTGGGGGTTATGAATGAAGAAGTGAGTAGCATTAGTATAGAGAGTGAGAGAACAGGTGTGCAAGACAAACAGGGAAACAAGGAGGCTCAGGGTGGACAGAGGAACACAGCGTGAGAAAGGTAGATGCTCCAAAAGGGTGTGAATGCATGTGTAAATAAAAAAAAAGGGAAGGGGATGTCCTGGGATCAAGGGAAAACAGTTGAATTTGAAGACGGTTCTAAGCTGAATCAGGAGAAAAAAAAATGGCTTGAGTTAAGCATGGAGAAGTCACATCAAATAAGTAGTATCAGTGTAACTAGGAATAGATCCAGGAATAAGCTGCTGTGTTTGTATACAAATGCTAGAAGTGTAAGAAACACTTTTCAAAATCTAATGGTAGCATTAATTGTTGATTCTGTTCACCCAAAAATTGTTGAAATAAGTGAGACATGGTTGGATGAGGATGACATCCTGACAGGAATAGAGATGGAAGAGTATGATGTGTTTCGTGAGGATAAAAAAGGTAAAAATGGAGGGGGGGGGGCGCTATTAATAATAGAGAAAGAGTTATGTCCATACAAAGTAGAGAAGCAAGAGGAAAATACTGCCAGTGGTTTTGAGGCAGTATGGTGAATAGAATGAAATACTTATTGGATGTGTTTATCATCCACATTACCATCAGGTAATGTGGATGGTAGTGACTATGAAAAGTTTAATCAAATTAGCCAAGCAAACAAGAAAAGGGTGATCCTTTTGTGCTATTTTAATTATGGTAATATAGACTGGGATGACGAGATAGCAACTGGAAGTAAAGAAAATGAATTTCTTTTGTGTTTGAGGGACAAGTACCTCAGATGGTATGTAACAGAGGGCACACGAGGATTGAGGGTCTTGGATTTGATCATCTCATCAGAGGATGTAATTATAAATAAGGTGTCAAGTCAGTCTCAATTTGGCAAGAGTGATCATGAAGTGATTACCTAAGTGGTTGCAGATTGCAGGTGTAGCATGGAATGAGGAGTTAGCTGGAAAAGAGATCACTGCAGCTTGGGAGATATTCAAAAACTATCTAGTAGAAGCAATGTCTAAATGTATTCCAAGGGTCAGAAGGTTAAATAAGGTAGGTAAATTGGTTTGTAAGGGTAGCAAAAGTGAAGTATGAGCAGCAGTTAGCTAATGAAGCCAAAAAAATCCTTGAGAGTTCTTTTAATATGTAGCCAGCAAAAAAAGAATGATTATGGAAGGATGGCATTGATTGGAGAAATAGTAATAAAAACAACTTCTGCATAAGATATAGTGGAGATACCTAATGAACAGTTCATAAGGGTCTTTCATTTTTGTGAATGTGACATCTTGGAGAGTTTGAGAGCAATTTATAATGAGGAGGAGAGACTTAATGTAAGTGGGCAAGAGCTATATGGGGAATTGAGCAAACTTGATGTTAATAAGGCTGTAGAACTTGATAATGTATCACCATGAATTTTGAAGGAATGTGCTATAAGTTTGACATCTGCTTGACATATTTTTAATATGAGTCTTGCACTAGGTCGAGTTCCAAAGGAGTTTTAAGAGGGTGAGATTGTGCCACTACATAAGGGAGGCGATAGAACTCAAGCATCCAGTTATAGGCCTACCTGTGTGTCAGATGTTGTGGTGAAGTTGTTGAAGCTGGTGAGAACTAGCAGCCAGAAATGGGTTGAGAACAAAGCTATTATCTTTGATGGACAGCATGGATTTGCTCAAGGTAGATCATGTTTTAGTAATCTACTTATTACAATCAGGTGACAGCTTTCTTGGATGGAGGAGAGGGATACAAAGTAGTATACTTAGATTTCGCAAAGGCTTTTGATAGATTACCGCATGATAATTTGATATTCAAACTAGAGTGGATGGGGTCGGATATTAGATTAGTGCATTGGATCAGAAACTGGCTATCTGATAGGTATCAGCAAGTTGTGTATGGGGGAACAATATTCAGGAAGAGATAGAGGTGTATCTCAGGGATCCATTTTATGGCCATTGCTGTTTATCCTATATGTTAATGATACTGGTATTTGGGTGGGAATATTCAGTTGTTTGCATAAGATACAAAGTTTGGATGAACTATGAAGTGAAGAGAAGATGTCGTGGCCTTACAAAAAGACTTGAATAGATTAAGTGAATGGGCATGGGAATAGGGATGTGCATTGAAAGTTGCAGAATGTGAGGTTTTAAAATTTGGGAAACAAAGATGGGTTGTAGAATTTATGCTTGGCAGGAATATATTGTTGAATGCGGAGGAAATAAGAAATTTTGGGTTGATAGCGGATAAGGGTCTGAAATTTAGGGAAAGAATTCTAAAATTGTGAAGACAACACAAAGTATTTTGGGAATGATGTGGAGGACACTGACTTCTAGAAGTAAGGAGGTTCTTGTTCCATTGTATAAGGCTTTGATTAGGCCACTGTGCACAGATTTGTCCCCTGGTTTTCAAAAGACCAAAGATATGTTCAACAGAGGTGACTGACTAAGGTAGTTTCTGATCTCTGTTGATTCCTCATATTCTGATTTCTGTTGAATATGAGGAAACATTGGAAGATGCAATTAACAGAGTCTAGTGGATAGGAGGAAGAGGGGGGGGGTGATAAGATAGAGTCCTAGAAGTTAGTAAGAGGTTGTATAGGATCAGTGTTGGAGAGGTTTTACAGAGAATCATGGTAGATCAGGAGAGAACTAGAGGTCATCCCTGGAAGCTGTATATGGAGGATGTGAGAAGCAGATTTTTTGCATGCAGAGCAGTGGATGATTGTAATGCCTTGCCAAATTTTCACAGGTACCTGAGAGTGTGGTATCTCCAGAGAATTTGAGTGTGTTTAAGGTGTAGTATGAGTCCTTGGCTCCATGTGGTCTTGGGATAATAATAATAATAGTAATAATTAATTTGCCAACGATCTTAGACACAGTCAATCTGAGATCAGATAGCTTGACTTTTCCAAATTAACTTTTATGGTTATCTATTCCATACGAGAAACCATCTAAGGACATTAATTCTGTTTCAGTTACAGTTTTAATTGTTTCTAATGATGTACTTTAGTCCTTATGTGCTTGTGGGAGTTATAATTTGCGCTCTGAAGACACTGGGTAGAAAACCAGAAAAATATTAGTATATTCAATGAATTAATTTATTTTTTCCTCTCTTGGAGTTATTTATAAAGCATTATTATGAATAATATTATGACTAATCTAACACCTAAGTCTTTCTACATGTATACCTGAATAATTAAGTTAATGGGGATAATAAATCCCATATTATTTTACAGCCAGGTACGAAACTTGGAGATCGAAATCTAAGAGTTTGATGCCGAAGAACTATCGGCGAGTCCAAGCGTAAGTCATCACTTGGGTAATACAACACTAGGGCAACTCGGAGCAAAGGTGGAGCAAGATCTGTCACTATCCTTAATATTTTCTCATAATGTAAAATGCAGCTCCTAGGAGATGTATTATTACATTATGAGGAGAGGTCACTACCCAGACCAGTTTCGACCCTTATTGAGGTCTCGTCAGTGAGTAGGTAGACCTGGAATATCAAGGTTTAAGTGAACCGAACTTACATATACCCCTACTAACGAATTGCCAGACCGGTGTACTCATATATTATTATTACTACAATAAAGAGCCAAGAGGCTATTTTTCGGGTGACATAAATTAAGTTAAGGGGGATAGTAAATCCTGTATTATTTTATAGCCAGGTATGAAACTTGGAGATCGAAATCTAAGAGTTTGATGCCGAAGAACTATCAGCGAGTCCAAGCATAAGTCATCACTTGGGTAGTACAACACTAGGGCAACTCGGAGCAAAGGTGGAGCAAGATCAATTACTATCCTTAATATTTTCTCATAATGTAAAACACAGCTCCTAGGAGATGTATTACTGTTTTACATTATGAGGAGAGGTCACCACCCAGACCAGTTTCGACCCTTATTGAGGTCTCATCAGTGAGTAGATAGACCTACTCACTGTATGTTGTTCTACCCAAGTGATGACTTATGCTTGGACTCGCCGATAGTTCTTCGGCATGAAACTCTTACATTTCGATGGATTTCGATCTCTGAGTTTCGTACCCGGCTGTAAAATAATACGGGATTTACTATCCCCCTTAACTTAATTTATGTCGCCAGAAAAATAGCCTCTTGGCTCTTTATCATACTTGAATAATATTAGTTATACTTTTGGTCTTGGTATTCTATGCTATCTTTGATGTCTTTTAGCTTTTATCTTCATACAGTAAGTCTGTATTGCTTCCTGCTATAACTTAAACTTAGGAACAGGTAAGAAACACACATAAACACACACCATGGATCAAACCATTATATTTGAGTAACGTTTCAGTCTAGCTACTTTCTGAATGCTCTCTGTCATATATACTGTACTTTCTATTCCATGGGTTTTTGATTGGATTTAATGGATCCCCCCCCCATATAGCCTGTGAATTCAAAGTTTTATTTTATGTGTATGATACCAGAAAATTAGTTATACTAATTTATTAGTGTGTATAGCTAGGTGAGAAATGTTAAAATACCCTGTACGCAAGTAAATTTCAGAATTTTGTCTTGTAATAAAAAATAAGTAAACAAATAAATAAATAAATAAAGTAGCCTCAAGAAATATTGAAATATTTTGAAAATTTTGTTACCATTTCTTATCTTTCTTAGTGGAGAATATTTTGTATTCACCGATCAAAATAAGCCCCCTGAAGTCAGACAACGGAATTGGGACCATCAGGCTTTCCATTATGATGATGTGATGGCAGCTATGTTAACACTTTTTACTGTACAGACAGGAGAAGGATGGCCAACGTAAGATATTGCAGTATTTTAGGCAGTAAGGAGAATAAATTATAATAATAAATATTAAAGTAACTCATTTCACATTTATTTATTTTTTATTTATTATTATTTTTTATTCATTTATTTAATTATTACATTTGCTGAATTAATTTGTCTTAGTTACTTTCTGGGAAAATCCTATAAAAAAACATATTAAAAAAAAAAGATAATTCAACCTTTAAAATCCAAATACACGGTAATAAGACATTTGTGACCAGGTAATGATAGTAATGCTTGTTGCCATAGACTAACAGAGATCATGATACTACACATGACACTACTACAATAATGATTGTAATACTGCATAAGAATTGGTGAATTCTGATAGATGAGTGGTGAGGGGAGAACAAAATATCAATCCTGAAAGTTGTATAAGAAGGGCTTGTGCAAGGGAGTGAGAATAACAGAAAAGCAATCCTGTGTTCACCAACTTCTTTAAATACTGTTGATATTGGTTATGTTTTTTCCCTTCACATTCCAGAAATGATACTTGATTTCATTAACTAGGAAGATGTGTATCCTGTACTTGGCTCACACTGGTTTAAACTGAAGATTCACACAGATTCAAACTGAACCTGACCCAATGTAAACATTGGGGTTTGTAACTTGTTTACAATCTGGTGATAAGGCTTATAAGTTGGTTATTCATAACTGGATTTTTTAAGAAAATTACAATGTAGACTAATATTAACTAAAATAAATTAATATTGACTAAAATTAATGTTCATTCATTCAGCAAAGCAAATTGCCATTTTCAGGGAACAAAATAATAAAATACATGCATGTAGGCACTACACTAATTAATGAAGATGAAACATATCAACTGAGAGTAGGCAACTGTTTAAATTCCACTTACTTCCATTTTTGTCATGCCCCTCTTCCTCTCTCCAGTCTGTGTGCTCATAGTTGAAGTCTCCCATAATAATTGTTCGTCCTACACTCATTCCACTAATCTGCTGATGCATGGCATCTACATCTTCCTATGGACCCTCTAGTCTATAGCAGTAACCAACAATATATTTTATTCTATTTGCTTCTATACTACACCAAGATAGCCTCAAAGGAATTATTCTCCAGAGATCTAAAATTATCCTTAACTTCTAATTTTTTGGTTGTAGTTCTTTACAACCATCAGCAATACCTTCTGTCCTATTCTCTCTCTCTGTCTTACCTAAAAATACAATACCTTTGCATCTACCCCTGTAACTATGTCATTTTCTGTCAATCAGGGCTCACTGATGCATATAATTTTTGGCCATGTTGAGCTGACAAATGCCAAAAACTCTTCTTCCTTATTTCTGATACCTCTGCCATTCGTATACATGCATTTAACATCCCTTTTTACCCAGACCCACAATTACCTTCGTGTAATGTCATTACAAAACCATTCAAATCTGAAATTTGTGAAATTGCATTCAGCATTGCATAATCATTTCTGTTCACATGCTCGTTTATTAGCCAGGGGTAGCCAGACAATTATGATAGTACCACATGAAAAATTTATGTCATTACTAACTTCCTATCAACAATTTTCGTCCAAATTAATCTGTTACCTGTCAAGATGCCAATGTAAAATGATGTTACAACATAAATCAAAACTCATAAAACAAATAAAAAAAATCTCAATGATATGCACTCACTCACACATACACAGACAAAAATAAATATTAAAATTATTTTAAAGGTTTAAGATTTCAAACAGTTACTAAATAAAAGAAAATAGTGCAACAGGGCACTTCATTTGGTCAAGAGACATTATTGAAGGTTATAACTTTCACATCATTTACAATAAGTAATAAGTGGTTTGAAGGAAAGTAAAAGACTGAAGGAACTATATCTGATTTTTCCAGTTTTTGATTCAAGGTTTGGAGGCCCCGAATACTAAGTCAGGATGTGTAAGGAAGGGGATTAGCATAGATAAACAAATGCATATGTTATTGAAGCTTTGCTATGCATTTATAAATAGCCAAGAAGTAAAATTAAAAGTTTTTACCAACAAACTGTGAAGTTTCTTACAATAAATAGCAAGTAAACATGAGACTACATTTTGAATTTGCTTTATATTATGGAATGATGATATTGTTTTCTTTCTAAATTTGCATTGTATTAGATTTTTAAATTTCTTAGCTAGCTTCTCAAGAGTTTCTAAATTTTTATTACCAGCGTTCTTCAGAATTCAATGGACTCAACGTATGAGGATACTGGACCTCTTCCCAGGTACAGAATCGAAATGAGCGTCTTTTATATTGTGTTTTTCGTTGTGTTTCCTTTCTTCTTCGTGAACATCTTTGTGGCCTTGATTATCATCACTTTCCAGGAACAAGGTGAAAAAGAACTGGAAGAGGGTGATTTAGACAAAAATCAGGTATGCTTCAGTTTAATGGCCTTGCAGTTCTTTGAAAGTTTTTTTTTTTTTTTTCAAATGTATTATTAGTTTCAGACCTCTATGATGTCAAAAGGCTCATCATGGAAAGCCCTCACTTCAGAAAGCTCATTAAACTGCACTTTAAAATTCATTTAGTCTTTCTGCATTCTCCATGTACTCAGGCAATACATTCCAATTATCACCCACTCAGGCAAAAATTCTGATCATCACTCCTTTAGTCACATTTTTCTTATATGACTTCCAAGGATGGTTCAACTTCTGTCTCTCAACTTAATTTCCTAAATCTCCCCTGCCTTAATACCTTAATCATATAATCTTTCCTAATATCAATAGGCTCTGCAGATGACATTTTTACAATGTGCCTTACTTAGTTACTCTTTCCTGAATCCTTTGCAAAATCACTTTATCCTTGTCACTTTATTCTTATCCTTATCACTTTATCTAACATTCCAAATGATATAGCCTTACTTGTTGAACTTTCTTCAGCATTCCATTCACATCAGAAATGCAGCGATCAGATATGTGCATAATGATATAAAGATGGATTGATCAAGGTTTTCTGTTTAAGTAACACAGCTACCTTCGTATCTCTGTTTGCCACTGTTCTTTTCTTCTGCCCCGCTTCCTCCTCCTTATGAAAAAAAAAAAAAATGCATTGTGATCCTTACTACTCTTGCAATATACTCTAATGAACTTTAGCTATCTTTCAACCATTAGCTCCAGATCCTAAATCTCATCTATCACTCAAAGTATTGGTCCACCAATATAGCATAACACTTTAGAACTTCATCTTAGGTTTAGCAGTGTTAAACACAATAGAAGAACAAAATAACTCACATATTTATTTTTTCATATATATTTATTTAATAATATTTTACTGGATTAAAAATTATAGCAGTTAGTGTTTTTGTTCTTTTTTTTTATTTTCTTTTATTATTATTTATTTTTATGTTGCTTCCATCCACAAAAGATCATTTGTAAACCTGTAGTACATTTTGTGCCATGGGTGAGCTAGGAATTTTGTTTTCTATTTTTATCAATTATATATATATATATATATATATATATATTTTTTTTTTCCTTTATTTTTTACATAGTTTGGAAACGCTGCTCTAGAGACCAAACATGAAACTTTTTCAAGCCACTTCAGGCCTCCAGTAAGCAGGGCAATGGTCTCACACCAGAAGTGGTCTTAAAATAACCATCTCCCATGTTTTGGGTAGATTAATTCAGCTTTACCTGTTGAAGTTTTGAAAAGTGCTTTATTGCTTCTGCTGACTCCAATAATAGTCTCACCAACTTATATGGACTTCTGTATAGTAGTCTTCTATATCTGTATAATAGAGTATCTAAATGTCATAATGACTGTAGTGAATGCATTTCTTCAGATCTCCAAAGTGACTACCCCTCTCTATCCATAGAAGTGCAAATTTACAGGCACATAGCACTCTAGCATATGATGATAAAGGATGGAATTCCATTCTCAGGTGAATGGATGAAAGATGCCAGTTCATGTAATGATTTGAATGTAATGTGGAGATTATGTTTATGTAGTACTTTGCCTCTGTCTTTTCCAAATGTGCTATGATTTAGTGAATAGCAATAGTTTAGTTTATGTCTTTTGCATGTTTGAATATGGAAGCATATCATATTTCATCTACCATTGTAGTAAGCTACAACCAATGACTACAAAAATTGTTTCAACCAACGGTTCTAGCCATTGGTTGAAAACTGTGTTGCAAAAATTATCCTCATCAGACCTCCACAGAGAGAAAATTTATTGTGGAAAGTCCCACTGCTACACCCATATCTCATCAAACTGTGCCATAAACTTATTTTCACATTTCTGTACTTAACCCCAATCGCAGGCAATGCATTCCACACATCAAACACTCACCATGCAAAAAACCCTTCTCCTTACTTGACTTGCTCACACCATCCTTATGCAGGTTCCAGAGGTTATTGTTGTTATTATTATTATTATTATTATTAACATTTGACCTCCATGGAGTCAAAGACTCATCTTGGGAGGTACACACTATTGCACACAATGCTCATCCAACTGTGCTTTAAACTGATTCAATTTATCTACATTCACAACACACTCAGGCAATGCATTCCACTCACCAACCACTCTCCATGAGTTCTTGTTCTACCTCTCTCCCATTCAATCAAAATTCTCTTCATGATTTGGTATCAAACCCTTACTAGCTTATATAATCTATCATATCTCCCCTTCATCCCTATCCATGAAGCTCCACAAATTGCACTTCCTCAGTCTTTCTTTCTTCATGCATATTTAAGAGTCTAGTAATCACCTTAGTGTGGACTCTTTGATTATGTGGCTAAGCGATCATGTCTGCTTATAGTGATCTATACATGATCAACTCCTCATATTTCTCTCTGGCTTTGCATCTTCTGCAAACAATTGTATATCCTGATTGAAACCTCTGCCAGTACAGCAATCCCTCGATTAATGCACCCCCAACTAGTGCATCATTTTTTTTTTCGATACCCAAATTTGATTAGTGTGCCTGCATGCATCTTAAAAATAAATGTTACAGATTTTAAAAATTTTCGATCTATACATTTTTTATGGTTAACTATTTTAAAAAATCACTCACCAGAATGAAATAATTTAGTTACTGATTTGAAACATTTTACAAAGTTATTTTTAATGGCATACTACACTATTTCCATGTGCACTATGTTCCATATTTACCACCAAAATTTATGCTGTCTGCTGCTAATTACATAGCATTTTACTCATCATATTTTGTGCAATTGTTTTTCTTACTTTTTTATTTTAAATTATTTTCCTAACCTTTAATCATGAGTAGAAGAATTAGTGAGCAAAAAATAAAAGTGTGAAAATGATTCTAAAAGTAATCTGATTGGAAGAAAACTTGAAATAATAAAGAAAAATGAACAAGGTGAGTCCAGAGAAAAGATAGGTCAAGAACACAAAAATGGTTGAATCAAGTGCTGAATACAAAGAGAAAGGTAAGGCTGCTTCAAGTTCATCATGCATGCACTCGAAATCAAAGTATTATAATGATTGAATTAGAGAGACTTCTTTTTACATGGATCGAAGATTGTAACCAAAAAAGGATCCCGCTGAACACTGGCCTTATTAAATGAAAAGTCTCTTTGTAACATGTAAAGAAAGGGCTATCAATGATGGAAAAGAAGAATTCCACTAACATGGAATTCTTTTTCAGCATTTCAAAAAGAGAAATAATCTACATAATGTTCTAATCACAGGAGAAGCTGCAAGTGCAGATAAGGAGATATCCAGAGATTTTGAATAAAATTGTGTAAGAAGCAGACTATTGTGATCAACAAATATTTAATGTCGATGAAACCGGTCTTTTTTTGGAAGCTAATGCTTTTCTAGCCAAATCAGAGAAATCTCAGCCTGGTTATAAAGTCGCAAAGTCGAATGAAATTACTGCTAGCAATATGCGAGCCATTTGGATGCACATTCTTCCACATTGTGCAAATGATTTTAGAGGCTTTTCAAATGAATCTAAGTTAATTAAATCCCATTCTGAGAAGTTGAATGATTCCAACCTGCTAAATTTAGATGCACAGTGGGAAGATTCTGAAGAATATGAAGAAAATTTAATCACTGACAAGCTCCAAGAGGTTTCACAGAAACAATTTGAAAATAGTTTTCGTACAATCGAAATTTTTAATCAGCAATGCTTAGAGACTGAACCTGGTGAAGAGAGAACCAGTAAAATTTGCAGGCAGAAGAGGCAATAGGGCCATACCGTTAGTTGTATGAAAAAAAGAAACAGAATGCCCCCCCCCCAAAACTACGTTAGCTCAATTCTTTGTTAAGAATCAGAATAAGTTAAGGGGATAATAAATCCCCCATTATTTTAAAGCCAGATACAAAACTCGGAGATCGAAATCTAAGAGTTTCATGCCGAAAACTCTCAATAGATTTCGATCTCTGAGTTTCGTATCCGGTTCTAATATAATGAGGGATTTATTATCCCCTTAACTTAATTTACACTGCCGGAGAAATAGCTTCAAGGCTCTTTATCGTAAGAAACAGAAGAATAAATTTATATTCTGAATATGTTTTATTGTCTTTCAGCTTCATGGTTTTCCTTTAACTGGGCCCTGAGACATACCCTAATTCTTTTATAACAAAAAATTAAGGGTCAGGAAAGAAATCTGAGGAACGAATTATACATTTTTCCATAGGTTATTATATTTGATTAATGTGCCTGTTTTAAAGAACGCATTAGGTGCATTAATCAAGGGATTGCTTTATTATAATCATACATGTTAAACAGCAGTTGCCCTAAAACAGATCCTTGAGCCACATGATAAATTTTACTCTTCCAACACAGACAGGCAATCTCATATCCAACTCTCTATCTATTATCTAATCCTCTGTGTTTCAGTTTAATTATCAACTTGTCATCTGGCAACCTGTTCTTTGCAAAATCTAAATGTACTGTTGTATATGTATCTCCACTGCCTTTATAAACTTATTGAAATATGTAATTTGATTGCTAAAATGCTTCCCTCTAGCAAACCCAAGTTGGGATGCTGCTATTATCAACCCAATTCGTCCTAGTCCTCATCGAACCTCTCCCGTGCCTTAAATACACTTTGAAGAAATCTTTAGTCTTATCACTTTTTTTTGAAGTAGAACAATTTTGTCCTCATTATAATTCTTTGGGACTCATCCCATTGAAAGAATTATTAAACAGGTATTTTAAGGCTGCTGTTAATGTTTACTTACTGGAACATTCCTCCAAAACATATAGTGATGTTTCATAAACCTGCTCAGTCAGTCTCTCCTCTGTCATTTCTACTGCACTCAATCTCTACATGATGTTGCACTTATTTCACTTATGAGGATGAAATACTTTGATGAACTGCTCATTAAATATCTTAAATATGTCCTCTACAGTGGTTACCATTCTACCATTGTCACCAAGTAATATGATCCTCTATAATAATTTTTTCATTATGAACCACATTCCTTGGCCTTCATTGGCTACTTGCTACCTGTATTGCACTTTTGCTTCTTCTTCTTCTTCTCTGCAGCTTGTCCTACTTAAGTGGGGTACCCCACTGTTTCTAGTGAGTCTTCTCCACATCCTCCTGTCTTAAACTGTAACCATATCCAAATTCTTCATCCTCAAGTCTTCCTCCACCAGCTCCCTCCATCTCATCTCCCCCCCCCACACACACACATCCATCTGCATGACCTTTCTTCCCACACACTCGTCCTCCTTCTTCATCACATGACCAAACCATCTCAACCTTGCCTCCTGTATCTTCTCTCCTAAGTTCGTAACTTTCACCGTTCCGCTTACATAGTCATTTCTCATACAATCCTTTCTGGTCACACCGCATATCCACCTAAGCATTCTCATCTCCGCTACCTCCATCCTGCTGATGTTATTTTTCCTCAGGGCCACAGTTTCCATAGCATACATTATAGCTGGTCTCACTGCTGTCCGGTATATTTTGCATTTTAGATCAATTAACACCCTCTTATCGCATAGCACCCCAGCCATCTCTCCATTCCTCCATGCTGTTGTATCCCACATCCCACTTCCTTCTCAGCCTCTCCATCCTCTTTCACTGTTGAACCTAAGTATCTAAAGTCACTGATCTTCCTGATGACATTTCCTTCCAGCTCCAGATCTGTCTCATGGCTACTGTCCACTTTGCAACACATGCACTCTGTCTTACTTCTGCTCAGTCTTATACCTCTCTCTTCCAGTACAGTCTTCCAATTTCCAGTTTAGCTGCTCTTGCACTTTTCATGCAGCTAATCCCATAATGCTGTCTTGTTTCAGATTGCATGCTTAATTTCTTTATTCATCCCTTTCTTACCTGCTGTAAAAGCATATCTTCCCTAGTTGGGGAAAATGCCAACTAGACATCTAAGTGGCAGAGATCTTTCCTTGCCCAGTGAAGCACCACTTTGTTTACTTGGATGCACCTTCCCCTTTCTTCTCACATGCAACATGTGTGATACCCTCAAGAAAATGCCATTCATACTAGGCTCAGAACCTTCCATATTTGAGGGTACAGCTAGTATTAAATCCTTCTGCCACTTACTCTGCCAGTTCACGACTAAAGGGAAACCAAGTATGGTGGTATCCAGGGAGAACTGCCAAGACCACTTATAGACAGGAGACTGAGTTCTCTCCTGTCACTTCCAATTGCATATTCTATTTCTTATCACTTTCTCCCCACATGTAATAAATTACAACTTGGTGAAACATGATTTCTGCTGTGGATCATAAAAAATCTCTTATAGTTAGCAATTCAAAAAAAAACAAAAAAAAAACCAACAAAATTTCAACTAAAAAAATCAAAACAAAAAAGAAAAACACAAATATAAATTCCGCATCCCTAGCCTAAGCAGCAATACAGATTATGTACACTACCACCACTTGCTGTTATCTAAATTGGAATTATTATTCTGAAAAGATTTAAGAGCGAATAGGCTTCACTTCGGCGATGTAACATTATTTAATTAAGGGGATATTAAATCCCACATTTTTTCAAAACCGAATAAGAAACTCAAAGATCGGAATCAAAGAGTTTCATGCTGAATATAGTAAACTATAAAAGTATCGGTGACTACTAGCGTAAGCTAAAGCACGTAGTACAAACTAGGGCAACTCATAGCAAAGGTGGATAAAGATCTGATCACTATTCTTAATATTTCCCATAATGTAAAACCCATCTCCTAGAGGATGTATGATGTTATACATTATGGTGGGAGGTCACTACCCAGACCAATTTCGACCTTTATTGAGGTCTCATCAGTGAGTAAGTAGACCAAATTAATATTAATACCAAGGGTATAGTGAAAAGAACTTATATACTCTGCTATACGAGTTGTCAAAAAGGTGCACCCATTAAATTACTTAAATATAAAGAGCCAATGGGTATAATGACCTCCCATCACACATCCCACATTGTTTCAAAACCGAATAAGAAACTCAAAGATCGGAATCAAAGAGTTTCATGCCGAATATAGTAAACTATAAAAGTATCAGCGACTACTAGCGTAAACTAAAGCACGTAGTACAAAGTACATAGTACAAACTAGGGCAACTTGTAGCAAAGGTGGATAAAGATCTGATCACTATTCTTAGTATTTCCCATAATGTAAAACCCATCTCCTAGGGGATGTATGATGTTATACATTATGGTGGGAGGTCACTACCCAGACCAATTTCGACCTTTATTGAGGTCTCATCAGTGAGTAAGTAGACCAAATTAATATTAATACCAAGGGTATAGCGAAAAGAACTTATATACTCTGCTATACGAGTTGTCAAAAAGGTGCACCCATTAAATTACTTAAATAAAAAGAGCCAGTAGGCTTCACTTGCGTAGTGACCTCCCACCATAATGTATAACATGATACATCTCCTAGGACAGTGATGGCGAACCTATGACATGCGTGTCAGCACTGACAGACTTGCGGGTTTCAGGTGACACACCTTGGATGTTGAAAAATATTGGTATTCTGATGAAGAAACTGCGATAAATCGTGTAAGATCTCTCTCATAATTCTTTGAAAGAATTATATTTTATAGTTAGCCTATTTCTATTTTATTTTGTAACTGGCCTATAAACAACAAGCGTTTTAAGTTTACGTTTTCTTTCTTAATCATTATAATTTCTGCATAGTCATATGATATTATAAAAACTTATAAAAATTATTTTCAATATTATACGATATAAACATATAAATACGTGCTTTATATATTATAAACTTAAAGTTTTCATTTGACGTCCGTGTGAAATTCATTCATGCATGCATTCGAAGTCTCTCGACTGAGTAATACAAGTTCTAAACATATTTAAAACCACTTTAACAGAAAATAGAATTTGCAGCATTAAATATTGAATTTATCTTAGTAAATAATGAAAACATTCTTATAATTGTAATAAATTCAGTAAATTTTGTTAAATAATGCAAATAGTAACAACTTACAATGACGTTACAACATAACCTACTAAATAGCTGCTATTTAGTAGCATCATAGAGAGTAAAACGTAACAAGGTTTCTACGAACGTACTGGTAATAAATCTGGCAACCCTGCTGAAAGAAGTAGTGGTAGTCTTGCATGGTCTGCCACTTAAGTAATTTGAGTTGCTGGTGTATAATTCATTTCCAGTAATTGTTAGTTCTTATTAAATTATTACTGCTTAATTACCGCTGTATATAATTGTGCTCTTTTTTAATTTGTGAACCCTTTTACAATGTCAGCTAGCACTAATAAAAAAACTAAAATTATCACAGAAAGGAAGTGGAAGAAATTTCCAAGATGCCTGGACTGAACAATATGGTGTTATTGGTAGAGGCGATCAAATTATCTGTAAATTGTGTGGCGATATATCTGTGAGTAGAATTTGGAATGTAAGAAGACATTTTGAAACAGCACAAATGGCTCCTAGAAAAAAATTTTGAAGAAAGAATACATATCGCAACATCTAAAACTGGCAGAATCACAATCTTGTCATCCCTCAGAATAGGCAAACTGGCCAAGTAAAGTGAACACTGCTACCCCACCAACCATTTTAATTAAATTTGTTTCAGAACCTTCAAATTTAGTAGCTGCAAGTTACAGTATTTCACATACTATTGTTGAACATGGGAAACCACTTAGTGTTGGTGATTATATTAAAGAAGCTTTCGTAAAGTGTGCACCATTTTTAATTTGAGGACATTCATAATAAGGAAGCTATTGTAAAGCACACGAAAGAGTTACCATTAAGTAGGAATGCTATTAAAGACAGAGTTATATCAATGAATGCTAGTATAGAAAATCGAATACAGCAAGACTTGAACTTATGCCATTGTTTTTCCATTTGTCTCGACAAAACTACAGATATTACGTCATCAGCTCAATTGGCTATTATTGCAAGGTATGTTCACGGTGATTCTATGCACGAGGAATTGATAAAGTTAGAAAATTTACCTCAAAACACAACAGGTAAAGACATATATGACTGTGTTGTTAAAGTGTTCCGTGAGAAACAGTTAGATTTATCAAAAATATTTTCGATTACAACTGATGGCGCGCCTAATATGGTTGGCCGTAATGTCGGTTTTATCAAAGAATTTACAGAATATGTTGGTCATTCCCTGGCTTGTTTCCATTGTATTATACATCAGGAGACACTGTGTGCAAAATCAGGCTTAAAGGATTTGGATGATGTGATGAGAATTGTGACAAAGGTAACTAATTTTATTGCCAGGGCTTTAAACAAACGAGAATTTAATTCACTTTTAAGCGAAGTTGAATCAGTGTACAATGGTCTATTAATATTAATGTACAATAATATTCAATGGTTGAGTTGTGGCCAAGTACGTGAACGGTTTGTTGAATGTTTAAATGAAATTAAATTATATTTAAATATGAAGGGCATGGAGCACGAATTTTGTTGAACGATTCTGCTTGGCTCAGTAAGCTGATGTTTTTCACAGATTTTTCATTGCACCTGAATGAACTTAATATACAATTGCAAGGTTTCGATTGTGCCAAACATAACATCAACAATCTGTTGATATTATGTTTTGCACAATCAAGAGCTTTGAGAATAAACTCAAAATATTTCAACGTGATTTAGAAAGTAACAATTTTAAGTATTTCCCCAAAGTGAAAACTTTTTTAATGAAACCAGCCCCAAAAATCGTGAACAACATATCAACCAATTTATCGAAGTTCTAAAGTCAGTAACTGAGCCGTTTTCTTCTAGATTTAAGTAATTTTGAATGTTGGAACAAACAATCCAATTCATAAAGCATCCTGATGAAACAGAATTCATGTATCTTAAATTAGATGTGATTTTAAATTAAATTAAATTTGAGTGTTGGATTTAAAAGATCTAGAAATGCTAGTCGACTTCCAGTGTAATCCTATCTGGAAAAGAAAGTTTATTGCTGTTAGAAATAAATTAGAAGAACTTGAGCAGGAATGTCTGAATGATACCGCGTGTAAAAATTCAGACTGAAATTCTAAGCGTGTGGAATAGCCTTCCCGAAAACTTTCATGCACTTAAAATCTTTGCTAAAGCTCTACTAACAATTTTCTCTTCTACATACTCTTGTGAAACTATGTTTTCTGCCTTAAATCATATCAAATCAAAAGTGAGAAATAGATTGAGCAAGGTTTTAAGCGCTGCCTGTGTAGCATTAAAATGTACACACCATAGCCCTTCTATAAAGCAACTTTCTACCAGTACTCAGCAACAATTTGATATTGATATAAAATCTATGAATTCATATTATTTCAGTTTATTAAATTAATTTTATAATATGAATTCATTGATTTTATATCAGTGTCCTATTAAATAAATAGCCTAATATGATATGTATAAGTCACCATCTATGATTATGTAGTTTAATTTATAATGCATGTATGCAAGTGGCACATCAACAATGTCAATATTTTAAAAAAAATGATGTTTGACACACCAGGGTAAAAAGGTTCACCATCACTGTCCTAGGAGATGGGTTTTACATTATGGGAAATACTAAGAATAGTGATCACAGCTTTATCCACCTTTGTTACGAGTTGCCCTAGTTTGTGCTATGTACTTTGTACTGCATGCTTTAGCTTATGCTAGTAGTCGCCGATACTTTTATTATTATTATTATTATTATTATTATTATTATTATTATTATTATTATTATTATTAAACAAGACCTCATGGAGTCAAAGACTCATGTAGGAAGTCCTTTTATCTCACACACATCTCATCATACCGTGTCTTAAACACATTCAAACTCTTTGCAGACACCACACTCTCAGGCAAGGCATTCCAATCACTCACAACTCTGCACAAAAAAAACCTGCCTCTCACTCCCCTACTCACACCCTCTTTATACAGTTTCCAGGGATGACCTTTGGTTCTCCCCTGATCTCCCACTATTCGCTGTAGAACTTCTCCACCATTGATCCTATAGCAACCCCTTACCAACTTGTAGGTCTCTATCATATCTCCCCTCTTCCTTCTCTCCACTAGACTTTGCAAATTACATCTTTTCAATCTTTCCTCATATTCGACATTCCAGAGGCCAGAAACTACCTTAGTCAGTCGCCTTTGGACCCTTTCCAACATCTCTTCATCCTTCTGATAACCAGGTGACCAAATCTGGGCACAATAGTCCATGTGTGGCCTAATCAAAGCCTTATACAATGGAACAAGAATCCCCCTACTTCTACACGTCAGTGTCCTCCACATCATTCCCAGAAGTCTTTGTGTTGTCTTCACAATTTTGGCAATGTGTCCCCTAAATTTTAGATTTTATATCAATGTCCTATTAAATAAATAGCCTGATATGATATGTATAAGTTATAGTTTACTATATTCGTCATGAAACTCTTTGATTCCGATCTTTGAGTTTCTTATTCGGTTTTGAAACAATGTGGGATTTAATATCCCTTTAATTAAATAAAATTTTGAAAAGAGCCTCAGCTGGCAACATCAGCACTACTATTTAAATTAAGGGGATATTAAATCCCACATTATTTCAAAGCCGAATAAGAAACTCAAAGATAGAAATCCAAGAGTTTCATGCCGAATATAGCAAACTATAAAAGTTTCGTCAGATTGCAGCGTAAGCTAAAACACATGGTTCAATACCAGGGCAACTCATAGCAAAGGTGTTTAAAGTTCTGATCACTATTCTTAGTATTTCCCATAATGTAAAACACATCTCCTAGGAGATGTATGATGTTATACATTATGCTGGAAGGTCACTACCCAGACTGGTTTTTGACCTTTATTGAGGTCTCATCAGTGAGTAGATAGACCAGATAATACTAAGATTATAGCGAAGAGAACTTATGTACTTTGCTATACAAGTTGTCAAGAAAGGTGCACCAATAAATGCAGTCTGCCGAAACTTTTTTAGTTTGCTATATTCAGCATGAAACTCTTGGATTTCTATCTTTGAGTTTCTTATTTGGCTTTGAAATAATGTGGGATTTAATATCCCCTTAATTTAAATAATTTTACATCACCAAAGTGAAGCCTAGTGGCTCTTTATTTCAGTAATCAGCACTACTATTCATCACATTACATCACAACTGTCACAAGGACACTTGTCATAACTGATTCCATGTCAAAGATTGCATAATCTTTAATCTCTCTGTGTTCTCTGCTTTAGCTCAGAATTTCTTTACCAAACCATCTTGTTGCATTCATTTGCTGTTTCTATTGCTGTCCAATAATCACTTCGATAATCACTTTGACCTCTTCGGCTATCTATGACTAAAGCTTGATTTTCTGTGGTTGAAATACCCTAATATTGAACTCTTAGCGATTTCATTGTCCACAACTTAAATTGGCTTCCCTTCGTTAGTTTAACATCAAATCAGCAAGGATACCAAAGTAATTACCATTAGCAATGACCTAACACGAGTAGTCAGTCTTCTCACTCAAACATCAGACAGTTCCCCCCCCCCCCTTGCAAATATACTGTGGATGTCATTTCTCCTTTTGGTAACTAAGACCACAATCTCATAAATCTGTCCATAAATAACTTTCACAAACAATTCTCAGTCTCCTGGCCTTTGGCATCACTAGGGTGCTAAATGGGATGACCAGCATGATTTCCACTTTTCCTTTCTATGATTTGACTTCTGCTTCTGTTCTCCAAATTGAAATACTTGTTCAGGCTGAATAACAGAAATCATCTTCACAGGAATGAAGGTCTTCATTCTCTATTCCACCCAAAACTCCTAACACTACTCATGCTTAGGTTCTCAATCAAGTGTGCCCATTCAAGTACAAGAAAAAAATGCAACATATCACAACTGGCTCAAGTCCAAATAACACAGCTGTAAAATAAATAAATGTAAATTTGAAAGGGCAAATGCTGCAAACTTTCCTCTTGTCAAAATGGCATTCAAACCTTCTAGTCTTTTGTCATTTCATGTTTCCACCATTTTTGCATCCATAACTATCATTTTTCAGGAAATAACAATGTGTACTAAAATATTAATTATAATAACCTCAATTAATACTTTCCACTATTTCAACAATGTTACATTGCCATCATCAGAGATCACAAAAAAAAAAAAAAAAAAAAAATCGGTGTGGCTGTGTCAGAGCACGCCCAGAGGGGTTTTACATGAATACGCCATGCCAGTGGATTATATATGTGTTGTGAAGTGTAAATAAATGAAAACAAGCTTAATAATCGATTATAATTTTATTTATCATAGGTCTATGCTAAGAGAAGTAAGATTCAAACGGTAGACAAGATACATCCGAGTCACTGGCGAAAGTCAAATCAGTACAAGTGTTACCTAGCTTGGTCGCCGTGGTCTGAACATAAGTGAGATTAAACTCGCATTCCGTAAAGTCCTGCAGTGATTGGTTTTGTGACACATCGACATGGAAGTCACTGGTGATGATGATAGGCGTATGCAGGTCTGGCTCGATACTGGGGATTATTTTCTTTATGCTTTTTGAATATTGTAGCAGGGATCAATAGATACAACATTCTATGCCGACGATGAGGCGTTCAGATGAATGTACACAGCTTTGAGGACAAATTTAGATACATCATTGATTGTTATGTTGTTCAGGCATAAGCTTATGACTGACATCAATGGTAGCGATACATTGACAATCGATGAAGCTGTTGAGCTTCCTGTATATGGCAACTCCACTGGCAGTGCGTTTTGGTGATGACAACGAAGTTGATGTTTGATTGCATTGCTTTTCGATGGCTGTATTCTTACATGCTTTAAGTTCGAAACCTGATACATTCACAGTTGTGGCATCATCCATCCAGGTTTCACTGATGACGAAGTAGTCAGATCTGCTCATAATGGACTCAGTTTCAATATCTTTGGTGTGCTCCACCAAACTCTGTGCATTGATCGCCGAGACAAGTAAGACTCCCCACCGTGAGTTTTTGCCATTGTCATGATCATCATCTACATTTAACATCTGGACGTCCTCTGTGATCGTAGCAGTCGACGATCGCCGACCACAGAAAGTGTCAACTCACTTAACCAGCATCGGCAAGTGGTGTTTCTTCATTTTCTCATAGTCGTCACATATCTTCCTGACAGTGAGTGCTGAATTTCCATAACCATGATAAAATTTATAATCGTCTCTCTTGTTATTCAAATACAGACCATCGATAGAAGTGACTCTGCTCAGTGCAATGTACACCAGTTGATTTTGTTGAGACTTGTCGTACTGAAAGACGACTCGATCAAAAGTGCCTCCTTGCAATTTGTGAATCGTTATGGCACAAGCGGGCTCGCCGAACTCCACTGCTCTTCCATTGTCACCGATCTTCCGAAATCCACATCCATTTCGTTCAGTCCATCTTCCGAAGTGGTGGCATAGTCGCTTACATCATTTACATCCATGGGTTCATGCACCACCGCCGCCGAAGTGCTGGTGCTGTCAACTGCTCGCTGCAATGCTTCCAATTTCTTTTGCTCCCAATACTTCCTTATTCGTTGTTCCGATCCAGACATTGGGATATTATTGGAAAGCTGACGAGCTGCTCTTTCATGTCGTATGCGTTTGGCATATTTCTGGCTGGCTTTCCGGCGAGTATAGGTGGACATTGTGAAATTTCTAAACTTTTTCAACTTTAATCCAATTTTCTTCAACAACACTGTATTGAAATTTAAGAATTATGCGTTAAATCGATAGATCTCAATGGGAGCTGTTGATTGACACTAAAACAAGCGTCATACCACGACAGAATGCGAAGTTATACTGAGTGCAGGGGTGCGCCGGCCATATGTGCATTGTGCCAGATAGTAAAGATGCCAAATATTTGGTATGATATTTTAAATAAAGTGAATTTTGTCAGCAAAATACTGCAGTCTTTATCTATGAATCTCCAACTTGCTTTAGATGCATTGAATGATCTAAATCAATTTTTAAATGATTATAGGCCTGATGAAACTTTCAAAGAAATTGTAGAAAGCTCAAAATTAATTGCAGCAAAATTTGATGCAGAGTCTGTATTTTGTAATAATAGACTACTAAGGTGACGTAAAAAGACAACACAATTTGATTACGAACATGAAAATGAAAATATAGTAGATCCTGAAATTTCATTTATAGTAATTTTTTTTTCTCTGCATAATGGGAAGAAATTTTACACTGTCAGCCATTTATTTCTAATTTTAAAAACATATATATCAGATAACTCAGTATATTTATTTATTTATAAATAAATATACTGAATTTATAAATAGACAACTCAATCACAGTTTATCCAAACTTTACAATTGCTCTTCGGATTCTTTTGTCATTACTGGTATCTGTTGCATCTGCGGAACAGTCCTTTTCTAAACTTAAAATTATTAAAAATTACTTGCGCTTCACAATGTTACAAGACAGACTTTCAAATCTTGCCATTATATCAATAGAGTCAGATATTTTAGATCAACATGATATACATGATATTATTCGAACATTTTAATTAATGAAAACTAGAAAAGTTCAGTTCACAAAGTGATTTTTCTTTCTGTTTAAATATTTATTTAACTATTTCTTTACCCAATAATGTTTAATATGTTCCTATTTTATATACTTGTAAGTTACTATTATTTATTTATTTTATCCGCACGGTTAGCCTAGTGGCTGTGCGCTTTGCAACCATATGACTGGGGAAGGAGTATCCCAGGTTCAATTCCCATCAAAGACATGAGGAATTTGAGGATCTTCCTCAGCCATAGCCAAGTTAGCCGGCCTTGGGCACAGGCAGTAGGGTTTTTTTCTGCCAGTTTATCTGGCGTTTATCAGGCAAACCGGCCTCATGAACACACATGGATCTACAGCCATAAATACTTAACCCCCATGAGGGGGCTCAACTTGCCCCAATAGAGATGGGGTAGAAAAAGGGAGGAAACTCCATACGAATAAATAAATAAATTTACTTTATTTTTTCCAAATTATTTTTGTTGTTTTTGTACCCTTCTTGTATGTATATTCCTTAAATATGTCCTCTACAGTGGTTACCATTCTACCATTTTCACCAAGTAATATGATCCTCTATATATGTCATATGTCAACACTTTCATAGCCAATAGCTATAATCCCCCCAAAATTCAAAAAAATATTAAAACCCTGCAACTACAACCCTCCCCCTTCAGAGCAGAGATTATGCAAGATCTATTCCCAATCCATATATCTGGGGCATATCCAAATAATTGACAAAAATCCAAAGAAAATGCAACCTTACAACCACATAAGTGTCATTGACTGATGAGAGTCTAGAGATAGACGAAATAGAGGTGCTTAATATATTACATAACCTTAATGCTAACACTGCCATTGGGTTAGATGGCATATCGGCCCATGTGTTACGAAAATGTGCAAGAGAATTAGCACCTCCTCCTGGCTGTTTAACACGTTCGCTGCCAACTACAAGTATACTCGTAGTTGGTATATGAGCCTCACAAGCCAACTGCAAATATACTTGTATGTTGATTACCGTGCGGCTACGAGATTACTTGTACTGACCTTGAAGAAGTGAAAGTGCTTGGTGTTCGGTAACAAACTATGCCCGAGGAGCGTGGCAGCGAACGTGTTAATTTAAGCCTTAGTTCTGGTAAAGTACCAATAGAGTGGAAAGAGGGGAAAATAATTCCACTGCACAAGGGAGGCTCCAAGACTGAGGTTGCAAATTATAGACCAATCAATATATCTGGAGTGGTGGTTAAGGTTTTGGAGAAATTGGTAAAAATTAGAATTCAGGACTGGGTGGACAGCAGTATGATACTTTATAAGAGGAAACATGATTTTGTGAAGGGTAGGTCTTGCCTCAGTAACTTGCTGTAACTTGCTTACTTTCTATAATGAAGTAACAGTGGAGTTGACTAAAGAAAATCCTTACTCAGTGATACTGCTGGACTTTGCAAAGGTATTTGACAGGATTCCACACGGAACTCTATTGCATAAATTAGAGCAAATGGGTATGGATCCAAAGCTGGTGATTTGGATTAGATGATGGCTGGTGGATAAATATCAAAGAGTGGTTTACAGAGGAGCTGGATCCAGGAGAAGGCAAGTGACTAGTGGTGTATCTCAGGGCTCAGTGCTTAGTCCTCTATTGTTTAATTTGTACATCAATGATATTGGGAATACTTTGAAAGGAAATATCCACTTGTTTGCTGATGATGAAAAATTAGGAAGAGCAATAGTCAATTCAGATGATGTAGATATCTTGCAGGATGACTTAAATAGGCTGACGGTATGGACTAAGGTAAATGGCTGTCAGTTTAACATGACTTAGTGTAAGGTGATGCACTTCGGGAGGATGAGATCACATGCTGTTTACTATATTAATGGAACTGAACTGCAAGAAGTTGACGAGGCAAGGGACTTGGGAGTTATTGTAGACAGAGAACTTAAGTTTAAAGGGCATATTGCAAAGATTGCCAAACCATCACATCACATTACATGGTTGTTGAAGAACACACTAACAAAAGCAGGGTTAAGGAAGTTATTGTTCTACATTATAAGGCATTTATAAGACTGCATTTGGACTATTGTGCACAGATCTGGTCACCTGGATTTCTTGGTGATGAAGAAATGGTGGAGAGGATTCAGAGGTGAGTTACAAAGATTGTTGCAGGTCTGTGGGATGTTCACTACGAGGATAGATTGAAGATCTGTGGGCTCCAAAAACTAGTGATAGTGTAGGAGAGGATATGATAGAGGCATATAGTTATTAAAGGGATTTTACAGGAGTGATACTAATGACATTTTTAAGACCAGTGCAGGAAGAGAGAGAATGAAGGGCCATCCCTGGAGATTATGTAAGAGTGTGGTTAACAAGGGTGTTAGGACTAGATTTTGCCAGAGGTGGTTGTGAATGCTTCGTCTTTGAATGAATTTAAGGAGAAGTATGATAGGTATTGCGTAAATAATGGTTAGTGTGTCAATGTGGGGTCTCCCACGATGAGTCTTTTGACTCCATGGAGACACCCTTATAATAATAATAATAATATTAATAATAATATGTATGGGTTTTCTGTAAATGGAGAATGCCAGGGATCCATCAGGATAGTGTTTAATCAGAGTGTGTAGGAATGGAAACTGGATCCTGGGATGTTGATTGTTTAGATGTGTTAGGAAAATGTGGAGCGTATCCAGGCCACATGGCTTGGATACAGGCCAGGCCATGTGACCAAACGGAGGACACATCATCTACGTAGCATAGCCAGACAGTAGATGTGGAGTAGAGTTTGAGGCTATTTCTTCAAAGGTCTCCATGAAGAAGTTGGCTAGGGGTAAAGAAAGTGAAGAACGCAAAGACTATCCTCTCTACCTCATTGTAGAACAAAAAAATTGGCATCCCTTATCTGTTCCACCAAAGACACCACATTCTGTAGACCTACCAGGTCCTTTGCAGTTGCTAACTGTCCCACTATAGCCAAACAGGCCATAGTAAGACAGCCAATTCCAGAATTTCTGAATATAAGGACACCTACTCCTACTATTACAGCCACTCAGGACTTGCTGACCATGCTTTGGACACTCACCACAGGATATGCTGGAAGAAGGCCACTCTATTACATTTACAAATGCATGAGATTTCCACAAATTTGGGAAGCACTCATCTTCAGATCATCAGTCCAACAGCCAAGACCACCAAATCTAGCTGAGGGACTTTTAGGATTTAAACCTGACTTTGGTTGCCTTTCTTCAGACTCATTTGCTCGGTGTTAGTGCCTGCATACATATGTCATTGTTTTTGTGGTCCTTGAGGATGGCAATGTAATGTTGACAAATTATGGGAAAGTATTAATTAAAGTTATTATAATTATTATTTTAGTATATATTGTTATTTCCTGATAAATAATAAATATGAGTAACCAACGTATAAGCCTATCTACCAGAATTTTCATATCCAGTTGGTACTGTAGTAACATCAATCAAAGATAAGGCCTACTTACTGGCATCAGTGTTCTCTTCCAATTCCAGCATTGATGACTCACTCCATGCCAGCCATAGTCATCCACCAGAAAGAAATCAGAAGAAACCTTAATAACCTGAACATAAACAAAACATCCTATCCTGACAATATCCCGCCTATTGTATTAAAAACTTGTGCTCCAAAATTAATAATGCAGCCCATTCCAAAGAAAGGTGATAAAAGTTAGCCAACCAACTGTTGCTCAATTGCTCTCACTTTTGTTCAAAACTGTGGAAAAAGTCATCAACAGGCAACTTCTGTACCAACTGGAGACATACCAAGGAATTTGTGACCAGTATTATGGATTCTCCCACTCTCAATTCACAACTGATTTTTTTAACTTCAATGCTAGCATCTGGTCTTAATGAAAAAAAGTTTGGAGAAACTCGGTTCAAGTTTGGCAGATAGGGATACTCAGCAAACTATCATCCTATGATCTGATTTCTATACTTTCAACTGGATCACTAGCTTTCTCACTGTTCATTCAATACAAATCATGGAGGATGATTTACTCTCTTCAGGTATCCTCACCAATGGAGGAATGCTCCAAGGCTCTGTTCTTTTTCCACCCTCTACCTTCTGTACATAAAGGACCTGCTCTCACTGACTTCAAATCCTATCCATAGTTTTCTCTGATGATTATATACCTCATTCCTCAGTTTCATTTGACAAACCATGTAATATCCAGTTATTACAAACCTCAAGATCTACCATAGCCAATATCCTAAACTCTGATCTCCTTGCTATATCTCAGTGAGATGAGGATAACCCTGTAGTCTTCAATACCAAGCTGAGTCCTGTCTGATGATCACTTTGCAACAAAGATCTCATGTCCCTTCCCCTAACTTTGATAATACTCAGATATTGAAACTCAATCATATTTCACTTATTATGCTGACCTACATCTCCAGCCTTTCTTGAAACAAACATATCTTAGCCATACTTATGCAAGAAATGTGGGTCATGTGGAAAGCAGGAAAATGAAGCTATAGATATTAACGATATAAGGAAAGATATGAAAAGTATTCAGGAGAATGTTGAAGTAGTAAATGCTAGTGGGCAAACTATAAATGAGACTGGCTCAAAGAAATGTGGATGATAAGGTGACAGTAAGTAGTGAAATAGCACTCTTATGTGGCATCCTTCATATAACAAAACAGGAGCTAGAGCAACTGGAAAAATGATGTTGTGTGGTATAGTAGGTGGGAGAATGAAAGAAAATTAAACAGGAAAAATATGTAAGTACTGGAAACTGGAAATAAGTAGAAAGTCTTCTATGCAGATTCTATGATAAGAGATATACTTAATGAGAATGTGACAAAAGCATGTTTTTCCAGTGAGAAGATCAAAGATGTTAATAAAGCTTTTAGCTTGCAGAAGGGAGGGAGGAATGAAAGAATTGATTTGTTTGGTAGGAACAAATGAATTGAAAGGAAATAAATATGCAGTGAGAGAGGATATGAAAGAGTTGTTCAAAGAAGTGAAAATAAAGAGTAAGAAAATAAAGATTGTGAGTCTGCTGCCTTGGTATGATAGGACAGAATTGAGAAGAAGAGCTATGATTGCTAATGAGTCAATGGGAAGATTGTGGAGGAGGAATGGTGTGCAGTTTATAGATGTGTGGAGTGAATTTGATAGACGAAAGGACTTATATTTGCTTGATGGACCAGGAAAACTAGAGATATTAGGGGGAATGAAATCAAGTATGTGTATGGCCACCCCTGAGGTAAATTACTGTGAGTGCAGAAATAATTATGCAATGCCAAAACAATTATATGGGTTTTAGATTCAAGTAGGTTAGTAATGACACAAGGGTAATTGTGGGTCCAAGGGTATGTTAAAAATACATGTATGCGAATGCGAGATGTATCAGAAATAAGGGAGAGGAGTTTTATGGCATTTGTCAGCTCTACTTGGCCAAAAATTATAGGCATTGGTGAGACCTGGTTGACAGAAAATTATATTATTATTTTTTTTTTTATTATTATTATTATATGACACCTCCAGGGAGTCCAAAGACTCATCACCTACTCTACAACTCTCTGTCTCTACCACTCAATCCATCAACTACAACTACCTCCACCTACACCAATGGCATCTACTGTCCGCCACCATCACCACTAGTATTTCCACAATCACAAACATCTATGCCCAAGGTGGGATTCGAACCTGTAGCCTTTTGGCTGGAGAGCAGATACGCTAACTGCTCGGCCATCCAGTCCATATACTTACAGAAAGAGAATGTAAAGGGTATTGTATTTTCAAGGAGGATAGAGGAAATATGATAGAAGGTAGGTACTGCTGATGATGATGGCTGAAGAACTAGAACCAACAAAATTAGAGGTTAAGGATGATTTTAGTTCAGTAGGAGATGGTTTATTTGAGGCTGCCCGGTGTGAGATAGATGCCGATACGAAAAAATATATATCGTTGGTTGCTGCTCACAGAGATATGTAAATGCTATGTATCGGAAGACTAGCACTATGAGTGCATGCTGAACAATGGTTATGGGAGACATCAACTATGGGGACATAGATTGGCGGGAGGAAAGAGGACATGGCAAGATGGAAGTGGAATTTATACAGTTGTTCAAGGATAATTATCTATAAAAAAGTGTTATACAAGGGATGAGGGTTTGAGAGTGCTGGATCATCAGAAGATACATCCATTACCAAGGTAGGTAGTCTGCTTCAGTTGGGGAGAATGACCAAGTAGCCTTGTTCTGTAAAGTTGATAAACATGGAATTCTCTGTGAAGAAAGGATTTATTGAATTAAAGCTATTAATTATGAAACAGTTATAAGGTGTCTTGGGGCAGCACCATGGCTTGAGAATCTACAAAGAAAGAATGTAAGTAGTGCATGGGAAGTGATCAGAAATTGTCTGAGAGAAGCAGTATCAGACTACATACCCAAGGTCAGGAAGCTAAATCAAGTGGGGTTTAATTGGATGAATAGCAAGAGATTTAAAAAAAAAACTGTCAAGAGAATGTAAAGAAAAATGTGATCAGAATACTCATAAGCAGTAAAAAGTGCAAGCAAGAAGGTGACTACTACGATAGGTAAGGCCAAATTAGATAATCAGATTATGACAGAAAATCATCTAAGCAGGCAAAAGTAAATCCAAAAGAGTTTTTTCATTATGTAGCAGGGAAAAGATTTTTATTTTTAATTAAGGGAAAAAATGACTATGGTAAGATGACCTCAATTAATGCTGAGGGTAAAAAGGCAACAGAGGCAAAAGAAATGTTTGAGTTGCTGAGTCATCATTTTACAAAGGTGTATCATCCAGGTGAAGATTTTGAATTTCATAATGCAGTTGAAAATGAAGTGTCACATCATCCTCCAGTTTGTGAAAGTGACCCTGAAGTGATTACTCGGGTGGCCAGTCAATCACGACATTTGTGAGAAAGAGATATATGTGGAACTATAATGTTGGTCAGTGATAATGGCAGAATGATAAACACGAGGGGGGGGGATATCATAGAGGTGTTAAATGAGCAGTTCATTAAAGCATTCCGTCTTTGTGATTGTAACATAATGCAGAACTTGAGAGCGGTGAGAATGGGGGAGGAACCACTGATGATGAGTGAGCAGGAGGTAGATGATAAATCGAGTAAAGTTGATGTCAACAAGGCCATGTGATGGGTTATCGCTCCATGTATTGAGAGAATGTTCCAGGGGGTTAACAACAGCTTTAATGTACAATTTAAATATGAGTCTTAGGTTAGCCCAGGTCCCAAAGGAATGGAAAAATAACAAAATTGTTCTGCTTCATAAAGCAGGTGATAAGACAAAGTTTTTGAATTATAGGCCAATCTGCTTGCCTGGAGTTGTGGTCAAGATGTTGGAGATACTAGTGAGAACAAGGATTCGAACTGGGTGGATAACAATAGAATTCTATTTAATGGACAGCATGAGTTTGCTAAAGGAACATTGTGTTTTTGCAATTTGCTTACTTATTATAATGAGGTGATGAATATATTGGACAATGGGAATGCTTATACATTAGTATATTTAGATTTTGCAAAGGCTTTCGATAGATTAGTGCACTGGATTAGAGATCGGCTGTCTGATAAGTATCACCAGGTTGAGTATGGAGGACTAATATCCCAGAACAATAAAGTCACTAGTGGTATGTTTTGGGGCCATTTGTTGTTTAATTTGTATGTAAATGACATTAGATGTAAACGACATATGTAAAGGAAGTGATATTGCTAGACTTGGAAAAATCATTTGACTGATATGGAAAACTATTGCAAAAAAGTTGCAGCAAGGGCTTAAATGGTGATATACACTTGTTTGATGATGCAAAGTTGGGGAGAGTTATGAGCAGTAGAGCAAATGTTGTTGTAGCTTTGCAACAGGACCAAAATAAACTGTCTGAATTGGCAAGTGTGTGGGTATGTCAGTTTAATGCTACAAAGTGTAAGGTTTTAAAATTTTGATTGGTGGAGATATTTTGGAGGAGATGAAGGATTTGGGGGTTGTGGTGGATAGAGACTTTAAATTTTGTGGGCATTTTGTTAAAATTGTGAAGATGACACAGCAGATTATGGGACTGATGCAGAGAACACTGACATTTAGAAGTAAGGATATTTTAATTCCATTATACAAGACTTTGAGTAGGCTGTATATGGATTACTGTGCACAGATTTGGTCGTCAGGTTTTCAAAAGGATGATTTGATGTTGGAAAGTGTTGAGAGATTATTGACTAAGTTGGTTTCTAGTCTCTAGAATGTGGAATATGAGAACAGATTGAGAGAATACAAATTTCAGAGCCTGGTGGATAGAAGGAAACAGGGAGACATCATCTAGACATGTAAGTTGGTTAGGAGTAATTACCAGATTAAAGTGGATGAGATATTTCATAGAATATCTGTAGACAGAGGAAGAAGAAGAAGCCATCCCTGGAAGCCGTATAAGGTGGGTGTGAGCAAGGGGATGAGGAGCAGATTTTTTGCATTGAGAGGGGTGATTGATTGGAATGCATTACCTGAAAGTGTAGTGAGTGCAGGGACAGCGAATGCATTTAAGTCAAGGTACAGTGAGCTGTGCATGTGAGAGTGAGACATCCCGCAATGATTCTCTTGACTACATGGAGGTATGTTGATAATAATAATAATAATGTTACAGAGCTGCATGTGAAATTGATACTGATGAACTTGGGCATATTGAAAAATATCAATATGAATACAGCAGTGGGACTGTATGGCATGTCAGCCCACATACAGGGTGTTCGGGATAAATTTGACATATTTATAATTAATTATATTTTTCCGTAAGTTACATGTATTAACACACATTTCTCTTCATTTAAAAGTTTGGACCCTTCTTCATTCATATACAAGATGTCAGAAAGGATGGATAGCTGGAACCCACCTGAATCATGGAAGAAAATAACTTGTATCATGATGATTCGTGCCCGCCATCAAAATAAGGATATTACGACTGCTGCCCAATGCTCCCTGAATACAGTAAAAACAATCAGGCATGAACTAGAGACTTGCAATGGTGACTACGAGGATGTAGCAAGAAGAAAGATCCCTAGCAGACGATCTGATTGCGTTCGTACAGCAGAATTCCTCGCAAATCTGCAGGAACAGGTGTTGAAGAACCCTGGCATTGGAATTCAGGCTTTGTTCGTGGAGTTGCTAACTGTAGTCAAGCCCTGGATAACAAGGGTAGCCAATGGTAGGCCGTATGTATGGCAGCAGGATTCGGCCCCTTGCCACACCTCTGGGAAAAGTCAAAAATGGTTGTCTGAAAATTTCTACGACTTCACCAGTCCAAAGGTTTGGCCTCCAAACTCCCCAGACCTTAACCCCATGGATTATTTTGTATGGGGCGCAGTTGAAAAAGACACCAATCGCACTTCCAGTAATACAAAAGCCCAGTTAATGGATAAAATTAAAACAGTTTTTGCGGCCCTTCCCAGGGAGACTGTAGCATCAGCTTGTTCGAGGTTCCGAAGTAGAATTGAAGCTGTGATCGATGCTAATGGTGGTTATTTTGAGTAAATCTTGTTGATAGTATTGTAAATAACTCTGCCTGTAATGTTTTTTTGTCAATTCATTAAATTTAATAGATACAAAGAAGATTTTCTTTTTCCTTACGAAACTGTCAAATTTATCCCGAACACCCTGTATTGCATGAATGTGCAAGAGAATTGGCATTCCCTTAGTGACTTTAATCTAAGTCTCAGTACTGGTAAGGTTCCAAGGGAGTGAAAAGAGGGTAAGATAGTTCGATTACAGAAATGTAGCTCCAAGACAGGAGTTGCAAACTACAGACAATTAATAGATCAGGAGTGGTGTTAAAGTAATGAAAAAGTTGGCTAAGGTTAAAATCCAACTGTGGGTCGATAGGAATACAGTAGTCTATAGTGGATAGCACTGCTTTGTAAAGGGCAAGTTCTTTCTTAGTAATTTATTGACATTTTGTAATAAAGTGACAGCCAAACTGCATAAAGGAAATGATGCTACTAGACTTAGAAAAATCATTTGACAGAATACCACATGGAAAATTATCACAAAAGTTGCAGCAAATGGGTATAAATATGAAGTTTGTAGCATGGATAGGGGAGGCTGACAGATAGACAATCAGAGAATAAAAAATGGTTGAGTGGAGCGGAATCTACAAGAATAAGGATGATGAGGAGTACCTCAAGGTTCTGTACTAGGACCATTATTCTTTAATTTGTATATCAATGATGTATAAGTTAAAAGTAGTTGCGCTAGATTTAAGGAAGGATATTCGGATGTTTGCTGATGGTACAAAACTGGGAAGGTCAATAGTTCATACTGGTGATGTAGATATCCTACAGGATGAATTTAATAAATTATCATTGTGTACAAAAGTTCATGATTACTAATTTAATATTGCAAAATGTTAGCAAGATTTTACTACACGTTATTAAGGAAAGATTACAAAGTTTTATAGACCATCAGATCTCAGAAGTATAAGCAGGATTCAGAAAAGGTCAAGGAACTAGAGATCATATATCCAACATCAGACAAATAATCGAAAAAGCAAGGGAATTCAACTTAAGCCTTTATCTATGCTTTATAGATTACTCCAATCCTTTGACTGTATGAGGTGAGATATTTTATGGGATATCATGCAAGAATCAGGAATACCAAACCATATAGTAGCCCTCATAAAGAACTTATATCAAGGAAATCTAGCACAGTAAGAATTGAAAACTCAGTATCCCCTGCATTTTAATTTGAAAAAGGATCAAGACAAGGATGCATACTCTCACCATTACTATTCACCTTTACAACAAAACTATAATGAAAAGGTCAGCCTGGTTGGCTGAGTGGTTAGCTTATCTGCTCTCCAGCCAAAAGGCTGCAGGTTGGAATCCTGCCGTGGGCTTGGATGTTTGTGATTGTCTGTGAAAATACTAGTGGTGGTGGTCAGCGGTAGATGGTGTTGGTGTAGATAAAAGTAGTTGCGGTTGGTGGAGTGGTGGAGACGGACAGTTGTAGAGTAGGTGCTTTCCCTCGATGAGTGTTTGGAGTCCCTGGAGGTGTTACATAATAATAATAATAATAATAATCTCTAGAAAAGTGGAATGGAGGAATTAAATTAGGTGGCCGAACAATCACTAACCTACAATGTGAAGATGACACAGTGATAAATGCAACAAACAAACATGAATTAAAATCCATCCTAAATCAATTAGAATGGGAAAGCTTAAGCCATGGCAGTGGTGCACCCAGAGGTGGGAGCCCCCTCCCAAAGAAAAAGGAAAAAACACTAGAAAATTTTCCAAAAATCTTTTCCTAATTAAAATTCTTTTTTTTTTGTTTATGTTGTGTTGTGTTTTCGATTTCTATACTCCTTATGAATTAGCGATCATTGCAGATGCTCAGTCATAGGTCATATGCGATATGTAGTGTGTATTCTCAAATTGTCTACTGAACTTGCCCCCCCCCCCCCCCAAGATTAAATCCTGGGTGTGCTACTGAGCCATGGTTTACAAATAAATCAAGATAAAACAAAAATAATGATTTTAAAAAACACAGAAGAGATAGATATAGAAGGAATTGAAATTGTCAACAATTTCATCTACCTTCGAGTGATAATAAAAAAAAAAGATGGATGTAAAAAAGAGATAAGAAGAAGAATAGCACTAGCTAAGAAAGCGATGTCTGATTTAACTAAGATCTGGAAAGACAGAAAATTTTTCTGTCTTTCCAGAACCTCCAAATGTGCCTCCAAAGTCTTTTTGGAGGCACATTTGGAGATGTGCCTCCAAAAGGACCAAAAAGACCAAAATTCAGCTTGTAGAAACCTTAGTTTTTTCAATCTTTCTCTATGCTTCTGAATCTTGAACAATGACAAATGATGACAGAAGAAGAATTGAGGCATTCAAGCTCTGGTGCTGGAGAAGATTGTTAAGAGTGTCTTGGACAGAAAAATCAACAAACAAAAGTATCCTAGAACTGAATATCCACACAAGACTGATAAACATAATTGACAAGAGAATAATGCAATACTTTGGACACATATGTAGAAGGGAAGGCAACTGCCTGGAAAAAATAATCATCCAGGGTAAACCGTATGGGAAAAGAAAAAGAGACCCCCCCTCAACAGGTGGATTGACTAAATATCAAGAATCACTGGACTTAAACTAGAACAAACAATAAGAGAAGAACAGGGCAGAAAGAAATGGCAAAGTATCATCAGGAAGGTCACGAGTCCTTAGACATGAGAAGATCTAAGAGAGTGAGAGAGAGAGAGATTGCAAAATGTAAGGTTATGCATGTCTTGTTGAAACAGCTGTATACTGTGTACCACACTGATGGTACTGGATTGCAGGATAATGAATTTGGGGATAATGGTAGACAGAAAAATTCCAATGGTAATTTGGAAAAGTTGATAAAATAGCTCTGATGATTACTTCAATGTTGAAAAATATGAAAATATCAAGAATCAAGAAACATACATAACAAGTAAAGTTATGGACATTATTATCCTTCTTTATAAGAGTTGGCTAAGACTTTATAAGACTTGACTGCTTTGCACAGATTTGGTCACCTGGGTTTCTTGGGAGATCAAGATATGATAGAAACAATTCATTGACAAGTGAACAACTGGTAACAGGTCTGTGCAGTGCTTCTAGCGGGGATAGGTTGAAGGTGTGTGGGTTACAAAGTTTAGTTCATAGGTGGAAAAGAGGGGATATCATAGAAACATTCCTTTTGAGTCATAGAAATTGACTCAAAAGGAATTTTTCAATATATAACAAATAGTGAGATAACTTGGGAATCCATGGAAATGGTGTAAGAATGCAGTTAATAAGGGTGTGCAGACTAGATTTTTCGCATGGAGAGTCGTAAATGAGTCGAATGGATTGCCAAAATGCCTATCATACCTCTCCTTAAACTTACTCATTGTGTGTGTGTGTGCTTACAATGAATGAGTTTAAGGAGAGGTATGATAGGTTTTGTGCATATAAAGGTTAGTGTGGGTCTCTCACAATGTGTCTCCAGACTCCATGGAGATACCATATAATAATAATAAATAGAAAATATGCAAGTTTTGCATTGATTTTATCTTTGAATCCTCTTGGGTCTGGCTGCTACTGATGAGACTTCAATAAAGGTCTGATCAGTGGGAGACCCTTTTTTTTTCATTATGTATACTAATATTATGGGATGCTAAACTGATTATCAACAGAGAAAATTATCATGCTCTGATATGAATGTATGGCAGTTAAAGTGATGTCAACATTCACCAACAATTGATGTAAATGCAACAACCTCTGTATACAAAGGAGCCTTCATAACTCAGTTGGTATGGATGATGCCTTTTGTTGGAAAGACCTGTGTTCAAATCACATCTAGGATGTGAATCTTTATGAGGGCCGGGCCTTTTACTGAAAGTGAGTTAATCATTCTCAATACAGAGGTGGAAGGGTTTTTCATCCTGCAAAACAAGCAAACTGGTCAGAAGAATACACACAATTTACAGATACAATACAATGGCCTTGTAGCCTTAGTTGCTTTAGCTGTAAATCCTATACAAGTAGACTCATCCTGCAGTTACTTCAGTTTATGCTTATAATTGGGTAAAAGATTAAAACAAGAATATAATTATAATTTCTTGTCAGTTATAATATCCATAATCAGTGCTTCTTTTTCAGTTTTAACATTATAGTTATATCAGAAACCCTTCAGCAATATCCATGAATGATTTTCAAGTTGTTGCTCTATTATATTTAGAATGTTTTATTTTTCCCATATTTTCCCTTAATTTGAAGTCCAATTTAAAATTGGCTGAAATTTTTGAAAATTTCAGCAGGTTCTAGACAGCTTGTCCATTTTTGCATAGCACTTTAATAAATGAGACTCAGTGTATTATACAATAATGGGAGAACTATTTTTCAGAATCATTCAGTAGCTTTTTTTTTTTTCCTGGCTGTAATCTTTTGTCTAAAGCCATATTTTCATAATGTTTCATCTGGTATTTAGGCTTATGCACTGATTGTTATTCAGCCTGGCTGGCCGAGTGGTTAGCATATCCGCTCTCCAGCCAAAAGGCTGTGGATTCGAATCCTTCCATGGGCATGGATGTTTGTGATTGTCTGTGGAAATACCAGTGTTGGTGGTAGATAGCATTGGTGTATTTGCAGTCAGTTGGTGGAGACAGTCGTAGAGCAGGTGCCTTCCCTCGATGAGTCTATGGACTCCCTGGAGGTGTCAAATAATAATAATAATGGTAAATTTAGGAATGATATGAAAATTAGAGGATAATATGATTGCCTTTTATAATAATGTGACAAGCCTAGAGATGAGGAAAAGGTATATTCTGCCATTTTTTTTAAATTTTATTTTGCAAAGGCATTTGACAGGGTGCCACATGATAAGCTGATATTTAAGTTGCAGCACATAGGTTTTGATGTCAGATTAGTGAACTGAATTCAGGATTCGCTATCTGATAGGTCAGAGAGTTGTGTATGGTGTGGCAATATCAAAGAGGGAGAAAGTTACAAGTGGGGTCCCACAGGGCCTCAGTACTCGGACCTGTATTGTTTAACCTTTATATCAATGATAATATCAGTGGATTGCAGGGGGATTTTCAGTTGTTTGCAGATGATGTGAAGCTAGGGTTATTAGTAATAGTGTGTGGCAGCCTTGCAAGAGGATTTGAATAAACTGGACAGATGTGTAAATGAATGGGGATTTCCGTTTAATGCAGCAAAATTCTTGAAGTTTAGGATACATCAATGGGAGACAGCATATTCCGTTGGAGGAGCTGTACTGGAAGGAAGTAGGGGAGACAAGAGATCTGGGGGCGATGATTGGAAACCTGAAATTCAGGGAACATATTGCAAAAGTGATGAACGTAACCCAGAGGATTGCTGCAATACTGAGAAGGATGCTGACCTGCAGAGATAAAAAAGTTGTCATTCCATTGTATAAAGCCCTGGTCAGAGCACACTTGGACTATTTTTCTCAGATTTGGTCACCAGGATATTTGAAGAGGATAAATTAACTGTGGAAAGTGTACAGAGGCAGATAACAAAGTTGGTTTCAGGACTGTACAACATTAATTATGAAGGCAGGCTGAGGGAATGTGTACTGCAGAGTTTGGTAGATAGAAGAAGGAGTGGTGATATGATTGAGACTTTTAAACTATTGAGAGGTAGTTACAAGGTTGACACTGGGGAGTTATTTTGCTTGGTGGAACAGGTGGAAGTTGTAAGTACAAGGGGTCATCCCTGGAAGTTACGAAAGGAAGCTGTGAGCAAGCGGGTGAGGAGTGGTTTCTTTGCATGGAGGATGGTTGAATCATGGAATGCATTGCTTGATAGAGTGGCGGATTCAGTGAGTTCAAGGAGTGGTAAGATAGACTTCTTGTTTTCTAGGAAGGATTCAGACCTCCCACGAAGAGTCTTTTGACTCCATGGAGGGTCTGAATCATAATAATAATAATGATAATAATAAGCAAAATAATTTAATTATTATATCATGTTTTCTGAAAGTAATTGATCACAGGCATAGTACAGAAGTGAAGATACGTATAATTCTGAACTGTGTTGGTTATTATGTTTGAGTAGACAGTGTAAAATTTGTGAGATGTATTTGTTGCAAAAGTTGAAAGATTTATGGATGGATAGTGAAACTGGTGAGTGTATGTAATAAATGTTTTGAGAAAGAATGCAGATAAAACAGATTATGTGATAGTAGAATATAAGGTATTGATAGAAGACTGGAAAATGTAAATATTGATTATTGTTTTGACCATAACCAACGAAAAACAAGGTGAGAAGTATTGTATGAGGGAGGATGTGAAAGAATTATTGAAAGAAGTGAAAAAGAAGAATAAGAGGGTGAAGTTTGTGAGTTTGATGACATACTATAATAGACGAGAACTAAAAAGGAGGGTGATAATAGCTAATGAATCAGTATCCAGGTTGTGCACAAGGAATCATGTAGAGTTTGTGGGCCTCTAGCCTGAGTGTGATAGGCAGAAAGATTTGTACAGTGCTTGGACTGCACTTCAATGGATTTGGAGTTAGATGTCTAGAAAGAGCTTGGTTCACTGAGAGTGTGGAAGTGCAAAGTAAAGAAATTAGAACAGGTGCATGTTGTGTGCGTGCGTGCATGCGTGTGTGTGTGAAAGCATCCATTAATCACATGAGTGTCAGAGTGAACAAAAAATGCAGAATCTAGTTCTGAAGGAACAGTATCAAATTGGGTAGTCAATTCAAGATGAAAAGGTAGTTGGAGACCTAAGGGGATGCTATAGTTCCTCTATGCTGATGCTGGAAGCATCAGGAATCAGAGGGAGGGATTTTTGGCATTGGTTAGTGCTACCTCGCCAAAAGTTATAGGCATTAATAAGACTTGGCTAACAGGCAGCAGATGACATAGTTACAGGAATAGAATGTGGCTGATTTAGTTACTTCAGAAAGGAGAGTGTAGACAAGACAGGGAGTTGAGTGCTGCTAATGAAAGCAGATGAACAGTATCCTAAAAGTGAAGGTGTCAGTTGGGCAGATGGCAGTTCCATTAAGTCAATCTGGTGTGAGATTAAGGCCAATAGGACAGAATATAAAATCTGTTGCTGCTGTACACCAAGCAATGGCAGGAATGATGTGGAAGACATACATTAGCAGATTAGTACGAGTGCAAGTTGATTATTATTATGGCTACTTCAACTTTGGAGACATACACTGGAGAGCTAACAACGAACTACATTTTTAACCTGTATATGAAAAAATATTTTGATGACTACAGCCAAATGTGGACATGAGTTTATCGCCAGCATACCAATAAATTATATTACACACACACAAAAAAAAATATATGTATATGTTTTTGGCAAAACTTACACATTTCCTAAGGATTTAGCTAAGGAATTAATGTACAGTGCTTACAGAAAACTATACAGAGAGACATTTCAGTATGGAATATATCTACTCCAAACTGCATTGCAGATTTCACAACTCTGTACCATACTTAGCACCAAGTGATTCAAGAGTTCTTGAGGCCAACTGGCCCACTCCTCCTTATGAGCAAAGATAAATCTTGTTTGTTTGGAGGAGAATTTTAAGCAGCAATTCATCTTCCTATTGCATCCCAAATGTTTTCTGTTGGGTTGAGATCTTGGAACCATGTTGGCCACTCAGTTTGATTATTATCCTTGGTCTACAGAAATATTTCCACTATTCGTGTATGATATGTTGTGGCATTGTCATCCATAAAAATGAATTCTTTGCTTACACCACCACCACAGAACAATTAAAGATGGTGCTGAAGAGCTTTGTTGCAATATCATTCCAACAGTCATAGTCCCTTTTTCCAGTACTTATAGCTTGGTGCATCCATTAAGCATAATGCTTTCCCAAACCAAGCACCACAGTATCTATCCCTTTCAAGAGCATTCTCGTTATGGTAAACAGTACCACATTCACAACAGATCAAGTGTCATCTAGAAAAGGAGTAAAGACTAAAACGACTATGGGGAGCTTAGTGTACCAGTTTCAACTCTCTATCTGTATCATTCAGATATGAAGGCACTCGTTTGACATGTGCACGTGTTTGAATAACACGTGACACACTGGCTTTAATTCCAAAAATTGGGTACTGTGCTGTGAAGAAAGTTTTTCACCAAAGAAGGGCTTTCTCCAAGTGCCATCAAACAGCAATTGGATGCTGTCTATGGGGAAGCTTCTCCTTCATATTCGACCATAAAGGAATGGGCTAAACAGTTTCACCTACGAAGAGAGAGCATCGAAGCTGATCCTTGTGATGATCATCCTGTGGAAGTGATGACTGAGGAAAATATCTCTCTTATTGAGGAGGAACTGCTCAGTGACAGACCGCTGAAAACTCAAAGAAATCTCAGCAAGGTCGGGTCTTTTTATAATAACTGTCTTTCACATCATTCATGAGAAGCTTCCCATGACGAAGGTTAGTTCAAGGCAGGTGCCCTGACTTTTCTCTTCAGTTCAAAAGGAGCATTATGTGACCTGTTTCTGCAAGTCTTCAGAGTTTTGCCAAAGGAATCAGAGAGAAGTGCTGGAATTCATTGTTGCCAGGGGTGAAACAATGGTCTTTTATTATGATCCTTTTTCGAAATGGAATCCAAAGTGGCACAAACCAGGTGATGTACCGCCAAGAAAAGCCAAGGTCACTCAGTCCACCAAGAAGATCATGGCGACAATCTTTTGGGACTGCCAGGGAATTCTCTTGATTGACTTGAAGAAAAGGAATACCATCATGAATGCAGAATATCATACTTCACTCTTGCACAAACTATTTGACGCCATAAAGGAGAAGAGACGAATGTTGAGTCATGGTGTTCGCCTGCTTCACAACAAATCTCTGGTTCATACAGCTATTGTTGTGAAGGCTGCAGTGAAGGACTGTAGCTTCCAGGGGATTGAACACCCACCCTACAGCCCAGATCTAGCATCCAGTGTCTACTACCTCTTCTTGACATTACTAAATCACTTAAGGAATTGACAATGTAGATACGAATATAAATTAAATTACACTTTAATAAATATTTCCGATATTTCGGCAACGTCACATTGCCATCTTCAAAAGGAACTTATAAAAAAAGCATGTTCACGTAGGCACTACAATACAGTAATTGAGAATGAAGTGATGAAGCTATTGTTCTCCTAAAAGTCCTGATGGTGCTATAGCGGACTAAGTAGGTGTTCTTGGCCATTGGGCTGAAGGTCTGCTGATGTAAGCCTCCCAAATTTGGGGCAGTCTCATACAATACAACCAAATTTGTTGAGGTTTGGAGAGTTTCTTAGGGCTGAGGCTGATTCCATAAATAGTTTTTAGAATTTGTATTTGCTATGGTGTATTACTGTAGTTTTCTTCCACCGTATTCTGTGGCGTGTATCCAGAGCATGGTCTGCAAGACCAGAATGGCTGTACTTGTGAAAACAGATGTAGTCCTTGTGTTCCGAAATTCTGATATTCACTGTCCTGCCTGTTTGGCCAGAGTAAGACAGTTTACAGCTGCAAGGGTCCTGGTATACACCAGGTAGGTCTAGGGGAAGTGGTTGGTCTTTAGTGGAGTGGATAAGAGATACCAATTTTCTGTATGGTCTGTAACAGGAGGTCAAGTCATGTTTTTTTAAGATTCTGGTAATCTTTTCCGAGGTGCCTCGAATGTAGGGAATGGTGATGGATTTAGAGTAATCCTTGTTGTGGCGGCTGGGGGGGTTGTGGTTTGTAGGTTTCAATATTTTTTGGATTTTTTTTGGGGGGGGGGGTAGCCATTGGCTGAGAAAGTGTTGAGGATGTGATTTAGTTCAGTGTTTAGGGCCATGTCATTAGAACAGATTAGTTTAGTCCTGTTGTATAGTGTTTTCACTACTCCATATTGTTGTGGGGGGGGGGGGGGGATTGTTGGTGAATGTACCTGTCCTGTATGAGTGGGTTTTCTATAAACTGAGAAAACCAAGGTTTCATCAGGCTGGTAGGTGACTAGTGTGTCTAGGAAAGGGAGGCTGTTGTTTTCCTCTTTTTCCAGGGTGAACTTGATTCTGGGGTGTTGGTTGTTTAAGTCTGTTAAGAAGGAGAGGAGTGTATCAGAGCCATGTGGCCAAATAGTGAACACATCATCAATGTAGCGAAGCTATATGGTTGGTTTTTGTGGGGCAGAGGCTAAGGCTTTTTCTTCAAAGGTCTCCATAAAGAAATTGGCCAAGGGTGGGGAGAGAGTGGTGAACCCATGGCTGTCCCCTTCTATTTGTTTGTAGAATTTTCCCTGCCAAACGAAATAGCCTGAGTTCATTGTGAACTGAAATAGGGCTGAGATATCAGGAGAAAATTTAGCTTGGATTAGCTCTAAAGTTTCGTTGAGTGGGACATTTGTGAATAAGGAGGAGACGTCAAAGCTGACCATTATGTCAGTATGTTGGAGTGTAAGGTTTTCTATGCTGGCTTTGAAGTGGGCTGAGTTTATTATGTGTGATGGCAACCAATTCCACTCATTCACCGCTAACTACACGCTTACTTAATTTCCAGGGATGACCACTAGTTTTCCCGGAACTAGTGCTGAAAAATTTCCTATATCAATCCTATAAAACTGTTTAAATAACATGTCTTTCATAACTCCCTTTTCTATCTATCAGCCAGTTTTTACCTACAACTTTTTAGTCTATCCTCATAGACTTGCCACCATCTTGGTCCTTTCCACATCTCCAAGTAGCCAATGCGACCAAATGTCTAAATTATAGTTGAGATGAAGCCAGGGGCAGCTCTTGCATGGGCATTTCGGAACTGCAGCACCCCCAACTTTTCTCAATATATAAATATATTTAATCATTAAGCATGAGCTGAAAATAAAGAAAATGTTGTGGAGAGTGTATAAGAAGAAGAATGACCAGCTAACTCATGAATAGTACAAGGATCAGACATGAAAGTTGACCAGCATGGCTAAGTCAGAAAGATTTACCAGCATGGTAAATCATCCTGCATTGGTGGCCGTGTAGGATGATTTACATAAGGCAAAATCAGACTGTAAGAAGAAATTACCAAGCAAAAGGAAATCCTAAAGTTTTTATTTTTTATATTTTTCGTTACATGGCAAGTAGGAGAAAGAATGACTATGGAAGGATAAAGTTAATGAGTGCAGACGGTAGAGAGGTGACAGGGAGTGCTGTAAGTACAGAGGTTAATGAATTGGAGGTACTTAGAGTATAGCAAAATCTGAGTGCAAATGCAGCTGTGGGGTTGAATGGGATATTGTCTTGCATTTTAAGAGAATATGCAGAGGAACTGGCAATACAAAGGAGGCTTTAGTTCTCCTTTTGACTAGGCTGTGTAATTTTAATCTCAGATTTGGCAAAGTCCCAAGAGTGTGGAAGGAGGACAAAATAACTCCTCTGCATAAAGGAGGATCTAAGTCATCAGCAGTGTGCCTAAGGGGTCTGTTTTAGGGCCATTGCTGTTTAACCTCTATGTTAATGATATTGGTGAAGATTTGAATGGAGATATTCAGTTGTTTGCAGATGATGCAAAGTTGGGAAGAACTATGAAGAGTACAGAAGATGTTGTGGCCTTACAAGAAGACTTGAATAAATTGAGTGAATGGGCATGGGAATGGAGATACAAGTCAATGTTGCAAAATGTAAGGTTTTAAAATTTGGGACACAAAGATGGGATGTAGAATTTATGCTTGGTGGGAATATATTGTTGGAGGTGGAGGAAATAAGAGATCTTGAGGTGAAAGTGGATAAAGATCTGAAATTTATGGGACACATTGCCAAAATTGTGAGGACAACACAAAGAGTTCTGTGATGCAGAGGACACTGACTTGTAGAAGTAAGGAGATTCTTGTTCCATTGTATAGGGCTTTGATTAGGCTACACATGGACTACTGTGCACACATTTGGTCACCTGGTTTTCAAAATGACGAAGAAATGTTGGAATGGGTTCAGAGGCAATTGACTAAGGTAGTTTCTGATCTCTGGAATGTCGAATATGAGGAAAGGTTTAGAAGATGCAATTTACAGAGTCTAGTGGATAGGAGGAAGAGTGGGGTGATATAATAGAGACCTACAAGTTAGTAAAGGATTGTTATAGGATCAGTGTTGGAAAGTTTTTTCCAAAAACGGTGGGAGGTCAGAGGCCATCCCTGGAAGCTGCATAAGGAGGGTGTGAGCAGGTGAGTGAGAAGCAGTTTTTTTTGCAGAGTTGTGAATGATTGTGGAATGCCTTGCCTGAGAATGTGGTGTCTGTGTTTAAGGCATGGTACCATGAGCTGTATGTATGAGTCTTTGACTCCATAAGGTCTTGAGATAATAATAATAATAATAATAATAATAATAATAATAATAATAATAAGTTTCTGGTAGCAAATTATAGACTATATTAGCAAATTATAAGGTGGAGTGCCCTGTTGTTGTACCACCTTACCCCAGTCCTGAAGATACTTTCAGGTGCAAACTTTGTTTGCTCACACTTGGATAAAGGATTAAACTAAATTTATTATATGATTGATGTCCTGGCTCCAGAAAATCCATGTGTCTGACATAGTACTCAATAAACTAAAGATCCCAGTGCTAATCCTTGTGTCTTATAACTGTCATCCCAAGCATGGCATGTCAACCTACATCCAACTTGATCTCAAGGACATAACTCAATGTGTGCCTGAAGCAGAATACTCCATAGGTATTAAAATTCAAAATACCACCATCTAAAATGTCTACAAACCACCATCACAATCCTGGCCTGATCAGTGGACCGGCCGCCATCTCACCCCTGCTATCTATGTTGGTGACTTCAACTCTCATTACACCATGTGGGGATATTCCTCTAACAACCAAGATGGTAATAATTTAGTTAACTGGATGAATACATATAACCAGTGGTGAGCTATAAGGGACTCACGGGGGCCCTTTGTTAAATTTTTCTCAAATTTGCGAGCCCCTTGTTCTTCTTGTTTACTTTTTTATTTTTTCAAAAAAAAAAAATTTTTTTTAAACATATTAAACGACAAATTCATATGATAACCTAACAAAAATTAGTCTATTTGGCAGTGTATAGATTATTTGGAATTATTGTTTCAACTCCTCTATAACGAATGCACCCAAGTTTGAAAATACAATAAGCACATGCGCTGTCTTTATCCTTGTCCCTTCGTAGCCAATCGTATGGTAAAATCAGTAGCCAATCAAATGTTTTATAAAAGATTTCATTCTTATTATATTTTGATAGTTAAAAAATGTTTTTCTTATGTAAGATAAATTAACACAGTTGATTGTGCAAATAGTTCATGTTTAGATCATGAAATATTTGTTTAAAAATGATAGCCATTAGAAGTTGATTGTCCATTAATACTTTTTGATTGGAATTTGTACACAAGAGCTGTATTAATAAAAATTTTTGTGTGAAATACAGTTTTTTTTCTTTTTTGCTCAACGATGCGAACCCTTTTTTAAAATTTCCATAGCTCACTACTGCATATAACCTATATTTGATCTACGATGACAAGCAGGAAAGCACTCTTCACTCAGCCAGAAGGAACAGAAACTACACCCCCAGATCTGTGCATAGTCTCTAATGACTCTGAAGAGCACCCTCTGCCAACAACCAGAATCATCCTCAACAGATTTCCTAACAGCCAGCATTGTCCTACACTGATAGAGACAGGCACATCAATCCCAATAATCAGTAGTGGAACTCCAATCTCTAGATAGAACCAACCTTCGCAGATCCAACTGGAATGTATTTGAGAAACAAATTGAGCAAATCATTACAGCAATACCACCCACCCTAATTGCTATCCCAGATTAGTTTAACAAACTAATCACAACTGCAGCCAAAGCCTGTATTCTTAGAGGTTACAGAAAACAATACATCCCATGCTGGAGTTGGGAAACTGAAGAACTTTTAGCCAAATATGAAGAAACTGAAGACCCAACTCTTTCTAAGGAGCTCATAGCAACACTGGACAAAAACAGAAAAGAAAGATAGATCTCAACCATCCATGAACTTGACTTCACCAAATCTAGCCGGAAAAGCTGGTCACTTCTGAGAAAATTGAAGGGAGGGGGGTCAGAACCAACAACACACAAACCACCAGAGATAACTCTCCTGATCCTGGCTAATCATTTACTGAAAACCTCCAAGATACGGCCTATCTCTATCAGGAAAATAACTGCCATTTTCCATCAGAAAATACCTGAAGATGGGCCCGAACTTCCTACACCCAGTGTCTTGGGAAGAGGACAGGAAGCCTTAAAACTCACCAAGAATGGCATGGCTGCAGGAGTGGATGGTACCCTCCCCAAGTTTCTAAAACATCTTGGCCAACAAGGTCAAACATGGCTGGGTGTCCCTTTTCTCAAAAATTATAACAACTGGAAAACTACCAAATCTGTGGCAGGAAGCCAAAACAATTGCCATGCCCAAACCAGGGAAAGATCCAAATGATGTCAAAAATCTGTGACCTATCTCCTAGCTTTCTCTACCTTTAAGCTCTTTAAAAGAATTTCACCACTCATCAGAAGAGCACTCCCAATTGAACAAGCTGGCTTTAGACCAGGAAGAAGTTGCTGTGACCAGATCCTGGCCCTGACAACACAGATTGAAGCAGGCTTCCAGAAGAAACTTAAATCCAGAGTAACTTTCATTCACTTAACATCAGCTTATGACACAGTCTGAATCAGAGCCTCCTAAAGCTGGGCAATATTATAAGGTGCAAAAAAACTTTTCAGCTTTTTGAATCTATTCTCTTCAACAGAAAGATCCGGGCCCATATTGGTGGGAAAAAAAAGAACGTCCAGATTCCTCCACAACAGTCTCCCACAGGGCTCTGTGTTGGTCCCTTTACTCTTTAACGTCTACATGTCCAACTTACCACATACCAGCTCAATCAAATATATGTACACTGGTGAACTAGCGATCCTACACCAGTCTACCTCTTTTGCCAACCTGGAATCAACCTTGAACATAGACCTGAACATCCTGGAAGAGTACTTCAAGCAGTGTTACCTGAAGCCAAATCCAACAAAAACAGTGTCTACAGTATTCCACCTGAATAATGCAGAGGCAAATCATCACCTCAGCCTCTCTTCCTGTTGCAAAATGGTAGAAGATGAACCTCACCTGAAATACTTAGGAGTGAGCCTGGACAGAAGCCTAACCTACAAAAGACACATCACCAACCGGTCAAACAAAATTAAAATGAGGAATAATATCATTTCAAGACTTGGTGGAACAACCTGGGGGGTTGTGGTGCAGAAGTCCTAAGGTCATCTGCACTAGCCCTCTCATTCTTTGCAGCAGAATACTGTGCCCCATCTGGGAAAGAAGTGTGCACACTAATATTATAGACACCAGCTAAACTCTATCATGCACACAATTAGTGGGACACTGAGAAGCACCCCTCTCCCCTGGTTGCCTTCCTATCTAATATTGCTCCACAAATATATGGAGAAGACAATCCTCGATTAAAGATTTATAAAAGTAACGAGCAACCCATTCCTTCCCCTGCACCAGACTTTCATAAATCCACATAGCCTTTGCCTAAAATCAAGAAACTCTTTCTGGTTGATGGACAAACTCTTTTCAGCAGCCTCACCATCAACACCTGATAGTGAGGCAGCTGAAGGCTTCTGGTTTTTCTCTTCCTAGAAAGATTTGGTCATCTATCAACAGGATCAGAACTAACCAGGGCAGATGTGGCTACCTACTACATAAATGAGTCTGTCAGACCATCCTTATTGTGATTGTTCCACCATGGCCCAGACGATTCCTCATATTGTGAATGATTCCCCAATGTGCCAGTTTCATGGTGGTGGCCTCCAGGACATCTACAAGGTGATGGATGAGGCTCTGGATTGGCTCTCTAGACTGGATATTGACCTATAGCTTCTTTGTATTCCTTTTGCCATAAGAATAAATAAATAAATAAATGGGCAAAACATAATGGATGTGAATTCAATGTACAAAAGTGTAAAGTTATGCATTTTGAAATAAAAGTTTACAGGCTGTGTACCACATTAAAGGAACTACACTCCAAGAAATGATGAAACTGGGATTGGGAGGGGGGACAGTTAGAAAGTTGACATTTAGATACCATGTTGCTAAAGAAGCCAAGATCACAAGATTACTTGGCTAAAGAACTCACTAGCAAGGAGAGATAAAGGAGTTATCATTCCACTTTATAAAGCCTTGATAAGACCACATCTTCATTGCTATGCTCAGGTCTGGTCACCTGGATATCTTAGGGATGAGAAACTGGTGGAGAAAATCCAGAAGCAAATGATCAAGGTGGTGAGCATTCTGTTGAATGCTTCCTTTGATGATAGAATGAGGGTTGGTTGATAGGTGAAAATAAAAGCGGGGCATATGGAAACATTTAAGTTACTTAAGAAGCACTATGCTATCCTATCCTATTGCTCGCTCTCCTCCTGTCTGAAGACTCGTGATCCTAACCACAGTGTCTCTCAATTGCTTTCTGTCTTTTATTGCAGCAGTGGCCAACTCCAAAGTAAGTCCAGCTATCTTTTTAATTTGGTCCAACCATCTTGGTCTTGGACATCCTCTTTTTCTTTGTCCTTCCACTTTGTCCTGAATGATAAGTTTATCCAGGTTGTCATTGTCAAGTCTTGAAATGTAACCAAAATATTTGAGAATTCTTTCATTTACAATGTCACATAGCTGCCTCTTGATTTTTAGTTGACTTATTATACTTTCATTAGCCCTTTTGTCCATCCAGGAGACTCTCAACATCCTTCTCCAGCACCACATCTCAAAGCTTTTCATTTTGTCCTTAGCTTTTTTGTTATGTGTCCAAGATTCTATACCATAAATGAAAATCGAAAACACTAAGCTGTTTACCAGTCTTTACCAGTCTTGATTTAGCAGTAATAGAAATGTTTCTGTCTTTCCATATTTTCTGCAGTTGCACCATTGCTGACCTCTCCATGGTAATTCTTCTTTTAATTTCTGGTTGACATCTACTCTTGTTGCTTATTAGAGTTCCAAGGCAAATGAATTCATTTACCTTCTCAAAGTCAATGTTGGGGATTAAATTGTCATTTCATATATTGCCAAGTATTTTGTTTTATCACGATTAATTCTTAAACCATATTTCAGGCCTTCTCATTCAACTCTTTTAATGAGGGACTCTAGTTCTCTTTTGCTGCTAGCAATAAGAATGGTACCATCAGCATACCTAAGGTTGCAGGCATAAACTTCTGTGGCTAATTGGTTCAAAAGACATATTTTGGTGATTACATCACATTTTTTTATTATTCAGTTATATAAAACACTGAAATAATAGTTCCCAACAAGTTTCGTAAATCGTAGGATTTACATCTTCAGGGGTAAATAGTATAACTTAAAGTTTAAACAAGAGAATTAATAAATATAAATACAACATATAGGAAAAACATCTTCCTTCATAAAAAATAGTAAACATTTCATAGAAAAAGTGAAAGATATACATATTGGTCCAACAGACACCTTACCAAAGTCTCGACATTATCAGCTTGTTTACAAATGTCCCGAGACAAGAAATTTTGAATCTCCTAGAAGACCTCTTCCCTCCGGACATCTTGAATCTTTTTAAACATTGTATAGACAATACTTTTTTCACCTATAAAGATAGAATCTGGGAACAAAAAGAAGGGCTGGCCATGGGTTCATCATTATCACCGGTATTAGCAAACCTATTTATGGAAAAATTTGAAAACAATGCTCTTAAGAATTACCATAAAAAACCAAAAATATGGCTACGCTATGTGGACGATAATTTCATCATATTCACTGGAACAACAGATGAACTTAACTCTCCTTCTCAGTATATAGGAAGCCGACAAACACTGGAAGATTTCTAAATGCAACCTCACACCACCATCCTTCACAAAAAATAAGCTTAATTAAAACTCTTCGAGACAGAGCATACAATATCTCCAGCACACGAGAAAGATGTAATGAAGAACTAAAATACTTAACACAAATTCTCCAACAGAATGGATATGAAACAAAAACCATCAAGAGAATCCTTAAAATGCCTCCAGCTAACAACACAATAAAACAGGATTACAAAAACGCAATCTCGCTTCCTTATATCAAAAATGTTACAGACAAGCTAGCCAAATTATTGAACAAACACAACATAAAAGTAGCCTTCCTTCCTATGGAAAAAATCTCAAGATTCCTACATCCACCAAAACCACCTCATCATCCTCTTAAAAAACCAGGCATCTACAAAATCCATTGCTCTTGCAGGATTTGCTACGTAGGACAGACAGTAAGATCTGGAGAAATACGCATGGCTGAACACCAAAAAGACGTACAATACAAAAGAGAAGAAAAAACGGGTCTTGCTTTCCATACCACTTCCACTGGACACGATGTACTCTGGCAAAAAACGACGATGTCATACATAGAAAACAACAGTTATATAAGAAAATTTAAAGAAGCTGCTAATATGCTAAAAAACCCAACCCAATGCAATAAAAATCAAGGTTTAATTCTCCATCAAGTGTGGTCAGCTCTAATAAAAAATCTACCTCAATCTGAGCTCGGACTGTATGAACGAGAACAAACACACATGACATCGTCCAATATTGTTCAACGTCAATAACGTCATATATCTGCATTCTGTTATTTGAGTTTTATGAATAGCCAGACGGTTATGATTTGTATTTATTAATTCTCTTGTTTAAACTTTAAGTTATACTATTTACCCCTGAAGATGTAAATCCTACAATTTACGAAACTTGTCGGGAACTATTATTTCAATGTTTTATATAACTGAATAATAAAAAAATTTGGTGTAATCACCGAAGTGTGTCTTTTTTATACCTAAGGTTATTTATCTTTTTGCCACCAACTGAGAAACCACTATTATTATTATTACTGGGGACTCCAAGGAGTCCTTAGACTCATCGAGGAAGGACCTAAACATCATGTCCATCACAACTATTCGACATTCACACAGTATCTATCATACTTTGCCTTGAACTCATTCACTGTCATAGCACCCACAACAGACTCTGGTAGCTTATTCCACTCATTTACCACTCTAAAAGTAAAAAACTAGCTCTAACACCCTTACTAACCACACTCTTGCCCAGCTTCCATGGATGTTCCCTAGTCCCCCACCACCAGTCCTGTTCTCAAAAAGACCCTCTGCATTAATGCTATAGAAACCCTTCAGCAATTTGAATGTCTCAATCATATCTCCCCTTTTCTGCCTATCAACCAATTTTTGCAACCCATAATCATATTTGTTATGTGCCTTTCTCATAATGTATTCTCCATAAAGATTGTATAGATCAGGGGAGAGTATGCATCCTTGTCTCACTCCTTTCTCGACATTGAAGCACTGTGATGTTTTTCCAGCCATCTTCACAGCAGCCTGATTCCCTTCATAGAGTTGTTTTAAAAGGTATGTCAAATGTTCTGGGATGCCCATTTTCCACAGGTCCTCACACTTGACACAGTCATATGCTTTGTCATAATGTCTCTCCATAAAGAGTGTTAGAGGATTAATAAAAAGGAAATATTTCCCCACTTAGCTAGAGGGACAGAACAAGATGTCATTCTTGGCAGACTAGATTTTTCTCTTGGATAATGGTGATTGTATGGAATGGGTTGCCTGAGTCAGAGGGGAAAACAAGAGACTATCCCTGTAAGTTGTGTAAAGATGTGGTGAAGAAGGGTGTGAGGAGTAGATTTTTTTATATGGAGAGTCGTTAGTGAGTGTAATGCATTTCCTGAGTGCACTGTGAATGCAAGTAGTGTAAGTAACTTCAAAGCTCATTACGATACAGATGCTAGTTGAGAGGGTCTCCCACGATGAGTCTGTTGACTCCATGGAGGTTACCAATAATAATAATAATAATAATGATGATGATAATAATACCCATAGTTTGGATTTCCCACGATTAGTTATAGGACTCCATGGATGTACCCATGCAATAATAATGATAACTTTTGGTAGTTTGGCTGATGGCTGAAAATAAGTCTTTCTTGAACCTGAGGTAGTTTTATGCATCCAAACTTATTCAGATTTTCTTTTCTTTTTTTTTTTCTTCTTTTTTTTTTTTTTTTTTTTTATGGACGGAGGCAAATTCAAAGAATAGCTCTTCTCACTTGTATTGCTTCTGGAAAATTAACAAGTATATATGCATATCTACCAACAGTCGCACAACACATTCCCAACCATATGGTATGTGGCATTATAAAATCTTTAGTTAACATCCCTACTAGGTGAGGTGGATGAAATAGTGAGGCCAAACTGCACTTCTTATACATGTTATTCAACAGAATCATATCCAGATTTAGCTGGACATCTATAGCGTCTTGGCTGGTTGGGGTGTTAATAGAGCAAATTATCATGCCTTCACCACTGATCTTAACTACATACAGTATCTTAGCCAATAGTTGCAGTCCTTGCTGGATCAAAAAAATATCAATGTCTCATATCCATCCCTTTCCAAACATAGATTATAGATTTATATTTAAATAACTTAATGGGTGCACCTTTTGGACAACTCGTTTCGCAGAGTATATAAGTTCTTTTCGCTATACCCTTTGGTATTAATTTGGTCTAGCTACTCACTGATGAAGCCTCAAAAAAGGCTGAAACCGGTCTGGGTAGTGACCTCCCACCATAATGTAATAACAGCATACATTTCATAGGAAATGTGTTTTTACATTATGGAAAATGCCAAGAATAGCGATCAGAACTTTACCCCTTTGCAACGAGTTGCTCGTTTTTGTGCTACGTTCTTGGACTACTTGCATTAGCTCATGCTAGTATTTGCCGATACTTTTATAGTTTTTTATACTATACTATATACTATATTCAGCATGAAACTCTCAGATTCCAATCTTTGAGTTTCTTATTTGGGTTTAAAACAATGTGGGATCTAATATCCCCTTAATTTAAATAGATTATAGTTCTTATTTCTGGAAAAAAATTTATGTATATTTTTGCTTAGGAGTACCCCTTTTTATGATATCATTGGCTTTTTTGCATAATTTTTTTAGAGCATTACTAATGTTTTAAAGACAGATACATGAATAATATATGGGTAGAATAATTTTGGCCATACCTTTCTAGGATGTTCCAGGTTGTCTTCTTATTCAGTGGCATCCAGTGTATGGTGATATAGCCCTAATCTTGTTCCATCATATTCTATCCTCCTTTCCCCAAAAAATATTTTATTTATAACCATTCTTCCCAAAGAATTCTCAGACCACCCTTAAAACCAAGGTTTTAAAATTCACATACCTCTTGCCTCACATGCAATTCTCCCCCATCCTCTCCATCTCCACATTACCAATCCCCTCTTCCTTGCAGTCATACTTCAGCAGTAGTACAAATGTATGTTTCCATATGTCAGATGCCGCTGAATAACAAGACAACCTAGAACATCTTACAAAGATACGTCCAAAGTTATTCTTCCCATATATTCTTCATGTATCTGTCTTATAAAAACATTAGTAATCTCTAAAAAAATTGAGTAAAAAGCAAATGACTTTATAAAAAGGGGTACTCCTAAACAAAAATAGCCATAACAGTTAACAGATTATAGTAAAACTCTCACCATTTCATATATTCACAGCATGTCTGTGAAGTTAGAAAAAAATCTTGAAGAATTATAATCTAGTTACCACCTTCAGACCACACAAAAACTTGGTATTCCTTATCTACCCCCCCCCCCCAAAGGTTACATTTTTGTAATTATTGGAATCCTTAAGTGGAAATAAATGTAATTGTGTTTGTTTGTCAATATACTGAAGATGTGTTCAATACTAATGTGAAAATTTTACATCCATTAAGTTTATACCACATAAGATTTAGTTTTCTTCTTTAATTCCTGCAGACATGATAGCTTGCATATCTATTTTGAAATGAAAAATTACATTCCTTATATTTGCATGATGTTTATCAAACACTGTGATGCTTCTTACTATGGCTAAATGAGCAGGACTGAAAATCAGAATCTCTGAATACATCTAGTATATCATCTATCCCCACCACCATTATACATGCAGATAGTGCCTTAGATATCTCCCATAGAATCCTGGAAGTTTTTCCACTTGGTTACACTATAAATGAAAGATTCCAAGAAATTATATTCTTGGGTTAATCCTTTATCCAAGTGTAAGCAAACAAAGTTTGCACCTGAAGTAACTTCAGGACTGGGCAATGTGTATATAGAAGCTTATAACTTAACGCACTTGCCTTAGTATCCCATAATGCAAAGCACATATCCTTATGGACATATATAATACCATGCATTATGGGAATGTTACTACAGAGACCAGTTTCAACCTTTATTGAGGTCTCATCATTGGGAGCCAGACCCAGAAGTGATATCATGGTTGAAGTAATGCAGAAGTCATATTTCCATATATGAGTAGCCAAAATGTGTCACACCAAGGTATGACACTTTTGTGACACCAAGGCAAGTGATGTGAAGTCATTAGCTTCTATATGCAAGTTGCCCAGTCCTGAAGTTACTTCAGGCTCAAACTTTGTTTGCTTACACTTGGATAAAGAATTAAACCAAGAATATAATTTCTTGGCATCTTTAATTTATAGTATAACCCAAGTGGAAAAACTTCCAACATCTATCTCTAATTCAGAGTATTTTAATAATAAAGTGTGACACCTTTGGCGACTCACATACAGAAATATGACTTCTGCATTACTTCAACCTTGGTATCACTTCTGGGTCTGGGTCTGGCTCCCACTGATGAGACTTCAATAAAGATTAAAACTGGCCTGGGTAGTCATCCTTTCCATAATGCATAGCATTATATTATACATGTCTGTAAGAATGCATTATACATGTCCATATGTGCTTTGCATTATGGGATACTAAGTCAAGTGATGTGAAGTCAGTAGCTTCTATATATAAGTTGCCCAGTCCTGAACTTACTAAAATAGGGTGTAACGTGATTTGTCACTCAATGATGCAGCTTTCTAAGCTTCCAAGTCCAGTTGTACATGCTCTTTGCACCACTGAAGACGATGCTGAATGTTAGTTCAGGTAATCTGGGGCTTGCATATTGCAGTCTTACCATGGAAACCCATGTTGTGAATTCTACATTAACTGTGTCAACCCGAAAAATGGCGATTTTTGCATATTATCTTTCATAGCACTCTATCATCATGTTCAGTGAGTGTAGTGGGTCATCACTGCAGGCAGCACTTCCAGTGGACTCAGTGCTTCCATCTCGCTATGATATCACTGATTTTTGACCTGGGATGGCCCAATTTGTCAACTATTTGCCAAACAGATAGGCCTGCAACATGGCATCCTATTGCAACAACCTCTTTCAAACTCCATCATTTCACCTGGAGACAGTTTCACTGACTAGGGAGCATCATATTCCTCAAGGTTTTACTGGTTACAAAACTTGACTCATTACATGGAATGATGCACCTTGCCCATTGGAGTGTATATTGACCTTCTTTTCAAGCAGTATATATATATGTAATAAATTTTTTACCTTGGGGATATTGTATATTAGGATAACCAAGTTATTTTATAAACTTGGTTATTTTAACTCCTAATCCCAAGTATGCAAACAATTAAGTTTGTGCCTGAAACAAAGTTCAAGTCTAAAGATGATACAGTACAACACCAGGGCAACTCATTGTAAAGGTGGATAAAGCTCTGATCACTATTCTTAGTATTTTCCCATAATGTAAAGCACATCTCACTAGAAGATGTATACTGTAATGCATTATGGGTGGGGTCACTACCCAGACCGGTTTCAACCTTTTTTGAGGTCTCCTCAGTGAGTAGCTAGATCCTAAATACCAAGGTTATAGTATTCTCATAAGTGAGTGAGAATACTATAACCTTGGTATTTAGGATCTAGCTACTCACTGAGGAGACCTCAAAAAAGGTTGAAACCGGTCTAGGTAGTGACCCCACCCATAATGCATTGCAGTATACATCTTCTAGTGAGATGAGCTTTACCCACCTTTACAATGAGTTGCCCTGGTGTTGTATTGTATCATCTTTAGAACCTGAACTTTGTTTCAGGCACAAACTTAATTGTTTCCATACTTGGGATTAGGAGTTAAAATAACAAAGTTTATAAAATAACTTGGTTATCCTAGTGTGTGTGTGTGTGTGTGTGTGTATATATATACACACTTTATTTAACGTTATATATAACTTTATAATTTTAACTTTATATTTTATATACATATATATATTAAATATAACTTTATTTGTATATTTATGTACAGGGTGTTCGGGATAAATTTGACATATTTATAATTAATTATATTTTTCCGTAAGTTACATGTATTAACACACACTTCTCTTCATTTAAAAGTTTGGACCCTTCTTCATTCATATACAAGATGTCAGAAAGGATGGATAGCTGGAACCCACCTGAATCATGGAAGAGAATAACTTGTATCATGATGATTCGTGCCCGCCATCAAAATAAGGATATTACGACTGCTGCCCAATGCTCCCTGAATACAGTAAAAACAATCAGGCATGAACTAGAGACTTGCAATGGTGACTACGAGGATGTAGCAAGAAGAAAGATCCCTAGCAGACGATCTGATTGCGTTCGTACAGCAGAATTCCTCGCAAATCTGCAGGAACAGGTGTTGAAGAACCCTGGCATTGGAATTCGGGCTTTGTTCGTGGAGTTGCTAACTGTAGTCAAGCCCTGGATAACAAGGGTAGCCAATGGTAGGCCGTATGTATGGCAGCAGGATTCGGCCCCTTGCCACACCTCTGGGAAAAGTCAAAAATGGTTGTCTGAAAATTTCTACGACTTCACCAGTCCAAATGTTTGGCCTCCAAACTCCCCAGACCTTAACCCCATGGATTATTTTGTATGGGGCGCAGTTGAAAAAGACACCAATCGCACTTCCAGTAATACAAAAGCCCAGTTAATGGATAAAATTAAAACAGTTTTTGCGGCCCTTCCCAGGGAGACTGTAGCATCAGCTTGTTCGAGGTTCCGAAGCAGAATTGAAGCTGTGATCGATGCTAATGGTGGTTATTTTGAGTAAATCTTGTTGATAGTATTGTAATTAACTCTGCCTGTAATGTTATTTTGTCAATTCATTAAATTTAATAGATACAAAGAAGATTTTCTTTTTCCTTACGAAACTGTCAAATTTATCCCGAACACCCTGTATATTTGTATATTATTATTATTATGAAATTTATTATTATTATTATTACTTGATACCCCCAAACATTCCAAGGATACATCAAGGGAGGATACTTTGCTTTGCTACACACAATTCTATTACTTAATCAAATATTTACAGACAGTGCCACTGCCACCCATCACCATAGCTAATAGTATTTTTTGTCTGTAACTTATGTGTCTCCATAAAATTTCCCTTTACAATTCATCTCATCTCATATCATTTATATCATCATTATTACCATTTTTTTTCTCTCCTTAGAAATCGTGTATTGATTTTGCTATTCAAGCCAAGCCACTGCAACGATATATGCCAGGAAATAAAGAAGGAGCTAAATATCGCATCTGGAAAATAGTAGTATCAACTCCATTCGAATATTTCATCATGGTTTTAATTGTGCTCAACACATTGTTACTTATGATGAAGGTAAGATCGTGCCATGTGTATATATATCAAAAGAGGTGGTGAGAACTTCTATATATATTTACTACTTTTGTAGAGAAGCAAAACACTGCTAAATTTTTATTTTGTTATTATGTTATATTTTTATAAATTCAAGTTCCTCCATACCATGCTTTATTCAATTACAAACATATATAAAGTTGAACTCAAATGCACATTTGGTAGTTTTACATGTATTGTAAAGGTATAGAGCAGGAATGAATAATGCATGGAGTTCATGGCAACATAACACTGTAGATAGATGCAAGTCTCCTGGTGGAAGGCAGACGGTGATTTTAATTAATAATAATAGACTCATTATGACTTCTGTAATGTGAAAAAGCATTCTTGAATGCACATCTTAAAATAAATAAACAGTAACAGTATTTATTATTATTATGTGATATCTCCAAGGAGTCCAAGGACTCATTGTAAGAGGGCACTCTACACTGTACAATAATCTACAATGTACATTATTTAATCCTCATTCTACATATTATGCCAACTACGACCTTCTAATGGTATTTTTGTCTGTTAATTGTGTGTATTCTCTGGCTGATTTATCTTAATGCTGGATGAAGAACTTGAATTTCCTGGAGGAAGAAATTCTGTTATCTCCATATGTGATTGGCTATTTCACCTTTAGTTGAAAAAAAGTCAATACAAAGATTCCTCTCATCATCATGAAAATCAAACACGGGAAAGAAATAAGGTGTCTTATTTCTTTCTCCCCTTCAACATGAATGGACTCTTCTTTGCAGCTTGCCAGCAACAGCCCTCTATACTGTGGGCAGATTATAGTTATGATGGGTGGCTGGTGTTCAGTGTAGTTATAATTCTGTATTTATTATATGTTTTTGTTTTTCTTGTGTGCAGCTTTGAGCATGAGTGAAATGGCAGTGAAACATAAGTTGGTGCAAAAGACAAATTTTAGAAAATGGTGAGATACTGTAATAAGACAGTGGATGTGCAAGGTAGAGAAAATGTGATTTGCATAAATGGCGCTGAAAAACTAATTCAAGATATGAAAGCAGAGTCAATAAGGATGAGGCAAGAGATTAAACATAAGAGGAATGAATTGAGGAGAATTATGGATTTGCATGGGAATGTGAGGAAGAATATGATGAAAGATTTAAAAGAAATATTGAATTATTTGAGAGTAGCAATGTATGGGGATTCAATGATAAGAGGTGTAGTGAATGAAAAGGTGCACAAGGTCTGCTTTCCAGGAGGTAGAAAGAGCATGGTGGTTAAAACATTTGATAAAAGGAGTAGGCAAGCGAATTTGTTGTTTTAATTTCAAACTTTTCTGAAGTTCTCCATTGTGTATCATTCGGATTTTATATTTTTCATAATTTTTTTTAACTGTGTTAATAATTTTACATATAATGCCATAATATGATATCAATTTCCATATTGCTTCTCTGTCAATGCAGTTAAGTGCAATTTCAAAATCAACAAAGTTGATATAAAGATTTCACTGCCATTCTATTGACTGTTCTATTATTATTATTATTATTATTATTATTATTATTATTATTATTATTATTATGCCCTCATCATGGGAGGTTCATTCAACTGACAACAATCTATCATTCTGAATTTTAAAACTTAGCACTCCCTACATTAACAACATATTCAAGCAATGCTTTCCATGCATTGACCTGTAAAAACTCCATATAAAAACTCTACTCCTCACTCTTACACCACTTTCAGAGATGGCCTCTAGTTCTTCCCCTCTTGCCTTCTACTTTTTTTCTAATCCCCTCAGGATTAATCCAGTAAAATCCCCTCACTAACTTAAATGCCCCTATCATATGACTTCTTTTCCTCCTATCCACCAAAACTACAATCCACATTTCTTCAACCTCTCTCCATAGCCAGCATTCCAGAGTCCTGATGTTGTCTTAATCACTAGTCTCTGGACCCTCTCCAATGTTTCTATATCACATTGAAAACCAGGTGACCAAATCTGAGCACAATAGTTCAAGTGTGGTCTTACCAGCACTTTATATAGTGTCATAACCTCTTTATCCCTACATGTCAGAGTACTTCATATCATAGCAGCATTACAATGTGCTGACTTTGCAACACTTGAAATATGCCTTCTAAACTTTAGTCTGCTGCCAACTATTACTCTCAAATTTTGAATCTCATTCACTTCTTGCATTACAATACCATCAATACTTAGTACACAGCCTTATATTTCTGCACTCCAAATTGTAACACTTTATATTTATTAATATTAAAACTACAACCCCACTCCTTTGTCCAAGTCAAAGGTTTATTCCTATCTTCCTGAAGGGAATTAATATCAGCAGTGCTACTTATAATTCTTCCCAACTTTGCATCATCAGCAAACAATTTAGGTTCCCTATTCAACTTTCTCTTTTTAATTGTGTCAGCTGCCTTCTGTAATGCATCAAAAAGTTCCCTGATTTCTTCTTTGGTAGAACCTTCTGTAGGACCACAGACACCAGTAAGTCTCATTGCCCAGTTCCCCATTCTGTTATTTGCCCACATCACTCTAATTGATATTGCCTGCCATTCAAGAAGATTATCCTCATATTTAATGTTGTATACTATAGCCATCAACTTCTTTTTCCTTATTGTTATTGCCTGAATATAAATTTTTGTTTGCTTAGTAAGATCTCACATGTTTTTTGTCTTCTCTTTTGAGCTGTACTTATCCAGTTCTTCTGCTAGTTCCATTTCTTTTCCATTGATAATGCTTATGTTTATGGTGCCAATCTTGAACTCTGCTGATGTTGAGTTGGGATTAGTTCCTTGTTTCAATAGCGCTGAATTTTTGCTGGTTGCCCTGGTACTGTGAAGAAAACGGGAGCCTTGCTGGCCTACTCTAAGCCAGCATGAAATTGTGTAATGTTGCACGATAGTTTTTCATTATGATTTAAGTCAATAAAATACAATTTATTCCAAACTGCTAGCATTTCTCTGTTCTTTCAGTATCTAGGTAGATTCCTAACAGAGTGCACCACAAGAAGGTTAGGATTGGACACTAGGTCAGAAGCCCTGATCAGTTCTCTGAATTGCTTAAAATGTTATGACTTCTCTTACTTATCCAGCTCTGACCATTAAGTATCCCAGTGGTTTAGTCTTATTTCTAAATATATATATTTTATGTGTAAATTTTGTGTGTTCTCCTAACCAGTTTATCTGGTTGAAAGGATGAAGGGATGAAAAACAGGATAAGAAACTGGGCTTTCTCTGTATGAGACTAGCAAACTCATACAAAGGGTGTTGAGATTCAAACATAATGAGATCTTTCCATCCAAAGAGCTTTGTTGAGATTGACTGAACTGCAGAGTCTCTTTCATTATGGAATATTGGACCAGATCGATGTGAAGTTAATTGCCTCCATTTACAGACTAAATCTCAAATTGCCAGCCCATCCTCATTCATTCATAGTGGTGGAGTTTCCTCCAAGTTATCCAGCTTTAACTCTTAAACATTTCTAATTTAGTTATCTATTTCCATATTTAATTTGTCATCTTCACAAAAAATTGTGCATTAATTGCCAAAATTATTTCACTTGCTCTATAGGATTTCCTTTTAAAATGCAGCTCAAGTTTTCCAAGTTCCTACCTATTTTCATAGTTTTGAGCTTTACATTGTTAATTTTCATGACAGATTTGTTAACAACTATTGTTTGATTTAATTTAAGAATCCTGGAGACTTCAACTGGATTTGTATGGGAGGGAAACAAGAGCATCATTTCCATAAAGCAAAGAGTGAAGGTTGATACCTACAGTTCTCATATCAGGTTTAATGCCACTTTTTTTTTTCATAATTATTTTTATTATGTGGCATCTCCATGGAGTCCAGTGACTCAGCATGGGAGACCCATACTAATGTTTGTATGGGTCTCTTTGTAGTGGTATGAAAGCGGTATGACAAGAAAACTTGTCATACTGGTTCATAAACTCATTTGCCACGAGTACACTTATAACTCATTCTAGCAATCTATTCCACTCATTCACCACTCTCCACAAAACGTCTAGTCTGCACACTCCTACACAACTTCTGCAGATAACCTCCAATTCTCTGACTATTTATCATTTATTGAAAAAATTTCCTTTCCATCAATTTTAAATATTAAAACCCTTTAATATTTATTATGTCTCCTTTTTTTCACCTATTAACTAAATTTTGCAATCTGGAAGAAGGCTAGCCTTCTTCCAGATTTAAACCTGTAGGAGGAATAGGGTATATTGAAGGGGAAAGAGTACATTTTAGAGGGGGACATAGTTATAGGCCAGAAATGGAAAGTCCTATAGCCCTTGAGTACTCTAATAGCATAAGGGTCATAAAATATGAAGAGTTAACTGATAAGATCTTATAGGAAAGATTAAAGTAAGTGGATCTTCCTTAGAGTAGAGGAAGAAGAGGATAGATCCAGCTAGTGGACCATGGGATTGTCGCTTCCCTTACAATCAAGTTGATTGGCCCTGTTGGTCCACAAATCCTTATTCAATATATTCAGACCACCCCACCATATCTGGTGGTCTCCCCTATCTGCCACCCAGGAAACATGCTTTCTAGAGGTTAAAGGGTTCCCCAAAAGAGCCCCAAAACAATCCTTAAATTACAAACCATTAGGAAAAAGAAAACCAGGATGTCCTCTAAAGAGATACAGCGACGACTTCTAAGGCTGGAACAGTCCTGAATCCTTGAAAAGCATGATGATGATGAATAAATTACTAACACAAGACCTGCTCTTTACAAAGCCATGCTACCCACTATAGAGTATCACATCCCTATCCACTTACTGGTTAACCAACTTTTCCAATACTTTAATTACCACTCCTGATATGTTAATTGGTCTGTAGTTTACTACTTCTGTCTTAGAACCACCTTTCTGTAAAGGAACTGTCTTACTCTCTTTCAACTCTTTGGAACCTGGTCAGAGCACAAACTGACTGAACAACTTCATCAGAGTCAATTCAAATTCTCTCAAACATCCACATAGTACATGCCATCCAGTCCCACTGCTGTATTCACATTGATATTTTTCTATATGCCGATCACTGCTGTTCATCTATCTCAATTTTTAAATGCATTCCTGTCACATTCACATCTGCAAAATCTCCACCTGGATATTACATCTTTGCAAAATGATCACTCAGCAACTCAACTATTTCTTTTGCCTCTATCACCTTCCTATCATGAGCATTGATTAAAGTCATCCTAACATAGTCACTTTTCCTCGTACTTACCACATAAAGAAAAAACTTTTTTGGATTGACTTTGGCCTGCTTAGCTAATTTTCTCTCATAATCTGATTGGACTTTCATACCATGCTAGTCACTCTTCTAGTTTGCACTTTATAATGATAATGAGTATGCTAATCACCTTTTTCTTTATATTGCCTTCCCAGTATTTTCTTTCTTTTTTTTCACATCTTGGTTTATATCTCTACTCATCCAATTAATCCCCACTTGGTTTTTATCTTCCTGACCTTTGTGTGCAATCTGATGCTGTTTCTCCAAAACAATATCTGGCCACTTTCTGTGCGCTATACTTGTAGTTTCTCAAGCCATGGCACTTCTCCAAGATGTCTCCTAACTAATTACAGAGAATTGCTGATACTTAGCAAGTTCTCAGAACAAGACTGCATAGTCACTCTCCCCAGTTGGAGGTGGAGTGTCCATCTTGTTTATGGATATGACTGAATATTATTATCATTGCACAACACCTCCAAAGATTCCAAGGACTCATGGAGGGAGGGCACTCTACTCTACAACTCTCTATCTCCACCACTTAATCCACCAACTATGCAGAACCACTACTACTATAATCATCACAGATGATGATATTATCACACACAATGGCATTTGTTGTCCACTGCCACCACTATTATTTTTTTATTTTATTTTATTTTATTATCTGTATATTGTGTTTGTTCTCAAAGCTGATTTGCCTGTACATGGGAGGATAAACACAAGTTTCCAGGAGAAAAAAATCCTGCTGCCTCCAAATGAGATCGGCTACCTCCCATTCAATTGTAAAAACCCATATAAAGATTCCTCTAATTACATCAAGAATTGAACTTAAGCCTTTTTCAACTGAAGGATGCAATATACCATCATTCATCCAGATGCACTACAGAGGCTGCATTATGGAAAGGGCCACTACCCAGACCAGTTTTGACCTTTACTGAGGTCTTATCAGTGGGAACCAGACCCAGAAGAGATACCAAGGTTGAAATAATGCAGAAGCCATATATTTCCCATATACAAGTAGTGAAAAGGTGTCACACCTTATTATTAAAAGACTGGTTCAGAGAAGGATGTTGAAATAAGAAGATGATACACCTTTTCATTACTTGTATAAGGGAAATATATGACTTCTGCATTACTTTAACCTTGGTATCTCTTATGGGTCTACTCCTGCTGATGAGACCTCAATAAATTTTGAAACCAGTCTGGGTAGCAGCCCTTATCATAATAGATAGCAATATACACATCCAAAGGTCCTGTGCTTTGCATTATGATACTAAGGCAATTGATGTGAAGTCATTAGCTTCTATATACGAGTTGCCCAATCCTGAAGTTGCTTCAAGTGCAAACTTTGTTTGTTTGCACTTGGATAGAGGATTAAACGAAGAATATAATTGCTCAGTATCTTTAATTTATAGTCTAAAAAAGTAGAAAAACTTCAAATATAGAATATATGTTGCTCTGTATAATGTTCCACTTACCCTATATAACTATAGTGCACTGAACAGCTTTTCACTTAGCACCTTGTCATATATTTCTTCTAGAATTACACGACTTAATCTAAGATCCTGTATATATTCTGTGAAATTCTTAATTGTTTGTCATTAAATCAAAATCTAATCCTGATAATAGAACCCAGCATTCTTGTCCAATTTTCTCTTTCACAAATTTTCTTTGTCACTTTTCAAGTATGCTTGTATAAATCTTACCTGAAAAACTTGCAAACATGTTTCTGTGGTTTAGTAGATCTGTAAAAAGTTTACAGTATTAAGACCACATTATGATGTAAATAAAGAATTTAATAATAAAAATAAGCAATCAAAACCCAATGCAAGTTTCATAAGTCATAAGACTTATATAATACTGGAACATAAAAGTTTTACAAAAGCTTATTAAAAATTAATTACACATACTAGATGTTTTTGATAACTTCACAATGTTAAATGTAATTAATAAACCGGAATATAACAGGTAAATTTATTGCTGTATGAATGTTTGAACATTGCTAGTTGTTGATATCACGTTCTGTGGTAACACACATGTTATATCCTTGGTCTGTGGCATTTAACTTTTATTGACTCTACAGAAGTCAATAAAAGTTATGGCTTAATTTTACATCAAGTATGGTCTGCTTTCATCAAAAAGTTAAATGCCACAGACCAAGGATATAACATGTGTGTTCTGTGGTAACACACATGTTATATCCTTGGTCTGTGGCATTTAACTTTTTGATGAAAGCAGACCATACTTGATGTAAAATTAAGCCATAACTTTTATTGACTTCTGTAGAGTGCCTAAGCATATGCAAGGCTTCTTCAATTTTCTTGTAAAACAGTTACGATCATTATCTTCTTTACGATCTTCTTTTTTTCAACATCTTTTACGTGTTCAAACATACAGATCTCTTCTGACATTCCTGTCTGGAAGGTTTTTTGAATAAATATATTGGAAACTTTTTTTGGAGATTTGTAAAAACTCACAGATGAACCACATAGCCTAGAAATATTGAAAAGAGTACAGCGTAAAAATGGCTTTTTTTACCTTTACAAAAAATATCTAGATTTCTACATCCACCAAAACCTCCACATCACCCCATGAAAAAAATCAGGCATCTACGAGATTCATTACTCCTGTGGCATTTGTTATGTAGACCAGACAGGAAGGTCGGGAGAGATCATGATGTCTGAACACATAAAAGATGTCGAAAGAGAAAGAAAGCATAAATCAGGACTGGCATTCCACACAACCACTACTGGCCATCAAGTACTTTGTCAAATCTCAAAAAAAGGTCATATAATGATCTTAACTGTTTTACAAGAAAATTTAAAGAAGCTTCGCAAATACTTAGGATCTCTACAAAAAGCAATAAAAATCAAGGCTTAATTTTACATCAAGTATATTCTGCTTTCATCAAAAATTTAACTGCCATGGACCTAGAATATAACATAAATTTTACTGCAGAATGTGACAGCAACAAGTAGCAATGTTCCAGCACGCATACAGTAAGGAATTTACAATTCATATTCTGGTTTATCAATTATATGTAACAGTGCTGAAGTTATCAAAAACATCTAATATGTGTAATTAATTGTTAATAGGCTTTTGTTGTGTAAAACTTTTATGTTCCAGTACCCCTGATGATGTAAGTCTTATGATGTATGAAACTTGCTGGGTTTTAATTGCTCATTTATTACTATTATTATTATTATTATTATTATTCAGGCCACCATGGAGTCAAAAGACTCTATGTGAGAGGTCCTTCCCAGGAAACACAAAGTCTATCATACCACTCCCTGAACTCATTGATCATTCTTGCTCTCACCACTCTCAGTCAGTGCATTCCACTTGACTGAATACAATGCATTGAACCACACTCCATGCTAACAAACCGCTTCTCATTCTCTTGCTCACAGCTTCCTTTTGCAGCTTCCAGGGATGACCCCTTATCATTGCTCCTTCCCACTGTTCCACAAAGCGAAAGAGCTCCCCAGTGTCAACCCTGTAACTAACTCTCAGCAGTTTAAAAGTCTTAATCATATCACCTCTCCTTCTTCTATCCACCAAACTCTGCAGTCTGCATTCCCTCAGCTGATCCTCATAACTATCATTATACAGTCTTGAAACCATCTTTATTATCCACCTCAGTACCCTTTCAACAGTTAATTTATCCCCTTCAAATCCTGAGGACCAAATTTGAGAACAAAAGTCCAAGTAAAATGCTGCATGTCAGTATTGTTCTCCATATTGCAGAAATCTTCTGGGTTACCTTCACCACCTTTGTAATATGTTCCCTGAACTTCAGTTTTCTATCAATAATCATCCCCAGATCTCTTGTCTCTGCTACTTCTTCCAGTATAACTACTCCAATCAAGTATACAGTCTCCCATCAATGCTTCCCAAACTTCAAGACTTTACTTGTACATTTTGCTTCATTAAACCGATATCCCCATTCATTCACCCATCTATCTAGTTTATTCTAATACTCTTGCAGGGCTGCCACATCTGCACTATTACTAATAACCCTTCCCAGCTTTACATCATCTGCAAAAAACTGAATATCCTCCTGCAATCCATTGACAATGTCATTGATATAAAGGTTAAACAATACAGTTCCCAGTACTGAGCCCTGTGGGACCCCACTTGTAACCTTCTGCCTCCTTGATACTGTCCCACCATACACAACTCTGATACCTGTCAGTCAGCCAATCCAGAATACAGTTGACTAACCCGACATCTAAACCCATGTGATGCAACTTAAATATCAGCTTATCATGTGGCACCCTCACAAATGCCTTTGCAGAATCCAAGAAAATGGCAGTATAGGCCTTTCCCTCATCAACTTCTCTTGTCAGTTTATTATAAAAGGCAATCATATTACTAAAGTAAGAACACCCCCCCCCCCCCCAACAAATCCATGTTGACTCTCACAGATAACATTACCCTCATTTGCCCAATGTTGTATACGGTCCTTCACTACTTTCTCCAAGATCTTACTAACTACTGATGAACACAAACTGGTCTATAATTAGACACTTCCAGTCTGTTACCACCCTTATGCAATGGCACTATTTTACCTTCCTTCCATTCCCTGGGCACCTTTCCCATAGCCAGACTTTCATTGAAAAGCCAAGTCAATGGACCTGTCAGTTCTTTAGCACATTCTCTCAAAATCCGTCGTGAAATACCATCCAGTCCCATAGCTTTACTGACATCCAGGGTACTCCGTATTCGGAACCACTCCTCTCTTACACTTCTAAACCTCGAACCTGCCCTATCCCTCTAGTATTAAAACTTACTTCTCCAGGATAAAATACTCCAATAAAGTGTTTATTGAACAACTACACTATGTCCTCTACATCAGTCACTCTGTTCGCATTTTTATCCCACAATGTCATTTCTCTTCCTACTGACCACATAGCTAAAAAATTCCCTAGGATTATCTTTGGATCTTAGTGCCAATCTCTTGTTATATTCGAGTTTCATCTTCCTTACCATATTAGTCACTCTCCTGGCCTGAGTCTTATTCTTTATGCATCTGCTCTCCACCCCTCTCCTTATATCTCTTCCATAATCTCTTTTTCACCTGCAGTTCTTGTTTGTCATCCACTCTACACCAAATTGTGTCCTCTTCTTCACTCATGGAATATAGCTTACTATTGCTGCCAAATATTCCTTCACAATTTCCCACACTCTAATGATATCCCAGCCTTCCAATTCTGCCCTCCATGGAACTGCCCCAAGTTGATATTTAAGACTGTTATAATCACCTACCTTATAATTCCACATATGTTCCCTTTTTGTTAATACTCCTGTTTATTTATTCTTCCAAGTCAAAACCACATGGTTACTCTCTCTAACCAGGGGGAGGGGGGGGGCAGAGATGTCATCTCAGTTATTATCAGCTCATCTGATTGTATGACCAAATCCAAAACCCTTGAACCTCTTGTTCCCTCTATTACACGTTGTCTAAGACATCTGTCTCTCAAGAATTCCAGAAATTCCATTTCCTTATTACTACATGCATTTTCCTCTTCCCAACTTATACTGCTGTAGTTAAAATCTCCTATAATAATTCTTCTTCTTGCATATGCCAAGCTCAACTATCTAAACATCACCTGCTCCCTGCCATCTGTGCTCCTCGGCTTGTAGCAACACCCTACTAAATATCCTGTCTTGCCAACCTCTATCTCACTCCATATGCTTTCAAACCATTAGTGTCACTGACTTCCAAAGCCCCCACCTCTTAGAAGACATAAGTCATCACTTATCATAAACAGTACTCCACCACCATGTTTTCACTTCCTATCCTGCTGAAAAATGCTATACCCTGCTACTTCTATTCCTGTTATTATATCATCTTCCGTCAATCACGTCTCAGAGATCCCAATAATCTTTGGCCGGGCTGATGCAATCAATGCTACCAATTCATCTCCTTTATTCCGGATACTCCTGGCATTAGTATAAAGCATAAAAATGTCACTGCTTCTATATCTATCATTATCCCCTCCAGATTCCACTGGACTCAGTGTTACCTGATGTCATCCCCCTAGCCCAAAGCACCCATTCCCATAAGAAGCCACCCTGGGAATTCTAGTTTCCCTGCATTGATACACTGACTCATTCAGAAAACAGTAATCTCTCCAGATGCCTACATCCTTCCTCATTCAAATGCAAGCAGTCTCTTGCATCCAGCTCTTTTCTGCCCTCAAATGTCTTCCAAGCATTCACATATTTTAATCCTCTCTTCTGACTCATTCTGACTATTATGCTATTCATTATTACTGCTCCTGCTCAGCTCAGCTCATCATTATCATACCTGGGTAAAACACACATGCTATCTTTCCTCTCTGTGTTTTCTTTTGTGCAACCTCAAGCAGGAATCTCAGATCTCTTGCCACCTGATTTGCATTGTCTCTCTCAAGTCATTCGTGCCCACCATCACAATCATCTCATCCATGCTTTCACCCTGCTTAATTGCTATAGTCACACTTTCTGTTGTTCCTCCCGACAAACACTCCTCTGGCATCCTATCTTGCACACCATGGATCATCGAGTCTCCATACATCATACCTCTTATCACTCTGTTCCTTGATTGCTCACCTGCTCTTGGTATCACTTTATCCCTGGTTCCAGCATTCCCTCACATTCTCATTCTCTCTCTCTCTCTCTCTCTGACTGTTTCCATTCTGTCCTCTTCTATCATTCCCATAACTCTCTCTTCTACAGTTTCTATTCTCTCCTCTTCTGTCATTCCCCATAACTCTCTCTCTCATTCTGTCTTCTACTGTTTCTATTCTCTCCTCTTCTATCATTATCGTAACTCTCTTTCATTCCCTGTCTTCTACTGTTTCTCTTCTCTCTCCTCTTCTATCATTCCCATAACACTCTCTCTCACTCCTACTCTGATTCGCCTTATCTCATCTTTCATACTTCACATATCATTCCTGATACATTCCATCTCCTCTTTCAGCTCATCTCTCTCTCTCTCTGCAAGTTAACCACCCTTGCTCGTCATTCATCCTCCCAATGAAGACAATCTCAGGAAACTTCACAATCATTCAAGCCTTCTACACTCCCCACTCTTACTTTTCCATTCATATTCCCCTCCCATCCCAGACACAACAAGGTCGGGTATTGTAATATCTAACTCGCTAAATTCCTCCCAATGCCTACATTTTGCACATATATGCATTCCCCCCCTTTCTCTCCAACTGCCGGGACGCCTACATCTCACAAGCGCCGCATGCCACAAAATCTTGTATTATGTTACTCAAAATAGAGTCCCAAAATGGGGGAGGACTTGTCAACACACCATTTGTAATTGGAGCAGTGGCTGCATCATCATTCAAATAGTGCAGAGGAACTACTACAACTAGATGCTAAATACTAAATGCTCTGCTGTAAGCTAATTTATTTATGCAATACTATAAGTATAAACTATTTTTAACATATATATAACATAATTTAAAATATAAGCTATATTTAACTATACTAAATAACTAAATACAAAAATTTATCTTCTCCTCTTCCACCATAGAGGTGTCTGACTCTGACCTTGCCTTCTCGGTAAATAAAAAATAACACAATATAAACAACAACTAAACTCCAAAAGCAACATCACTTGTATTACTGAAAAAAAAAAAAAAATGTAACGCAATTTGCAACAGAAATCACACTATTCATTAAACTCTTTATTTACATAATCATGATCTCAATACCAAAAACTTCCCACAGAACTGAAAAACTTACCTGAAATTATTCTGTAATTCCTACATTCAGTTTTATTTATTTTTTTTTATAAATGAGAAATTTATGAGAAATTTACTTCAGCCATCTGGAATTCGATCCTCTGCCCACTTCTGAATTATGCAGTGTAGCCATTGTAAAAGTCTTATATTTCCAAATTTGAGCATTTGTTGTCAGTATAAACTACTTGCCTTCCCATATTTCAGGCTTTTGATCTACATCAATATGTGAGGTAGACGTAAGCTAATTTTCTGTGTTTCATATTAGCAGCTTTTCAAAGTAATTACTCCTTACATCCAGAATATATTTTAATTTTTGTGTAACCATTGTCATTCCTTTTTCTTCATTCTTAAGCTTTTTTCTACAACTTTCAGAAGCCACCTTCATGATATTTCTCTTCTTTTTCTTACCAAAATTTTTTCCGATGATTTTGTTTAGTTATTTTGGTACATAGCTTAACTGTGTTTCCTCTCTCTTTCTCTCTCTGTATTCTCTTAGGCTTCTACTGAGTAACTTGCAAGTAAAACTTTTGGTATGCTTTCTTCTTTTCAGGACATTGATTCTTTCATTTCTTCTGTCCACTATGCATTCTGAGTTTTCTATCCTTGTAGACAACTTTGCCATATGTTTCTCTAGCTGCATAAATCAATGTTTTCTTCAGAATATGCCACTAGGACTCCAAGGTATAGTTCTTTTTAATCCTTTCATTTTTTTTTTCTTGAATGATATTTGTGTAATTGAGTTCACTTGTAAAATCTGCTGAACTTTTATCCTTTTTTTAAATTTTTTTTTTTCTGTCCATGTCCTGGACATAAATTTAGCAGGCATTATTATTAGCTTTGTTCTTTTCTATGAATTTCTTCAAAACATTTCTACATGACAGAGATTCATTTCCTGTCCTACTGTTTAGATCTTCAACAAGGACTATCTTTTCCATTTTCTTTATGTCAGCAGCCTTCTCTAATGACTGGCAAAATTCCTCCACTTCTTCCTTAGAAGAGTCTTCAGTGGTATCATAGGCACAAATAAGTTCCATTGTCAAATTCCCCATTTTGAAATTTGCTCATATAACTCTACATGAAATTAGCCTGCCAGTCTAGAAGTTAGCTTCATATTTGATGTCAAATGTTATTGCAACTCCTTTCTTTCCCCAATGATTATAACTATAAATTAAATAGTTTTGGTCTTTTTCATCTCAGTAATATCAAATTTGTCAAATTTGTTTATTTCTTCTGTCAGTTTGTTTACTTTTCCAATAATGCTTCTTATGTTGATGGTGCCTATCTTGAAATCTGCTGCCATTGAGTTAGTTTATTCCAGTAGCTGACTTTTCCTTTTTTGCACTAGATCTCTGATGAAAACAGTGGGCCTTGTTTGATCAGACATCACCCCTGTCAGGAAACGATTTCATTATGTTGTATACCATCATGTTGGTTTCTCTTTTAAGCAAATATAAAATACAATTTTATTATATCCCAAATTGCTAGTCCATCCTTGTTCATTTGGTGCTTTGGATATGGATACCTACTAACAGGGCACACCATGTGAATGTGGCAATTGGACAGTAAAGCAGAAACTCTAGTCTGTTCGCTGCATTCCTTAAAGGTTATGTGGAGTTCTCCTCCCAGTAATCTAATAAATCCAGTAAAAGTGTGCAGGATCCCTTAATAAATATGGCATGACAATCACCATTATAAAGACTAAAACCAAGAAAATAGGCAGGAACATGAAGGACTTCAACTGCATTGTTAATTGAGAATCTATAGAACAATAAAACATTTCAAGTATTTAGGCATGGTTTTTAGTGAAGATGGAAAATTAAGTATGGAAATATACAATAGAATTAGCGAACTGAATAAATTTATATAGAAAAATAAGAAAGAAATTAGAAATAACACAAAATTAGCAGTATACAAGACAATATTCAAGCCCATTTTAACTTATGGATCTGAGAGTTGAGGAAGAAGTAAAACAAAAATTAGGGGAGTGAACAGGTAGTATCAGTGCCAGAATCATATGGGAGTAAGGGGTAATTTGCAATGTCTCATGAATAGGAGGAGGAGAGAGAGGAATATATAATTGGGATGTCTAAGTTGGTAAGGGGTTGTTATCTGATTAATGTGAAAGAAATTTTTCATAAAATTGGAAAAGAGCTGGTAGAACAAGTGGCCCATCCCAGAAAACTGTATAAGGAGGATGTGAACAAGGAGTAAAGAGCAGGTTCTTTGTACAGAGAGTGTTTGGTGAATGGAATGCCTGAGTGTGGTGAATGTGAATTCATTTAATGAGTTAAAAGCACAGTTTGATGAGTTTTGTCTGTGTGTGTACTACCTGTGATGAATCTTTGACTCCTTGAATGTTTGATATTAATTAATATTAAAAATTATATTAGGAAAGAACTTGACTTTGGTAGCATTCTAAAATATGTGACCAGAGCTAATCTGAAGTGGCAAAGTCACTTAAAAAGAATGGAAGAAGAAAGATTAGCAAAGCAGGTGTTTGATGCTAAGATGGCAGGGAAAAAAAAACATTTGGAGGGAAACTAAGATATAGGTGGATTGATGCAATTACTTAAATAAATATTGTCAGCTTTAATATTATCAGCTCTTATATTTCAGCCTTCTAAGAGCATATACAATATTGGAATCTTACTGACAGATAACAGATTAGTTTGGAGGAAAATTGTCAATGTCAATATGAAGTTAGTAATAATATAAACCTTTCATGTAGTACTATTATAGTATCCTGCACATGCCTCTAAGATACATATCATGAATTTGATGATGATGATGTACTCATCTGTACATCATCATAATCATATATAGATGGTTATGCTAGTGGTTCTAATCTGTATATTATGATGAAGAAAGTTGAAAGTTTATTTTTCACTTGATTATAATAATAAATTTAGTTTAATCCTTTATCCAAGTGTGAGCAAACAAAGTTTGCTCCTGAAAATATCTTTCAGGACTGGGGTATGCTAGTACAACACCGGGCAACTCGTAGCAAAGGTAGACCAAGCTATCATCACTCCTGTCTCAGTATCTCCCATAATGCAAAACACATCTCCTTTTGGATATGTATAATGTTATGCATTAAGGGAAGAGCCACTACCCAGACTAGTTTTGCCTTTATTGCGGTCTCTTCAGTGGGAGCCAGGCCCAGAAGTGGAGATACCAGGCAGCATTAGGGAGGTCATCTTTACCTATAGGAGTTGCCAAAAGGTGTGCCACCTTTTTATTAAATTACTCTGGATTTAGAGAAAGATGATGAAAGTTTATTTTTCACTTGGTTAGACTATAATAAATTTAGTTTAATCCTTTATTCAAGTGTGAGCAAACAAAGTTTGCACCTGAAAACATCTTCAGGACTGGAGTAAGGTACACTGAGATAGGAGTGATGTTAGCTTGGTCCACCTTTGCTATGAGTTGCCCGGTGTTGTACTAGCTTACCCCAGTCCTGAAGATATTTTCAGTGCAAACTTTGTTTGCTCACACTTGGATAAAGGATTAAACTAAATTTATTATAGTCTAACCAAGTGAAAAATAAACTTTCAACATCTTTCTCTAAATCCAGAGTAATTTAATAAAAAGGTGGCAGACCTTTTGGCAACTCCTATAGGTAAAGATGACCTCGCCATTGCTTCTGCCTGGTATCTCCACTTCTGGACCTGGCTCCTGCTGAAGAGACCTCGATAAAGGTTGAAACTAGTCTGGGTAGTGGCCCTTTCCTTAATGCATAACATTATACATATCCGTAAGGAGATGTGTTTTGCATTGTGGGAGATACTGAGATAGGAGTGATGTTAGCTTGGTCCACCTTTGCTACAAGTTGCCCAGTGTTGTACTACCTTACCCCAGTCCTGAAGATATTTTCAGGCACAAATGGCTCACACTTGGATAAAGGATTAAACTAAATTTATTATTGTATATTATGATAGTGATGATGTATAGAGTGAGCAACCAGGTCCTACCCTTAGCTCTCAACAACTAAGGATAGAGACTGGCTGCTAATATCCAAAAGTCAATTAGGACTAAAAGAGTTCTGCATATCCCTTTTGGAAATAAAAAGGCATGGATTAGGGATTAGTTTTATTTATTACAGCAATCTCCCAAACTCATAATGGGAGGTCTCACTGTTTTCATTTCTGCTGGGGATGATATACACTGGTGTCCAAAACCTGGTCACTCTTGCTCTATCACAGAACATGAAGACAGATTTTTGGTTTTAACAGCAAAACATAATTTACACACCACGACAGATAAGCTTGTAAGCTGGCTCCATTCAAGCATAGGTACATGGATATCTTGACAAATGGTGGCAAGATGTCTGTGACAAGCAGGCCTGTAATCTGGATGCCTTTATCCACAGCTCATTTTGGAGCACGTTTTCAGTTGTGTTGCACCATAAAAATTGGACAAGACACCAATGGGCTAATGTACTATTTACAGATGAGAGTCGTTTTAGTCTTTCCTCTGATTCTAGATGACACTTGTTCTGGCATCAAAATGGTATTGCTTACCATCAGAAGAATATTATTTAAAGCAATAGATACAGCAGTGCTGGGGTCATGGTGTGGGAAAGCATTATGCTTAATGGATGCACCGAGCTACAAGTGCTGGTAAAGAGGACTATGACTGGTGAATGATATTGCAATGAAGTTCTTCAATGTCATGTTCATTTGTTCCATGGACCTTTAGGCAAAGAATTCATTTTTATGGATGACAATGCCACACCACATCATATATGAGCAGTGGAGATACTTCTGGGGACCGAGGATATTAATTTAATCGAGTGGCCAGCACGTTCCCCAGATCTTAACCCCATAGAAAGCTTTTTGGGATGCAATAAGGAGATGCTTGCTACTCAAAATTCTCCCCCAGAAAAGAAACAAGGCCTTATCCTTCTTCTGATTTAGGAGTGCTCTAGTTTGCCTCAAGAATTCCTGAATCACTTGGTGCTAAGGGTGTTATGATATTGTGAGAGCCGCTTTGCAGTATGGAGTGGGTATATTCCGTACTGAAATGTCTTTCTGCATAGTTTTCTGTAAGCACTGTACATTAATTCCTTAACTATGTTCTTAGGAAATTTGTAACTTTCACCAAAAACTTACTGCATTTAAATTGTATAAAATTTATGACACATTTTTTGTGTAATATAATTTATTAGTATGCTGGCAATAAATTTATATCCACATTTGGCTGTAGTCATGAAAATATTTTCATCTACATTTTTACCTGTATATGAAAATATTTTCATGACTAGTTCATTCTTAGTTTCATGTAGTTTCATGACTAGTTTCATGTAGTTCATTCTTAGCTTTTGGACACCAGTATAGGCACAATGACTGTGTTGTTTGTGTAATAAATCAATCAACACCATTTCAAGAAAAGAACAGTTGGATCGCTTAGGTACTTTATAAAGGAGATCATTTATCAATTTCTTATTTTTCATAATGGTGTGATAGTAGAATTATTATTATTATTATTATTACCCCAAGACCTCATGGAGTCAAAGACTCATCTGGGAGGTCCTTTTATCACACACACACACATCTCATCATACCATGTCTTAAACACACCCAAACTCCTTGCAGACACCACACTCTCAGGCAAGGCATTCCAATCATTTACAACTCTGCACGAAAAAAACCTGCCTCTCACTCCCCTACTCACACCCTCTTTATACAGTTTCCAGGGATGACCTCTGGTTCTCCCCTGATCTCCCACTATTCTCTGTAAAACTTCTCCACTATTGATCCTATAACAACCCCTTACCAACTTGTAGGTCTCTATCATATCTCCCCTCTTCCTCCTGTCCACCAGACTCTGCAAGTTGCATCTTCTCAATCTTTCCTCATGCTCAACATTCCAGAGGTCAGATCAGTCGCCTTTGGACCCTTTCCAACATCTCTTCATCCTTCTGAAAACCTGTGACCAAATCTGGGCACAATAGTCCATGTGTGGCCTAATCAAGCCTTATACAATGGAACAAGAATCTCCCTACTTCTACACGTCAGTGTCCTCCGCATCATTCCTATCATTCCCATCCACATCCATTAGATAAGGAAAATGAATATAATACAATATGACTGAGCTTTTCCAAGGCATTTGACAGGATTCTTATATGGTACACATCATATGAACTCAGTGTGATGGGTATGCAAAATAAGCTTGTGACATGGATAACAGTTTGGCTGAACAGCTATCAGAGAGGGATGTATCGAAGTGTTGTGACTAAGAAAAGGTGGGTGGCTTAGTAGTGTACCGTTCTGTTCAGGGTTCTGTTCTTGAATCATTGCTATTTAAATTATATATTAATTACACTGCAGATGGTATAGAAGAGAACATCCAATTATGTGCTGATGACTACAATAGGTATGCTGATAACAGAGATTTATCTGATGCAGCATTCTTGCATGCTGACAGGCAAATTAGTGTTAGTTTAATATTGCTAAGTGCAAAATTATACATTTTGAACAAAAGACATAGCAGACCAATGATTATTATAATAGAAATTTTATGAAAGTTGTTGAAACAAGATATAGGGGTGATAGTGGACAGTGATTCAAAGTCAGCAGCCACATTGCTAAGATGGTTTATTCATCACATTGAATAACCAGCATTGAAGATAACACTGCCTTATAGGAATAAAGAAGCTATTCTCCCGCTTTACAAGTTTTGATAAGACCTCATCTAGTCTACTGTGCTCAGATATATTCGTATAGATTCCATGGAGATGAGGAAACAACTAAAACGATCCAACAGCAGGTAACCAGATGATATCTGACTTGTGGAATTTTGTGTATTAAGACAGGTTACAGGAATATGGTCCACAATTTGAGAAATGGACAATAGGATGTAGAATAGATCATGGGAAGTGAGGTTCATTTCCCATTTTGGGGTAAATTAGGTTCAATTGAATATTTTGAGAGCTATGGCTGAAAAAAAAAAGTCACAATAATACAGTAAAATTATTTATTTTCTTTGATTATAAACTATGAAGAAAACAAATTAAGTAAAACAGTTATATATCATGATTATAATAACAAAATTAACTTTTTTATTCTTAGTGACAAAATTAATTATTATAATAATCTTTTTGATGTGACTTTTGTTGTTGAACAACTTGAATGAGTTTATCAGTATCCTGAAATATGCCATACTTTTCATTTTCAAATATGCCAAAAGAACTCACATTGTTCAGGTGGTTTCTCAGCTTATTTTTAATGCAATTCATGTTAGAAAATGCTTGCTCACAGAAGTATGTAAATCAGAAAATCAAGAGAAGACCAAATTCAAGTGACTATATCATTTTTATTAGCATCTGACCTCCATGGAGTCAAAACCTCATCATGGCCAATAGTGCATACCTCCCATGATGAGATTTTGACTCATCATGGGAGGTATGCACTATTGGCCACACTGCTCATCCAACTGTGCCTTAAACTGATTTAATGTGACTACATTCACAACACAATGAGTCAATGTGTTGTGAATCAGGCAATGCATTCCACTCACCAACCACTCTCCATGAAAAGAACCTCCATGAAAAGAACCTGTAAAAGTAGAATAGATCATGGGAAGTGAGGTTCATTTCCCATTTTGGGGTAAATTAGGTTCAATTGAATATTTTGAGAGCTATGGCTGAAAAAAAAAAGTCACAATAATACAGTAAAATTATTTATTTTCTTTGATTATAAACTATGAAGAAAACAAATTAAGTAAAACAGTTATATATCATGATTATAATAACAAAATTAACTTTTTTATTCTTAGTGACAAAATTAATTATTATAATAATCTTTTTGATGTGACTTTTGTTGTTGAACAACTTGAATGAGTTTATCAGTATCCTGAAATATGCCATACTTTTCATTTTCAAATATGCCAAAAGAACTCACATTGTTCAGGTGGTTTCTCAGCTTATTTTTAATGCAATTCATGTTAGAAAATGCTTGCTCACAGAAGTATGTAAATCAGAAAATCAAGAGAAGACCAAATTCAAGTGACTATATCATTTTTATTAGCATCTGACCTCCATGGAGTCAAAACCTCATCATGGCCAATAGTGCATACCTCCCATGATGAGATTTTGACTCATCATGGGAGGTATGCACTATTGGCCACACTGCTCATCCAACTGTGCCTTAAACTGATTTAATGTGACTACATTCACAACACAATGAGTCAATGTGTTGTGAATCAGGCAATGCATTCCACTCACCAACCACTCTCCATGAAAAGAACCTGTCTTTAACCAATTTCCAGTGATGTCCTCTTCTTCTTCTTCTATACCCCTCTTCCATTCTATGAAAAATGTCAATCTGATAACAACCCCAGAGTAGCTTCCCCATCCTCCTCCTATTCACAAGGCTTTGCAATTTACATTCTCTCAATCTGTCCTCTTACCTCACAAAGACCACTGACCACCTTTGTGAATCTTACCTGGATCCTTTCTAACATATCCTCATCACCATGAAAACCCGACAACCAAATCTGTGCACAATAATCCATATGAGGCCTAATCCATTCCTTATATAATGGCATCATAACCTCTTTATTTCTGCATGTCCTCTACATCATTATCCAATGTGACGTCTTCACAACTTGTGCAACATTGCCCCTGAATTTCAGTTCCTTGTCCATGTCCACCACCACCACTCCCAGATCTCTCATCTCCTCTACCTCCTTTAAAGTTTCCCCACCAAGTGTATACTTTGCATCTCATTGCTGCTTACCAAATTTCAAAACCCTATACTTCACAACATTGAACTGAAATCCCCCTATCTGCCCATTCATGCAATCTACTCAAGTCCTCCTGTAAGGCCACATCTGCTTGACTCTGCATTCCTCTTCCCAATTTTGCATTATCTGCAAACAGTTGCATATCACCAGTTAAACCCATCCCAATATCATTAATATATAAATTGAACAACAATGGTCCCAAAACTGACCCCTGTGGCACACCACTAATGACCTTCCTCTTTTGAAATACTGCACTACCATATACAACTTTCTGATACCTAGCTAACAGCCAGTCACTGATCCAATTCTGTTTCAATTTATTTAGCAGCTTGCTGTGTGGCAGTCTGTCAAAAGCTTTTGCAAAATCCAAGTACTCCTCTGTATATACATCTCCCCTGTCTAAGATATTTGTCCCCTTGCTATAGTACATAAGTAAGTTAGTAAAACATGATCTACCTTTAACAAACTAATGCTGATAACCACAGAGAATTCTACTGTTATCAACCCATTTCTGTATCCTACTTTTCACCAATCATACTAGTACCTTCACCACAACTCGAGATATACAGATTGGCCTATAATTTGTAGCCACAGTGTTATCACCACCTTTATGCAGTGGAACAATTTTACCTTCTTTCCTTGCCCTTGGAAACTGTGCTGTTATAAGACTCTTATTAAACAGGCATGCAAATATCTTTGAGGTAGGAGGTGATATTCGTCACCCCCAGCAGTGAAACCTCCCTACTTAATAGTAGCTTAAATATATATATATGTATGGTCTGCCATGTAGGTTTCCTGAATTATTTAACCCTTATCTCACCTGAGATACTAAATGTAAAACAGGTTTACTCACTTTTCTAACTGTGATCAACATAAAAATGTGTTTATATATATTTATATATGAATGAAAGACAGTGAAGATCGCATGTGCCCTTGTCACACACCTGATTTTACCTTACACCTTCCTATACATCCTGTAGTTGTGACTACTAACTTGAAACTTAACCACCTCACCGGCCATTATGGATCAAATATGCATCCTCATACTCTTCGTATCCATCATATATTTCAATGTATTACAATTTTAATATGCACTTCGCATCCATGATAAACTTGACGTCTAATCTTGGCCGGTAGCGTGATTAAACACCAGTTTGCCCTATTTACGTCATATATTTGATTGTTTAGAACAGCTTTTTTCTTTTTCTTGGAACCATATACCTTTTCCAGATATACAAAATTTAAATTCAGATCCTTATTATATTTTCATGCTTTTCTTGTCTATCTCAAAACAAAAATCAGGTTATAAAATTGTATTTTAAATTAAAAAAAAAAAAAAATTGTAATATTATTTTAAATTGATGAAGTAAGCTTAGCCTTCTTTAATGAAAGAAATTGTCATTTTATTCAGGCTTTTGTTAGATAAATTAAAAACTCCTTTTCGTTTAATACATATGTTCTGATATCTTTGAAATTTGAATCAAATTTCAAAGTTATCAATGAAATTTGATTCAAAATGAAATGAAATTTGATTCAAAATTCTGCATTATTACTAATATAATTTGATGTGCTTGACTGCATTGTTTTATTAAAATTGCCATCATCAAATGAGTTTACAGTATTCTCCCACTTATCTACCCATGTCAATTTGTTAGCAAAATTATATGACTGTGATGCATTGTACACTGCAATAAAACATCAGTCCTTCAGTAATTAATGAATGTTATTTTGCACTTAAAATTCAAATTAAATCACTCTTAGTTCCTTGTACTAAAAAATAAAAATAAACTGAGTGAATAAACTGTGTTTATGGTATGTATGAATAAAATGCATGATCTCATCTGAAATATGAGAGGTGAGTTTCAAAATATTCAAAAGCCACATAAATTGGGAGAATAATGTAAAACAATGTATATTATGTGAAATGAAAAATATGATATATCTGTGTCATACTGTAATCCTAGAGATGAATATCTTTGTCATCTCTTTAACTACCATTAGCATGTTTTACATTAGTGTTTGAAAAAATCAGATTTGAAATAATCCTAATTCAAATTTGGTATTTTATTAAAAATTATAGTTATTATTATGTTTTAAATATTTATTTGAAATGTATCTGATCTTCTTTGATATGTGCCTATGTAAAATGTTTGCAACAAATCAACTTAAGCTTGTGCATAATGACTGTGATCCCAAACGCAGCTGCCCGTGCAAAATAACACAGTTTTGTGAAACAGCATGTGAAGGAAGGCCTCTCAGCATGGCTGTGGTTCGTGGGGTGTCTTTTCCCTTCTTTCTCTCTCTCTCTCTCTCTCTCTCTCTCTCTCTCACTCACCCAGCAAATCACCTTCTTCTACTTTTTTTTTTCTTTTGCATATTCACTGAATTTTGCATACATTTTTTGTCTTATATTATGTAAAATTTTTGAATAATCAATGAATAGATTAAAGGTAACGGTGCCCTACTGGTTTTAATAATAGGATGTAAAAGATTATAATATACATTTAATTAATGGTATAAATTCAATTTTGTTCTTACTGTTTACATTAATAGGCTAATGTCCTCTTAGAGCTAAATGAATTGGCTTTCGTAAACCAGACTACTAGGAGAGGTAGCTTTCCTCTTATTCTAATTTCTGTGTGTATCATGAAAACAACACTGCCATTTCAATCTAAGAATTGCTTATTCTATCTGAAAGGGGATTAATAGAGTTCCTTACATTACAGATGGCATTTTGATCCATTCCTGACACACACACACACACACACACACACACACACACACACACACACACACACACACACACACACACACATGCATACATGTCTCAGGCAAGTTATGGATGAGAAAGCCATTCAATCATGGAGATAATGTTATTGTTATTATTCACTAACAATACTCATGCTTCTCTTTAAGTTTATTCACAATCAATGTACTCACTACTTCCTTCATTTTTAAAATGACTTAATAACAACTTAAAATTCAACTTTAAAGCAGTTGAATTTTAAATGAATTCTAAATTTTATATCTTCTAGCCTAGTTAGAGTGGCATAGACAGTAATTTCTCATTCTTTATTAGGTTTTACACTTTGAAGGTTTATCATGGAAAACAACTTGGATATTGAAGATTTGATATTAAAATTTTATTTTATTACATTACATTATTAATTATTCTTTATTAAGAGATTTAATTATTATCATTAATATAATCATATAGTCACCTCCTGGTTCACCAAGAGCTCATTTAGGAAGTCCCTTCCCAGTTCACATGCAAGCTAAATATTATACCTCTCCTTGAATACATTCACTGAAAATTCACTCAAAGATCCTACTGGTAACTTATTCTACGTGCTGATCATATGCCATAAGAAAAACCTACTTCTTACATGCTTATTAACCATACCTTCCTTATATTTGGGGAGATAACTGGTTGTTCTCTCTCTGTCTGAAATATTGAAAAATCCTCCCTGTATCTATGCTATACAGTCATGTGTTTCTATCTTATCTCTTTTCCATTTGTTTTTCAAGTTTTGATACTCAGATTCCTGTGAATGAGTTTTTAATGGCACGTGATATAGTAAAACAAACAGTGGAACATGTAAACAGAAAAGATTTCTTAGCACTTTTTTTTTAAATCAACTATTTCAATCTGAATATAACAGATCTTCATCACTGAATAGACAATTCTTTCTCATTGAATAAAAATTATGCTAGCATGTGGTAGAATAACATCCATAGATTTCAAAAGATACGTACCACATGCTAGCATAATTCAGTACAGTATATTACAAGGTGTGATCTAAAATAAAAAATAAATAAATAAAAACTACTGCTTGCAACTAATGAGGAAAAGACTCTCCTACATTCTAGGCAAAGAAAGACGGTCATTACAGTTTAAGTTAGGAGATGTAGCAGCACTCTCTCTCTCTTTGAACACAAACACTCAAATTTAAAATGGTAGTCATGTAGTAGACAACGTATTATATTGTTTAAGGAAATTAATAACGTAGACTGATAATAACTAAAATTATTTAATTATTGCTTCCTATATTTTGCTGCTTCAGGAATTAATACCAGTGTATTAATCCCTGAAGATGCCAATTTAACTTATGTGAAACGACAAGAGGCCATCCCTGGAAGTTACGAAAGGAAACTGTGAGCAAGAGGGTTAGGAGTGGTTTCTTTGTGTGGAGGGTGGTTGAGCCGTGGAATGCATTGCCTGATGGAGTGGTGGGAGCGAGAACGGTCAGTGGGTTTAAGGAGTGGTATGATAAACTTTGTGTTTCTCAGGGGGGGGCCCTCCCCTCGATGAGTCTTGACAGACTTTATGTCTTAGAAAGGACCTCCCTCGATGAGTCTTTTGACTCCTTGGAGGCCTGAATAATAATAATAAGAAGAAGAAGAAGAAGTAACAATTAAATATTTTTAGTTATTATCAAGTCAACATTGTTAATTTCCTTAAACAGTATATGATGATGGAGAATCAACATATAAGCCTAAACACCAGGATGTAGTAGACACGTCTTAGACCAGAAGATTCTATAGCCACTGTCAGCATCATACTGTGCTAGATCAGACTTCTCAGGCTTTTTTATCAATCATATAAAATTGTTTTGGATCATACCTTGCAGTGTGTATCTTTTTAAATCCATTCTTGTTATTCTGCCTTGTTGAATTATTTGTTCACTGATGATGATGATGATGATCTATTATATTCAGATCAAAATATCTGATTTCATAAAATTTTATTAAACGTCTCATGTCTATGTGTTTCAGTCTTCGTTTTATATATTACCATGGTTACTCACCTCAGAACTATGTCCGCTGTCTCCTTATCTTCACAGTACTTGGTAATAAGATCAGATTTGGACTACTACTGTAAAGAAAGGGATTATAGACTTCAAATGCAATAACTGCAGATGAAGGCTATTATTATTATTATTACATGACACCTCCACAGAGTTCCAAACACTCATTGAGGGAGGGCACCTTCTCTACAACTCTCTGTCTCCATCGACTACAATGAACTTCAACTACCATCATTTCTACACAAATGCCATTTACTGCAGACCACCACCACCACCACCACCACTATAACTGCAGATGAAGATGATTTTATATACTTCATTTGCAGTAACTGCTGATGAAGTCTATAAAGTCTAAACTGGTATTGTAATTGAAAATTTCTGTTTCGCACAGTAGCACTACACATATCATCCAATCAACACAGGCATATCGACATTTAGCCCACTTAACTCTTCATATACCTTTATTTCATTAAGTTCTATATTTTACTATCTTTACTATCCCTTGTCCCTTGAGGATTTCACATCAACCTCATCCATATGAAATACACTAAAAATATAAAGTGCTGTTGAATAATTCCATTACATCCTCTACAGTGGTTTCTTTGTCCACACGGTTAGTCTAGGGACTGTGTGCTTCGCAACCATATGCCTGGGGAAGGAGTGTCCTAGCTTCGATTCCCGTTGCCGACATGAGGAGCTTAAGGATCTTCCTCAGCCATAGCCAAGTTAGTCGGTCTTGGGCGTGGACAGCAGGGTTTTTCCCCCCAGTTTATCTTGGGTTTTTCATCCCTCAAGCAGGCAAACTGGCCCCGTGAACACACGGATCTACAGCCATAAATACTTAACCCCCCATGAGGGGACTCAACTTGCCCCAATAGGGACGGGGGAGAAAAAGGGAGGAAACTCCATATGAATAAATAAATAAGTGGTTTCTTTACTGCCAGTCATCTGTCAGTGTCGCATTTCCACAATTATTCTTCCTCTGACTCTCCTTATAGCAATAGAACTCATTAGGATTTCTCTTTTTTCACTTTCCTAGCCTGAACCTCTTAATTCTCATGCATTTGGCCATTGTCTATCAGTGTGTACCTCTTGCATGTAAACTACTACTTCTTCTTTCAATGGTGCATGCCTGCTCAGTTTCATTATTCCTTTACCATTTTCCTTTACCCAAATGTAAGCATACAAAGTTTGCATGTTAAGTATCTTTGACTAGGTACACTTGGGTAAAAGATTAAACAAGAATACAATTTCTTGGCAAGTATAATTTACTTTGTAACCAACTGAAAAATAAATCTTTCTACTTTCTCTGATCCAGAGTATTTTAATAATAAGGTGATACACCCTTCTGCTATTTGTATATGGATAATATATAATTTCTGCATTAATTCAATATTGGTATTTTTTTGTGTCCTACTTCCATTGATGCCAATAAGAAATAATTAAAAGTTTTTGGAAGATGGAATCTCAGAGGCATTCCCTTTGGATTTCTATTAAGAGAGAACCTCTCAACAGGCTTGGAATTCCTTTCTCCACCTGTCCAATATTACTAATTCAAGAACTTATTCATGGAAACATTGAAACCTTAGAAAACTGGAATGAGCAACTCTCCTTTTCTTCCAAAGTACTTAATATAGTACTTAAAACCTTAATCTTCCCTGTTGTACCTAATAAATATTATAGAAGCTGAAGAAAAACAATTATATACTAGACCTGCTCAATTTTTTTTCTCAGTTGATACAAGGAAGTTAAAAAAGAATTTCTTCAACTATAAAAAAAGGAAAGGCTTAGGATGTCCTATATTAAAATTCTGCTATTTAAACAATACAGCTTCAAAAATCCATAAAATATTGCAGACTGATCATACATGTACCAATCTTCTCCATTAATATCTGGGTTTTCATCTCTCATTGTTTGGAATAAATGATTGCAGTGACCCAAGAGCAAAGATTATACTACAGTGTTCTGTGCTTAACTATAGCAGTCTTAACTCTAAAACTGCTGTAGCATTCTGGCACTGACTTTCTTTCCATTTAATAACAACAGAACTTGATATAAGGAAATTTTTAACCTCTTTTGCACACAAACTTTCACATTGAATACTAAAAATGATGCTGTTTAATAACTGATTGAAATTCTGTGGATACCCTAACATGAGAGATCTTGCTTGGAGAAATGCATATGCATATTGCAAGTACCATCAAATGGAATCACTTTAGCATTAGAGATCCAATCTGTGACATCTGCTGCAAATTGGAATCAGAGAACATGCATTCTCCAGTGGCCCTTTGTATTTGGAACAGATTATGTAATGTTTTGGGCATTTTCATTACTTAATCAGAGGAGGTCCTTTTTTTTGTTATGCCCCCACCCCCCCAAACCTCTTAGCAATCGGAAGCAAAGTTTGATTTCTATAATATAATTGAGTTAAAATATCATTTATATTAAGCTTGGGGGGGAAACATTGCTTTGAAACCTAGCAATATGGCATACAAATTCTACAGAATATTTTATGAAAATGTTTATTGTTCAGTTGATGATTTTTGTATTTAGAAAGAAATATTCAAGGAGACACCAAATTTTTGACTAGTTGATATAGACCACCACATTATGAAATATTTACCAGGGGAGGAAGACAAAATTCTGTCTGTTTTTTTATTATGAGAAGCTTTTCACATGATTCCATCCTATTAGTTCATGTGGTCTTATGTTCATCTGCAGGGATGATGAGTGGAGAGCAATCCCAGGCAGAGAGGTCCAACTTAAGGCAGTTAGCTTACATAAGGCTAACCACCTGGTTACTAATCATCCTTGCATTTTAGTTTCAATTAGTTTTTTGGTAGTTCATCTGCATGGGACTGGTGAAAAAAAGGATAGTCTTTGGCTACATAATGATGTAAAGAAGCTGAGGCCTTCTCTCTCTCTCTCTGTTACTGTCTATCTGTCTTTTTTTCTCCTAATGCTATCATGCTCTCTTGCACTGCTATACTACTCTAGGGATATGATGAGCACCCCTTTACTTTTTTACCTCAATGAAGGCCTGGATAGCAACCCTTTCCTTAATGCATAACATTATACATGTCTGAAAGGATGTGGGCTTTTCATTATTTGCAATAACTTGTAAAACTTTTTACAGCTATCTCTGATCCAACATATTTTAATAATAAGGTGATGCACCTTTTTGCTGCTTGCATATGGATAGCATACGACTTCTGCATTGATTCAACCCTTGTTGAATTGTGGGTGTGGCTCTTACTGATGAGACTTCAATAAAAGTCAAAACTGGTCTGAGTAGTGACCCTTCCCTTAATGCATAACATTATACATGTCCAGAAGGACATTTTCTTTGCATTATGGGATAGATACCAAGGCAATTGATGTGAAGTCAACAGTCTCTGTTGTACAAGTAGCCTAATATACAAGTTAGATAGATGTTCTAACAGTATACTTGATAAAGCATCTAACTTCATTAATTTGTTTTATTTACTAATGTATTTAAATATTAGGAAAATCAACTTTTCATTTGATACCTTTAAAGTTAACAAATATCCATACTTCCAATTGATGGTTCCTATCTTCTAACTATGTTTGAAGATTAGAAGACTATGCTATCCTCTCACCCACCCTGTGTCTTCTATACATCATTGACCTGCTCCAGGTGACAACCAATCCAATGCACAGTTTTGCTGATGACAGTACACCACATTCTTCCTTCTCACTTGACAAACCTTGCACCAAACAAATCATCACAACTCACAGAGCAGTAACCTCTGCAAGCCTAAATTCTCATCTCCAAACCATTCTTTGATGGGGCTTGAATAACCTTGTGTATTTCAATGCCTGCAAAACATAGTTCTGCCTTACTTACTACAAAAAAAAGAACCATATTATTCCAGCATTACCTTTGACAATACCCAAATTGCTAGGCAAAATGAGATCTCTCTCTCCTTGGGATTTTACTTATTGGGATTATACTTTGACATCAAGACTCTCTTGGCATAAACACATTACAACCATTACTTGGCATTAGTTAACCTCTGAACAACAATTATCTTTGTACAAATCACAAATCTATCCATCTGTTGAGAACTGCTCACTCATCTGGGGAGGTGCCCCTAAGAGTTCCCTAAAAATACTTGATGCAATACAGAAGATAGCAATTAAACTGATTAATGACTCTTCTCTTACCAACTCAGTCCAACCACTCTCACATAGGAATCTAGTATCTACTGCATGAATCTTTTATAAATATTTCCATGGTAAATAATTCCTCTTCACTCTACCAAATCCATTGAAACACATGCAATGACCACTCAACATCCCTTCACAGTCAAATTCCATACTCATAGAACAAGTTTCTCTCCCTCTCCCTTCATTCTTATTGCTGCTGTATTGCAGAAAAGCCCCCCCCCCCATGTGTTTCCAAAGGAATACAATGCACAGGGCTTTTAAATCCAATATAAACAAGTAATTTGTTTCCAAATTATCTTCCCATACACAGTACTAACATACTATATGTTGACTAACCAACCTCTCATATATGGGCCCAACAACAACAAAAAACTATCATGTCTGTTAAGAAAACATGCTTTTATAGTACAAGATACAGAGCCATAAATCCTTTTAAACTGAAACTTAAAAACTTAAAAAAACCTGTGTGCAAAACTTTAGTTGGCTCCCCTATCCCCCCCCTCCAATAAAAAAATCACTTTAAAAAAACGTTTTTTTTAAGTATTTCCTTCTCTTTGGCGCCTTTACTATCCTGGCGACTGTGTGCATTCCACACATTGCACATATGGCAATGCAACGCCCCTGGCCCAGAAGCATACATATTCACCTTTCCTTTTATTAGTGAATTGATTAAGTTTCACTGATCTGACAGCTGTTTTGAACTGTTCATTCAAAATGCATTTCATTATTATTATTATAAGGGTACTCCATGGAGTCTTCTGACTCCATGGAGATACCCTTACTTTTTAACTATTATTTACACAATACCTATCACACTGTCAGAGGTGGAGGAAATAAGACATCTGGGGGTGATAATGGATTAGGATCTTAAATTTAGGGGACACATAGCTAAAATTGTAAAGACAACACAAAGGCTTCTGGGAATGATGCGGATGACACTGACTTATAGAAGTAGGGAGATTCTTGTTCTATTGTATAAGGCTTTGATTAGGCCACACATGGACTATTGTGCCTAGATTTGGCCACCTGCATTTCAGAAGGATGAGGAGATGTTGGAGAGGGTCCAGAGGCAACTGACTAAGGTAGTTTCTAACCTCTGGAATGTTGAGTATGAGGAAAGATTGAGAAGATGCAACTTGCAGAGTCTGGTGGATAGGAGGAAGAGGGGGAGATAAGATAGAGACCTACAAGTTGGTAAGAGGTTGTTATAGAATCAATGCTGGAGAGGTTCTACAGAAAATAGTGGGAGATCAGGGGAGAACCAGAGGTCATCCCTGGAAGCTGTGAGTAGGGGGAGTGAGAAGCAGGATTTTTTCATGCAGAGTTGTGAATGATCAGTTTTATTTAGAAAGATTTTGGAATGCCTTGCCTGAGAGTGTGGTGTCTGCAGAGAATTTGAGTGTGTTTAATGCACGGTATGATGATCTGTGTGTTTGATAAAAGGACCTCCTGGATGAGTCTTTGACTCCATGAGGTCTTGGGTAATAATAATAATAATACTTTTCCTTAAACTCATTCATAGCTGTCTGTGTCACTCAGAACTACCTCTGGCAATCTATTCTGCTCACTTACTGTTCACCAAACAAAAAATCTTGTATGCCCACACTGTCACACAACTTCTAAGAGTGATCCCATGTTCTCTCCCTACTTTTCACGTATTTCTAAAATTTTCTTTGTGCCAGCTATAGAATTCCTTTAATAACTTATAAGTTTCTATCATGTCCTCTGTCTTCTGCCTGTCAACTACACTACTCTGTAACCCCAATGTTCAGTCTGTTCTCAGAGAGAACATTCCTCATGCCTGTCACCCACTTTATCACTCATATCTGATCCTCTCCACCATCTCCTGATCCCTAGCTTCATCAGTTTCCTGCAGTCTAGTACCATCAATATGATACACAGTATGCAACCTTTTCAATCCAAAGTCCATAAGCATACATTTTGAAACATTAAATTGACAATCAGTATCCTTCACTCATGCCAGTTTATTTAAATCATCCTGCAGGATGTCTACATCACCTTTAATCAACTATTGCGCTCCTCAGTTTTGTATCATCATCAGTAAACAACTGAAATGCCCCTCCCCCCTTTTAATCATTCCTATGTCATTCATACATAAATTAAAGAGTAATGGGCATAGTACAGAGCTTTGAGATGCTCTGCTGGTCACCCTCATTTGCTCAGATTCCACTCCACCATATACTGCTCTGTGGTGTCTGTCTTGGCAATGTGTAGCCATTTCCTGTATCAAATTCCTGCCAGTTTATTATAAAATGTGAATAAATTACCGAATTAGGCTCTACCTTTTAGAAAGCCATGCTGTCCAACCATAGAGTATCATATTCTCTTTACCCATTCCTAGATTTTCCCTTTAACCAACTTTTTCAATACATTAACTCCCTCTCCTGAGATCCTAATTGGGCTGTAATTTGCTACCTCTGTCTTGGAACCACCTTGTAATGGAACTATCTTACACTTTCAACTCCCTTTCCCGCTCCAATTCTTCCATTCCTTTTTATAATTTCATCTAAAGATGTATCTTGTAGTGAACTGAACAGAATAAAATACTGTTTTAAAAACAGATCAATAAAAATGAAAAATACCTATGTATATCAAGATAATTACTCAAAGTATAATCAAAGTAATTTGCATTGCATAGTTCAAGCTCTGCATATACTTTTTAGAAACCTTTTGTTGAAGTTTCACTATACTGAGAGAGAGCATTTTTTTAAATAATTGAAAATTAACAATAATATTAATCTTATATTATTATTGTTGTTAATATTAATTTCTCTTGCATCTCCATGAAATCAAAGATTTATTGTGGGGCTCACAGTAACCACTATTCACACAGTACCTAGAAAAATTACTCACAACCAACCTTAGTAACCCATCCCACCCATTCAGTAATCTCCAAGCAAAAATTCTAGTCCTTATGCCCTTGATAACTGTGCTCACACAATTTCCAGAGGTGATAACTTGTTCTGTCATGTATTGAAATATTTGTTCTATGGCAATCCTATAAAATCCCATTATAGGATTTTATTGTGAAATAAAATAATTTTAATATATCTAACATATATGTTTCTGTCATATCCTTTCATTTCCATCTATTAAATAGACTTTGCAGCCCACAAAACTTCAGTCTGTTCACACCTTCACATCTATAGGGATCATTCTATGACTCTCTGACTATCATGGTCACTCTCCTCTGAATTCTTTCAATTACTTCTTTGTCCCCAAGGTACCCAGCCAACAAGATCTGGACAGTAGTCTAGATGTAGTCTTATCAAAACATTATAAAGAGAAATAATAATTTCATTATCTGTGCTTAGCAATGTGTGGTCTTCAACATTCAGGTAATATGATGGTTTTTTTTTTGGTTTTTTTTTCACTTTAAACATGTTCACCTCCATGTCTTCAATCACTCTCTAAATCCCTCTCATTAATCACACCTCGGATCTCCTGTCTCATCAATTGCCCTCAGTCCAGTTCTATGAATACAGTATATAGCTTTTAAATCTTTCATCACAATGTGCATATATAACCTTGCACTTTGTAAAAAATGGCTGCCATCTTAATGCAGCATACTACAGTCTGTTTAAATTATCCTGCATTATCCTAAATCCTGAATCATTGTCATCTTTATTAACTATTACTTTACTTAGTTGCTCCTTATCAGGAAACAAATGGATATTTCTTAAGTCATTCCATATATCATTTATCAACTTAAATAGCAGCACGCCTAATCATCCACTTTCAAATCCTCCATACGCAACTCTCTGATATTATTATTATTACGTGACAATTCCAAGGAATCCAAAGACTCATCGACTGCCTCCACCACTCAATCGACCATCTACAGCAAAACAACATCATCTACACCAACGACATTTACTGCCCACCATCACCACTAGTATTTTCACAGACAATCACAAACATCCATGCCCACAGTGGGATTCGAACCTACAGCCTTTTGTCTGGAGAAAGATACACCACTCAGCCAAGCAAACTGGCATATGTTATGTGACCGTTAGCCTCCTCCTTATCCATATCACCAGCTTCATATGCAGCCTGGAGGCTCACATTCAATAGGATATCTCTCTCTCTCTCTCTCTCTCTCTCTCTCTCTCTCACATAAATATTATCTAAAGAATCTTTATATATGTTTGTGTTTTTAAAGTGAAAATTGGTTAGCCAGTTCAATACAGAGATAGCAGGAAACTTGCGTTAATCCTCCTGCATAACAAAAAGACCAGCCAAAAGAACAAATGCAGTTTACAGCCATAAAATACTTACCCATAAAATACTTACTTTGCTTTACCTGTAATTCTAAAACAACAACCGATATTCAATCAGTTGTTCTTGTTGTTTTTTTACCTTTGCTGAGTCCAGCAGTGTGACATGTAGCCATTTCCTGTATACTACTCAAAAGAGCTGTCCAGTTGAGTAAACTTCAACTGGACAGCTCTTTTGAGTTGTCCAGTTGAATAGATAGATAAGAACATGATACTCTATGCCTTCCATAGAGTACCATGTTCTTATCTATCTATTTCTGAATTTTGCCTTTAAAGGACTAATCCAATACTTTAACACCACTCTTGAGATACTAATCTGTCTTTAATTTGTTGCTTCTGTGATTTTAAAGCTGTATCAATAAATGCAGTTTAGACTTACCAGAGCTGAGATTTAAATTAAATAGCTTAGTCAAATGAACCAGCAATTTCTCTACACATTCTCATAATACACTGGCTGATAAATGATTCAATTCTATTAATTATATATTGGGTTTTATCCTTTATCCAAGTGTTAGTAAACAAAGTTTGCACCTGAAGTACTTTCAAGACTGGGGCAACTCGTGGTAAAGGTGGTATAAGTTCTCATCATTTGCCTTAGTATCTCCTATAATGCAAAGCACATCTTCTTGTGGACATGTCCAGTGCTATGCATTAAGTGAAGGGCCACTACCCAGAACGGTTTCAACCTTTATTGAGGTCTCATCAGTGGGAGCCAGACCCAGAGGTGGTGATACTAAGATGGAAGTAATCGAGAAGTCATATTTACCTACACAAGTTGCCAAAGGGTGTCACATCCTATTATTGAGATTCTCCGGATTATTCTCTGGTCTGTATCTGGATTGGATATATAATTAGTAACATAGCCAAGTGAAAAAACTTCCATAAACTTATCTCTAATCCAGAGAATCTTAATAATAGGGTATGACACCCTTTGGCAACTCATATAGGTAAATATGACTTCTCCATTACTTCTACCTTAGTATCACCACCTCTGCACCTGGCTCCCAGTGATGTGCTTTTGCACAGAAGTGGTTGCTTTCCCTGAGATGTGAGAGGCTCTGCTTGGGGGATAGGTTTTTGCCTGTCTCTGAGTGGGGCCACCGCTGAGATTATGTCTCTGCTTGATGGTGAGGTAAGCCTAAGTTGGATGATACTTCAGTCACTCATAGGGAGTGGTCTGGGGGACCACCTAATTTTTAGAGAGGTCTTTACTTAAACAGCACCTCAATAAAGGTCAAAACTGGTCTGGATAGTAGCCCTCTCCTTAATGCATAGCATTATACATGTCTGCAAGGAATGTATAATGATGTGCTTTGCATTATGGAAGGAGATGTGCTTTGCATTATGCAAAGGAGATGTTCTTTGCATTATGGGAGATGCTAAGGCAAGTGATAAGAACTTATACCACCTTTACCACAAGTTTCTCCAGTCCTGAAAATACTTCAGGTGCAAACTTTGTTTGCTAACACTTGGATAAAGGATAAAACCCAATATAAAATTAGTAGCATTGCCAAGTGAAAAAATTTCCATAAATTCAATGCTGTTGTCACACATGCATTAAGATGCTGCAATATTCTAAGGAAGAACTTCAATTCATCTACTTCTATTCTCACATCAGTCCTTGTAACATATTGCACTGCGGTATCCCTACCTGGCTAGTACCCCCTTGCAAAAAAGATCACTCAGCAACTTAGCTATTTTATCTATATATGTTACCTTCCTTCTATTAGGACTCTTTAAAAAGTATCTTTTCATAGTATTTGTTCCTTTTACTCGCCATACCAAAAGAACTCTTTGGGATTTCATTGGCTAATTTCCTCTCATAAAATGATTTGCCTTCCATACCATGACTTTTTTTAAAGGTTTTAGCAACACTCAATAGACTGTTTTATAAAATAGTCTATTGGGTGTCTATTAAGTCCAAGTCTATTAACTTGCTTATATTTTGCTGAATTTCAAATCTGCATCATCAGAGCACAACACAATATGTATATGCAACAGTGATTAAGTGAAACAAGACAATTGTGACTGACAAAAGATCTCAAGTCCTATTTTGGCACCCTCCAATGTAAAAAAAAATCTGTTATCTTGAGAACAACCCTTACATAGCTGTAATTTTTTGATTATTCTCCCACTGGCATGCCTGAATGGAACCTGCACGCACACACACACACACATACAAAGTCACCTGTTTTCTCCCTCCTCCTAAAATTAAAAAATAAATATAGCTCTAGTTTCCCTAAATCTGTATATCCTAAAAGCCTTGCTAACATTGTTAACCCTTGCACCTGGGAAACACAACTTCATCACACTCTTAGCAAACACTACTCTTATTAAAGAATCTCCTTAAAGAAGCTCTCATTTTCCACTGTCTTTCACTCTTTCATACCCCGCTTTCTCTTCTCACAGACCTCTTCCTTCCTTCCTTCACTTCTCTCTCTCTCTCTCCCTCTCTGCCAGCCATTACTCCAGTTATCTGAACTCATGATTTGTCCTGTGATTACCACCTCACCATTCACTTCATCTTCCATCATTTCTATCACCCATATATTATTCACCTTTGGCAGCTGCACTTTCTTGTCAACACACGTTTTCCTACTTTTATTGTTTATCTCTCTGTCATAATGCTTCTTACTTTTCTGACACTGCTGGTGCTCACTTTCAATGCACTCCTACATGAGACTTACTTCTTTCATTGAATTTTTCATGTTTGTTATAGCAAATATATATCACATACATGCATTGAATAAAATCCCTATGTTAAATTCATCAGACCATGTTCTGCAATGCATTGACACCATATTGAACATTATAACATATAAGTAAACAGCTTTTCTTCTAAGCACTACCTAATCAAAAACTCATAAAAAAACAAGAATCTGCTAGAAATAAACCTAATATTATGTGAAATATGACTTTCAGCTCTGCTGTAATATTAATATAGATTATACTTTTCCTATATATATATATATATATATATATATATATATATATATATATATATATATATATATATATATATATATATATATATAATCATGTATTTCAGCAGTTGTCTTATTTTTGAAAAGTATATTTATTCAATAGTTATTATATATAGCCTTTGTCTTCTATAGCATGTGAAATAAAAAAGCATGCTAATGCTTAAGTGGTGCTCACTGATGCCACATAATTTATTTTGTGTAGGGTATTGTTACCTTTATTCATTTTGACCATAATTTGTTAGTCGTTTAGAGAAAAATATAATGGAAAACTATTAGTTTGTATATGTACATGTATGTATATTACACATGTACATATGATCTGAAACTTTTTCAGTGTAATTGTGTGTATGTGTGCATTGGCGATAAAGAATCTATATAAAAAACTTTATCCGTTTACTCCCTATCTCTCTCTTTCATTACTTACCCTTGATTTTTCATTCTTCATTTCCACACTGCAGTTTCTTATTTTAATTTTCCAAGGTGGAAACAAATATTTCCACCTTGGAAAACTGTAAATATAACAATGTTTATTACTTGACAAACTTGACACACCCTTTTGTCAACAATAAGCGGTAATTATTAAATTCCAGTCATTTTATATAATGCAAATCAGTATCTAACCATGTAATGCTGACACATAGCGTAAGTTTTCATCAGGTTGATAAACCACTTTGATTTCCCTAGACTCTCTTTGCTGATTATTTTCAAGCACAGAGTCAGTATATGAAATTATTCAAAGCACAATTTGCTTTCACTTATTATAAACTTAATTGAAATATTTCCCGAATAAAATATATATCTTTGCTTTACTCCTCCCCTTTTTTCCTTGTGTATAAATATGTCATGTTCTTAAATTGTTTGGTCTATAGAAGTAACCATCTTCATTAATATCTTTTTATGTCATACAAACTTTAAATATTAACTGTTTCTTGTTTTTGTTTGTGGTGCTGTGCTGTTATTTTTCTATCATATGTGTGTTATGTCTGCGTTGCTGTCCTTTGTCTGTATCTCAAGTTTTTGTCTCTGTCTTGCTCTAGTATGAAGGCCAAAGCCGAGTCTACCGGAATACCCTGCACTACTTGAATATGTCCTTCACTGCACTCTTTGCCCTTGAATGTACGCTCAAGTTGGCTGCATTTGGAGTCAGGGTAAGGATGGGGAGTGTTCGGTTTATTCTTTAACCCTTTGAATAGACAAACGTGTTTTGTTTACTGGTGAGAGCACTTGAGGCAGATTATTTATATATATATATATATATATATATATATATATATATAATATATATATAATATAATATATATCTGGCTCCACTAAAAGAATAAGAAATAAAGTAAATCTCTTTAGAAAATTTTTGTTTGTGACAATCTTTTTTTTCATATACCAGAAGCATTCAAGGGGTTAAAGATAATATTAACGCACATAATCATAATTGTTCCTCTAGTGTTTCTTTATGAGTTGGAGTGGGCTGTGAATAATTTTTAAAATATTGGAAGTAATACCTGTTTAGACAACTTTTTCTGTCTATTGAAATTGTGAAGTATAATTTAGTGTTTCAGAATATCAGGCATATTTGAATGCCTCTTTAAATCTAAAATCCAGCCCCTCCAATCATACCCCTCCCGAACCTTGGCTGAGCAGGGCGCAACTTTGCTGCATGTGACTTGCGTAAGAGAGAGGAATGATAAACAACATTTTGTTGTACTGCTGACGTATTGTGTAGCAGCATCATGACGCATAGAGTTGTCATGGTCTGTTTTCTTTTTCTTTTTTTTTTTTCTTTCTTTCTTTTTTTTCCCCCTTGCCTCTTTAGTGTTCCATGGAAACGCGTTCTCTTCCTGTGCTGGAATATGCCTCACTTCAGGCTGATACACAAGCCTGCCATTGATTTGCACCATACATATTAAGAGCTTACTAAGATTTGCCTTTAGACATTATCAATCATAAATGTGTGAGAATAATATCATGCTATGTGAACAAGAAGCAGGGTCAGCTGTGATCTTTTGCATTATTAACTGCTAACTTTCCTGCTGTGTTTGTTTGTTTGATTTTTGTCCTCTGTCTGCTGCATCTTATTGCATGACTTTCCGCTTGCCTGCATTTCTGCTCACGATAAAGCCGAGCACTAATGACGAGATTTTAAATGAGTCATTCTTGTTCAATTGGACTGCTTTGAAGTTTTAGATTAAAAACTTCTAAAAATGATTTTTAGGGCATGAGTTATGTTAGCTTGTCATATGAATTTGTCGAATGAGCTGCATGAAATCACTTCTGGTTTACGGTCTTGCTCTTGCAGAAAGAATATAGTTATGAAGTTTTTATAATGTAAAGCTTATAATGTCATACTTTAAAAGTAAATAAAGTAATTTTACAAAACAACGCCATCGTTTCACCAATTAATATAACCTTAATTCTAAATGATTTTTTATTGGCGCTAATATTCTTTGTTAATTAGATCACATTGAAGGTCAAAGGTCAGATGCGGGTCAGTATTTTTTTTTTTTATTATTATTTTTATTTATAATAACAGTAATTTAAACTATAATAAATTATAAACAGAAAACGATGGCAAGTACAAGTTGCTTGGTTTTATGTGTCTGCAGTTTTACGCCTTTTCCCAACCCAGACAATTTAACAAGTTTTGTTCTCCTGCTGGCCTGTTTTCTTATTTTGTGTCTTTTCTTCCCTGCTCCTCCTGCCGCTCTAGTACCACAACGCAAACGATTTGTACCTAGACATTTTAAGCTACTTGAATGAGGCATTCACCACTCTCTTCCTGCTAGAATGTATTCTGAAGCTCGTGGCTTATGGATGCAAGGTTTGGAGATTTCCTATACCTCCTTCCTTTTAAATATTAGATAGAAATAAGCCTCCAAGTGGAATTTACTCTTCCTTGCAATAAATATAGTATTGCTTAAAATTTATAACGTGAGGCTTTGATGCTCTGATTTTCAATTTTTGTTTTCTAATTTTGTATTTTAATTTGTGATCTACATGCATATATATATAATAAAACTTCCTAATTTATTTTAAAAGTATATTGATGTCCCTACATATTTTTTTATTCTTTTATAGTATAAATAACTTTTAAAAACACTTTTGGAAAGATTTCTAAATTCAATCATTATTCTTATAGTGTTATAACTGTAAATTATTCTACTTTGACATTAAAAAGGAAGTAAAATACATTACAGCTTTGTTGGAATAAAATTGCTACCTTTCAATTTTGAAGCTGATACTCAGATTATATCCTTATGCATATATTATTATAAGGTATCTCCTAATTTATGTTTTAAATGAAGAACTATTACCATGTTTACTAATTAACCATATCTGTGCAGTTTTATACATCTTATTAGGTCTTCTTGGGCTGTTTAAATTCTAAGAGTGAAAAATAATTAGCAACTAACAAAGAATTTCATTTAAAAATTAAAATCTGCAACAGCAAATTGTACTTATATTTGCCAACTGCTAGAATTTGAATGTGTATGCTGACTTTGTCATAATGATATCACTGCTGTTCTCATCACATTACAACCAGAACCTAATCAAATTTATGATGCAATGAAACTTATAGTCATTGACTTAGCATTGTTATATTAAAACTGGTAATTAACTTAAGGGATTTACAATGCATAAAACGGATATTAATTAAAGGAAACTTTAATGAATACCTTCAATATTTCGGCAACATCACATTGCCATCTTCAGGAACATACAAATATGGTATGTGCATGCAGGCATTAACAAAAGCAAATGAGGAAGAAGGCAAGAAACTAATATTGTTACTAAATTCCTAATGGTGCCCCCTAGTGGGCTAATTGGGTTGTCTTAGCTGTTGCGCTGAAGTTCTATTGACGCAAGTCTCCCAAATTTGGGGCAGTCTCATGCACCCAAATTTGTTGAGGTTTGGAACGTTTTATAGAGCTGATGATGATTCTATGAATAATCTTTCGTACTTGAACTTGCTGTGGTGTGTTATTTTAGTTTTCTTCCAACGAATTCTATGGTGGTATCTATGGCATGGTCTGTAAGCCCAGAGTGGCTGTACTGGTGAAACCGGATGTAGTCTTTGTGTTCTGAAATCCTGATATTCGCTGTCCTGCCTGTTTGGCCAAAATCCATTTTATGTATTGTAAATTCCTTAAGTTAATTACCAGTTATGTATGACCAACGTATAAGCCTTGCTACAAGAGTTATATTAAAAATATAAATATTTTTTGTCCTCAACGTTGCACTTTCATAAACTTAATGTTACATTAGAGTTATTTTATTTACTTTATCATTTATTTAACTCTAAACTTTTATTACTTCGAATATGCATTATATATTTGCTGTAAGCAACTATTAGAAAACATACTCTTAGTAAGGAGTGATCAGGTTTTATTGAAAGTTTTTTCGCTTGGTTATACTATAAATTAAAGATGCCAGGAAATTGTATTCTTGGTTTCATCTTTCATCCAAGCGTAAGCAAACAAATTTTACACGTAATGACTACTTGTATATGGAAATATGACTTCTGCATCACTTCAGCCTTGGTATCGCTTCTGGGTCTGGCTCCCACTGATGAGACCTCAATAAAGATCGAAACCGGTCTGGATAGCAGCCCTTCCCATAATTCATAGCATTATGCATGTCTGTAAGGATACTAAGGCAATTGATGTGTAGTCATTAGCCTCTATATACAAGTAGCCCAATTGTGAAGTCACTTCATGGGCAGACTTTATTTGCTTAAACTTAGATACAGGATGAAACCAAGAATATAATTCCTTGGCATCTTTAATTTGTATGATAAGATTTTAGTTTTTAAATTGTTAGGAAAATAATTGTAAATATACTGGGATAAGGAAGAATTTTGAGGAGGGAAAAGATATTAAAACTATGGCTGGACTGTAAATATAGCATCCCTTATCTTATAAAAAAACTTTCATGGTGATATAGCAAACTAAGTAAATCTGCTTAGTCTCAATCTTCAAGATGTTGATAATATTATTGGCTTACTGTTGTGTTTGAGTATGCTAGCATATTTATGAATGAATGCAGCAGTAATTTTTAAAACTTTTAAGATAAAAGGATCAAAAAGAAAAAAAAATTAAAAACTTTAAGATCTTTAGTGATCACAGTAAAGAATTATGAAAGAATGTTCATGCTGTCCTTTTTCTAAATGAAACCATAGCTCACTTTTTTTTAAATTATTTCTCAAATTGTTTAGTAAGATTTGTTTCCTGTTTTTAATCTTTCCTCAGTGACAAAAGTTTTTTTAGGTCATTTTCAAAGAGTCAAAAAGTGGGAAGCTACAGCAAACCCAGGAAACAGATTGATAACCTACAAGGAGAGGAAGATAAGCATTTCCTAGAATTAGTTTGGGATCATTTACTGATTGCAATGTTAGATTGTATTCCTAAAATTAGAGAGATAAATAGAATTGAAGGATTAATCATGAAATTAAGCTACCACTACAGAGGATGTTATGGAAGAGGAGTAGGAAGGTATTTATCAACTACACAAAGAACAGAGGCCATGGATCTGAATAGAAGTGACAAGTATAGTGGAAAGGAGAAATTGGCATGAAAGGATATTGACAAAGACAGTAAAACTAAAATTCTGGGGAATTATACAGTTATTTCTACTACAAGAAAGAGAAAGTATGAAAGACTGACTTTATTCGCTCAAGATTGCAAATAGGTGACATTAGTTGCAAACATGGTAGCAATATTATATAGATATTTTGGCAGCTTATTTCATAAACAATAAATTATACGATAACCACAATAATTAACTTTAATGAAATGAAAGTACAGATATTTGTACTGAAAATAACAGTACATCATCAGTGTGTAGAAAAAACAAGCAAATCAAAGAAATAGGAATACAAAGTGCATACAGCAGTTAATGGAATCTCCCAAAAGTTTGGAAGAGAGACACAATCATTCCTATTTAGATTTGACCAATGTAAAAGGACTTTGCAACTTTCTTTGAAAAGGCATTCATACTTAAATCTCCTTCTATGAAGAAGATGAGCTTCATCCCACCCGATACTGTGTTTTGTGTCAATACTATGATGTGTTAGATCAGACTTTTTGAGGTTTCATGTATTTAGTATAATATTGTTGTTCATTAATTCTTTTTTCCATAGAACGACTTGTCCGTCCAAAATATGTTAGATTACGTTCACAAGGTATCTGGTAAATGCCAGCTAATGATAGAGGTGACAGTTTGTGAGATGCCAAAAATATAAGGGATTGGAAGCCTGCAGTCTGTTGAAGAATCTTGAGGTGTTGGAACATAGGAGTCAATTATCTGCTGGATTTGATTAGGGTTGTGACTATTAAATTCCATTAACGTTTTGATAGCAATAAGTTCTCATTGTAAGCTTGAGGGAGAGGAGCACACATTATTTGCTTTATTAATTAATGACTTGATAACACCAATTTTTTTTTTTAGAGATGTGATGAGCAGACTTTTGATGAATGTATCTTCCAGTAAAGGTAGTTCGATAAACACTGGTTGATAAATTATTGGAGGCTGTGCGCGTAAGAATGATTGTCCAAAAATGGTAAACTGCCAGCCTTTTCTTTTTCCTATGGTGAATTGAATGCATGGGTGAAGGTTATTGATCTGTTGTAGGAAAGTGATAAGTTCATTTTCAGAATAAGGCTAAACAGCAAAGAAATCATCAACATAATGAAACCAGTGAGAGGGTTAGGGATGAATGGATGAGAACATGGTATCTTCCAGATGGTTCAAAAAATAGTTTGTTGAAGGGGGAGACAGAGGGCTACCCATGGCAGTGCCTTCAACTTGTCTATAGATCTTGTTTTTCCAGCTGAATTAGGATATTTCAGGATATGTATATACTATGGTTATTGTGTAATTTATTGTTTATAGTCATGTCACGGGTACCTTTAAAGATTAGTGTATTTCATATTGCTTAAGTCTGGAAAGGAGTATTGAGTATGATAGACAAGGAAGAGGAGAGACTAGCAGTTGATGAATATGAATTGTTTTATGCTCAGTATTTTAATAAGATTGCGCTATGGGATGTGTTTTCAGCATGCATAATAAGGTAATGTATGCGTGTTTCAAGTTCCTTGACTTTGTTATTCACTAAGAGTCTGGCAACAGGAATATTTCCTGAAGAATTTAGGTAAGGGAAAAGAAGGGGGACCCAAATCTGTTGTAGCAATCAGGTATTGCAGTGAACATTGCAGAAAGGCTGATTAGAGATAAAACACAATACTGTATTCATAAGAATAGTAATCGTTCCAGAAGGTAGCTTACTTCAATAACCTAGTTACATTTTATAATAGGATTACATTTGTATTTATTATTATTTAACACTTTCAGGGAGTCCAGAGACTCATTGAGGGAGGGCACCTGCTCTACAACTCTGCCTCCACCACTCAATCCACCAAACTACATCAATGCCATCTACTACCGACCACCACCACTAGTATTTCCAAAAACAATCACAAACATTCGTGACCACGGCAGGATTCGAACCCACAGCCTTTTGGCTGGAGAGCAGATACGCTAACCACTTGGCCAGATAGGCTGGCAATTTTACATCCACATGCTTATAACATAATGTTTCTATATTTTGCAAGGAAATTTGATAGATGCTGCGCAATAAACTACTATTGAAATTGAAGAAAATAGATATAGGCGATTGATAGCTTAGATGGATAGCTAACTGATAGAAATCAACAAATTCTGTATAATGGTGATTTCATGAAGAGAAGGTGATACCACATGTTTTCTTTTGGAGAGAGATCTCTGTTGATTTTATTTATTGATGATATGGTTTGAGATGAGATATACAGTGTTTGCAGATGATACTAAATTGAAAAGGGTAATAACAGGCTTGATTATGTTGCAACATAATCAGGCCTTAGAGCTGACAACAGTTCAAAGTTGTCAGCTCTAAGGCCATACAATTTTTCCCAGAGGAGATGGAATAAAGTTGTATTCCACTTTGGAAAATATGGTCTACAAAATGGCAAAGGCAAGATATACAGGAGTGATGGTGGGTAGGGATTTGAAGTGTGAGATGCAATTCCGAGGTTGTGTAAGTTATTTAGAAAACTGCAAGTTTAATGCAAAGGCCAATGATAATTAGGGATAGGGAGATTATAATGCTACCATATAGAATTGATCAGGTCACATCTTGATTCCATGTACATATCTTGTCACCTTTATGTCTGGGAAATAAGGAAATAATAAAACATTAAAGAGGAGACTCCAAGATGACTCTTGAAGACTTCTGAGGACTACAAAGACTAATTAAGGGAATACAAATTTCAGACAAGAGGTGGACATGTGATATGATTAAGGCACCTGTTAGATAGATCTACAAGAAGTACTTTGAAGAAGTCATCCATGGAAGCTGTATAATGTTCGTGTTTTAAGGGTGTAAGAAATAATTGGAGAGTGGTGAGTGAGTAAGTGGATTGTATTACAGAGTAGTTGGTGAGTATGCCAATGCTGAATATGCTTCAGCCAAACATTGTGATCAGTACAGATTAAAGTCAGTCATTATATCATTGTGATTCCAATGGTGACCTGGAATAATGCTAATTACTAGTCATGCATTATTCCTTTTCTTCCCTGAAATTCTGTCTCACATATCTTATATTTATAATTGTTCTTCCAACATTCTAACTTAAGAAGATCTTAGTAATGCAGATTGCTTCTATTAAGAAATGTATTTCTCTAATGCTATATAAGAATATAATGAGAAAATAGCATTATCTTTCATTAAAAAAGCAAAGTTTTAATGCATTATTCACTCTGAAATTTCATTAAATTCTTCATTAAGTATAAAATTGATATATTTATTTAAGTTAAGGGATATTACATCCCATATTGTTTCTTAGCCGAATAAGGAACTCAAAGAGTTTATTGCCGAATATAGAAACTATATAAAGTTCGGCGATTCCAAGCGTAAGCAAATACCTGGATAGTGCAATACCTGACCCATTTGGTAGTGCAAACTGAGGCAACTCATAGTAAGAGTGGAGCAAGTTCTGATCACTATTCTTGGTATTTACCCATAATGTGAACTTAGCTCCTAGGAGCTGTATTACTGTTCTACATTATGAGAGAAGGTCACTAGCCAGACCGGTTTCAACCTTTATTGAGGTCTCATCAGTAAGTTGGTAGACCTAGTTGATACCAAGTTTGTAGCGAACAGAACTTACATCCCTTCTATAAGAATTGCCAAGAAGGTGTACTAATAAATTACTAATTATATGAAGAGCCAATGGCTTCAATTTGGCGACATGAATTGAAATGGAATTGGAATTGCCGAACTTTATATAGTTTCTATATTCGGCATGAAACTCTTTGAGTTCCTTATTCTGCTAAGAAACAATATCGGATGTAATATCCCTTAACTTAAATAAGTTCATGTAGCCGAATTGAAGCCATTGGCTCTTCATATAATTAGTAATTGATACATTTATTTATCTATATAACTTGAAATATTCTAATAAAGATTATTAGAAATTTTTAATTTAATATTAACTTACAAATGAGTGATACAAATTATAATTACATATACAGTAGACTTCATCTTAATAATGTAATAATTATCAGGGGCAGGTTTGGGAATAATTAATTATTATTGTTATTATTATTATTACCACCCCAAGACCACATGGAATCAAAGACTCATCTGGGAGATCCTTTTATCACAAACACACAGCTCATCATACCGTGTTTTAAACACATTCAAACTCTTTGCAGACACCACATTCTCAGACAAGGCATTCCAATCATTCACAACAACTCTGCACAAAAAAAACCTGCCTCTCACTCCCCTACTCACATCCTCTTCATACAGTTTCCAGGGATGACCTCTGGTTCTCTCCTGATCTCCCACTATTCTCTCTAAAACTTTTCCAGCATTGATCCTATAACAATCCTTTACCAACTTGTAGGTCTCTATCATATCTCCCCTCTTCCTCCTGTCCACCAGACTCTGCAAATTGCATCTTCTCAATCTTTATCATAATCGACATTCCAGAGGTCAGAAACTACCTTAGTCAGTCTCCTTTGTACCCTTTCCAACATCTCTTCATCCTTCTGAAAACCCGGTGACCAAATCTGAGCACAATAGTCCATGTGTGGGCTAATCAAAGCCTTATACAACGGAACAAGAATCTTCCTACTTTTACACATCAGTGTCCTCTGCATAATTCCCAGAAGCCTTTGTGTTGTCTTCACAATTTTGATGATGTTTCCCATAAATTTTAGATCCTTATCCACCATCACCCCCAGATCTCTTATTTCCTCTACTTCCAACAATATATTCTCACCAAGCATAAATTCTGCATCCCATCTTTGTTTTCCAAATTTTAAAACCTTACATTTTGCAACATTGAACTCAAACCCCCATCTGCTTGCCCAATCACTCAATCTATTCAAGTCCTCTTGCAAGGCCACAACATCTTCACTACTCTTTATGGTACGTCCTAACTTTGCATCATCTGCAAACAACTGAATATCTCCATCCAAATCTTCACCTATATCATTAATATACAAGTTATAGACCTAAAACAAACAGTAATAGACCTAAAACAGACCCCTGAGGCACTCCACTAGTGATATTCCTTTTCCTGAATATCGCTCCCCCATACACAACTTGTTGATACCTATCAGATAGCCAGTCTCCAATCCAATGCACCAATTTAATATCCAACCCCATCTGCTTAGTTTGATATCAACCTATCATGAGGTACTCTAACAAAAGCCTTTGCAAAATCCAAGTATATTACTGTGTATCCTTTTCCTCTGTCCAAGGAAGCAGTCACTTTATTGTAATAAGTAAGTAGATTACTAAAACATGACCTCCCTTTAGCAAATCCATGCTGTCCATCAAAGATAATACCATTGTTATCAACCCAACTCTGGATCCTAGTTCTCACAAGCTTCTCCAACAACTTAACCACAACACTTGACACACAAATAGGCCTATAGTTTGATGCTTGAGTTCGATCACCTCCTTTATGAAGTGACACAATCTTGCCCTCCTTCCACTCCTTAGGAACTTGACTGAGTGCAAGACTCATATTAAAAAAATATGTCAAGGTAGGTGTCAATTCCCTGACATATTCTTTCAGAATACGTGATGATATATTATCAACTCCCACAGCCTTATTAACATCTAGTTTACTCAACTCCCCATACACCTCTTGCTCACCTACAGTCAGTCTCTCCTCCCCATCATCAACTGCTCTCAATCCCTCCATGAAGTCACATTCACAGATTGAAATATCTTTATGAACTGTTCATTAAGTATCTCCACCACACATTCTGCATCAGCTGTCTTTATACCATTTTCTCCAATCAGTGTCATCCTTCAATAATTATTATTTCTTTTGCTGGCTACGTATCGAAAGAATTCTTTAAGATTCTTTTTGGTTTCATTAGCCAACTGCTGTTCATACCTCTCTTTAGCTTCTCTCACCAACCAAGTCACTCTCCTTGCTTGGTCTTTGTAGACCTCATGGAATTGGTTATTTCCACTTCTCTTATGCTGCCTCCACAATGCTCTTTTTCTCTGTATCGCATGCTTAATCTCTTTATTCATCCATCTCACACCCACCTTATTTAACCTTCTCACCCTTGGAATGCATTTAGACATTGCATCTACTAAACAGTTTTTGAAAATCCCCCAAGCTGTATTGATCTCTTTTCCAGCTAACTCCTCATTCCACGCTACACCCACAAGCTGTCTTCTGAGCTCTTCATAATCCCCCCCCCTTGTAGTTCCACATATACCCTTTTCTCACAGAGGTCCTCACACTGCTGGCAACCACCCAGGTAATCACCTCATGGTCACTCTCACCAATTGGTGGATGATTTGACACCTCATTTATAATTACATCCTCTGATGAGATGACCAAATCCATGACCCTCAATCCTTGTGTGCCCTCTGTTACATACTGTCTGAGGTAGTTATCCCTCAAATATTCAAGAAACTCGATTTCTTTACTTCCAGTTGCTATCTCATCATTCCTGTCTATATTACCATAATGATCACCCTTTTCTTATTTACTTGGCTAATTTGATTGTACATTTCATTATCACCACCATCCACATTACCTGGTCTATAACAACATCACTCCAAGTATTTGATTCCATTCACCTCTATCTCACACCATACTGCCTCAAAACCACTGGCATTATTTCCCTCTTGTATCTCTACTTTATGTGGACATAACTTTTTCTCTATCATCAATATCACTCCCCCTCCCTTTTTACCCCTTATGTCCTCACGAAACACATCATACCCTTCCATCTCTATTCCTGTCAGGATGTCATCCTCTTCCAACCATGTCACACTTATTCTGACAATTTTTGGGTGAACAGCTGCAATTAGTGCAACCATTTCATCTGCCTTGTTTCTTATACTTCTAGCATTTGTATACAAACACAACAGCTCATTTCTGGATCTACAGCTTGTTCCACTGGCTGTAGATCCACTCACTCGATGTGATCTCTCCATGCTCAACTGGGGGCCGTTTCCCTTTCTGTTTCTTCATTTTAAAACCCTTCTCAATTCCAACTGTTTTCTTTACTTCCAGTTGCTATCTCATCATTCCTGTCTATATTACCATAATGATCACCCTTTTCTTATTTACTTGGCTAATTTGATTGTACATTTCATTATCACCACCATCCACATTACCTGGTCTATAACAACATCACTCCAAGTATTTGATTCCATTCACCTCTATCTCACACCATACTGCCTCAAAACCATATCCCTAGTCATCCCTTTAATTTCCTGCCACACATGCTCACCTCCTCTGGGAGCATCCACCTTTCTCATGCTGTGTACCCCTCTCCACCCTGAGCCTCCCCTTTTTCCTGCTCCTCTTTTTCACCCATTCTCTCATTTTCTATACTAATACCACTCACTTTCTCATTCATAACCACCTCTTCAAGCTCTGATGTCTTACTCTCCCACTCTTCTACATCACTTCCCACTCGATCTGGTTCATTCTCTCTATTCACTTCTCTACCTGCTAGCAGCAGTCTCTCCAAGCGACTCACACCATAACCACTCAAATCCAGTCCATCGCTCCCATACAGCTCACTTCATCCCTCAAACTCATCCCATACATTAACAAACTGTACTCCCATCTCCTCACACATTTCAGCCAGCATATCATTCATAATCCTTGCTCTCCACCTCATTTCACCACAATCATACCTAGGCAACATGCTAACTACCCTTCCGGTCATTCTCTTTTATCCTCTAGGCAGCCTCCTGATATCCATTCTGACACACTCTTTGTCCTCTCTCAAATCATTCGTACCTATTAATACTATTAACTCTTTTGCTCGCTCCTGCCTCATATCCAATGCCTCAATCACTCTACTCATTTTACTGCCTGGAAAACATACCTTGTGCATCCTGTCATCCAACACACCTTTAATAATGGAGTTATTATACAACGCCACTCGCTCATCTTTCGTTCACTCTTTCATGCCATCATTATTTATTTTGATAGTTTTTACCCAAATTTTCTTAATTTCATTCCTCATCCATTTCATTTCTTGCCTCATCCAATCCATTTCAACTTCCGAATCTCACGACACTTTCTCTCTATCATTCAATCTTTCTAACTCTCAACCCCCTCTTCTCACTTTCACTCTCATTCATCCTTCTTTGTTTCCGCACTTTCGGTCCACCATGCATCCAACTTTCGCTATCATTCTTCTCATTTTCACACTCATTCATCTTTCTTTGTTTCTGTACTTTCAGTCCAACATGCGTCGAACTTTCGCTATCATTCATTCTTTTTTTGCTGTCATCCGTTCTTTCGATTTCTGTGTCATGCCATTTTTAGTTTCATTATTTCTCTCAATTTTGTTTCCTTCTGCCACTCTCACCTCACTTTCATCCCTTTTAACATCCGTTACGGTTTTCAAATTGCTCTTTTTCTTTTTTACTGATTTTTTAACATTTCTCACCATTCTTTTCTTTCAAATGTGTACTCATTTTCCCTGCGACAATTTAGCCTCTAACACTTTCTTTCATCAAGTTCATATTTGCATTCATCAATTCCTCATTCAGGTCATGCTTCGCACACACCCTCCTTCCATCCTCACCAAATATCCACAAATCATTTATGTAATCGAAAGAATACATATAACAGACCTCGTCGCACTTAACGAAACGACTGAAATCTACATTAAAGTCATGGAATGACAATGCTGCCTCCATTTTTTGCAGGTTACTAAGTCTAATAATAACGATTTTGTAATTAAGTTTTGGCAAAAAAAAAAACCCACACTAATAAAACCGGTAGCGCACAACATTTACAGCCTCTCTTACTCAAACAATTATGCATATATATTTAATTATTTTCCTAGAAAACTTATCCCAATCAGGAGCTTTTCTTATACATATCACTGCGCTTGACTCACGAGCGCCCTATTATTCATTTGAATAATGTATTATTCAAATGAATCATTATTATTTGACACCTACAGGGAGTCCAAAGACTCATCAAGGGAGGGCACCTCTGCTCTACAGCTCTGTCTCCACCACTCAATCCACTAACTGACCTCAACTACACCAACACCATCTACCACCAATCATCACCACTGCTATTTCCACAGACAACCACAAACATCCATGCCCAAGCGGGATTCGAACCCGCAGCCTTTTGGCTGGAGGGCGGATATGCTAACCACTTGGCCAGGCAGGCTGGCCATCATTATCTGATGTATTTGCATATTGTTGGCAGTTACATACACAAAAAATAGGAATTGCATGCAAATAATTAATTACTTCCTTTTTTGCATTGGGCATACAATGTTTATTTGCATTTTTAGAGAGAAATTTAGCAGTTCAGAAGGAAAACATGAAAATGAAGTAAGGGTTAATTAGGTCGCTGTCTGTTGTGTCAACAAACTAATTTTGTCAGTTATCAGTTTAAATATACTTCCTTTTAATTAATACCATACAGTTATAATTAATTATTTACTATTTCTTATTGATTTCAACAGAATTCCCAATTGAAGTTTAAAGAGAAATTAAAGTGAAGAACCATAAAAATAATACCACTTTTAATTGATTTTAACAGAGAGTTAAAATTTTAACAGAGAGTTATGTATAATAACTAAGATTTGAATAATGGTTATGGCTGATATTTTTCAAAATTGAAAGACTTGATAACTCTAGAAGATATAAATGATTTGAAAGGTGACAAACGTGAAATGCAAGAGGATATGAAAGATTTGGTTGAGAAAGTAAAGATCCATGGAGGATATTAAGAACCTAATGATTGCAAATGAGTCAATGAATTGTGTAGGAGGAATGATGTACATTTTAAGGTTGTATAGAGTGTAGATGTATTAAGGTATGAAAGGAGATAAATATTATTATTATTATTATTCAGGCCTCCATGAAGTCAAGAGACTCATCGCAGGAGGATCGTTCTTGCTCTCACCACTCTATCAGGCAGTACATTCCACGGTTCTACCACCCTCCATGCAAAAAAAAACACTTCTCACCCTCTTGCTCACTGCTTCCTTTTGTACCTTCCAGGGATGGTCCCCTCGTCATCGCTCCTTCCCACTGCTGCACCAACTGAAAGAACTCCCCAGTGTCCACCCAGTAACTGTCTCTCAACAATAAATATGGTTGACCTACTGTGCTCCAGTGACTATGGAGATAGACTGGAGAAAGTGGTATGTAATGAGAGAAACTCAGGGAAATTACAGCTATAGGAGGAGGGATTGTCCGTAAGTGTGTGTGTGCGTGTGTGTGCACACGCGCACAGTTACCCTTAATCTATCTACATGGAGTAGTCATTAAAAGATGCAAAAGTTTTTTGTAAGCACAAGGGGATATTGTAATTGATGTACATTAATGACAGATGCATCAGAGGGGAAAAGCGAATGAAAAGTTTTGGCATTGGTCAGTTTTACTAATTACAAAAGATTGCCATTAGCATAAGGAGTGAGACTTAGTTGATGGAGAATGATATATAGGGACAGAATGAAAGAGTATTATATTTTCAGGGTTAGAATATTGTTGGGGTATTTCTGATGATAGCAGAAGAATTGAAACTAATAACAATAGAATGGGAGGCAGTGTATTTGAGGCTCTATGGCGTGAGATAAAGGCAAGCAGGACAAAATACAAGTTGTTTGCTGCAAAGATTAAAGATGGCAAAGAAAGATGTAGATGGCATGTATTGGAAAATTATCAGTGAGTGAGTGAATAAGAGAGAAGAGGTGCATCTCTCTCTCTCTCTTTCTCTTTCTCTATCTCATGGTGTCATGCTTTTCATTCCACTTTTGCATATATTACCAAGGCAAATCACCTCCTACCATTCCAGGATACAAGGAATATATGCCTTGTGTGGTTTTTGCCACACTAAAAAGTTCTGGTCTTGATGGCATCTCCCAATTTTACTCAAATATTGTGCTCTAAAACAAACACTTGTCCTGTATCATCTGTATAATCTTTTATATTTAGCTAGTACTTTTCCCAATACATGGAAGAAATTATATATCCAGCATATTCCAAGAAAAGATAAAAAGTCTGCTATCAAAGTATCAGTTACTTGCATCACCTCAGTCCTTTCTAAAATAATGGAAAATGTCATCAATATTCGACTTCGCCACTATCTAGAGGCTCACCAGTCAATCAGCAACTGCCAGTGTGGATTTTGCCATTCAAAGTCCACAGTTGACTTCTTAGCCTACATTACCACCATTGGACATGTTCCATGGAAAGGTTTGGAGAAACATGCTGTCACTCTGGGCATTTCCACACCTTTTGACTGTGTATGGCATCAAGGCCTGATAAGCAAATTGCCATCCCTTGGTGTACTTGTAATCTTTTGTAATTGAGTAACTAACTCTCTCTCTCTCTATGGTTGTTCAATATGTCATGGTGGATGGCTCCCTCTCCTCAAGCTTTGTCACCAATACAGGAACTCCTTCAAGCTCCATTCTATCACCTACCTCTTTCTCCCACACGTAAATTACATACTGTCAATCATCACTAATCCTATTCACAGTTTTTGCTGATGATAGTAATCTCCGTTCATCCTATTCATTTAACAAATTATGCAGTGCTTATATACATTCCAAGCCTGAAACTTATCTTCAACCAGTGCTTTAAACATTGATCTTCATATTATCCTTCAATGAGGTGAGGACAAATTGTTCACCTTCACTGCCACCAAAATTCTGTCTTTCCTTTTTTTCTCACAAAAATAATCTCAACTCACCTAGTCTTCTCTTTAGTAATACACAGATTACCAGACAAGATCAGATCTCTCTCTCTCTCTCTCTCTCTGCTTGTATTAACATTTACCTTCAGCCTTACTTGTCATCATTCACTTACTCAGAATCTAAAAAACTAGCCATTCTATTCTACTCAAGATGGTACCTCCATCTCCCCCCCCCCCCCCAGCTACTTACTATATACAACTCAAATCTGCTCATCCTTAAAATACTACTCCTGTGTTTTGGTTGGTGAATCTAAAATCTTAATAAAAATTATTGATGCTAGGAGAGCAATTGGACTCATATATGATCCCTCTCTTACAGACTCATATCAACATCTGCCTTACAGCCTCAATGTTTCAGTATTGTGCCTGTTGTACATGTACTTCGATGATTGCTTCTTCACTCAGCTGGTAGCCATTATTCCTCCACTTTCTACTGGGACTGTTAAAAAAAGGGTGGCAGCTTCTCAGCATCCCTTTTCATTGTAACTGCAAACATATCATACCTACTTCTCTTCTTTCTCTTTTATTCTATTCTACCTCTGTCCTCTGGAACATTTCTGAAGTGGTTTCAAGAAAAATGTCAATTAACTTCTGCTTTCCCATTCCCTCCCCCTTCTCAGCACTGATGTGTTTATAGGTTCTTCACCCTCTCCTACATAGGATCGATACATATATTAAAAAAAAAAAAATTCAGGGCAAGTTATTGTTATAGGATCTTCAACTACAAAGAGATAGTGTGGAAAGTAGAAAGAACACATGTGAGAAAAAATGAAACTTACAGAGCTACTGAGAGATAATTACCTATAAAAGGATGTGATGATTGTTGAGAGTTTATTTTTCACTTGTTACACTATAATAAGTTTAGTTTAATCCTTTATCCAAGTGTAGCAAACAAAGTTTGCGCCTGAAAGTATCTTTAGAACTGAGCTAAGGTGGTGCTACACCAAGGCAACTCATGGTAAAGGAGAAAGCCATCATCACTCCTATCTCAGTATCTCCCATAATGCAAAGCACATCTCCTTGCGGATATGTGTAATGCTACACATATTTGCTACACTTTAATGCTACACATGTTTGTTACACTTTATCCAAGTGTAGCAAACAAAGTTTGCACCTGAAAGTATCTTTAGAACTGAGCTAAGGTGGTGCAACACCAAGGCAACTCGTGGCAAAGGTGGAGAAAGATATCATCACTCCTATCTCAGTATCTCCCATAATGCAAAGCACATCTCCTTGCGGATATGTGTAATGCTATGCATTAAGGCAAGGGCCAGTAGTGGCCCTTGCCTTATCAGCAACACGTATCCGCAAGGGCCAGTAGTGGCCCTTGCTTTAATGCATAGCATTACACATATCCGCAAGGAGATGTGCTTTGCATTATGAGAGATACTGACATAGGAGTGATGATAGCTTTCTCCATCTTTACCACGAGTTGCCTTGGTGTTGTGCCACCTTAGCTCAGTCCTGAAGAAACTTTCAGGTGCAAACTTTGTTTGCTCACACTTGAATAAAGGATTAAACTAAACTTATTATGATGTGATGATTGAATTTCTGAGGTTTGAGATGAATAGATATGGTAATAGCATCAAAGATTATTTGAATGAAGATATCCACTTTGCCTCTGATTTGGGATAGTGATCATTCGGTTTTGACAGAAGTGGCTAGGCATGTGGAAATTTTCTCTTAAAAAAAGGGGGAGGGAGAAGAAGGTAGTGCATATGGACCTATGATGCTGATGATTATAAAATACTTAGGAAATATTTTGAGCAGTGTCAGCATAAGATGTTGCAAAGGAAGGATATTATCAGTGTGCTAACAAGAGGTATTTAGAGGTAAGAAGTATATATCAGACTATATACACAAAGGAAGGAAGGATAAATCAGGATGTACTAAATATATGAATAGCATCATTAAGCATGTGCTGAAAAAAAAAGTATTGTAGAGGAATTATGTAAAAAAATATGATCAGCAAACTCATGAGCAGTAAAAACTACATGCAAGAAAGGGGACCAGTATGGTAAAGAAAGCAAAATCAGACTGTGAGAAGAAATTAGAAAGAACTACGTAGTGAAAGAATTAACTCCAAGAGTTAGATCTTTCACTATGTAGTGAATAAAAGGAAAATGATTATGGTAGGATAATTTTTTTAAAGATGCTGATGGAAGAGAGTTAACAGCAGCAGAAGTAGTGTAATTACTGAGTGATTGCTTTTCAAACCTGTGTCATTTAGACAGTGATAATGCAGTGACAGATGTGACTTGAACCCATGTGAGAAAAGTGATAGATGAACTGGAAATGTATAGGATATCTGATATGGATAACAGACTTCTGATTTTGATCAGTAACTGGCTGTCAGATAGGTATCAGAAAGTTGTATATGGTAGTGCAGTATCCCAAAAGAGAAAGGTCACTAGTTGTGTGCCACATGGGGCCATTGTTGTTCAATTTGTATGTTAATGATATTGGGATGGGTTTAACTAGTGATATGCAGCTGTTTGCAGATGATGCAAAACTGGGGAAAGCAATGCAGAGTCAAGCAGATGTTATGGCTTTACAAGAGGAGTTGAATAGATTGCATGAATGGGCAGGTAAGTGGAACTATCAGTTCAATGTTGCAAAGTGTAAGGTTTTGAGATTTGGTAAGCAATGATGGGATGCGAAGTATAAACTTGTTGGGGAAACTTTAAAGGAAGTAGAGGAAATGAGAGATCTAGGAGTGATGGTGGACAAGGACCTGAAATTCAGAAGCCACATTGCACAAGCTGTGAAGACTTCACATCAGATAATGGCAATGATGCAGAGGACCCTGACATGTAGAAATAGAGAGGTTATGATATGATTGTATAAGGCCTTGATCAGGCCTCATGATTATTGTGCACAGATATGGTCACAGGGTTTTCATGGTGACCAGGATATGTTGGAAAGGGTCCAGAGGAGATTCACAAAGGTGGTCAGTGGTCTTTGGAATGTGGAGTATGAAGATAGATTAAGAGAATGTAAGTTGCAGAGCCTCGTGAATAGGAGGAAGGGGGGGGGTATGATCGAGACATATAAGCTAGTCAGAGATTGTTATCAGATCGACATGGAAGAGATATTTCATAGAATGGGAGAGGGGATGGTAAAACAAGAGGCCATCACTGGAAACTGTATAAGGAGGGTGTGAGTAGAGGAGTGAGGAGTTGGTTCTTTGCATGGAGAGTGGAATGCATTGCCTGAGTGTGTTGTGGATGTAGACACATTGAATCAGTTTAAAGCACTGTTGGATGAGCATTGTGTGCAATAGTGTGTATCTCCCACGATGAGTCTCTGACCATGGAAGAGAAATGTTAATAATAATAATAATAGGATATTATGAAATCTCAATGTGAATACAAACATGAATTGAATTAGATATCTGGTAAAGTTGCTTAAAGACAAAAGTCAAAAATCGATGTATTGCAATATGATCATCTGTGTGGAATGATATGACATGGCAGATTTGTGAAAGGTAGGTCTTGCCTTAGTAAATTACTTCCTTTCCATTATGTAGTAACAGTTACATTGAATAACAGAAATGGCTGTGCTCTACTGCTGGATTTTGTAAATGTATTTTAGAACAACACGCAGAACTCTTTTTGCAAACTTAGAACAAATGTGGATTGGATATGGAACTGCATGACTGATTGGCAGGCATCAAAGACTGATATATGGTATGGTATAAATCTGGAAAAGATAGGTGACTATTGAGATGTCACTGGGACTGTACTTGGACCACTACATTTAAATTCTGTGTTAATGATATTGTTAAAGATTTGAAGGGAAACATTCAGTTTTTTGGCTAATGATGGTAAAGTTGGGAATGTAGTAGTTAATAATGGTAATGTAGAGATCCATCAGGATTATATCAGTTGACTGGCAGTATGGTTACCAGTTCAATATGACAAAGTAGTTATGAATTTTGTGCTAAAAAGATAAAAGACTGTAAGCCATGTGTTGTATAAATCAGTTGGATTGCACTGATGAGGCTGTGAGTTTGTCTTAAAGATAACTAGTTTTTTTCCCCTTTGTAATGGTTGTTTTGTGGTTTGAAAATTTGGTTGATAGGCAAAAAAGAAATATGATAGAAACATATAAGTGAAAGGAAGTCAAGATTGTACACCTTCATAGGGGAGATGACAAGATTCAGGCTTTAAATTATAGTCCAATTTCAGTGTCAGGTGTTGTGGTTAAAGTGTTGGAGAAATTAGTAAGGATTAGGATCCATAACTGGGTTGACAACAGTGACATTCCCTTTGATGGGTAGGATGGATTTGTTAAAGTAAGGCCATTTGTTTGATTTCCCATATGAAGACCATGTTTCTAAACATAAAACAGGTCTATTAAAATAAACAATATAACCCAAAGAGTTTCACAAGTCATTAGATTTGCATCAGAGGTACAAAACTTGTATAAAAGACTAGAAAAAAATTAATTACATTGGATTGAACACTGGAAAGTCACTAGTGGTGTGCATCAAGAGGTTTTAGGGCCATTGTTGTGTAACTTGTATGTTAATCATATTGGAGAAAGTTTGAATAGGGATAATCAGTTGTTTGCAGATAATGCAAAGTTACGAAAAACTATTAGGAGTAGAGCAGATGTTATGGATTTACAAGAAGAAGAAGAATAGACTGCATGAATGGGCATGGGTGTAGGTTTGCTAGTTCGATGTTTCAAAGTGTAAGGTTTTAAAATTCAGAAAACAAAGATAAGATGTAGAACATACAATTGGTGAAGATATATTGTAGATGGAGAAAATAAGAGATCTGGGATAATAATGGATAGAGACCTATAATTTAGAGGATACATTGCTAAGACAGCACAATGAATTTTGGCGATGATGGGGAAGACATTGACTTGAAGAAGTAAGAAGATTATGGTTCCATGTATAGGCCTTTGTTAGGCCACATATAGACTGTTGTGCACAAATTTGGTCACCTGGTTTTCACAAGGATGAAGCAATATTGGAAAGAGTAGAGGCAATTGACTAAGGTAGTTTCTAGTATCCAGAATACTGAGTATGAAGAAAGGTTAAGAAACTGCAATTTGCAGAGTGTAATGGATAGGAGAAGGGATATGATAGTGATATATAAGTTAGAAAGTTTTTTTTTATCAGATTAACATTTGTTTATAGAATGGTGGAAGATGGAAATAGAATAAATTTTTTTTCATGAAGAGTGGTGGATGATTGGAATGCAAATATGGTGACTGCAAAGAATGTATTTAAAGCAGGGTCTGATGTGTTGTGTGTGACAGAGGGACTTCTGACTATGAGTCTTTGACTCCATAGACATCTGAAAATAATAATAATAATTTGTTGCAGTGTTTTTTAAGACTGATGCAGAGGAAATTTTACATGATATAATAAGGTGGTAGGAATACTTGTTATATCATGTAAAATTTCCTGGAACAAGGGGGGGGGGGGGCTAGCCCTTGCCAGTTGTATATGGCTAGCAAGGATGTGCAGTGAATTAGCCAGTCTTATACACAGGTGGATGTTTCTTTTATCCTGAAAATAAGCAGATTTGCAAGAAGAATACAGACAGTACTCTGGCTTCATGGCTTTAGTTGTTTTGTGTGAATAGTTGTTATGGTAGGTATTATGATTAGTATTACTGATAATAATGATAATCATAATAATAATAATTCATATCTGAATTATGAAGTAAATTGGTTTCAGGCAAAATTAGCAAGGTTTTTTTGTTGTTGTTTCGTGGAACCATGAAGCTGGCTTGGAACACCTGTATTTGGCACATATAACACTGCCTAGTGGCCTTTCATTAATCTCACCTTCAGTTAATTGCAGATAGTCTAAAGCACAATTAGTTCATCCATTTACAGTGCTATCACTGTGTAGTTGAGCTTGTCAGTCACTCCCAATTTTGTTGCTATTTGAGTAACATTATTAATCTAACTCCTATTCTCCTACTTGCTTTTTTTTATTGTTGTTGTTTAACTAGCTTTTAACCTTGCTTCAGAAAAAGTACAGTTGACAGGAGCCCTTCTGGTAAGACATTACTATTTTAACTTATTTTCCAATTAAGTTAAATATATAATCAATCGGTTGAAATTGGTCAAGCAGTAGATATGCTTTGTGCACAAGTAATGATAATTCTGAAATACACACAATATGTTTTTGAGAACTGTCAAGGGTATAGCTCTGCTTTTACAGGCCTAGATAAGTCTGACCTATATTTACCTTATTGTGGAGTTGGAAAAACTTTCATAATTTGGTTAGCATCTTCTGCTTAACTAAAATGTTATTTATTGTTCTTTTTTTTTTTTTGAAACTTTACAGAATGTATTGTA